>NW_026125052.1:22140000-23442500 GCF_943737965.1 Phodopus roborovskii | reverse complement strand
GTGGCAGGAGCTTATATATAACTGTAAACTGCTTCAGCATGATGTGTCACCTGTTTAAAAACTGAATTCCAAAAAAAGTGCCAAGTTTATAACACTTGATGTGCTCTTCAAGCTTCAACTTGACCCCACCTTCTCTCCCTAATTCAGACTTCCGTAAATGTCACAGCTGTGAAGAAGGTGTGCTAATGATTGACCACAACAGGGCTGGGTTGTATCTCAGCATTAAGACTGTTTGAAGCATGCTAGAGTGCCTGGGTTTGCTCTCCAGTACCAAATAGAAAGGAAAAAAAAAAAAAAAAAAAAAAAAAAGGCAAAAACATTTAACCAGCACAGTTCTCACACCTATCACAGTCAATTTCCAGCCATCTATATTAAAAGGTCAGTTTAGGTCTTAAAAATTGGAGCTACTTTAACAATTAACCAGTAGACCTTACTTCAGAATTATAAATCTGATTGTCGGCCAAGTCTGGTCACTCGGAATGGAGAGCTGTGTCCTCACTAGCAGAGAAGGTGAGCACACACAGCTGTGTGCTACTGTGAAGGCCATGGGGACAGAGATTATGCTCAATACAATTGCTTGGGAAATTGACTCATAGTGGCATCTTCAGTGTCTGTATCTAGTTGGTAGGAGCTCTTTACCAACTAGTGGGAAATGATGTGTCCATCTCTTACATAGCTAAAGTTGACTATGAGACCAGTATATTTATGATACACATGTAGACCATATATGTGTGTTTATTCTTACTATAATATTCTCTGCTCCCAAAGAAGTCTTACTTTAGTGGAAATGAGAAAATATGCTTACAAGTATTTATAACAAAGATGATGTTTTTAATTCCAAATGGTAGCTATTGAATTACTTAGGAAGGGGCTCAGAGGTTAAGAGCACTGGCTGCACTTTCTGAGGATCAGGGTTTGTTTCCTAGCACCCACAGTGTGGCTCATAACTGATTGTAACTCCAGTTCCAGGGGATCCAGTGCTCTCTTCTGCCCCCCAAGGGCACTGCACACATGTAGTACATAGACATACATGCAGGCAAAATAAAAAACACTGCTACCCAAATAGAAAGAGATAAAATATTAGTTTTTATTATTTCATTTTATATGTATGGACACTTTACCTGCATGTATATTAATGCACTCTGTGTGTGTAGTGCCCATGGAGGCAGAAGCAGGTGTCGGGTTCAAGGAACTACGTTATAGATAGTTGTGAGCTACCGTGTGGGTGCTGTGAATTATATGTGGGTCCTCAGGAATATCAGCAAATACTCTTAGCCACTGAGCCATATCTCCAGCCTTAATAAACAAAGTCTTAAAAAGTTTTCCTTTAGGAAGGAAATTACTGCGATGAAATATAAACTTGGTGCCACACTACAGGTCTCAGCTATACAAAAATAGAATGGAAAGAAAGACGAAAGCCTTATCTCTATCTAGGAATAATGTAACTGTTTACTTTGAAAACCCAAGAAACACAGTGAAACTCATTAGACCTATAGCAGACTGGTTCTGCTTATATAGCATAGACCTGTTTGTCTGTATACATTGCAAAAACTCCAAATATTTTCTGACACACACACACTCACACACACACACACACACACACTCTCTCTCTCTCTCTCACACACACACACACTCTCTCACACACACACACAGGCTGGAATAAACAACACAAAATATACCACACATCCACTGGAGGAACAGGTCAGCTGGCCCAAAGCAGACTGAAGAATGGCTCAGGAAATGCAGAGATGTGAAGTATGAGACAAGAAGACTCTACATGGCATGTTATCCTAAAATAATTCATACACTCAGTGCAATCCCAGGATTCTAAAAAAGAAAATCTTCAGTCTTAGGACACGATTTACATGAAAGAGGAATGCCTGAAAAGAATCAAGACTATGAAGGGAGGAGCCTTCCCCCACAAGTGATGTTTGGTGCGTGTTAGTGCTCCCCTAGCCCTGGTGCCTGTAGTAACTGATTTGGTCTACATGTCTTATCCTTTCAGGATAGGGACATGAAAATGACAAGTAAATCAATTCACTGGAGGGTCTAGAGTAAGTGGGAATGTCAGAGGTGGGATTGGAACCCAGGCAGGGTTCTTCAGTACTTGGGATCTGCACCATATAGACAAGAGAGAAAGGAGAAAATATTTCCAAACAGATTCACATGTATATGCAAATTCTGATTGTTGATAAAGGTGTTGCTGGTTTTCCTTCCCGTCTGTCCCGCTGCTGCTTCAGCCCCCAAATGAACACACAGACACTACATTATTAAACTGTTGGCCAATGACTAGGGCTTCTTATTAACTAGCTCTGTCTTAATTATTAACCCATAATTACCAATTTATGTATTTCTACATGGCCTCATCTTACCAGAGAACGCCTGGCACATCCTATCCACCCAGTCTCCACATGGTGACCCTCTCCGGTGCCTCCCTGCCTACCTTTCCCATAATTCTCCTCATCTCCTAGACCTGCCTATCTTCCTGCCTCTACTGACTATAGGTCAAACACTGTTTTATTCATCAACCAATAAGAGAAACATATATACAGAAGGACAACACCCCCCCCCATCATAAAGGTAGATTTTTTTCTTAAATGTGGGAAGTATGTCTTAGTAAAAAATGATAGTAACAACTATCTAACCCCCCCCCCCCAACCTCCCCAGATAGGGTTTCTCTGTGCAGCCCTGGCTGTCCTGGAACTCACTCTGCAGACCAGCTTGGCCTCAAACTCAGAGTTCCACCTGTATTTGCCTGGGATTAAAGGTGTCTGCTACCATGGCCCTGAAATAACAATCTATTTTGAAATAGTACTAACAAAGTAACATTCCTATATTAGTTTTTATCACTCTTATAACAAATGACCCAATATTCATCTACTTAAAATGACATGAATTTGTTATCTTAAAGTTCTATAGGTCAGACATCTAAGGGGCTCAGTTGGTTCCTCTGCTATGGGTATTACAAGGATAAAAATGAAGGTGGCATCCTGCCCAAGGTCTTATTTGGAGCCATTGGAAAGAACTCTTCTCCATGTTCATGTAGGTTTTTGGGCAAATTCAGTTCCTAGAGCTGCACGCATTGCTCATCAGGCTGTCCCCTCCATCTTTAAAATGCAACTGTGTGTTTGGTCCTTTTCTCGACACTCTGACCCTTCCTCCTACTGCCTGTTCTTCACCTCTCCCCATGGCCCTTCCTACTACCCACTCTTCTGCCTCTGCCACACGAAGTTCTCTGGAATCAGCAGTCTTGTGTTTGAATTGAGCATCCACTTGGGTAATCTGGGATAATCTCTTTTTAAGGTTACCTTGATTACATCATTTAGTCTTTTCTTTTTTGTCATACCCACAGATTCCAGAGATTATAATTTAGATTTCCATCGGAAATCATACAGTCTATCATAACCCTTATCTCATGGGATATATAATTAATGGTAAATGAAAAAAACAGAACTCTGTACACTTCATAACGTGGGTTGGGATGGCTTTCCCGAGTAAATTTGTGGGTCATCTAGAAAAAGACGGTTGCTGAGCATTGTGTCACAACCCCAGCTACTCTGGGGCTCATGAGGATGAGGCATGAAGATATCAAACTCAAGACCTGCCTAGTTACAGAGTAAGTTTTAGGCTAACCTGGGCAATTTAGCAAGACCCTTCTCAGACAAAAGGAGGGAGGTGAGAATACAGGTTAGTGGCAGAGTGTAGAGCATGCATAAAGACTAGGTTCAAGTTCCTCACAGAAGCCACACACATCATAATCTCCAAACACTAAAACACTGAATACAAAATGAAAAGATAAGCAACTAGGAGCATGTGTAATTTACTTAGCTAACAAATCCGTAATATCCAGAATATATCTTAAAACCTGTGCAGCTCAAATGAGAAAAACAGAGGTCATCAGACATCAGCAGTTCACAGAGGCAGGCACTGAGCTCCCACTCTCAGCAGCGTTTGTGTCCGAGGGTTCGAGACTGCCTGGACAGAGAAGAATGGGGGCTGGGAGCACAGCCGAAGGCAGGACTGGCATGTAGAGGGCTTTGCCAACATCTAGAGTCGTTGATGAGAAGCTGAACAGATGGTTTAACAGTCTCCTCCACACGGAATGCAGTCTGGAACTTTCTAAGGGGGAGTGTTTGGTAAAACCCCATGCTTTGGGCACATGCCAGAAAGGTTACACTCTGTGAGTAGGAATGACTGGCCTGGAAATCCACCAGCTCTTTCCAGCAATGGAGTCTGGTCTCAGATCATCTTAGTCTCTGAAAATGAACTGGAATTATTCCAGACTTCAAATGAGAAAATATTCAGAATAAATGCAGATACAGAGAACAGGGTTAGAAGGTTTCTCCCCACAACATAAAGACAAATATAAACACATACACATATGTACAGGCACATGGACATGCACACACACTTGCTCTGTTATTCACAATTAATTCAGTGTTATCTTCTGTGCTTGAAATTTTATAATAATTTTTCCTATTAAGAATTATTCTGATTAAAGATATTGTTTTATTTTTAATTATATGTGTGTGTGTGTTTATTGAGGGCTATGTGCATGTAAGTACAGGTGCCCATAGAGGCCAGAAGTATTGGATTTCCCCAAAGCTGGAGTTACAGGTGCTCTGTCCGGTTTGCCAATAATCAACCTCAATCACCTTTGCCTCCCAATGGCTCTCTCATTTTTTTTTTTTCAACAGGAAAAGGAGATCTTTTTGGCTGGACTAAAGTGAAGAGTAAACTAGAGTTAGTGGCATATTTGAATGCTGGGCGCTATCCTCTGAAGGTGCCAGCAGGGGAATAGTCATTACACATCTCTTTCTTGGACCATGCTGCTTCCCCCCTCCCCTCTTTTACCCTCTCTGTGTTTATCTCTCCCTTCACTTCTTCTTTCCAGCTGTTCACTCCATTCCAGGAACTCAGTACTTGGGGGCTGCCAGAAAAGGATACTGCTTAGGACACAGGCTCTTTTCCTCCTCTTGGGAGACTCCATTCCATTACCAAGTTTGATGCTTCACAATTTTTGCCCATTGATTTTAAAAGGTGATAATTAGAAGCAACTTGGTTCTGTTTCTGCTGTCTAGTTTTATTGGTTTGGATAAATCATTTGAGGGGTAAAAGAAAAGATACCTTTCAAAGTTCTCAAATTAGATATAAACTGTCTTTAAAAATTAACAGAAGGAGGGGAGAAAATATTGTTAATTATTTCATCAGGGGAGCATAAGATGAGCCTCAGCCTAGGCATGTACAGCCTGGCTTTGAGTGCTGTGTTGGAGCCCATATATCCTAGGCTTTCCCCCTGAGCATCATCCATCTCATTTGCTGCAAAGACAGAGAACCACTTCAGCAATGCAGAAAATGCTCTCTGGACAAACAGCTGCAATGGTGTGGTGGGTGCCTGGCTGATACTTGCATTCGATATGTCAGCAAAGCACAGCTTTAAAACCATGCAGCAGGCACACTGGGGATTCTGCCTCCTCTCTCCTCCCCAGCACAATAAGTCCAGTGAAGTTCAAAACAAAGAGACTCTCAAGAGAGCAAGGACCAAACACAGGGCACATTCACACCAGAAGAGAGCTCTCAGTTCGCCTCGACCTTGCTGTGATGTTGTGAATGTTTTAGTGACGGGTTTAGGGACAAGTGCTTGACTGGCCTTGTTACTAATGTCTCCCAACTAACTGCTCTACAAGGAACATGAGGCGATGTGCATTATAATAAAAATACATTGTTCCTGACACGGAGTTCAAGTGTTTGTTTCAGAAAACAGACACACGTAGACAAGCTCCTTGAGAAGAAGACGTGGCCAAAATTAAATGCATTTCTATCCTTCATAACAACTCAAACCCTAGGATGATGCATCATGCCAGCTGTCTGGGAACAAATGCATTTTGTTGGCACGGGAACAAAAGACTCGGTCTGAATTTTGTAAATAAACTGTGGTTATTAAAATTGCTTGAAACAAGCCAGAATAATAACCATTAAACATGAAAAGTCAATAAAAGTCTTTGAATTATATTTCTGTTGCAATTACTATTCCTGTTTTCATTATGTGCTCTGGGAGAAAGCACAGTTTCAAGTTGTTAGTAATTTCAAATAGAGTTCACTGCAGACGGGTTAGCCCACAGCAGCCAAGGCAGGCAAGTCTTAAAATCCATTATGGAAAATGGGGAAATTAAAGGCTTGGAAATCTGTAGAAGACCAATTCTTCCTTTTAACAATTGTCACGATTATTGCTTAATCGATTTTCTGTCTTCTCAGCACTGTCTTCTTTAAGGCTGCCCAGGACTCCGTGGATTTGTTGGCTACCCTTGATGATGACTCAAGTGGTTTAACGATAAGCAATGCTATAAAATAAAAGCTTTGAACACATTGATCTGGGGTCTGCTCTATCCATGTTATTCCCCAGCAGATCACTGAGCACTGTGGGAGGCAAGCAGACTCCTTGGGAAAAACAGGTACTGGCAGTTGTAGGGGTGCAACAAGCCGAAGGGCATGAGGCACTGTGGGGGATGCCATGCTGGTACCACCTGAAAGCCTCTTAACACTAAAAGTCTCCAGGACGGATGAAGGAAGAACAGAGCAGTTCATCTTTGGAGACAAGAAGGGCTATCTGGATGTTCACTCTGGTCTTCTGAGCACATTAAAATGTATAGATTTCCTATTCTTGCACATGTACAATGTGTGTATGGGTATGAGTCTGCCATGAGATGTGTGTGTGTGTGTGTGTGTGTGTGTGTGTGTTAAATCAGAGAACAACTTCCTGAAGTCACTTCTCTGCTTTCCTTGTGAATGTGAGGGATTGAACTCCGATCATTAGGGTGGGCCACCAAGTGCTTTTTTACCTGCTGACCCATTGGTCCCTGAGAAGATCCTTTATGCTAGTGCCCACAAAGATGGCTCCATTCCATCCTGGCACAAAGACAGAGAGTTCAAAACTGTCCTCAGCTAGTTATAAGACCAAAAGGTCAAAGGTGTGGCTACAGTCAATAGGGTGTTTGGTTGTCTTATTCTAAATAACAACAGAAATGGTCTGAGGTGTGGCTACTCCTGATCCTCAAGGCTGGGGAACAAGAAGTTGAATTTAAGGTGTGGTTACCGAACCCTTAGAATAAGCAAGGAAGAAAAGTCTGTTTGTTCCATATACATGGTACCATGTCCCCCTTTTTGGTTAAGGTATAAAGGAGTGGCATTTCAGTATTGACTGACCCTCCTTCTGATTTTATTCTGTGTCTCTGTCTTTATCATCTATGGCTAGCCTTTCTCTCGTCCACACACCTCCACTCATGTGTGAACTTGCAGCTGCTCCCTGGCTCCAGTTGCAGCTTCTGACACCTTTAGGAGAAACTCCGAAGGGAAAAACCTGCCCTACTTAAGAGGTGAGCCGAGAGGAGGGCTGTGTGGATCTGGGTGCTGACACCTCTCTTTATCTAGTTTTCCCGGGTTCCCAACGCTTTAGGTGCTATAGTCTGGGGAAGAGCTGAGGGCCACCAAGCCTGAGAAGCCAAGGATGACCTTGCCAAATGAAATGCCCACCTCAGACGAATACCTGGAGTATTATTTTCATAAAAGTCTAGACAAATATATGACTAGAAAGTCCCTGGGAAGAGTTTAGGAGGTTAATCTCCAAGGCCAAGTTCAGTGGCTTAGACTCCCTGTAGCAAGTGGTGTGTGATGTTAATCTGCCTGCTCTCTCTTCCCAGCCCTCCCCCTCTGCCCTGGCACCCCTCTCCTTCCCCTCCCCACCTTCCTTTCTTGCACTCTACTCACTGAGCACTACGTGGGATGGGGCTGGCACAGGGCTAAGTGCTGATACGCAGCCCTCACACAGTTCCAGCGCACAGCCCGGCCCTCAGAGCATAGTCAGTAACCAAGGGAGTTGGATGGAGAGCCTTCAATGGAGATGGAGCGCTACAAAGCAGATGACGGAGGGAAGGGGAAGGGTCAGTTGAGGCTGCAAAGCCTTCACAGAGAGATTCATATGGCTCATAGGTGTCGAGAAGGTGAGGCCCTTCTCACAGGGCACAGACTGATAGGGTGCAGGGCACACTAGCCAGTCAAAGATGGTGCTGAGGGGAAGTCCTGAGTTGTGTATCTGCATGGACAGCTCATGATCACTACATAAAGTACAAGGGTGCCTAGGTGTGTGAAAGACTGGCCTTTAAAACCACTGGCTGTGTGTTTTCCCTCTCTGTGGGTCTCTCCTTTAAAGATGCCTGTGATGGGACAATGCGTTCCTGCTTGACTAGACTCCCTGCCATGCATGATAGTCTCTGGGCATCTTGGAGGCTGGGAAATGGGCAGGCAGCATAGCACCTCACCTTTCCTTGGACCCCGCTCAACCTTCCTGCTCCTATGACATTAGATTCTCCTGGCTTTGCTCTTACCGTCCTATTCCCATTTGAATCGACTTTCTGGGTCCTTGAGTTGGCCCTGACCATGCTGCTCATGGCCTCTTGGTACTCATGTTCTCGCTGTGGGTTTCTGTCGCAGTCCCACTGAGCAGGTGCTCACAGCCCAGGGGCTCTTTCTGGAGTTAGTAATTCCTTGTTTCCACTTGCCGTAACTGTAGTAATGTCTACTGTGCACTATCTCCTCATTTAAAAAAAAAAAAAAAAAAAAAAAAACCTCTGCCAGTTTTGATCCATTCCTTTCTCATTCCTGCTTCCACATCTGTGTTCTTCAACGTTGTCCTTGAGAGGAAATCTATCTACCCTCTCTGTTCTCTTTGACAACATCTAATTCAAGTCTTTCACCTCTCTCTTACCACTTGCCGTGTGAATGTCTGAATGGATCTCTTCTCTACTGTTGCTCACTAATCTTTGCAAAGGATAAACTAGACCATGCAGCACTCACTCCCTGACCGAAAAAAGTCTCCACTGCTGACAGTACCCTGACAAAGACTGGAACTCCCAAGCACTGTGTCTGGGACTGACCACCGATTGCCCCCTGCCCCCTCTACTTAGTAAAGAGCAGATACACAGTAACAAAGCTTTTCTTCTTTTCTTTTTTTGATGGACAAAATGAATGAGACCAGTTTTCTGGCCTTGTTTTCCTCTTTACTGATATTACCCTCTGGCTAAGACATTACTTAATATCCCCTGACCACTTCAGAGCAGCTCTGCTTCTCAGCTCCTTGCATTCTATTCCCTAGCTAGAATGCCTTTCCTCTGTTCATTCAATGCCCAGCCCAGAGGCCCCTTCCCTGCTACAAATAACTGATTACACACGCTGCAGCTGCATGTTTTATAGTGTTTAAAGTATTTTTACATACACTGTCTTGTTTTGATGTTTCCAAGAGCCCTGTGGGAAGGTATTACTAACAATTTACCAAAGAGGAAGGGACTTGACTAAGATCACATGACTAGTAGTGACAAGGGTGGATTACAACCACAATGCTTTTACAGGTGGATGACACTAGTTATGAACCCCCCCCCCCCCGCTTTTCTCTCCTGGGTCTTGATGGGGTTTCTGGGACAACCTCAGACCTAAGCTCACAGTGACCACGGAGACTGGCTCTGGCCACTAGATTATCTCTGAAATTAACCAATGTGGTTAGGCCTTATTCATGAAGTGTGAAGGGTGAGGGACTTTTAGAAACTATGTATTTTAAAATAACTATGGGCCACCTGTGTCTGTACAGTCTAGACCTGGACACACGATTAGGAGCTAAAGCAGTGGGCTACAAAAATGCTGCCCAGAAGGCTAGGGGTAGCCGAAGGCAGTGGCGGGGTGGGAGCCAGGAGCTTTTCACTGCAGGCGGCTGGCAGCCCTTTCCTCACTGGCCATGGAAGCAGCTGTTTCACCCGGGAACCTAAGCTCTTAAAATGGCCCCGACACTAGGGCCAACCCCTACATAGGGTACTGGGAACCCAATTCTCTCCTGCCTGCATCCTCACCCTCTACTCTCCCTAGGGATGAGGAAGATGTTAGGAAGCATCATGGCATCGGGCTCTTTGTTCTTTCCATGACTTAGATGGAGTCTCAGAGCTTTGGAGAAGAAAAAGCCCCAGTCTAACTCCCTGCCTGAAGTCTCTCCATCAACACCTGGTTCATGGTATTGTGAGACTCAAAATCCCTCACAGCAGGATCTACAACTCATTTATTCTGGTGTCTTCTCATACCTGGCCTGTGAGGACTAAAATGAGGCTTGGATATGACTTAGTGGTAGATCACTTGCTGAGCGTGTATGAGGCTCTAGGCTCCATTTTCAGCACCAGGCAGGGAGAAAACACAAAGCATTAAGTAGAAAAGAAAAAGTACCTCTTCCACGAAATGGTCAACACTGTAAGTTATTTATTAGGAAGTCTCTGAAGTGTTGGTTTTTGAGTAAATTACTTATTTAAAATAATTTTTATGAGGAACAAAGTGATCAACGTAATCAAATATGAAAAAGGAGAAAGTCCATATATTAATAGAGACCACTAGACTTAATGAAATCTTTCCCTAGCCACTGGCAAAATCAATTGTATCCATACAAAAGCTAATCCTGGTTTCAACTTTTAGATCACCGGTCTGACACAGGGGGATTATTACATATGTTTTAGTACCCACACTGTATAGGCCAGAATCTGGTTCTGTTTAGCGACAGTGTTATAGAAATATGATTTATAAAGTGTTAAAAATACCGAGTAAAGTTTAGGTTATTGCTTTTTTTCCCCCCTTCTCTTATCTACTCTATAATTTGCCAGATCAAATCATCTATTCTCCTTGTGAATTGTAAAACATTTGGTTCCAAAAGTGAATTTTGGTTGTAGCCATAACACTCTGATTTGCACCTGAACTCAGGCGATAGTCAGCATTTATCCGCTCTGTTCTGTCACCATGATGGAAAATAGCACATGGGGAGGAAGCCGAGCATACCCAGCCTTGCCTGGGTCAGCCACTTCCGGGCCATATATCAGGGTGGCACAGCCTTTCAGCAGGGCTGTGCTGTTCACAAGGAGGCAGTTTGATCAGAGTTCTGATCCCTCTCCCTTTCCTGAGGTTCTGGGTTTCTTATCAGATCTTACCTAGAATAGGACATATACAACTCCTAGTGTGGACAAATATAAGAGGACTACACTCGTTACTACTTGGGGATCACAGGAATTATGTTTTATAAGATTAACTTAGGAGACTAGTTGTTGCCTCATCCTAGTTCTCTGAATCTGCACACAAGGACCAGTGATGGAGGTGTGTTCCTGCCTGGCTTGCTGATCTGCCGCACAGGAGAGAGATGAGCTAATGGCACAGAGGCAAGCGGTGGACAGAAAAGGTACCACCCATCAAGACCTGATGAGAAGAAGCCTTTTGTTTTTAATTAAAAACATAACTTTTAAAATGCCTCATTCAGTTTTTGTTTTTGTAAAATCAAAACACAGGAATTTTTCTTAAATGAGAACCAGAGATAGTTTAAACTTTTTTTTTTTTTTTTTTTTTTTTTAAAGCAAGTAAGTTATAAAAAGTAGCCCAGGAAATTGTCTTCTGAAATCCTGCCAGTTTCAGTGTGATTTTTTTTTTAATGCAACTAGTATCAGGATAATAATATTTAGTTGACACAAAAGAGCAGAAAGTTCTAAGTAGCCGTTTTGCATTCCCTTCAGTTGTTTGTCTAGGTGATGTGGAGCTAGCTACTGTTACTGTAGCTGCTTTGACGGGCGCTAACAAGGAACAGCATATTATAATGTCAACATTTTAGTTATCCCAAGTCCATATAAATGGAGGCCCTAAGAAACCACCACAGCAGTCCCAATCCTTTCTGACATGAAAGGTGGACATCAGTCAAATTTAGATAAAAGGTTAAATCAAGTTATAGGTGAATATTATTTATTTACTAAGTACAGATTCTGTGCTACTCATTTTTTTGTTGTTGTTGTTGAAACAATTGGCCTTTCTGTTCTAGTTATATCCTAGGATCTTGTGCAAACCTAACAGCTCATAGTGGCAATGATTAAGGCACACTCAGCTTCATTCACAGGTATTTCCTGATGTTTCTTTGGTAAACTGTAGCCTAACAGAAGATATCAGGAATTAGTGTAAGAAGTGTTCTAAAAAGCTATTGTCACTGCAAACATGAAAGCAACTTTGATGATCAAAAAGAAGTCAACAACAAAAAAAGGCTGAAAGTAGTTCCTGAATCCTTCCCTATTGTTCATTTGGGATTTCTTGATTTCCCAACTCTCAACATATTATGGAATTTTCTGTGTGAAGTTTTGCCATGAATTTAAGTGGTGTCAACAAAGTTTTACCTTAAGTCACATTTTACCACAAAATGGAGAAGCTGCAGCCCTCCAGGGAGCCCAGAAAGTTTTCTGCTTTTCAAACGCTTGTTTTTAATTCTTTTAAGTTACAAGTGTCCTGGATAGAGGATGGTGCTCAGGTGATCTTCTGTGACAATTAGACCCATACCTCTTGGACCTGCATGCCACCACACTTCCACCTAATGATGTGTTTTCATCTGTGGCCAAATCTGTCCTGTGCTCATTTCCTTTCTCTGCCTGTAAAAGGTCAATGGGATTAGCTACTGCCACAGGCATTTAGAACTTCAGGGTTACTTTCTTGCCATCCTTAGTAGCCTACGATTTAAACTGGCACCAGTTTGTTTCTTCCTTTCTTATACTAACTAGAAATGAACCTTAAAGTCACCATAGGAAGAAGGTCTAGATCCAGATGGCCTTGTGTCTGATACACCTCTGCTAGGCGTGGTCTTATGTGGCCATCTGTAAAACAAAGATGGCCAATGCTGCCTTTCTATGGCCACAGAGAGGATTAACTGCTTCTTGCACACTGCCTGTCCCCTTGTAGACATTTGGGAAGTATGAGTATTTTTTTGCTTTGTAGTCAGAATATTTCTACTGTTTTCAACTGTATGACATGGATACTATATAACACACAATCTATAAATATATGCATATGTATCTGTGGAAACAGAACTATGTATGTGCAATGGATTCTACAGGGAATACTTCATGGCCTGGCTAGCAGTTACAGGAATCAAGTCAACACAGTAAGTTTTTACTTTTCAAGTCCAATATCTTCATATAAAAATTAACTCAGAATAGATCACCTTCTTGAATGTAAATCATACAGCTGTAAAACTTTCAGGGAACAAAGAGAAAATCTGGAACTTAGTGCTGGGGCAAATGCTCTTAGCTTGTCATTAAGAACACGATCCCCAAGAGGAAAAGCTGATCAAATGAACCCAGTTACAAACCTTTTGGTTGTTGAGTCTGTTACAGCAGTCCTGAGACAAGCTGTAGAGCGGGGGTGGGGGGGGTGGGGGTGGGGGTGGGGGAGTGGGGGGGGCGACAGACCCGGCAGCTGCACAGTGCAGCAACTGTTAAGCTCAGCACCATTTTGTCCCACACCCTGTCCTAAGGGCCTCTGTCAGTATCTCCAGAGACGAACAGAGCCTCCATGACCAGACCGGAACCCTTACGGTTTTCAAAAGTCGAAATGACCTGCCCTGAGATCCTATACTGAATTCTACCAACACAGCTGAGGTATCCATATCTGGCAACACTCCTGGGGGGATGTGCGTAGTGTACTGGGACACCGAGGGAGTGGTGGGAAGACTATACCCAATGGCTAAGGACAATGAATCACCCAGGATCTCAGTAACACTCATTCTCTGTTGGTCCACTGTTAAAGCTTTTAAAGTGTCTGAATTGCCACTTGCTATAATTCATTAAAACTAAGAGTTGAGTAAAAATAAGCCTGTCATTTGAAAATAAAATAGGTCATTAGCTATTGTCATAGTCAGCTTATTTTATTAAAAGAATGGAAAGAAAGAGGTCATTAAAACTGAAAAGAAAACATGATTTATGCCTTTTAATTAAATAATGTCCATTTATTTTATGTGGTTTTATACAATCTGAAGAGAAATTAGAATATATGTTCACTTATTTTTAAATGGTGGCATATAAGACACTGTTGGCTGTCCACCCAACATCTATTTCTCTGCTTCTTTGTTTTCTTTCCCTTCCTTGCGTAACTCCACCATCAGTTGGTGAGTCCTGACTGGTCATGGCTACTTGGGGTAATGCTTGCCCTTGTTTCTGATGACCCAGTGGGGCACTCTGTTCTCAAAGCAAGAGAAGCATAGCCGACACACTGAGGACCAGCCCGGCCCAAGAGGACCTACCTGTTCCTGCGCCTCCAGTTCTTTGTGTTGTAACTTCTTCTCCACACTTCGCACCTGATTAGAGCGGATTTCTAGTTCATCTTGTAAAGCCTGAAACAGTGTAAGAGAAATACAGCAACATCAAAAATTAGTGTACTTGAAAAGATAGCTTTACCACATGAACTGGTATTAGCAAGGCCTCAGCTAGTGGTTGATTACTGTTGCTTTAGATTTTCAGCAAACAAGCCCAGATTTTGCATGCTAGAATAAAAATCTGCAAACGCAGCTGATTGTGGTGGCACATGACTACAAACCCAGCAATCAGCAGACTGAGGCAGGAGGATTGCTGCAAGTTTGAGACAAAATAGCAAAAAGCCAAGGAAAAGAAGTCCTAGTGTATAAAATAGACAAATTAGCAAGTGTCAATTATTATTAAAATGTCTCATATTTGTAGCATAGGGCTACAACCATGTAACAAAAGATGAAGTTATTGTTAGTTAAATCAGTCTTATCATCAAACAATGATGAGTTAGAATCTATAGATATTGTGCTATCAAATTATAATTATAAACCCATGGCAAACTGAAAGGAATCTCCACAGCAGCTCAAAGGGTAGTGTAGAATTTGAAGAACCTGTAAGACGTGGACAGAGGTGGCAGTTCAGTTGCCAAGTAACTTCAGAAGCAGATTCCAGGTCATTATGGTGAAGGTAGAAGCCACAAAAGTCTACAATTATCAATTTGTCAGTTACCATTTCAAGTAAAAAGTAAACTAGAAAAGATGCAGAATCCATGAGGATAATCCTGTGCTGTGGAATAATCCTTCTGTACACTGTGAAAGTGGTTGCTCTCATTGTTAATAAAAAGTTGATTGGCCAATAGCAGGATCTTCATGGAAGAGAGAATGCTTGGAAGAAGGGTGGAGTCTCGGGAGTTGAGAAGGAAGTAGAATGAACATACCTTGTTGAAAGAAGGTACAGTGATGAGGCAGAGGGTAGGCAAGAAATATGGGTTAGTTTAGAATTAAGAGTTAGCTAGTAACCAGCCTGACCTATCAGCTGAGCATTTGTAATTAATAATACGTCTTTGAATGGCTATTTGGGAGCAGCTGTCAAGAAACTCCACCTACAATCCTGTATCATAGAAATAATACACAAAAAATTAGTGAACAGAAAGCATGGGGTGGTAATAACAATGACAGCCAACAGTCTCAAAATGAACTTCATACAGTCAGTATTTCTGCATTGTGCTGAGATTGTGATAGGGTCCCTACACGTTATGAGAAGAGAAACAAAAAGGCCCTCCTAATTCCCTATACCTACATTATAATGGTGGGGGAGTGAGCAAGCAATGAGTGTAATACATATCCCTGGTCAGTGCAAGAGAAAGATATAGCAGAGGAGGGGCAATTCTGGGGGAAAAGATTACAATTTTAAAACAGATGGCTCAAGAAGGGTCATCTGAGCATATATTTGCTTCAGGGAAGAGTGCAGGCCACATAAATAGTCAGGAAAGCCTTCCTTCCAGGCAGACCACATTGCATGTATGAAGGCCTTGGGGAAATCACACAGGTTACCATGGAGATAGATCAGAGTTGGGAAAACAAGGTATCAGGCTATGTGGAGTGTCACAGGTCGGTGATGAGGTGTGGTCCATAGAGATGGGAAGCTGCTGGGGAGAAGGGAAATTGATGGAGGGCTGTGAGCAAGCACTACTTTTGTCACAGTCTAGACAAGGGCAAGGCAGACACAGAGAGGCTGGTCAGGACCACTCGGCGTACTGGGAAAGAGTGGTGGGGAATGGTGTCGGTGGGGAATGGAAGCGGTGAATGAAATGCTGGGCTCCTGGCAGACTCTGAAGGTAGAGGTGACGGCCCTGAGGGGTTAGATGCAGAGTATGAGGAAAATGACCTCCAAGGAGTCTGCACAATCTGCTCTAAGAGATGGGAGAAACCCTGGAGCTCAGCCTGGGACGTAAGTCTAAAATGCCTATGCATATCCAAGTGCCACAGGTTCAGGCATAACGTCTAAGTCAGGGTTCATTAAAATTCAATGTACAAGGCAAGGTGGCACCCCACTGTAATTGTAGCACCCAGGATGTTGGAGCAAGAGGATCATAAGTTTAAGATTGGCCTGGTAGACATAGTGAGACACTGTGTTAAAACCAACATTCCAGGACAGCCATGGCTACAAAGGGAAACCCCATCTCAAAAAACAAAACAGAAGACCCCAAACAAACCGAAAAAACCAAAACAACAAACAACAAAATAAACTGAAACAGACAAATTTCAATACAGGGTCAATCTCTCTCTCTCTCTTTCTCTCTCTCTCTCTCACACACAGACAATAGTTTGGGGGTTGGCTCTTCTCTGAGCAGCATCTAATAATGTTTATGGTTTTCTTTCTGATTTTAGGCACTGTTGGAAACCTGTTTGAGGGTAGACCTCATGCTAAGAACTTTTAATTTAGAGAATAATATGAGCTTACATGCTTTAGGGGCTCTCTGATATTAAACACTATAAAACTACTATCTGACCAGGTCTGGGAGTGAGTTTGGAAATCTCGAGTTCTTATCTCTTTTTATACTATTGTGGTCTGTTTCCAAAAAGATGGATGCCTATTGTTGTTCCTATTCTTGTCAGTTATGTAGCATTCTTTTGCGTGTGATAGCTCTCAGTAAAAACAGCATGATGGTGGAGAGCAATGACCACCCATGGGGAGAGAATCCATGCATACATTTCTTTCCAGCTCTCTGCTCCTTGCTAAGTCTTCCCACTGCAGTCAGAGATCAAATGAAACCCAAATCCAATGATGCTGTCTCCTGTGGAAATTTGGAGCCACTCTCCATCACCCCTGAAATGTGGCTTGAGCTCTTCAGTGCACTTCAGTGCAGCATAAAAGGGCCTTGGACTAGCGGCATGGAGGAAGCACCTGTGTGGGTTTGTGCTGGAACCATCAGTAACAAGCTAAGACAGGGTGAGGATGTATTATGTATTTCTTTCCTGATTCTTTGTTAAAGAGGAGATCAGGGGCTCTGTGTGCTCAAGTTCATGTGGCCAGCAGTGAGGCACTGGGCTGGCAATAATGTTTCTCTAACTTCAAATTTAACACCCGGGCTGTGCTCTGTTGCCTCTTTCTCCTTTGAGCCTTGTTTTGCTTCTCTTTATTCCACCTACTCTGTTCTGAAACTCAGGGCAGAGCTCACCGGACCTTTCTGGTTCTTCCTCACCTAGTGCTGAGGAGAACTAATGCACACGTACTTGTGAGGCTGCAGATGACTGCAGCTGTGGGTTCTCGGTCACTTCTGCAGGCTCCGGGCCTGGCCAGCTCATTGCCTGGCACAGGTGAGTTGCAAATCACATCTGAAGGGAACTGACTCATAAATGGTGGGATTCTATTCCCCGAGAACGTCTGCCTTGACCATCAGGGCTTCTGGTAGTCCTCAATACAGCCCATTTAACCAGTGGTAGTTTTGTGTTTTGAATTAGAGACTCTATCCATGTCTGCATATCTTGTAATATGCATAGCCATCTCTACACACACACACACACACACACACACACACACACACACACACACTTACATAACAGTTATTCCAATAATATGCTGTCCTGTGCCTGCCATAGTCAAGTATTTTTTTAGTTTTATTCCATTGTCTTAGACAAAAACGTGTTTCCTTGCTCCTAGCTGCCCCTCCCCTTCACTAGCAGGCTCCACACTTTGCACGCTACCTCCTTCTGTCCTTTTCTGGTCTCCTATCCTCACCATTTCCCTGGGTCTCTCTTCACCATCACTTGCTACCTCCAAATGCCAAGGCCAGAAGCCACTTTGTTTCTTTGCTTTGTGACAGTATTTCATACCCACTTTTGTTTTTCTCTTGAATTCAGAGGGACTCATTGTCCCAACAAAAGCAAAGGGTTAAGGAAGAAAGCTACTTCAGATGGAAAGTCAACTACAAGGAGGCCTTGAGTGGGCGTAGTCATTACGGGAAGTGGACTCAGGTGGTACAGTCATGAATGGGGGCTTTGGGAGAAGAGGGACTGAGGTATCTCAAGGTTTTGACAATGACAGATGAGGACTGGACACAGTAAGTCAGAAGTGTTGGGGCAGTATGGCTTTAATGCTGATTTTAAAGGGCTAGTGGAGCTGTGATATTAATATTTATATCCAACCAATGTATATGTTGAAATCCTAATACCTAAGGCAATGGTATCAGTTTGAACTCCTCAGATGTCAAACAAGGGGCTTTGGACAACTAGCATGGCTATAGCTCTGTGTGCTTGTATGCCATACTGATTGGGATCAGCACCCCAAGAAAAGGGGCTAGTCAAAGACAGCCTGCTCTGAGCCTGGAGTCAGGCTCTTACCAGGCACCCAGTCAGCAGATGCCTTGATGCTGTAGTCTCAGCCTCTGGACTGCAGAGGAGTCAATGTGTAGCTTGGTTGGCATAGGTGCAGCCCTCTGAGCTGACAGATAGCTTGCAGAGCTGGGTCTGAACAGTGTAGAGAACTTTACAGAGCCCTGAGCAGGGGACACTCTCGGGAAGTGAGTAAATTGAGGAAGATTCTAAAACCTGCACTTTTGATGGCCACAAAGCAGGCCAGGCAGAGATGGGAAGAGGAGGCCAAAGAACCCGAGAATCTGGAGGGGCAGGAGGCAGTGGAGACGGAAATGAAAGTCAAATGAAAGAATGTTTCCAAGGGAGACACACGGTTCCAGGGGAGCAAAATCAGATCTCATCTTGTCTCCAGATTCCACACAGTGAGACTATTCAGTCTGCCATATTTTATCATTATTATCAAGATAGAATTCAAATTACACTTGCTTTCAAAACCTTGAAACTTCCTCATAGTTCAAAAATGAAAATACTATCTTCTTAAAGTTGTGTCTAGAAATGACTTTTATTATCTTTTAAAAATCAGTGTAAAAACCGAAAAGTAACCAAAATATTCTACTTTCTCAATTAAATTGTAGTGCATGAAAGGAAAATGATAGTTTCTGTTGGCAACTGTTCCCGGATTTATATTCTAAAATAATTATGTTGTTTGAATTGAAACCTCAGATTTTGACATAAAGACTGGGGAAAATGACCACAACTCAGAATGTACAACCAGTAGGCTTTAAGTTGTGATTTCTATTTTGAAAACAATTAGATGCAACACACACATACACACACACACACACACACACACACACACACACACACACTTGTTTATACACCCACATACATACATACAAACTTTTAGCTTATTCCCAAGAAATTGAAGAATAGAATGTCCCTTTAGGTAAAAAATATGAAACCAATCCTGACTTTGAACATTTCAGTTTTTATTCTGCAAACTGTTCAGTGCTGCTATGTCAACTTCTCCTATTTTGGAAAAGCCAGTTCTTCTTGCTAATTGTATCTGCTTTTGAATACTGTGCAGTCAGTCTGGCAGAGAGCTGGGTTGTTCTGGGCTTTCTGGTGTTTTGTGGTAGGGAACAAAGGATATGTTCCAGAAGAAAACAGTGAATGACATAATATGTTCTACACATACATAACGAGGGTGTCCCACACACTTAATGTAAGGGGGCTAGAAGAAAAAATGCCACAGCAGAGACACAGCTTCTGTCACTTTAGGCCACACTTTGTCCCTATGAGCGCACAACAAACTTGTATACAATGAAATTTAGAGTTTAGTTTTTAATAATAATGGTCTATTTTCCTTTTGAAATGCGTAAGATAATTTTTAGAGTTTGTCTTAAAAGTCTGTAAACTGGGGGCTGGAGAGACAGCTCGGCGTTTAAGAGCACTGGTTGCTCTTCTAGGGGACCTGGGTTCAATTCTCAGCACCTACATCACACTTAAAACTGTCTGTAACTTCAGTTGTAGGAGACCTGACATCCTCATATGGGCATACATGCAGGCAAAATACTAATACATATAAAATAAATATTAAAAAAGTCTGTAAACACCCTCCTTTAGTTTTGACTCATTAGACAGACATGACACCCTGGTTACAAAGGTGGACTAAGGGCAACTTTCATTTCAGCTTAGTTTCCTGTTTAATGATGTCCACATTTGTTTCCACTCCAATTCAGTTATAAATGGTGCCAATAAGATCTCCTATGAGTAGGCTTTCTTTGACACATAAATTAATACAGAAATGATATTTGTCTTTCTAGCACTGCTAACTTCAGGCTAAGATAAAATACAAGTAAAAGTCCTAAGTTTGCACTTGACTTATTTCTTTACTTTTATTTTTAATTAAATAGCACCTCAAACAACCAGGACAAACAAAGAAGGCCGAGGCCTGTCACTCACGTAGGGAGACACATATCTAGAGCTACTAAAGATGGCATGATGACAGAGTGTGCCATTTTTATGGGATGTTTCCACTGTTGATAGAGGCTACAATAGCTCCTGCTTTATGATTAGTTTTTAACAGGCCACATCTAGGTACAAAAGGAACAAGTCTTGGCCAGCAGAAATTCCACTCAAGATTTCTTCTGATGTGTCACTTCATTCATTGCTACCCAGGATGAGTGAATGAACCATTCAGTGGTGAGGGATGGAGGGGCAGATCTACAGCAAGCGAGAGCTCCTGCAGGGACCACTGACCCATCCCCAGCGCTTGGCATCGTTTTTCCCATCATGGTGACATTCAGGCATTGGTTCCACACTCCTGCATTCCAAGAAACCATCTTCTGAAACCTTTCGTAATCAGCCTGCCTTGTGATACTGGTGTGAAGCAAAGGGGATCGTTGGGGATTTCAATCCAACACATATGCTACTTTGCACATAAATCAAATTTCCTTTCAGGCAAAATCTTCAGTGTTGTTACAATAAGCCATTTGTATGAGAAACAGCATTTGAGTGTGAACTAGCTAGGCTTCTGAGTCGACATCAAAACAAAACCACTACGGACAATGACGGACAATGTGAAAAAAAGAAGGGTGTTTTCTTGAAAGAACAAGAAAAGTTTCATTTTTCCCATTTCTTTCTCACATCTATTTTCAGTCCTTTAAAATTCCTAAAGGATTTCCTCTAAGAATGTACTTTCAAAAAAGCTAAGTGTTTCCTGGTCTGCACGGAGGTTCCAGGAAAAGACATCATGTTATTCCAAGACTTTGATGATCTAAGGAAGCTGGAATCCCCCAGTGCACCTCATTAATGCTCCCTGCCACACAGCTGACCATCCAACAGCCAGACCTCAAGTCTCTTACAGTGGCCCGTTTATTTCTAGCCGGGAAGTTCACAGCACATCTGCCCTCCCCTCCTTTTTAGTCAGTCTCTCGTGTGAACAAGTTCTTATCTCGGGTGGTAGAAAACCAGGATCAAGTTTAAGAACCACAGCTTGGGAATTTCCAGGAGTTTAAGAGAATTTTCCTCCTCTGGCTAGTGTGTTAACCACGCACACTTGAGTTCAGTCTAGCAGAACCGAGTGCAAATCATTAAAAATGTTAGATCCTTACATGCTAGCACTCCTTTGCACAAGCCTGGGGAAGGGAGTGGACCCATCAGCCACTCATTTCAATGTCATTTGTTTTTTACAATGTTAACCATTCACACATTCAACCTCAAATCCCCTCATTCAAGATTTTTTTTTTTTTTTTCCCATGAAACATTTCAAATCTGGATTCAGGAAAGCTCAGGTTTCTCATTAAGTCCCTATATCCACTTCTATTGTGACTCTGTCTACTTCCCCTTCATTTCCAACTGTGCTTCATAGGGGAACAACTTTCTCCTCCGATCTTTACAGCGATCTCTGAGATGCTTGGTAAATTGTTATTAACACTATAGTAGCGGTTTTGTGCTGGTAATACGAACCTGTAAAGACCAAGTGCCTTTTCATTGAAAATAGTTTTGTGGTTGGGGAAATAGCTCGGTGGGTAGAGGGCTTATTGGACAAACACGAGGATATGACTTTGAATACCCAGAAGCCACATAAAGTCGGGTGTGGTGGCATTTTTGTAATTCCAGTGCTCCTGTGGGGAGATGGGAGATTGAGACAGGAGAATCCCAGGAAGCTCATGGGCCAGCTAGCCTATGTGTGTGGTACTGAACAGGTGATCTTACTTCAAACAGGGCTGAAGACAGGGACTGATACAGGCTATAGCATGTGCATACACTCTCACACGCAGGAGCACACGTCCATTAAGAAAATAATAAAATGGTGGTGTGTTCTGATCACCCAGACTGTGCCCTCAAGAGTCAACAGTGAAATCTCTTCTGGTTTTAAGTTAACAGGCATCAGCGTGTCTTTCTTCTCATATTCTAAGAGTCAATCACTGCTGCATCCTACTGCATCCTATCATGAGTTCACTGGCAGGCTGGTCTTCCTTGCTGCCCAGTTGTTTTATGTATTATATGGGTGGACTATGAGATACCCTGGTAGTGAGTTCAACCTTGGTATTCTTATTCTTTGATGGCCACACATCTTTGTTTTTGTTTTGGATGGCTGTCCTTTCATTCCTCATATGCTCCCGTTATCAGCTAACTTCCTCCTCTTTAACCTGGTTCTGTTTCCAGTGATTTCTGATGCTTGTTCTCTGCAAGGTTAGCTGTGCTCTTTCTATTCCCAATCCAGTGCCTTTCCCACACTGTGTGTGTGTGTGTGTGTGTGTGTGTGTGTGTGTGTGTGTGTGTGTGTTTAGTGTTTTGAGAGGGAACATACACAACAATGGAAGGCTTTTTCCCTCCCATGTGTATGGCTTTCTATGACTGTTGACATGACAACCAAAAGCATTCATACGACCTAGTCCTACTGGTAGTCATTCTATCAATGTGAGGACCGGCAGTACACTCACTGTGAGATGATCAGGGGAACAGCACTAAGGGAGGTGTATTATTTTTATACTTAATCATTAATGTTTCTATGGCTTTGCATACATGCCATTTCAGGTTACAGAGGAAGCTGTTTCAGTGTAGTATGGCACATGCTTAGACGAAGAGAAATACTTGAGGTGGGAAGGCAGAGAGCCTTAGGTGGGCTTGCTTCCCATGCCCACATTAACACAGGGGATGCAAATCATGTATGCTAAGAAAAGGTTGTTCTTTTTTTAACCTTAGGATTCTGGGATATCTGGAGCCCATACTTATGAGGGAAGAAGTTTAAAACTTTCCATTTAAACCACTTAGAATGAGAGGATTTACAAAGATCCTGTTTAATGTTCAGCTGACACATTGTCAAAAACATTTATCATGCAACCTTTTGAAGTTTCTTCTACTCCTTTCTAGTTATTAAGGCTCAGATTGCAGTTAGTTATCAACAACAAAGCAAACACGTGACAGTGTTTTTATAGTCAACTGTTTGGTTTCAGAACTACTAAGCAGAGTTGAGTTCTTCTGATCAGAAAAATGATTAGTGACCTAGTTTTCATGCTGAAAGCGCCGCCCAGCTGATTTCTAAAATCACTTCTGTATGGACCCAGAAAGAATGCCAGGGACTTGGAAATTTCTTTTCAAGTGTTTTATGATGTTCCAAATTCTAAGAATCTTCAGCTAGGAGAATGTACCACTTTAAGTAATTCTTTCAGTGCAAACCAAGAAACAGTGACCTACATTATGGAGGCCAGTTCTCTGGCAACTTAATCCCTAATGTAAATTTCTTCAGATTAAGAATACACAAAGTATATTCCAATAATGTACTAAGAATACATTAAGTTCATATTTTGGATCCAAGAGGGCTATACATTTAAAATATTTTTGTGTATACACAATGTGCTCAACATCATACAGGAGGTACAAAGTGGGGCGAGCCCTGGTTGCATCTTTTAGGCCGCTGACATTATCATACAAGGTATGTGATAGAGACAAAAAGCAGGAGGGCACAGTAAGTGTCTTAAGCGGCCAATTGAGAACAAAAGGAACAGGAAAGAACAGAGAAAGAAGTTCAAAGACACCACAAGGAAGGAAGCAGATAAACCCAGAATGTGGAACATTCTACAGGACAACTGACCTGCTTTCTGCCAGAAGTCAATGTCATGGCTCAAAAGCAAAGAGAGGCATGCTTTAGATTAAAAAGGACATAAAAGATGAAGATCAAATGCAGTGCTTGCATCTTGCTCAGATTTTGATTCAGACAAGTTGCTCATAAAGTGGCAATCTGAAGCCAATGGGGATGCTTAACTATAAAACAGGCAGTAAATAAGGCCAAAGGACAGCCTAATTTTTCCAGGTGTGACAATGAGAACAGGGACTGTGAGGGCCATGTTCTCTCAGAGGCATTCTGGGGTACAAAGGACAAAATGATGAAGGTTCCTTCAGTGTAGTTTAGCATAAAATGTGCGGAAAAACAAAGCAAATGTGAGGTATGAGACAGGGTCTGTAGGTCAGCTGTCCTAGGACTGTCTAAGCAGCTAGTGTAGGCTGGCCTTGAACTCATAACAATCTTTCTACCTGTGCTTCAATGAGGTCAAATCTTGGCAGCTGTTGAAGGTAGGTGCTAGTCTCTCTACTTTTAGCGATGTATACAGTTTTTCATAATAAAGCAGGGAAAGTCCTATACACAATAAAAAGATATCGGTTTTGGTATACATCAAGGTCTCCAGGAAGAGCTTTGAGGAGTAGCAATAGGTGCAGAGGAGGAAGTACTCATGCAAAGGAAATAATATTGCAAAGGCCAGCAAGGAGAAGACTGAAGTGTGCTGGGCACAAATGACACAGTTCATGGAGAGGGGGAGTTGGAGTAGTCCTCAAAGGGAGGCCCAGCAGAGACCCAGTGGCCCTTCATTCAGTGAGAACAGCTTGAACATTCGGTTCTATCTGCAGCATGAGTGAGCCATTTTATACATAGGCTTCCTCTTCATACATCCTTTCCAAATGATCTTCAACATCCCCCCTCATGGAGCAACCTATCCTATCAGGTCTGCTCTGGTCCTTTGACAGCTCTACCTGATGGATATATGTTCCGGTTTTATTGTTGTTGCTGTGATACTCTGACAAAGAGCAATATAGGGGAGGAAAGGGTTGCTTTGCCTATGGATTCCAGGTTCCAGTCCATCACTGAGGGGAAGTCAAAGCAGAAACTTAAGCAACTAGTCATATCATATCCATAGTGAAGAGCAGAAAGAAATAAATCCATGTAGGTCTCTTTGCTTGCTTGTTCTTTTAGCTTTCTTCATTCCCATTGTTTAGGGAATGGCACTGCCCAAAGTGGGCTTAGACAATTAATAATCAAGACGATTTCTCATAGATACATTCAAAGACCAACCTGATTAGATAATTCCTCAACCAAGACTTTTTTCCCAGGTCACCTTAGGTCATGACAAGTGGACGTTTAAAAGTAGCAGCACATCATCTCTTGCTCCTCCACTGTATTTTGCATGGGAATAGCAATATTCTTGGCAATGAACAACTTTTCAGGTAACTTTTTCAAAAGCTACTACTTTGGAAAATGAAACTTACCGAGTGAGAGGAGAGCAAATGTGTATATTTGTGAGTTCTAATCTGAACATACAAGAATGTTCATGAATACTTATGTTCCTACTCACACAGGAGAACTGCATTCATGATGAAATTATGAGGCATCTAATTCTACTTGTATTGATCACTTATGATGAAAATTTGAGAATTTCCAACTGGATTAAATAAACTACTGTGTTAATAAAGTAGTGTTTGACATATAAGCATTTTTCTCTTTAGCACTGATATTGCATAATGAACAAAATGTCTTTCACAAAAAAAGTTAAAGCTTTAATACTTTTTGAGGTAAATTTAATCATGGTTGAAAATATACAATGTAAAAGATTCCTTGAGTTGCACTAGAACCAGCGGAATAAACCCAGCACATTAGTGTAGGAAGGCGCATGGTGTCTTTAGAAAATATTTACTTTTTGCTTTCCTGAGATGAGGCATTAATTGGTCTGATTTTAAATTCATGATCCTCCTGCCTCAGCTTGGATTCTTGTGGTTCACTGCACTTAGCTCAAAACACATTTTAGAGCAAAAATACAACTGGCTGTTAGTAGTGTTGCCAAAGTTTTAAGAATGTAGTTCAAAATTTGTTCAGCCTTAACTTTTGAAAGGCTTTTCTATACTACTAAACTATTATAAAGCTAGTGGGGTTTTAAAACAATCTTTTTTTTTTTTTTTTAAAATTAAATGGCCCCAAACCAAGCATCTAAGACTTAAACAAAATATGGTGCCATTTCTCTTAAAACCGACGAAACTCATTTTGGTGCCCTGAAGTAGATCTGACCTAGGAAATCTGATTTTAACTAATCTAAGTTTGAAATGCACTTATTTATTGTATGTGTACTTGCCATGGTACATGGGTAGGGGTCAGAAGACAATTTGTAGGAATCGGGTCTCCTTCTACCATGTGTATTCTGAGGATCAAAGGTAGACCATCAGGGTTTGAGCAGGCACTCTTACCCACCGAGCCATCTTGCTGGCTCCTAATTAATTTTTTACAATTATGTTTCCTTATCAATATACTATTAGAACACTTGTCAGTCCACCTTCTGAATAGGTACGGCCATTTGGTATACCACTAGTAGATAAAATCTGTTTCTGGACTAATAGCAATTTAAAAATTTACATTTTACTTCAGATGATAAAAATGATAAGAATTGTAGAGAAACAAACAGAAACCATTAAGAAGAGAATGGAAGCTCCCTTATCACTATAGTCAAATATAATGTTATTAGTGCAATGCCTTTTTTCTCCATGTCTTCCCCCTATACATATGAAGCTGGCATAACGAACCAGAAGAAGTCAGAGTGTAAGCACAGACAGCCCTCTGTGGCTCCCACTCCTGCTTTAGTCCTGCTCAGTGAAGGCAGCTCTCCTCTTCCCCTTGGTGAAGACTCAGAAAATTGCCTTTATTTTCCAGGTCACTCTAGTCCTTCAGTCACTTTAAATTGCACACATTGTCTGAATCCATTTAGCTCATTCTCAACAGAAATGTGAATAGCTCCAAGGAGAAACTCACTCTTAGGCCTAACATATCTAAAATATTCCAGACTGCCATTCTGGGACTTATTATGGAGGCACTTTGGGTCCCCTTTGCCTTTGACTGGGGTCTGAATTCTGCTGGGAGGCTCTAGTGTTGGCCTTAATGCAGCCCCTAATCACTAAGATTAGACTGGATGCTCGCTGTTTCCTGACCTCAGCCCCCCTAGTTGTGTTTTTTAAAATATATTTTTACTTCTTCAAGAATTTCACAATATATAGTCACCCCCCATCACTCCCCTCAACTCTTCCCAGATCCACTTCCCCTCTCCTAACTCTTAAAAAGAATAACCCATTGAGTTCATTTTTTGTTGCCCAGAGTCACAGGTGTGGTACCATCCACTGGAATATGGCTGACTTAGCAGGGTCCACACCCTTAAAGAAAACTGACTTTCTGCCCCCAGGAGTCATCAGCTGTCAGTAGCCCCTCAGCTGGGGGTGGTGGTGGTCGTCAGGAGCCCCTCCATGATCTATGTTGGGATGTTGTTTGCTTGATGTTGAGCAGGTCTTGTATGAGCCATGACGGCTTCTGTGATTTCCCGTCCACAAGACACTCCTTTTCTCTGGTCTTTCTTGACCTCTGGCTTTTACAATCTTTCCAGCCTCTCTTCTATGATGATCCCTGACCCTGGGGGGGGTGGGGGCAGTGACACACATGCATTTCATTCTTCTCTGGGACTATTCCTCCATATTTGTCTTCACCTTGCTTTCCCAGATGCCTGCAAATTGCTGCAGTCCCTGTCAACTTCTCCTTGCCTACTGGATGACAGTCTCTTCACCCTTCTGCCCCTCTGAGGATGAAGGCCATATATCACAGCACTCTCCCCATAATTGGGAGATGGGAATATACGAGCTTTAGGATCTTGCTAGACAGTGAACTACCCCATCTTCTGCACTAAACACGTCTAACGTGATTCACGAACAAAATGTTCATAAATATTTGCACGATTGATATCTCAACAATTCTTAAATGTTCAAAATTGTATTTATTGGCAAAATCCTAGGTAGAAGTCTACACTTGGATGCATCTCATCAGTCTCTATGGAGAAGGCTATAAGGAATACCCTTGAGGGAAGCCCCACTCCCACCCCACATCTAGTGCTGAGACAGAGCTAAGGTCCTGTCCTAGGCAATGTCTCTTCCTCTGAGCCACACCCCTTACAGCCTTGAGTAGCTTGATGCTGCTATTCATAAGAATGATGCTGAGAAAACCTGCTGCATCTTAAAGCTTCCCCACTCACCTCCCTTTGCTTCCCAAGCTCTCACATACACAGTTGCTAAATGTCTTTCCTAAACACAATTCTAACCTGGCTTCTCTGAGATGGCAATAGTTCTTCTCTACCTACAGAGAGTTTCAAGCTCCCAAGCACCGACAATATCCCCGTTACTCAGTGCATGTTTTAAGAACCAGGGGTGACCTAACAGGGTCTCAGGTGACCTGCCAGCCCACTGAAATGAGAGAGTAAGTCCTACAAGTACAACCCCTCCCAGCTCTCAGTACTGGATACAAACTTCTGTGACCCAGGTACCTGAATCCCAGCTGGGAGACCTCGGTGCTGGCCTTGGAGAGAAGTACCCGGATAACCACCGGAATACTGCAGTGATGTTCCACCTCAGATTAAATTGTTCCCCGGAACCATTCACATTTCTGGGAATGAGCTAAATGAATTCAGACTCTGTGTGTGATTTAAAGCGACTGAAGGACTAGAGCCCTGAAAAATCAAGTCACTTTTCTGAGTCTTCCCCAAGGGGCAAGAGAAAAGCTGCCTCCACTGAGCAGACTAAAGGAGCAATGGGAGCCACAGAGGGGCATCTGCATCTCCTAAGATCTTGCCTTGGTTTCTAACGAGGACACCGACTATTGAAACTTCCTCCCTTTTGTCTTCAGCTGCCATGAAGCTCAGATGATTGATGGGCATGACCTACTCAACAACTTCTCTAGACTGTATGGCACACTTGTTTGTTAAGCCCCCTCTTGGTTTCATATTATTGTCCCATGTTTGTTTTGCCTTGATTGTCCCACTAATTACTTTTAATTTTGTGGAATCATATGCATCTCTACATCGGAAATGCTCACTGGAGTGCGGGGAGGTAGAGTTGATAGCACTTACACTTGCATTGCACCAAGGAAGTGACGGGGCCGGGCCAATGAACGCTTCATTTCGGTGGCTTCACTTGCCTTAGATGAATGACACTAGTCCCCGCTTCTTCAGGTCCCACCTATCTGTGCATGTGGGACTAAGGGCAGCATAAGACACTTCCACCACAAACCCAGAGTGTCAATCTGTAGACATTCGTGTGGAAGAGCGACTGAGGATCGGGAGGGATGCAAGCCCTAGGGGTGAGGCTCACTCAGCACGAGGTGGAGATGTCTTCGCAATTCACACTGTGTCCTGACCCCACCTTCCTCTGTGTCCCTATGCTTTTCTAAACCAGGGATGTCGCCTGGCTGCTCCTCCCCTTCATAGGCTGGGGCCAAAGCAGCAGCCTTGCACTAAAGACTGGAAATGGAAGGGTTTTGTTTGAAAGTTAACTCAAGTCAAGCCATAAAACAAGACAAAAGAAAAACTAAGTCTCAAATGGATTCCTGTGGTGGAACAGCAGCGACTGATTGTAAAATCACCACTGGATGAGGCAGCATGGCTTGGGGAGAAGAGGGGGGCGGGCACCTGGAGCTCTGCTTTCTCATCAGCACTGAGTGTGAGCACAGGTCCTTTTAGCTCCATGAACTTGCTTCTGGGTGCATGTCAGTGAGGTGTTTGAGAAAATGACCTGCCAACTGTCCAGCACTAAATTCAGCTGCCACATACTAGCTGCATTTCCTAGATTGTAGAGAGGCTGTTTAAGCCAGGGGGAGGCACTGCAATGTGAACAGTAGTGAATATACACTAGTCTGACTGGCTAAGTGTTCATCGCTGGCTGTTCCCCTCTTGTTACTTATGTGACAATTTACTTCCAGTTTCATGGGCATCCATTTGCTGGCTTTAAGGGGACAACAACAGCAATGATGCCATGAGTTGTCAAGGGGATTATCACAGAAAACCTGGAGTTAACACACACAGGAGCTCAATAGGTACTGTTATCTGATCACCATAGGGCAGTAAGAAGTGGTTGGCCATATTTGTAATTGTTCATTGCCTCTTTCTCTTGTTAACTATTTGTTACTATATTTCTCATAAACAGTGTATATTAGGTCCATCTAATTATATAGTATTGGGCATGTGAGGACTCTCAAGCTTTTTGGAAATGTATCACTTTTTTTTTTAATCAAATACTAGAGTCAGAAAAATTATATAGTCAGGACATTTTTCAACATGAGTTTCCATTCCTTACTTTCTGCCTCTGCCTCAGTCATGAATTTTACAAGTGGCAACAAAGCGCGATAGGACTAAGAGCCCATCCACAGCCTCTCCATCAAGAAAGGCTGCCCTTTGCTTCATGTACCCTGCCATTACCCACGCCTTGCTCTGCCCCATGACCTGAAGACCTGACAACAAAGGGTAAGGGTGGACACAAAACAAGAGAAAACCACACTGCTGTTTTCCCCACAACCAAGATGCTACTGCTCAAGTTAATTTTCACAAGAGTCTGCTCAATGCTGTGTGCCCAGAGCCCTCCCATCTTCCTTCTTCAACAGGGACAATGCCACCATCAACAACTTGTGAGATTCTGAACATTGAGAAGCAGCTTCAGCACCACTTTGCACTCATTTAACAGGTACCAGATGTCCTCAGAACTCAACAAAGAAACATCAGAGGCACTGGAAACAAGGGCAACAGGGCAAGACATGAATCGTTCCTGCTTCCATAGGGCAATTATGACAATTCTTTCATAATTCACAGACATGACATGCAGAGGTTGAAGGGAAGGTGAAAACGAGTCTCCCCTCGTCCATTTCTTTTAGGTCCTGAAGGAGACTGAAGTACTCTGTGCTTATGGCTCAGGTAGAGAGCATTCTGGAGAAAAGCTGTCCAATATTGCTTATATCTCAGCAAGGAATAGTCTCAAGTACTTTTGAAATATGGCGTATTAAATTTGTCAGCAGGAACAACATCAAACAGGACCAGGGCCTCTGCATCACCATAGCTGTGACCGCCCTCATCTATCTGGCAGGCAAAGCCTGGACAAACATGTAATTTCTGCTGTGCTGTGGGCTTCAAAAGGGTTTTGAGCAACAAAAAAAGCCTTCTGCTTTCTCACCAGCAAATGTAAATAGTGACCAGAATAGTACTAGAAAGAAAGCTGGGCTGGACCTGTCTGGGTTCTGCTCTAATTTTTGCTTTTGCTGAGGAGATGTGAGCAAGTTTGTCCTCTGTGTAGGTGGGTGATGAAGGAGATGCTCAACAGTAAGGGCTAGATGGGCAAATGGCTATGTGTAGTGTGGTACAGAACCACCATGAAGGCTGAGAATGCCCCAAATCACCTTTGTCAGGATGAATGGGGAAAGCCAGGTCACTAAACATGCCTTTCTTTCCTTTTCTTTCTTTCTTTCTTTTTCTTTCTTTCTTTCTTTCTTTCTTTCTTTCTTTCTTTCTTTCTTTCTTCCTTCCTTCCTTCCTTCCGTCCTTCCTTCCTTCCTTTCCTTTCTTTCTGTCTGTCTGTCTGTCTTTCTTCTTTCTTTCTTTCTTTCTTTCTTTCTTCCTTCCTTCCTTACTAATTAGCAGCCACGAGGCACAAAATAATCGAAAATGTCAAGTCCTGACCATCCAAACCACACTATAATCTCGGCACACCAATTATTTTTACTTTTCTTGTGTGTGTTTCTTCTTTCTGCGTCCAGCAACTGTTTGGGTAGCTTTACAGAAATGCAAGATATGAAAGCCTCAGGCAGCATGCCTTTCCAGCAGATAGTGGTGGCTGAGGGTGTAGCAGCTATGCAGACAGCTAGAGCTTGCTAATAGAATTAGAATTAGTCTTCTGAAATTGTTGTTTTCATTTTAGGCAACTGCAAGTCCATGTCTGCAAAGGGCGCAAATTATATTAACTTTAGAAACAAAAACATAGGAAAATCTAAATATAGCTATTTTAGGAAAACCTATACTGTCTGAAGAACAATTTAGAAGTTATTCTAGGAGCGAAACCAAATTGTGCTGCAGACTGGCTCCTAAAAGATGTACTCAGGTGACAGCAAAATTAGGCTATTTTCATATAGTTCCTTTTTTTTTTTTTTTTTATCTAATTTCCCCCTTCAGAGTTGCTTTTATTGCTATACCAACAGGCCAGCCATGATTCAGAAGGGATGATAACTCTGATACAATGCCCTCTTCAGAGCAATGCTTGACCACCCCATATGTAAGCAATATGGGTAAGAGTCATGAAGTTCAAAGGGACCATTGTTGAGAAGGAGCAAATGGACTGCTAATTCCTCTGGAAGTCCCAAGCACAACTATTTTAATTACATTCTCAGAGAGACACCAGTGCTAGCGAGTGGAGAACATGGTTAAGTCAGGTGAAATGCCACCCGCTAGGTACAGGAGCTGGCAGAAGGCAGTTGACTGCAAACAACTCCCTGCTATCCTAGGTTTCATGTTGCTTCACAGCCATTATTTTCTTCCATGTTGACCATTTTACTTTCTTACTTCCACAAGTCCATCTTCAAGGAGCTGGAGAACAACCAAATGACCTATTTTTCTCTGTGTAAAACAATTTCTTGGCCACCTTTCTAAATAAAGCTCCAACTATGCCCTTTGATTAAATTCTGCAAATGCCTCCCACACTCTCTTCAAACACCAATTACTACCTTGGTCCCAGTGCACCCAAAAGGTAGACTTCTTCCAATACCAGTTGTCTATGCTCACCAGTCAGATCCAGGAACAGGCACAGAGGTGGTGAGGGCCACAGCTGGAGCAGGTGCTGCTTCCCAAGAATTTTGACCCTTGAGCCCCAATATAATTCCTCTCTTAGACACACAGATAGTATGAATACATATATAGGCATACTTCTTTATATAAATCCTGTCATCCTGGCAACCATTCTTTTTATATCCTATGATAATTTAAAATTGATGCATTTAAAAATATTAAATCAAGTAATCCAATAATGAAACAAAGAGTATCATAGCATGGGAGATTTATATACAAGAAATAGTATAAAGGGATGTGGCTCCATTGGTAGACTGATTGAATAGCATGCTTGAAACCCTGGTTTTCACCCCAAGCACTGCATAAAATGGCACAGAATGCATATCCATAATCCCAGCATCCTGGAGGGAAAGGCAAGAGGACCAAGAATTAATGCTTATCCTCAGAAGTACAGGGTTCAAGGCCAGCCTGAATTACATGAAACCCTGTAAAAAGAGAAAGGTTAGAAAAGGAAGGATGGACTCTCATTGGCAACAACAACCTTCTACTGGCAACAACTTTGGCTGATGTTTATGGTCCATGTAGAGTTTGTGGGGAGATGCCTGTCAGGTTGGCCAGGAGAGCCGTTTGCATGGTGGAGAAACTGGGGCTTTAGTCTGTACAGACATGTGGATGATTTATTTGCATAGGGAACAGATGAAAGAATAGGATCAGAGGGAGCAAGAGACCCAAGAGGAGTCCAGGAGAAGTTATGAACAGGAAATGGAACCAACCACATAGAGAGGATTACTTCCTTAAGCAGAAGAAACCCAGTGGTGTGATAGAGGCGGCGAGGGAGCACAAAAGTCAGCTGGGACCGCACATCTACTTTAAGTCAGCAGGTATCTGAAAGGTTATAAGGGTCAGGGGTTCAGTGTTGTGATTCTTCACAGTTGTTAGCCTGTTGCGCAGTAGGAATGAATGAATCTGCTAACAGAAAAACGGGACGATATTGTAGAATTAGAGGTAGAATATATTATATTTTGGGACCCTGAAGAGAAAAGGTGAGCCAGTGATGTGATCATAAAAGAAAATTTAACGTCGTGCGTGGAGGGGCAAGTGAAGGGAGGAGAGAAACTCGAGGTGGCAGGAGGATTGAAGGTAACTCAGGGGAGTTGTAGGGATTCATGACTGATGCCATCCCTACCACCATCAGCGGCATAATTCTAACGACAATGACTACTACTAGCTGTTGCTGCTGCTGGTAACACTCGAAATATGTAGGAGGAAGTTGCTCACTTCTAAGAATGTGGTTTCATGGTTGGCAGATGAAATGCCAAATCCATTTCTTCATTCAAGAAAAATTTACTGAGTGTATAGTGTTTGCCAAATATCAAACTGGGAAAGAGAAAAAAAAGCAAAGAACGAAAGCACAGGGGCTAGGCATGGACCCGTTCTTCTAAGAGGCTGAGATGGGAAAGTGGCCAGCGGGGGCTACTCAGAGTCAAGTCAACATTTGCTCTTTGGGGAAGAAATGGACGTTGAAAAGAGTATTTAACATTTGTATGCCTCAAATATTATATTACATAATTGTATGGTGTGATTTCTCTAGCATTTCTAATACTATTTCTGTTGGAAATGTGACCAGACTTTGGGAAACAGGGTACACCTCTCTCCCAGCAGCGGTCTAGGTAGGATAACCAACTCAGAGTGTGAGGACAATGACAGACATGAGAGAGGAGGACCTGAGACTGTTGTGGTGGTTTGTATAGGAATGGCCCCGTAGGCTCATATATCTGAATGCCTGGTCACCAGGGAGTGGGACTGTTTGAAAGGATTAGAAGGATTAGGAGGTGTGGTCTTGTGGAAGGAAGTGTGTCATTGGGGGTCGGTTTTGAGATTTCAAAAGCCCATTCTAGGTCCAGCCCCCCACCCCGACTCATTCTCTCCCCTGACCTGTGACCAGGGTGTAGCTTACTTCTCCAGCACTAGGTTGCCTGCTCCCTGTATGATATCACCTCTGAAACGGCTAAATGCTTCCTTTTATAACAGTTGCCTTGGTCATGGTGTCTCTTCACAGCAATAGGACAGTGACAAGACAGTATAAAAGAAAAACCCATTGAGAGGGCATGATGCTGTAAAAGGTGGAGCCAGAGACCTGTGGGATTGTGAAACTTCACTAGGAAAGTGCTGGTTATGAGACTCACTGTGTCTGACCTCTAGAAACTATCTATTATATGCTTATGCTACAACCTTTAAAGAAAAATTGGAATATTGAACCTTAAAATGCCAGGAGTCTCTAAACAATAGTGCAAACTATGAAAGCCTAGAGACATTCTTAGCTGCCATAAAATTTATATTTACATGTTCTGTTCTTTTTTAATTCCTAGAAAAATGCTAACTTTTATGACTGGACTTTCATTGGAGAATATAATTTACTCAGCTTAAAAAAATGTGTATATTTTAGGAATTTGTAACCACATCACACTTAGGTCTTTGCTATGAATTTAAAAACTGGCCTTGCCCACTGGAGCAATCTTTCAGTAGCTGTCCTCTGCCTCGGGCAAGCAGCTGGGTGGGCTGCATATAGCACTCCTAGACGCCCTTTAATCTACCATGATCTCACAGACACAAGCCCAGGGAGGCTCAGGACAGAGAATTACAAAAGGCTTTGGAAACAGAATAAAAATCAGGTTTTGAAACTTCTTTGCTTATTTCCAGAAATGCCATATTATAATCACTGTCCTTACCTTTCCTCTCTCCCTTTGACGATGAGTTTCTCCCCCTGAGATTTTGCATTCTGGTTCTCTCCCTCAGCTGGGAACTTTAATTGAAAGGCAGACATTTGAAAGTATGTATTTTTATTCAATGTCCCCCACCATAGCAGCCATATTAAAGATGCTATATAATAAACATAAAGCACTGATTTGAATTTTTATTTCACTTGAATTCTTATTTCTAGACTCTCCCAGTTTGGGAGTTTTAATTTTCCTCGTATATTATTTTATGGAAAGCTAGCAGACAGACAATATGTGCTGCAATGAAGCTGTAGGTGGCTCTAGATGCAATGCTGACCTCTTGGTCAGGAAGAAATAAAAGCAGGAGTGCTGATTGAATAGTCTTGTCTATTGACAATCATTTAAAGTGACAGGCTCACACTCTAAAAAACAAGTGAAACAAAAACTCTTTTTAGCTATACCTTTTTTCCTTATTTTTTTTCTATTAATTTAAAATTTAATTCTCCTCAACAAACCATATAGAAGCAGGCACAATTACCATAGCAATCCAATATGTGTCATACTTTAACATAGTCTATCTTTTACCAAATAGGGCTGTTTTTGGGGGGAGGGGAAGGGGAAAATATGCAGGACCTACTAATTAGTTAATATTGTTACAATGTTATAATGTGGTATTTGATCACCTCACAGCCTTGTGAACTGTGGTATTTTGCTATCATATTTAACTGGAAGTTGCTGCATTTACTATTTTATAGACAATAAAGTATTTACTACCTTTCTATAGAATATAATCAATGATGAGGTTGAAAAAGGAACTCTTTCAACTCATCCTATTGATGATACCCTGACCCCTTAAAGAGCAGACAAGTATGCACTGAGCTCCATCGACGTATCTGGGGGAAGACTTAGTTTATCTTTCTCTGGGAGACAGAGCTCAGCAATAGGCTGAACATTTTAGACTTTTAGGGAGTTTACTGAGAAAACAAAAGGTATTTTTTTTTCACATCATGAAACAGTATAGCTTCCACACTTTTTAAAACCTTGGATAAACATCACAAGAAAGGGAAGGGACAGGCATTCCAATCCTGCAGAGTTTCTGGATGGTTTAGGGACTGAGGGTTGAAAAGAAAGAGACTGAAGTGTTCTTATCTTGAGGTAAAGCCTGAAAGGTTGGCCACTGCTTTAATCCCAATTTCCTCAGACATTTCCACATGACGAACTCAGTGCAACACTACCAACAATGTGCTTGGCAAATGCAGAGAAGACACCCAGGTCAGCACCTGTGACCCTGTTTCCAGAAGTTCAGAAGCCAGTCAAGGTGAACAAGAAGCCATAGCAATCCAATATGTGTCATACTTTGACATAGCCTGTCTTTTACCAAATAGGGCTGTTTTTTTGGGGGGGGGGAGGGAAAAGGGGAAATATGCAGGACCTACTAATTAGTTGACACTGTTACAATGTCTTAATTCTCACAATTCCCATGAGATAAGTGTAGTCCTTATTCTGTTACAAGCAGTTTTCCTGCCAGCCTGAACCCACAGCGGCATCAGCCCCAAATAACACACAGAGAGACACTGCATTAGATATAAAGCTGTTGGCCAGTTACTAGCGTTTCTTATTGGCTGGCTCTGTCTTAAACATTAACTCATTTTTATCAATCTAAGTGTTTCCACGTGGTTTTATCTTACTGGAGAGAAGGTCCAGACCTTTTTCTCAAGTCTCTAAATCTTGACTTCCCCTACTACATCTCCTAGTCCCTTGTCTCCTAGTCCCACCTATCTTGCTTTCCTATTGGCCAACAGGGCTTTATTCTTTAACCAATAAGAGAAAACATTTACAGAATGACATATCCCATCAATTCTCACTTTGAAGATGGCAACACTGAGAGATTAAGTAAACTATGCCAGGACAAATGGATTCTAAGTGGGGGAGCCAAGACTTGAACCCAGGCACTCTGGCTCCAGATTCCATGATATTATGGCCCATTCCCCTCTTCAGTGCAATACGTGTAAGCTGATCTAAGGATATCCTCTAAGTGTTGAGAAAGATGAAGGGGCAGAAACATTAAGAAGATTGGGGTTCCCAAACACGTCATATCTGTCTAGGCTGATGAACTGCCCCATGAGGTGCTTGCTTTCCATGTGCAGCCCACTGTGCCTGTGTTCTTCTGAAAAAAGAATGCTGCCATATTGATCCTTTTATTTATACATTGATCCTCTAACATCATAGAAATTGTCATTTGAACTAATTGGATTCTCAGAATAATTGGTTTCCTCTTAGAAAACAAATTCCTCAGGCTTTTTGCAAATCAATCTTGGCATTGAGTCTTTGTGGAATGTCCACACTGGGGAGCCAGCAAGAGATATTATTATTGATTGGCATTTCCTTCCTTGAGATTGGCCTTTAAATTAGGTGAACTGTCCAGAAAGCTGCCTTTCAAGTCATGACCTCTTTCCTAAATTGGTCGCCAACGTTTTGTTTATGAGGAAGAAAAAAGAGGTGGAGGGAGAAGAAGGAGGGGGCATGGGGAGTGTTGAGGGGAAGGATCATAAGAAGCCACATAGCCAATTACTGAAGAAGACACTTATTCTTAGTATACCAAAGAAATGGCTTGGCTTATTAACCATACCAAAGAAAAGTTAAGGCCCAACTTAATGATTTTGTAAACAAAAGTTTGATGATCCTAATTAAAAACAAATGATGGCCAGTGAGATGGCTCAGCAGGTAAAGGTGCTTGCTGTCAAGCCTAAGGACCTGTGTTTGATTCCTAAGACCCATACTTGGAAGGAAAGAACTGACTATTCCAAATTGCTCCCTAGCCTCCAATGTGTGAGGTGTATGTGTATAGAATAGAACATAATAAAAATTTTAAAAATGAAATTAGATACAGCAGCTTGGAAAAGAAGGTAAACATTTCACTCAGGAACATTAGTGTTCATGAAAATCTAATAATCAGCTTGTAAGCAATGATGGATTAATTACCAGTGACAAAAATGATTCACTGCATGAGAGCCAGCGGTTCCAGCTGAGCCCTGGTGAGTCTTGTATAAGAAGCCAATTTTATCAGGAGGAATCTGCAGAGACCAGTTATCTGGATGAGGAAATGCGGGCTAACATCAGTTTTGAACTTGGGATGAGTCTGCCACTAGGAATGACAAGAGAATAAGAGATGGAAAAAGAGCCATTGTGAAGAGAAGGAAAAATAACGCTTGTTCCTAAGAATGTCGCTGCCTTGTTTGATGAACTAGCTATTTGTTTTGGCTCCAACTAAACTCAAGAATGTTTCTGCATATTTTACAGTGTAGTTTATAGACATCAAAGGAACAATCTCCCCTTTCATCGTTATTTACACATAAAAATAATGCAATTTGTGGTGCATGTACAATGTAACTTCTTAAAAAGCTCTCGAGTCTAATTTATTAATTGCTTGAGATTTAAAGTTAAACAAGGGTGAGATGCAAATCATCTGTTACTCTGAAATATTTTACCACCAAATCTTGTTTTATTAATGAGATGTTGAACAGCCATATGAATATTTATGTATGTGGTTGGAGGGCTTTATGAAAGTCCTGGAGCAAGTGACAGACACATGAAAGCAAAAGGGGTCTAACTCTCTTGAAAAAGGGGGGGGTTGTTTCTTTGTCTTTAGTCTACTCTTTCCTCCGTGCTTCCAACACTGAGGCCTCCCTGTACCCCAGTGCGCACCCCAGTTCTACTCTGCTGCAAAGCTTTCATTTTTGTACAGCGACTGTGATGGCAACAGCCTCCTCCTGATCCCCTGGGATTGACAATTCACTCTTTTAGGGTGGCAAAACTCACTTCGTCAAGTTTTTCCAACAACATGCATTTGGAGAATATGATCAGTGTCAAATACTACACATAATTTGCTTATTTTATTGATTCTCACTTAGTTCTTTAGAACTTTCATAAAAACCCCATCTTTTCATGTTGTATTATGTGTAAAAGCAAGAGTTAAAACTGTCAGTTGTTTCTCCTGATTTAGAAAACACACTGATGCAGGATTATTTATGGTAATAGAACTGTTTATTAACAACCTCATTTTGCTAATATTTTGTAACATTCCAAATCAACATACCTCTGTCAATTTATTCTATTTTTTTTGGTGTGGAAAAGCACACACACATAGCCTACATATATAGACATAATAATGCATTTCCTGTTTAAAAATGTATCTATGTATCTCAGCCTAACCCTTTTGGCAGCAAGTGTTTGAGCTCTGCAGCAACAAAGATGGTCTGAAACCACACCCACCAACAGGCAGTGGGATCTCAGCCCAGGTACTCCAGGGGCTTTCCTCCACATGTCGATCTAGCCCCTATATCTTCTGCAGAGGTGATCCTGCTGTCCTCAAAGCTGTCCACCCTACCCCTGGAGCCACCTTCATGCTCTTTTCCTCAGGTTATCACATTTCCTCTAGCCATTTTCTCATCTCCCTCCAAATTCTACTTCCTAGTCCTTCAAGTGAGATGACTCATCAGATTGCTAGGAAGGAAGGCTTATGATTAGCTTTACATTTATAGCATGTGAATTATTTCAAGTAGTTAGAAATGCTAACAAATTAAGGATGTCTGCATCTTAGTTTGCTAACCTAAATGCTCATGTATTTGGCTGCAAATTTGTGGGGTGAAGGAGGCGTGACAATACCAGCATCTCTGTAAAATTTCTTACTACATTTCATTTACATGTGTGAACACATACAGGAATTAGAGGGCACTTGCGTACATATGGAGGCCTGAGAACAACTTGCAGGAGTCAGCTCTCTCCTTGAACTCTGTAGTTATTGGGGCCTGAACTTAGGATGTCCTGTGAGAAATGAACTCAAGTCATCAGGCTTAGCGGTAAGTGTCCTTACCCATGAGCCTGTCCATTTCCAATAACACCAAAGTTAGGACTGATGTAGGGGCAGCTCCCATTATAAAAGTCAATCACAGGTATAAAATGTTTAATAACTGTATTCTGTAAGCCAGTTTAGACTCATTTTCTGAGTGCCATTACTGTGTAGAAACCAGAAATATGAGGCATGAAACTTAAGAAGATGACTAGCACAGCACGATTTTATGATGTGTAGCCCCCAAGCACTGGGTCATAAGAAATGCTTCACAGAGGAGATGGAGACAATTTTGCAAATATAATAGGCATTCTCTAGCAGGTGAGGAGGCTGTGGTGGGGATCAAAGACTGCAGGAGCAAGTCGTAGGAGCAGAGCAGATGCTTGTGGGTAATCAGGCAGCTTGACTAGGACAACATAGGCATCGAGAGACCCGAGGAGGCTGCATAGCCTGACTGCCAGGGCTGAGTTTGATTTTGAGGTTTGATAGTTTGGTAACCTTCATTAAGAGGTTAAAATACTGTAAGACATAAAATAAAAAACTATCCCCCCTAACTATCACTACCCATTTGAAACTCAGTCAGGACATTTGAAATGTATTAGATGTATAAACTTGGCCATCTGCATTTTTTACTCACTACATACTGGCAATCTTCCTTCAATGCCACTGACACCTGCTTTGTAAGTATTTCACTGTACAGACATATTATCATTTGTTTACCCAGATTTTTCTCTAGTAAACCCCCAATAACAATGAATGTACCTGTAAGTACATCTTCTATAACATGAATTCTTTTCTGTGAACCTACTGGACCAAAGGATCTAGGCTGTACTGAGTTTTTCTCCCACTAATGATACACAAGAACATGTAACTCCCAAACCTTCACCTTCAGTTTTTTTCCAAATTCAAAATTTATGCCAATCCGATGCTACTTTTGATTTCCATTTCTTTTCTCTTGAGTGCAAATGAACACATTGCTCATGCCTGCCAAACATTGATGTTCTTTTGTGAATTCTATCTTCATACCTTAGCTCCTCTGGATCAGGGTTCTTAGCATTTTCCTAACTGACTTCTGTGCACTCTCTGTAATATGGGGATATCACAGTGCTCCAATCCACCACATTGCTGGTGGATGGTGTTTTTCATCCTAGAACAGCACTGAGAGTTTTGGCAGGGATACCAGCTGAGGAGATGCAGTTTTAAATCAATTACAAATCAAGAAAAGCTCTGAATTGGGTTATGGCAGACAGTAAGAACAAAAAATCCCCCCCAACCCAAAACAAACAAACAAACAAACAAAAAAACCCCAAAAAACCCAAGGACAAAGATGAACTCCTAGTTTCTAACAGGAAACAAAGACTGAGGGTACCCTTTATAGATGGAAAGGAAGAGCCAATTGGGAGGCTGATAATTCATTGATGCACTTGGAGGAGGAGGAAAAGCATATCATGCAAGAGTGAGCTTAGAGCTCAGGGATTCGCAAGCTGCAGCCAGCACACCAAACCCAGAACTAAGCCTGTTCTTGTAAATAAAGTTAATTGGAACATAGCCACAGACAGTTTGGATAGATTATCTATCACGCTTCTTACCACGTGGAAACTGCTGAGCAGTTGTGATAGTGTGCATGGCCTGCAAAGCCTTTTACAGAAAGTTTGATAACTCTTGATGTAGAGGGAAAAATAGTTGGGTATAATCAAATGGCATGTGCAACTATACACAGGAAAACAAATAGAGGAGATGTAACAGGTTGCCTCACAAAGTTTCTGTATTACACTGATTACAAAAGACATTTTAAGAATGGAAGAAATATCCTTTCAAGGCCAGTGAAGAAATGTGCTGGAATTTTGATGGGGATTGCATAGAATCTGTAGATTGCTTTTTGGCAAGATTTCCATTTTTATTATGTTTATTCTACCTATCCAAGAGCATGGGAGAGCTTTGCATTTTCTGGAATCTTCTTTAATTTCTTTCTTTAAAGACACAAAGTTCTTATTATATAGGTCTTTCACTTGTTCGGTAAGCATTACACCAAGATATTTTATGTTGTTTGTGACTATTGTAAAGGGTGATGTTTCTCTGATTTCTTTCTCAGCCCCTTTGTTGTCTGTATATAGTAGGCCTATTGATTTTTTGAGTTTATCTTGTGTCCTGCTAGTTTGCTGAAGGTGATTATCAGCTGTAAGAGTTCCCTGGTAGAAATTTTTGGGTTGCTTATGTAAATTATCATATCATCTGCAAATAGTGACAGTTTGACTTCTTCCTTTCCAATTTGTATCCCCTTGATCTCCTTTTGTTGTCTTATTACTTTAGCTAGAACTTCAAGTACAATATTGAAGAGATATGGAGAGGACAACCTTGTCTTGTTCCTGATTTTAGAGGAATTGCCTTAATGATCCACATCCATGCAACAAAGAGATCTATTCAACTATGTTCATAGCAGCATTATTTGTAATAGCAAGAACCTGGAAGCAACCTAGATGCCCCTCAACTGAAGAATGGATAAAGTGGCGGCACATTTACACAATGGAATACTACTCTGCAGGAAAAAAAACAATGGAATCTTGAAATTTGCTGGCAAATGTATGGAAGTTGAAGAAACCATCCTGAATGAGGTAACCCAGTCACAAAAAGAGGAACATGGTATGTACTCACTCATATATGGATTTTAGACATAGAGCAAAGGATCATTAGCCTATAACTCACACCTCCAGAGAAACTAGGATACAAGGAGGAGTCTAAGAGATTCATACAAGGTCCCTCATAGAAGGGGAAAGGAACAAGATCTCCTGAGCATATTGGGAGTGGAGGGTCAGTGAGTGGAGAGGAAGCTAGGAGAAAGAGAAGGGGAGGAGGGAAAGCACGTGGGACTAGAAAGATTGAGTCAGGGGAGGAACAGATGAAAGAGAGAGAGAGAGAGATCATTAAAGAGGGAGCCATTATAGGTTTGAAAAGAAAACTGACTCTAAGAAATGTCCAGAGACCTACAAGACTAACCCCAACTAACAATCTGAGCAACAGTGGAAAGGCTACCATAAATGCTCTTCCCTGATAATGAGATTGATGACTAATTTATCCACCATCATAGAGCCCTCATCTAGTAGCTGATGGAAACAGAAGCAGACACCCACATCTAAATACTGAGCTGAACTGGAATCCAGATGCAGAGAGGGAGGAAAAGACCAGGCTATAGAAACCCCCAGAGACAGCTGACCTGAACAAGGAGGAGCTAATGGGCCCCCAAACTGATAGCTGGGAATCCAGCATGGGACTGACTCAGACCCCCTGAACATGGATCTCAGTCAGAAGGCCTGGGCAGTCTAAGGTACCTCTGACAGCGGAACCAGGATGTATCCCTGGTACACGAAATGACTTTGGGAGCACATTCCCCATGGAGGGATACTTCCTTAACCTAGAGGCAGGAGGGAGGGCCTAGTCCCTACTCCAAATGACTTGACAGATTTTGTTGTCCCCTCCTGGAAGGCATCACCCTCCCTGTGGAGTGGGGGGGTGGGTGGGATGGGAGGGTGGTCGGGGAGCATAGAGGGGAGGGAGAGAAGGAGGGAACTGGAATTGATATGTAAAATAAGAAATAAATTTAAAAAATGGAAAAAATAGAGTAAAATGGCTCTTAGGAGTTGCAATGGGCTAGTATAGTAGGTGTCTCTGGATACATGACCATAATATACCTCTGTGACAATAAGGCTGTGTACCACCATCATCATGGAGACTGCAACTGGGATACAGCTTCATCAAAAATTGAGGGACCTCACAGAACTGCTGCAGCAATGTACCTGGGTCTCAGAACTAGGTCTTAACAATCAGGGTTTTGAAAATAATGACGTGACAGTGTGTACTTATTCACTGGGTACTACTGCAGGACTCTCTGGCAGTAGAGTACTCTGCTTGCTCCAGTCATGCAGGCTGCCTCCATCATATCACTGGAGTAAGACCATCCCTGGATACTGCTGCTGCTGCAAAGAAACTGAGGTATGCAAAAACAAGAAGAAAGCGCTGCTCAAGGAACAGATCTGGGGTTACCAGGGATAGAATGATGGTAACTATGAAGAAGTAATATTCTGGTTAGGTCCTGTGTCTAATTGACACATGTCAGTCATCTGGGAAGAGGAACCTCAATGGGGAAAATGCCTCCATCAGACTGCCTGTGGGCAATGTGGAACACTTTCTTAATTAGCTACTGATGTGGGAAGGTTCAGCTCAGTGCAGGTGGTGCCACCCCATGGGTAGGTGGTCCTGGATGGTCTAAAAATCTCATGCATACATCTAGGAGCTCTGTGTAAAATACCCTTCCCCTTTAAGACTTAAGTGTTGCCTCTTCTGTGATGTCTCAGGAGTGAGGAGCCCATGTGAACTGTGTTCCTGTCCTCAGTGACATTTTTGGAGTACTGTAATCCTGAGACAGCCCCTCACCCAGATCTTGGGGTAGAAACCAGGGTCTGCAGATTCTAGGGAGGTTACAGGGTGCTTTTCCATAGGGGGCAACTGACAAATACACAATACACCACTCTCGGAAAGAAACAAAAGTGAACAGTAAACTGCATAAATAAATAGCAAGGAAGAGATTATAAACACTCTTAATAGCAGGCACATCTGTTGGTAAACATGTTAACCACAAGCTTTTGAAAAGAATTGTGGCTTTCAGGGATGTAGAGTAGGACAGGTGGACCCATGAGTGGATTATTTTTTTTCATAACCCAGACTGTAAGAGTCTCAAGAATTTACTATGTATGTTTTGGCGGAAGTGTTAAAAGTATGCTGGACAGAGCTAGGCGTTGGTGAAGCGCACCTTTAATCCCAGCAACCGGGAGGCAGATGCAGGAGGATCTCTGTGAGTTTGAGATCTACAGAGCGAATTCTAGGACAGGCTCCAAAGCTACACAGAGAAACCCTGTCTCAAAAATACAAAAAAAAAAAAAAAAAAAAAAAAAAAAAAAAAGGTACTCTTCCTTGAAAAACCAAGGCTCTAATAACTAGTGATATCACTGCAGCCTCAGGGTTAACTTATGGCAGCGAGTAAGCTGGCAAATATTTGTGAAAACATATATGGTAAAAGAACTCTTATCTTTTAAGAATTATGTGTCATTATGGCATTTTAAAATATGATTTGTCTTTATGGGTTCCCCTCCCCATGAACCTTTACACCCACAACACACTCCTTTCAACTTAGCTGTCACATGGGAGGAGCCTTATAAATTAGATCTTGCCATATCAGGCAGTCCAATAGAGTACCTCCACCTTGTATGTGTGGAGGACAGGACTTCCATGCTCCTGGGAGGTGCCTGCAGAAGGCTGTAGCCAGAGCCAAGTTCCGAGTGTATGCTAGCATTATCCTTTGAGCTCACAGACATTCGTGTAAGGAAATGTTAGGGATTGTTCCATAGGATATTGTGGACATTCTTATGCCCCACCCCTCCCCAGCACCACCAGAGCTGGAGTATTGAAAGTTCCTCACTGAGAGGCCAGATGTTCAGGCAGAGATATGTCAAGGAGAAATGTTGTCACAAGTGTCACTTGCAGACACAGAAAAGAGCTTTGAAAACAGGGATGCTTTCTCATTTGGCCACTGACTCAAGTTCTTGAGACGAGGTTGGCTGCCAGGAGGCCACCTAGAAATGTGCTGTATTACCAGAAGGCTTGAGAGGGAAAAGCAACATTTCATAAGCTGGGGCAGTTCTCACTGCACTAAGAGCTTATGTAATCTATTTCCAAAGAATAAAATTACAAGGCTCTTTGAGGGATTTTAGTATCATTGAGACACAGAAAGAAATCTTGCCCTAGCCTCAAATGGCTTTCTTTGGGACCTGTTCACTATTTAATTCTTGCCTTCCCTCTGTGCATGTCCTAAGGACACAGAAGAAAGTGGCATTTTCTTTGTGCCCTCCTGAATTAGGATTAATAATGCTAAGAATAGAAAGAGTTTTCCACCCCACCCAAGAAGACTTGCCTGCATCCTCAAAAGGAAGATATTCACAGTATCCTAAGTGCCATTTTCCTAGAAGATAAGCTCAGTGACAGTGTGGCAGTGAGTTTTGACCTTGCTTTAGAGTGAGCGGGGGGCGGGGGGCAGCTCTCAATCCCTCCCCTGCTTCCCCTCCAGTTCTAGCCTCTGGCAAATTTTTACTTCATTTCAAAACTCTTTATTCAGTGGACAAAATATTTCAAGCTGTTTGAGTCTTTAAAACACTGCTTTGTATATAGGAAGCCAGAGAATAATGGATGAGGTTGTGAGGGACAGTCATTACAAGAATAGGAGAAACAGATTCCTGGGAATCAATGGCTTGGCCCTTGCACTCTATAAGCCTGGAGAGACTGTGTGGCTAATTTTATTACAACATTGCCCAAAAAATAATGGCTTGTGGTTAATCAACAGCTAGAAAATACATAGATTATCTGGCTTGTTAGTAGTTAAGAATGCAATCAATAGGTGTATGAATTTTTTTAACTTTAATAATTCTGAACTATATTAGAGATAGTTCAAAGGCAATATCATAAACACAATGATTGATAAAATATATAAATTTTAGCCTCACAACTAAAATTATTGAGTAACCCCTATCATATTCTTATGTATACATGTGTGTGGCTATATATACATATACATATACATATACATATACATATACATATACATATACATATACATATACAATTCCTATCATATTCTTATGTGTATGTGTGTGAATATACACACATAGATATGCATAAAGACCGAATAATGAGTTCATTTTATCACACAATTCTGTGATGTCTTGTTTTAACTGACTTCTCTGTAACATAAATGTGATCTCTGGTTAACCTTTGGAATCTGAAAGACCTCCTTTTTACTGTTCATCAGTATTTATTTCATACCTATTTTTGTTAGGGTTTCTATTGCTGTGATAAAACGCCATGAAAAAAGCAACATGGGGAGGAAAGGGTTTATTTCAGCTTACAACCCTCAGGTCACAGTCCATCTTTGGGAGACATCAGGGCAGGAACTCAAGGGAGGGGTCTGGAGATAGGAACCCTGATGCAGAGGTGCTGGGGAACACTGCTTACTGGTTTGCTCCCCATGGCTTGCTCCCTAGTTCTGGAGATTGTCGCTTGGCATGGATGCTGAAACTCACCAGCCAATGGGGTGTGGAGAAACAGGGCACTAGTCAAGCAGTTCTCAAAGGCTTTGGCTTTAAAATCCCATTCCTCTTCATTCTTAAAAAGGAACCATCCTAGGGCCAGCAAGATCGCTGGGAACAGGTGCCCTCCACTAGGCCTGATGATACAGTTCAGACTCTGTAACCCACATGGTGGAAGGTGAGAAAAGATGTCCTCTGATCTCATACTGTAATGTGGAATCTGAGACTCTCATGTGTGAACTTCCTATGTAGTTACATTAAAATCCCTTGGTCTATTTTGTGCATCGAATGGATCTTTTACTCATGAAGGGCTTTGTAGCATCAGGCATTGATCATTTAAAAAACGTGGTATAATGAGTCATATAAATCTTTCAACTAGAGATGCTTCATTCTCTTCCTGCCCCTTTCTTAGCTCTTACAAAGTCACCGATCTCATCAGAAAACTTTAAGCATTGCCAAGCTGTCAAGCTCACAACAGTGATACCAGTTTTCCAAAATTCTAACTTATTGCTTGAAAGGGCGAATTTTATTATTAGCAACAATACAGTCAGTTGTTATCCTTGACATGTCAGGCTCACTTCATTTATTTTCAAGAAAATGCCCGTCAGGTACTAGAGTGAATAAACACAGGTTGTCAATCCTTTCAGAACAATAGAGTTCAGCCCACACTTGGTGCAGACTGCCTTTCCTTGAGACAACTGGCTGGTTTCAATAGGTGTCAGAAGGGCTTGATGTGCACTTCGTGTTATGATGAAGAGTGCTGTCTCAAGACCTGGGATTTAATACATAGGCTTCCTCTTTGTTTCAAGCACATGCGTGTAGAACAGTGCTGCTGCCCAAACACTGAAATACATGCCCAGTGACGTATCTGTGATAATATGAAAACAGCTGGATCTGAGGAATCAAAGAATGGGGGAGGGGCCACTTCAGAAATGCAAGTGTAGATGAGTGAGTCTCCATTAGGAGACCAAGTTTAGCAAATGGAAAGCTACTGACAGATTTTAAGCTGCAGACAATATGCTAATATTTGTATTCTAGAACTGTCACTTTACCATCAGTGTGAGGGACAGCTATGGGCAGAATTCTAGAAAGGAGAAATTATATGAGGCAGGGCCAGAGAGGATGCAGTTCTGAGTGAGAATAGGGACAAGTGACAGAGGAATGAGACATGTATCTAGAGACATGTTGGAGTTGTCCTAAGGATGCATGGGAGATATATGAGAGATAAGGTCAGAGAAGAATTCCTTCAAGGGGAGTGTTGCCTGAGTAACTAGGTGCACCAGAGTGATTTGATTCTGATATCTGGTACTAGAAGAAGAGTAGCTTGGACTTGGGAAGAGCAAGAGAAGAAAATTCAGTCTCATAAGATGTCTACTTTGAGTCACCCATGGACTGTCTGAGTGGAAATGTTCAATGTGGCTAGAAATGTGGGCTAAAACAGGGTATGGCTGCACATTACTTTAATCCCAGTATGTAAAAAGCTGAGACAGAAGGCTATTTAAGAAGACCCTGGTCAAACAAATTATCAAAAAATTTAACAACCAAGTAAACAGGTTGTAGGCTCAGGGCAGAAATCTTAAATGTGGAAGTTCACATTAAGGGATGAGATTGTCAGGGACAGCACGGACAAGAGGCCTACATGTGGTGTGAAGAAAACTATTACTAAGTGTTAAAGAAGGAAGAGGAGAAGGAAAACTAGAAATGGAAATGAGGGGTGTATCAGTTAGATGACCTAGGAAGGTGTTGCTATGGAAACAGAAGCCCTTGGAGTCCAGTTTTTATACTTTAAAATCACAGCCCACAGATGTTCTGAGAATGGGAATATAATTTCTCTGCCCTAGTGCTGCAGACACAAACGAGCAATGGTGACAGAGGTATTTCCACCACCCTCTTCTATCTCTAGGATCTAGCATGAATAGGACATCCCGGGAAGCTACAAATCCGAGAAGATTGTGAAGACATGCAGAGTGGGTCATCTCCAGTTAAAAGACTGGGTCGAATTGACAAGAGTGCAGGAGCTCTCCATCACTGGCCCCCAGGCACACTGCACTGGAGCCAAAGCCTGGTAGTAAACAGCTTGGAATTTGGGGACTGTCATGCAGTGTTATTGTGGCAGCTACTAACCAGCACAAGTGACTTGTTAATGTTATAAAGAAATCAATCAGGATTTTAAATTCAGATCACTGACAGTTTCCATCTAAGACCAAATAAGTGAGCAAATAGGAGCAAAAGTTTGCAGGTGGGGTGGGTATCTCATTACACTGGGTTTTAGCTCAGTGGGATAGCATGAAACTAGAATGTGTAAGGCCATGAGTCCAATCCCCAACACACACCCAAACCACACAAACCCAAGTAGAAGCCAGCAAAGGTTTACCAACATAAAGACACAAGGTAGCCATGTTGATAAAATATAAAACACTATCAAAAGTCTGTGCTCAGTGAGAAGATTCTGGAGCACACTGGAAGGACCTACAGTGGCTCAATGCCAAGGCCTGCCATGGTCCCCAGAACCTCTTTATGTGATGATTCATTCCCTCTCCACAGATGACTGTGATGGATTTACCTTGATCAGATAATGTGCTATTCTCATTGGGAACTAGGGTCTTTTGACCTGATTCAGTACTGGCTTAGTGACTTGTCTTGGCCAGCAGAATGTGGCGGTGGTGATTGTGCCTCTTCCTAGTGCAGCTTCTTCACATTTCTGAAGGCCCCTCTGCTAGTCTTTGTCAAGGAGGCTCGGTAACCATCTCAGACATTCTAGCCTCAGTTCAGCTTTCTCTTAAATGACACCCAATGATGCACTGGATGCAAAAGAGCCATTCAGCTGCCCCTGCCCAATTCTCGATCCAAGAACTATGGGCATATAATAAAATTGTTCTAAGCCATCAAGTTAAGGTGTATTTGGATGTGAACCAGAGATAATCTTTCCTTTTAAAACATTACAGTCTTCCATTTGTTTTTGGAGGACATGTACCATGGTGAACATGTAGAAGCAAGAGAGTCCACTTAGCATGAGACTTTCATGGAATGAATTTTGGGGGTGGAAATCAGGTTGCTAGGCTTGGTGTGACTGCCTTTATCCAGGGACCCATCTCCCATCCCCAGGCATAATCCTCCCTACAAGCTTGACTTTAAATGTAGAAATAAGATAAAGCAATAAGTGATAAAGATTTTATTGCTTTTAAATAGTGGTGCTATAATTCAAATAAATCAAGAGAATTTATAGGCTAGAGAGATGGCTCAGTGGTGAAGATAATCCCCCCCCCCACCAGGGGACCCAGGTTTGATTCCCAGCATCCACTTGTATACGCTCCTGTAATTCTAGTCCTAGGGGGATCTAATGCCCTCTTCTGGCCTATGTGGGTACCAGTAGGGATGTGCTGCATGGATACATGTGCATGGGAAACACCCATGCACTACAAACCTACTTTTCAGGGATATCTAGATGTCAAATTCTGATATGTATATACTTTTCTTAATAGGCATTTTTATTTGTTTTCATGGCAAAGCATCCTGTGAACATCAGTGTGCACACACAGTCTTCTCTGACAAGGTTTCAGTTTACTTCCTATGGTGAGAGATGGGAAGGAGGCAGAGTGCTTGGCATCGTAGGTGCCTGGCACAGAACAGAAAGTCAATACTGTGGCCAAGCATTTCTGACTAAACGAAAGTATGACACTTTAATCATTGTACTGGGATGAATTCTAGAATTGGGTCAAAGGCTAATCAGGCCTCCTGCGCCATTTAATATGGATGGCCACTGTCAAATTACCATCCAAAGTATTTTACCATGCTACAATGCGCACATGGGTGTCCTCAGTGGATTCTGTAGACTGTCTTCTCCCTCACATGCTCACTTACATACCCGCAGGAACCCAGAGTTGGCTCAGAGGGCACACAGGCACTGGGTTAACTAATTGGCTCTAATCTCAGTCCTGAGTTTGAGAGAGCTCAGCTAATCAAGCGGAAAGTTGGGGGGGGGGAAGCAGGTTTTACAATTAGCATCCTGACTGCTTATCCACCATTGTTGACTGTCTTCAGACAGATGTATTTGGTTCCAGAAAATTGAGCTTCATGCTGACTCTGCCTCTCTGTCCTTGTATCTCTGTCTGGATGTGTAGAACCCTCACTGTAATTAGGATATAAAATTCCCAGATTTGTTCCATCATTCAGACAGACAGAAGGGTGGAGGAGCAAAGACCTCCACCTGGGCATTTGGTCATTCCATTCATGTTCAGAGATGCCCTGTAAGGACACCGAGGGAGGCCTGACAGTGACCAGCTTAGGCTCTCAAAGAAGACAGACTGTGGCTTGAACCTTACACATCAGTTGTCAGGCAGTCTGGGGTTGAATTGGCTGTCCAATTTCAGCTTTGTCTCCCCACTGCCATGCTCAGGAAATCCTATTCTCAGAAAGATTCCCTTAACTGCTGGGCAAACTGTGGTGGGAGCGGGTGAGTCAGTGGAGAAGGCGGCTGGAGAAGGAGGTGGGGAAGGTGGCTGGAAAGCTGCTGGAGGACTAGAGAGAAGCCATGAGAGCAGCCACAAGTGTTCAGGCCACAAAGACCGCCTCCACATACCTAGCAGGCTCAGATGAAATAAACGGAAAGGAATCACTCCAACTTTTGCTCCCAAAACCCCATTCAGAAGCAGGGGCTTGTGACTAGCAGCAAGATGAGAAAAGGAATAAAAGCTTCCAGAAGTGAGGGCAAGGAAAAGCACTGTCATCACAGGTGGCTGCTTCCTCCCCAAGGGACAGGTAGGCTTCCTGATAGGTGGATACTAAGTGAGGGAGAGAAAGGCTCCTGGAAATATCTGTGATCAGGAGAGCTAAGTGCTCGGCATGCGGTTGGAGCCAGTGGAAAATTAAAGGACCATTTCCTTTTCAAAAGAATGCAGGACTATCTTTGGATTTACCTTTCCTTTTTTATTTTTAAAGAACTGAGTTCTTCATGGATAGATGAACTGGATGTAATTTAGATTTTAGGTAGAGTTCAAGACATTTGCTAATTTAGTAGTTTCATATGATTAGTTTCCAAAAAGTTACAGATGGATAAAGAATCATGAAACAGATTAAAAAAAAAAAAAGTGGTCAGGTCTAAGGGGTGTGATGGTGTGACAGATTTATAAAGTAATTGTTTGCTAGAGAACTCAGAGTGCAGTGCTGCTGCTGGATGATTATCACTAATTACACGTGTGTGTGTGTGTGTGTGTGTGTGTGTGTGTGTGTGTGAGATGTAGCCAGGGAAAAAGAGCCAAGGAAATGAATGATAACAAATCAATTATCTTAGCAATTTTGCTAGAAAAATAAAGCTGTTTATACACTAAGTAATAACAGAACCCAAACTAAAACTGTATTTCAATTATTACTGCATTTCTATTTTTTTTAATTAATAAGCCACCCCCCCCCACAGATAGGACTATGCTATAAAGCTCAGGCTGGCCTTGAACTTAAGATCCCCCTGCTTCAGCAAGTGCTGAGATTACAGGTATATGCCACTGTACCTGACTTTTTAACTGTATTACTGTATTTAACTGTATAACTTTAATTTGCTATATACATTTAAGAAAATGTTTATTTTTATGTGCATTGGTGTTGTGCCTGCATGTATGTGTGTGTGAGTGTGTTGGTTCCCTTGGAACTGGAGTTACAGATGGTTGTGAGCTGACATGTGTGTGCTGGGAACTGATCCCTGATCTTCTGGAAGAGCAGCCAGTGCTTTTAACTGCTGAGCCATTTCTCCATCCCCTGTACATATGCTTTGAGCATATGCTATGTACATATCAACTCCCATCATCTAACTTCAGTCGGTGATTTGGGGTGGGTCTGAAGTTATGGTTAAAGGCCTTTTCTCTTTTATCATGCAAATGGTTTAAAACTATAAGACTATTTTAAAATAGTAATTGTGCTAATTACAATTCTTTCAAAGTAATTTTAATCCTTTAAAAATAATGCTAAGGAGTGACTGTTGCTAGGGGTAACCTAACTCATGTCTTCCACTGCTTATACAATGGGATCCACTTGTTTAATTAAAAATTGGAAATTACCATCCACTTGGTTATTTGGACATAAGTAGAAGAGATATCTATTCAAAATAAAACTTTTATGTAACAAACAGCTTAAACAAACCCCACAGCTCAGTTCATGCAATGGAAACTGTTAACAGGCCAATGGCACCAACTGTAAGTAAAAAATGGGTATGTGTAAGCTTAAAGGGCTTGAAAGAGTTTTAAATAGCCAGATCATGAAAAGTAAAGTTTTTTTTTTTCCTTTTTGTCTCATAACTTATGGGAGGGCAAAAGTCTCACAAATAGAAATAAATAGGCAACAGGTCATTAACCAAATCTCAAGTCTTCACTTGTAAAGTGAGGAGATTAGTTGTGCTGGTCTCAAAAGGGCTTTCTATCTCTTAAAGCTTTTGATTGTATTCGATACCATCTAGTCTTAGAAGTACATAAATACATGCATATATATATATATATTTCTTTGCTATGTATGATTACTGTACATGTTTTAAGTATTGTTATAACAAAGTCACTGAAAATAATCTTTTGCTGGGCATTCTCTAAACTGACTTGTTCTCCTTTAGCCATATTTATAAAGGTTTCCTGACAGTGCCCCTCACAGAAGAAACACAGCATGATGCAGACACTTACAATAGCATCCACTACTATGAAGCCTAGGAAAAGGCTGCTTTGAGGTCCAACTGCCTCTCGCCTAGAGGATCAGGTCCAGGGAGTTTTCTGTTGCTATTAAGGTGTGACTAGTTCTCTGAAGCCATTTAGAAACAACCAAAGTTCTCAGCAGCAACAATCGACCCTGTGCTGTGTCAAAGCACATCAGATGGCTGGCATTCCATGCCTGGAACAAACGCTATTGCTTATTATGTGAATACATAATGAAAGGATGTGGGCAAAGAACATAATGGAAATTGGAAGCTGACTTCTGAATGTGCTAGGCAGCAGTACTGGGCTGAAACACTCATTCTAATTTCAAGAGACAATTCCAAAGTAGTTCTCAAGAGACAGGATGAGGTATTTTTCAAATATTTGTTCAATATGAATGGGCAGGGGTTGCCAAAAATGACTTTATGCTGGCATGCGATCTCTTGGAGGGAAGTCAGCCTGAGTCACTGGATACATCAAAGGTAGAAAGTCCAGTGAATGGAATTACTGCAGGCTGTGTGAGCAAGCCAGATACCTGTGTTCATCTGCCCACTGCTGCGATTTCAGCCTCCTTTTAATTACATTAAAGCAGCTGGTACCACTGGTTACTGCAGTCTTTAGATTACCTTGATTGCTTGGTCATTATCTCTAATCAGCTGCTGCTTCTCATCTTCAAACTTTTGTATAACATCCTGGAGCCGCCTTTCTGCAGCAAGCTGCTGTCGACTGCTCTCCTCTTTCAGGGAGGAAATGGTTGTCTGAAGCTCTGCTATGATCTAAAATGAAAACAGCATGCTGTAGCTTCAAATTCTCCATGAGAGGCATCTATTTTATATGTATTTATGCTTAACAAAGGAATGAATTTGGCAAACCTCTATTCCACAAACTGAATATTTTCAATTAACATATCACTCAGGATAATGCAAGAAATTCCACACAATAAAAGACTACAATAAAACTGTGAATGGTGAACAACTGCTGAACCAAATATATTTGGAAGGCATTTCCACTCTAACATTCCACAATATTTACTCATCAGAAGAAAGAACATCTGTGATCTCAAAAAAATGAAAAGAGTCAGACTGCATTTTACTGAGAAATAAAATTCTTAAGAGTGAGGAAGGCTGGTCTGACTTTGTAAGACTTTGTACAACCACCATCAGCACCACCAGCATCACCATCACCACCACCACCACCACCACTACCACCACCCACCAGCACTACCCTGATTTTTCACGGTCATGCTCATTCTTTAAGGTTACCCAATTCCACACATTAAGTTTTGGGTATTAACTAATGTTAAGAACTGTGCTGAGATTTAAAGTTCTTATATTATTTGCTACTGTGACAGAAGTATGATTATTACCTCCCTCTTTCAAATTAGCAAACAGAGGCAAAGAGGTCAAACATTTTACAGTGCTGAAGATGATGGACAAGAATTGAAACCCACATTCAACTTCATTTTCTAATGAGCCAATTCCATTTTTGTTTGGTATCAAAGAGAAGTTCATGCTTCCAAATAGGCTGCCTCCTTCCTAAATGCACACTCCTGAAAGTTTATTCTGGCTCGGATAGTGCCCTTCCACAGGGACTTCTGCAGCTCTGTCCACACTCAGTTAGTTCCCTCCAGGGTAGGGTTCCGCCACCTTCTCAAATTAACAACTGATGAGGAACGCAATGGCCCACTGAGAGTACATCTCTTCCTTTGCTTTGGATGCGGCCATTTCCTTTCAATCTCAACAGCGAGGATTGTTTTTGAAAGCAGGAAATGGTTGTTTCTCTAATAAAAGAAACAGTACCAGTGCTCACAATACAGCTTAGCTGTCTTTCTTGATGTCAGTTTCTCACAGAAGGAGCACAGCATCAAAAGGCAAAGCAAGAGGGCCATAAAAGCCAAGTGCTATAGAAATATAGTTGTCACAATGGGCATGCACAGGACATTTTATGATAAAAATTCAGTGCGCAAATTCACTGTAACAAACTTTAAAATGTAATCAAATGCTAAGATTATCTTGAAATGAGGAAATTCATAAGAACAGTATGAGAATATTAAATGGGTCCTCTGCTGGGAGTGAAGGAATTCACTTACTGAGAACAGAATACTGTTCTTCTATTTTAAGAATTTTGATTAAATGTTCCTCCTGTGCAACAAATGCTACATCCAGTCAATTACTTTTCATAGCACTTCTTCCATACATAGTAAAGGTTGAATTCCTATAGTAAACATAAAAAACCAAAGCATAGAAGAACCAGCTCCTAGTCACACGGCCAGAGAGGGCAGGGAGAGAGCCAGATTCCCTCAACCTACCATGAAATTGAAGACTGATATTTTATAGGAACACCAGGCCAAACAGTAAACACAGCTTAATATTTCAGGGTCCTCAGCTGAGAAAAACAACTTCAGAGAAGTGGGGAGTTTAACTCTGTAGTGTGCATGTAGTTCTCTGCGATTTTATCACATGTGTAGACTTGGGTATCTATCATAGTCATGTAATCTACTTTTAAAGCACAAGGTATTTATTTTCCTTTTAAAAACACTGTAATTGTGCAAATCAGTATTGAGTAGAAAGAGGAGGATCAGGAGTTCAAGGTCAGTTTCAGCTACTTGGTGAGTTTGAGACTGACTTGGGCTACATGAGACCTTGCTTTGAAAATAAAAGTAAGGTTGAGATTAGCATAGCTAAGACTGAATATAAAAATATTTTGAGGTATTTAAAATGATTGTAAGGGCCCAAGATCAGGATATTCCTCATTTTTAGAAGATTCTGGACAATGCATACAAAAAGAAATGAGTGTAGGTTTTGGAAGGAAGTATACATGACATTCTAAGGAAGGCACACTTGTCTTATGGTTTCTTTTTTTTTATGGTGAGAGATAATGAGACGTCTAAGGGGGAAATTAAGATTACATTTGGAAAGCTATTTTTAAAACTTATAAAGGTGACATAAGGGAATGTCAAAAGACTAAGGCTAGACAAGTAGGTTGGTTAGTAGGTAGGATGACACTGTGTCACCTAAAAAAGATTTAATATTCCAAATATTTCAGATCAAGAAATAATTAGAATACCAGGCTAGCAAACATGGTTTAAGTTAAGAACACAACATGGATCTTTATGTCTATTTATATAGACTTCGGAGTACAAGAAAACATATTTTTCCACCTTAGCTGAGTGCATATATCACTAGCACTCAATAAATATTCAAGTAATTGATGGGAGATGCCATTCTGTAAATATGTTTCTCGTATTGGTTAATGAATAAAACACTATTGGCCAATAGGAAAGCAAGATAGGTGGGACTAGGAGACTAGGAGGAGAGAAGAAGGAGTAGGGAGGAGTTTCAAGATGTAGGACCAATAGGGTAGAACTCCGGGCTTTCTCTCTCTGATAAGATAAGACTACGTGGGAATACTTAGATTGATAGAAATGTGTTAATATTTAAGACAGAGCTAGCCAATAAGAAATACTAGTAACAGCCAATAACTTTATATCTAATACAGCGTCTCTGTGTGTTATTTGGGGCTGACGTGGTTGTGGGACCAGGCTGGCTGGAAAAACCAACTCTTAACAAGTAATGAATTATAATGGTGAATTAAGTAGTTAACCATCATGGTAAATAAAAAACATCACCACCAGGAAAAAATAAATCAACATAGTTCAGCCTTTTCATAAGCACTAGTAAAAAGTTTTTGAAAAAAGAAAAAGAAAAAGGCTATATCTAATCATAATTGGGAGCCTCCAGTTTGTATAGAATCATAATTAAAGAAACTTTGTGTATTTATTAGGATCTTATTTAAAGTCTTTACAAAATTTAAAATAGAGGTTAAGTTTCACCTTTTAGTTCTATTTTTTTTTTTGTTGTTTTTTTTTTTTTTTCCTCAGATTTTGGTACAGTTTTAGACTTGTAAAATTCTTCCTCTAAGTTCAATAGCCAACAAAAACCATACCTAGAAAAGACAGGAAGGCACTGGGTTCCTCACAAAATACAGGAAGGCAAAGCCCTTTGCTACCCTCAGCAAGGCCCCTGGACGCAATGGGGGCATGTGGCATACTTCATGGGTATTAATCTGTACCATGAAGAAGCTAGCCAGGGTAGTGCCTAGGGTTGATTGGCAGTGGATGGGTTCAGCTGGCAGCTGGTCTCCTTCGGCTATGAATATTTTAGCAAAATGATGCTACCTTGTTTTGGCAAATGGAGAGTAGAGAACTGAATGGAGTTTAGAGACTATGTTAAAACTGAGAAGGCAAGTTAATAGCTAATATTCAGACAAAAAGAACAAATGTGCTTGGTGATATTTTGTGACCTAATAAAGCTTGCCTGAAGATGAGAAAAGCAAAGCAGCCAGCCATGAGCTCTCACCTCTACCTCAGACTGAAAGGGGGATCCTGTCCAGGAGTCCTCAGATTGAATCCCACTGCACTGCTCTCCGCCAAATCTCAGACCACCTAGACTGCTCCTGTCTCCTCCCACCTTATATTCCTCTCTAGTGCTGGGATTAAAGGTGTGTCACCTCAAGTGCTGGGATCAAAAGTGTGAGCTCTGTTTCTCTTTTAGACTGATTCACTCTCATGTAGCTGTGGGTGGCCTTGGACTCACAGAGATCCACCTGTCTCCACCTGAGTGCTTGGATTAAAAGTGTGGCCACCACTGCCTGTCCTCTATGGCTAACCAGCAGCTTATGTATGTGACTGACTAGTAGCTTATTGTGTGTGTGGCTACCTAGTGTCTTTAGCTCTGCACTCTGATCTGCAGGCAAGGTCATATGTTTATTAGCTCATAAACAAAATATACCAAAAACATGTGACTGAACTAGCTGGAGATGATGCATCCCTGGCTGCTATGGTAGAGGCTGTGTAGGCTCACAATGGGGATAGTCATTGAGTGTGCCTGGGATTAAGTGCACATGGTCTTCTGGGTCCAAAGCTTGATAAGATTTTAAGATCAAATAACTCCCTTTATAGGAAGAAAAGATTGCAGATATTTTCCCAATTTAAACTGCTGTTCACTTGAGTGCCAATGGCCATCACTCATCTATTCACATTAGCACTGCTCTTGAGAGGAAGATTTTTAAACCCTGATAAACACAGTGGAGCAGCTTTGCTTCTGGTACTCTCACTAGGTTGATGAGATATGCAGTAGAGATTCCAGTAAACTTGCATCTGGAAGCATAAACAGCCCATGTTTCATTTTTTTTAAAGGTTCATTTAAAAATAATCTGTTTCTCAGCAGTGACTGGCACGGTAACTGATGTCTTCAAATGCCAGTTCATGGCTATAAATACTTGCTGCATCAGACATGGGTAGAGACTATTATCAGTGTAAGGCTATCTTCCACTTGACATCCTATGTATTTTTTTGGCATTGCATTCCCTCTAGCTCATAAAATGATTACATTGCATGATAGTTACAGGTTGTTTCCCATGCCCTTCTCCTTGATGGATTAAAGAAAAATAATAAGCTTGTATGTTTCCAAATTTTGTGGAGAAATTTCATCAGTTCTTAAACACCCCAAAGCACAGTGTCTGATGAAAAAATTATTCTTTCTTGTAGACTTTTTCCTTAGCTCCTTCCTTCCTTTTCCTGTTGCAATGTCCATACACCTGAGGTTGCTAACAGTTACTAAATGTTATAGTACAATCACGGCAGTGTGTGCTTTGCACATTAGTTTTACTTACTATATAAAACCATCTTACAGGGTAAGTACTGATTTCCTATTTGACTAATGAGGAACCTGAATTCCAAAGGTGGCAAGCAAACTTGCTCAAGGTCACACAAGTGGTAGGACTGGTTGGTATTTCAACCCAGGTCTGTGGATGCCAAGCTCTGGCTTTCTTATATGCTAACATTCAATTTGCTTTAATACTTAGCCTACACTTTCCTGTAGGTACACCTAAGGCTCCTGTTTACAGCCTTGTTAGCTATGCATTTTCATTAGCCAGCTTCTATCTCACGGTCTGTATACTCCATTTCAGATAAAGCAAAAATAAGCACTATGCCAAGTTGCAATTTTTCATGTTTCTGTTGAAACTTCCATTTGGGAGTGTTAAGTTTCTTTCAGCTGGTTATAAGCATTGTTTTCAGCAGATTAACAAGGACATCTCTCCCTGAAGGGCTGGGATAATGGCAACCAAGCCACAATCATCTCTCACATAAACACATATGACTATTCAATTAAACAAAGACTTCTGGCTTTCTTAATGGCATGAGAATTACCCATCACGTTCATTTTAGAAATAATTACAGAATTGACATTTCCTGCTAACTAAATTCAAAGTTCTGCTGTATTGGGAAGGTAAAGCATTGGGCCAGGCGGGCATGTCAAAGGTCAGGATTGCCACTTTGAAGTCAGCTCCAGGCTGAGCCCTGGCTTAGTCACTTGCTAACTCCTATGATCTCATCTCTCTGATCTCAGATTTCTGCATCTACTGCTGAGCTACAGTCCCAGCCCTTAACTCTCGGTTTTCTCAACTGGAAAAATGCAGGCAAGGAGGAAGACCAAAGGAAGTCACTAGGCTTGTGCCCTGAGAGCTTGGGTACTATCATCTGCTCTGTTGTTCCTATTATCAGGCAACTCGTAAAATGAAAACTGAATTTCAGTTTACATGCCATTGTACATAGGCAATGATACTAAAGTCAACTTAAAGTCATTAGACATGAACACTATAAAACTAAATGGCTTAGTTATCCATCTACAAAATGAAGGTAAATAGTGTTTTCTTATTCTAGCACAACTTACAGAACTCCCTAACTGAAGCCATTGGAAAACAGAACAACTCATGAACCTAAGTTTTGCAAGCATTGCCCTCCTAGCAGAGGCAGCATTGAACTGTTAGCCTTCCTTACAGTAAAACCTTTGGATTTAACAACAAACAAGTGATGGGTGCAGGGATTCTTTTCCCACCCTCTAGAAGGAGCCAAAGTTGAGCTGACAATTTAACCTAGAATTGTCTGTCATTTTGAATTAGTAACTAGCTCATGGGTGCAATGAATTAGAATATTGAAAAGAAAAAAAGCACAGATGTTATCAACCTGCTTACATCACAAATGTAGGTGTGTATCCCCTGCCTTGCGAAATGTCTTTCAGCCCGGGCTTGTTCAAGTGTGCCAGCTGGTTTTACAACATTTTACACTCTCTTTTCTTCCTCTCCTCTCCTCTCCTCTTCTCTCTCCTCTCCTCTCCCCTCCCCTCACCTCTCCTCTTCTCTCTCCTCTCCTCTCCCCTCCCTCTCCTCTTCTCTCTCCTCTCCTCTCCCCCTCCCCTCCCCTCTCTTCTCCTCTCCTCTCCTCCCCTCTCCTCTCCCCTCCCCTCCCCTCTCTTCTCCTCTCCTCCCCTCTCCTCTCCCCTCCTCCCCTCTCCTCTCCCCTCCCCCTCCCCTCCCCCTCCCTCTCCTCTCCTCTCCCCTCCCTCCTCTCCTCTCCTCTCCCCTCCCCTCCCTCTCATCTCCCCTCCCCTCCCCTCTCCTCTCCCCTCCTCTCCTCCCCCCCCCCTCCCCCCCCTCCTCTCCTCTCTCTATCCCCCCTCCTCTGTGAACATGAAGCTAGGTGTGTTGGTTCAAATAGCTCAATATGCACAATTGTTCCTGATTTTAATAAGATGAAAATATTAAAATCATTTTAATTATCTATCCATCAAAATATAACATGAGCCCGTGAAAACCTGACAAGAATTTGATTTGACTCTGAAGTGTAAACATTTGCTGTGTTGGTTTCATTTCTTTTTGTTTGGGATTTACTGTTTTGTTGTGTCTTTAACCCAATGCTTACCTGGGAAGATTTGGCAAGCTTCTGAGTGTATTCCCTCTCGATCTGCTTCAGCCTGCTGTTGGCCTGCAAAACACACGTACATGAACACATACACAGTGACCTGTGAGCTTGGTATCTCTTCCACATGCCTATCACCAGGCAGCTGGGATGCCTGCCAGCTGCACCGCCCTTCTGGGCAGCCAGAAAACCACAGGGCTTGTCTTTGATCTGACGCCAACTATTCATCACTGAAGAAGCAAGCAAGAAAAGAGAGAGAGAGAGAGAGAGAGAGAGAGAGAGAGAGAGAGAGATCTCCTGCCAATTATTAGACAAACATAAGACTTCTGTGGATAGAAAGAAAAAGGGAAAAGGAGAGACAGAAATAGACATAGCAAGTGTGATGGCTCAGAGGTAAGGGAAGGGGGAGAATGAAGAAACAGGAAGGGAAAGAAAGACAAACGGGACAGCGAACTGGAGGAGGAGGAAAGGAAGGAAGGTGGTAAGTTGAATACTCTTTTACTTTAGTTTAAAAAGAAAAATAGGTGCTTTCAGACAAAGGCAGATGTGAAAAGTTCAGACCACTAAGCAGAGTTGAGCCCCTACTTGGCTGAACACACAAGAGGAATCTTTTGAAGTGACAAATATATCTAAATCAAACAGTTTTCCATCGTAGAACTAGGGTAGCTTTCCCAGAATAAGTCCACATTGCTTAGAGCGTGATCACCCTCCTGTCACTCAATTCTTGGTCCTTTAGATGTGACCCTCCTTCTGTTCTCTGGAAGTGTTGGGATCTTTACTCGCAGTGCTTAAAAAGGTTCCCGTGACATGCCCTGTCAACCACACAGCCCCTCATTTCTCAGAATGGGCTTTAGTCACTCTCCGTCTGCTTGTTCATCTGCCTGCCACTCTGCTTTGTCATCGTATTTCACTGTTGCTATTTTCCATATCTGTCTTTGATTTTTCCTAAAGTTTCTTCAGCTTTTCCTTTAAGATGTCCCATGGGATTTGAAACAACTGCTGGTGTAGTTGAATTTTTAAGGGTTCTGTGTTGTTCTATAAAACATCATTATGAACTCCCATTTTACAAGTGAGGAAACTGAGGCACAAAGTTTTAATAACCTTCCCAGCACTGAATACATTAGAAAATTATTGAACAGAGACTTAACACCTGCCCCCAACACACACACACACACACACACACACACACACACACACACACACACAGAGAGAGAGAGAGAGAGAGAGAGAGAGAGAGAGAGAGAGAGAACAGCGGAAGAACAGGGGGCTCCTCACTTCTCTTCAAGAGCACACAGCATTCGCTGTTGTTAGGATTCAGGCATTACGCTGGCCTGCCCTGTCACCTGGCATAATGCACTCAGGCAGTTCCCTGGGCTGGCCGGGGTCCTATGGCTGCTACATCACTATGTAGTCTTCATGCAGGTGTAAAGGTCCTTGTAAGAGGGAAACACCGCCCACTTCCACTCTTTGCTGCGGTTCCTCTGAAGGAGCAGACAGGACTCTCTCTCTTCTCTCCCCTCCCCACTCCCTTTCTTCCTCCTCTTCCTTCCATTCCTCCACTCCCTTCCCTTTCCTCCAGTAAAACTTCCCACTCAAGCACTGCCTGCCTGGTGTGTTTATCTCTCACCCACCATGGAATCCGCCAAGGTCCCCCTCACATCCCGTATTATAACAGCGGAATTCTCCCGAGGTTATCTAATGTCTGAAGATGTATCCATCTACCCATCTGTCAAGCATGTATCCACTTGTCAAGCACTATCTAAGTGACTCTCCATTTAAAAGACCTTCTATACACTAGAGAGTATTTTGGTTCCTGTCTTTCTCTGTAGAAACGTTCCTCATATCTGTTATCTTTGGTGTCTTTTTTCTTAGAATCTCTATAGCTTACTGGAAGCAGTTTGGATATGCACGCGTTTCTGGTTGAAGAGAGATCCCCATGGCCATGGTTTCCTCTGAGGCCATCTCCCACTGGACTTCTTGCTGGACATTTGCATAGAGTGTATTTTCTAATATACCACTTACATCCTAGATGCCAAGCCTTAGAAGGGCACCTGGGTGTTGAGGACAGACAGTATACAAAACCATCTTTATTTTAGCCTCAACTGTACCTAAGTTACCTTTCTCATTCTCTTTAGAGAGTCCCAGAGGTGGGGGTGGGGCTGGTAATGTGATTAACCAGGACATCATTTCTGAGTCATGTTACTTCCTTATTCAAACATTGAACCAATTTTTTCCATTTGTCACCTTATCCCTGCTCAGACCACTGTAGTTCCTGAAGTCTTCCCAAACATGGACAACAGGAAAGATTCTGCTGCTTTTGAAGGCATTCTCCAAGCTTTCTTTTTCCTGAAGGCTGTTGTGCTTTTGGTACAGCCCTTTCTCCAATACTAAAATTGTTGACGGTTATGTGCCCTGTTGTTTCCTTTGCTGTCTTTATGAGAGAATTATTTTACAAAAATGCAGACATCGGGGTTGCATTCCAAAGTTCTGATTTCATTCAAGTTATTACAGCAGCAGCAGCAACTACATGTACACACACACACAGACACACACACACACACCAAACTTTGTAGTTATTTTAACACTCAGCTGAAACTGTAAGGCACAGTCCATGCCCTTTTCTTTCTTCCAACCTAGGAATTCTAAATGGGATTTCTATGTCATGTCCCCTCTCTCAAGAACCAGAGATTGTTTAAGGGGAGGGCGCAGAAAGTTTGTAAAAGCCAGAAGAGGTGGATGACCAGAGTAAAATGGTTTTCTGGATACAATTTGGCAGTTGAACATCTGAACTCATAGTGTCTTGTCAGAATGCACAAGACCTGCACAAGATCAAGCCAGACAAAATCAGAGCATGGAGTGGGGAGGTCTCACCGCTAGATGAGGAGCTATTGGTAATTGATGGCCGAGAGAGGGAGAATCCATTTTCTTTGAGGATGAGGCCCTTGAATCCATGCTCCATTAACAGCCCTAAACCCATGCACCCATTGGTGGCACCAAGGGAATATCTGAAATGGGAAGGGATTAGTGGTGAGGAGAAGGAGAGGAAGCACTACATGGGAGGAAATGAAAGGTAGACTTGACTACAACACATTACATACATGTATGAAATTCTCAAACAATGAAAAAAAGTTTTACATTAAAAACAAACAAACCCAAAAACAACCCTAGGGCTTTGTGCATCTTGATCCACGGAGCTTTATCACCAATCTTTTATTACTTATACTTTGATAGAACCTCCTCAGGGAGTGGAGGTAAATGGTAAGTTTTTTTCTACTATGTTTAAGGACAGCAAATGATTTCTTGATTTGGATATCATAGTGGAATGATGAAGCAACCCAGGCCAGATTCTTCTCAATCACAGCATTGAGGCTGCGGTGATACTCACGGTGAGATCCTAGAAAGCTAGCAAAGCACTTGGTGAGAAGTGTTTGTTCAAGGAACACATAGAAATATAGTGCCCAGCCTTTTCCTGTGTAATCTCCTGAGACCTCACTTTTGAAGCAATGCTTTCAGGACCACATGTTTCTTGGACTCAAATTCAAAACAATTCTTTATAGTTTATACCACAAATCTCCGCAACTGTAATCCCACTGAGTACACAGTCTGATTTTGTTTCTTAAAGAGTAGCAAGGGCATTGACTACTGTTATTAGTCTAGAAAGTGGTCAGACTGCGTCCCAGCAACTCTCCATCACAGAACTAGGGCCACTTTGAACCTCTTGAGGTTTATTGGTTTTGGTTTGTATTCTGCTAATGTTACTTATCACAAAATGCTTGATGAAGTATTTGTTGCTTTAAAAATAAACACTTACAGAGCTCTTGCCATGTGCCAGACACTGTTCTAAGTGCTTTAAAAATATTTGCCCACTAGAGAACCTAAAAATTAATGCAGTGTCGTAAAGACCAATTTCCTTTTCAGAGATTCTGGTCAGTGCATGAAAGGCCGTCTCATCTGCAGGTCCTCTGCAGGACCTGTGACTAGCTGGCCCCAATAAACCAGACAAGGGCCTTTTCTGATAAATACTCAATGCATCCATCAAGTCTAGGGCTACAGGATTACACAAAACACACAAGAATCTCTCTTTACTTCCATGCAGCCTCTGTGAAAGTGAAACATGTAATTTTTGAAAGTGATGTTTTATATGGCATGATTGTCAATGAGAAAGATAAAGTAGGGGAGAGGGGTGGGGTATGAAAAGTAGAGGGAGGTTTATAATTAAAAAAACACAAGTTCTTGAAGACTTCCTAGATAGGGTCTTTGAGCAAACACCTGCAGGAGATTAGGAAGCCATGGGCAACTTCAAGTGCAAGGTTCCTGAGTCAGAGGGGCACAGAATAACAAGGCCGGCACAGGTGACTAGTAACCAAATCAGTAAGCAATGACTGAGCTGAGCTCTGACGCAGAAAAGGGCTAGAGTCCACATGGCATTACTTGTGATTATAGGGAATTTGGTTTTTAATACGAATAACATAGGAAATTACTGCAGCAGTGTTTTCTGTATAAGAGAAAATGTAATTTGTTTTAAGTAGTAATATGATCGCTCAAGATCTTATTGGGGGCAAGATTAAAACAAAGAAGCCACTCAGACTGCATCTACAAAGAATACCTGGTAGGGAAAGGCGTGATGAGATACAGGTAGGGTTTGGGAAAGACCTAAAAGAAGAAGCAATTGGATCTATCTCGATAGAAAGAGATGGTATAGGATGACTTCCGGGGCTGGGGAAATGGGTTCAGTGGGTTTCACACTGGATGCACATGTGTGAGGACCTGAGTGGACCTGAGTTCAGCTCCTAGACCCCATAGAAAGCTGGTGTGATAGTTAAATTTGAGCACTCCTACAGAAAACGGGAAGGGAGTACAGGAGAATCCCTGGAAGTTCACAGGCCAACTAGCTTCTTGTATACTGTGGCCAACAAGAAGAGACCGTTGCAAACAAGGTAAGGGCTGACACCCACAGTTGTCCTCTGACCTCCACATGCACACCATGGTGTAAGCACACAATACCCATATGTACCAACATGCATTCATGAACACAAAGTTAAAAAAAAAAAAACCCTTTTTTTTTTTGTTCAAAGTAGCTAGAAAATGAGGTTATCATTACTAGATATGGGAAGAGCCATTGATGGAACAGGTTTTGGGAGGAAAATCAAGTGAGAAGTTTTGGAAACATTGAGTTGAGATGTGTGGTAGACATCCATATTTGAGGGGAATGTTTGAGCTTTGAATCTTGAGTTTGTGGAGATGTGTGGGTTGGAAAGATAAAGCAAGAATTTGCCCATATGTACTTGGTGTATAAAATCATGCTGCCACATGAGCTTTCAAGACACATGTGAAAAAAGAACAGACCTAAGCATGTTCATCTCTGGGACTGCAGATATCCAGAGGCTAGCCAAGGAGGAGAAACACAAACAGAGGACACAGCCAGAGAGATAAGCAACTCGGAGAACAGGGAATCATGAAACTGAGTGGATGAAGTAGGACGAGGTTAGACTTGGCTGTCAGAGGCTGCAGAAGGTCATGGCTAGTGGGACTGAGAAGTGCTCACCTAGTACTGGAATCATGGTGGTTACTGCTGACTTGGAAAAAGAAAATTTCGGTATAGTGCAAGGGACAAAAGCTGGATCAAAAGGGGTTCAAGAGAATGTAGGAGGTGGCACTGGTGTAGAATCTAAATACTTGGTTCAGAATTTTATTTTAAAAAGGAAAGAGATGGGAAGGAGGTACAACAGAGGAAGTAGGTAAGGAGAGTGCTGATTTATCTTCCATAGAATCAGTAAAGTCATGTGTCTACAGACAGATGGTGTGATCACCAGCATTAGAGAAGAAAATGGTACAGATAATGTTAAAGATTTTCTGGAGATGTATTTTTGAATAAAGGGATGTGTTATATGTGTTCCAGAAATTATTTATATGCTGAAGCTCCAACTCTCAAAAGTGATTACACTTGGAAATAGAGCCTTTAAAAAGGTTTAAGGCGAAATGAGTCTGTAGGGCAAGGCCATTACAAGGAGAGAACAGATGGAATATCTAATGCCTCCCCCCCCACCTTCCCAGAATAAAGGGCAGGTAAGGATGCAGTGAGTAGAAAGCTGTACAAGTCAGAGAGGTTTCACCAAAAAGGAGCCTTGGACCCACCTTGGTCTTGAACTTCCAAACTCAAGAACTATGAGGGAATTATGACACCTAGCTTGTGTGAGCTTGTGTTGATGCCATAGAATAGCTCAGATCCTGCCTGGGAGGAGACAGCCTTTGCTAGGAGTGCAGGGAAATGATCCCCAGAACAGTGGTGAGAGATTCTGACTGCTTCTGTTTTCTCAATGGAACAGGAGGGAAGGTGCACTGGCCGGATGTGAGAATGGTACAGGAGACCATTGGGAGATGTGAACAGGGAAGGGAAACAAAGGAGGTAAACTGTCTTCACTGTCTTCACTCCTTTGACTGATTTGGTTCTTTGCTTTTCATCATCAGCTTTGTGGTTTCCCTCATATAAATCTGGTACATATTTTCTTATATTTAAACTTACGTGTTTAATGTTGGAGAATGGCTCTGTAAATGCTGTTATGTTGTCAATTTAAAATTCCATTTGCTCACTGTCATATCCAGGAAAGCAGCTGACTTTCATAATATTAATCTTTGCATCCTGAGACCTTTCTATATGTGCTTATTAATCACAGGACTTTGTTAGTTCTTTTGGATTCTACATGAAGACCATCACTTTAAACCCAAAATGCCAGCTCTTCCTCCCTCATCTGTTCAACTTTCTTTCTCCTGTCTGTTTGCATCATCCAAAATAACCACCAATATGATGTTGAAGAAGTGTTGTGAGGAGATATCTTAACATTGTTCCTTGTCATAAAGAGAGAGGTCAAGTCATAAGTGAAATGTTACCTATGGGACTTTGGTAGATGCTCTTTCTCAAGTTGAAGTTTTGCTTCAGCCCTACTGTAATACTTCAGGCTCAATAGAGGAGAAGAGCTGATGAGGTATGCATATATTTTTCAAATGGGAGTCCAGCACCCTTGTAATAAGACTGCAGTCCTGCCTGCTCCACAGGAAACATAATGAGCTATCCCCACCCCCAACAAAAGGAAGCATCAACTGTCTCTGTGTCTGAACTTCACCCAACTGTGGTTCTGGGAAGATCTCCTTTGATGTGAGATGTCATTCTGTAAATATGTTTCTCTTATTGGTGAATGAATAAAGCACTGTTGGCCAATAGGAAAGCAAGATAGGAGGGACTAAAAGACTAGGTGGAGAGAGGAAGTAGTAGGGAGGAGAATTTCAAGATGGAGGATGGGGAGAAGAATGCCAGCCCCTTTCTCTGGTAAGATAAGACCACGTGGAAGTACTTAGATTAATAGAAATGGGTTAATATTCAAGATGGATCCAGCTGATAAGAAATTAGTAACTGGCCAACAGAATTATATCTAATACAGAGTCTCAGTGTGTTATTTGGGGCTGGTGTGGCAGTGGGACCAGAACAGTGGAAAAACATATTCTTAACATAACTCCTTCATATTGAAAATAAAAAACACAAGTGTAGACTGGAAAGGAAGAGATTTATCATTTTTTTTATATTGTTGGTTGGTTTACATGTATATTTGTTTTCATTATATATGTACATAATATGTATATATGTATGTATTTTACATCTTGTGACATTTTTTTAAACATTTTATTCATTTAATTTCTTTATGATTAACTAATTTTTATAACTGTACAATGTTAACCCACTGTCCTCCACTATTGTACATCAAAATCTAAATTTGCATATCTAAAATAGTCCTCATACCTTCAACCCACACTCTAGCCATCTCTTACAGTTTTCCTTTCTCCTTTCTGTATCACTTCTTCATTCCACTGCTTAAATATTGGTACTATCTACTCTTAAAAACAAATCTATGTAGCACACTTCCAACTAGGATCCTGATGCCATTGTCTCTGAAACCTAATAGGATTACAGGTGTAGTGCAAAGGATTTCTTAGCGGCTATTCAAACCCAGTATTGCCAATAAATAAATGGAGCACTACTCTAACACAATGGTGGAAAAAGGGGCAATTTAAAATAGGAAGGCATATCCAATCTAATACACAAAACACAACCAAGAAACATGAAGAATGTGAGATATCAACCCATTATATCCTACCCTATAATAGAAACCCAAACCACCCAGATAGGTGAAAGATCCTGAGAAGGAATTTAGAATCTTACCTACATTTTTAAAATTCACATTTTTATTAATTTTGTGTAGAGTGTGTCTGCATCTGTGTGTGGTCTCTATTGGTTTACAGGCCATGTGAGCATGTGGAGGTCAGAAGGTAACTTTGGGGACTAGTTCTCTCCTTCTACCGTGTGGGTTCTGGGGATCAAATTCAGGTCCTCAGTGTAGGTAGCAAGCACCTTTACTCACAGCCATATTATAGGCTTTTGAGAGGATTGATGATCACAAAGAATATCCATATAAGCAAGCGATTGAATTAAGGGATTCTATTTGAGACTTCGAAAAAGTAGTTTCTATAGTAATGAGTTTTAATGAGTAAATTAGAGAAGAAAGGACAAATTACAGAGGACAAATTCATCAAGGAAATTGAAACACTAAAACAAAACCAAACAGATTTTGGGAATTAAGGAGACAATCAGATATTTTATCAAAGACCATTTAATAGAATAGCTAATGACCAGCAGTCCTAGGTAGTCACAGTGACATCTGAATGCTGATTACCAACAGTCCTAGGTAGTCACAGTAGCTGTCCCCATCACAGTGGCTGTCTGCACGCTCCAGATGCTAAGAGCCCAGGAGCTGCTCCACCCACGAAGCTGGATGCTTTAGTAATGGCACCGAGTTTAGTAATCCTTAGTTCACACTTGAAGGACAGAGAAGCAGATTCTGATGCTATTGAAGGATGGCAGCACAGAAATGGGGCAGATGCATTCACCAGCAAGAGGCAAAAGCTACCAGGCTGATAAGCAATACCTCTTCCTAGCACTTCTTCTTGTTGGGCCACACACCTAAAGGAGCTGCTCATCCAGGGAGGGTCTTCCTTCCTTAGCTAATCATCTTTCCTGAAGGTGCCCCAACATACTCCCCAACCCCTCCCCCAGAGGCATGCCTCTTGGCTCCTGATCCTTCTAGTTCATAACTGAGGGGAACCATCACACACAAGTGTGTGGATTTTTCTCATGAGTGGATGTTGAAAGCTCTCAATATGATTTATATGATTTTCTTCTTTAGTTTGGATTGTATTAATTTTTAAATGTTGAGTCAGCCATCACAACCTGGAATAAATCTCATTTGGTCATGGTGTTTGTTTTTGAATATTTTGTATTTGATTTGTTAGTTTTATTTAAATTTATGAATTCTGCTCCTGAGAGACAATGTCCTGAGAGGTAATATCCTATCTTTTTCTTATAGAGACTTTGTCCAGTTTTGTTATCAGGGTTATGCTGATCAGGCAGGATGCATAAGGAAATAGTACCCCTCTTTCTAACATTACAAAAATACTATAGAGGAGCAGAATAACTTCTTCCTCTCATGTTGATAGAATTTATCATTACATATGTCTGGTTTGAAGAGGATGGTCATTACTTGCTGAGCCCTCATTTTAAGAGCTCCTCTCAAGAGTGTAGTCATGCTTGGTACTGGAAACAGACAGGTACCAGGGGCTGGTGAAGTCATAAATTGTAGGAAAATGTACAGCTGCCACTTTACTAAACCAATATAATCCCTAACTCCATTCTAAACATTTGTCCTTATACCCAAAGATAAGAGTAGTTCTCATCCTTCATCAAGGAACCTTCTCTTTGCGACAGACAGAGACCACTATAGAAACCCCCAACTGGCCCAGTGTTGGTGGTGCACACCTTTAATCCCAGCATTCGGAAGGCAGAGGCAGGTGGATTTCTGTGAGTTTGAGGCCAGCCTGGGCTACAGAGTGAGTTCCAGGATAGGCTCCAAAGCTACAGAGAAACCCAGTCTCAGAAACAAACAAACAAATAAAAAACAAAAACCAACCAAACCAAACCAAACCAAAACAAAAACCAAACAGCACATAAACAAACAAACAAACAAAAACCCCCACAACTGATCAAAACGAAGAGCTGTGGAGCCCATTGCAAACTACTGATACACACATAATGCAACTCTATCCAAGGCTTTGGGGTTCTTTGTAGAAAAAAGGCAGAAAGATAATAAAAGCCAGAGAAACAGAAGTTTGCTGTGAATGGTGTCTCCTAGAAATGTCACAGAAGCTACATCAAAAAAGTCTCACATGGCTGCCTAAACATGACTTTAACAAGAGCCCAATGGGCATGCTAATGTGGACAGAGGAAAGTTCAGGAGGCCTCAATCTTAGACAAAGGATTATAGGCAACTACGGAATGAGGAAATCACAAGGAATAATCTTCCTCAGGCTAAGGCACACCAATTGCTTATCCAATAGCAAATGGTCAGCCCTGAAAACATGCATACAAGTAACATACAGACTGAACAGGTTCCATTTTTACATTTAGTTGCACATGTACATACACCCACATCAATAATTAAAGAACAAAAGACCATGATTTGAAAGAGAACAAGGGGATGGGTGATGCATGGGAGGGTGAGAAAGGAGGAAAGGGAAGGGGGAAATTTGGCCATATTATAATCTCAAAAATTATCCAAAAAGCTATAGAGCCCTGAGACTGCCTATTTGATCTTATATGAGGTTCTTTTCTCTTCCCTCTCTCTCTTCTCCTTCTCCTTCTCCTTCCTTCCTTCCTTCCTTTCTTTTCTTTTCTTTTCTTTTTTCTGCAGTGGAGAGAGAAGGTAGAACCTCTTCCACATGTTAAGCTACTCAAATATCATCTTTTTTTCTTTTTTCTTTTTAAGATACAGAGTCTCATGTAGCTTTGAGCTTCTGAAGTATCCACAGATGACCTTGAACTCCTGATCCTCCTGAGTACTAGGATTACAGGCATGCACCACTATACTTGGCTTTCAAATAGCAATTTTTAAAAACCAAACATTCTAAAACTATCCAATTCAAAGATGCACTAATTTGATTGATGATGAGGAATGGCAATAGGAAAACACTGTCTTTGTTCTACATAATTAAACCATTATGTTTGTATAAGAATAGAAACTTTGCAGTAAAACCTACTAAACTTCACAATGCCCAACAATCAAAGCTGAGCTGAGGTGTGTCAGGCATGTTTATTGGTGTTCCGTGGTATGATACATACAAAATGCACATGTTCAATGTTGGAACCAAGGCTGAGTAAAATAGTTCCATGCAACCCAGCAACACACACAAACACATAAAACAAAGAAACACATGTAAACACATGCAGCAGAGCAAATGCTGCTGGAAGCACACCAGTCCATTACATGCTTGAATTTGAATTAACTTTCTTTGTGTGTTTAGAAACCTTTTACTGTTGCCATTTTTGTTATGACTCTCTCACTCAGTTTAAGGATGAGCGTCACAATTCGCAGTTGAAGAAGTTTTGGTTTAGAGTATGCTGCAGAAGTGGTTCAGGGTAGTTCATTATAGCCAGTTGATTGTTTTGTAAAGTTCAATTATATCCTGATTTTCCTGTGTGATGGATATTTCTGTTACTCACAGCTGGTGTTGAAGTCTCAAAATATAATATGAATTCATCTATTCCTCCTCAGAGTTGTACCACTTTTCTTCGCATATTTTAACAATCTACTTTAGATGCATACACATTAAAGATTGTTCTGCATTCTTGGAGGACTTACTATTTTAAAATTATATAATAACTCTATCTCAGATAACTTTCCTTGCTCTGAAGAATACTCAAAACTTAATGGGTCACCCACATTCATAACATTGGTTTGTGACCTGGATCTGAGGACCTGAGTGCAAGAGAACTGGTCCTGTTCTTTGCTGTAGGCTGCATTGGCTGAGCTAGCCAAAGCAGTGCTGGAGAGCTCACCAGGGGATGAGGGTGGGTAATGAGGCTTAAGTTTGTAGACTGACCAACCCAGCTACCACCCAGGCCCAGAGCCAGGGCTATGAGTTGGCCCACTCCAACATCTACTTTGTTTATGAACTGTTGGAGCTGTTGAAGGGGATGAACCTACAGATCCAAAACAACAGGATCTCCATGACACAGGACAAAACAGGATATCCAAAGAGGAGCCCCAGTGAGAGCCCCTTATTGGTGGCATAGCTGAAGCCAGGGGCCTGAAGCCAGACCAATGACTTTTGGTAATAAACACTTACAAGTAAAGATGAATGGCCTGAAGGGTAAACTGTGTGATTCAACAGGCCACACTACAACTTCCATAGCAAGATTCCTCACTTTCTCTCTTTTGCATATTTGTTTTGTTTTGTTATTTTGTTGTGTTTGTTTTTTCTTTCAAATTTGGTTTGTTTTTTTGGGGGGAGGTTGCACGAGCAGAGAACAGATTTGAGGAGATGGAGAGATCAGTGGGATACATAATCAATGAAGATTAAAAAATTAAAGTGAAAAAATAAACTAAACTTAATGGAACTTTCTTCTAATTAGATTAGGATGGCATATCTTCCTCCATTAGTTTGCTTTTAGTGAACTATATTCAAAGCAGGATTCTTATAGACAGCAAGCATATAATAGACAGCAAGCATATAATTGGATTTTATTTTTGGCCTCCATGGACAATTTCTGCCTTTTAATTGGCATATTTAGGTCATTAACATTCTAAGTGACAAGTGATATATTTGGACATATTTGATATTTTTTTCTATATGATACTTTCTTCATATTCTTTTCTTTCATTTTTTTTTTACGTCTTATGGTTTTAACTGAACATCTTATGGGATTCAATGTTTTTCACCTTTTTAGCATACAAATTATATTTTAGTATTGTTTTAGTGGTTGCCCTAGAGCAGTGGTTCTCAATCTGCTCAATGCTGTGACCTTTTAACATAGCTCCTCGTGTTGTGGTGACCTCTAAGTATAAAATTATTTTCATTGCTACTTCATTGCTGTAATTTTGCTAGTTATGAATCATAATACAAATATCTGTTTTCTGATTGTTCTTAGGTGACCCCTGTGAAAGGGTCATTTGACCCTAAAGGAGTCATGACCCACAGTTTGAGAACAACTTCCCTTGCTCTTATTATAATATAGTCTACTTTCAAATACCAATTCATAGGTAGTGAATAACATACAACAAAATAATTCCAACCTTTTTTGCCTGTCCCTTTAAAAAGCAATTGCCGTTTATTTTATATGCAAATAGGGTTGCATAAGTTTATGACTGAGTACCTATAGGTATTACTATTTTGAATATGTTGGGAACACTTGTTAAAAGATGAGCATGATGGCATAAATCTTTAATTCCAACACTTGGAAGGATGAGGTAAGAGAGCTACCATGAGTTCAAGGCTAATCTGGGTGGGCTACTTAGTGAAATTGTCTCAAGGAAACAAAACAAAACAAAAATCTGTTAAGAATGATTTCATGCATTCATCCACTAACACTCTCTCTTTGAATAGATCCAAACCTATGATCTATGGTTTTCCTTCTTCATAGAGACCATGCTTTCTCATCTACAGAAAAGGCTCCATTGTAAGAAGCAGCATGTTTCATCAATTTCTGTCTCAGAAACAATTTCTCCTTAACTTTCAAGACAAAGAATTTCAGATTTCTGGAGAATTTTTCTTTCAACACCTTTTACTCTAAATATTCTACACTAGTTTTTTCATGCTTGAATGGTTTCTTAGAAAGTAGATGCAATTACTATTTCTGATCTTCACAGGTAAGGCTTGCATCTTTAAAACATTTTAATTGAGAACTTTTTAGAATATTCTAGCAGGGGAGCTCAGCTATTCATATTCAGTTGACCAAACAATGATCTTCTTCTATTAGAGGTCATGCTCTTTGACCAAGTATTCAGCTTCTGGAGGATGCAAATGGACCAATGAGAGAAGGCAGAGGACATTTTCATAGGTAGCTAGATCAGTCAAACAACCCTGATGATCATGTGATATTTTGCAGCCAGATCACCTTCATATCCTTAAACTCACTTTTGGTTTCTTGAATTTTTAATGTCTACTATAGTTGATGTTTTGCACTTATCCCAACTAATGTCCCATGAGCTTCCTGAACTGTGGCTCTGTATCCAATATAATTTTAAGAAAATTCACAGCCATTATTTCCTCTAGTACCTCTTCCTTTCTCCCTGTTTTTTATTTGTTTTTTGTTTGTTTGTTTTTTAATAGTCCCCTATGCAAATTTAGGCCTTTTGTAATGTTCCAAAGATTTTGGGCATTATGTTTTCTCTTCTCCATAATCTTAGACATTTCTTTTGAGAGATATTCACTAATCCTTCACAGTGTGCTAATGAACCCATCAAAGGCATTCTTCCTTTCTTCCTGAAACAGGGTTTTACCTTCTAAGTACAGATTGGTTTCAAACTCAATGTTACTGCTGTTGCCTCCTGAGTGCTGGGATCACAGGGACACACTATCATGGCCAGTTCAGTTTGTGTGTTCTATCATTAGTGTTTTTTTTCTTTTCTTAGAATTTCAACCATTTTGTTCATAATGACCATCTCTTCATATACTGCCTATTAGAATTGTTAATATATTAACCATAACTATTTTAAATTATTGATCTGACTAATTTCAATCTTGCTGTAATATCTGAATCTGGCTCCAATATTTAATGTTTCTTCAAACTATAATTTTTGGTTTTGATTTTTCTTTTTCCTTTATCTTTGGTTATACTTTCATATTTTTTCTTGATAACCAGATGTTGTATGTTGAGTATAAGTTTCTTCAGTAAAAGTACTTTTATAGGGGCTGGAAAGATGGCTCAGTGTTAAAGAGCACATGCTGCCCTTGTAGATAACCTAAATTCAGTTCCCAGCACCATCACTGGAGAGCTCAGAAACTAATAACTCCAGTTCTGGGAAGACCCCATACCTAAAAACAGTAAGAATAAATCTCTTAAAACGCTCTTTACAATATGGTATAGGATTGGAGGAGAAAGTGTTCCAGTGGTAGGAGTGGGAGAGGTCCCTGTTGTCAATTAAATGGTGGCCAGGAATGAAGGTCAAGGGTGATAAGGAGAAAGTCTGTGTGCAATGAGAACTGGAGCAGGCTGAAGCTCCTTCTGACAGCTCATAGTGACAGCTGAAGCCTTCTATTGGAGTGGGCTGTGGAAAGCTCCAAGTGGAGATTACCATAGTAATTGCAGTTGCAGAGGTAATGAGAACAGCCTAAGGACAACTGGAAACCGTTTTAAACCCCAGGGTGAAATCTTCTGTAGCTCTCCCAGTGGGATGGCTTGGTACTTGGTTTTCCTACCGCTGCACAGACAAGGAGGGACATGTACTCCAGATCTGGTTGGGAATCCTTTTGGCAGGCTTTGATCTCTTCATCTAGGCTTGACATCTCATTCTTGATTTGTTCTAGTCTTTGCTTCATTTGAATGCACACACAGCCAACCAATCAGGGCCCAGTAAGCTCTACATGAAAGTGCACTCCAGTTTTTTTTGTTTTGTTTTGTTTTTTGTTTTGGTAGTCTGGTTACCTATTGCAGTTTAGTCTTTATCTGGCTCTGCTTGGTTCCTGGCTCCAAGACACCCCTGTTTTCTTCAGGGAAAGTTTGAAGATTTCAGTCAGGATTCCTGGACAGCTAGTTGGATAGGGAAGAGAAGGACGATGACTGGGGTGGTCCTCCAGCTGCAGGACAATTTGCTATTGTGTGGCCAATCAGAGCTCTCATAATTTGTTTTTCTTTTACTGCAAAACCACTTCAGTTTGGGGAAGGACAAAAGAAGGACTTGGACGGAGACTGGAGAATCTACCGTCTCACTCTGATTAGGTTACTCTTCTAGTGAGCCTGTGTTACTGAGCTATGAACCCAACTGGTTTCTCTCAGCCCCTCCCCCTCTTAGGTCAAACAGGATGGCTGGAGGGAGCTAGAGTTACACACTTCCCTTTTCCCACACAGAGGTGTTGTACTTTAAAAAGCATCTTAGGAGAGAAAGACTCCATATGTCAGAGTTCACATGGAAGAGATTTTTATTAGGAGGGAAGTGGGGGGGGGGGGACCAGCCTCTGGGGACAGGAGCAGGGAGAGGAAAGAGAGGTTGAGAGGAGGGAGAGGAAACAGAGAAACAGAAAAGGGAGAGGGGAAGGGTGGGCAGGGCTCTTTTCAAAGGGAGTGTAGTCAATGTGCACAGGTGGTGCTCTTAGTGGCTGCAACTGAGGGCATACCCTGTTAGATGCCAAGGATGGGCCAGTACAGATGCCTGGATACTAACAGAGCATCAGAATGGGCTAGTGTTGACCATTCCCCTTTTCTAGGTTCCTTAGGCTCTGTAAGATCTGCAGTAGGCCAGGCTCTAGTGAAAGACTTCTGATGAAGGCAGGCCTGGTTAAGGGTGATAGAATGCCCTGCTGTATGAGAAGGGTCACTCCCCTTTCTCTGCGAGGAGCTTAGATGGATTTCCCTCTGGCAGTCACTGTGAGAACCTGGTGAAGCTTCTGGAGGTAAATTCACTAGTGGTTTACCTCCCAGACTTCCCCGGACCAAGTCTCCATCACTCACCAGTCACAGTTCAGGCTGTCTTACTGATACTGGCTCCTGCAGAGCTTTCTCAGAGAAAGATTAGCTTTGATAAGTTGTGATTCCCCATGACTGCCTTCCAAACTCTAAATCAGGAACTGTCTCCCTGAGTTCACTTTTGATACAGAAATGAAGATTGATGATTCTTCAGTTTGTCTGAAGTGGTACCTTCAACCGCCTCATATGCCTGAAAGGCAACTGCAAATAGACTAAATAATGGCATTTCTAATAGCTAAATTACCTCCAGAGAGACAAAAGGGCAAGTTTAATGGACAGTCTTAATAGTCTCAGAGACACGGTCATATTCTCTTAATTATTATAGGTGGAGGAATAATGCTAAAAATGTTGAAGATACCATGGCTAGAAATATTGCCAAACTGAAAAAGAAACCCCCAAACCACAAGTCCAGAAGATCATTGAACAAAATACAAGATAAACATAGAAAACCACATGAAGGCATAGCATAGTAACATTGTGAAGAACAAGAAATAAAGCTATTACCTTACAAGCAGCCAGAGAAAACAGACAGACACATTAAAAGGATAATAATGACTGAGTTCTCATTTAAACCATACAAGTCAGAGAGCAAGGAAAGCTGGAAGGGCTCATTCATCTACAATGGCACACACAGTGGAGATGACCTTTCCAGCTGAAACTGCAAAACACTTGTGGAATATGATACACAAAAGTTTGAAGGGCTGGGGAGATGGCTCAGTGGATAAGAACACACGTTCTATAAACATGAGGACCTATATAAAAAACAAGGCTTGGTGTTTGGAGACAGGTGGATCCCAATAGTTTGCTATTGAGCCAGTCTATCCAAAATGGTGAAGTTCTGGATTGGTGTGACACCCTTCAAAAGCAATAAGGCAGAGCATGACAGAGGGACCAATGTGAACATGGGTACATATATCTGCACATGCATGTGTACCCTCTACACACACACACACACACACACACACACACACACACACACACACATACACACACACCATTCATTCTTAGATCATACAAAGACATTAAGCAAAAGTCTGCATGAACCAAAAGGAACAAACTGCATGAGCCAAAAGGAACAAACTGCACTGGCTATAGAAAGTACATGTGTGAATAACAAAATACTTTTATTTTAAAATATCCCCCCCCCCAAACACAGACTGAATGTTAGCTGCAATAAGAAGAAGAAGAAGGAGAAGGAGGAGGAGGAAAAGAAGGAGAAGAAAAACCTTGCACATTGTAAACAGAGTTGGGGAGTGGGATCATGCGGGTACTAAAGACCCCGCCCCCAAACACACACATGGCCTAATAGTAGGTAAATGCTGGCTGTGATTAAGATGCATACTGAAGACACTACAATAAGGAACTGTATGGTTAAGAATTAAGCATTTTAATCTATTCAGTGGTGGAGCAATCCTAAATAAGCAACTACCTAAATTCAAAAGCTTCAAAATACACAAAGCAAAGACTGACAGAATCAAGAGAAAGAATAGGCAAATTTACAAGTCATAACCAAAGAAAATATTTTTTAAAAAATTATTTATTTTTATTTCACATGCATTCATATTTTGCCTGCATGTGTATCTGTGTGAGGGTGTTGGGTCTCCTGAAACTGGAGTTAATAGGCAGTTATGAGCTACCATGTGGGTGCTGGGAATTGAACCCAGGTCCTCTGGAAGAGCAGCCAATAATCTTAACTGTTGAGCCATCTCTCCAGACCTAATACATTGTTCTTAGAAACTGATGTAAGTAGACTGAGTGGGGCTGTACATGATCTAAAAATTACTACCAACCAACTAGATCACAATCAACACAGACCATGTCCACAACCATGACAAGCTGCAATAAGCTTAAAGGCCACTGACTTCATATAGATCACATTCTCTGACACAAAGACATTAAGCATATATTCACAGAAATGTATCTGATACTCTCCAGGTGTTTGAAGAGTAAACACACACAGGTAAGTGATCTATAAGTCAAAGAATTTAAAAAGTAAATTAGACAAATGTTTTGAAATGAGAGGCAATGGGAGCATGTATCTGTGGACTGCAGCTAATTCAGTACTTAGAAAGAAAATTTAACTTGAATTAATTTATTAGTAAAGAAAGATGATCTACCTACATTCCAAACAGCTGGACAAAACAGCCCTACAGACTACAGCTAGGATATCTGAATCTTCTTCGAATCCCCCAAGACAGCGCCCCTTACCAGCAGGAAGTAGTTTGGAAAGAACGACGCCCAAATTCCCAAATATTGTGTATAAATGTTTGTTTTCATTTAATTGGACTTTGTTATATAAAATTAAATAAAAAAATTTATTAAGCAAAAAAAAAAAAAAAGAAAGATGATCTAAAACCGGAGACATAAGCCTTCCCTGAGGAAGCTTGAAAAAAAAATTAGTAAATTAGATACAAAGCAAACAAAATCAAAAGCTTGTGATTTTGGAACAACAATGTTGATAAATATATTGATACATGGATCAGAAAAAAGATGAAAGTTGTCAATATCAGATGAGAGAAAAGGGGGCATTATCAGATTTCATAGACATTATTAGGGTAAAAAGAATATAAACAAATTTTTCATAAATGAGACAAACTAGATGATTTTCTTAAATGACACTAATTACAAATATCAAAAATAACTCCAGTAAAATAATACACTAGCCAAGAGCCCTGCATACACACACACACACACACACAAACACAAGTGTTTTTTACTAACACCACATCAAACATTGAGGGGAGAAATGATATGAATACATTCAGATTCTTGTGGAAAATAAGGGGAGCAGAAACTACATCATAACCGACTGAGGGGTACACTGCTTCTGCAATACAGATTCCACTTGTTTTCACTCTACGGAAACACCCCAGCATCAGGGCTCCTCATTTCCCTTCCTTCCTTTCAAGACAGGGTCTCTAAAGTAGCCCCATTTAGCCTGGGGCATGCTATGTAGACCAGGTGGGCCCAGACCTCACAGAGAACTTGCCTCTGTCTCTAGAGTGTTAGAGTTAAACACATGCTCAATCACCATTCCTGGCTTCCCTTCCTCTCATCCCAGGAGCATTTTCATCTACAGCAGCACAAAACAACACTAATTTTTCCTGTTATGGGGACACAGTCTGTATGCTTTCTACACATTGACTGACAGACAGACAGCAAACCTCCTCCAAAGCTAGGACATAGGTTTGCTTACCTCACTGAGACCTAGAGATGATTTAGAAAATGTGTTCAAGGTTATCCTTGAGGCATGACACAGAAAACATACAAACATTGCAATGTTTTTAGAAAAAACAATAGACTATCTTTTAAGACAAATATTTGGGGTTTATAAATTGTAATGCAAGATACTTTTTTTTTAAAAATGTGAATGCATTCATGGAACACGTCTTTAATGCTAACACTCCTGAGGAAGAGGCAGGCAGATCTCTGTGAGTTTGAGGCCAGCCTGGTCTATAGAGTGAGTTCCAGAACAGCCAGTTACACAGAGAAACCCTGATTTGGAAAAAAACCCAAAAAACAAACAAACAAACAAAAAACCCAAACCCAAAACAAAAAAAACACCCCCCCAAAACAAACAAACAAGCCATCCCAACCCCAAAATGTGAATACATGTTTATTGTAGGCAACTAAGAAAAAACCTGCACGGTGAACAAGCCTCCCTATTCATTCTGCAGTCAGCAACGTAGATGTTTGGTGATTGTCCTGTGCTGTTCCACATGTTCTAGGACATTCTGATGTTTTAATCCTCCTAACTTTGAAGCCTTCACAAACTCACATATAAGAATGCCACAGTAAGCTATAGGGTAATCAAAGGAGTCAAGTTGAGGCTTTTAACCATTACTTGGGCCACTGGGCTCCTGGTACAAAAGGCTACTAGACATTGGCTTTCCCATTCTGTTCTCCAACTTCCTCCCCAAACCTCAGAATAGAAAGAGGTTTCCAGCCTGGGAAAATGGGTGCAGCCTGAGACGCTTCTGTGGATCTATTGTTGAGAGAAGGCTACGGCCACATGGTCACCCTGGAGAGAAGCCTGGGAGAAGAGGAAAAACCAGAAACCCCATGTAGAGAAGGGCTCCTCTAAGAACAGATGGGGCCTGTGTCCTTATGTGATAGGCAGCCAGAGGCTGTTGGTCTCAATCTATAGTGACATTGGCATGGGTGTTAACTTCTTGGGCAGACAGAGGTTTCCTGGTAGTGTTTGCAGGCCAGTAAGATGGCTGGACACAGCTCACTTCTCTTCCCAAGCAGGAAGAGCACTCAGATTCTGGGTGTCTGAGAGCTGCATGGCCATAGCAAAGAGAATATGGCTCTATAGGTTTTCAAAGATGAAAGGCTAACAGGGCTGGGAGATGGCATCCTAGGATGTCCAGTTCACAGTGAATGCCTGGTGTCCAGTGGTACCAATCCATTCAACACACTGGTGACAGAGTTGCTGGGACTTACCTGCTACCCCAGGGAAGCATGGGAAGAACTGAGTTTCAAGAGGGCTCAGGGTAAGTATTAAGTTTCTGCCACCATATAGCTAAGTAGTGACTCAACAGAAACTGAATTTTCAGAAAGGCTTTAACATCTGAGTGGATGTCCTGAGATTTGCAATAGGGATATCACTACTAAGAGTTAATGGTATTGGTGTTTGGCTCAGATCCTAAAATGCCATCATGTCTCCCCTTCTTGAAGGAGACATGAATGAAAGTAGTGGCAGCAATTGAGAGACAAAAGCTACTTTATTACAGGCTGTGAGGGTGCCCAATACCCTTGATGTGGTAAGTGGGTAGGAACAAGAGGCTCTGCCTCTGAGGTTGAGACTCCTTCCTCCCAAGCCTGAACTAACATCTGACCATCCTTTGGTCAACTACAGGGCTCAGGAAACCTGAAGCAACAGCAAGCTGGCTTATGGTTAGGGGGTAGACAAGAGACAGATGAGCCTTGCCCAGTCATCTCATCCCTATGCAGCATGGCAGAGTGATGTACAGGCAGATATGACCAGTTGGTACCTTTATAGGGACTAGTTGCTGCCACCATAAGTGGATAAAGGGACAGAAGAAAGGTACTACATAAGACAATAGACCATTTTGATCAGTTTCCCTACTTTGTATTATGTCATAACTTTCTTTGCACACAATCTACTTTAGAAGTTTACTAACTCATCATTTATATTTAGAATAAAACTGTCCCCACAAAATTAGAATGACACCAATATCACTGTAGCCACAGTAATGGGTAGCTATCAGAATGGTTGTAAAGATGCTTTGTTAAACGATAGCTCACTTTACAAAACATGCTTTCCCCAAAAGTCAAAAGTTGCCAGTATCTTACTTCTATAAGCCAGCCACTTTGAGGGCCAGTCCATCAGACTTTATGTCACATGCTTCCACTGACACCACAGCTTTGAAGGTTGCCCCACCCATTCCTACTTGACTCCATTTTATTTTGATTGCCTGACAATTAGAACCTTCAATCTAAATTATCCCCAGGTAACCTCAAAATTAAAGATCTCCGTGTTCTGTGAAGTTTGAAAGTAGATATTGTGCTACAGGCATTTATCATTCTCCAACCCTATTCTACACCCAGGCTAGGGCTAAGCACCCTCAGAAGTATACATTTAGAGATGAAGCTCACCTCATTTCATAAACATTCTTAATCTGGAGCCATGGGTAGCCTTAAGAAGCCATGCAATTCCCTAACATCCTATGCAACATTTTTGATATCAATTCTGGTAGTAGAGGCTTCAATAATTCACCACATTTTCAAAGAATAAAATAACATGAAGTTTGAGTGGCACTGCTCCTATTGTATGTGGACAGCAAAACCTCCATTGCAATCCTCTCTTTGGATTAAGACCATTCCCTTCTTTCCATAACTGATCTCAAACATTCCCACTATTTCATTCAATATTATTCTTTCTCAGCGTCATCTCAAATTCATATTTAGCTAATCTATAACCCACCCTGGATCCCTATGGCAACCACTGCTAATCAGTTCTGATACTCAATGCTTTTGATGATATGGAGTCCACATCATTTCTCTGTTAACATTCTCAAATACTACCTTTGTTTTATTAGAAAGTAATCTCTTCAAGAACAGAAACCATTGTCTAGTCTGGTCATTGATATAATTCAAGGTCAAACCACAGACAAATAATTACTGAATGAATGAAAAATACATTTCTTTCATTTTTTAAAATTAAGTTATTTTACATATTGACCAAAGTTTTCCCTCTCTCTCCCCTCATTCCCAATCCACTCCTGTTTCTGTTAGGAAGGGGCAGGCCTCCCATGGGTATCAATAAAGCATGGCACATCAAGTTGTGATAAGACTAAGCATCTCTCCTTGTATTAAGGCTGGGCAAAGGTATTCAGTATGAGGAATAGATTCCCAAAAGCCAGTCAAAGTGTTAGGGATAGCCCCTTCTCCTGCTGTTAGTAGTCCCACTAATAGACCAAGCTACTCAACTGGAAAATATATGTAGAGGGCCTAGGATGATTCCATGAAGGATCCCTGATTGTTGGCTCAGACTCTGTGAGCTCCTAAGAGGCCAGAGAAACCCATTTTCTAATAAAGATTAATACAGTTTTCCAGACAATATTTTTGTGCTTTGAGTCTGTCTTTCTGCCATGTTTTTTTTCTCTAATCCTACAAGTCCATGAAGACCAGTTCAAACACGAACATTATTTTTGCTTCCATCTTTTGAAGGTGATTTTTTTTTTGTGCTTTAATATTTAGAATTCTGACATTATGAAGGGTTCTTCTATAGGCTTTAGGAAACTTACTTTATATTTTTCTTAACAGGTTTCAAACAATTATCTTGGCTTCATTACTTTGCTGTTAGTGGTTTTATTTGAAAATTATTTGATGTATTAATGGATAAAAGAAGTATAGATGGGTTAAATTGATAAAACTTTAAAAAGTAGTGTTTGGAGAATAGTTATTCATTTATTTCTACTTAGCATAATTGATGAAATCCTTGTAAAGGAAGATATCAGAGAGAATCTTGGGTAAATGGAAACTGGCCAAAAAATGTGAGAAAAGGCACTTCTGTTAACTTTCATCTTGTTAATATTATTGGTTTCATATGGCATAAATGTCAGACATTTAAAGATAATGCATATATTTGAAGATAATTGTTGTGTAACAATTTCCTCCAGATTTAAACATTTGGTCATTCTTTAAGATACAGGAAGTAAACAAAACTTACAGGACTCAGGAAACCAACCATTTACAAGTCTCAGAAAGTTCCTACAACTTAAAAGATTCAAAAGGCTCTTCCCCACGATTATGTAAGCAGTTACAAGTGCTGTGTGCTAGTAAAATCCTTAACCTATTGTACTGCCTGAAAGTGGTCCATGGGTCTCAGAGCTACAGCTCTTATATGCTGTCACTCATGTTGGAATGGGCTTCTCACTGAAAGCTGTCTTTGAGTCCTCCATGATTCTGTAAGTAATCCTTCACTCATTGTCCTGCAGTAACCTCCATCCAATAAGCCCACTGGTTCACTAGGCTAGACTTGGATGGAATTGTTTCTTTGATCTGTTGTCTGTACTCTATATGGGGTGAATAGATGTTTATGCTCCCCCAGGCTAAGTCATATAACAGCAGTTGAATATAAAAAACACTTTTTAAAATTTATATTTTAATATAAATAAAGTTTGACTAACTTAGTTAAAAACACAAAAGCTATATACACATCCACACACATATATTTCATAGAGCTACTAGGCTTCCTCAAACAATATAAATGAATTAAAAAAAAACTGTATTTAAATAGTTCATGTAATGAAAATTTATTTGTTATTTACTTTGTAAAAAAGCCATAATGCTTTGCATTAATCAAACACTAAATTTTGAAATGGACATTGAAAACAGGTTTAATCCATCACTGACTTGCTTATACTAATTTGCATATGGCTTTCCTCAAGATCAGTTACTTAACTGATTAGCAGTAGACAGATTTATGGGATCATGTTATTTTTAAAGAACCTTCTTGAAACTGGTAATTGATACAGTTATAGAAAGTGAAAAAAAGTTGAATTCCTATTGTATGTCAGACAAAGATACAAATAAAAATAGAGCAAAGTTCCCATGGATAAAGCTTAAGACTTTTAAATATCACTTTTGAGTCAAGGATAAGTTCTCAGATACAATAATTAGAAGAACAGGAACTTGAATTACAGAATGTCATCTTTTTCTGTCCTTAGAGTTAAGTTCCCATTTGAGAAATGGTAAGCCAGTGTAAATACCATTTTCCCATCTTCCATGACTCAATTCTAATTTGTTTCCAGGAACTGAACTGTCTTAGTTGCTTTGCCTACATTCAGAAACTGGCAACTAGGCTCTGAGAGCTACTGTCCACTCATTTTGCAGGAACTGAATCGATGGAGAAGCCATATCCTTTGTCAAAGAAGAGAGAAACTGTAGTGGGATATTCACTTTGTCTCCTTCTGTGGCACTGACCACGTCCATTGGGGGGTGGAGCCAGGGGAGGAAGTGACCTGTGGAACTAGGTATGGGGGGGGGGATGCTCTCTTGCAAGCTGCACGGGGACAGGAGGACTTCCAGAGGCATTCTTGGGAGCAGGAACCTGCTGGTGTTCACCTGTCTATGTTGTGAGTTATTTCTCCCTGAAGAAACATCTGTTCAGACTAATTGTTTATTCTGATCCTTATTAAATCACAATAAGAATCTAAGGGTTTTGGAAAGGGTTATGGTATTATCAATACCACTCTCAATTCAATGTTTATTCAGTAAATATTAGCAATCCATTCTCAGAAGAGCCATTCCTTGAACATAAAAATTAGTACTTGATGTATTTTTTGACTACACAGAGTTAGTGACTGTGTCAGTATACATACCACATAATACAATGTATTTCATGGTAGACAGCCTAAAGAATAACACGGGAGGGACATTGTTAACTGAAGACTAACTCTCTCACCACCAAAGCTCACATTTATGTGCCTAATACCCACACATGATCACATAAGATTTATGTGTATTTCCTCTCTCCACTGATTGAAAAAGAAGGCAAACTGTGAAACAAGCTTATGGAAACAGTTAAAGAATTAAGATTTAATCATATTTCAAAGCTCACCCTCAGAGAAACTCACTGAAGCAAAGGCCACAGAAACTGAAACTCATTTATTAGTTGGGCAGGAATACAAACATTAAGAGTAAGGGGCAGGGAGAGGAAGCTTTAGTTTGCTATAGGGAAGAAGTAGCTAGTCTCTGATGTGCAAAAAAGAATTTATCATCAAAGACCTAATGGAATGGGGCCAATTAACTTTAAGAATCTCTACCTCCTGTAATGTCTTTACATGTCGTTGGCAGTTATACTCGACACCAAAATCTAATGATTTGACAAATGTCCATAGAAGATGACTACTATAGTTAGTTAATCTCAACAGGCATACAGCTAGGGAAACTGATCAGTTGATAAAGTGCCTGCTGTGCAAGCATGGGGACTTGAGTTTGGATCTCTAGCAGCCGTGAAAAACCCAGGTATGATGGCTTGTGCCTGTGACACTAGTGATGAGATGGTGGAGACAAGAGGATCCCAGAAATATGGTCAATTGGTAAGCTCCAGGGACAGTGAGATACCCTGCCTCAAAAAAAAAAAAAAAAAAAAAGTGGCAATGTCTAAAGACACCCGTTGTTGACCTCTGGTGTCCACATGCATGTGTGAGCAAATATATACACACACATGAGTGACATTATGTGGTGTAGCTGTTTTCAGTAGTAGAATATTTTCCTTCAAGTTTAGAGTTCAAAATTTAAAATGGTTCAGCAATCAAGTGTCAGCAATTCAATTACTGACCAGATAAACGATGTCAAGTTAACACTGAATCAAGGGTCTTAAATATCCCAATCTGGCATGTTCAACTATTCCATGGATATTTCACTTATTATAAAAAAAAATCCTCTACTTTTGGCTATTTGTATAAAATGGAGTTGCAATGAATAGTAGATCATCTGTGGGATAATATACTTATAAATCACTGATAGATTTAAAGTCATTTCAAGGTAAATTGATAATTCCAATATTCATTAAGAGAGATGCATGACAACAATGAATAAGGTGCCCATTCAAAACATATCCCACTCAGTCTGCAAGTGAAAGGTGTGGCCAGCTGATGTTACTCTGTAGTTAATTTCCCATCACCCCACCCAGACCCTCAAAGCTACTCCAACCATCTTTTCCATACATCTGAGTTGCTTTGATTGACTATACTAACAACCCCTGCCAAGTGGTTAAGCAGTCAAGCATGGTGGTTAACAGTACTGGCTTTGAAGTTCAACCACCCTGGGTGGTGTGACCACGGGCAAATTATATAACATTCTGGGCATTATTCTAGTTTGTACAGATAAACTGGACAATAATGATTGAATATGGTTGAGGTTTAGCAATGCTGGAATGGTACAAGTTCTAGATGGCAAGGGATCTGAGGGTGGTGAGTCGGCACTGGAATGAGGACCAAGTCCAGGTCTTTAGGCGTGAGAAAATGGAAAAAATAAAAGGCTAGGCAAGAGTGATCAAAAGGAGAATTTGACAGACTGAGATTTAGAGGTGAATGGCTGAGTAATGTTAGCTCCAAGGCACGCCGGCATTTGCATAGATAAATTTAGTCAAAGCAAGACAGAACTTACTCTAGTGTAGATAAGCTTTTAAAACTGGAGATCAGCCTGTTAGAAAGGAAGGCTGACTACTAAAGGCAATCTTAGGCTTGATTCCAGTTCTCCTTTCCAGTTCATCCTTCTACTCTAGTCCCCCCAAAGGACTCTGTCTCCGCTTCTTTACTGGGGACACAATTTTGTTCCTGTGCTGTCCCTCAGGCTGGGGCACTATGCTACTTTCCACAATGCTAGTCAGTCATTTTAAACTTGTAAATATATACAATAATCTAATTCATGTACACAAAGTAGTGTGGCATTATCTAATGTTATGAGATATGGTAAAGGACCCTCCTAGGGCTGAGATGACCCAGTTGACAAAATGCTTGCCATTCATTATGAAGTAGTTAGGTTCCCAGAACAAGGAAAAGGGCATGCAGGCATAATGACTGCCTACAATCCCAGCAGTAGCTAGATTAGCTGAACTGGTAAATTTTGGGTTCACTGAGACTTTGCCTCAGTCCATATGTGAGACCTGTTTTGACTGCCTTCTTTCATTTAGCACATTTCCAAAGACTATTTTTGTTAGGACAATGGTCACTATTCCATTTCATTGTCAAATCCATTTTGTGAATATAGCATACTTTATCCATTTTGCAGTAAATGGACACAATGGTTCATTTTAATTATCACCTTGGATCCAAAGTACCCAGGAGCTACTAAAGAGGAACACCTATCCGAAATGTGGGCAGTACGTTCCAAAGGCAGATGGCTTGGACAGAAGACAGAAGTAAGAGGAAGTTTTCTTTGCTTCCTGGACATTACGTGGTGGACAGCTCCACTCCACCAAACCCTTCCATCATGTTCTATCTCACCACAGGCCCCCAAATAATGAAGCTAACCAACATGGCTAAGGCCTTAGAAATAGAGAGATGTGTTAAATCTTCCTTCTTTAAGCTACATTTTTAAACTGTATTTTGTCAAGATGATCAGAAATCAAGACAGAACATTTCTATTTTCATTTTGAAACAATAACAAATAGTGCTACTCTAAAATTCTTATAGATGCTTCTTCAAGAAATAGTTTTTCAGATTTATAGGTATTGTCTTAGTTTCTTTCCTACTCCTGTGATAAATTATTCTGATAAAAGTGACTTAAATTCAGGTTATAGTCTTCCTTGGCGGAGAAGGTGAAACATCACGAACTTGAAGCAGCATATAACTCCTCTAGTCAAAACAGATGATCATTTCTCCTTCTCCACTTCCTGCTAAACCTTTGTAGTCCCCTGAATGTTGTTTCATGCCCTGAATTTTCTGTCTAATTTTTAACAAAATTATTATCCTTCTGTTCTCTGGTGATATCCCAACTGTCTTACAGATCATTTAGACACCATCTCCTCCTGAAAGCCACAGTTCTGGTTAAGTTAAATTTTTCTATCAGTCAGTATACATATATACTTTATTTCTCATTTTATTATATTCAGACTATGTACAACTAGACTGAGAATTCCATAAGGGCAGGGAAAACTTAAATAGGAAATTCCCAGAGTTTCATATGTAGTCGAATTCAAATTCAAATTTTTCTCCAATGAAAAAGGTGGACTGTGGCCACATTCGCTCCCTCATTCCATGGTTGCCACATGAGGCACAGGTTGCCTCAATAAAAGCAGCAGAAGCTGAAGCAATCACAGGGTTAGGGAAAGAAAAAAGGAGTCTCCCTTTTCCCTGCCTGTAGGAAGAGCTGGCAACTTGAATCCTAGGAAAGAGATGAGAAAGTTTGCATGATTTGAGAATGCAATGTCGACATGGGAAAGGAAGACACCAGACAAGGAAAGTTCTTGACATGTGTGCCCTCAAAGAGAGAGTAATTTTAGTTTTAGAAGAAGAATTAGAAGCAGGGATTGGGAATGATCAGGGTTTCAAATGAACTAAGCTAAAGATAAGTAACCATAGCCGGGCGTTGGTGGTGCACACCTTTAATCTCAGCACTTGGGAGGCAAAGGCAGATGGATCTCTGTGAGTTCGAGGCTATCCAGATCTAAAGAGCTAGTTCCAGGACAGGCTCCAAAGCAATACATAGAAACCCTGTCCCGAAAAACAAAAACAAAACAAAATGTAAGAAACAATTTCAAATTCATTATGTAGTTATGCTGGGAACTGGGTCAGAGCATGAGTAGATGGTAAGACTAAGGAAGATGTGATCATGACTACAAGAGCTCCTCAGGGGCTGGTTTGGCCTAGGCCTTGTAGGTGCTAAATGTACAGGCTACATCTCCACACTTTAAGGAAAGTTGCCCTCATAACCAACCAGCCTGAGCCTCCCTGGCTTCAGTGTTGGCCTGTTCTATGCAGTTCCAGAACACCCTAAAATATTTTTCTCCTAGATTCTTTCATTTCTTTTCTTGGTGAGAAGCAGTCTGAATTAAGACCCATAATTTCCAACCACATGTGTTCAGATTCCTCAAAGAGCTACCTACTTTTGTTTTTATAGTGATGTTCTCAGATTTGGGAGGCATCAGTATCATCCAAAGATCCTCCCAAAAAGCATGTTGGAGAACTTGAAGCTTGCAAATAAATGATCATCAGCTGACTTCTCCAAACTGGTAGGTTTCTTCCTTTAGGCCTTGGTGGTAACTTATGCTGCTCAGCCTTCTTCTGTCTTAGTCTAACATGTTCCTTGGAGGTGTACCTGACATATACAGACACCAAGTGGCCCTTTATTTCCTTTCAGAACAAAATCAGCACCACTGGCTGTCAGATCCATGCCAAATTATTGCATTTGGATTGGGGGTATGGTCTTAATCTTCATATGATTTTCTGGTGGGAATTTGTTTAAGTCTAACATTGGGATAATTTATTGCAGCATTAGTGCAAATTTTCTAGATTTCAGAAGAAAAAAAAGATTAATAAAAGGATGACAGCAAAAGGCTACAAAATAAAACAAGGACCCACAATCTTGAGAAACAATTTTGTAAAGTTTATATATTTGTTCCTAGACATTTTCACAGGGTTACAATGAAGAAAGGAAAAACAATGCTTTAAAAAAGATGGAGTTAACAGAGTAAAATGCTATTGAGTTTCTGAACCTATGAATCAGAATTGTGAAGCTTCTTCGTTCAGAAAATGATGCGACATGTTCCTTAACTGTGTATGATGATCACCCAAGCAGGGGACCACTGCTATTCTAACTGTGCCTATACTGAGACCACTTTTCTAAATAGCAGTATAAGAACAATAGTTTGAATAAAGCTTGTGACTTCTGCCTGCCGGCTTTGCTATATCATCTCATTGTACAATGATTCTTCTCTGAAAAAGCCCATCCACTTGAGCCAGGTTCTCCTAAACAAGAGAACAGCATCAATTTTGATAGCCCTGTCAGAGTTTCTGTGATGGCACAGACACATTAACCATTAAGACCTAATCACCGCTGCTCTAAGAGTTTAAACTGATCTGCTTAAATAGTTATATGTGGTAAGAAGCGAGCTGATCAGTTCAAAGGAGTCAGAGAGCATAGGCAGAGCAGTATTTAACTACCCGTTCCTTGCAAATCCCAATACTAGTGGCATTGGGACACACCAGTTAATAATAAAAACAAATAAAATCCAAAGGTAAAGTTTCCACTGAAACCACCACTCTCAGCATGTAATTACTCATTTAAATTGTATCATGCAGTTCTATTAAGAACTAAGTTCTCTACAAAAATGGAAAGTCATTTTGGGATTTGATCCTCATTCATTTTCAACCAAATATCCAAATTCATTCCCAATTCACACAAAACTGCAACAGTTTCACCTAAATCAGTTTTGTACGAGCTAAACATCCCTCCTACACTCAGATGTGATGTGGAACTGCTTTGATCTTTATTCCCAAATTTATTGCTCTGTGTAATCCATGACAAAATGTAATGTGATTTACTGTATCTCTCTATGACAGCCCAGCAGCTGACAGAAGTTAATAATTTAGCATAAGAAAAAAAACCCTCCTGGCACCAAAGTATACAGATCATAATGGGGGATCTTTAGTGTCAGTTTACAATGATGCCTATACAAGCCGATCCTAAGAACTTCAAAAACAATTCTTTTTTTAATGTTCTTAATGAAGGAGATTTTTATTCCTTAAACATGCTTTGTAGCTGCAAGCAAGTCATTTTGGAACATTTTGCTTTTGTTCTCATTAAAACAATGTGGGACCAGTCAGAGGCTGATGCCCCTTCACAAAGAAAAATACTAATTTCCTCCATTTAATTTCAGCTAAATAAAGGATCATGAAACATGGGAATCAAGACAATTCTTTACAAAGTATATTTGCATCCATTTTCTCCTACAGATGAGATGACTGGCACTGTATACATAGCTCTAAGAATGGAATGGGGGGAAGACTAGACTCATCTGAGGAGTCTCTAAGTCCCTAGCTACAGTCTTGCTGACAATGGCTCTCTGTGAGGAATCTGCAATCAGGACTGGAAACATCAGGCCAGATGGCCCTTAGGTCTCTTTTAACTTGACATTTCTCTGATCTTTAAGATCTTCTGGTAATTCTAGCAGTTTTCTCCTGATTTTTTAAGTCCATTGTCTTTGACATTTTTTGAGTTGTTTATTTTTGTGTGTGAGAGTGCTTGTCTGCATGTATGTAATGTGCACCACATGTGAGCCTGGTGCCTTGTGGGATCAGCAGAGGGTACTGAAGTTACAGATAGTTGGGAGCCACCCAGTGTGTGCTATGAACTAAACTCAGGTCCTCTGCAAGAGCAACAAGTGCTCTTAACCACTGAGCCATCTCTCCAGCCCATTTCCTTTCTAAAAAGAGAAATTCAGTGTCTATAATGACATGTGAAATTCACAAAATTAATAAAAGAAAAATTTTAAATTCACCCCCAAAACAGAGCTAATATTACACTAGGGGCAGGAATATAATTAATGGTTCTAGTAGAGGAGGCTCACCACCCTACTAAAGCAGGCTCTGACCTTCTAAGGCAAGTCTCTCAGACAAACCCAACTTGCTGCATAGAGATGTAAATCATCCATTTTCATTCTGGTTTCTGAACTCCAAGTAAAAAGATTTAGTAAGCATGTACTTATTGGGCCCCTACTGCAAACTCTGATCAGTGGATCTCAAAGCAGCCTGTGCCTCAGCACCTCCCATCCCCAGAAGCTCCTGGAGAACAGGCTTGGGGGAAAACAACTGGGTTTTCTTTTTGATTCTGATGCTCAGCCAGGGTTTGGAAACTGTTCTAAAATAGCTCTGAGTTGTGCTTATAGTCTATTCAGGATTGAGATTTTGGAGTGGTCTGGTGCTGATGATGGGGAATCTTATCTGCATGTCTTACCAACTTGACTTTTAAAGAAACAGTCAGAAAATATGAGTTTTTACCTTTATCAAAGGAATTTTCCACTCTAGATGCCTTTTAAAAACTCGTTACCAATTCCTGCAAGAACTTGTACTTTTATCTCACAGATTCTGTCTCTGCGTCATTCTTTTTTTTTTTTTTTTTTTTTTTTCTTTTTTGCCCTAAAGGCAACAGGTGGAAAAGCTCAACTGAATCTGACTTGCAAACAGTCTGGAATACAGACACATGCCCCCCCTTTCTATTTTTCATAATTTACGTGCTGAAGAGTCAGGAACTGTTAAAATCCGCTTGACTGGCCAAAGCTACATTTCATCCTAAATAGATCCCAATGATGGTCTCTTCAAGTAGATTTAAAAGTGGCCATGATAATTAGTAGTTCACTCTCCTGTCACTCTGACTTGAAGTGAAGAGAAAATGTTTCCTAAGCATGGTCCCCACAGTGTCTGGCTGCCAACAGAGGATATTTGTAAGTACCTGCTAATAAAATAGAATTCCCCTTGACAGTTCTGACACCAAGCTTCAAATTACAGCATGGGGAGCTTGGCTTGGGAGCTGGTAGTGTCCCCCGACTTTACCCCACTTACCTCATTACTATATTAGCTAGTCTCTTGTCTATCTCCCACTTACCTCTGGCATTAAGGCCAACAACTCGGGGCTTATGCAAACAAGGAGTCTTGGGCAAGGAATTTGGATTTTATCATGGACATAGTGGGATGTTAGAGGTTGGTGAGCAAGGAATAAAACAATGACTGGTAAGATGACTTCTTGGAACCATGCAGAATGGGACAGAGAAGAGAGCAGGTAACTGTGTAAGGGGTCAAAAGGAACTGCAGCCAGTGGCCAGGACTCTGTGTGAAGTCCCAAAGCATCATCATTTGGAGGGAAGAGGACAGTGAAGTGGGGCTAATATAAAGTCTCTTGCTGAGACCGAAAAACACACTGCAACAAATAAAAAATAGGAAGTATCTGCACTTTGAACCCTCTCCCTAGGATCAACCCCCTCTGTCTGTCTGACCCGAATACACCAGCATCTGAACGAGTGCATTCCCCCACAGTGATTCTCACGGACAGAACTTTAGTTCTGGGTTCCCTGTCTAAGTACCAGATGGACAGAGAGGTATGAGAGATCTGAGAACAAGAGGAGCCATCTATGTTCCTCAGAAAGCAAGGATTAAAGTTGCCTTTGCCTGTACACAAGACCATCTCACAAGTTCTCTTGCTTTTTCTCCCATTTTCAACTATCATCTGCAAAATTTCCTTAAGACAACATGGCTCGATAGTTCTGAGCATTGATTCACAGAGCCATGCAGGCATCACTGTTATCTGGATCTCTTCTTCATCACCCTGAAGGAAATCACTTACCACTACCTAGGGCATTCTTCATGACCTCAGATGCCAGAAACTCCCCCTCCACTTCCTGTTGCTGTGGATTTGTCTGTCCATAGAATGTCATATAAAGAGCACATGTGATATGTGATTTTTCATGTCTAGTTTATTTCATTTCCGTTACAATTTCAAGGTTTATCCACATGCCTCATAACACACACCAGCATTTTGTTCCTTTGTATATCAAAATACTGTTTCACCACCCAGTTATTTTAAATATGATAACATTGTCACTCTGGAATACACATTTTTGTATATCAGAAAATGGATATCCGGGTTGTTTCTGCTCTTTACTGTTATGACTCATTGAGATGTCATTCTGTAAATATGTTTCTCTTATTGGTTAATGAATAAAGCACAGCTGGCCAATAAGAACGCAAGATAGGTGGGACTAGGAGACAAGGAGAATTTGGGAAGAAGGAAGAGGAGATTCAATATGTAGGCCCGAGAGAGCAGAACTCCAGATCCTCTCTCTGGTAAGACAAGACCATGTGAAAATACTTACATTAATAGAAATGGGTTAGCCAGTAAGAAACGCTAGTAATAGGCCAACAGCTTTATATCTAATACAGTGTCTCTGTGTGTAATTTGGGGCTGGTGCGGCTGTGGGACCAGGCTGGCAGAAAAACAACTTGTAACAAAATGGCACCTAATATGGGGCACAAGAACTTTCACTTAAAACTTGACAAAAGCTTAAAAGGGGGTTTTAGAAACAAAAGAACAGAGACAAACAAGGCTTCTTGGTAGCAATATTTTTCTTTGTTGGACTCTGTTTTGCTAGAGACGAGCAGAAATTTGTGCGGCTCCTTTAAGGGAGGTTTCCTGACTCAGCATAGTGGCAAAAAACAGCATAGCTTTTAAGAAGCACTGCTAATAATTCAATGGTGTGTATGGACAGTTGGTTAAAAAAAATAAATAAGAGGATAGCTGGGCATTCGTGGCACATGCCTTTAATTCCAGCACTCATAATAACTCATGCTGTTATGAACCTGACTATATTCATTTTTGGGTAGACATGTCTTCAGTGAGTCAAAATGCTGAGTCCTATAGTAAGTCTTTAACTGGAAGGTATTAGGGTCTTAAGGTCTCTACATCTCTTGTCCCACACTGACCTTATCAAAGACCAGTGGTTTTCAACCTGTGGGTTGTTAACCTCTTTGGAGGGAGGGGGTGAATGATCCTTTCATGGGCCATTCATAATATCATAATTTACATTGTAATTTGATGGGAGATGTCATTCTGTAAATATGTTTCTTGTATTGGTTAATGAATAAAGCACTGTTGGCCAATAGGAAAGCAAGATAGGCAGGACTAGGAGACAAGGAGGATTCCGGAAAGAGTAGGGAGGAGATTCAAGATGGAGGACTTACAGGATAGTATGCCAGCCCCTCTCTCCGGTAAGATAAGACCACATGGAAGTACTTAGATTAATAGAAATGGGTTAATATTTAAGACAGAGCTAGCCGATAAGAAATGCTAGTAAGAGGCCAACAGAATTATATCTAACACAGTGTCTCTATGTGTTATTTGGGGCTGGTGTGGCGGTGGGACCAGACTGGCAGGCAGAAAAACTACTCATAACAGTAATTCATAACAGTAGCAAAATAACAGTTATGAACTAGCAAAGAAAATAACTTTATGGTTGGGTGTCAGCACAACATGGAGAGCCGCTGCATAGACCATCTGTATCCCAGTGAGTATGGACCACTGCATAGATCATCTGTATCCTAGTGCATATGGGCACTTATCTATAGACCATCTGTATCCCAGTCCTTATGGACCACTGCATAGACTATCTGTATCCCAGTGCGCGTGAGCACTTGTCTATTTGGATCTGTGTCTTATAGTGACTGTGGAGACTGAACATCTCTGGATGTACTCCTTGTTGCAACTGATTTTCCTAGTGAGAAATCTACTGGGACACTCTGATAATTTTTAAGTTAGTTAATCTATGCTGTTGTTGCTTTTTTATTTGCAAAGTTCAGCATATGTCAGACTTTTATCAGACAGAAAGTTTTTAAGTGTTGTCTCTGTTTTGTGAGCTGTTTCATTTTCTTTATGGCACTGGGTCTCTGAAGCACAGAGGTTTTTAACTTTTGATAAAGTCCGATTTATTTTCTTTTCTATTGCTTTTGGAATTATTGAAATATCTAAATAACTCTTGCTTTGTTCAAGGTAATGAAGATTTATAGTATATTTATTTTAAAAATTTATAATTTTAAACAAGTGTGCCAAGATACTGACAAATTCTGTTTTAAGTTGGAAATGTTTTGATGTATCTATCATTTTAAAGAATAGATTTTGCTGAATGCAGGATCCTGGTTAACATCTGATGAGAAATCATCTTTTATTCTGTTTTGGTTTTTGGAAGTATTAGAGATTGATTGATTGTGCATGCTGGCATGAGTGTGATCACTGTACCATGTCCCACCCTTCTTACTATGGAGCAGCTTGCCACTAAGTTGCTCAGGTTGGAACCAGGCTGTGATCCTCCTGCCCCAGCCTCCTGATAGCTGGGGTTATAGTCCTGTAACAGCAGGCTAAACTCTCCCCCATTTCTTCAGAAAATGCCTTTGATTTCTTTGAACACAAAAGTAGGCTCCTTAGGGACAAGCCCCACTGATTCCAATGTTCCTTGCTCCAAGTTCTCACTTGATGCTGTCATGCCTCATAACTGACTGAAAACTGGTTATTTTAAATATGATAACATTGTCACTCTGGAAATTGTGTTTTTCTTCTCCCCTTCACTAGAATTATTTGTGGTTGCTGGGGATTTATGCTGTATTATTATTTATTTAGAGATATTTTTGAACTAATATTGTAATGTCTATTTCCTTTGTCTTATGTAGCAACTGAAAGTCTATGATTCACTGAAATGTTCAGGTGTTAGGTATCATCACAATGCCTGGCTTTATAGTCATTCCTAAGTTTGATCCGTGTAGCAGACCAAACTTTTGGAAGATGACCATATACTCTTCCTTCTACATGGTATCAATGCCCCATAAAGAGTTCTCATTTCTTGAATCTGGGTAGAATAAAACCATGTTTAAAAAGGTGTCAGAAACAATGCAACTTTATTTCAAGGCTAGTTTAAAAAAGGTGACATGGATTCTATATGAAGCTTGTGAATAGTGAGCCAACATGGGAAATACTGAGCTATCCAGAAAGCTATAAGGAGGGGCCACATTAAGATAGAGGTGCCAGGAGTCCAGCTATATACAACTTCCTTGCTCAAATACCAGGAATGCAGGTAAAGATGTTGAGATAACCTGAGCTACAGCTAATTTCTGAGTACAACCATGACTTATCACAAACCAGTTTCAAACCCATTCCCAAAGGTCAAGCCCACAGTAATGGCAAATCATGAATATTATTATTTTGTGATTCTGTTATGCATTTGACAAGAGAAACAGCAAATGAAGAGTTGAAGATTGTAGTAGAGGTATATCTTGGTGTAATATCACCACTTCTCTACCATTCATGTTTTGATCATTCTATGTGGCCCTGAATGTCCTCAAACTTATAGCAATTCTCCTGCCTATGCCTCCCAAGTGTTGTGATTACAAATATATACCATTACATCTTCCTTATGCATAATTTTAAGTAGAAAGAAGTGTTAAGTAAGTGATTAGAACAAAAGTGTCTCATATGAAGCTAAGACAGGTGGAAAATGATCTTGCATCTAACAAGCCAGTCCTTCCTCCCAATACTTTGAGGGGTTATGTTCTTTGCCTGAAATATAATTTACTGCACTATTGAACCAAACATCACATGGTATCATAAAAAGTGAAAACCCTGCGACCACTATATTCTCTAAGAGGACCATTTCTTAAGGATAATTTTCCAGGTCATCCATATGACCAGTTCGTAGCTATGCGCCCTGACTATTCTTGGGCAATGTTGATTGAGTTCAATGTCTTACTGTTTTGCTTAGTTTCCTAATGAAAAAGAGCACATTTATGAAACACTGAAAGTGTTGGTAAGTCTGAATTTCCACAATGAAATTTAATAAAGTTAAATATTATTACAGATTATCTACTATACACTAGATGCAAGTTAATCCACAAAGATAGAGATGCTCTGATTTCCCTGCTCACCCTTGGGCCAATAGCTGGATACCTTGTTGTGAACTCAGCAGAGACGAAAGAGGCACAGACCCAAGGTTCCTGCAGAAGAATCTGCACCTTTACGAACCACTCAGTGGCTTCATAGAGCGCTGGATTAATTACCTAAAATTTCTAAAAATGTGTCTTATCTGGTATATCTAAGCCAAAATTTGTGCTAGCTTAAGTGAATAGAAGAGAACTTTGAATTCTGTTTCACAAAATAAATGTCTCCATGTTCATGACACTTTTGTATTCCAAGTCTCAGAAGCTTGCTTTGTTTGAGGCTGGGACTCCAACCCAGGGCCTCACACATGCTAACCACATGTTTCACAGTGCACTGAGACAACCCAGCCCCAAAGCTTAAACCAAATGGGTGTTCAGATAGTCTTCCATGTTAATATAGGTAAATAAATTTATTCATTCAGCACATATGTTTGGATCACTGAGACATGAGGAAATCATTCATATTTGTTTTTGCTTAATATACTGAATTTAATTTTTCTACTAAGTATATGCTTGATGACATCATCTAAAAAATCCCTTATCTGAGATCAATTTCTAATTACAAGGAGCTACATTTTGGGCTAAGTGGAAAAAAAAATACTGGCGGTTTATAAATAATTTAAAAATAACACACATATAAAGTAATTATATGATTTATAATTAAAGTTGGATAACACTTGAGAATGAAGTTAATATTAAGAGTTCAGAGTGAAAATGGCTAGAGATATAGCTCAGTTAATAGATTGTCTGACACGCACAAATCCTGTGTTCAATGCCCAGGACAGCATAAATGAGGCATGGTGGTAGACACTTGCATGCTAGTGCTCAGAAGGAAGAACAAGGAGGATCAGAAGTTCAAGATCATCTTAGGATACATAATGAGTTTAATGGGTGTCATGAGGCCTCTCCTCAAAAAAGGGGTTGGGTGGGAGGATCTAGGGGAGCTCCATAGATAGAACATTTGTTTCACAAGCTTCAGAACCTGGGTTTGATACCCAGAACCCATATTAAAAAAATACCTAGGTATTACGCACATATGATCTCAGCACATGGAGTGGGAGATAGGCAGACTCCTTGGCCATCCAGCATAGCCCTAAGTCAGTGAGAGGCTCTGTCTGAGAAAAACGCAGATGTGGTTGCGTACACATATGCACATGTGCACACACAAACATGCACACACACTACATTGAAAAGTAGTTACTAAAACTAGGACCTACAGCCATCTTAAATAGGAGCTATATCTTCAAACTCTATTAATAGAGTTGTAGTAAATGCTATTATGCAATGTGAGGCCCCGGTCCATTTAGCAAATGACAGGTCCTATATTCTCCATCCTTAAAGAGGAGGAGTTAAAAATTCTCACCAACATTATCACTTTAATGTGTTTTACACAGTTTCACTATTTCTACCACTAGAATAAAAAAACATCCAGCAATAGTCTAGAGCTTTATGAACTCTGGTGATATTAGAAGCTGCCCTTGCCCATGCAGATGGATTTTTAAAATCAATCAAGTAGAAAGCAGCTGTCAGCAGCATAAAGCAGGGGAAGGTGAAGCATCTTGAGAATTATGATAGGAGGAAGAACTGAGGTGACCACAGAAGTTACATTTATTACAGGGAATCCCATACAATGTACTAAATTATTGACTGTGGGTTGACGACTTTAGCATGTTTTGTTTGAAAGAACAGGGCTAGCATATAAAGCATGTCAGAAAAAATATCTTTTAGAATTGTAAACTCTGACATGCATATAGAGATAACATGGAAAAATGACACGTGGGAAATTTTATTCCTGGAAAACAGTTGATAAATGTACTTCCTTTTTACCTAGATTAAAATGATCTCTTTGAAATTCATCCAAACAGTATCTTGTTGAAAAAAAAATAATCGGAATTAATTAAGACATGATGTTAGAGAATCTGATTTTGATTTGCCTAAAATCAAAACTGAACTCCTTGAGTAGAGGCAGACTCTTTCTCTACATCACACCAGTTTCCTCTCCCAAATATTTTGAGCAGCTATGCATCATTTTCAGAATTTTCAGCTGCACATGTTATTCAAAAGAAGTAAAATGTTTTACTGTGTTTTGCTATAGAGTATAACTCTTGTGAAATCAAAGCTGTAGAATTATTGTTTTGGAAATGTTCTCAGTCTCAATTTAGGGAGAATATTGAAGATATACCCAGCTATCTATTCAACAACTTTTATCATATGCTAGACACCATCCACAATGAATAATAAACGTAAAAATAGTTATAACAGGCAAACATAAGAGTTGAGAAACATAGCCAGACAAGGTAGGGAACACCTTTAATCCCAGCACTGAGGGAGCAGTGACAGGAAAATCTTGGTCTACACAGAAAGACCGTTTCCAAACAAAAACATTCATATAATGGAGAAACACATGGAATGAAAAGGCAGACTATCATAATATAAGGGTCAACTGAGATGAAGATGAAGACTAAGCATCCCATTTAGTTTAGAGATCATCTGTTGGTGAGAACAGCGTTTCTGTGTACTGAAATGAGAAGAACCTTGTTGCTCTGAAGGAGGGGAAGTGGCCTGAGTAGTAGATTTGCGTTGGCTCAACAACATGGTCTCTTATGCTTGCTTCCACTTTTTCAATGAGATTGAGGTCATTATCTCAGAATAGGAATACAAATACAACATGTTTGAGAAGTAGAAAAGGGTGTACAATTGTTTGTTTCAGCTAGTATCGAAATGAACCTATTCCTCTGGTAGGTCTATTTCAGCTTTTTGGCCTTGAGCTTGACTGTGCACAGTTCACATGTCTTCTCTTGAATCATGCTCAGTTGCTTAGATATTGTGGTAGAGAACATGAGTATTTGGTTTAACTAAGGTTAGGGTTTTGCTAGCAATGAAGAGTAGAGGGGTAAGTAAGTTCAATACACATCATGGGGGTGACTCTAGTGATGGATCATGGGATCTAAACTTGGAAGTAGAGAAAAGGTAAGTGATGAAAGTGAAAAAATAGAGTTAATGGGTTGTGTTCTACACAGAGCAGAAACTTGTTGGGATGGGGTATGAAGATGAAAATAGGATGGGTAGAAATAGTAGAATGCCTGAAACCAAGACTTAAAGTGCCCAGTCCTAGGAATTTTCAAGGACTCTAGAGCACAGCCACACAGGGGGCTGATGCTAAAGAATGATGGTGGTTATGGCCTTTTGGCACCACATTCATCCCATGTATGCTACAGCCGCAGAAGTCTTACTAACAAGTGTGTGAAATAACACCAAGATTTCATTGGTCTCATTTACTTAAGAGAAAAAAATTTAATTGCTGTTCTTTCTCAGTCTCCTGAGAAACCAAATTAGGAGATGTGCATTTTTCTATACTTCCTTTTTGTTCTACAGCTCTTACTTGAAGTACTTTACTACCAAAATACATGTAAAGTCTTTTCATTGTGAATGCATAGCTTTCAGTCATTTGTTTTAAATCATAACCATATGTATCAAAAGAAATTTTATTTGTTGAAACTATCTTAATCTCTCTTGATTTTGATTTTTTCCCTACTCTCTGGAACATTTAAATGTTTAAAAAAATGTCTTTTTTTCTAATAGATGATTCGGAGTTAAGAAAAAGAATAGAAATGATTTATATCCTTTATACCAAAACAGATCCAAATAGCCCAGAGAAAAACTTTCCACAGCTATCAAAAGCAACGGTCTAATGAGGCAGACAAGGACCGCTAAAACAATCAGTCACCCCATTTCCAAGTGAAGGCTTCATTGAACTATTTTTGGTTCCTGATATGTATTATCTCCACCAAAACCCAACTGGATTAAAATGAAATATTAAAATGGAACAAAAAAATCCAGTTTTTACTTGGGGGGGGGAGCAACCTTTCAAACAAACACCCCTAATCCATCAAAGACAATAATAAGATACTCAACAGCTTTCCGAAGGAAGTGAATTGCAGGCAGAGCTACTTAAGCTGACAGGGATTTCTACAGATGTCAGAGAGATATTTAGAAAAAGAGCATGCACTACAAAACAAGTGCATTTCTTCAGAATTCATAGGGAATAGAGTCTTGTTTCAAAAATTGCTAGGATTGAAAATCAAAGCAAACATTTTTCTAAAGCTATGGAATACAGACGTTATTTACAAGAAGGCAAACTCAAAGTGTAAACTAAAACATAAAGCAAAAATATAGAACAAAATATTAATTTAAATAAAGATGAAACTAGTTCGTGGGTGAGTATTTCTATGAGCCCAGGTGGTCTACAGGTTACAGATGCATCTTGGCTCTCATATACAGAGATGTCCATGAAATTTGATGTTTTGTTTCTGGATATAAATCTCTAAGTGCTAGAGAAGAGGATCTCATAGGTCAAGAGGATCTTAGTTCAAGTCCAGGGTGATCAAAAAAGCTGAAAGATGAATCAAGGTGGAAATGAAGTTGGGTGGGGGTAGGATGGTGTGTAAAAGGCACTACAAAAACTGTTGGGGTGTAACCCCAATCACAGTCTGGTTGGGGAATAAGAATGTGGTAACAAGAACGTAATGTACTCGTCTTGCCAAAGAAGCGTCTAGCCTTTGCTAATGGCAACCTATTGGAGCTAACAGATGCCTGGATAAGTTGGGTAATGGCATGGAACACCAGCATTTCCTCACATAGATTTCTAGAGGAAAGATTCTGAATTAGACTCTTGTAACTGCCTGTATCTGAACAAGCTACTTAAGGCCTCTAAGCTTCAGTAGCTCCAACCAGTTTGAGGGAGTAATAACTTCAAAGAGTTGTGAGACTCAAGGTGGCAACACACAAAGGTGCCTGACATATGTATGCACACAATGACTTATTTCCATGAGGCCAATAGATTCAGGTTATGGTTTGTCAGTTGTTTCGGTTGAAATCAATCATTTTCTGAGAATTTCCATGAACAAACTGAGTACAAAATGGAGCTCCTCGGTTATCTGACCTTAAGAATGCAGTGACTCATTTGTTGACACATCAACTTCTAAAAAGAAAACATGTATGAAATATCTTGTACCAAGTTATTGACCAAATTGTTGGGGTGGAAATGACAAGGGGATAGGATCAATAAAAAAGTATTTGCAAACTTACACTCAGATGATAAATCCCTTTATCTACCAAATAAGCCTTTTCTCAAAATAGGACAGGATGAGAAAGCATGAAAAATTAAAGTTTGACAAGATGATAGTCAGAGAAGAGACAGGTAGGATCTTGTTAGGGAAGTCTTCTGTCTAGGGCTGGGGACAGACAGGTTCTGCGAGAGCCCACACTCCTCTCTGAACATGGCTTTAATGTTAAGAAGCAGTGTAAGCATTATTTCCTCAGGGAAGCCTTTTGAGGCTTCAAAATCTATCTGTTTGCTCTGGTCTGTTCTCACAGAGTCCTCTGTTTCCCTTCCCAGTAGGGTCATCATGCATATTGTCACCATGTTTTTAACAGATTAGCTAAAGACAGACTCTGGTGGCAAACTGTGATTTAACCCGGGCTCTCTTTAGAGCACATCGAAGCCGCTGAAAAAGGGATAAGAACACTGACCTGATGGGGTTGATGTGAGGAGACGAGGTAAGTCTTACAAGACACTGGACACTTGATTCATTAAATGTGACCCATTTTCACTAGGAGTCAGTGAGGGCAATTGGAGGAGAGAGTTTATCATCAAACACAATGGAAAAACACAGGATGGTGTTCCCTAAAGCTCCATGGGCCTTATTCCTTGTCAGACACTTAGCTGAACGGCACACCTATCTAGTTAACCATCTTTGAAAGTGATTGTGATCCACTTCTTAGGGGCAGCCTTGATTTGCAGAGTTCAACCAGCACTAACTTCACTTTTTATATTTCAGTCCAATAAGCTGAATTCTCCCAAGAGCACTATTTAAATCTCATTTATCACAGTACATTTTCTGTGTGCCAGACACACATTTTATGTTTTCTTTCAGCCTGTAACTTATTTTTCCCACCCCCAATTTTGAGGGTATCATTGCCTTTGTTACAAAGCGCCTAGCCCTTAATGGCTACCCCATCTCTACAGCCCTTCCGAGCATTTTTGAGGAACAAAAATAATTAATTTTGTTGAAGTCTTCTTCATCCTCTTTCTTTTCATGCTTCATGTGTTATATATATAAAGAAGTGTTCCCCTGAATCCAAGATCACTAACATGCTTTCTTCTTCCTTGTGTTTTTCCCTATAAGTGTGTACTGTGTTTAGGACTGTGGTTCATTTTAAATTGACTTCTGCATAAGTTGTGATAAAGGTCAAGGCTCTTTGGCCCAGTATTGTATACATGTTTGTAGAAAAACTATCCTTTCATCCATTATTTTAGATTCTCAGGACTCTACTTTGTTTCACTGATATATTTACCTTTATTCCAATGCCACATTCTTGATGTGCTCAAATGAAATTTAGAGCAGTTTCGGTGTGTGTGTGTGTGTGTGTGTGTGTGTGTATTAGATTGGACCCATGCTAGTATAGGAGTCAACATGGGAAAAAATACCAATCTATCCAATTGAGTCTCACGCCCAGAACTTGATTTTCTTTTCAATTATTTAGTCCTTCTTTAATTTATATCAGGAAAGTTTTGTAGTTGCCAATGTATAGGTATTATAAATATCTTATTGTGAAGATATTTCAAATTTGTGATGCCACTGTAAATAATGATAATTACTTTAAAATTCTATCTTCAAATCATTCACCGCTAGCTCACAGAAGTATAAGGGATGTTATGTATTGATAAGTTACTGTAATGATCTTGTAAATTTACTTATTAATTCAGATGAATATTTTTAAATTCTTATTTCATATTAGATATTTTACCTATGAATAAAAAGTTCTTTTCCTTCTTTATTATTTGTGTATTTATTTTTCTTGCCTTGTTAGACTGTTTAGGTTCTCAAGTATAAATGTGAAATAACAATGAAGGGTGAATATCTCGGCCTTGTTGCTGATTTAGAAGGAAATAATATATAGTTTTATTGTCACTAAGTAAAACTTTAATTATAGAATTTTCTTTTTCAAGTGGTCTGTTCTCTACTTTCTCTTTGGGTGGGTGCTGTATTTCATATAATGTGTATCATGCTATTTTGAAATAACATGATCATAAATTAATATGACTTATCATATTAACTAATTTTAAATATTGAACCAATTTTGCATTCCTGGTCTGCTATCCTTCTATCTTAATTGCTTTTCTATTGCCATGAAGACACAGCATGACCAAGGTAACTTATAGAAGAAAATGTTTATTGGAACTCATGGTTCCATGACCATCATGGCAGCAGGCAGGCAGGAATGGCACTGGAGTGTAGCTGGGCACTCACATCTTATCTGCAAGTTGGGGGTGAACTTTTAAACCCTTAAAGCTCACCCAGTGATATACCTCCTCCAATTAGGTCACACCTCATAATCCTTCCCAAATAGTTCTATCAACTGGGGACCAAGCGGTAGGACTGACTCAGAGCCCTTGAACATGGGTGTCAGTTTAGGAGGCCTAGGCAGTCTATGGGGCCTCTGGTAGTGGAAAAGTATTCATCCCTAGTGTACAAATGGACCTGGTCCTTTTTGTGAAACCTCCTTGCATATTTTGCTCTAAGGTTTCCAAGTCCAGGAATTAGAACTATTATCTTCTAAAAATCTGTTGTCCTGACTCTTATATTAAGTGTATGCTCCCTTTACAAATGACACAAATAATTTGAAAGGAGACACTGAGCTGAGTCTGCCACTGAAACACCAGCCAGCTGGAGAGTTTTTCCAGCTTTGTCACAAGGCCACTACAGCCATGGACTCAGGACTCAGGCTACATCCTTTTTTTTTTTTTTTTTTTTTTTTTTTTTTTTTTGAGACAGGGTTTCTCTGTATTGTTTTGGAGGCTGTCCTGGAACTCCCTCTGTAGACCAGGCTGGCTTCGAACTCACACAGATCCACCTGCCTTTGCCTCCTGAGTGCTGGGACTAAAGGCCTGTGCCTCAGGCTACATCGTAAGCTGGCAGAAGAGCCCAACAATCAACAAGATGCTGATTTTCATATGCAAACTCCAAGGGTGAAGGAATGAAAAGGGCTTGCAATAAAGTGCCTGGAAATCTGAGGTCAGGTAAGGTGGGAAAGATTCAGATTCACTGAAAGGAGGCCCTGTGAGCCCATTGTGTGGAGTTGTAAAAGTGAAACCTAAGTTGCAGCTTGGATGTCAGAGATGCCAGTAAAATGGTCATCTACCAAGGAATCTGGATCAAGAGAGACCACATGTGCGGCAGGCAAGAGAACCAGAGGGACAGGGATACCTGGTGTCCCTGTCATGAGCCACAGATTTCAGACATGGAGCTGGAGCGTTTGGTTTGGTTTGCCCTGATAGGTTTCTGTTTTGATTTGATCTGATGTTTTGTTATTCTCCATTCCTATTGTTTGGAATGGGAAGGTTTATTTTGTGCAATTGAATATTGGAAGTAGATGACTTGAATATTTTATAGGGGTCCACATTAAGAGATCACCTTGATCATCAAATTTTAAGTTTAAGCTTTTATTCTTGTAAAAAGTGTTGTTTTTTAAATTATGTGTATGTGAGTATGTTCATGGGAAATACCTGGGAGGTCAGATATCCCTGGAATTGGGGTTATAATCAATTGTAAACCAGCTAATATGGTGCTGGGAACTAAACTTGGATCCTCTGCAAGAGCTGTGCATGTGCTTAAGCACTGAACCATCTCTCCAGGCCCTCAGTTTTAGGCCTTCAACAGTGCCAGAACTGCTATGATTTTGGAGATTCTCATAAATGAGGTGGATACATTTTCATTATAAAATAGCCATTTGTCTTTGAGTATAAGAAATGGAAGGTTATGGTTAAAACATGATGTGTTGGGAGTCAACCTAAGAAGGCATAGACTTGTGATGGTCAATCATCATTGCCAACTTCACTGGCATGTCTTTTAGGGAATTTACAGATAGGTTAAAATGAGGAGGGACAACCCATCTTGAGTGAGGGTGACATCATCCCCACTGGCTGATTTTCTGGACCAAATACAATGATGAAAAGGAGGAAGACATGAATGACAATATTCATCTTTTGCTAATTTGTGATGGCAGACACCACGGAACCTGTGGCCTCACACTTGTGCCCCCAGACCCTTTTGCCTAATGGACTATAAACTGGGCCAAAATAAATCATCCTTCCATTTGGTTTCTTCTGTCAAGAATTTTGTCACATCAATGAGAAAGCACCCAATACCACATCTTAAAACAGAAAATAACTTTACACAGAACAATGGCAATCTTCTCATTTGGGTAATTGCATTGTGCACACATAAGCTGTTAATGCTAAGAGAAGCATGGTGTCAAGGATATAGGAAGTACTTGTACCATTTTTAGAATGTTACAGTAAGTAAAAACAAACTTTTTAAAAAGTTAAGTCACCTTCAATAGCCTTTACAGGTTTTCATAAACCATTTCTCTTTGTCAGTCTCTCCATTAGTTCTAGGCTCACCTGCTCCCACTTCATTCTGCAACGAGCTCAGCAAACACCTAGAATCTAATGCCATTCCAATGCTGCATGCTGAAGCCCACTTCTCCCTAAAGGCCATACATCACCAAAGGCCCCCTTTGATTCCCAGAGCTTACTCTGATGGACAATTTTCTTGCAAATTATATAGTTTTGAGTTCTTTTATATTTTATATTCACAAGAATAAGAAAAGCTCCCAAGAATCAATGACAAAGTCATTTATCTTTTGCAATCTTTCTCAGCACTGAATTAAGTATATAGTAATTGCTGCTAAAATATATGTTGACTCATTCACCATAAGTTGCCATGAAAATAGATGTTTGAAAGTTCACATCATCTATTTACGACATCTCTATGCTCTTTTACATCAAACACAATTCTCAATGGACCACTAGTTATCATCTAGACATGGTATAACACTGAATGGACCACTAGTTATCTAGACATAAAAATTTGATGACTTGTTTTTTTTTTTTTTTTTAGCAAGTCTCTAACATGAATATTTCCTTCAATTTAATAAAGTAGTTGGGATTGAAAAACACCTTAGGTGGTGGCATCTTGCTTTGCCAGTGAACTTGAGAGCGAGCCAGCCCCTCCTGTCCCTTATGAAGGGTCACATCTGCACACCTGAAGCCACACCCCTAGGATGTGGCCATCACCACAAGTTCATTGGTAAAGCAAGATGTCACTAAAACCTTATCCATATTATATAGAATTATAATTTTGAGAAATATAGTTCAAATGTACAAATCCTTAAAATCCTCATTTAAAACTCTGCTAAAATGTCTCACCCAAAAATATGAATAACAGTAACACATGCAACTGTCACAAGTCAGATTCAAAGATGCTGATATTTTATGAGATATTTTCCATGACTCTAGGTTGTTTCCTTGGAGTATTCTGAGGATGTCTATTGATTTGTTAAAAATCATGATGTGGAAACAAATGTATTTTCTTTGCCAAGGAAATACCATAGATGAATATTAAATATAGTCCTGCTAGCCAAAATTCACATCTGTACACAATTAAAATGCAGCTCTTCTTTTTTCAATAATGATCTGCAATACCTTCTGAAACACAAAGAAGTCATACAATATTATACACCTGAGTGAGTTACTATTTGTAAGTATAGTGCTACAGGCTATGCACTCACTGGATTAGTGTAGTCTACACTGTGGGGCATGGATGTCATGTATGTGAATATTGTAAATCTTTTAGGAATTTTATATGTGTGTAGGGATAGATAAAGCATTTCAACACTGCAAAGGTTTTTTAAAAAGAATATAAAGTTTAAAAAATACTCTAGTACATAAACTACCAACTAATTTTGACCCACACCCTGATTACACTCATTTCCCATTCTTCCCAGGTTCACCCTCCCGCTTTTGTGCCCCCCTCAAAAAAGAAACACCAACTCCAAATTATGTCCTCTATATACTCACTGGAGCATGGTCAAACTCCCAGTGTTTAACCCCTCAAAGAAAACTGAGTCCATCCCCCCATCCCCACACTCCACTCCCTAAACCTACCTGCCTCCAGAAGTCATCAACTGATGCACTACACTTCAGCATCTTTATCACAGTTTTAAAGACTCTCTTCAACAGCTTCCTACCTGGACACATTCTTTTTTGGAGTAGGGGGAGGGGTTGTCACAGAAGCCTTCCACGTCTCTCATTCTCAGAGCTTACAGTCATTGACATCATTGCAAAAGAAGTATCTTTGTCCATAGCAGCTTGGATCACAGACTTCCATTTGGTTTAGGTTGCAGCATCATGGATATTCAAACGGTTTTCCCATAGCAAAAATGATCATAGACATCAACATGGCCTCTGGAAGCAACATGGACTATAGATACCAACTTGACCAAGAGCAGCGGAATAGATCATGGCCACCAGCTTGGCCTGGAGCATAGATCCAGCAGCAATCATGGGCATCAGCATTACTTGCTGAAGCAGCATGGACCATGGGTACCAACATGGCTTCCAGCCAAGCATAGACTATGGACATCAATATGGTCCCCAGCAGAAAAGTGGTGGCAACTGAGATCATGGACACCAACGTAGTCCCCCAGATGGACACACATCATGGCCTCCAGTGGTAGCTTGGATCATGGACATCAGCACAACCTCTGGCAGCAACACAGACCAGGAAGTCTTTCTCAGGAGATAATCCAGGAACCATTCTTTATCTCAGACATCTTATTATTGTTCAGAGACAGGGTGATTGTGCAGTTGGGCAGCATGCTTGGGACAGGACTTGCTGGAAATCCAGGCTGCTGAATACCACCCTGTCCTTGGTTCCCTTCCAGCACCCCAGGAATGACCATCAGGCTTGCAGCTCCTCAGAAGAGAGATCAGCATGAGCAGCATGACTGGCGGTGGCAGAATCTTCAGCAGCAGCAGTGGCAGAGGCTCCCCTGCAGGTCGAGTGGCAGGTGCTGCCTAGTGGACAGCAACTGAACTTGAGGTCAAAACCTGCTGGTCCCAAGACCTTCACCACCATAGTGTCTCTACTTGCATTTCTTTTCATCATTCTTGCCGCTCCATTCAGCCATCTTTTTTTTTCTAATTCCATGAAACCACTTTTAAAAAGCATCTTCCCATGAGACCTGCCTTATTTTAGTTGTTCCAGAGATATTGTGTGCTCTGCAGGCTTATCATGCTCCTGCGTCTCCATCTATGGGTCTCTCAAGATTCCTCTGAGAGGCTCAGCAGGTTCTGGTGGTTGCTGCCATCTTGAATTGAGTCTTTTTTTTTTTTAACAATATTTTCATTTTTTAAAATTTTCATATTTCAAAGAAAAAGTGACTCTTTAATACTTAATAACCGAGTTTGGGGAAGAATAGAGGAGAACAATTAAAGAGATACCTTAATAGAGGGAGCCATTATAGGTTTAAAGAGAAATCTAGTACTAGGGAAATGTACAGAGATCCACAAGGATGACCCCGACTAGGAATCTAAGCAATAGGGGAGAGGCTACCTTAAATGCCCATCCCTAATAATGAGATTGATGACTACCTTATATGCCATCCTAGAGCCTTCATCCAGTAGCTGATAGAAACAAAAGCAGAGATCCACAGCTAAGCACTGAGCCAAATTCTTGGAATCCAGTTTCAGAGAGGGAGGAGTGATAAACAACGGGGTCAAGACCAGGCTGGGGAAATCCACAGAAACCAGCTGACCTGAACAAGGGGGAGCTCATGGACCCCAGACTGACAGCTTAGGATGGACCCAGGTTCCCTGTACGTGGATCAGTTAGGAGGCCTGGGCAATCTATGGGCCCCCTGGTAATGGCATTTATACCTAGTGTATGAATGGACTTTGGAAGCCCATTCCCCACATAGGGATATTCTCTCAGCATAGACACATGGGGGAGAGCCCAGGCCCTGCCCCAAATGATGTGACAAATTTTGATGATTCCCCATAGAAGGCCTCACCCTTTCTATGGAGCAGAAAAGGGAAGGGATGGGGGTTGATGGGCCATGGGAGAGTGGGAGGGAGGGGGAACTGGGATTGATATATAAAATAAGAATGTTTCTAATTTAAATAAAAAAGGAAGAAAAAATACTTAATAATTTGTAACTTAAATACATGGGTTTTAAAGTGTCATGTTTTCTATGTTCTTTTCATGTATAGTACTGTCATTTTAAATAATCACATATGTATTAGTCACTTTATATATTGCAGGAATAAAATACCTGAAAAAAGAGCTTAAGGAAGGAGGGTTTGTGTTAGCTAATGGTTCAAAGGTGCAGTTAGCCATAGTAAACTCATGGGCACAGGGGCATGAGGTGGAAGCCGATGAATATTTGTGTTAATCATACTTTCTTTTAAATCAGTTCAGGATCCCAACCTATGAAACAGTATTGCCCACATTTAGGCTGTCTCCTTACCTCAATTAACTTAGTCTAGAAATCTTCCAGACATGTTCAAAGATTTGTTCCCAAGGGATCATAAATCTCATCAACATGACAACCAATGTGACATAGGATAACTTAGAAAACATATTTCAAGAAGAAACAGATCAATTTCAAGACACATGTAGCCTACTGCAATTAAACCAAGAGGATGATGTGTAAGTCTAGTTCTTAATTGGTCTAAGTAATAAAAACCTGGAGTCAGATATAAAGGAAAATGCTGAGAGATCAGAGAGAAGGAGCAAGCCATGACCACACCTTACCTCATTATCATCCCAGCAAACAAGAGAGTGAGTTTCTGTTTCTGTTTACAGCCTGTTTCCACCTAGCTATCTCACTTCCTGTTTGTCTGTACAGACTTCAAGACCTCTATGGTTAGCTAGTGGCATGCTCCATTCTCAGACCTTTCAGACAAGCTTTATTTGTACAAGCAAAGTATCCCTACACTGAGGTGCTACAGCACGTGAAGCAGTAAAAAAGTTTCTCAGCTAAAACCATACCAGTCCATGATGGCTTCACTGCTGAATTCTACCAGACCTTAAAGAGGTTCACTTAGAAACTTTTTAAATATTCCATTATAAAAAGAAAGGCACTAGTACTAGCAAATTTGTTTTATGAAGTTAGTATTATCTTGATACACAAACTGGATAAAAGCACAACAAAGAAGAATATATTAGGACAATCTCCTAGGTGAACATGGTTATAAAAATTCTAAATAAAATACTTGCAAAATGGGCTGGAGATGGCTCAGTGGTTAAGAGCACATATTCTTATTGTCATTGCAGAGGACCTGAGGTTCAGCTCAATCATCTATGTGTGGCGGCTCACAACTCCTTGTAACTCCAACTTATGGATCTTTAACACTTGTAACTTCTGTGAGGACCTGCACTCATGTGTTCATGTCCATTTCCATACATACATATCTGCAAAAATCTTTAAAAAATAGAATACTTGCAAATATAATTCAATTACAAATAAAAATATTACCAGTCATCATATCCAAATAGTTTTCACTCCAGGGATGCAAGGATATTTCAACATATACAAGTCAATGAATACAATGCATCACATTAGTAAACTGAAGGACTGAAATCACATGATATCCTAAATATATTCAGAAACTGTTGTTATGTACATAGAAGAAACCAGAGATAGAAAAAATAAATCTCAGCATAGTAAGGGTTATACACAACAAAGCAATAGCCAACATTATTCTAAATGGATAAAATGTCTAAGCATTTCTCCTCAAATCAAGATTAAGACTTAAATGTTTATTTTCTCCACTCCTGTTCAATATAGTCTTTGAAGTCTCAGCTAGAGAATAAGAAAAAGAATGAAAAGGATCACAAACAAAAAATAAAGAAGTCATTAATTTCCAGATGAGATGATTCTATACTTAAGTGACCCGTAAGACTCCACCAGAATAATTAGAAGGATAAACATTTTCAGCAAAAGAGGACTAAAAAAATAACATCAATATACAAAAAGTAATTGATTATTTACATACCAATAATGAACATAAAAAAGGAATAAGAAAATAATCCATTCACAATTTCTTAAAAAGTACCTAAAAATAATATAAACAAGAAAACAAGATGCTTATACTGGAAATTTTAGCACACCGAAAAAAGTAATTGAAGAAGATACTAAAAGAACCAAAGGCCTCCTACGGAGAGACAATGCCCCAGCTAGATAACGTAAGCTACCAAGTAAAACCTCTAGTGCCAGAAATGGATTATATCTTATTGAGTCATTGATCAACTGGGTCCCATAGACACCCTGCACAGACAACATTACAGGCTATTGTAAAGGCTACTAGTTACCCTCTACAACTTGATAGTAAGGTTCTATTACCAAAGACAACATGTCCTTATGTTATCGAACATGGAGAAATTGAGCTAATACCCAATTAGAAGCTTCACCCCTACTGACTAGCACTCACTTTTTTTGTGCCACTGGAGGAAAAATGCAATTATCAATATCACCTACATACAAACCTTGCTACCCACACCAGCAACTTGTCTTCAAAATATACTAGTGCAATAGTGGCACAAATATTATGGGAGTACCTAGCTACTTTTAAAGGTGGATTTAAGGCCCGCTCCATTAGATGAAACCTTAAAATACTGAAGGGGCCAAGAACCTGAGCCTAGATAGGTTATGAGTCTACAGGAAAATCTACTACTATTGTTCTTCTAAAAGAACAAAGTGATAAAATGACTCCTAATGGTATACTGCTATACCATAGATAAAGTGTCACTCAACCCTCATCAGAGAGACTTCTTGAAGCAGTTAGTAATTCTCTAGAGCTCCACAACTGGACAGTGTAGAGAGTGAGGGATTTGGAACACTCAGTTCTAAGTAGGATATTTTTTACCAGACCTCTGTCCTCAAGGCTCAGGATCTATATGGAACATATTGTATGAAGTAAAGGTGGTAGATAACTCCAAGAAAACATTGTCTTCCAGACACAACAGAACTTATACACATATGAACTCACAGAGATAGTTATAACATGCATAAAACCTGCACAAGTTCAAGCCAGAAAAAAAAATCCCAGCCCAGAGGAGAAGCAGACACAAAGTTCCACTCTTAACAAAGAAGCTCTTGGCAATCTACACCTGCTGGGAAAGGGAAAATCAGTTTTCTCCAATGAAGTGTCACTGGGTAGGTCAACCGCAGTCCAGGGCAGTCCGGATGGGCAGGAGTAGTTGATCAACACAAAATGGACTCCCATGCTTTCTGTTGTGTTGGCATTTTTGTGTTTGTGTGTGTGTGCTGGGGAGCCTTTGTTTTGTTTTGCTATTTTTTGTCTTTTTTTTTTGTTTCGATTTTTATTTGAGAGAGAGAGAAAGAACATGATGTTGGATTGATAGGGATATAGGGACAATCTGGAAGGAGTTGAAGGAAGAGAAAGAATATGGTCAAAATGTATTTTATGAAAAATGTATATTGTGTCTTCTTCCCCTCTCCTTTTCCTGCTGTTCCCCTGGGGCAGATAAGACTTTTCCTGTCTCCCTCTCCTGTCCTCTCTCTGTCTCTGTGTCTCCTTACCTCTTTTGTCTCCCCCACCCTGCCTTTCCCTTTCTAATAAAACTTTTCACTAAGCTCTAAAAAAAAGAAAAATATGTATGGTATGAAAAAATTTTAAATAAGAAAGGCCTCCTATGCTCACAAACTGGAAGTAATATAGTAAAAATTACTATCACCACAAGAAGTACATTATCATACTTACATATCTTTATTATTTTAGCTTGTTTTTACCATATAGATCTTCTGCTTATACACCAAAACAAAGTAAACCCCCAAACTATAGTAGTTATTACAGGATCATTCTCTCTACAGAATCATTAATAACTGCTAAAAGGTAGAAACAAACCAAGTGTCCATCGAGATGTAAAGATAAAATGTGATATATCCACTCAATGAAAAAATTTTTTTTGATCTTACAAAAATTAAATGTGACACAGGCTATGGTATCCCAATAGTAAGTGAAATAAAAAAGTTACAAAAGATATCTACTAAGTGATTCCCTGTACCAGATATTTAGAGTGGTCAAGTATACAGAAACAGAATTAAAGAGGTAGTTAGTAAGGGCTGGGGGAGAATTAAGGGAAGTTACTATTTGACATATTATTTTGGTTTTGTGAGTTTAGAAGTGTTCTGGTGATAAAAAATGGTGACAACTGTACAACTTAAATGTATTTAATGGTACTATATTATATAATAAAAATTTAAAAATGGTAAGTTTTATGTCATACATAATAAAATAAAATTTAACAATGAATTTAATTAAAATAAAGAAAGGTAGAAAGAAGAAATGGGAATATGATGGGAGATGCCATTATGTATATATGTTTCTCATACTGGTTAATGAATAAAGCACTGTTGGCCAATAGGAAAGTAAGATAGGAGGGACTAGGAGACAAGGAGGAAAGAGGAAGTAGTAAGAAGGAGAGTCAAGATGGAGAGTCTGGAGAAAGCAGTATGCCGGCCGGATCCCCGGTAAGAGAAATATATAGATCAGCAGAAATGGGTTAATACTTAAGACAGACAGAGCTAGCCGATAAGAAACAAGTACCTGGCCAACAGAATTATATCTAATACAGAGTCTCAGTGTGTTAATTGGGGCTGGCGCGGCGGCGGGACAAGACCAGGCGGCAGGCAGAAAAACTGTACACCTTACAGGAATATGCAAATGTTTTCCCAAATAGCCATGAAACTGTGGCAACTTTGTTTTGGGCAATGCGGTTTTGTAAAATTTTAAGTAATGAGTAAATATAATTAGCTCATAACCTATAATTTCTAGAAAATTCTGGTCAATTCCATCTGTTCCCTCCGACTTTAAGACACCATCCTGGATGTTTCCAAAGCCATTTAGTCCAATAAAGTTAGATGATGACCTTAATTTCAGTTAAATATAATAGTAATTATTTCTAATATTAAGCCCTCTCCCCCACTAAAATTAATCTCCTTCATGGGAAGGGATGTGTTCATATCACCAGTGTCTAAATTTAGGTTATAATGAGTATTAGATTTTGTTTTGTTATTTAATCTTCATCTCAGACATGGAGTTATCTCTCTGTGTCTCTTACCTTTTTGTCTCTGGGGACAGATGGTCCTGTGTCCCTCAGGGGTCTCATACTGTCAGCCTGTTCAGCTGTGGGGGCATTATACTTATTTTCTTTTACTCCCATTATTTCCAGGGCCTTTCTTTGCCCAGAAGATGGGCGGTCTAAGTTCAGAGAGCCCCACATCTCCTGTAGCCACCCACTAGGATGAGGTGATGAGAACACCATATGCAGGCTGCAGGACGGGCAAAGCCACAGGGCCTATCTTTGATGCCTCTGCCCTGACAGGTGACTTGGGCCCATGGGTTCTACTACTGAGAAACCCTTTATGTCCCAGAGAAGGGTGAGGAGGGACAGTGACATCACAATCACATTGCTTGTTTTCAGGTAATAGCTGGTGAGACATTAGAATCGAAGTGCCCCATATTGTTTTCTTCATGATTTTGATCTGGAAGTGGACAGATCAAAACTTAGACTAGTAATTAGAGACAGGGAACTATAAGGATGGTGGCTTCTAAATATTCCCGTTCAGCTCACAAAGCTCTTACAATACAAACATTTAGAAATACAGAAAATACAATTCAAAATCACCCACCAGGTCATCCAACCATACTATAAGCTGCATACTTCTTTCCACATTTTCATGTGTGTGGGTCTCTCTGTGGGAAATTTCTCTATCTCATGCCCTGTACTATGTATCATGGTTATTGTAACCTCAAAACACACCCAGCATCTGAACACCTCCTGATACACTCTGGTGTCAGCCATGGTTACCTGTCACCTGGATGACCAAAGTAGCTTCTTGGCTGGCATCCTACTTTGCTCTCCAACAGCCAGGCTTTCCCTCCAAGGGAAAGGGATTTTGAACATTTGGGACTACATAGTTGTGGGACCAGGTGGGACAGAAACTTCTGTCCACATGTGGTGCCCAAACATTTGGCAGGCATTTCCACTTAAAACCTGAGAAAAGCTTAATTCTAAACACAAAAGAACGTGGCTTCTTGGTAGCAGCATTTTCTCAGGTGGGCTGTTTGCTAGAAGCAAGCAGAGGTGAGGCTCATTTAAGAGGGACTTCCTGACTCAGCAAAACTCACCAGGCTCCTTTAAGAAGCCTTGCTACCAAACAGTTCCATGGTGTTTATGAGCAGCCTGCAGCATGCTCTTGGTGGTGATGTGGACCTAGAAACTCCTCAGTTTTGGAAATAAACATGGGTGTCTGTCACCCGCATGCCTCCTCCATGAAGCTAGACTCTCAAGAAGTCAAGGAACGGAGCAGAGCCAGCTGCCAAAGACACAGTTTCAATCCTTGCCAGGCTGTTGAGCAGAATAAAGAGTCATGTGGTCAGAAGAAGGGAGATGAACAGTAAAGACAGATTCTTCTTTTAAATGATATTATTTTTATTTAAATTAGAAACAAGCTTTTTTACATGACAACCCAGTTCTCTCATCCTCCCTTCCTCCTCTGTTCCCCCTCCAAATCCCATCCCATTCCCTTTTTGCTCCCTAGGGACAGATTCAGAGGGAAAAAAACATCTAAATGGTTTACAGTGTGCTTGAAAGTATATGTAGGCTTGGGAGAGAAAAGAACAAAAGATAGAGAAAGACCTTAAAAAAGAACAAGAGTAGCTGGATGTGGTGGCACCTTAATTCCAGCACTTGGGGGGGGCAGGGGTTTCAAGGACAACCTGGTCAACAGAGTGAGTTCTATGACAGCCAAAAATACACAGAGAAACCCCATATTAAAAAAATAACCAAAAAAAAAAAAAATAAAAGTAAAAGAAATACAGTAATAAAAACAAGGTCACATAAAGATGGAACATACACAGAGAGTCTGGATACTGTATGTTATTGTATTATCTTTGAATTGTTTGTGCTGAGGAAGGAGCAAGAGCTGCTAACAGACATTTGATTATAAATGCTGATGGAAGCTGGGCAGTGTTGGCACATGCCTTTAATCCCAGCACTCGGGAGGCAGAGGCAGGCGGATCTCTGTCAGTTTGAGACCAGCCTGGTCTACAAAGTGAGTGCCTGCACAAGCTTCAAAAAATACAGACAGACCCTGTCTCGAAAAACCAAAATAAATAAATAAATAAATGTTGCTGAATTAATTTAATCATTGTATCCTGAAAATGTCTTCACTTTAAAATTCAAGTCTAAGGACAGGTTACTTTGGAAAAGAGGCTCTGCTTTTGTTTCCATAGAAGATGAAAAACTGTGGATTCCTTCCAGACTAATAAGGGTTTGATTAACCAAGACCCTCTCCCCGCCCCCCATGCGGTAGCCTACGTGATCCAACATCCAAAACAGCTGAGACCAGGTGGCCTTACAGACCACTACAGTCAGGGTTCTGGGTTTTCTCAGGATGTTCATGGTAATGACAGCGGCCCCAAACAGCAGGAAGTAGTTTGGAGAGAATTATGCCCATATTCCCAAATATTGTTTATAAATGTTTTCATTTAAACAGAGTCGGTTATAAATGGTTAATGTTCACAGTCAATCTCTTTCTAAAGGTAAAAGGGGGATATGACATAGAAACGAATTCTTTGCATTGGTATGTGTTTTGGTTTACTGATACAAATTTAAAGTCAATTTTGTTATATGTATATTTCTATTGTTTAGGTATTGTGTTTATACAGCTCTTTTAAAACTGTAATGTATAATTAAATACAGATTATAGATAGTCACTTATAATAGTCAAAAATTATAGCTAAGTTAGGTTTTCTAGATAGACAAAGATATACTTCAAATGGATAGGTATTCTTCAAACCCTTAAAAAAACCCTACAGAATGTGGCATTAAAAATGGTTTATTAGGATTTTTCATGACAATGAGACACAACTGCTCCTGGAAACACCAATTATGTCAGAGAGAAAGATGGGCATTGCAGAAACTTGCTATGATATTTGCCTTCAACATGGCAGGGATAGCTATTTGGACAAGAAACTGCTCTTGACTCAAGTGCTGACATTAAACAAGCACACTGTCCAAACTGGACAAGCAGGTTGCAAAGGAAAGTGACTGCTGAACTTACCAAAAGACAGCATGGTCCTTTACGGTTGCTGCTTTATGGAAGAAAGCAACTGAAGAACTTTGCCAATACAAGACAGAACAGATGTTCAAATTTCTCACTTTGTTAAAAAGTCTGCCAGTCACTATGGCCTATAGGCTGAAGATGGATGCCCCAGTGTTACAGAGAAACACATAAAACTTTAGACTCAAAAAGATAGAATAGATGACAGAATATTTTCTTTAAATTTTTCCAAATGTAAATGGTGTTAATATTGTTAACTATAGTTCTTGTTTGATAACTATGTTAAAGTTAAAAGCTTAATGTTTATTTAGACATAAAAGAGATGATGGGAGATGTCCTGTATGCTGTGAATATATGTTTCTTTTATTGGTTGATGAATAAAGCTGTTTTGTCAATGGACAGGCAGGATGTAGCCAGGCAGGAAGTACAGGTGGGCCTACCAGACTAGGAGAATTCTGGGAAGAGGAATGCAGAGAGTTGCTAGAGATGCTATGTAGTTAACAGGGAAGGTAGTGTGCCTGGGCATTCTGCAGTAAGCCAAGACCATGTTGAGACAGATAAATAGAAATGGGTTAACAATTAAGAGAGCATTAGCCAATAAAAAGCCTGAGCCATTGGCCAAACAGTTTATAATTAATATAAGTCCCTGTGTACATATTTGGCACTAAATGACCGAGGGACCTTGTGGGGCAGAAACATCTTTCTACAGAAATGTTCTCATGACTTCCTCTACTTGGAATTAAAACCAAGTCCTGGTGTCACACAGAAGGCACTGTGTGGTTGGTGCACTGGGACACTTGTGGCATCTTGTCTCAATTACTCCTCTCTACTTGCATACCACACTTGTGCTAAGTCGCTCCTTGGCCATAGCAGTTCTGCTTTTTGCCTTGGGGTCTACTCACTGACTGCTCAGGCATTAGCGATTCCTTCGTCCAGACATTGACACGGCCCATAACAGTGAAGTAAAATGTGGCTGTGCAGTTTAAATGGTTTACATGTTACCTGTGTAAATACAAATCACAGCATGCAGCTAACCTTTCTTTTAAACTGAACTCTGACATGAATATGTGCTTGTTTTGTTCACTGGTTTGTCTTAATTCACCAGGATTACATATAACATAGGCATCAAATGTGCACAGTGTGCCATTGCTTATGAGCTATTGTCCTTCATCCCCTCCTTCCTTCCTCATCCTCCCATATCCTCCTCTATCTTCCCAATGATACCTTCTTCCTGTGTCTTAGTACTGTGCAAGACAATAGCACCATGCTTTTCCATCCTCCTCTACCTTCCCAATGATACCTTCTTCCTATCTTTTAGTACGGGCAAGCCTATAGGGCCATGCTTTCCAGCTGTGCTCCTAAAACCCTTTGTCTCACTAGCTGAAAAACAGTGCCAATGGAGGCAGCAACCTTTAACACTTGGATGGAATCACTACACTGATGAGTGAGGTACACTAAGAAACTAGGTTCTTAGTGATCTTGTACAACAGTTTCCCCTACAGCAGTCACCCTAATAATTCCAAATTGTTATCTGAGAGACAAATAAAACCTGCTTTTTAGCTTCACACTGTATTTTAGGGTTCTTTTCTTTTCCTCTTTCTTTCTTCCTTCCTTCTTTCCTTTCTTCCTTTCTTCCTTCCTCTTTATTTAATAAAAGCTTGTGCTCACTCTAATACAGAGAAAACTGCCAGAGGCCATGCAAGTATATAGCAGGTGACAGCATTCAACAGGCTGACCTACCAGATGAGTGACTCTCTGTTGGGGAACTCCCACCTGGCCAAGACTGTGAGGTCACTGATTGTAAATGACTGTTTGTCTCTGCCTGTAATTTTTCTCATATGCCAACTATGGGTATTTCCCCCACTGCTTATGTGTTTATTTCAAGAAAATATTCCATCTACTCAGCATACATATAGCTGTGAATGGGCAGGAAGAAGATTTCTGCTTAAACTATATAATTCTGATGAACAGAAATAATATTAGGATATTTTATTTACTTTGATATAGGAAAGTAATAGTATCCTCAGTCATAAAGACAGCTAATTTTAGACTCCAGAGCAAATTAAAAGCGAACTGGTTGTCCCAGGAGACAATATCTTGTTGTCACTAGAGACAAATACAGGAGGTCAATTTCCCAGGTGTTCATTGATGATTCAAGGTCAGAGCATGAAGCAATTTTGGTAGACATAATTTTCTCAGCAATGGACTTTCTGCACCTACTCCCCAACCTCAAAGTTCAGTCAACTAACTGTTTATTGTTTAAGTTCTGAATTTCAATATCATTTTCTGTATGGGAACCCTGACCACTCAGAGCTACATGCTTACTTTATTCACTGCCCAGTCAGTGTGACTTCCCTATCCTGAAAGAAAATGTGTAATCAATTTGGCTTTGTTTCTTATTGTTTATTCAAGAAGAGCTTCGTGACCCTGAAAGACGTGATTCATATTTGCCCAGAGGTTTTGGCTATAAAAAGAAGCAGGAAATATGTGGGGGAATTAAGAGAGAAGTGTGATAGAGAGAGAAGTATGAGAGATGGAAAGGGAAGACCTCTGTAGCTATATGTAAAGAGATGTAACTGTGTAGAGATACTGTCAAGAAAGAGATTATTTAAGATGAAGTAAAAGAGAAGGTTACATCAGGAAAATGTGTGCTTGTTCCTTTTTTCTTAAGTTACCATCACAAAGTGTGTGTTTCTTTATTTACCTACAGAAAAAGTCTAGCCGCTCTGAGGCATTATTTTCATTACCCTGGGCGCAGACCTGGGAGCTGATCTCCCAGGCTGCAACAGAGAACCATACAAAACCATATAAAACTTTACTCTTTCAAGTTACTAACACAGTAAATTACACTGACGGTGTTTCTGATGTCAAACCATGTGATTGTGGGATATAATGGTCTAAAAATATAAATAAATTCTGTCTACTGACTTTTAAAAATATTCGTGAGATCATTTTTAGACATATATTCTTTGAAGTGCTATGCTATATTAGCCAAGGAATAGATCACTGGTCAAAAAGATGGGTAGTTGTGGTGGTTTGAAGGAAAATGGCTCCCAAAGGGAGTGGCATTATGAGAAGGTGTGACTTTGTGGAGTAGGTGTGGTTTTGTTGGAAGAGTGTGCCACTGTGGAGGCAGGCTTTGAGGTCTCATGTATGTTCAAGATACTATCCATTATCTCAAACCACTTCTGTCTGCCTGCAAGATGTAGGACTCTCAGCTACTTCTTCAGCACCATGTCTACCTGCACTCCTTCAAGTTCCACCATAATGATAATGGACTGAACCTTGGAATTGTAAGTGAGCCACCCCAATTAATGCTTTCCTTTATAAGAATTGCCATGGTCATGGCTTCTTTTCACAGCAATAGAAATCCAAATTAAGACAGTAGTCTTCATGTCAATAGCATAAGAGTAACAGACATACAATTATAGCACTAAACTTAAACATTTATAAACATCAAAAACCTTGTATTCCTGAGACACAAATGCTTATTTCTGTTATTCAATAGCAGTTCTTTCAATTCAACTACTAATATTTAAGATAATAGATGAACTTTAAGTTCCCAAGTCACACCAAAATGTTTTGCTGCACAAACATAAAAGATTTTTATTAATTCTAGGTATTAAGTTTTTCATTTCTGAGCATCCAAAAAGAGAAAACGAGTTTTAATGAATGGCAGAATTCTCATTTTTAATGGTTTTATTAGTAAATTAGGAAGCTGGATTGGAGAATGATGAGTATTCTTTGATCCATAAATTTCAAGTGCTTATTTTAAAATTAAACAATCATTCACTTTTTTTTAAACTATGTTTTAAAGATTTTATTTTTTATTTATCATGTTATACAGTGTTCTGCCTACATGGATACCTGCATGACAGAAGAGGGTATCAGATTTCATTACAGATGGTTGTGAGCCATTATGTAGTTGCTGGGAATTGAACTCATGACCTCTGGAAGAGCAGTCAGTGCTCTTAACTGCTGAGCCCTCTCTCTCCAGCCACAATCATTCACTTATACTTCTAGATTTTCTGTTTAGACAATCTTTTGTTTTGTTTTTTGAGATAAGAACTCATGTATGCCAGACTGACATGGACCTTACTATATAAACAAGGATGAGCTTGGATTCCTGGTCCTCTGGCCTACACCTCCCATATGCTGGGACTACTGATTTATCCCCGAGGTTTTCTAGAAAACAAGTGTTCTTTAACATCTTGCAGAGGCATTAGGAGGAGAGCAGAAGGGTAGGATCATGCAAGCCCTGTGGAAAGAAGCAGCTGTTCTACTCCATCTGAGACTTGCCATTAACACTGACCTGGGCAGTCCTATCAGGGAAGATGGACCCTTCACAGCATGAATAGTCAAGCAATTGGAGTTCTTTGTATATTGTAGGCACTAACCCTCCACCAGATGTAAAATTAATTGATGAAGACCTTTTCCCATTCTGTAAGCTGCCTCTTTGCTTGAATGATAGTTTTCTTTACAGTGCATAAAACTTTTAGCTTCATGAGATCTGATTTATTAATTGTTGGTCTTATATGTGTTATATATGTCCTGTGAGAAGAAAGTCTCTTCCTGTGCCAGTGAATTTTTAATCCTATTCTCTACAATTTTGCCTATCAGATTCTGAATATCTGGTCCTTGATCCACTTGGAATTGAATTTTGTGTAAGGGGACAGATACATATTTATATTCATTCTTTTATATGCAGCTATCCAGTTTGACCAGCATCATTTACTGAAGATGCTATACTTATTCCAATGAGGATTTTTTGGCTTCCAGTGGAGGAAAAAAATCTTTTGTTATATAGAGTTATGGACAGATCATTAATTCCATCCCATTAATCAACCTGCCTGTTTTTATGCTAATGTCCTGGTGTTTTTATGACTATAACTCAGTGGCATAACTTGAAACATGGGATAGTGATACCTCCTGCAGTTACAATATTTTATTAATCAGGGTTGTTTTAAATATTATGTTTTTTGTTTGTGTGTGTGTGTGTTTTCATGTGAAGTTTTCGATTTTGTGCAATTTCTGTGTGGAACTGTGTTGGGATTTTGATAGATATTGCATTGAATCTGCAGACTGCTTTTGGTAGGCTGGCCATTTTCATAGTATCAATCCTACTTATCCATGAACATAGAAGATCCTTCTTTCTTCTGATGTCTCATTCAGTGTTGTAAAGTTTTTATTACATAGGTCATTTGTTTGCTTGGTTAGAGTTGCTCCAAGATACTTTTTTTGAGGCTATTATGAAAGGTATTGTTTTCTTAATTCTTCTCAGTATGTTTATTATTTGTATATATGCATAAACTAAAGAAACTCTTCCTTTTAGTTTAATAAACAAAACCCAGACATGATTTCAGTATTGATTTAGGGAACTTCCTATGGGACAGCTGCTTCACAGGAACTGGATAATGTAGGAGAGGACTTAGAGGACTGATGTTTTAAAAAGATAGAAAAGAAGAGGAAATAAACACAATTTAAGGCAAATACATTTTCTCTTGTTACAGAGGTGATATTATATATAATAAGACAATTTAGTTGAAATATTTGATTTGATATCCCATCAAAAAAATCTTACATTTTGGTAAGGCAGAATAGCCTTTTCACCACTCAGAGGAGGATTACTATGGAGGTCATCCACATACACACATCAAAGTTCTAAACCTTGGGAACTGGAGACATGGCTTAGCAGATAATGCATTTGCCACACAAGTATCAAGACCTGAATCTGGATCCCTAGAACTCAGTAAAAACTGGTAAGGATTGTACCTGCCTGTAATCCCAGCATGCAGGATGTGAAGACAGGAAATCCCTAGAGCAAACTGACTAGCTAGACTAGAGAAAGCAGAGAAAACTGAGCATGGTGACAGAGGTTATCTCATAATACAAGATGGAGAGAAATCTAGGAAGCCACCAGACCTGAAATTCTGCCTTCTAAATGTAGTTACATATATGCAAATATGCACTTACCCACACACATGTAGCCCCACACATATGAGTATACACACACACACACACACACACACACACACACACACACACACACACCAAGCCTCACCATAAGAAAATACTGATTGATTTTTTTTAATCCAAGTTCTGCATCATTTTTAGGCTTTCCAAGTTGGCATTGTGTAGTTTTTTCTTTGCAGATTCTTATTATGCTAAGAGGTGCCACTTAGCCCAATACAGCTGTCTACAGTTCACAGACCCAAAGGAAAACAACAACTTTAAATTTACCATTTAGAGGATATAATAAAGATTAAATTGGATGTTATTTGTCAATTATTTATATAAATCTCAATATTTAGTTTAAAATTTAAGAATATAAAGCTCCGTATGTTCTAATCAAAGGAAAAAGTCAGGGAAAAGATCAAAGAAAGAAGAGAATTGAAATTAGAAATCCCTTTAAAGCTAAATGACAATGTCTTCATAAGTTAATATTAATCCTTTAATTATAAATTTCAAAGGTCTGAGTAGTTTCTCTGACCTTAGCTTTAAGTAATTATGCCATATTCTACATTTCTTAAATTTGAAAAAGATGTTGAATTGTTGCTCAGAATCTTTTAATGACTTTAGGCTGGCAGATTTCCAAAATAATCCTTCAGATATGACTTAAAATTGTGGACTGGAAACCTAGGCTGGTAAATGCATGTCAAATTCATAAAAGCTTTTCACTTTGTACACTGCAGAAAGTGATTTGGCAATCTAGTTTAGAATATCAAAATGTTAAGTTTAAAACAATTTTTCATAGGTGAGAATGACAAAGGGCAAGATAGGCATGCCAGAGCACTCATAGCATAGAGCTAACAGGCACTGGGAGTATTTGCCACAATAATAAAGAAGTTTATATAGGTTCATGAAGAAAAAGAGCCCTAAGGGAAGAGGAACTGGCAAAGGACACCAACAGATAATTTACAGAAAATGAAAAATGTACAATACAAATCTAGTATACACACTCAATCTCTTGACAATAACCACTTTTCACAAAAATACCAAAAATTAAAGGAAACTATAAAAAATGCCCAGGGCAATTAAAGAACAGCAAACATCCCTATGTGAAAACGTAAGGTAATCCAAGCTTTCAAAAATGCAGCTGGATCTCACACCTCCCTGGGAATTTAATTGAAGAAAAAGAAAAATGGGAAGAGTTGATAAAAGCTGATATTCATATTAAAAAATTTAAAAGCCCAAATATCTCAGAATAAAATAACAGCATAAGTTAGGCTGTGTTAATAAATAAAATAGCACAAAACCATGAAACTGCAGTTTTAAAGAATTCCAAGTGACATTGAAATATCTTTTACATAACTTGTAGAAAAGGAAGAGACAAAACTACTTAGCATGCTCTCAGGCAGCTAATTGGAAATTGGTAACTCACACAGATATTAAGCTGTTCTCATGGTTTTATCTGAGGGTGGCAGTCATGGAAGCTCCCATGGTTATTTTTCATATTTTCTAAATGTCCTTTATCTAAAAGATGGTTGTTTTGCAATGCTCCACAGCTGCTTTTCTAACAGACATGCAACTTATTTACTATCAGCACACAGCAACACTCTAACTTTTCAAAGCTTCAGGTACGATGCACTTTATTTCAATTTGGTTTGAAAAGAATTTTAGAAGTGCAAAGCAGCTTTCATTTTGCAAATGTCAATCATGTATTCTCTTGGATTCTCTACTTCAAGGACTTGACCTTGGTGAGGTACTTCATGTTTCCCATAACTCAAGACCACTGAAAATATCATGCTGGTCCAAATCACTGCTGTCAGCCAGTCAGGTAGAATCCAGATTTAGGGTTTTTCTAACCGTAACACTATGCTACTGAATGGACCCAGGCCTACATGTAAGATTCTACTTAGATTGCTTATTATTCTGGTGTTATCTTTTCTCTTTGAACCTACGTTGACACTTGATGATAAGGCCTTGATTCTGACTAGATTTTAAGCTGCTAGCAAATATTTTATCTTTCAGGTATATCTACATATTAAGTTGTGCATGATATATTCCTGTGTCTAGGGAGGGTGGGGGTTTTATACCACATGAAAGTGCTTAGAAGAGAACAATATTGGGAGCCTTGTTTTTATCAGTCTGTCTTATTCCCTTTAGACAATGCCTGTCACTGAACCTAAGTTTGCCATTATGGTTTGGCAGCCTAAACAATGAGGCCCAGCTCATCCATTTGTCTCTACCTTCTAATGCTAGAGTTATAGGTACACATGACTGTACCATTTTGTTTTCATGGAAATGCTGAGGATCTGAACTCAGGACCTCACATTTGTGTAAGCACTCTTATCACTGAATCATCTTCCTAGCAGTATAGTAAGTTTTCTAATTGGGTGAGAAGAATTATGCAACTTTGCAGAATAATTAGCAACTAAACGTTCAGCTTATTGATACTGATTTAAACTTTCATAAAAGAAACTAAAATGTTTATTAATTTGTAGAGAAAATCATATCTAAAGTAAGCTTTATGTTTAATTCATTTTAAGTAATATGGAAGAAATTATGAGACACAAATGAATATTTGAATACAAAGATAAATTTTGCCCTATTCAAATTATCTATAATGGATTAAAATAAAATTTAAATTAAATATAATTTATTTATCCACACTGTCATACACCAGGACTATACTGAATTCTTTGATTCACTCATATAACATTTAATGAACGTCTTTTTTGTGAAGCACTATATTTGATCCTGGAGCTTTAAAAAATGATATTCACAGGCATGCTTTTGACTTAGTCCAGGCATTTCTGCAGCTGAAATTGCTAAAGTCTTGTTTGTAATAGTTAAGTAAAATGTTTATCAATATGAAATACAAATAACTCAATATCAAGAACCTAGTACCTGGATTTCATTAGATAGACTTTATGGTTGATATATTTTACCAACTCATCCCAAACGGTACTCTGAGTGTTAGCCTATGTCCTGCTCTTCTCTATTTCTTCAGACTGCTCTTTTCTTTGCTCACATTTCCCTGCATCCCAGTTAACCTCTTCTGTGCCTTTCCTTCATGCTGCCTAATACGACTATGCTCATTTCTGTCTTCCCGACTTGCATTTACAGTCCATTTTAGGAGCCCCACCCTTCCACTCATACCGCCCCACCCCCTCCTGTGGATGGGAGCACAGTCCCACATTCTCCTGTATTTCCATGGACTCTACTTCCACACTTGGTGAAACTACTGACTCCAGTAGACTATATGATTCTGCGTCAAGATCAGGTGATAAATATTAACCTATAAGTTCCTTTCAAGTTTTAAATCTTTACCACAACTCTCTTTCTGCCTGTTTCCTGGATAAGAGGGATGTCTCCTGTCTCCCATACAATATGAACTAGTGGTGAGCATCTCCCACGCACCAGGCTTCTCTAGCATCAATGGTACAGAACTGAACTGTAGGCAAGGTTCTCTGTTGGTGGGACTTACACTCTAGTGGGTGGTTGGGACAGAGAATAAACAAGTAAGCACAAATGCAAGCATGATTTTAGACTGTGAGATGAGTCAGAAAGTCGTTATGAAAGGTGGTTAGGTAGGTGAGCCAGAAGGTGAAGAATGCGGTGAAGGCTCCTCCTTCAAGGGCAGCAGGAGGAAGGGAAGGCTAGCTATTAGAACAGCAGGAGGTAGGTGTGGGAACCTGGAAGCAGGAAAGAGTGGCATACCCCAGAAGAGACCGATATCCCATGATTCTACACTCTTGAAGCCAAGGGCTGACGTGGGGTTTCCCTCAGTTGTTACCCTCTGCTGTCAGCAGACAAGACATCAGTCATCTTCTGCATCTTCTGCATACTCTGGCATCTCCAGAGTAGACTTCCTCTAAAAGTCCCTTCTCTCCTGCTTCAAAATGCGAGAGGTGTAAAAAAGGCAGACTGCTTTGACTCCTGCTGGCTTTAATGTCATGTTCCTGGTTAACAGAGGGCTCCCACAGCTGCATGGCCTCACTCAGCTTTGGCAAATGCAGTTTGTGTCTACACTATGATTTTTAGCGTGCTGTCCAAGGTCATCACTGACTTCTCAGTTTCAAATCTGGTGACCTCTCCTCAACCCTCATCTTTCTTGATTTTCTGTTACATTCTTGACAGTCCACTTTCCAAAGACTGTGTCATGAAAATAAATTCTGTACATGGTTCTCCTACCTCAGTGACCCTTTTGTGATGATTACCTCCCAACCTCTGAAACGTCTATGCCTCCTCCATTGTCTGTCTGTCTGCCTCCCCTTCTTCCTTGTTCCTCACCGTCTTCTCATTAGCAGTCTCACTCTCAAAGCCACAACTTCTATGCCTGTGTCTTCCAGGTTCACCCTTTCCTCAGGAAACCAGAAACATCCTTTTAACAGCAGTGAATATGTTCAGGCAGCACTCTCAACCCAGTACATTGCTAACGGAACTCATATGCTCCTCCCTAGCCCTGAGACTTCATCCATGTTTACAAATGATTATGGGGCAAGTTTGCCTTTTACAAGACTCACTGGTGCCCTCTATGCAATGATTCTCAAGCTCTGTTATCACTGAGATGCATTGCTACCTCCTATGCACCTCTCCCAAGCCCTCTCGAGTCTATCTCCTGAACTAGACCAGTTCCCATCAACGCTCTACAGCCATTAAAAGGATGCTGACAGATGATTCTCCTCATGATCCCCACACTTAATTCTCCAGCATCTCCAGTGGCTTCTTGTCACTTACTCAAAGCCATGGAGACCCCAAACTCCCTGAACTATAGTCTAGCCTTATCACCCACTCCTCTTGGGATCATCCTGTGCAATCTGTACTTGGTTTTGTTTTCTCTGGTATTTGTTTTTCTTTTGAATTGGCTCCATATCTGCTAGTCAAAAAATTCCTCAGTATACTTTGCATCTAATTTAAATAGAATTCTTATTCATTTTCCTTGATTTCAACAGAAAATATTTCCTCTAATTTTGCATTTTCACTTAGAGTAGTTATATTCATACATCTACATGTGTTTTTGTTTTATTCCTATTATATCATTATCTTCTAAAATTATCTTTTTGAGGATAACAACCACTGCCCTTTTCTCTTGCTCCAAGTCACCCATCAGCATCCTCTCTACAGTCTCCTGCATCAGCAGTCTGTTATCTGAGTAAGAATACTTCCTAATTCTCAAGGCCCTGTTGAACCAGCATCAGAACATTGCTATTTCCTGCTCCCAGGTTTGCTATCTTCCACTCTCTCATCCCCCACATATAAACTAACAGTAAATCCTGTCAGCTCTACCTTTTAAACATAACCCTGTGAGTTTTTTTTTTTTTTTAAGGAAAATCACAGCTGTTGCTATACTGCCCAGATCTAAGATTGCTCTATTTTAATTATCACAGTCCTTCATGCCTGGTCTCTCCTCTCTTGTGCCCTACAACTAGTCTGTTTTCTTTCTGGAAGGATCCCATTTTACAGGGTTGAGGCACAACCACTGTTCTATTCAAGCATGGCTGCCTCCTCTACCCATGTCATTTGTCACACGACGACAACCTCAGGACCTGGGCTGAGGCCCTGAGGAGTTTTCTCTTGATCCTCTTTGGTCATCATCTGCAGCCACTTTAATGCCCACACTGGTTTTCTAAGAGGCCAGGCACACTTTCAGAGCTATCCTGCTAAGGGTGAAGTATGTTAAAAATCTGCCTTCCGTGTGAATTATGACACTAAGCCATACCCTAGGCTCATACTGTAAAATCTGTGCAGTAATGCCTAGAGTGATTGCATGTACTCTTTCAGGGCTCAACATTACTTGAAAAGGAAAAGGAAAAGAGAAGTAGAAGCCGAGCAAAATTAGATAATTCTTAAATTACCCTTTCCAAGTTCTAGTTCAAAGATCCAGACTGGCAATAATTAAAGAGCTCAAAGAACAATTTACAGTTGATATGATGAACATCAATTCTCTTTCAGAACCTGATTAAATATTCACGCTTAAAAAGGAAATTCTAGATTGTAACTTGAATATAATCCAAGCCAAATGTGTAAATATTATATTGATATTTGTTTAAATAAAATAATGTCACAATGACAACACTACTCTGTAAGGAGTATGGTTTACACTACTCTGTCTTTGCATTTAATTACTATGAAGGGGACCCCTTCCATAGAGTCAAGGTGAGAGTTAGGTAGTTGCTTAGAGCAATTTAGCGGTGCATTGCACAGAGGGAAATATTCCAGCTACTGGTCCAAGTCTGAAGAGTAGATCCATGTCTACCACCTTTCAGAGATGTGAGAGCAGAGCAGGGACAGTGGGCTGTAAATCTGCCTGTCTATAGTCTAAGCAAAGACCCCCCAGCTCCTCACCTTCTCCAGGGTCATCTCTGTCTCGGCGGCGTGCGTCTTCTTCAGCTCCATTTTCATCCTCTCTGATTCAGCCTTCAGCTTGTTGACGGCGGCCTCGTAGTCCCTCGCAGCCCTCTGCTTTTCTTCCTCTCGAAGAAGACCAAGTTCTACCAGCTGCTGTTTACGCTGAGAGTTCACATTAATCAGTTCTTCTCTCAACTTATGAACCTGGGTCTCCATGTCAGCAATAAGCTAGAAGAAACAGGCAGAAGATACAGATTAGAGAAGTCACAAGGGAGCAAATACACAAGGCCAATAGATACATATGTTAAAAGTTCATTGGTCCTTCATGTGCCCACCCAGGATCTTATTGTTTTGTTTGGTTTTTCCAGACAGGGTTTCTCTGTGTAGCCCTGGCTGAACTGGAATTAGCTCTGTAGAGCAGGCTGGCCTTGAACTCAAAGAGATCTGCTGCTTCTGCTTCCTGAGTGCTGGGACCCACCCAGGAACTTCGTTGCTGTCTGCTCTTCTCTCTCACCTCAGAGGAAAATGCCATGTGGAGAAAGAACATTTGCTTACACAGTTTCTTTAAATACCATCACAATGCCTACGTTTACTTGTTCATAATACCTATGTTGTTGGGATCTTACGAGTATTCTTCTGAAACTGGACTTTTTCAAATATTCAACATCAAGTTCTTGGAATTCATCTAATGTCCTTGTGTTCTTGTTTTTGTATCATTGTTTTTGGCTTTCGTTTTGTTATGACCTTACTTCTATTTTCTTAGTTTCTTTTGTATTCCTTCTTCCAATTTCTTACTTGGAATATCTAAACTCATTTTTTATTCTTTCTTTTCTGACTTATAAATCTGAAGTTGTGTTCCATCTGTTTAATTTAGGTATATGAGATTTTTATTATCATTAGTCCAATACACATTGAATTGTATTCTTTCCTTTGACTTGTAAACCATTCAAATGGACTCTCCTTAGCTCTAAAATTCAAGGAATATGTTTCCTAAGGCTGCCCTAACAAAGTACCATAGACTGGGTGCTTTACAACCACACTAATGTGGAGCTAGAGAGAAGGCTCAGCAGTTAAGAGCACTTTACTGCTCTCACAAGACACGCAGGTCTGGTTTCCAGCAAACAGCTTACAACCTTTCATGACTCTAGTCTGAAGGGGGATCCAGCGTCATCCTCTGACCTCTGTGGGCAGCAGGCCTGCACACAGTGTGCACACATACATGCAGGCAAAACACTCATGCATGTAAAATAAATAACTCTTTAAAACACAGGAGAAATACAGTCTCTCCCAGTTCTGGAGGGTAGAAACCTCCAAACCAAGTGCTGTCGGAGTTGCTTGCTTCTGGGACTCTGAAGAGCTCATTCCACTCATCTCTCTGAGATGCTGGTGTCTGCACACTTGGTATTTCTTGCTGTGTAGACGCAGCAGTCTAGCCTCTTCTCTTCTCTACCTTGCCAGGCTCTTCTCTCTCTGGGTATCTGTGCCTCTGTGTGTCTCTGCTTCATAAGGATACTGACCACACTGGAGTCAGGAGTATAGACTGTACTATACCTCCTACCATTAAAAAAATGAGATTATTTAATGGCAAGCTATGTTGCCAGAGTTTTGAAAGCTTCATGAAAGATGGCTAAGACATCAGTCTAAACTTTCTGCATATGTCAAGAGCCACATTAAAAAATGTCCATTGGATCAAATATTTATGCTGAAGTCTATCATTTGCTGATACATGTTAAGTGCAAGCTCTCAGCTGATAATACACATTAAAATCTCTCACCGTGCTGACAAATTTGTCTGGTCTTCTTTGGTAAGTTTCCATGTACAGATTTTGAGATTATAAGGGACATATCTTGTTCACTGGCCTCTTGTTATCAAACAATGACTCTCACATGCTGCTATTATGAAATAATTGCCTTCCTTACTTCCAGTAGGAGTTCTGCCATACCCTCACTTTTGCCTAGGGTTAATGATATGAGTGGCAGCTCTGCAGGTGAGGGCGTTGTTTGGTATTATTTTATTTAATATTTTATTTTAAAGCATTCTGATTCTTCAACTTTTAGATGTATATGTTATAAACGGCATACTGCTTTTCAATTTTCTTTGCAAATCTTAGCAATATTTGTCTTTAAGTATAGCATTTGTCCTATTAGTTTCCGTATACTTAAATATTTGACTTTAAAAGAATATTTTTGTGCTCTTTGTACTCCTTTTGTACATATCATATTTCCCTCTGTTGCCTGAATAAACCCACTTTGTGCCTCCATCACCCTTCCTGTCTTCCCGCACCTGGGAGTCATGTGCTGCACTTCCCACCCGGTCCTCACACTGCACTCAGTGAATACCACTCTGATGCCCTCCACCATGGTTTAAGTTCTTTTAGAGGATTCGCCATCAACCCTTTCAGTGTTGAAGTTTACTGAGGGCCTCTTTCGGTGGAGCTGAAGTACCAGCTGTTAACCCTTCGAAGGGACTTTGGTTCATCTCTGCCCATTTTCTTGGTCTGCGCTTTGTCTCCATTGTTCCTCAGGTTCTTTATTTTCCCTAAGTGTTTCCATGCCTTGTTATTTTGATCAGGCGTATTACCTTCTAAATCTCTGTGGAATCTTTGACAAATCCTGCAAACTTTTCAGTGAACTCAGCTCTTCTGTCTCCATGCCATAGAGAACCTAGAACATTTTCTTCTCACACACCACCTAAAAACTTTCCTTTTTCCTGTTCTTTCATGTTCCCTAATGCCTTTCATATTCCTCACGCACCAGTCTCTACTGTGCTGTTTTCTTCTGCCTCTGATATGTTGTCAGGCCCACGCAGGTCCTAAGACTCACGTGTTGTGCTCTTGTCTTTAGTTTTACTCTTTGTCAAGTATGCTCAGAAACTTTACAGTCTCTTTCACCAAATTACATCCATGTACGTTTTCCTTAATCGGGACACGACTACTGTCCAGAGATGACATGCCAAGCAGCTAAGTCTTGTAGACTTGTTCTATTATTCACAACTTCTGTTTCTTGGCATGTTATCTGTGGGACAAAGTGGGTGTCTACCAATCATGTCATACTAGCATCTCTAGATAACTTTGAGAAGTCTTTCCTCAGTTTCCCCTGATTATTCTGTTAATGGGAATGTAGGCAGCCATTACTGTGAGAATTGGCCTGTATCTCTGAATTTTTCAGGTGTAGACACCCACTCACTGTCAAATACTAAAATATAATTCCTCATTTTCTTTTTGGACACATCCACATGTAGCATAGACTAAACTTGAGCTCACTGGGTAGCCAAAGGCTGGCCTTGAACTCCTAATCTTCCTGCCTCTGCCTTTCAAGGGTGTGTACTCAGACATGAACCAGCACTCCTGGCATAAGATGGAGTATTACTGTTTCTGGTTTGCTGATGTCCAACTAAACTATATACACCATGGACATGACCCCTTGGTATACCAGCATGCTAATGGTCTAAGAGATCCCCTACCCTAAAGAGGCCAAACTTTCATGAATGGTCCCTATATTTCATGAAAGTAGGAAACAAAACAAAACAAATACCACACCAAAAATTTATCTAGTTCAAAAATACCTTCAAAGTGAGAGCTTCCTTTAGTCTTTTGCTTATAGGTTTAGGTTTCTATTTTTATTCAGTGTTTAGTGTCTATCATAATTAATACAAACAGCTCATAGATACAACAAAAAGTTCTTTTTAAAAAGTATACAGAATTTTTAGTACTCTGCAAAGTGAAAGTTTACTGTGGTGATATCTTGCTTGTACAAATACAGCCTGTCTGAAGGTCAGAGAATGGAGCTTGCCATTAGCTTACCATAGATATCTGGAGGTCTGCACAGACAGACAGGATGTGATCTAGCTGGGCAGAAGTAGAATATAAGCAGGGAGAAAGAGGATCTCCCTCTGTTGTCTGCTGAGACAATAAGGACGTAAGGTGTGGCAGTGGCTTGCTCCTTCTCTCTGATCTCTCAGCATTTTCCTCCATATCTGACTCTGGGTTTTTATTACTTAGATCAATTAAGAACTCCATTTACATTTTCGCATCCAATGTGGGGCCCGAACCCAGAAGCCTGAGTTTAAGAGTCTCACGCTGACCTACTGACCCTGCTCCTTTCTCAATCTATTATTTTGAAAGTGTTTGATGAAAACAGAAGGCTGAGGTGATAGTGTCCTCCTTTTTTAATCCTGTCTCTAAAAATGTCAACTTGAAATCACCTTATAAGCATGTATAGGAGGACTTCACATAAAAATCCAGTTTTCATGAATATGTACTAGAAAAGATAAGTCTTTTTCCTTCTGAAAATATATGGCATGTTTAAAGCTTATTTGTTTTCCCCTTTCATAGGGATACACACACACACATACACACACACATAGGCATATCAACAGATAGTAACATCAATTGCTTTTGAAAATAGTCTCTTTGTCCCTTGTTTTATGATTCCTCCAATCTTAATAATTAAAATAACAAATAGTAATTTAATTAAATTGAGAATGGATGAGACACTAAGATTGGACAGGCAAACAGAAACACTAGACATGCTTCTAGAGACAAAAGATTTTAAAAAGCTCCCTGATCTCCAGGTGACAGAGCAGAACTGGCTGTCTTGCTCAGTTAACACCATGGAACCCTCAGGAAGCATGGCTGCAAAGCTCCAGATCAAAAACTACCTTTAAAGCAACAAAAAAAACTCTGAGAAGCTCCCAAGTGGAATAAAGGCACTCCCAACAAAAAAACAGTGTGTGTGTGGAAAAATATGGCAGGGAGCTGATGTGAGCCTTTTTGGCAAGTGCCTCTTCAGTTGCCAGGAGACAATCAACTCATTGATTTGTCTTACTGACAATTGATAATCACATGATAAATTTGTGTCAAAGCTATTTGGCTTTAGGGTACATCGCCAAAGTTATTTGCACTACAGATACAATAATGTGTCCCTCTCCCATCAAATTGCACTAGAGAAATAGCTAATCCACTTCCGATATGAGCCACAGTGTGCATATGCACAATTCACTCCGCACCTTCCAGGTGCTGCACTGCACTGTACATTCTATTAGCTGACTTGGTATGTGATGTTGAATTAGAGAAAGGAGTATTTAATTGCCGGCAGTATGGGCACACACACTGACTTAAGTTTAATCGATTTTCAAAAAGAAAATCTGTCCTGAAAATGCATCAATCAGTTGCAAAAGAAATGAAATGGTAATGAGAACTTAAGGGTGAGGGCTTCACTTATGGTGCAGCAGGTATTGATAACTAGACTGATTCAAACACCAACGTCAGTGTTCAGAAACGGTGCTTTTGTATCACCTTATAATAAGTTATAAAATTTCATCTATGTGACTGATATAAAGGTACTAAGTTATTAAAAATTTCACAGGCAGAGAATGGAGAGATGGCCCAGTGGTTAAGAGCACTAGCATAGGATCCATTTTAGTTCTTAGAACCCACATGGTGGTTCACAACCTTCTATAATCCAGCACTAGGGTATCTTTTGGCTTCTGCAGGTAGTAGACCCAAATGAGATACACATAAACATACACAGGCAAAACAAATCATTTCAAAAATTGGCAGGTTAAGAAGATTGTGTCTATAAGAAACACCACAATGACAACTGTTTTCAAATTGACTTTCAATCAATTTAAAAGCATCACTAGTTTCCTTCGAAAGCTAGTGACATCAAAGCCACTTGAAGACAAGAAGGACAGAGGAACACTGCTTACTTACCATCCTGATTTCAGCCAGTTTCATAACTGAAGTATTCTGAGAGGCCCTCAAGAAGTGGAACAAATAAATCATGAATGAGATTTTTTTTGATGTTTCTTTGTTCATAGAAAAATTAAAACACGCAAAGGAAAAAGAAAAACAAAACGGATCCCACCTAGGTTGAATTTCGTGTGCTGAAAGCAGGGAAAGGAGCAGGGGGGACACCAGGACAAGGCACCAGAGATGGAGTGGGGTCACATCATAACGTGACTCTAGAGCAGGGACCACAGCTGCAGAGCACAGCTGTCCTGGGGTATGCCAGAGAATCTGGGACTGGAAGGGGCTCCAGAGCAAGTGCTTTCTATTCTCAGCTGAAACAAGTACCAATTCCCCTCCGAAGAAAAGTTTTCTCAGGTAAATGGCTTCAAGTGTTTCTTAAGTTAACATAAACTAACAATGGAAATTCAGAGAAACGATGAAAAAGCACCACAAACAAGTTAGTCTCCCTGTGCTCTGTAATCATCAGGATAAGTATAAAACAAAAGACATACTAAGAAGCCGAGGACAGTCACCAAGACAATGCCCACAGGCAGATAACACGGCGAATCAAGGCAACTGAAGCACAGGAGAAGCAACCAGTTAAACTTAGACGGGAACTTAAGAAAGCACCCACATTACAGCTGAGTAAACCAGACAATGATGACTAATGAATGATATGGTTACAGTTATGGAAAGGAAAATAAGAGAATCTAATATATGCTAATTAGGGTTTGAGGAAGAGGAACCTTGATGACAGGGACCTTTTAGATGACAGGAGGATTCTTAAAAAGCGAAAAGTAGGGCACAGTACATCTGCCGAGCAGGGGAGAAGCGAAGGAAGAGGAATGACTGCATTGTCCTAGCATGCTTTCCAGAGGAGATAGGGTGCTACATGACTAGCCACACAAGCAGAATATACTGCACAGTCTCACTCATATGTGAGATCTAAAACTAAAAATGACTCCAATACAACACCAGGGATGTTGGTGGTGGGAAGAGGGGACAGGAGGGTCAGAGGAAAAAGTGGTAGAAATATAGACTTGTGCTTGGAGGAGACAAACATAGAAGACTACTGAGTCAGGGTAAGACAGCCTTTATACCTCCCAGCTTTTGTTGTGGCCTGTCAGGTACTCTAGGCCTTAGCCAAAACTGGCTGTACCAACGTTGCTGTGAGACCTTGAGTGACTGTCCAGGTAGCATGCTGTTTCTGTCCTTGCTGTACCATTTGGAAGTTGCCCATCCATACTTCCCACCTACCCTAGTATAGCTATTTTCCTTCTCAGGTCTTTAATGAGGTTGAAGATTAAACTGTCACAACTATTATTCTCTCTTCCTAGTTAGATATATTATGTACTAGACTTAAGCTTTCCAGCTTAGGACAACTCTATTGTAAATCCTGTTTTGCCTTCACCCTAGGACTAGATAGTTAGGTCTTAAGTTTGTATGTTCTCGATTTTCCTTTTCTTAGAGCACACTTGTTATTCACTATATATTCTGTATATAGTTTTGTATCAGGCCTAAATCTTTTCTTTAGACTAAAAGGGGAATTGTAGTGAGATATTCACTTTGTCTGCACCTGTGGCACAGACCACGCCCACTGGGGGGTGGAGACAGGCGCGGATGTTCCTGGAGGAACTAAGTCCTAGGAGGGGGCTTCAAGAGCTCTCTCTTACTTGCAGCACAGAGACAGGAAAACATCCAGAGGCATCCTTGGGACAAGGAACCTGCTGGTGTTCATCTGTCTATGTTGTAAGTTATTTTTCCCTGAATAAACATCTATTCGGCCTATTTGTTTCTCCTGATCCTTATTAAACACAGCAGGAAGATCTGACTGCTATGGGATTATAAGCAATGGGAGTATAATTTTCATGCCACAAAAAGGGCAACTATGTGTGTTAACTTACTTCAGTAGAGTATCATCTTACTATCCATACATATTCTTCAACTTAATGAAAAGTTTTAAAATGAAGTGAAGAGAAAGGGGGGGGGGGATTTAAGAAATGAAGAAGGAAATAGTATGGATAAGCACTTTAAAACTTTACCAACATATTTTCCTAATTTTAATTTCATTCTATACATAACACATTGACATAGTTTAAGAATCCATTCTGATCCCTCATTCTAGATTTGTTTTTACTGGAACCTTTAAAATATTCTTGACTTTCAAAGCAGACTTAGCAATCTGAAAGAAAGGCATCACTACCAACTCAGTATTGAAGGACAGAATGAAGCAGAAGGCTCACACTACCTGATTTCAGGACTTCTTACAAAGCTACAGTGGATGTGGCAGAGACAGTGTAGACTCTGCAAGGACCACATGTACAGACGAATGAAGAACGTACATCCCACAAAGACTCACACAAACTTCCAGCAGATCTTAAAAGCCCAGAAGGTTAGTCAATGAAAACTTAAAACTTATCAAGATACAACCACCACTTCTATCATAAAAGTTAATTAGAAATAAATGGACTATGGACACAAAGGTAAACACAAACCCACAGAACAGAAGGGCTGGGGTACAGATCACTGGTCACTGCTCAGCATCAAAGAGCCCTGGACTTGTCTTCAGTGCTACAAAAAGAAGGACATAAAATAAAAACATAAAAACTTAGGGAAGGAAAACAGGAGGAAATGTATTAGGCCTTGAGTTCTTCTTACTAGATATGTCAGCATAATCAATGAAATAAAAACACTGATACAAGGGATAACATTTCAAAAAATTAAATGGCTGCCTCATGAAAGGTATGATAAAAGCATGACAAGATAATCCACAGAATGGAGGAAAATGCAAAGCAGAGAACAGAACAAATGGAATGGAACTATGGGGTTACACCCAAACCCCTCACAGGAAAATTCATCATGTAAATGTACTTAGATATATTTATGAAATTAAAGTATTGACCTTCCAAAAATTGGTGGCATCAGATGGCTATCCTCTACAACACTGCACCTGAATTAGTTTACAAATGACCAAATAATTATTGAGAGCAAAGAAAAAATATGTAAGCTGCCCATACATTTTAGAGTTAAAAGCACCCACTTTAACTCAGGGTTCAAGATAAAATTAAAAGGGAATGTAAAGAAGCTAGAACTGATTTGTGGAAGGACACTGGTCCTTCTCACAGTGGTACTGTTTTAGACAGGAATGAAAGGGGTGGGTGACAGCAGGTCAGGGGTGAGTGGAAAGTATTTTCCTATATCTATTTTTGTAGCTTACTAATTTTGTTTGATGTTGCTTATTTCCTAACCCAAATAAATCCATAATATTTAAGTAGGTTGTCTATAAATGACTGATAATTAGTGTTCCCTATTAAATCTTGGAAGATGAAGCTTTAATCAGGGAAATGAGTCTTGTGTGTGTTATTTATTTAAAATGCCAATTATTAATAAAATAATATAGGCCAGTTGATTAATAAATTAGTTAAGGAGATCAAGTTCTGGTAATACTAATCAACAAAACAAAAGGAAGGCACAAACAAGCAATGTTAGAGATAAAAATAAAACCATGGCAAATTCACCCACAAAAACAGATACTAATAACTGAAACTAAATTAAGAAGGACATGATATAGAGCCATCAGAGCTGAAAGGTAATAAAACACTATGCCAATAATTGGAGAACTGAGATAAATACATTTCTTAGAACATACAAAATACTCCAAAGCAATACAGAGAAACCCTGCCTCGAAACACCAAAAAATCCCCCTAAAACAAACAAACAAACAAAAACCCAAAACAAACGAACAAACAAACAAAAACAAAATTAGAAACTAAAAGCTAAGCAAATTTAATTTAATAAAAACTGAAATATTGTATCAAATACAGAGTCTCTGTGTGTTATTTGGGGCTGGTGGCGTGGTAGCAGGACAAGACCGGGCAGCAGGCGGAAAAACCGTACTCATTAACAACGTGGCTAATAAGAACTTAGTTACACTTAAAATTTAATATGTCTCTGTCATTTCTAGAGCTTATATATTATCCTTCTGTGGTCTTTGAAGGAGTTGAAGACAGATAGTTATAGTTATAGTTTTCCTTAGTATTAAAGATAAGTTACTTTAGACACACAAAGATAGGATAGATGATGGAATATTTTCTTCAAATCTTGCTAAATGTTAATGGACTAAATAGTGTTAACTGTGATTATTTGATAACTGTTATGTGATATATTTTGCTATGTTAAGGTTAAAACCCTTCTTTTTATTTAGACAGAAAAGAGGAGATGATGGGAGATGTCATTCTGTATATGTTTCTCATACTGGTTAATAATAAAGCACTGTTGGCCAATAGGAAAGGAAGATAGGAGGGACTAGGAGACAAGGAGGAAATAGGAAGTAGGGAGGAGGAGTCAAGATGGAGAGTTGGAAGAAAGCAGTATGCCGCCGGCTCCCCGGTAAGAGAAATACATAGATCAGCAGAAATGGGTTAATAATTAAAGGCAGAGCTAGCTGATAAAAAACAAGTAACCGGGCCAACAGCATTGTATCAAATACAGAGTCTCTGTGTATTATTTGGGGCTGGTGCAGCGGTGGGACAAGACCAGGCGGCAGGCAGAAAAACCATACTCGTTACACTGAAATAATACCTACAAATCTTTCCACAAACAAAACACTGAGCTCATATATTTTCCTAGGTGAGTTCTAAAATTTCCTGATGGGGGATATCCTTCTGTATGCATGTTCCTCTTACTGGCTGGTGAATAAAGCATTGATTGACTGGTAGACAGGCAGGAAGTACAAGTGTGGCTATTAGACTAAATAATTCTGGGTAGAAGAAAGGAAGAGCTACCAGGGATGCCATGTAGCTGCCAATGAGCAAGAGGGCTGGTCGTCACTGATAAGCCAAGACAAAGTGGGGATACATACATTAATAGAAATGGGAGAGAGCTAGCCACATAAGAAGCCTGAGTCACTCACTGGTCAAACAGTTTATAATTAATATAAGCCTTTATGTGTTTATTTGGGGCTAAAGGACAGTGGGTCCAAGCTGAACAGAAACTTTGTCTACATTATCTCTTTTGAATGAACATATAAACCTACCAGTTATGAACTCAGAAAACAGAGAAAAAAAGCAAAATTATTCACAAATTGATTTAAATGCCAGCACAATATTAGTAAAAGATGATAGGGACAGTAAGAGAAGTAGAGTTACCAAGCAAGCTCACTTATAAATACAGGGATAAAAAAAGCCATAAAATAAATCACAAGTAAACAAAGCCTATACTGTATAAAAATAAAATATGTAATCATTGAGTATAGAGAAGGCAAAGACAGTTTGACACTTACCAATAACATAAAATTTAAATGAAAAGAAAAATGCTTGAGCTATAAAAATTTTTCAAAACTGGAAAGCCTATTTTGAAAAACCAAAAAACAAAACAAAACAAAAAACAAAAAACAAAACAAAACAACAACAACAACAAAAATCCCCAGAAGATGTGAATCACACTATCACCCTATAATCATTAAGTACATAGAAATGTTAATCAAAATATTTTCAATATCAAGCCCAAATGGCTCTACTGGACAGTTCCACTAAATATTTAAGAAAATAAAAGTAATTCAGTCTCTCACACTGCAACCTTTCAGAGAATAGTAAAAGATTAATCCTTCAGGAACTGAATTTATAAAAGTAGCTAATCTCAGTTTAAAAGGATGCTAACTAGAGCACTCCCTACCTACCACTGTGCAGGTCATTATCTCTCATCAATGAATATTAGCAAATTGAATTCAATGATAAAACATTATTAACACTGGATGGAAGGCTGAATAGATAGCAGTTTGTAAAGGGCTTACGGGGCAAGCATGAAACCTGAATTCTGATCCCTACAGTGCACATCAAAGGGACACAGTAGCTAGGATCTGTAATCTGAGAACTGGGGAAACAGGGGTCTCTGGGGGCAATGAGCCAGCCTGTCTGCCTAAACTGGTCAGCTCTGAGTCAGTGAGAGACTCTGCCTCAAAAAACAAATTGAGCAATTGAGAAAAACACTGAACATCAACCTCTTATGTCTATATGTATAGGCACACATGTGCCCCTGAATTTATGAACACACACACTCACACACACACTCACACACTCACACACACACACACACACACACACACACACTAACACATGAAGCATAAGGTTGAAATATCAAAAGTAACCTGAAGTATAATTCACTTATTAATCCATTAAAAGAAACGTATTTCAATATACAGAAAAGCATCTGATAAAGCTGATATTTCCATGATTACATTATTTCAATGAAAAAATACTTTGAAACGTTCAGTGACTAAAGTTCTCAGTTAAGTAGGCAGGCATCAGAATGAATGTTCTTAACCAGCTAATGGGTACTTATTCAAACTTTAGCAAACTTCATTCACTGTTTTTTTTTTTTTTTGGTGTGTGTGTGTGTGTGTGTGTGTGTGAAACTTTGTCTTTTTAAAACCAAGAAGGAGTAATCTGCAAAAATGGATTTCCAATGAAGAGCACAAAGTAGGGCATGGGGAGAAATATGCTCAAAGAATATATTATAGCTCATGGACATGGCCTTATGTAATTCTGTATGATAAAAATTAAATCCAATAAAAATTCTTAGGATTAAACACATGAAAGGACTTACACAACTCTAAAAGCGTACGTGTAAGCTCCCATGGAAGCCACTAGGATGATCTACATAACTGTGAGCTAATACTACAGTGAAGCAAAGCCACCAGGTCACTCCCGATGGAACCACAGCACCAAGTCCAATTAAAACATAAAAACAAAGCTTTTGAGATGGGTGATGAGAAACGTGAGCATGAAATGGGAAGACCATGAATTTGAAGCCAGTCTGAGCTATAAAAGAAAACACTGTCTCAAAAAGAAAGGGGCACTAGGTGTAGTGGAACATACCTAAAATCCCAACACTTAGGCAGCTGAGGCAGGAGGAGAGCCTGACCAACCTGAGTTATGTAGCAAGATTCTGCTTTCAAAACTGGGAACTACAGCTTAGTGGCCTGAGTCACTTGCTAACATTTGCAAGGTTTAAAGTTGCATCTCCAGCACCCATAGTGCCTCCAAAACAAGAAAAACTAAATACAATTAAGGCTCTAATGATACCTATTAGACACCCAGACTTAACCATGTTGTAATTAACAGAGTATAGGATTATTAGAGTAGGAAAGACTGACAAGCAGGGCTGAGAACCTACAAATCTCTGACACTGGGTAGGAGCCAGCACAGCAGTAGTGTGTGTGTGTGTGTGTGTGTGTGTGTGTGTGTGTGTGTGTGTGTGTGTGTGTGTGTAAAGCTACTCTAAGAATGTGTTGAGGAAAAAGATATCAACATAGAAAAAATCAGATCCATATCTTATAAGGGACAAAAATCAATTATCTCAAATATTTCCTAACCACACATCTGACAGAAGGTTAATATCTAAAAGATTAATACAAAAAGAACTCAGAAAACTAAGTAACAAGAAGTCGAACAACCTACATCAATAAATGGGTTAATAAAGTGGGCAGTTCTCAAATGATGAAGTGAAATTAGCCAATAAGCAGACAAAAAGTGCTCAGTCTCACCAGACACCAGAGGAATGTAAATTAATATCACACTGAGAGTCTGTCTCACAAACACATACTGACAAGTCTGTGGACAAAAGGGAATTCGTATACCCTTGCTGGTAGGAATGTAGATTGGTCAGCATTATGGAAGGCAACAGGAGGTTCTCAGAACACTAAAGTGTATCTATTTAATGACTGGGTTTCATCTAAAGCAGTCCAAGCCAGCACATTACTTAGATATTTGCACATCAACATTTATTGCTGAATTATTCATAATAGCAAAGTGACGGAATCTACCTAGGTTCTTGTCAACAGAGGAACTGAGGAATACAATGCAGTGTATCTATCTACACAGTGATGTTTTACTCAAACAAAATGAAGTCATGACAGTGGCAAGGAAATGGATGCAACTGGAGATCATCGTGTAAAATGAAGTAGTCAGTCATTGACAAGCGTTCCATGGTTCTCTCATTTGTGGATCCTAGATTTTACACAAATGCACAAAAGTGTGTGTGTTTATACATGACATGAAAGTAGAATCAGGGCTGTCCAGGGGAATGAAGGGGACTGATGGATGAGTGGAAGGGGTGATTAGGAAGGTATGGAGAGAATATTCTCAAAATATATTATATACTTTTATGAAAATGTCCTCATAAAACCAAGTATATGCTAATAAAATTCTCTCCATGCATAAGTCCTTTCTGTCATTTATGCATAAGGGTAAACTACTGTACACTATATTGTATACTATATAACAAAGTTGCATGTTCTAAGTAGGTAAGTGGTAAATTGGTGGCAATTACATCTCAAACTGTTATTTAAAAAGTAATGAAATTAGAGACCAAATATGAAAAAGAGGATGTGTCAAGGAGTTTAATGTATAGTTAAGATTTCTTATGTTTTTGGTTGTGAGCCTAGCCTTTAACAGCTGAGCCATCTCTCCAGCCCATAGAAAGATTTCTTAAAACATCACCCAAAGGTCACTGACTTGTCACGGCTTACAAATTAGGCTATAACATGATTAAGAATACTTCTCAAAAGATCCAAAAAGATAATGGAAAACGTCTCAAAAGGAAGAGGATATTGGGAACAAATGCAATTAATATAAGAACAACTTACTGAATTGCTAAAGTAAGGCAGCAAATAAAAGATAAATGGCACCAATATAAAAATGAGCAACGTACATGAGTGCTTACCTGAGGAAAAGCAAAATTCTAAGGACAAGCTTATGAAAAGGTGCCCAACTTCATTACCCATTAGAAATAGAAAAAGTATCAGTTTAGTATTATTTTACAATCATTATATTTGCAAAAGATAACAAGTCTAACAATGCCGCTGAGCATTGGTAGTGTATGCCTTTAATCCTAGCACTCGAGAGGCAGAGGCAGGCAGATCTCTGTGAGTTCGAGGCCAGCCTGGTCTATAGAGCTAGTTCCAGGGCAGGCTCCAAAGCAAATACAGAGAAACCCTGTCTCAAAAAACAAAAACAATCAAACAAGTCTAACAATGCTAAAGGGCTATGTTAATAGACTACTGATTTGTGTTTTTAAAATTTCATTGTAAATTTGGCAGTACCTACAAAAGTTAAACATACCTCAGTAACTGGCTGAGAATCTCCTACATATGTGCATCAGGAAAAAGACCATGACTGCATACAGCAATTGTTTTTTTAAACTATAACTAATCATGTCCCAAATGTTCATCACAGCTAACTGGTTCCTCTTTATACCATGAGGAATTATATCCAACAAAAACAACTGTGCAGAATTATAGACAAGACAATGGGTGGATTTCTTAAATTTCTGTTTGAAAGCTGCAAATCAGGTTTTCTAATATAAGCAATTATTTTCATAAAGTTCAAAAACAAGTAAAAAATGTTCTCAAGAATATCTCTGAGGCAGAAGAAAGGATTGCAATAAAGGATGGCAAATACAGGTAAAGGTAGCAACTTTAATAGTGTCTAATTCTTTACTTGGCAGTTCATAAAATTAATTTTGTTTTATGTAAGAGTATTTACATATTATTTATAACAATCATTGTTTGCTTGTATTGGGTATTAGGTGAAAGATAATGACAGAAATGTTAAGTCTGGGAAACAAAGAAAATAACTATAGGAAATGAAAAGTATTTTAAATTATAATATAATAATTTCAACAAATTATTTTTAACAACAGAGATGAGACTATTTTATGATCATTGTTCTTTCTGTTGAAGATATTACATATCCAGTAATGTCTCTGAATATTATACTACTCTTTATTCTTTATTTTTGATCAGTATTATATAGCTAATTAAAATACTTTCTTAGAACATACTAATAGTTCTATTATACTTTAATTATTTATAGATAATATTGATACCACCAAGTTTATTTTAGACAATGTAAAACTGATGATAATGAGTCCTTGTTGTTCATTATGCAAGATACAATAAACATGCACATTTGGATTTAAGGTAACAAGTTCAAACACAATCATTATTTTAACTGATAATCTTTTACTCTTTTAACATAATTTTATAAATATCACATGAAATATAATACTTTTTCTTCTTTGTAAACCATTCTCATAGAAATATTAGCACAAAAGGACAATGCAACCTTATAAGAAAATACAGCTTTCACCAAAGCAAAAAGTATCAGAAATAATGACAGACTTGTAGATTTTTTTCCTACCAAAGTCAAGTCTCTAATGAAGTATCAGTCAGTTCTGTTTCAAAGATGGACAACTGGTATGTAATGAATACTGTATAAAGTATCAATCAGTTCTGTTATGAAAATGGACAATTAGCATTTAATGTACACTGTTGATAAGTAGAGTAGCATAGCCAGACAATGCATATGGATTAAAAAGAGAAGAAAATCATGCAAAGACAGGTACAAGTGTGAAGGACAAGTGTTCATAGAATGAGAAAACCCTTATTTTGGTAAGTCTAGATCTTTCCAGATTTTTGATACTTAGGTAATCTAGTCAGCCTCTTTGTGCATGTACCTGTCCATCTAAACAGAATGAACTCACTGGATCCCATATTAAGGAGCTGGACCATCTAAATGAATGGGCCTTCAGACCTATTTCTGAGGATGGGTGCTCTGGTTTACAAGAAGATTAAGGATGAGGAATTCTCCGAGGGGATTGGTCCCAGCTCCTGCTCTCTTCCTCACCAGCAATTTCCTCCCCCAGTGAAAAGACAGAGGGCCTGACTCCATTATCCTAAGTGCTTGCTGTTCTTTGGCTGCTTAGAATTACTACATGGTTAAAATTTGCAAGTAGCACAGTATGGCAGCAGATAGCACTGGGTTGGGTAGCACCATAAATTGCTTCATCCAGCCTTCTGAGAGCACACATACACAAGAATGCAGTACAATGTTTCTTACATAAATGATGGAGTACAGAGAAGAGGTTGCTTGCCAGCCTCTGTGGGATAAAGGAAAAGGCAGTAACTACTACTCACATCTTCACCGTTCAATGGCCCTAAATATTACAGCCATGTAATTTTTCCCCACTTTTTTCCTGACAGGGTTTCTCTGTGTAATAGCACTGGCTGTCATGGAACTCACTCTGTAGACCAGGCTGGTCTCAGAGAGCTGTGTGTCTCTGCCTCCTGTGGTGATAAATTATTTATGATTTATTAAAGCTTGCCTGCAGATTCAGAAAGCAAAGCCAGCCTCAAGCTACACAGATCAGGAAGTGGTGGTACACACCGTTAATCCCAGGATTTGGGATTAATAAGAGGTGATGAATCTCTGTTAGTTCAAGGGCACACAGACTACATGAAATTGATCCAGTCCTGAAAGAAATAGCTCACACAAAGGTTATCTCAGCCCCTGGGATCACATGCCTTTACTCCTAGTATTACACACAGTATAATTTGGAAGAAGCTTCCTGGTATAATATAAGATGTGTTGTACAAAGAAGTGTAATTATATCAAAACTTGTCATTTCTTCCAAGAAGAAGGGTTCTAGAGATAGGTTCACTGTACTGGCTTAAGGGCCTAAGAAGGCTCTGCTCTCATCTTGGTCATATAGATAGCATGGAGGTCATCTTGGTCATACAGATAGCCACCTCTGCTCCAGGTTGTGGAAGCTTGGTGGAGCCTTACTATACAGAAAATGTAAGGGTTATTTAGACTATTAGGTAGTTTCTTGGCTTGTAAGAGTCATTTAAATTGCTAGCCACCTCCAGTCCTTGTTCTAGGAGCTTGATACAGCCTGGGCCATCAGACAATGCTACCTCCAATTTCCAGCTTTCTCCATGCAAGAACAGATTTTACATCTTTCCCATTGGAAAGACAATCCTGCATGCTTAAAATTCCTGGTCTTCCTGGAGATCTTTGGGCACAAGGACCATTGGGCTGTGTTCCCAACACTTGGATTTTTTCAAAGGCACATTTTGCATTTAATAAGATGATCATGTGGTTTTGACATTTTTTGAAATTATTTCAAATTAAGTCCTGAAAATTATTTTGTAGCTGAGGTAGTTTTTTTTTAATTTGAGTTTCTTAAAAAAAAAACCTCCTGTTTGTATATTATTGTTTTTCAGGAACTAAAGCATTGGGAGTTTGTCCCAGGTGCCACAGGAAAGACAGGTAGTAGATAATGATAGGAAAGAGAAACATTAAAGAATGCAATAAAGGTGTGAGCAAGACACTGGGTGATCACATTCCTAGGGTGACATATTTTCTATTTTTAACATGCTGCAAATAAAATTTTTCTGGACTGATAATACCTGCGGTTCTATCAAGTGGAAAGTATTTTTAAGCCTCTAAAGGACCAAGAGGTATTTAAAAATGGAGCCAGCAGCCATTTAGCCATTTAAAGCTAAGTAGTTTAGCTTTAAAATAATTTTTAAATTGCTGAAATTCAGCACACATGCTACAGGTATCTAAAGTACCCTGGAGTTTAAAGACTCTCATTTTTATGTTTCCAGTCCTAGCAATTAAAAATAAAACCATTATCCCCCTTATGTTTCAGTTAAATATCAATATCTGCAACTTGTAAAGATGGTGAAGAGCTTAAATTTCTACTAAATCCCCTTTAAAAAGCATATTTCTGTAAAGAATTGTATGCATGAGATTATAATACTGTTCTGTTGTTCTTGATGATGCTGTTAAATTACATGATGAATGAAAAGACAGAACTTACCACAGAGGAAAGGTTAAAAATCTTTATTTGGCTACAATTTTAGAACAATTAATATACTGTTTTGGAACACACTTAGCAATATTAAAATGCCAAGGATGAAATGCCATTTTACTTGCAAAGGAAAAAGTACTCTCTGTATATAAGTGTATATATAGAGAGTTTTTTTTTTAATGAAATGAAAAAGGGGAAATGGGGTAAAAATACAAAAAAAAAAGGTTCATCATTAATCTATATTGATATCTGGAGGAAGATAAACCTTCATTAGGAATAGAATACATGTGTCATATGACCAGCAAACATGCCTGCATTTGTTCTCTGTAATGACAATGCTAAAGATCTATAACTATTGCTCAAACTTCTTGTTTGAAAGGAACTATCAAATCACCCAACTGAATGAAAATAGATCTAGAGGAAAATGAGTTTAAAAATCCATATCAATGTGTTTTCCCCCTTCCTTGTGTGTGTGTGTGTGTGTTTGTGCATGTGTGCATTTGTGTTCACATGTCTATAAGCATGTGTGTGCACAAGCATGTGGAATTCCAATGTGGAAGTCAGAATATTTCCCGACTGTTCTACCATACTCTTTTGAGATGTGGTCTCATGATCAACCCAAAGTTTGTCAATGCATCTATCTAGCTGAGCCAGCCAGCTGGCTCCAGGGATCCCTAGTCTCCATCCTTTGAAGCTGAAGTCATAGATGAGATACCACCCCAACTTGCAGAGGAGCCATACAGGTTGTTTGGACCTAACCCCAGCCCTTCTGCTTGCTCTGCTTTAACCTACGAACTGTTTCATGTGCTTGCTTTAGAAGTTTGTTCACCTGAATTGATAGAAGCCAAATGTAAATGCACACACACACACACACACACACACACACACACACACACTATATATATATATATAATATATATATATACATATATATATATATAATATATATATATATATATAGAGAGAGAGAGAGACATAAATAGGATTATATAACTGAAAAGATCCCGCTTGAAAAGGATGACTCTAAAATCAATCAATCTTTGAAAAGCACTTTCAATAGTTTCATCTCGAAAGTAAAAAATATATACATTAAAAATTTCACATAGACATGCTATCCACAACTGGAGTAATGTCACAATGATGAGAAGATGTGTGTGTTTGGAAAATGGAGTTCCAGCCTCTAAAACAACACTATTTCCTTGATAGTGTTTCCAGGAATACCAAGCAATGCAGTTAGCTTTCAAAAAACAAATTCCAGGTGGAATTCTTCTTCACTACAAACTTCCTTCTATAGAGAATGACATTGAAGTAACTGGGAATCAGATATTCAGCGTTCTCCTTACTTTACCCCTTCCCAGGAAAGCAAGTTCTGCTGAACTGTGGTTTCGCTACTTCAGTATCAGATCCTCTTTTTTTTAACACTGTCTGTATGAGGTCCACTGTCCTACATGTTTGGAAAACGTTAGTTACCTGTTAACATTGTAACAGCATAAAGCAACCCTTAACTAAATAGAAGAGAGTTCATTAAGTGAGCCAGTTATGCCAACTTGTATAGGATAACCCACCAACTCCTACAGTCAGAACCACAGTACTTCCCTCCAGTTCCTGCCCTTTATGTACCACTTGTCAAAAGACAGGCAGAAGTGTGCACAGACGAAATTTTAAGTTGGTACCATCTAAAAATCAGAATTTCATTTTGAGAACATTTTTTTTTTAAGTGAACAACAGAAAACAGAGGGTGATCTTATCTAAAGGAATAATCTGGAAGTAAGAATATTGCTTTCTCCCTTGTCTTTCTAAGCACTAGATTATGTAGGAGACCTAATTTATATTCCTCTGTTTTCACTAGTATAAAACAATGTATTTCTCAGTAGATCTGTTTCTAGCAATGTTGAAAAAAGGGCTTAAGATAAATATTCAGACTAAGGAAATCCATTCTGGTGCCATACAGCAGCATCTAGTCCAGGAACTTTCACCTCAGGAAGCAGGAGCATCTCCCTGAGTTCTCCTGTGTCTAAAGCATCCTGGCTACTCCTGTATCATCAACTAAACTTACTGCAGTGACTTAAACATTGTTACGTGATCTTGTAATTTGTTGCATATTTTTTCTCTATTTCTAACATGTATCCAATACAAAAAGAAATTAAGTGGTGAAGTCAAAGCAAAAGACAGTAACTAATTTCAACATAATATATGTCACTGTATATACACAGGAAGTATAAAATTTTTAATTAGATTTTTCATCTTAAAACTTCTTTCAATTTTATTGATTTATTTTTTAACTCAGCTCTTATAAGAATGAACATTCAAGGGCTTTTCTTAAATATACCCAAGCATATATTCAAAAGGTATGTTTCTAAAATAAAAGTGGCATGTAAACATTAGAATTGTGATATATATGACATGATCACACATTTCAGAAGGAGAAAGTACAAAATAAAGGTTTTAAGAGAATTTAGAGAGTTTCAACTGTCATTTTAAGAATACCTCTTACTAGGTAATACTAACATTTTTTCCAACACTATATTCTTAGTTCTGAGAAAACTAGATACTTTTGTATATTTGTGCATCTCAGATACCAGCATTTAAAATTAAGGAACAAAGGTTAACTAGATCAGTATTGTGGAGACCAATAGACGTTCAGATAAGATAGTTGTGTTCAGGGTGGTATGGGCCATATATACAATAGATTTGCAAATCCACAGAAACACTGAACTTAGAGATGAACACCAACAGAAATTACAATTGTGTGCTGTGACATTTTTAATACTAAAATTTTCATGAAATATTAACAAACATATGCTCTGTTTTACAATTGGCATGTCTCACACATTGCAGTGTGAGCTTTTCTCAAATCATTCTGTAATTAGAAGGCTCTGTGTGTGACTACCTTTAGTCTCTAACAAAGTTTCTAATGCCTGTCAGAATATATGGCACATGCTGTACTTACCCAGTGTGCACAGCAAAGACACCTGATAAAAAAAAAATCTGACATAATTTTGTGTCTTCTTAACCAAATGACAAAAGATTCCTTTCATCTGTTCTCTCTCATTTAATCTTGAGAACAAGCCTGTTCTCCTCATCCACTCCTGATTATCCCCTCAAACCCATGCTGCAAAAGGCTGTGCCTTCAAACAGGCTTACAGCTACCAACTGTGGTCACAGCCCTGCTGACCTCAGCCGCAGGACAAGACTGTTATCTCCATCTGTGAACATACTTGCTTAATGATCTGGGATCTAGAGTTCTGGCGAGGAACTCTCTTAACTAAGACTACTACTCCCAATCAAATTCATGTTTTGATTCTCGGCTGACTATAAATATGGCCCCTTTATTTGTTTTAGCTACTTGGACTCTTGAAGTTTTCTCCCAGATTTCTTGATCTGAATTAATTTTTCCTAACTCATTTAATTTGGTTTCTGACCCATCAACTGATTCTCTGATGATTACTGATCCAGTCATGCCTAGGTACTAAGGCTGTAGTCCCACCTTTTAAAATTCTTAAAGTACCGGCATTATTGGATTCATTCTCAGGCCATTTATTGAGCCATTTATCCCCCAGCAAAACTAAGTGAGTGACAGAAATGAAAATAACTACCTGCAAAGTGTTGAAACAGAAATGCATGTTGCCATGGAAACAGAGCTGTATTTGTGACCTAACTTTTATTCTATGTAGTTCCAAAGCCAAGAAGTAGCCAACAAGGAAGTAGAGATTCAACTAAGAATGTGATTAAAGAAATCAGAAAGTATATATTACTTTTATTAGTAAAAATTGTATAATAGGTTCTTTCTGGTCTGCCTTTTGCTGTTTGTTGGGTAAGAAATGCCATGGATGTAGGTAGACACTAATTTCATATGTCATAAGGAAATAATTTTCCTAGTTCTGCATGTTCACAATTGAATGTACATAACAAAGTAGCTGCTGTTAACAAAAATTATATCCACAATACAAACCATATCACCCAACTAAATACCCTTCTTTTTAGTTGTTTTAGAAAACCATTATATTAGAGTACATTTACATATAATGTAAATACTTCAAAACTTTATAGGCAACTTCTTGTAACCTAACAAACATGTAGGTTATTAAAAAACATAAAAGAAGCTTAAAAATATATGCTGTCAGGTGTGGTGGTACACATCTTTAATCCTAGCTTTTGGGAGGTAGAGGCAGGTGGATCTTTGATTTTGAGGCCAGCCTGATCTGTGGATAGCCAGGGTTACACAAAACAAATCAGATGGGGTTATGGTACGTGTTTTAGTCCTGGAACCTGGTTGACTTCACAGCCTACTCCATCTCACAGCACCACCTTTCAGCGTCTTAGATACAGACAAAGGTACAGAATCAAGTGATTAGGAAACTAAAAAATCTTTTGCTGAAACTTAGTGGCCATGATTTTTTTTTAATAAACCATTGCTAGCAAAATCACTAAAATTGATTAAACTAACATGTCAACACTAAAGAAATGCTAAGGAAATCTAAAGTAATGTCATTGGGTAGAAGTGCATGCTGGGTTCTTCCAGATGGTATTGTTTCCTATGCACTGGCAAATCCTCTCGGAAACAATGTTGTTTTGTTAAGGAATGTGATTCTGCTTCTTTCCCCAGATTTTATTGCATCATGAAATTGCATTTTAACAGGATGCTGAAGATTTATTACAAAAGTTTGGCTGAATCCATCTCCTATTGATTTACACTGACAGTTCTGTTTTCCACGTGGTTCTCATTCCCTAGAGTGTTCTTATTTATCTTTCCTCAACTCACTACCGATGAAGACAACTGTATCATGACAATCATCGAATGTCCTTTCTATCTTGGTGTCCTTTCTATGCTTGTAGACTCTTCATTACTTGGTATCATAAAAAGCATCAATCATTGTCAAAGTGCCTGTTATCACCACTGTGGAGATCACAAGATTTTTCTCAGAGCCTTAACTGTCATACGATTAATTCTTGAAAAGTATTTCTTTATCTTCCTTATCCTAAAACATATCCCTTTATTATATCAACAACACAAATAATGTATGAACCTCTCTTATAAAACAATAGTAAATGATGGTCCCCAAAGATGCTTCACAAGACACAGGTAAGCTGCATTTCAAACATAACTCAGAAGAGTTAAGACTTTCCAAACTTCTCTACTAATATTCACTGAGTCAAATAGCTAGCAATACTCAAACCTGAGGATCACCTAAGAATAGCAGATACAAACAGAAAAAGAAAAATGCAGTCATTGAATACCTAAATGAATTGAATACCTCATTTAAGTTATGAGTTGTTTAACTTAAATATTTTTTTAAAAAAATACACAAAGAAAAACAAAGTACAGACATTAAGTGATTTTTTTTTTATTTCTTACCTCTAACCCACTTTCCAGAAGTTGCTTTCTAAGTTGCTTGCTTTAATCCTGTTGGTAACTATCAATATGCCTTTACAGTCTTTGTGAATTACTAATTTAATCATTGCTTTTTGATTTCCTACCAAAAGACATTCAATTTATAAAGGCCTGCTCTTTCTTCACCATCTTCAAAACACAATTGCATCACCATTTCAATTCCTTTATTGGTTATCTTTATAACTATAATAAATTAAGTATTCTAACACTTCTATCATTTAATCCCTCACTCTGTACATGAGTATATTAGTACCCTGTAACTTCAGCCTGAATTATGCACTTAACCATTTTTAATTAAATTTATTTGACTCTGTGTGTGTGTGTGTGTGTGTGTGTGTGTGTGTGTGTGTGTGTGTGTACGTACATGCACACATGGGTGAAGACAGTGGAGGTCAGAAGACAAATTGTGGGAGTCATTTCTATCTTTCCACTGTGGGTCCTGAGAATTGGACTCAAGCTGTCAGGGTTGGTGGAGATGCCTTTAACCCCTGAGTCATCTTGCCAGCTCATGTTTTTCCATGATCTACATACTTTTGTCATCCATACTTACGTTAACTATATATTAACATAATGAAAATATTTCCTATGAATTCAAAAGGCCAATTTAAATACATAGATATAATTATTATTTGAAACAGGAGTAGATTACAGAGTCCCAAATGCCATAGGTCACAAAGGCAAGAATGGACAAATAGGATTCCTCAAACTGAAAACAGATTTCTGGAAGTAAAAAAAAAATTTCTAGAGGTAATGGCTACAAAATGGGATAAAATGCATAAATCTTATGCTTGATAAGGAGCTAAAAAACAATACAGGGGACCCATGCAACACAAAAGCAGAACATCTCAAGTAACTTAACTAATGTACAAGAATCTGAATGAACATTTCTCAAAGGTAGACAAAAAAAAAAAAAAAAAAAAAAAAAAAAAAAAAAGGCCAGTAGATGCCAGCATCACAAATTATTACAGAAATCTAAACTAAAATCACCATGCTAGGAGGGAAGGTGGCTCAGTGCATAATAACACGTGTGCCCCGAACCTGGAAACCTGAGGTCAACTGCCAGATCACATGGAGGAGGAAGAGAACTGACTCACAAAAGTTGTCTTGGGCCTTCCCACACAAACTGCTCATGCAAGCCCTTCCACACCCCATACCATAGCAAAAACTTGACATCACAATGACATATCCAGAGAAAGAGAGTTCCCCTGTGATCCAGCAATCCCACATCTGGGTATATTCCCAAAGAGACTGGGAACTGGGACTCAAGAGATGCCTGCATAACTGTGCTTGTTACATGTTATAACAGCAAGACATGAAAAACCACTATGAGCAGATAACATGTATTTCTCTGTCTACATGACTTACAGGATACCCTCACACTGTGTCTACATGACTTACAGATACCTTTACACTGCATCTACATGACTTAAAGACACCCTCACACTGTGTCTACATGACTTACAGGATACCCTCACACTGTGTCTACATGACTTACAGGATACCCTCACACTGTGTCTACATGACTTACGGGATCCCTCACACTGTGTCTACATGACTTACGGGATCCCTCACACTGTGTCTACATGACTTACAGATACCTTCACACTGTGTCTACATGACTTACGGGATCCCTCACACTGTGTCTACATGACTTACGGGATCCCTCACACTGTGTCTACATGACTTACAGATACCTTTACACTGTGTCTACATGACTTACAGATACCTTTACACTGTGTCTACATGACTTACAGGCACAGTTACACTTGAAGCAACATTGATGAACCTGGAGGACACTCTAATCATGCTAAGTAAAATAAGCCAGACAAAGTAATATATTATTTATGTGAAATCTAAAAGAAATTGGTAGTTGTCTGAGGCTTGTTTCGGGGAGGAACACATGAAAACATTGGTTATAGGGTAGAGTTTCAAGTTATAAAAGATGATCAAGTTCGAGCAACAATATACTTCATGTGCCTCTAACCACACTACACTGTGGATTTGAAATTACTAATCCAGCAGATCTCACATGTTCTTTCCACAAGAAGAACAGGGGAAAATATAACCACAAGATGTTGGAGTACTAAGTATTTCATGGTGAGAGAAAAAAAATAAATCAAGTTATACACCTTAAGTATACACAATTATTTGTCAACAGTCACTCATTAAAACCAAGAAAGATATAATACACAGCAGTTTTTAAAAGTCTTCTTTTAGGAACCATTAACTAATTTAGTAAACTTCTAAGAAGACACCTTAAGCAAACAAAACTGAGAAGTATGAGACAAAGCCAGTCACAGAAACAAAACCACTTGGGAAAACATTCATCAACTGGGAAGAGCTTTCATAACTCTCAGGGTGGGGAGAGGCAGGAAGTTGACAGATCTGTATTTAAAGCTGAGGGATAAAACAGTCTGTGACAGCTCCAGCTGACTGGTGGAAAGTGGCTTCAGTGGGTAGACTGAATCTACAATAGGTCTGGATACTATAAAATGGTGAAAACCAGTTAGAGATGAGATTACTAATACACTCCCAAAGGAATTACCCCAATTTTACATGTAGTTAACACAGAAAAAGAAAGACAAACAATAAAATCCACAAGGCTCTTCCATAGAAACAAAATGTAAAAACAATCTGAGGAAGCTATGGATTCTGATGGAGATTCTATGATCTCAAAACAAGCCTTCCTCATTCTTAGACTTGAAAGAATTTTAACATAGCTACCCCCGACTCTAGAATTTCCAGTGCCCACTCAGGAAGAGTCTGTTGCCATGGTTGTCAACCTGTGGGTTGCAGGGGTTGCCTAAGACCATCATAACAGTAGCAACATTACAGTTACAAAGTAGCAACAAAAACAATTTTATAGTTGGTGTCACCACAGCACAAGGAGCTGCCTTACAGGGTCATAGCATTCGAAGGGTAAGAATCCTTGATTTAAGAGATGAAGAGAAGCTCTTTTTAAACAGCAAATCAGCCATTTGCCATCATCTGTGGCAAACTAAGTAACAACCTCCTGTCCCCAATGTTGTCATTTGATGTTATAATTCTCCACCCCTGTAACTGTGATAGTGTACATAGTTTAACTAGAAGGGCATTAGAAGTTAATTTAAAATCCAGGGAGGCTGGCTGGTCTGGTGGCCCACAGCAAGCAGGCACATCCCCATGAATTCAAGGCTAACCCGGTATATATAGTGAGTTTCAGGCTAGTGTCATCCCATTTCAAAAGAAAAAATAAAATAAACAACTACTCCAGAGATAAGAGGTTTTCTGGACTGTGCTCAGGGCCTCAATATCATCACAAGGCTCTGTAACAGAGATGGCGTGAAGTCAAGTGACAATGAAGATGCTGGGACAATGGTCACAGAAGGAAGGATGGGGACATGATGTGGAGATAGTCTATTTCTACATATGCCTATACAGAAAGAGAAGGGAAGGAGGCAGGCAGGGAGGGAGAGATGGACAGAGGGAGGGAGGGAGGGAGGAAGGAAAGGAGAGAGGGAAAGAGAGAGAGAGAGAGAGAGAGAGAGAGAGATTGAGATTCCGAGTCAAGTGTTTAGCTCCTCAGATGACTGGTTATTAACTAAAAACCTCAGTTCCAGTGTGAGACACTGCTCCTTGATTATTGGTCAGGGAGGTCCCCAGAGCCCTCAAAACAACACACATTACTACCATTGCCCTTGGTGGCCCACCATACTTGAATAGCAAGACCCTACTGTTGAAGACACAATACATTTTGGTTGAAGGACACATAAAAAACTGTACAGATTTGAAATCTTCCTCCACAATGATTAGCTTCCATAGTATTAGAAAGCACTATGAAGCCATCAAGAGAGAAGTCACGAGATGCACCCTGGATGCTACAATATGGGTCTGCAGAGCAAGGTGTTTCTACTGGTCCAAAAGTAGGATGACTACTGTGCAGGTTCCAACAGAAGGGAACCTACACAGGATACTATAAGCCTGGTCAAAAGCCCATGACTGGGGAGATAGTTGGTCCTTATAAATATTTTTATACACACAGATCAGTCTTTTTTGCCTTGGGCAGTGGTTGATGCAGATTCATAACTGATGGAAGAGCTGAAAATTGGTGACTGTGGAGTGCTCAGCCCCCAGAGGACATTTATGTCAGCCCCTCCAAGGTTTAAGGAACTTCATAGGAGGGGGCAGAAGTGTAAGAGCTAGAGTGGCGCTGTGAAATGCTGTCCTCTTGACACAAACTCACAGCAGTTATGTGTACTTGCATAAGACCTGCACAAGATTAAGGCAGGCACCATTCCTTGATGGACTGGGGAGGGCTCTTGGGACTGGACCTCTAGCTCAGGAGAGACTGAAGTTGATGGCTGCTGGGGGAGAAGTCATTTTTCCTCTGGGATATGATTGCTAGTAGGTTGCCTAAGCTTTGGTGGGTGGCTGCTACTTCCATATGCATATAAAAAGCATAATTTGACTCAGTAGGTTTGAAAGAGAAAAGAAAGGAAGGGATGAAGGGAGGGTGAGAGGGAGGAGACAGAACATATTGAGAGCCTCTGCGAGGGAAGAAGAGAAGAAGGAAGGAAGGAGGGAAGGAGGGAAATAAGGGAAGAGGGAGGGAGGTAGGAAGGTAGGAAGGAAAGAAGGAAGAGATAGGACATGTTGAGGGGTCTCTGGGGAGGTGGGTGGATATGACAAAATACATTGTATATATGAATGCAGTTATTAAAGAATAAATACTACTTTAAAAATAATTTTTAAAGATTTCTGAGCAGCACAACAAAGACAATTTATAAAAACACCAGTGGGGGAGGGGGCAAATAAAATTTTGAAGAGAAGAGGATCATAAAGCATAGGTCTGACTAAGAGGGCTACACAGACCTACCAACAGGCCAGGGAAAGACAACAAATGCCTCTCCCACAACAAAAACCTAGATGGTGAAGAATCTAGCCCCTGTCCCAGCTGGGGCTGAACCTTGCTCAGGCACTTAGGTGGTGGAATGCAGAAGGCAATTTGTTGGTTGAATTTATTTTGGGAAAGTTTGTGTTTTTATGCTGTTGTTGAGTACGTTTTGCTTGTATTATACATCTATTCTGAGTAATGCAAAATGTTGCTTTTTGAATACTGATTCATTTTATAGTCAGTCATCTTATGAATTAGCAATAGACTTGGAACTGTCAAATCATTATTTATGTTTCCTATAAATAATGATAGTTTTATTCCTTACTTTTCAACCATTGTATCATCTGTTTTCTTTTATCTCTTACTATAACATAGATAGACATTTCTTTAAAATGTCAGCTAGAAGCCAAAGTACTGAGTATCATCAGTATTGCTTCTGGAATTTCCTCATTTACAATGCTCATGATGTAAAGAAACCAGACTTAAAATATGAAGGATTGAGTTGCCACTCATAGATATTTTTTTAAAGGATGGCTGGGATCATGAGATAGTTCAGGGTCATGGCCTAAAGATACTAGAATAAGATACGAGTTTAATTTATCATTTACCATCACACTATTAGCAATAGAAGTGAAAAATCTAATTACACAGTATTGGCAAAGAATGTTGGACAGTGAGTAGCATGTGAAACAACCCACTACTTCCAATGGAAAATGGCAATAATTATCCAAAGACATCAAATCAAGACTCAGAGATATCAGTATATTTTTCAACAACAGAAATAAATAAAAGCTAAACTAAGCAAAAAGCAGTTAGAGAAAGTCTCTTCTGTAAATTAGGCTGGGGATGGAAGGATTCTGATCATAAACTCAACTTGGTATTGTACTGTTTGAGAGAACAGTAATACTAGGTTGGACACTGGAAAGATGGCTCAGCTCTAGGCACTGGCTGTTCATGCAGAGGACCTCACAACCATCCATAACTCGAGTTCCAGGGGCCCAATGCCCTCATATGACCTTTGTGGGCACCAGGAACCCACATGTTGAACAGACATACATTTAGGCAAAACATCCATACACTTAAAAAAATAAAAATTATAGAAGAATAAGTCAATGTTTTTTAAAAATGGAAAAATTAAATTGGATAAAAGGATGCTACCTCCTAGAGGCAGATGAGGGGCTGAAAACATCTTGCACTAATTCAACTCCAAGTGTATGACCTGTCCTTCCTGGGAAGTGGTAACAAATTTCTGCTGAAGACCTTGCTCAGGGGCCTGTGGTCTCTTTGACAGAGTCTAGACTGCCTGCCTTTGGCATCTGAGTTAAGAGTCAAACACTGCAAAAGGGCAATGAGTAACCTTTCACAAACTGCTCTGAGGGCATGGTACCCTCATACCTCTGTCCATGATGTGGAGACAATATGTATCAAGTGCTCATAGCTGGCTAATTACTTTAACTTTTCTAATTCAAGTTATAAAATCTTATGATCACTCATAATACACTCACTGTTAATAAAATAGCAGTGTTTAGTAATTGCAAAATGAACTCAATCTTAAACAGGGACATTTATGATTACAGCAAAAACAACAAAAATAGGACTAGGAAATGAAAAGCCCCGGCAACTCAGAGCAATGGGACTTTGTTATGGTTGATGTATTTTTCCCCTTTGTGTCATTTTATGAGAACAGACATAGCCAAGCTCACACATTAACTTCAGAGGCATAGCAGAGAAAAGGCTGTGTGTGGGGGAGTGCACATATGCATGCGTACAAGCATGTGTGTATGTTTTCCCTTTGGCCATCAGACGTAGCTTCAAACAACCGTCTTATTATTTTACCCCATGAAAGTTAATTTATTGCCTGGAGAAGAGTTAAAGGAGTTCTTGAAGATGATCTCAGACTATGTTCCCTTTGCCAAATAACTATCCCTAATTATAACATCATACCCATTGGACACGGATAAAAAGAACAAGTGACGGTTCTGTGGTACAGCCGTTCCCCATGACACAGTTGCCACATTTGCCCTCCCGTGGCAACACTTCAGTGTATGAGAGTATTATTTCTACACACTGAGTTTAGTTTATGCAGCAGAGATGCGTCTAAAGTCCCTAAGATAAAAACCACATCAATGTCCATGATCACAAGGACACCACAAAATTAATGACATACTTCATACCAGACCCCAGTTTAAAGATATGAATGTAAACTATTGAGAAAAACTTAAAGCCATGTAGATGTGCCATTCTAACATCTAGGAATCATAGCAAAATTTTCTTCTTCTTGTGTGACCTTTGTGACCTTCAGCATGGGGGACTTTTGTCCCTATTTTAGGTAGGACAACATCTGCCAGGAGAAATTATATGGATGCACAATAATTTTATACTTGTTGAAAACATTAAAGGAAGAAAAGTATATTCTTTGATTGGAAGAATATATCACAAGAACAGAGCAGTGCCCAGAGAGTAGTCTCTGCCAGAAGACAGAATGCCCATTGCTCCCCTTTTAAAATGGCTTCAGTTTCCTTTTCCATGGCTCAGAGAACTTCAATTAAAAAAAAAATAAACTATACTCCACACATTATTCTATAGTTATGTTCCTTGACCTTTTACCCTTCATGATTAAAGTGTATCTTAATTTTTTTTTTTTTACCTGTTAATGACTAAACCTAACTAAGGATGCCCTCAATATAGTTTGGATGGGGATTTTTTTTTTAATTTTTATCTTATTCCAAAATAGTAGTCAGTATGCTAAACTCATTGTTATTTGGGGGTTTAAAAATATACATATTTTAGAATTCTGAGGGTTTATAAACTATAATACATAAAGAAGCAAAGCTCAGACCTAAAATAATTCCTTCAGAATGCTTTAGTTCATAGCTTTGGATTCACACATTCACTGACTAAGCATTACTACAGGCCAGGTTCCCAGGAGGAGCCCACGGTGTGACACAGATGAGTGGTAAGCCCTCCTTTGGAAGATACAGCCATGTAAGTAGCACCATCCCAGCAGTTACAGGTTTACTTTGTCTCCCATCAGAGAGACAGGCATAGTGAGCATGGCACACTACAACACATCAAAGAGCCATGGCCAAAGCCCCCAAAGAGCTGTGGCTTCTCTGGGAGCACAGTACGCTGTCACTACATCTCCTACACTGTACCTGAACTGACAGGCTGTCCCTCTGAGCAAAGCCCACCCTGGATTTGCTGTTGCTCTTACTGACTGTGAATCTGCCTTTATTAAGAGAGTTGTCTGAAAGTGTTTGCTGAGGCCACCGTCCACACAGGAGTCTTTCGGGTAAAGTAAAGGGTAAACAGAAGTAAGGGAAAATGCTAAAGCCCCCTCTAAGATTATTTGAGAAATAGGCAAACATCTTACCACACACACAAGTACAAATATTAAAGTGCTACAACACTTGCATCTGCTATGCTAGAGAAAATGCATGGTGCTGGGAAGATAAACCACAGGGCCAGGTCATACAACATAGTATGGGCTGCACTAGGAAATTTTAAATACAAGCAACAGGAGCATTTTACTTGAAAGTTCTCTAATCCAATTTTATATACACAAAGATCTTTTTGCTGCTGTGAAAAGATGAAGAAAGTAAGAAAATCTGGAGATAAATGTGAAGGTTTAGACTGGGGCAATGTATAGAAGTAAATGGACAGAAGACCCCTATGTGAGTCTGAATCTGTAACACCAGTCAGTGGATTAAAAGAAGGGGAAAACCATCAAGAAAGACCCCAAGACCAGCTTCAGTATGAGTATACAGCCATGCTTCTGTACAGACATGGTGAAGGTAAGGAGTGAAGGCTTCACCTCTGGACAGGAGGTGTGGACTGGAAGATGTCTATGAGCAAGCTAAGAGAGGATCCAAAAGAAGCTAAGTGGGTGCCAAAGGGGGCAGCAGAACACCAAGGGTTGAAAGAGATTGGAAATGAGAGATGGGCAATTGGAGGTTTTAGCATATAGCTGTTACTTAAGATCAACGAAATGCTGGGACCACTTACTAGTAGCACGAGAAAAATGGGAAGGGCTTGGATTCCAGCACTGAATGATGGAGAAACTAGTGGCAAAGAAAAACAAAAGATGAAACGGAGGAAGGAACAGGAAGACTGGGCTTTAGCAGAAGGCTCAGGCTTCAGTGGGTAGGGTAGTTAGTGGTGCGGCTGCGGAGGAAACCTAGGCTCAGAAGATGGCAATGCAAGGGGTACAGTTGCAGTGTACTGAAACTTGGTACTAAAGAGGGGCTAAAGGTAAAGCAGTGAGGTTGCACCATGAGAACTCTACACCAGTGAACACTGTGTGTCTACAGAGTGTGAGTTCGGTAAAATGCATTCACTGGGAAATCTGCATGGAAGTGTTATATTCCATTCTTTATTCTAAGGGGAGAAGGGGAAATAGGAATGAAACCATTCTAGAATCTGTGGCAGCCCACTGACAGGTCATCTATACAAGTTTTCCCAAAGGGTTTATGTCCTGCTAATTTAACATTACACATCAAGAATTTGTTCAAACCGTGGTTTATAGTTTAATTTATAGTTAAAAATGGAGGTTCTATTTTGAGACCATGGAAAACACTACAGAATTATTAACTTCATAGCATCACATGGAACCAAATCTTCTAAGCAAATGGAAAAAAACACTTTTTATACTAAGAAATAGATTGCAAATTACTAATACAACTTAGGTACACATTATCTTGAGAAAATTTGTTAATGAATTATTAAAAGGCTTTATTCCAAGTGGCCACTAGAACATTAAAACATAATCAGTTTTGACTTTAAAGTTCATTTGAATCTACATTCTACATTTATAATTATCCTAAATTACTCAGTTAGTTACTTAGCTGTTTGGCTCAAGGTACTGTTTATTTATTATTCAGTAGTATATAGAACAAAAACAATGTTAGAATCTGCTTTCTTTCACAAGTGGCTTCTTTTCCAGATCAATAATCAGATAAGGAGAACTAGTTAATGCAGAGTAAGTGTTTTAAATTTGTTTTCCCTTTAAACATAGTTTGAGTTAATAGATTTTACTTCATTAGCCTGAAATATGCCTGCACACATTAACACTGCAAGAAGACTGCAATAACAGAGAGGCTCAGCCTGCAAATCCTTCTTGTCAAATCTAAGAGATTCCAATCAGCCAAACACCTCGCTAATAGTCATGGGACTGCTGTTTTAATTAGTGCTGATATTTTTGACTAAGAATCTCAGATGATGAAACTGTTTTTCCTTGTATTGAACCAGCTTGGCCCAGACTAGCCTGTCCCGCAGTGACATGTATGTTGAATACAAATCAGACAGCACAGCTTTAAATCTGTGTTGCAGCTCTCATTTCCAATTCGAGAACTGTACCATAATCATAAGCTTCTGGTGGATGAAAGGGAATCAGCTCTCTGAATATTAGCTAATGCCACATTTGCAAGTCCTGAAGAGATCTGTGCTGTTAAAAAAATAGATCATTTCGCGTGAACCTATATATATGAATTGCTTTGTACTGCTCAGCTGATAGAAGCAATGCCTGTGCTGGGATTAAACCCTTTTCATCATAAAACCTCATCTGGTTCCGAGTCCAAGTCCATCAAACCTTTTTCCTTTAAAGTCCCGCCTTTGATTCTGCATCAATTTATTCAAACCGCAGCTGGGTGGCTGAAAACGAAAGGACAGCATCATTTAAACCAACCATGTTCCCAACTTGAAAGAAGGACTATAATTAAAAAAATGGGCATAAAAGAATGGAAATGGGATAATATTTTTTAATGGTAGTTCAAAGGCCGACAGATGTCAAAGCCTTTGAAGATGTCAGTCCACTGAGCAAGAAGTTGCCATAAAAGAGCTCGCCTAAGAGGTGAAGCGGCTTTTTAATGGCTACAGAAACCCTTGCAGACACATCCTTGTGTTTTTAATTTGTCAGAGCTTCTGCAGTATTTTCAGATTAATGACACATGATGATAACTGCATAGCAGACATATTTTTATACTTGGTTAAATGAATAGTTTATTTCACATTCTTTTACAACTAGATAAGAATAAGGACACTTTGCTCTAGGAAGTCCCAAACTCTTCTGATTGCTTCACATATTTATGCTAATTTTGTGGGACTGGCTCAATTCAGAGTGGCTATTGCTGCCAGCTTTTGTTCTTTAACAGTCGGCTTGCTTGTAACATTACAGTTCACATGTGGTGGTTAGGATGTGTTCCACTACAGCCTCGTTCTTTTCATGCACTCGGAACAATATGTGCCTGAATAATTAATTTGTGCACCAAGTCATGTCAAAGCAAATTAATGTTTAAAAGCATTCCAGAGCACAATCTAAACAAGCACGGGCTGCCACACGGTTCGGAGGAGACAGCGGTGCACAGGAGGAAACCCTGCAGCTGCGACTACAATTTGACATTACTGCCTACTCGAAAAGAAAGAGTTGTGATGCAGAGAGTGAGATGCTGGTGAGGATGCACTAACGTTTGGGGAGGAGAGGTTCAAGCATCCGGATACTCTTATCTAAAGGGTTCTGATAGGGCAATTTGATTAGTGCTCTAAAACTGCCCTCAAAATATTTATGAAGGTTAACCACAACTCTCTAGTGAGCAGCAGAAACGCCTCCCACCCATGGGTATGCCTGTAATTTATATCCACGATGCCGTGCAGGTGAGAAAGAGTCCATGGGTGTTACAGTCAGATGGATTTGGGTACAAATCCCATCTTTCTTTTCATATAAGAACAACAACTTTTTGGGCTTGCCTTTCTATCCATGAAGACTGAGATCATAGTACTTCCTTCTAGAACATAAGGGGCTGGGTTGACCATATAGTATATGCTCAATTCCCATCGTCAAGCTAAATAACGTACAGGAATAAAAATAGGCCATTTGTAATTGAAAATGGTTATATTTCTATATACAACAATATCATATTTGAAAGAAAATGTTCATCTTTATGGCACAGATGTAGAACTTCCCACTGCCCCACAACCAGCTACTTGTTAACACTAGAATCACACATGGCTATAGCTAGTTACTCTACAGTAAACAGCTTTGACAGCCAGCCCTGCAATGACACTCACAGCAGCCACTCTGCAAATAGGGTGCCAGGGTAGGGACTGGGACATAGCAGCAGGAATAGCATTTTCCAAGCAGAATGAAGCTGCAGACTTGAAAGCTAGAGAGCTAATCAAACAGTGTGCTCCTATCTGAGGAGAGCAGAGCAGAGACCTATTGTTTAGCCCTTAAGCAGTTGATCAAGCAGCCTCCCAGTTTTCGACACAGGGAAAACTTGGGGGTTGTTTTCCCAAGGAAAGGCCAATTGTCTTCTTCTGTGTCTCTAGGTGACTGGTGATTAGCCTTTGTGACAACTTCAAACTGGGTGAAGCTCCCTCAATGGCTCTCCCTGTCTTGTCTGCATCTCCCTACTATTGGCCTCCCTGTCGCCCATCTCCAATTCCCAAGTCTCTGAACAAACCTCCAGTTGGCATACTACTGGAAATGATAGTTCTACAAATCCCTCTGCCTTGTCCCTTTATTCACTTTTCGCACACCCAATTTCATTTTCTAATCTAATGGATTTCAGCTTATGAGAAGAATTTAATTCAAGCAAATGTTACAACATAGCCTCTGCAATGGCTGTATTCTCGTTTCCAGTTCAATATTCAGATTTTCACTTCAGTGAAGACTTCCCCAATTCTGGAAGGCATGCTCTATCATTTGACTACAGATGCAGAGAGATAAGAAGGTAGTAGCCATTATTTGTAATGTTTTCTCCACTTGTTCAACTGCTTGGCGAGTACCCTTCACAGCAGGGTTTCCATTCAGCTCTGCTGACCTCAGCACCTATAAGCTGGTGCTGGATGTTCTCCCTCTGCTTTTGACCCCCCCAAACTCTGACTTGAAGAGACACCCAAGAAAAGCCTGCTCTGTTTTCCTGCTGGAACTGAATTTGTACTTTGCTGGATGATTCTGGCAGTCAACCATATTCATTCAGGGGAGATGAAAAGCCTCTCTTGCTACCAACTTCAGCAAAGTGCCATGTGGACCTGAAAACTTAATGCTTTCAAAAGCAACAATGGACTGGAGAAGCTGGAGGGCTTGTTTGTGATGCTCCCGAGACCACTGCAATCCATGGCTTATTCTAATGGCCCAGGTTGCTTCACTCATCTGAGCCTTGTTTCCTGGCTTCTTACAGGACTCCTTAATCTCCCAATCCATGTCCAACTGCAGAATTATGGGAGGCAGCATCAGTCTTTATAGGCAGTTGCTCATCTGGTACAGTAGTCTACTTCTGTTCTGTGTCTACACAGACACAGTTGGAAATAAATAGCCTACTATGGTGAGGGTTGTTTAAAAATAGGTGTCAATTTCAAATCCCCACAGCAATCTACATGTCAGGCATGATTTACAGTTTATTAATTATTTGGTCTAGTTCTCTCTCTCTCTCTCTCGACCATTTTGTCTGTTTCTATTTCTCTCACTTTCCCTTTAAGCACTATATATTTCCTGTATATCTTCTCTACACTGTGTGAATATATATGTATGTGATTGGTTTAATAAACCAGCTGACTGGCCAATAGCTGAGCAGGACAAAGTTAGGTGGGAAAACCAAACTGGGAATGACAGGATGAGGAAGGACAGAGCCCGAGGAGTCGCCAGCAGAGATGCAGAGAAAAGCGAGATGAGCATGCTGTACTGAGAAAAGGTACCAAGCCACAGGGCAAAGCATAGATAAGACATAAGGGTTAATTTAAATGTAAGAGTTACCCAGTTAACAAGCCTGAGCTATTGGCTGAGGATTTACAATTAAGTCTCCATGTCAATTATTTGGGAACTGGTGGGTAGAAAGAAACATCCACCTACACTTCTGTCTCTATCATGCAGGGATCCATTACAATCCATGCCAGTGTATTTCCAATGGTGGTAGAGAACTTTCTTTTGAACATGAGTCCACTATGGCCACATAACTCGGTGGTATCAATACCTAGATGCCTAGTGACACATCAAACCACAGCCCTGGGGTCTCTCCCCTCTCCCTCATTGCCTTGTTTACTGTCTCTATGACACTGCCCTGATGGGAGATGTCATTCTGTATATGTTTCTCATACTGGTTAATGAATAAAGCACTGTTGGCCAATAGGAAAGGAAGATAGGAGGGACTAGGAGACAAGGAGGAAAGAGGAAGTAGGAAGGAGGAGTCAACATGGAGAGACCGGGGAGACCAGAAGCCTGCCTCACTCCCCGGTAAGGAGACCACGTGGAAATACATAGAAATGGGTTAATACTTGACAGAGCTAGCCTATAAGGAACAAATAACGGGCCAACAGCCAAATACCGAGTCTCTGTGTGTTATTTGGGGCTGGCGCGGTGGCGGGACCAGACCAGGCGGCAGGCAGAAAAACTGTATACCTTACACTGCCCTAGATAAGACTATTATCATCATTGGCTTGGTTCCACTTAGTCACCCAGCCTGCAAACTCTCTATCACACCAAGCCTAAGGCATGGCAGAGCAAGGAATTCAAAGTCTTAGAGGGATAATTAATAAAATTGATTCCAAAGGAAAATTCTACACTCATAATTTTAGACAATGTTTATATAAAAACTTCTATAGAAATAAGCTTGAGGTACTACCCTTTGAGGAGTGATGCTTCTACAGCTTTTATTGGGACTTAATATTTTCAATATTAATCCACACTAATGTGGTTTCAAAGAGCAACCAGAATAGGTAATGGCTGAAATTTTTAGAAGACATACTCTTCATATTTCTGAACTGAATAAGTTAGCTTTCACAGTGCTTTGCAGGCTGATAGGGGACAAAAGACATCTATGGACTTACCCATCACTGGACCATTCATAATGAAATACCAACATGCCAGGCAAGATTGTCTACTGGGATAATAGTGGCACATTTGTTATGGGATAATTAACTACTATCTGATCAGATGTGAGTCATGATATACAGGATGGCATTTAATACCTGGCACTGTAATCTTGGTCAAAAGCCCATGGCTGGGCTTTGTTAAATGGTCAAATTATCAAACTGCTTGACAAAGTTATGTTTCTAACCACAACCCTGGGGTTGTCTCATCCTCGGCCAGAGTGGCTTCTTTGTGCAGGAAGAACAATCAGAGAGATGAATGTCTAGTTGAAATGTTGAGAATAAGATCCTGAGTGCTCAGCCTCTAACAGGACATCTGTATTAACCCCACTACCAAGGCTTAGGGAACATCATGGAAAGGGAGGCAGAACTGAAGGCTGGGGTGAGAGCTATGTAATGCTGTCATTTGGACAAGGCTGTTGCAATCCTGAACTCACAACAACTGTGGTTACCTGCACAACAATTATACAAGATCAACACAGCCAAAATTCCAGCCTAGATGGGGTACATGATCTCCAGTTACCACTCCTTACTGAGGAGATATTGGCAGTGTATTGTTTCTGGGGGTGGGGAAGTCAATATTTGAGGATGTGGCTACTGGTAGCTTTCCTATGTTCCAGTGAATGGTCATACACATATGGCCAGCACTAACTGTACTTAATGTGTGTGTGCGTGTGTGTGCGTACATACATAGATGTGTTGTTGGGAGGGGATGTGTTGGGGGTACATGACAGAAGTTGGAGAGGAGAAATAGGGTAGATATGATCATATTTAATTATATATATATGAATGAAAATTCTTGAAAATAAAAAAAAATGCATCCACAGTATTGGTGATGATTTTTTTCTCGAATGCCACTAAAAAGGTGTTCCATGTTTTACTCCAAGATTAAAACATCTGCACAGTTGGGCTGACTGTAATATGATGTATAGAATACCCCACATTTTAAACCTATGGCTTTTATCAAGGGCCAGTTTCAGTAGTAATCTTTGAGACATTGAGGAGCAAAAGGTATTCCAGCCTTGCCCTCACTTCCCTTACTACACATCCCAGCATGGCTATATTTGGAGTTATCAAATCACTTGCCCAATAAATACACATAATCACATTTTAAGTATTTGGTTTTTGAGACAACATTAATAACACATATATTTTGCCTGTTGTAACTTTGAAAATACTAAAACAACTAAGATTGTTAACAATTGCTAGTAGAAGACATTAAGAAAAAAATTTCCTAATTCATTTTAAACTTTTCAAAGATTTGTAACTTTCAAATTTTTCTACTGGAAATTCACTTGTTCTTGGATTGGGCCTGGACATAAGTGTTGGCTCCCTGATCACCGAAATCTCCTTTTCATTCAGGGGTCACTGTATTTTTGTTACTGGTTTTAAGACAGATTTCTCTGTGCAATGGCTCTGACTGTCATGGAACTTGCGCTGTAGACTAGGCTAGCCTTGACCTCAGAGATCCTCCTGCCTCTGCCTCCTAAGTGCTGGGATTAAAGGCTTGCAACACTGTTTTACTGGAAGATGCACACATGTCTAGAGACTGGTGCTACACTACAAATGTCCCTACAAGCAAGGAAAAAACCTATTCGGTCTCTTAGTGCCTCAAACTTCATTCTCTGAAATACCACTACTTCATGTTCCAGTAGTACAGATATCTGATTTTAAATCTAAGGGAAAAATACAAATGAACTGGAAAAATATATCTTCAAACCCTGGAAGTCTAATTGCTTATATTTTCTTATTTCTTTTTCCAATTGTTTAGTATATAAATATCAAAAAATATTAGAAAGGTCAGCACATAGACTATTAAAACAAGTGAACTTTTAAAAATTTGACTTTACTACTTTTTTCAAATCTTTCAAATCTTAACTTATTTCTACTTAAGAACATAAAATAACAATAAATTAGTTTGAAATAAGGACCACAATTTTCTTGCAGTACCTTTCTTTCCTCTTCAAATATGAGTGTTAACTATTCCTTTACATCAATTTCTGTCATTTTTGTCATAAAAGGGCACAGTTGTTAAATATCATTCATATCATGCAAGCAGGCATGATTCCAATTAGTCCAGAAAAGAACCCAAATGACAGTTTAATAAGCTTCAATTTGCCAGCTCTTTGAACATTTGATGATATCATCATTTTGCCAATCATTTCTTGCACTCTGGCTTCAACTTCTCTGTCATGAAAAATTACCTCAACTATACAAATGAAGACCTCAGGGATGTCCCTTACAGAATCAATGGGGTCAGAAATCCAAAAATGGCTTTTCTGAAACACCAAGGAAGAAAATATTCACCCAACATCTCCTCAAAGATAATTTCTGCCAAGACTTTCAGTGGTTTCACTGAGACAGAGCAAGGACGCTACAGTAGAAACAACCCAGTGGCATCCCCCTGTGTCAGTGCTGTTAAGCACACACAGATATAAAGATCCACTGCAGCCTATCACAAGTGGAAACCCACAGCCTTATTCCATGATGACTTTACAGCAACACTGAGGATGGTAGAAATGCAAACTGAAAACACTCAGATAATCTCAGCATGGGAGACAAAGGTCCCTGAGTCTCCCCGATGCTGGACAAGGCTTCGTGTATAACCCTGTGCATTTTTGGCCATGTTCAAATCTTCCCAGAAATCTAAAATCTTTCTTTGATGAGGCTCTGACATAAACAACAAAACAAAACTAAACTAAACTAAACTAAACTAAACTAAAACACATTAAATTAAGAGTAAGGGGCCCTACTTACTAGTTCTATGATTTTGGGCAAGTTGATGTCCTTGAAATGTGGTCCTGTCTAGCTGACCTAACCTGACTATATTATTATTATTATTGCACACTTAAGAAATCAGTGTGTGTGCTGGAACCACCTATCTTCAGCGACCTCTAGTTCCTTACTGAACTGTTTTGCCACTACAGAAGCATCATGTTCTACTCTGTATTTAAACTGTCTCCAGCATTTAATTAACTCCTTTTCAAGAACAATTTTCATATTTCCAAAGAAATCCATTAAGTATAATGAGAACAAAGAAAGATTTTTAGAGTGGTCATTATTAGTTGATATAAGGTTGCTAATTCAAAAGGAATATTTTATACATTATTATTTAGAAGGTTTCTCTTTAAATGAATATTCTTTATCTAAAAGTGGACCACATACCATAGCATGCAGTTTCCATGGTAACTAACCCATTTAAAAATATTCACAGCACTACAGACACACTGTATAATTCTTCTAGGAATGGATCATTCTTAGAAAAATAAATTACCTGTTTCAGCTTGTAATTTTGCTTAAACTTCCCTTTTCCATGATGAAGATTAAACTGACTCATTTATGTTTGTAGTTTATAAGGTGAACAACTTTAGAATTATAATGGAAAAATAAAAATCTTTTAAAGCTGTAAGCTTTATCTTTACTTGACATGACATCTTTACTTACATTCCTGCCTCATTAAATTCACAGTAATAGTTACACATTTTAATTTGTATGACATACAACTAACACAAACATATTATTAATATCCCTGAAAAAAGAAACCACTGTTGGATACAAATAAAGTGAAATCTTCTCATCAGTATATCTATGTCAAAATACAAAAGTAGATTTCACCACTTCTATTTGGAGAAATATATATGACCTAGAATGCTATTAGAAAAATACAGAATTTCTCCCACAGGCCTTTAAAAATGGTTTAGTTAGAAAATATCTACTTATACTTTAAAAGTATAGAGAAAAATGGTGACAAAACATCTAGAGAGAGTAGATCATTGTAATGAGTTATCTTCCCTAAAAGTTCTGTTTTCTCTTTGCAAGTACATTTAAATGTGAAAAGTAAAGTCTTTCCCACCAGCCTCCTAGCACCTGGAAATAACTTTGTCCACTGCATCAAAATCCTCTTAACACTTACAACACACTTAATTCTCCTCCACTTTCCCTGTAATACAAATAGCTGGGCATGTCAGGGACAACTTTCAAAGTGTGGTGTGTACACAGCTGGAGTACCAGGCAGCCACTCTGATGTGACTGTGTCACTAGAACAGGAGGTGACAAATGGGCTGGGTGACAGTTCAGCAGCTGCCTCATGAAGTTAGGGAAATAAAGAGTCACATAGTTTGGGTTTTCTAAGCAATTAGTTTGGTGTGACCCAAAGAGCTAAAAATCTTTATTCCTTTAGAATATGGAAGTAACACCAGATACTGCTGATGAAATACTATTTTGGTCATTTTAACATAGATATAAATATCTTTTATTCCTGAAATGAATTACCATTTGACTTTACTCCCTAATAGTTTTCACAGTCAGTTCAGAGAAGAAAATGTAATGTAAGAAAGAAAAGCATTTGGAAATGAGCTAACTTCTGCCCGACTTAGAGACTCAGCCAAGTTTAAATTGCTACTTTGAGATATTTTACTAGAATTCAGGCCCATTGATAAAGTGACAGTGCTAGAATCTGGTAGATTTGTTACTCAAAATGTATTTTCATATGATTTATAATGTCTGAAAAGTTAGATATCAAAGTACTTTTGGTCTCAGATTTGAGAAAATGGATATTCTCAAGAAATGAAAATGAAATTTAGGCTCATTAATATAGAGTATACTACTTATATTTTGTGAAAATGCTTCAAAATTCTAACATTTCCCCATTTGATATTTGAAAATTTTTAATATACAGAAAACATTATCATTTTATGTCAGCTTATGTTATGTCCCATAACATAAATTATAGCAAAATGAGAGTTAGGGAGAAGTGTTATGACCTTTCTCATTGTTTAGGATCACATATGTCACCATCTTTCCCTTTTTGTTGTGGCTGCTAGCAAGCTCACACATAAGTTAATCTCACACTTGACTACAGAACTTTTTAAAAAGTGTAGATGATCTAACGTGACTAACATCATCTATGGCTTAACTATTTTTTTTTATCATAAAGTATGACGTTGTTATCAAATGTTGCCTTTAGTCGTTTTTTTTAAATTATTAGGTATGCAAAGAAAAGTCGAATGTTTTTTGATATGAAAATGCTACCTAAGCCAAAGACTGTCCATAAGCAGGTGCACCAATAATGATCTCATTACATATATTGTTAAATTAACCCTTTGAAAACTTTCAGAGTCATAGTAATGCTTAATCTATTGCAGTAGACCAATTCAAATTACAAAAGGGAATTTATGGCTTGTGCTCATATACACAAATTAATAGAAAATACAATGTCACGAAAACATAATTTTTTAAAAGTATAAATATCTTCTCAAGAAAGTTTTAAAGTAGAGGTCTATAAATTCTACATTTTAGAATTGCAATAGGTATGGCTTCTTAATATGAATAAATCAAACTCAAGTTGACTTGTCTACTTACTATTTAAAAGTTGTTTAATAATGATTGGAATCATGATTGTCCCCTTAAGATATTAAAGGCATTCATTACACCAATGTCATGAAAATCCACAATGTATATAAATGATAGGTTTAACATATTTTCAGATATTGCTAGTAACTTTCTCCAAGGATGCTGTCCTGAAGGGAGCTCACAATGGCTGCCAGTTTCCCTGATTCCTTGATCTGTTTATTCTGAAATAAGTCTCTTAGACATTCTTAGGAGGTAACACAAACTCTGGGGTGGGTCACAAGGCTCCACAAAACTGTCTTTTGGTATTCATATACACCTCTCACACAGGCCATGCCCAGATAAGAACAAGAAATCTCTAAAAGGTTCATCATCCTGAATTGACAACTGACAACCACAAGTCAATGAAACATAAGTTTTATTTTTCTTTCAATTCAACATAATAAATTCCTCATGTGACAATATGAAAAGCAAAAAAAATAATAATTGCATATAGAACTGCCATACTAGACAAAGCTTTGTAAGATGATATTTATAAACTTTCTTTATATTAAAATGTGATTGAATCAATTAAATAGTTCTCCAATTTCAGTCAGAGAGTATTGGTAAGTGAAAAATATTTGACAAAAATCAAGGATTTCCGTGTGTTGATGTCTACCAACCTGATTGTATTTTCTAAAACATGGTCCTAGACAGACCCAGACTGAACATGTTAAACAATAGTGACAAAATTTGATGTGCATTTTAGCAAATGTAATTATCACACAATAGCATATACTGTTGCTAAAAAGCATGGAAAATGAAGCATACACATAGAATAATTAGCTAATAAGTGAGGGCAGTGGCTAACTGTACTTAGATGTATTTTGGGTGCTATCATTGTCTCAGAAGAGAGGAATAACTAGGATAAGATCTAATTTATTCTAATTATAATCATATTCACCAGAGGAAGTCCTAGTTGGCCAGATTCACATTGCAAAGGGTAACCACACAGTAACCGTTGTCCTTCAGCACAAGAGTCCACATATTTGGAAGAAGCTGAAATGACTTAGTTTTGACTATTGTCCTCATTATCGGGGTCCGGTGGGAGGGAACAGCAAACAAAGCCACAGTATCCAAAACAGACACTGCAGTGCTAGTCTGTAGCTAAGGACTGAAGATAGTCCTTCTTACAAAATGGCCTCCAAGGCTAAACCAGATGAGATAAATGCTCACTGAAAGTCAAATCTCTCCGGGAATGAAAAATTATACAATGTAATACCTAAGATATATGTTCTTACTGCATTAAATACCACAGAGTTTTTAAATCTTCTATTTTGACAAATAGCTGTTTTGTGTATTTCTAATTTGTAAATACAATACAGTACTTCAAAGGTTTTATACACTAAATTTTTAGGCCACAATCATGAAAAGATATAACATAGAAATTTAGGAGCTAGCTGAAGGAAATGGAGTTAATATCCTCAATGAATCCTCATAGACTAGCATTATTAGCATTTTGGTACTCATGATAACATTTTTAAATGTAGTTGTTAATAAAAGTTCTTTAAAACTGTATTCTTCAAACATAACCAGGTAACAATGTGTACCATGTTATTTTTATTTTGCTCAGGAATGAATTGAGCCCGAGTTTGCATTGCTTACTGCCATTCCCATGACAGCAATCTCAATTAGTAAAACACTCCAACAAAGGCACAAAATAGAGAAATCTCCTAACCCAAAGCATTCTGAAGATATCACAGAGTCTTCACAGTTAACACTGTGATGAGCACAAACCCAGGGAACAGCCATATTGGACCATTCCTGTGGGTGAATTACACCTAATGGTTGTAAAATTTCCCTTTTGTTATGAGATGAACCGCACCCTACATGGCAGAAACGGCATATGCAAAATCACAAAGATTTCCTATTAATTTGGCCTCCAGTATGTCAACTTTCCACCATAGCACCAAAATAGTGGGCATTTAAGCAAACTAATGGATTTTATTGTACCTATTAGGGAATTTTTGTATGCAAACAGATCCTGTACTGATGCAGGACCTCATGTCCCTTATGGGAAGACAATGGTAACGTTAATATTGCATATGAAGGAGAACATGTTCGAAAATGTTCTTTAAAAGATCATCTGACTGAAAATTAAAATAACAGCACATATTTTCTAAAGGTTCTCATTAGGTTGTTAGCAAAACTATAATGAATGTTGTTAGAAACCATAATCATGCTGGGGCCATGCGTACTACATTAATCACCTTTTAGTAAGCATATACTTTCCACATAAATGTACATTATTGACAGAAATCTGCATCAAGTATATTCCTATTGCACTCTCTGAAATAAAAGACAAACCAAGGTCAAATGAAAAACAACCAAGTCCCATTCTTTGCCTTACCGCCACTCGCTCGCCACTCCAAAATTAACATCTTCTTTAATTAGGAATGTTTTGATGTTTAGGTAATTACAAAATTGCTTAAACACATACCATAACAGAACACTGATTTTTCTATTTGGAAATCAAATTATTGTAGAAGGAAGGATAACCATAGCTTATCTCTGGTGTGGTTAGCATGCTTGGCTTTCAATGGCAAAAGAGGTCTTTAGATCTAGTAGATGATATGGTTTTATTAGAAAAGAAAATTATCTTTTTATTGTTGTCAATTGCTCTAAAATTTTTCTTTAATAAAATTTCACAGCAATCTGCTCAAGAGGATATACTAAAGGCCCTTGATTATATACACCCTAAAGAATGTATTGTACCACAAAGATACATACCCAATAAGATTTTTTTCATCTGAAATTTATAAAGATAATTCTCCATGCTGACAGTGCACATTTCATCCATAAGTTTGAAGAGTCAAATGCTACCACAGCTGGGGGTTATTCTGCCAAATGGCTTCCAACAGGGACTACAGAGATGGAGGCTAGGAGGCATGTGTGTGTGTGCGTGCAGGAAAAAGCAGCAGACCTGATGGGAAATAGCCCTTCTCTGGAGTCATTTTTATCAATTACCATCCAAGTAAGCTAATCAAACATAGAGTCTCATGGAAAAAGCAACAATAGCAGGAAAGCAAATATTAAAGCAGCTGCTTGATTGCCTTCAGAGATTAAAACAAAAAGCCAGGGGTGAGGCTAATATATTTCTAAGGGATTTTCTAAGGCTGAGGGGAGGGGTTAGGGGCATACCTTTAAAAAAAATCATGAAAGGAACTGAGACAAGATTATAAAAAAGGGACCAAGTTATAGCGCGCCATGGGATTTTTAATCTGGCTACCTGTGGTTTCTGTAGTTAAAGCCTTATTCATCCTCCAAATGGGGGCGGGTGGGTAGGGGGAGAAAACAAAAAAAAAAAAAAAATCACATTTATATGTCAGTTTTGCAAATGATCAAACAGCGTGCATCAAGAAGAAAAAGAAAACATGAAACGCTGATGACTTTTTAAAGATAGACACCCGTTTTAGCAAATATTATTGATAATTACCTGTGCATCTCGTTTCTTGGACTCTTGAATTTGATTTTCGTGCTCCATATTGGCAGCGCGAAGCTGTTTCTCCAGGTTTTCAATTTCCCGTTCATGGTCTCGGACTAGGCTATCCTTCTCTGCGTTATGCTGCTGTAATAGGTGCGTCTTCTCCTGTTCATGCTCCAGCTTCAGCTCTACTATCTGATTGGACAATGAGGAGGACAGTTCATCAACAGAACATCCTTGTCGTCATGACAACTCATGTCCTGCTTAATTTTTCTCTAATTTCTCCAAGTTGAAAATTTTATTTTTGCGTCATTATTACCTCACCCTTAAAATATCTCCATTTGATGGGGAGCATTTTATCTAAAACTCATAATATTCAAGACACTTGTCATACTCAGGAAATCCTTTGCAATCTGTTGGCACTAATGTCTGAACATTGAAAAATTTACACAGAATGCTAGGTATTTCCTCCCCAAGAATTGGGTATTGCTGATCAGCAATGGTTGTAAACGGTTAATAGTCAGTACACTTTGCTTTCTGCTTGAATGTATACATATAAAAAGCAGCAATTAAATCGATCAGTTCCCTTTATGATTTTCCAATAAAAGATTTGTGCTAAATATGCATCTGGATTATTGTATATACAGTTGTCTTTTCGAAATAAAATGATAAATTTCAAAGCTCTATTATGTCTCTGTCAGCTACGGTATACCAACATAAACAGACGTTATGTCTTCCAGAAGGGTACCTGCTGTGCCGCAAGCCTGCGCCATGATTTCATAAAAAGCATTCTATTCTCAGGACCCTTTCCCAGTCCACTCCACACTGGAGACTGTGACCTTGGCCAGTCTTAGCCTCTCCCTGCTAGACTGAATGGCAGCCTGAGACCAAGGGCCTGGTTGCCGCAGCTTTGATACTAATCCTCCCAGACTGTGCACAATGGCACCCTACCTGGCCTGCAAACTATAGACAGCCAGGCTGTCTTTGAAGCAGGTGATGAATAGGGGACTGCAGGAAGCCAGCTTCCCCAGTGAACTCCAGGCCACACAGCTGCTAAGAACAGTCACTTGGATTTTTCTTCAGTTTTGGTGGATTTCGGGGGGGGGGGGTGCTGTTATTTAGAATATGTTGCGTTATTTTCGGCGTGAGAATCCATCTTCAAAAAAGCTAACAGTAGGAGCCTGCTTCAAATCGATCTTGTTTCCTGCAATGAATCACTAGACTACCTTATCTTAAAGCTATAGCATTCATTTCTCCAGTAATGCACACAGCACTAAATCTCAGAAGTCATTTTCTTATGAAATTTTAAGTTTTCAGTTCTAATTGCAAATCAAGAATTAAAACAAAAATTAAGTTTGCTTTAGATTAGAACCTATCTTTTAAACTGTTTAGAGTTGGAAGATCAATACATTTATAATTATTCATAAATGTGTTATACTATTTAGAAGAAATGTATGCTAACGCTTGAACATACCCACTTATGAGTATGTTAAAATACATAAATAATATGGAAAACCTATTTTTCATCTGAGGCCAAAGATGCATTCTAGTGTACTTATTTAAAATTTGGGTGTTTGTCACTCTTTTTTATTCCAATGTTAGCCGTAAAGAGAAAAAATAGTGTTTTTTTTTAAAAAATATGTATATACTAAGTACACCAAGTAGTAAATAAATGTTTTTTATTATTTAAAATAAATATGTCGCATTCTGTGACTCATACCACTATAATAGTAATCCCAAATGAAGAGAGAAATTAAAAAGTGACCATTATATAATAGTAATCCCAAATGAAGAGAGAAATTAAAAAGTGACCATTATTAGAACAGATTTTCAGCAGCTAATGGTATGAATTATTAAACTAGACTATCTCTAGTTCTCAGACACATTATTATTTCTAGTCAGTATTATAATAGCAAATATCATTATAATAAAAATTTAAAACATTAATCAAAATTATTCAAGCACATTCTACAATGAAGAGAAGTAGAAGGAAGCGTAGAAAGTTCTACTTAGGTCTTTGAGAACTTCTTAAAAATTGGGAGAATGGCTATGACTTAAAATTCATAGAGAGCAAATATTTATAAGTAACCAGTCAACCTGAGACTAAAATGGAGGAATTACCGAATATTTCCCTTCAAAGGACATATGCCAAGAAGTAGGAGTGAGGCCACTAGTAATAACGTCTAATTGTCTGTCTTCCCGTTATTTAACAATAGTTCATATACAATGTATTGTGGTTATATGCACCCCATTACTCTCTGGTATGCCCCCTTCTTTTCCTTCTGAACAGTGTCTTCTTCTCACCTAGTCCCCAAGTGATTTCATTAAAGAAAATGACATTACTTCCTCCAGCAACCATTTACAGTCATTAGCTCCTTAGGAAGAGACTGGAACACTGAGCACCTACTCTATTCATGATGGGAAGTTGGAGGACCAGTCTTGTGCATGCAGTTTGCTGAGTGTGGGTGGTTGCAATTTATTGGCTATGAGGCCTGTTCTGTTGGCAGGAATACACACTTGATACTATAAATCAGACCAAAGGCCTATGGCTGGGACAGCATGAGCCCAAGGAAGGAACAGACTACCGTTTTCTCCATAAGTGAACACACAGTCAGACAGCCATCTAAATGTTTACTCCCATAGCCTGATACAGCTTTTAGCCTGGGACAGAGATGAGTCCTTTTGTAGAGGGAAATGATTAAAGCAGAGACGTATATGTCATCAAACTTCTGAGAATAATGACTGAAGAGCACTGTCCTGAAAAAGACAAGTATATCACCTCCACATCCCTACCCACAAGGCCTGGGGCACAGTATAGAAAGGAGGCTGGAAAGATTTCAGGACACAGAGGACAGAGAAGACCGTCATGAAACACTACCATCCAGGTATGACACTACAAAACTCTTTTACAATCTAGTAATATTATGTTCCTACACAACTTCACTAACTCTCTGACCTCAGTATTCAAAAGTGTTCTGAGAGTCTATTCAATTATTCTGCATTGGTCAAATATGTTTCTTCACTAAGAAAAAAAAAAGGCCTGGAAAAAAGGAGAACTAATTAATAGAATTTCAATTGCAGAAATAGTTGTTCATAAATTGTTTGTTTAACATTCTGCCTATTGCCCAGTGAGTCTTCTTAAGGAATAAACCTCCAGGCTAGTGAGTCCTGGTAAGTGCAAAGGTTGGGAATGTGTGTTCCCTTGCACACTATGTGGCTAACTTCTAGATGTCATAAGCCTCTTCTGGACTCAGCTTAGGTTTTTCACTGTCAGATCCTCCCATCTTCTCTAAACAAATGGCAGAGTCCACAGGAAAATCTCAGATGTTCTGGGAATATTCTGAGGATGATATTCACAACCACAAAGGAAATCACTTTGGTAGAACTGTGTTAGAAACTGAACTTTTGCTAATCCCTGGTCCTTCATCAAGTGTGCTATGGTAAAGAAAGGTTCTTCAGATTCCAGCATGTTCCTTTTACTCATGAGCACAGCTCACAGCACATCTTCCTTATCTTGGACTCCTGGATACTTTGGGCGGAGCAACCAAGCCTAACAGAGCTAATGAAGATGAGGCGATGTGGGAAATGCACAAGTTGTAAAAACAGGACAACGCCCACATGGCAGATTCTGAGTGGTCAGTGAGATTCCAAGTCCTTTGCATATGCAAAGGGAAACAGGACATGCAGTGACAAAGATTAGCTAAAGAAGTCCCCACAAACAGCCACCAGGACTTCAGATTTCTAATCTAAAAGAGCTGAGGGAAGGGTCATACAAAAGCATGCTTAGACATCTATAAAACATGATATGGAGAATTAAATGACAGCTGGAGTGATGGTTGATTCAGTGGTTAAGAGTTCTTCTTACCCCTCCAAAAGACCTGGGTTCCATTCCCAGCACCCACATGAGGGACTCACAGACACATGCATCTCTAGCTCCAGGAGATTCCACATCCTCTCCCAGCTTTTAGAGCCATGACCACCCTCCCACACATGACATACATTAACATGGGCACATAACTAAAAATAATTAAAAACAAGTATTTTTAAATGAAAAAAGAAATAAAAGGACTTAGAAAAAATCAAACAAAACCAAAAAGGAAACGAAGGAATGGCCTTCATAATGAAGGGGGAAATATACCTTAAAAATCAGGAATAGTTATGGGACCATTCAACAAGAACATGAGTACAATGAAAGAAATCAAAACTCAGAAGATAAAAAAGAGAATAAACCTAATCTAAATTAGACACAATAATGAGCATGTATAAGCATGGCTGAAAACCAATTCAGGGATCCAGATAAAAGGCTTTAGAAAATCATAGCAAAGGTACAGGGAAGAATAAATACAGAGAAAGTAGAAAGAAAATAAGAAATCCATGTGGTGTACAGGTATAAAACTGAAAACTTCCCTAAACAAACCAGGACAATAATGCACACATCAGAAGTACATACTGCACACTGAGGAAAATTATAGTTGAGGAAAGAATGGCTCAGGGTTATCATTAGATTCAAATATGGATGGCCTCACACCCAAACCAATCTTAAAACGAGTTGCAGGTAAAATTTGAGACATTAAGAGATGACTAGAAAAGCCAAAAGCAACAGTTAGTGTCAAAGACAATGAGAAATTTACCCACAACTTTGGGGAAAGAAAGGCTGGCCAGAGAGTGTCATCTCCAGTCGAGCTGTCCTTTACAGACACTGATTATGTGTCTGCCACACAGTGACCACACTGAAAGCTCTTGCAAAGCCATTCAATGATGATATCCCATCACACGCAGAACCTCAATGAAAGTGATTTAAATAAATCCAAATCTATGTAACTGTAGGAAGGCTAATAAAACAGAATATATATGTTACAGAGCGTAATAATGGACAATCAATGCCATAAGTAACAGAGAGATGCAGCAAAAAAGTCTACGCAAGTCGAGTTTTGCAGTAAAGAATAACTAATGTCTTCAAAATATTGAAAGCACTGAAATCTCAATGTGTTAAAAATCAATATTTCTTTAACATTCTAATAACTCATCTCTTATATGAAGAAATAGCTCTCTAAACTTCAGAAATGCTTCAGTTTCTTTTATTCTTCATCCAAATTCATATAAAATTACATTTTACATTACAACAAAACTGGTTAAGTATGGCACAGTCTTGTTCTAAAAATCTGTTTTGTCTCTAACCTACTTATCCTTAAATTTATCAACCTCTTATGAAGTTTATACAGTGACACCATTAGCAATAGTCATTTATGGAGGCTCTGAATGAAGTTAGTTCCCATGTCATGGGACAACAGCTCCTTTGGAGGAATATTTCCATAAGGCGGTGTTGCAAGTCTTTTTTAAGAAGGGATACAGCCTCCCTCCAAAGTAATGTTTCAGGGACTGTAAACTCACTTAGATATCACATCTAGATGAAATACCATGATTTTTCACTTACTGGGAGACTAAACTATGTTCACCAACTCTAGACTTTGCCCTCACGTTTTGCAAGCCTACTTTTTCCCTGGAATACCATGCTCTGCCCATTATCCCTAGAGTCCTCTATGGGCAAAGACACCTTATTTGCAGGCTCATCTGATCACCATGGCAGCAATCATTTTGTCTTGCATCAAAAACCGATTGCCTTTTGTGTTGCGTGACATTGTTGATCCCTACCATGCTGATAAAAGCACACAGATCCAAAGCAACCTGTCCTGTATTTGGCCCCTGGAACACAGAGGAAGTCAGAGAGAGCTGCTTAATGGCGACAGTGCCCCTGTTAAGAGTGATGCCCTCTAGTGGAGATAATATCATTGAGGCCCCCTCCTGTGACAGATTTTTCTGGGCTAAGGTGGCAAAAACACCCTGGCATTTTTATTTCCTGAGAGTGTTGATTCTTGCCCAGTGTTTTTCAACCACCACCATGGGTCAGGGTGACTGAAGGGCAGTGAAGCTCACTACTAAAAATACTGGAAACTACTAACTGTCCCCATTAAAATTAGGTTACATTTAGTGTGTGTGTATGTGTGTGTGCCACAGGATAACTAGAAGAGGTCTGTCCTCTCCTTCCACCATCTGGTCCTGGGGATTGAACTCAGGTAGACAGCCTTGGTGATAAGAACCTTTACTGCTATTGACTTTTTTTTTTAATGACAAATTAAAAGCCCCTCAACCATTGTGGGTTCTATCAAAAATTGATCTTCACACTAATAGTTCAAGGGATAGTTTTTGTTTAAGGCATGAGTCATTAAAGACAGGGGTTTTTCTATAGGCAATATACCAGGCAATATTTTATAGCCATACTATATTCACTTGAGGGCTCTCTGGAGAAACTCTGATTTCTTGGTCATGAAATTTAGTATTACTTTATTTATTTTTTATTTTTTCAAGTCAGGGTTTCTCTGTGTAGCTTTTTAGACCAGGCTGGGCTCCAACTAAAAGAGATCTACCTGCCTTTGCCTCCCAAGTGCTAGGATTAAAGGCTTGCACTAACACCACCTGCCTCAAAATTTTATACTCTTGGTGAGACATTGTATAAAGATTCACACTAAGAAGCAGAATCATTAATCTTTCCATACTGAGGGATAGATCTAGCACCATCATCTGGTTATATTTCTGAGTAATTTGCATAGTAAAATACCACAATTGAAATGTTAAAATAAGTACTGCAAGTCCAGAATTCTAGACATCCAGCTCAAGTAGGAAATAATTTAGTGTAGCACTGGCATACTTTCCCTAGACTGGTCTTATATCCTTATAAATGGTGTTGGAATTTTTAAAAATCATTATATAATATAAAATGTCTTACTCTAATACATAAGAAGATGATTTCCTTAAAGGTGCCCTTTCTTCAGGACATATACAACCCTTTCGGTTTCTTTGGAGTCCTAGTAAAAATACATTGTAGTATAAATATGACAGTATGGTATAACTTTGTGGCTATTGCAAAAATTTCTCCCAGGGAGAGTAAGTAATGTCTATAGCTTTTCCTATGGTCCCAATGCCAAAGTGAGGTACAATTCCATCAAAGTTCACTCTGAAGACCAATGAGTCTGCCCGGCTTCTGTATAAAGTACAGGTGTGTGGATACTCCTCCCGCAACAGGCTTCACACACACAGGAATGAGGACTCTTCTCCCTTAATCTTTTCTGGCCTATATACTCTACCACCTCCCAGAGGCCACTACAATTAAGGTAGAGTTGCAGACAGTAGAGAGCAGCTAGATAGTTAGGTGACAGTTTGTGACCTTCTCCATCTTTCAGTGGGGGAGAGGGGTACAAACAGTGGACAAGCCCAGCTTGAAAAATCCTTTTGTATGTCGGGCAATGCTGAACTCTCTGATGGCAGTTAATTGGTTCTGAGGATGTTCAAGTACAACATCCAAATCTTAATAAAAAATAGGTACAAAAGCATTTGTTTTCTAATAAAAAAAGAATGCTTGCAAACATGATGGACCAGGTTTAATAACCAACACTCATATAAAAAGGCCGGGCATGGAGATACACTTAGAATTCCAGTTCTGGGGAGGCAGAGATAAGTGATCACTGGGGCTTACTAGCCAGCCAGAAGAGCCAAATTAGCAAGTTCCAGACCAATGAGAGACTTTGAGGGCTGTGCATGAGGCTGGGCTTTTTTTAAATGCATGCAAGTGTATATTAACCTCCACCTACATGAACTTGCACCACACCATACATGCAAAATAGCAAAAGGAAGCCAGTATATTGAGAGTAGAAACACAATTTATCTGGATGGCCATTAGGCTCCAAGAGTCAATGTGTGCTACAAGAAAAGGAACCATCAGTAAAATCTGTTGAGCCACAGTTCAATTTAGCTATGCACATTCTACTTAAAAATACATTATTGCTATGATATCCATTACTAGAGATGGAATAGGGCTGAACAGTATATACAACTTCTGTATCTTTTCCTCTCACTCAGTTATCAGTACCAAGGACAAATACCTCCTGAAGGTTCTGCTGCTCAAGATGCACTGAGAACCAGAGGCTGGAAGCAAGACAGTGATTACCAAGCAGAGCAGCAAACGGTTTCTCTCTCACACTTAACACTTCAGCATCCCCCAACCCCAGTGCTGATGATTGAAGCCAGGGCATCACACATGCCATCTAAGCAGCAAGTATCTACAACTGAGCCCCACCCTAGCTCCTTGCTGAACACTTCAACATATTTGCAGGACCAGGAGTAGTGATCAGCAAAATTACCCTGAGCTATTAAAGCTTGCTAAAAAAATAATAGCTATTATTTCTTTGTGCTAGATAGCAGTAGAAATTCAGAAAGGATTTTCTGTTTCAATGATGCTCAACCCAAGCAGAAGGATGAGCAAAATTAGTTAAGAATTCACCTTTGTAGGTGAATGCCAATCTTGGGATGGGGACCGTGTCTTAACTTTCTAACTTCATTTTACATCTGTCTCTCTGAAGCACATTCAGTACTAGATGAAATGTGGACTGTCTTAATCATACATATCCCTGTTGTTGGAGGCATATTAACTAGGATAACCATCCAACTCTGTCAGCTAGCATGGGACTGGGGAAAACTGATCAAAGTTTAGAAACTGCTCCTTCATCCACAGTGCTTTGTAATTACTCATCATTTTAAATGGAACAATGTGGGATTCAGAAATAAAAGATGAATTCAGGGTTGGTAAAGTGTTTGTGTAAGCATGAAAACCTGAGTTCCATTCACAGGACATGTAAACAAAAGCCAGCAAAGTGTCATAATTCTAGTGCTAGAGCAGAGGACAAGGGACAGCCAGGCAGGACTGATGGGTGAGCTTCAGGCCAGTGAGGAACTATGTGGTAAAGGAGGGATTACATCTGAGATTAACTTCTGATCTGCACATGCATGTGTGTGCACATACCACACACACACACATCGTCTGAAGAAGTCTACTTCACTCTTCTCTGCACCAAGCTGACTTGTCCACTGTGGGCTCCACGCCCACATAGTTTTAATGGCCAGGAAGCTTTGCTGCTGCCCAGCTGAGGCCTCATCACTCATTCTCATGTAAAATAAAGATGTTGCTCTCAGAAGTGCCCCGTCGCTCTGTGCACATCAATTTTTCATTCTTTTGGATCATTCTCACTTATAAATATGTCTGGAATCTATTTAATTTTTAAAATCTTTCCCTTGACCCTAGAAGATCCATAGCGATCACCCCATTTCTCTGCCCTACTTTCACCCCTCAAAGGACTGCTCTGAGCCTATTCTCTCCCCAGCCATCCTAGCCAGGCTTTGTTCTCACATTCTACTAGAACTGGACCAGCTGGCTAAAGTTCTGCTTGCCAAATTCACCAGGTCTGGGTTTCCACCTCTTGGCAAGGCCTGAAACAAAAGCTACTCACTTCCCCTTCCTTGCGGAAGTACTTTGGAGAGCCTCATGCAATCATACTTTAACTCTCCTGCTACCTCACTGGCTGCTCCTTCTAAGACTCTTCTACTGCTGTGCGGATCTCTTCTCTGTCTCTAAATGTTGTTATGGCCTCAGGTTCAGGCTTGGGTCTTCCTTCTACGGACTCTTATTTCAGTATCAGTCACAACCACTCATCTAGTTGCTTAGTGGGAAAAACCCAATTCCCATTCCATAAGCACTGAAAAATCCTGCTGTCAGACAGATCCCAGCATGTCACCTGTCATTGCCTCACCACTCCAATGGTTCCAGCCACGGTGGCTGTGTTGCCTGGTTTCTATGTTAACTTAATTCAGGCTAGAATCATTTGGGAAGAAATAATCATTGAGAAAATGTCCTTACCAGATGGACCCATTTTCTTTGTTAGTGATTGATGTGGGAGGGCCCAGCCCACTGTGGGTTGTGCTGCCCCTGAGTAGGAGGCCCTGGCTGCTCTCAGAAATCAGGCTGAGCAAGCCATGAGAAGTCAGTAAGCACCTCCCACCCCCTGCCATGGCTCTGCATCAGCTCCTGCCTCTAGGTTCCTGTCCTATTTAAGTTTTTGGCCTGTCTTCCTTCATTGGTGAATGAGCAGCAATGTGGAGCTGTAAGTGGAAATGAATCCTGTCCTCCCCAGGTTGTTTTTGGTCATGACATTTTATCATAGCAATAGAAACCCTAACTAGAACAGTGGTCCCTTGCCAGACTACTGCCACCATCGCCATAAGCGCTGCTCTCCTGCCTGCACACAGCAGCCACAGAAATATGTGAAAACCACAGATAGCAGACCCTGCTCAAATGTTCCCATGGCTTCTCATCATATTCCAAATGAAACCCAAACTCCCCACAGTCTGTACTATCACTGGATAGGCTTTACCCTCTCTGATTCAATCCTGCCAACCCTCCCCCAGTCTACTCCAGTCCAGCCACAGCCCAATCTATGGCAGCCTCAGGAAGGCTCTGGTGAATGCCCAGAGTACAATCCCTTCACCTCCAGCTGTGGAATGGGTCTTCCTTCACTTCCTTTGGCTCCTAACTCAAGTATCAGTTCACGAGAGTCCTGTGCAGTCAGCCTTTCTGAAAGGAACTCTATGTAAAAGCAGCCACCCCTCCACGGACAATCAGAAGAGCCAGCTTCGTGGATCGTGAGAACTGGTCACTGCCTCATTGTACCTCACAGATTTTCGCACACAGAAATTCTTCACGGCCATATCCGGAGCCTTTGGAACAATGATTAGTATAAAACATTTGTTCTATAAACATGAATTAATAAATGAGAAAGCATTGACTCCTGTCCATATTTTAATCCATCGAGACAATTCAAAAAGTGAGTTAGCTGGGTTCCTGCCACAGAAGACATGTTAAATGAATTACTTCTAAAATGAAACAGATATATTCCATACTCTGGCCACTGCCTTCACCCATTCTTTTTACCATTCTTTAACCTAGGTGGGAAAAACATCAGCCGTGCCTCTATTCCTTAACAACACACACAAATGAAAGGATGACACAATGTGTCGCCTTTCATAAAGCCTGTCCTCATGGCCAGTGCCTGTAGCCTCACTACATGGATCTCTGGTTCTGACAACTTAATGACTAGGAATAGAGTTCATACCCTGAAGCCTAGAGGAACAGTATGTGCCAGAGGGAAACTATCTGTTATAAGTTGTAGGTCTGGGGATGTAGCTCAATGGTAGAGAACTTGTCTAGCATAGACGAAGCCCTGGCTTCCATCCCAGCACTGGAATAAAAAACAAAACAAAAAGTCAAATAAAAAAGAAACGCTATGCAAACATTTTTTCCCCAAAAGCACAAAGTGAACAGAATACAAAGAGTAAAAGAGCAGCATACTGTACAGGATATACAATAAATTATATACATCTAGAAATGGAAAAATTACATGAAATTACATTTGGAAAAGATTTGAGGGAGTCTCACAAATTTTTGGTGACGAGCCACATCTAGGACCTCAATAATGAAAATCATTTTCTCCTAACAATTTTTGGTCAGCTCCTTCTGGCAAACACCAAAGTAATGCAGTCCTCACACTTCTCAGCTCTACCGCCCCTGGAGTTCTCTAGTCTCAATAAACACACGTGCCTGTCTCACAAAGACACACCTCCAGTAATAAGAATCCTCATGAGTTTGTTAACACAAGAATATCCATGCCACCCTTCCCTCTCAGTTACAGCAGGGCCCCTATCCTTCTGCTCCAGCCAGAAACTCAATCTGTGATGAGGCCCTGCTCACATGTCTACACTTTCTATGACCCAGGCCACTGAATAAATGAACCACCCCCCCCCCCCAGCTCTCCCTCCTGTCTTCTATTCAGTGTAAAATAAACAGTCTCCTTCAATGTCCCAACTGGTTTTAACTGAAAACTTCCCATTTGTGTATCTTGCAGAATGACCAGTTGTGTGTGCCACTGTGTTTGTTGCCAAGACGCTTTGTTTCAAGTCATGGCCTTGTTAGAGGATGGCCCCCATGTTTGTTTTGACAGCCGCTGACAATAAACACTTTATTCTTTCTGAAAGTTGTGACCACTTGTTTATCTGAAAAGCATTTCTCTTTAAAGGCTTTGTAGTGCAAAGGGAAGATATAAAATAGAAGATTAAAGAGAGATAAGAAAGAATTGTCAAAAACCACATTTCCATGGTTCAGGAAATCCTAGCATGCCTCGCTGGCTGTTTGTTTCCAACATGAATGAAGTCTGTGAAAGGACAATTAGAATTGTCTTTCTGTTCCAATGGCTCATACAGGAAAGAAACAGGAAATCCTGATGGAAGCTTGGGCTTTACAGGATATTTGTGAATATTTATCCCATGTGTTTGAAGTTTCTCTTCCACATCTGTACACTCTGTGCCAGCATTTAGCCTAAGACATTTGTTCTTTGCATTTCTAACATCATTACACCTCCCAGAATGATGCTTTCTACATGGGATGGGCTACAAAACCAAGCCCAGAGAAGGAAACTGAGGCACAGTCTCTCACTGCCTCTGAATGTCAGTTCCTTCATTATAAAAACGTAAGGCCTGACAGGGGAAGTACTTTTGAAACTTTGCCACCAAAGCATCTTCCAGCTGTGCAAATGACTTGTGCCCCCTCCCTGGTCTGAGGCCACAGCCCTAAGCAGACTGCAAACTGAAAGCTTCTTTCAAATGTCCAATTTCATGTCAAAATTTGTGAGAACTTTGAATTTTATAAAGCAGGCAAGTCTATGTTTGTCTTATATATGAATATTACCTCAATAGTGAAGCCACATGCTTTCTATTAAAATAATTTTATGAATCCAACACTCCAGGAAGAAGATAAGGAACCTCCCACAACCACTGCATGCAGGGAGGGGGTACTCTGCCCCAGTGAGAGAAGAATGGGCTGGCAGAGATGCTAAAATCTCAGGATCTAAATGTTTACCTCTGGAGAAAAGGAAGACAAAACAGTAAAAAGCATGTGATACTTTGATATGAATGGCAACTGAAAAAGTAGATGCAATTGTTGTATGAGAAAGAGCACAAGGCAAGTGTACATCTCTCATGGAGACGCTGAGACCAGATGAGTAGAAAATCACAGGATATTAAGTGTGGCAGGAACCTTCACAAGGGAATAGCCCAAAATGCACAACATACCCCAAATCCTCCCAACAGATACTTGAACGGGCTCAACACTGGGAAACATACTGTCTCACAGACGTATCCATATACACTGCACAGTTCTCCAACAGAGAGCCACCTTGGAACAATTCCAACTGCATCTGGGTCTCACTTCTGCTCCAGGACTCCACAGCAATGTTTAGAGTGCAGTTGATGACAACAGCTCAAGTTCCAGTGTTGGTCTCTCACCTGCTCAGCATGGAGCTACAGCTGGTGACAGAACCAGACACGCCTTGCGCTCTATACCTAGAAGGAGGAGATGAAAGAGATGCCTGCCTCACCAGAGCACTGTGAAGATAGACACCCAGATGACCATGAAGACAGAACAAGGAGAGAGCAGTGCTCGGCCCAAGGGAGGTCCTACAGCAGAAATGGAAGAAGATACTCAATTCTCTTTAGTTTCATCTTTTCTTAGTGAGATAACCTATTACTTTAAATATTCCCTCTGACATAATTCCATACATTGCTACACTGTGTGGTCAAGTTTGTCAGTGTCTTACATAAATATGACCAGAATTTTTACATAAGATGTAGGTAGACTGGGGTCATAAACGTCCCGGTCTACTGTCTTATGGTCCTGATCACTGTGTTTCCCTGGTCTAATTCTTTCTGTCATCTTTACCCTGGCTTACCCTCAAATTTTGCAGCTGATATTCTAAACCAAAGCACAGCCATTTATGTTTAATTCCAGTAAAATCTACATAATTTCAGCCTATTCAAAAATTCAGGGGTTTTATCCTATGTATTAACTCCCTGTCTAAATTCCTAACTTCAGGAAGCTTGATTCTAAATAACCATTAGTGACTACTTTTAGTAGTCACTTACCTGTCTCAGTTCAGTTTGACACAATCCATTTAAATAAAAATGGCTCTGTAAGCTGTCACTTCACTGAGAAAGCAGACAGGCTATTTCCACTCCCCTTTCCCTAAGTACCCACAGAGATACCTGGCTCAAAGAGGGATATCAACTTGGTTTAGTTGGGTTAGTCTTGTTCATGTTCAGTCACTAACATGCTATCATTTCTCAAGATAAGCTTCCACATTATAAAACCTGGAATCTGTGGACTGGCTTCTGGAAAATATTGTTCTAACCAATGAAAGTGTCTGCTAAGAAAATATTTCAAAGTTTTTAATGTTATCACATTGAAAAATATTCTCCTCAAATGTATGTTGCATATCCCCATCCCCTACATATTTCCATCACTCTTTAATCCCAGGTTCCATTTCTTAATATAATATTCTATACTCCATTTGCAGTGCTATTTTTCCAAGCAGGCTCTCTTATAGCATTAGAGTTATGGAAAATATCCTTCATTGCTCAGTAGGCCAAGCATATTCCATTAGAAATACACATTATTAAGTTGGTATGCCTCCAAATGACTTTTAGATAATAATCAGAAATTGGCTAAGCTATTTTTTAATATGCAACTTTTCTTTTAAAAGTTTGATTTTAAAAATAACTCCTTTAAAAAAGGAAGATGAGACAGGGAAAGAATAGAAGAAAACAAGAAAAGAGATACCATAATAGAAGGAACCATTATAGGTTTAAGGAGAAATCTGGCACTAGGGAAATGCCCAGAGATCTACAAGAATGACCCCAACTAACAATCTAAACAATAGTGGAGACGCTCATAAATGCCCTTCCCAGATAAAGAGACTGATGACTACCTTAAATATCATCCCAGAACCTTCATCCAGTAGTTGATGGAAGCAGAAGCAGAATCCCACAGCTAAACACTTGCTGAACTCCTGGGATCCAGTTACAGAGAGAGAGAGAGGAGTGATAAGCAAAGAGTGAAAGCAAGGAGAAACCTACAGAATCAGCTGACCTGAACAAAGGGGATTTCATGTACCCCAGTCTGATAGCTGGGAAACCAGCATAGGACCAACCAAGACTCCCTGAATGTGTGTGCTAGTTAGGAGGACTGGGCAGTCTATGGGGCCTCTAGTAATGGATCAGTATTTATCCCTAGTATATGAATGGACTTTGGGAGACCACCCCACATGAGGGATACTCTCTCAGCCTAGACACATGGAGAGGGCCTAGGCCCTGCCCCAAATGATATGGCAGACTTTGAAGAATCCCCATGGAAGGCCTCACCCTTACTGGGGAGCAGAAAGAGGATGGGCTGGGGTTTGGTGGGGGTGGTAGGGGAGGATGGGAGGGTAAAGGAACTAGGATTGACATGTAAAACAACTTTGTTTCAAATTTAAATAAAAAAAGAAAAGAATTTACTCCTTTGCACTGAATCTCACAGTTAGAAAATACCCAGATTTTGGCACTTTTGAAAACATCCACTAATGCTTTATCTTCTTTTTTCAAGATTTCATACTTATTTCTACTGTGTGTGTGTGTGTGTGTGTGTGATTTGAATTTATTTTCTATTTTATTAATATATATATTTATCATCTAAAATGTAATATAATATAAATGTTCTATATTTTCTTGGCATTGATAGTTAAATGTTTTAAGTGTTCATGCAACACACATGTTGATTTGTTAATTTCAAGTAAAATGGGATACCCAGGACATGATATCAAAGTCTGCATTTATTACACTCCTAACCTGCAAATCTCTGTTCACAGCATAGAAATGTGTAACCTTTCAAAAATTAATTTATATATCTAACTCCATGGTATTGATACATAACCTCTAATTTTATGCGACTGAGATAATCTACAATGTGTTCTAAAATGTAATTTATTCCTCTTATCAATATAGCTTATAATTCTGCATGTTTGACATTGTATTGCATCAGATATTTATTTTATTTGCAACTTTCTGTTACTCCAAATAGTCTACACTCACACATACCTTTTATATACATGCATAAATACTTCATAGGGGAGGTTTTCCTCCTCCTCTCTTCTATTTGATGGAGTCCACTTATTTTACTGTTCTTACTACTCTAATACACAATTTAGCTAGGGACTTTGAGCCGATCATTTTACAACTAGGATTAGTAATATAAAGTAATGAGACAATTTTTCAATAAAGAACAGACTTAGGGTCCAAAATGATGTACTAAATTCTAGAGAAAAAACAATAAAAAAAATAATGCAGGCTAAAAAGATGCAATGTCTGATAAAAGCCTTGAGCACAGGTTAGATCTTACAGGGTGGGCATGAGTTACCTGTTCAGAACAAAGTCAGATTTTAAACAAAAAAAGACCAATTCACTCTTTTTTCTTTTTCTTTTTTTCTTTTTTATTTTACTATATGCGATTACTCCATCCCTATGGAAGTAACTCAGGCAATTATTTTCACTAATATATTAAGATTAAAACAACAACCCTCAGGACACATACTAGATCAGGCTTGCTTTTTTACTGAATTCAAGTAAAGCACTAATTGCTAACAATTAGTAGAGGAAATAAAATCCAATGATCATAAGGGATTAATTAGTTTTGATATAGTACCTGCTTAATGGAGCTTAAAGTATAATTTAAAATTATTCTTATTTTATGATTTAAAAGATTTAAATATCTTTAGAAATAAATTTATTAACCAGTGCTACAAATCCAATTAATGCTTTTCCAGATGTTAAGGACAAGCCAATTAGATAAATAAAAAAAAAATTAATAGTAGTTAAATATTCTGGCAGACTTTTAAAAAGAGAAGAACGTTTGACTTTTAAAATTTTAAATCCTTCCATCATAGTTTAGGTCTATTTTCCTGCTCCCAGAGCTTGGAATCTGCTCCTGCATTTTGCCTATCCTGGTTTTACCATGTTTTGTTCCTCTCAGCTTACTCTCTTCTTGGAGTCTTGTAACTTGCTTCAGTCTGACTAGGATGCTGTGCCCTCAGTGTTCCAGATGCCTCTCAGCAGAGACTCAGGCTTTCCTGATCACCCATCTGTTCATACGGATAACCAGACTCTGGCCCTGCAATGGGCAAAGCCTATGGACATGTTCTTTTTCTCCTCTCGACTCACTTTTCAGAATCAATTCAACTCTTACTCATGTGTTGGCTATCTACCAACTTATCAGCAAAGTGACCTGCCTCCTTGTCAATGCCCAGTGTTGTCAGCAGAGGCTGGCACATGTAGGTACCCAGTACTACCTTGTAAATGAATGAGCAAGTCATCCTAGGGCTAGAGGGAATCAGGAATCACTATCAAGCTTTCAAGTAAATATTCAGAATAACAAACCATCAGAATAGGCTTCAGGAGAATATCAAAACTCTTGTGTCTGGGTTTTATTAAAATATATTATTTTAAATATTTCATATATTAGTGGTCATATTTTTATTTTAGAGGTTTCTGTGATAAGGGGAGATGGTTAAGAGAGGAGTATATTCCTATTAAGAATGAACTGGTATCCTGCAAACTGAAAGCTGACCTGCTGTTCATATCTTTGCTTGACATCTTCTAGCTGCCACAGGAACTCCTTGGACTGCTTCTCACGAAGAGACTTGGATCTAGTCAGGTCTGCTTCTACTTTTTCCATCTGGAAAGTTCACAAACAAATTTAAAAAAAAAATGTATTTCAAACCTTAAAGTTTTCCCATCCATTAAATTCCAGATCTTAAACACCTCAACAATCAGTGATGAAGTAAGGTTGATAAAATAATGAAACATATGTCAATTTATTTTAGTACATTTTAGTAATTCCAAGAAGGGAATTAAAATTGGCAAATATCTGTGTTCTAATGTTATAACAATAATAAAGTATACTACATTAATGAAATAAAGAGAAAATATCTATGTAATCACCACACAAGTTCTAGGAAAAGCATTAGACAAAATTCACAATTCACTTTCTTTTTTTCTTTGAAGATGTGGTTTTTCCATATTTCACCTAGGTGGGCCTGGAATCTGAGGTCCCCAACTTCCCATTGCCAGGACTATGGGAGTGTGCCACCACTAATATCTCCTAAAAGTCAGCTTTTTTTTTCATCACTAGAAACTCTTGACAAATTAGACAGAGAAAGAATGTGCTGCAACCTAATAATTAGATTAATAAGCATAAATCAGCATGATATTCAATTGTGAAAAGCTGAAAGTTCTTCCTCTAAGAGAAGGCATTAGAAAGGGTATCCACTTTCACCATTTTCTCCAGTTTTGGAAGGCCTAGTGAGAGCAAGGGCTTGCTAAGGCAAATGAAATCATCGCTGATCTTACAAACAGAAAACCCTGAAGATGTCACTAAAAGCTGTCAGAACTAACAAATGAATTCAATGAAGTTGCGAAGTACAGAGAAGCAATCTAATGCCAGCAGTGTTGTTACATGTCACCAACAACAGAATTTAAGAAAATAATTCCACTTATCGTGCTAACAAAATCAAATGATCCGATACAACTTTAAGCAAACAGTTAAAGAATGTATATGTTAGAACTATAAAATGCTGATAAAAGAAGCCAATTAAAATAATTCAGTATGAAGATATCCTGGTCTCTTTGGTTAAAATAACTAATACTTTTTAAATGTTCACACAAACCAAAGTAATCCACAGATTCAGTAGAGCCCCTATCAAATTAATGTATCATTTTTTCACAGAGCTGGATACAACAAGCCTAAAATGCAAAGGACCATAAAAGAAACCTGGCAGCATAAGCAATCTTGAGCAAAAAGAACAAAGCTGAAGTCATCATACTACCTGACATCAAGATATATCTTGAAGCTACAGTAATCAAAACAGCATGACACTGGCATAAAATCAGACACTCTGACCACTGGAATGAGCTAGAAATGAACATGAATCCCTAGTCAGTTGATTTTCTACATGCATGCCTAGATCTCACAAATGGAAATTTCTTCAAAAATGGTATTTGAAAATTGTCTACTTGAAGAGGGTGGATCTGGATTCTTTCACACAATATACACAAACCTCAAAAAAGGTGAGGGATTTAAACACCTGACACTGTAAAACTAAAGGTGCAAATATACTGGCAAAGCTTCTTGGCATTCATCTTAGCAAAGATTTCTTGGTACAGCAACAAAACGAACAGTTAACAAGCAACAATAGACATGAGAGCTAAAGTTTCTTTACAGCTACTGTGACAATTCAGTGAGGAGATCACTAGACAGTGGATGGAGCATATTTCATAAAGGGTCGGCATCAGAACACAGCAAGGCAACCCAGACATTTAAAACCACTAAAGGCTCAAACATCCTAATGGCAAACTGATTCATGAAAAGATTATTCAATATCACCGACCACTAGGTAAATACAAATTAAAATCATAATTAGCATCTTGTACCCATCAGAATGATTATTACTTAAAAGATAAAGACGGTGCTGAGAAGAAAGCAAAATAAAAGGAATTTCTGAGACTGTTGGTGGGAATGCAAATTAGCACAGCAATTGTAGAGGACACTACGGAGCTTTCTAAACAACTAAAAGCAGAGCTATCAGTTCATCTGGCAATCCAATTACTGTATATATCCATAGCAACAGAAATTGATATGTTGAAGAGATATTTGCACCCCCATGCTTATTGTAGTGTCATTCACAGTAGCCAAAATAAGAGGTCTCCAAATATTCCCAGACACACATACAGAGCTGTGTACAAGCAAAACAGAATCCTGTTCAACCTCTGAAAAGAAAGGCACCTGCCATTTACAACCACATGGGAGGGGGTGCCTGCTAAAGGAAATAAATGAGTGCAGGAAGATTCACTGTTTCACTTATGTGTAGAATCTGACAAAGTCAAATTCATGGAATAGGTAGGACAGTGGCAGTTACCAGACAACACAGAAATGAGAAAGAAACAGGACATGGTGCCCACAATAAAGATTCAGCGAGGCGAAAGGAGTTACTTCTAGAGATCTGCTGCAGCAGGAAGGGCTGCAGTCAATGACACGGACCTCAAGATCATCAAGCATCTTACTTAGCACAGGGAAGGGAGGTGATAAAGATGCCAGCTCCTGTCTGAGCCATCCATGTGACAGCAAGATATGGTATGATACACCATAAACATATATGACGGTGACTTTTGTGGATTTACAAAATAATGAAATCATAACATTTAGAGACAAAGTTTTCTTACGAATGGGTCAGAGTAAATAAAAGTAAAGGAAAGAGACAGGGCAAACTGGGATGGCAGAGCTGATCAATCCTAAAAAACAAACAAACAAACAAAAAACAAACAAACAAAAAAAAAAGCAAAAGTAAAGGTCAGGAAATAGAGGACAAACTTGGCATGGCAGACCTGCCTAACTTAGTAGATTTTTAGACATACAATACAGATTCTTGCCTCTTATTACTTCTGTACAGAATATTAAAATTAATACATTTTAAAATTGAAACTATGTAGTTATAAAATAGCACTTCATAACTAATATTTTATGTACTTAAGCACTGTTGTCTGTAATCAGAATAGAAAACAATTAAAACATACAGAAAGACTTTTAAAATATAAATGTTAAGAAAAACCAAAGCAAGTAACAATAGCTAATAAGTAAAAGTGAAATATATTTTACTTTAGAATAACACTGACCGAGAATGCCAAACCCCACTCCATCTTTCCTCTACAACGTTAGTAGTATAGAAAGCAATTTCTTATAAAGCTTATCTAAAACTAGGGCTCTCAGTTGTCATAACTACAAAGCACTCTGCTTCACCACAAGTCATCATTCCAAATTCCATTCCACTTCAAACAAAAACAAAGGGATGCAAAAACTCCTTGATTGTGCAACTCTGGCTTCAAGGAAAACCAAGAGTACAGTCTGGTGTCTCAGTCAGAAACAGGAGCAGGACTGCACGCATTTCTGTGTTCAGTGTGCACAGAAGCAAGAGCCAGAAACTGAGAAACAGCACTGGGATCTTCCTGGAAGGAGTCCCTGGCTTACTCCTTGCTGCACTTAGAGAAAACCCAGGTACGCAGGGCGCAGGGCTTCAAGAGTATACCATGGGCCTTAATTGTTTCCCAATGTAAGAAAGTTCAAGAGTAAGTGACTACCGCTACAGAAGGTCAACGCTGTCAGGGTCACAGCTGCTGTGCTTCAACCTTGCCCTAGTAGTTGCAAAATGATCTCCCTAGTTCTGGACATCTGGGAAGGGGGCAGGGGCAGAGGGCAAAGAAAAGGAGATGAGGGAAGAGGGGATGAATCAACTCAGAGGCCTGTTTAAGCCAGGGCCTCTGCTCTGTCTTCACTGTCTATGTCACTGGATTTGGAATCACCTAAAAGACACACTTCTGGGCATGTCTGTAAGGGAATTATAAGGGAATTAACTGAGAAGACCCGCCCTCAATGTGGGTGAAATCATTTCACAGGCTGGGGTCCCAGATTAAATAAACAACAAAAAAGGAAGAACGCAAGCCAAGCCCCATCATTAATCTCTCTCTGCTTTCTGAGTATACAATGTGACCAACTGATTTATTCTCCTGCCGCCACACCTTCCCCACCATGATGGACTGCACCTTCAAAACTGGAAACCAAAATAGACACTTTCTTCCTTGACCTTCTGCAAGCTTAAGCTCCTATCAATAGCAACTTAAATGCCCAGTTTGCATCTCATTACTTGGAACTGCATTAAATATTCACCACTTCCTATAAGAGTCTTTAACTGGATGAATCCCTAAATAAGACTAGGGTTCTAGAAGAAAGGAAGAATGTACAACAGATGAATACATAGCATTTCTCATCAACTACAGTCACAAAAAGTAACTGGTCTTTCTCCAATAAAGTGCTGTGTGCCATTACATCATAAGCAATCTGACATGCATAATCTAAGTTGTACAATTACAAAATTATATGAAGTATACTTGAAATATATTTTATTATATTTAATAAACATTTAAAGACATGAAAAGAAATTACCTTTCAACTACTTTCAGACATGTACAAAGATATATAAAAACATAGGTTAACAGATAGACACAAATACCAGGAAGTAGGGCTTGGGAGATGGCTCAGTGGTTGAAGTGCTTGTCCCACAAGTATAAAGACCAGAGTTTGTATCCTCAGAACTCAAATAAATGTTGGGTGGATGTAGTAGCCCATCTGTGATTACAGCCATTGAATACAGAGATAAGAGATCACCAGAGGAAGCTGGTTAGCAAGACTAGCAAGCTCCAGTTTGATTTAAAGAGCCTGCCTCAATGAAAAAGGTAGTAGAGCCACTGAGGATGGCTTCTGACATCAACCTCAAGCCTAGATATATGTGTGTGTGTATGTTTGTGTGTACTTCCGTGCACACACACACACACACAGACACACACACAGAAAATGTACAGATATCCATGCATATTAAAAAAGATAAACAAGTGGCAGAAATCTGGATAAAAAATTATTTATACACCTAGCTAAATAAGGAGTAAAAAACGAAAGTCCTGAATGAAAAAACAATTACCATTAATTAATTCCATCTGTATGTATCTATGATAACCATGTTTGTTTCTTTACTTGCACTGGGGAGCTTCAGGAATGTGGGGGTTAAGGCAGCAGAAGCCTGAGCAGCTGGTCACTGAGTTGACAATCAGGGAACAAAGAGAGATGCATGCATGCTAGTGCTCAGCTCAGTTCAACATCCCTTATAGGATGATGCCACCCACAGTGGACGGCAATTTCCAGCTCAGTTAATGCAATCACAGCAATTTTTCTCAGGCTTGTTCCAAGGCCCATTTTCAAGGTAATTTTAGATTTCATCAAGCTGACAAAGAACATTGGTCATAACAGAAATTTTCACCTAAACTAAAAAAAAGAAAAAATGCAAAGCATAATATAAACATTAATGTATTAAATATTCAGCCAGCTAGTCAACAGGATTGGTTTTCTGAAAAATTTTAAGCACAGTAAACCAGAATGATTTCTAGCTGTAAAATCAATAGCATATATCCAATGACTGTTAAAATAAATAAATAAAAGGAATGGACTGTGAAGAAGATATTTAACAGAGCAGAAAAAGATTAGGAAAGTAGGGAGGACAGAAGATGATACTGGAGCCATGAGCTGCCTGAAGTCCATGCAGTGGGATTGCAGGATTTCCATGAAGGGCATGCTTCCTTTTTTTAAAATATAAGTAACTATTTTTGTAAACCAGAAGAAAAGTTCTTCAAAATGAAAGAAACAGCATGAAGCAAATCTTTTAAAGTTTGTTTCTGCTTTCATTCATGTATCTCACTGTGGATACAGACAGCTTTTCTTCAACAAGCTAAATACTTTTATATTTTAGTTTATACCCCTTTTCTGCTTTCTAGTGCAGTCTCCTAATAGAGAGGGATGCCCTGTACTCTTCTTGTTTCTATAAGAAACATCTTTTCAGGAAAACTAAATCACCACAGGCAAACAGAAAAGGGAGGGAGGCTATAGAAGACATCCAAACACAGCTTTTCATGCACTGAACCTACTGCTTTATTCCCTTGTAGAATTTAATATATATCAGCCACACACTTTTTAAAATAACTGATAATCTTGAATAGGAGACTCCTAATCTATCATGTCTTGCCATACATATTTTAACATTTTGTTTAACATTTACTCAAATTCCCAATGTAAGAATCACTTGATTGATGTGTGAAGAAACCTAGCTGTAAGGATTCCATCACACATGGAATCTCTTAGTACTTATATAAATGGTGCTTTCTTATCTCAGAAATCTGATTGTACTTGGCAAATGATATGTAATAGAAACCATGCCTTCAACAAGACACAACCAGAACAACATCCTGCTTGTGTCATCGCTATTAGTATTCAAAAGTGTGAATAAGCCCTACCCAGCAAACCAGGCTTGGCAAGAGCTGCTTATGAAAACAGGCCATGGAGACAGGGAATGCAGAAAAGCAGAGGATTCCAAAGGCATGCATTACACAGGACTCCATGTGAATTCACTCAGCTCAGAAGCATGGTGGACAGAAGGTAAGAAGAGCACAGACTCTTAAACAGGCACGTTGGCTGGTATGTTTGGTGAAGTTGTAAACTGGAGTGCAGAACAGAGATGGTCTAAGGAATGGTCTGTTTTCCAATAGCAACACTCTAAATGCTACCTGTCATCCTTAACTGCCCACATTTGATGGTCACCTCTTTTTATGTCTTTTAAAATGACGGTTCCACAGTCTTACGTAGCTGTGAACTCTGAATGAGTTGTAATAATGACTGGCTTTGTGAGATATGTCCATGGACTCAACAGTAGCATGAATATTATGGGGGTAGTGCCTTCTGATCCACTGCACAGGAGGAAACTCATAACTGTTACTGTTAATCTGATCAAGAACACAAAGGTGGAGAGTTCCAAGACCCAAAGGTGAGTCTACTACTATTACCTTCTAAATATATATTTCTATAGCCATAAAGTACAACTTTCAGTCCTCATCAGAGAAGCATCTTTGTATAGTGGACTGTAATTAATAGACTTACAACTGGTCAAAACTCAGAAAACACGTGTTAGTGGATGGCTCACCTATACATGGGACATCTATATCACATACCTTGTCTACAAAGCTCAGGTAACATTGTAGAAAGAGGGTAGAAAGACTGTACAGGCCATAAATCAGGGAGAAGTACAGGAAGACTGTCTTCTGAACACAGCAGGGCTGCTGCATCAATGAACTTACAGCAGTGTGGCTGCCTGCACAAGACCACACCAATCAACAATCCAGCCTGGATGGTGGAGGGGCATATGAGCCCCAACCTCCAGCTAAGGACCAACTGACAGGGAAGGGAGAATCAGTTTTCTTTATGAGTGTGGTCTCTGGTAGGTTTACCATACTTCAGTGGATAGCCTTACACCCATGAATCTATGGGCAGCACTAACTGAACTGAACTCAGTGGGTGGGGAAGAAGAGGAGGAGGAAAAAGAAATAACAAAGTTTGGAGGGTGACATTAAAAAAGGATAATAATAATAATGGTTCCCAAGATTACCTTATCCCTGGGACTTTCAGGTCTCATATATATATATATATGAGACAGGGTTTCTCTGTGGCTTTGGAGGCTGTCCTGGAACTACTTGTAAACCAGGCTGATTTCAAACTTACAGAGATCTGCCTGCCTCTGCGCCTCCTGAATGCTAGGATTAAAGGTGTGCACCACCACCTCCAAGCTCTGCTGTATATTTTGATAAGCTGACATTTACCTTGTTACCCAAACCAGATAAGGACACATGCACACACAAACACACATACATGCACACACACACACACACACACACACACACTTTCAAAGAAAATTAAAGGTTAATTCCTGATGAATAACAATGCAAAAATTCTCAATAAAACACTTGCAAATATCAAATTATCATATTAAAATATCATTCACAATGATCACACTGGATTTGATCCTAAAGATGGTTCAACATCCATAAATTAGTAAATATAATATATCACATAAAAGGACTCAAAGAAAAAGATCTCAATAGATCCCAAAAATCATCACACATCTCTTCATAATGGAACTCCCGAAGAAATTAATAATAAAAGACATGCTTCTAATGATAATGAAGGCTATATATAATAAACATATAAGTAATATTATATTAAATGGGTAAAAGCTTAAAGTATCTCTGATTAAATCAGGAATGAAACAATGGTGTCCCCCTTTTCCACTATTATTCAACAAATGCTAGAAATCTTGGAACAATAAGACAGAAAGGAAGACGATATGGTACTACACATAAAAGGCCATAAAGACACCTCCAGATACACACTTTCAGCAAAGCATCAGGATCGAACACCAACAAATAAAAACCAGTAATTTTCTATCTCCCCAAAATGTGCTTGCCAAGAAAGAAGTTAGGAAAACATTATCACAGCAGCTTTGAAAATAAATAAAATAATGCGGAGTAAATCTAACCAAAGCGAAAGACATCTACAATGAAAATTTTAAAATGGTGAGGGATGAGATGCAAGGAGAGATCAGAAAGCCCTTACATTCTGACAAGTGGACAGAATACCCTGAAAATGGCTACGTTTACACAAGTCACCTACAGATTCAATACAGCCTCCACATTTCCAATGAGATTATTCACACACATAGGAAAGACAAGCCTAAGAAAACCCCAGATAGCCAAAGCAACCCTGAGCAAAGAGTGCAATGCCAAGCAAATACCCACAATGCCTTATTCCTAGTAACACCACTGAGCAACCCTAACAAATCAGGGACACATACCAGGGCAACAAGATAGAGGACCCTGAAATAAACAGCTCCAAAAACCTACTTTGGACAAATATATCAGAAAGAAAAAGACAACTTCAACAAATGGTTCTGCAAAAACTGGATGTCCATGAGTAGAACAAAAATAATAAAACCAGATTCCTGGCTCTCGTTAGCTATAAAAATCAGCTAAATGGATTGAAGACCTTACTGTAAGACTGGAAACTCTGACACTGCTATGAGGAAAACATAGGGAAGAACACTTCAAGGTATAGGCCCAGTCAAGGACTTGATCAAGAAGACTCCATCTGGGCAGGAAATAAAAGCAAAAGCTGACAAACATGACTGTGTGAAATTAAAAGGCTTAGGGAAGAGACAACCTACAGAATGGGGGAACATTTTTGCTAGCATGTATCTGATAGAAGAGTAATATGCAGACTATATAAAGAACTATCATATGGCCCAGCTTTACTTCTGGGTATATACCAGGATTCTAAGACAACATACCATAGAACTAAGTGCATGTCAATGGTTAGGGCAGCACTGTCTACAATAGGCAAGTTACAGAGCTACAGAATAAGCCTAAGTGTATGTCAACAGAAAGATGAAGAAAGAAATGTGGTACATACAATGGAGGTGTGTTCATTTATGAAGAACAATGAAATGTTGTTTGCTAAAGAATGTATACAATTGGACATTGTCATATAAGTGAAATAAGTCAGACTCATCATGACAAATTTGTATTTGTCTCATTTCAGAATCCTTGACTTACAGACATAGAATTGTGTGTGTGTGCATGCATGTGTATTGACATGGAAGTTTAAAGGAATTTTGTCTGAAGGAATGAAGGAGACTAGCATGGGGTGAAGTGAACGGAAAGGGAGAATATGTGGAAGGAATGTGGCCAGAGCACACACTATGAAATAGTCTCCATGATTATGAATGCATGTCCATAGAATTTTTAATATGTAAAAAACAATTAAAGAAAAACATGCTATCTGTGGAAAATTATAAATGGTGACCTCTGCCTCTTTTGACATAACCAAGTGATGTTTTTCTTTTCTATCAGTATCACATTACATCAGTCCACAATGGTGTTCTCTATTCTTTCATTCGCAGCTGTGCCCATTGGTGTCTTTCCCCTTTTATTTCCTCATTTAGTCCAGCTTTAGCCGATTTTGACAATATTTCTAAATAGTCACTTGGGTTGCACTGATTTTTCTGTTTCCCTGCATCTAACCCTCCTCTCTACTATGCTTGCTTTACTTTTTATCTGTTGTTAGGGTGAGGTTGAGGGTGCTGGCTTAAGAATGCCATCTTTGGGCACAGGTGCTTCAAGCTTTAAATTTTTCTCTATTCACTACTTTACCTGAATCGAATAAATTTTGGTATGGAATATTACTTGCTTTAAATCAGTTCAAAATATTCTTATTTACTTTGTTTTATGGACCTTGATCCATAAATTATTTTCAAGAGTCTGTTGTTTAATTTTCAAACATTTGAGTGTTTCACATATTTATTTTGTCATTTATTTCTAATTTATGATAATGTGGCTCAAAGAACATACTCAGCATAATTTTCATCCTTTTAAATTTATTGAGACTTGTCTTGTGGCCGAGGATATCATCTGTTCTAGAAAATGTTTCATGAGTGCCATGACTAAAATTACCACCCAAGTCTAAAATCCCCCCAAGTGGCACAACCAAAGCCAGTGCAGCATGAGAAAACTTTGAAACTTAGAAAATGAAATTTTCTGAAAAAAAATGAGAGAGAGAGAGAGACATGACCTTTGCTTGGAAATGAATTCAGTTAATCTGTAAAATTAAAAGAGGCCTCAGCATCCTCTATGGTATTCCACCAGAGCTCAGTGGTCAGAAAGCATTCATAGAGACTTTCCTCCACAGGACTGTCAAGTATCCATTTGTTGAGAATTATCAATAACCGAATCCCTCTAATTGCTCAGCAACATCCCATGTTGTTAGCTCTTGTCTATCTTTGCATTGGATAAGTAGCATTTGAATTATTGATGTTTGAAATATTTATGAAGAAAGTTGCTGTCTGCATTTGTATATTAAATTCTTGTCTTCAACGACTTTTATTTCTCTTCATTAAGTACATAGTATGTTTAATTGTACCAGTATGTTTAATTGTTTAATTAACTGGCAATCTTCCAAAATAGTAACACTATTTTTCATGTTTTCTAACAACAAATAAGAGCTCTAACTGTATCACATCTTTTTTAAGACTTCATATTGTTCACTTAACTTCATTATTTTATCCATTCTATGTAAAGAAGAGTGACATCTCCTTTTTGTTTTAGTTTGCATCTCTTTAATGAGATGTTCAGCCTCTTTCAATGTATTTATTGGACATTGGTACATCTTCTTTGAGGTGTCTATTCGATTCTTTGCCTATTTTTGATTGGGTCATTTGTCTTCTTATTGAGTTATATTATGGTCTTTCATATTTTAGACACAAATTCATTGAAATGTAGAAATAAAAATATTTTCTCCCATTCTCCAGTTTGTCCTTTTGTTGTCGTTTATTGGAGTCTTTTAAAGAGCAAAACCCTTTAATTTTGGTGAAGTCAATGTAGCAGTTTTAATTGAAATTGAATTTCCATTGTTGCAAACAATGTCTTCTTTGATATGTCAAGTTTTAGAAATAAAGGTTTGTTTATGGTCTACTGAATTTTGTAACTGATTTACAAAAGGAAAGATTTAATATGTTGTCTCGACATGGTAGAAAACAGAAAAAATTGTGTGGTTCATACACCTCAGTCTAACAGAGAAAAATACTAGCCTCAGTAAAAATACCTGCCAACTATGACCTCTTCGTGCATCACTAACACCTTTCTAAACATGGGAATGGAGCAGTCCTGCCTTTGACACACAAACACAAGCCCTCTGGTCTAGTTTAATAACTTGTATTAATTCTACTTTGTATGATGCTCTATTACAGTTATCTTTTATTTTCCATGAAAATAAATGGCACATTTTCATCATCCTTTTAACAATTTTTTGGTTAATTTTATTTAAGTAATGCCTTTTGTAAAGTACATTTATTAGTACTCATGATTAGCCTATTAATGTTTACTACTACAAGAGTGTACTTTGTTATACTCTGGAAATTGCACCATTACCTGCTCTGTTCTTTGGCAATATTCTCTCTCAGGTTCTGAAATTACCTTTTCAAGATATTTAAGAAAATGTGCATCTTATTAATAGCATTAGTGCCCATATTTTGCTGAAATAATTACCTAGCCTAAACCAATATCCATACTTCAATAGTTTTTTACCCAAATGAACTTCCATATACAATGTGGTGGCTGGGCAAGTAGGTTGTAACCTAACCTAAGACTACAGGCTACAGGCAAGCAGCACAGCAACAGTGAATCACAACAGCCACCCATAAGCCAACTCCAGAGCGAAGGCTGCCATGTTATACTCAAATAAGGCAACTAGAAAAGTGTACCAAGCAGGAAATAGCTGTTGGTCACTTCAATCTCTTTGCTCATAAAAGCAACTCACCACATTATAAGACTGAGGTGCTGTGGACTCTAAACTATTTTTATTCCACCATGGTGCCCAATTCTATAATATTTTTTTCTTTATGATCAAGAAAATGTTACAAAGTCCAACTGGTCTCAAAGTCTCAAATTTTTTTTGTTTGTTTGTTTTTTGTTCTCTACTTAAATTTTTTTCTGTTGATGTTTCTTTTATTGGTTAATGAATAAAGCACTATTAGTCAATAGGAAAGCAAGATAGGTGGGACTAGGAGACAAGGAGGATTCCAGGAAGAAGTAGGGAGTGAGTCAGCATGTAGAGACTTGAGAGAATGCCAGCACCTCTCTCCGGTAAGATGAGACCACGTGAAATTACTTAGATTAAAAGAAATGGGTTAATATTTAAGACAGAGTTAGCCAATAAGAAACAAGTAACAGGCCAACAGCTTTATATCTAATACAGCATCTCTGTGTGTTATTTGGGGCTGGCGCGGTGGTGGGACAAGACCAGTGGTGGTGGGGAAACACTCATAACAGTTGTGGAATATTTATTTAAACTGTAAATATGGGTCTCTGTCTAATATACCTTTTGATTGGCTAAATAAAGAGCTAAGTGACCATTAGCTAGGCAGAAGAGAAAAGGTGGGATTTCTGGAAAGAGAGATACCTCATGATCAGGAGAGGCAAAAGTTCATCAGACTACATAGTCATTCCATCTAAATTAACTCATAAGACTAACAAATGTTTTTCATTTGATCAGATATAAACTGCCAATTTCAAGGTGGTTAGCTACAATGGTCCAGGATCATAGATTATTCCAGTCTGAATTTCACATAAGCCTTATACTTTCTCATCACACCAAGGCTTGACAACAACTAGGTCTCACAGGATCTGATCTTTATCTCACTTTTTCAGGATTTGCTAAGGATGCTGTTGCCCCTAAACAACAGGAAGTGATTTTAAGAATACAATGCCCATATTCCCAAGAAAATGGGGGGTGATTTTTGAACATTCAGTGGATTATGGATGTTTGTCATTGTTTAGGGGGTTGGTTGCAAGTTGTTTTTAGTCATAGTCAGGGAAGAAGCCAAGCAAAAGAGATTAGATTCAGGGATCTTGTTCTGAAAATAAAAATGGGGTATATAAGAATAATAGGATAAAGAGGGAGATTAATTAATCTACTTTCAAACTAAAATAGCAACTAGTAGTCTCAAATATTTTACACTGGTATGAATTTTTGTACACATACAAATTCAAGGTTGTTTTCGCTATACTGTATATAAGTTTCTACTCTTGTTTAAGATAGTTTTATATATTGATACAAACTTAAGGTTAATTTTTGTTATACTGTATATATGGTTCTGTTCTTATTTAAGGTATTGTACCTATGCAACTCATTTAAAAACATAATGTAAAGTTCTAGTCCTTGAAAGCTACTTAGGATAATAAAGAAAGATTAGTAGTTAGTCATTTATAACAATCAAACTTATAGTCATGTTAGGTATGCTTTCAAGGTCAAATAGGGATCTATTTTAAATATACAGATGATCTTCAAACACTTCAGAGACCTAGAGAATATAAACTTTGAATGTTTTAATAATATGAGGCTTTTCATGACAATTAGACTTGCCTGTTCCTGGCAGCACCAATTTACTACAAAAAAGGATGATGGGCATTGAAGGACCTCCATATGGAGTTTGCTTTCATTGTGGCAAAGCTAGACAATGGGCAAGAAACTGCCCTGCCTTGACTGCTGACAGTATGCTGTCCAAATTGTACAAGCAGGAAGGAAAAGGTGATTGCTGAAATTTGCCAAGATGAGATAGAACAGTCCTTCAAAATTCCTGCTTCACAAAAGTCTGTTAGATATTCTAGACCTGCAGGCCAAAGATGGAAGCCCCAGTGTTGCAAGGGAAATTTGGGTGACTGTCTAGGCAGCCAAATGTCTCTTCCATTTCTATAGTTTTGCAAGTTGTGTACTCTGCACTTCATGTTTGGTCAGGTAATGTTTTACCTTTCTCTGGCATCTGATGGGGATAGACTATTAGAGAGATACACTCTTTCTTTGTTACCAAATTCAGAAAAAGAAACTCATAAGGGTGATGTAAATGAATAAGGCTGAGAGACATAATAAGTGTTTTATCTAAGAAAATGTTTTGAGGTCTAAAGAGATTGTTTGGGATTGGTAACATAAGTTAAAATTGAAAGTGAATTAGGTATAAAACTTTAGAGTCATCAATATAGGATAGATAATGAGTAATTTCTCCAAATTTACCAATACAAATAGGCTGAACATTGTGAATGTAATCTTATTTGGCACTTGTTCTTATTGTATTTAGTTTTACTATGTTAGAATTAAAACCTTTCCCTTTCTCTCCTCTGGAGATGTAGCAGACAAGGGAGGTATAGGGCCAGCATTTCCAGTAAGCCAAGACCATGTAAAAACACTTAGATTGATAGAAATGAATTAATATTTAAGACAGAATTAGCTAATAAGAAGCTCTAGCCATTAGCCAACAGCTTTATAACTAATAGATTCTTTGTGTGTTATTTAGGGCTGATACGATACAGCTCTGGAACCAGGCTCTCAGCAAAGTGCTTGTAACAAAATGGCGTCTGCAACATGGGTACTAAGAACTTCCACTTAAAACTTAACAAAAGCTTAAGAAAGGATTTTAAAAACAAAACAACACAGACAAGCAAGGCTTCTTGGTAGCAGTATTTTTCTCGGGAGGGCTCTATTTAGCTAGAGACAAGCAGAGATTTGTGTTGCTCCTTTAAGGGAGGTTTCTTGACTTGGCATAAGCAGCAAAAAATCGCAGGGTGCTTTTAAGAGGCCCTGCTAATAATTCAATGGTGTGTATGAGCAGTTGGTAGTGACAGTGACCACATGTCCAAGCAGGCAGCATGCTGCTTGATGGCAGCATAGGCCAAAGCAGTGAGCACAGCTCTCAGTACTGGCAGTAGATGTACCCCTGCCATATTGGAAAGCCAGCTGCTTAAACAGCTGCTGCTTTAATTTTAGCAATATGTTTAGCAGATAAAAGACATGTAACTAGAAAAAAAAAAAGTATAGACAGTAAGACAGATTCGGATGAAGTAAAACCTAAAAGGTTTTTACAGTGTGTTTAAAAATATACACAGGCTTGGAAGAGAAAAAAAAAAAAGGCAGAATAAAGTAGTAGGAAGGAAGGAAGGAAGGAAGGAAGGAAGGAAGGAAGGAAGAAAAGAGTAGTTGGGTACACTGGCACACACCTTTAATCCCAGCACTGGGGAGGCAGAGGCAAGCAGATTTCTGTGATTTCAAGGCCAGCCTGGTCTACAGAGTGAGTTCAAGGGCAGCCAAAGTTACACAAAGAAAACCTGTCTCAAAAAATGAAAAAATAAAAGTAAAATAAGTAGAGTAATTAAAAAAAACTCATGTAAATATGGAAAATACACAGAGAGTCTGGATACTGTATGGTATTTTGCTATCTTTGGATTGTTTGACTGCTGAGGAAATAGTAACAACTACTAAAAGAAATACCTGGCAGATACTGACACTAGCTAACCATAGAGGTCTGTAGGTCTGTACAGCAGGAAAGAATTGACATAACTGGGCAGAATCAGAATATAAGCAGGGACAAACAAGAAATCGCTCTCTTCTCTGCAGAATTGTAGCAGGCAAAGGAGATGCAGGGCAGGCATTCCCAGTAAGCCTAGACCACATGGAAATACTTAGATTGATAGAAATGAGTTAATATTTAAGACAGAACTAGCCAATAAGAAGCTTTAGCTATTGGCCAACAGTTTTATAACAACAAAAAATACCAAACAAACTGTCCTTTTTATTTAGACAAAAATGGGAAAATGTTTTAGAATATTTGTCTTCATTGTAAAGATGTGTCTTTGCCTAAGGCACCTTATGATTGATTAATAAAGAGCTCGTCTAATAGACGAGATTAAGTGAGACTTACAGAAGGAGAGAGAGGGGAGTCTGGGAGGAAGAGAGGCAGAGACATCAGTAAGATGCAGTGCGAGTTTGACGTAAGAGTGGAAGAGAGGTAAAAACTACATGGTGGACTGTAGATTAATAGAAGCAGGTTAATTTGAATTATAAGAGCTAGGTGGAAAGAAGCCCAAGCTAAAGGACAGGCATTCATAATTAATGTTAAGTCTCCATATCATTATTTTGGAGCTGATGGCCCACAAGAAAGACTAGCTACACACCTTTGGAACAAAGTCAACCAAGTTTTAATTTTTTTATATTGGGTGTGTGCATGATGGGAAGGGTATGTGTGAGGTCAGAGGATAACATTGTGGTAGTGTGCTCTCCCTCCACCTTGACATGGTTCCAGGAAGCACACTCAGCTCTTCATGCTTGATGGCTGAGCTATCTCACTGGCCTCTCTATGTAGCCTTGGCTGTCCTGGAACTTAATGTGTAGAGCAGGCTGGCCTTCAAGTCACCGATATCCATCTGCCTCTTCTTCCAGAGTGCTGAATTTAAAGGTATTGACCACCACACCCAGTTTCAAGTTTCAACATTACTTTAAGCTATGTTTCCCTGGTTTTAAGAATCTTCTGAGTTTCACATATTCGTGACTAAGAGTCTTACATGCTTTGGTTTTCTCACTATCAATCTCTTCTTTTACCCATGGCTATGCTCATGACCAAACTCAGGGTCTCAACCAAGGTAGCCAGTGTTGGACCAGAAAGCTATTTCTCCCAGTCCTATGAATCTATCTGTTAACCTTCACTAGTTTAATTTAATGACTTTATTTTAATTTATTAATGAGAGGAACATCTGTGTTTGTGTCTGTATTATGTGCACATATGGGGGTGTGTACAAGTAGTTGCACATGCAAATATAGACTAGATGATATCAGATATCTTCCTCAGTCACTTTCCGCCTAAATATTTTTATTTTATTATTTCCCATGTGGATGTTTTGCCTGCATTTATGTCTATAGATTATATGTAAACAGTGTCTCTGGAGGCCAGAAGAGGGTGTTAGATTCTTTGTAACTGGAATTAGAGCAGATTGTGATCTGCCACGTGGGAGCTAGAAATTGAACCCAGGTCCTTTTTAAAGAGCAGCCAATCCTCAGGCCCCACATCCACTTTACTTTTTGAGACAGGGTCTGTCAATGAACTCAGAGCTCACCAATTCAACTGGCCTGGTTGGCCAGCAATCTCCAAGCATTTGCTATCTCTGCCTTTCCCCATGCCTGGTTCCTTGTGCTAGAATTACAGAAGTATGTGACTCTCTATGTCTTTTACATGGTTGATAGGGTTCTAAATGCAGAGCCTCTTGTTTGTGTGGCAAGAAGTTTATGAACTGAATCATTTCCTAGCTTGTTCAAGTTCTTAAATTTGTATTTTACAACATATATAACTTCTTTTTGAGAAGTCAGTTCACTTCATATTCCTTTTTATAATTTAAAATCATTTAACATTTAAATTTATGTCTACTTTAATGAAATCTTTGCCTCGCCTTTACTATCCCTATGTGTGGGAAGCGTATGCTTCATGTCCAAATAAATGTGTTCATGTAATGTTTTTAAAGTAAAAGAAGTAAGGTGTGTGTGTGTGTGTGTGTGTGTGTGTGTGTGTGTGTGTTTGTGTGTGTGTGTGTTTCCTATTACTTTGAGAGAGAAAAACTCCCTGGTTATGGATTGAATTGAACTGTAATTTTTTTCCTCTCAAACTGTGAAGCACTACTCCATTATCTTTCTAGTTCCTTTACTAGTATCATAATGCCTGGAAAATTATAGCATACTTATTTTGTTCTGGAGGTTCAATGCTTTCTCCATGGTATTTCCAATTTTTATTGCAGTATTTAATTTTTTGTATGTGGTCCCTAGAAAGGTACTGTGCTCCTTAAACTTCCTGCATTCTATCATAGGTCATTTTCAGAGTTGTGTTTTTACACTGAATACTGAATGCAGAAATCTTTTGTAGGGTCTATAGAGAGTTCTCTGAAGTTCTGTTATTTGACTGTTTTTGTCTTCTTAATTGTCTGTCAAATTTGTGAGCCTTTTAGCATTACATCATCAGCTCTAAGTGCACTTAGTGACCCAAAGTTGACCAAAACACCTTTTCTCAAAAAGTTGTCAAACATGAATCTAAAATTCTTGGCAGTATATTTATATACTCTTGCCTAGAGATTTCCTTTTTGATATTTTCTCTATTCCTTTCATTTCAAGCCTATCAGAGAACTTCCTATAGCTCCATGAAGTATCTGGACCAGATACACATCCCAGGACCTGATGGAGCAGGCACTGAAATTCACATCCATAGACCATGGATAGAAAGTCTCTGCTTCCCATCACAAAGCCCCCCACCCCTGCCCAACCAAGCTTTTGCCAGGCAGCAAGTTAAAAAAAGAAAAGCAGAGCCCTCCAACAACATTCCTAGTGTGTGCATAATCCCAGAACTGAGAAAGCCACACCAAAATGAACAGTTTCAAACCCTAAAGCCTAGTGGCTTTGCTAAGGACCCTTTCCAACATTCATATGTGTTTGGTACACCTAAAGGAGACACCTGCAGCTAAAGTGACACATACTACAACATGCTGCTTCAGCAACTGAGCTGCCTGATTTTTATGTCAACTTGATATAAGCTAGAATCATTCAGTAAGAAGGAACCTCAGTTGAGAAAAATACCTCCATAAGACTGGGCTATAGGTAAGTCTGTGGGGCATTTTCTTAATTAGTGATTGATCCAGGAGGACCCAGCCCATTGTGGGTGGGCTACTTGTGGGCTGGTGATCCTTGGTGTTATAAGGGGTAGACTGAGCAAGCCATGAGGAGAAAGCCAGTAAGCAGCATCCTCCACAGCTTCTGCATCAGCTCCTGCATCCAGGTCTTGCCCTGTTTGAGTTCCTGCTTTCACTTCCTTCAGTGATGCGTTGTGATAAAGGTGTGTCCTCCCCAAGTTGCTTTTCATCATTGTGTTTCATCACAGCAACAGGAACTCTATTAATATAGTCTAAATATACTTACTACAAGGAGCTGATAATTAAAATGTACTCATCTTCATATGGTAAAATATGTTTACCAGTAAAATATACCAATTAAACATATGATACAAATATATATTAGATATAACAAATCAAATGAGAATAATAGATAAAAGCTTTTAGTACTTACATAATTTTTTTTTAAAAATTTCAAAAATTTTAAGTTTTCTTTTAAAATTTGAGACTTTCATTTGTATACAACAATCATGTATATACAAAAATTACATATTCTTTCAATAAAAGAATCAAAATATGCATATCAGTATACACTAAAATCCATATTATATGGGCATTATGTATACATAAAAATTTAAATGCCAAGTTTTTCTTATATAATGAAAAGCTATTGTATTTTATATATAAATCACAAATGGAGATTATACATGAAATATAAAATAAATTAAAATAATTTACATAAAATTAGTTTATTAGACCTAGAAAAAACAACATGAATAGACATGAATAAAAAAAATATATTGGGCCTGGTGGTGATGGTGCACACCTTTAATCCTAGCACTAAGGAGGCGGAGGCAGGCGGATCTCTGTGAATTGGAGGTCAGCCTGGTCTACAAAGCTACACAAGAGAAACCCTGTCTCAAAAAACCAAAAACAAAAAATTAAATTGGACATCACCTGTAATATTTTAGTCTGTACACACAGTGTTAACAATGTGGGTTCTTCATAATGCTTAGATGTTTGTAATAATTGCCTTGATTCCTTTGCAAAGGTCTAATTTTCTCACAAAAACTTAACCTTCAAGAGCTGGAAACAATTTATCTCCTCTTGAGTTGCCCAGTGGCAGAATGTGCTATGACTGATCAATAAAACAGCATTTATGGAACATTCAGAAGCACAGCCAACGTGTGGTGGCCTTTTCTGGCATTTTTGCCATTACCACACTTGATGAAGGGGCTTTTGAACATTTAAATGATCATTCTGGCTTCAAAGGTGAAACAAGGACTCAAATCCCTTTTCATTCTCAGTCTCTGGCCCAGCTTTATTCCTCCTTTTGACAAAGCGTTCTTTTTTCTTGAGATGCAGGGGTGAGGGGGTCTCACTATATAGTTCTGGATGGCCTGGAACCTGCCATGTGGATAGGCAGGCCTGGAACTCATAACTCTGCCCAATCCTTCTTTTTAATTACATATACTCATGTGAGCCTGTGTGTGGGTATCTACATGTGAGTTCAGTTCTTATGGAGACAGTCTGATTCCTAACAGGCTGTTGTGAGCCACCTGTGTGTGTGGTGGGACCAGAACTCGGGTCCTCTGAAAAGGCAGTGTGTGCTTTAACTGCTGAGACATTCTCTAGCCCTTGAGGACAAAGCTTTCAGAAGTGAGATGCTTCTGTAGATGAATGCATGCATGTCTTACCTGCTCTTTCATCTCAGCATAGACCTTCTCAGAGTTCACTTCCACTTGCCGCTTAAACTCCTCCAGGGCAGCATCTGCCTGCTGGGCCTGCGACCTCTGAACCTCAGTCACACGGCTGAGCTGCTCCTCCTTCTCCCTACAAAGTTCATAAAGCTCCAGAGTTACATGGGGAAGGATGAAGAAGTGGCTAGAGTGGGAAAGGGGAAATTCTGTAACTGTATCTTAATTTCAAAGTTTTAAAAAATTAAAATGAAAAGAACCAGGCTTCAATAAAAGAACAAAATTAGCCCTCTCTAAAACAAAATTCAGATTGTACTTTTTGATCCATATTCTATGAAACTTCTCTTTCAGAATATGACAATTGAGCAATCTGTATGGGGTGGGAGGTCATAAACATACAATATGTATTTTGATGATGACATAACTACATTCAAAGATTCCCCTAATAACAAACTATACAAAACTGTATCTCCACCAACTGGGGGGATAGACAAAATATGGTATATCTATACAATGGAATATTACTTAAGTAGGAACATTTTTTATATATAGCACAAAATGGAGACTATGTATACAAAATCTTTAAAATATTAAGGCAAATAAAGTCAGTCATGAAAAAAAATCACATATGATCCCATTTACATAAAAAGTTCAGAACTGAAAAGGCTATATTCAGAAAATGAATTTGTTGTTAGGAACTAAGGGAATGTGGACAGGAGATTGGTTACTTGATGGATATGTGGCTTCCTTTTGAGTCATGAGTATAATATGGAACTGCATAGTGGTAATAGTTACAAATTGATGTTGAGAATCTATCAGATTATTCTTTCTAAACAAGTGAGTGTAATGGCATGTGAATTCTAATGGCTGAAAGACACACACACACACACACACCATCCATTGCCCTGCAGATGGGTACAGAGCCCTAAAACTGCTGTACTAGTTCATCTGCCTGAATCTGACGGCCATCACATCTATTCATACATCACGCTGAACCTGTTCACTCAAGAGATCATTACAAAGCAACAGAACTCTCCACATGCTGATAGAAGGAAAGCATGAAGCCATTAATTTACTAATGCATTCAAGTTCTGACTAGGCCCTCCCTGCATATTAAGCGAAGTATTTGTATATATAATATTTCATTTATCTTCACAATAAGGCCATGCAAGAGCTACTGTCCTTTCTCTTACAGAACAGGAAACCTGGACTTGAACCAGTTCTAAGGTGACCCTTCTCGTGAGAGCTCAAGCCAGGACTCCATAGCCACAGTGGCTCCTAGCATGCCTGCAGGTGACCACCTCACTGTGCTGCTTTCCTGATGAATCTTCCTTCCCTACTGCGTAAATCCATATAAACACACAAAATTGCCTATTCCTACCAGTAACAATGATGGATGCCAGGAGCCAGAACAACTTAACTCATGCAAATCACTATGTGAATTTTATCACAATGGGAGGAAACACCCTTCCCAAACCATTATGCTACTGCCTTTTAAAAGGTGAGCAAATCCAGGTGATGGTGGCACATCACTTGGGAGGCAGAGGCAGATGAACCTCTTTGAGTTCACGAACAACCTGGCCTACAAGAGCTAGTTCCAGGACAGACTCCAAAACCATAGAGAGACATCCCTCTAAGATAGATCATTATAGGTTCTCTTATAAAAACATATATATCAGAACGTCAAACTATCTCCCTGATCTAACCTGGAAACCTTTGCCAAAGCATAAATGGCCAATACACCGATAGGAAAAATGGCAAGTAGCTTCCATTTAAATAGGGTTCCCCAGTCTCTTTAAAACCAGCAACTGTAGATGGGGGTTACTGTTCTTTCCAGACCCCATTACCACCCCACGCTGTGTTTGGGCACAGCACATCTATATCTAAGGAAACCTTTGCATATGGCTTAAATGAACTTACTATCAATCTACATTTCCATGTAAGGACCATCTGTGCCTATTTAGACTTTGGAAACCTTTCCTTCAGGTGTTCATTTTATTTAGTGTGTGTGTGTGTGTGTCTCTGTGTGTGTCTGTGTGTCTGTGTGTGTGTGTGTCTGTATGTTTGTGACCCACACACATGAGCACACATGCTGTTATACATGTGTGCAGGTGCACATGCTTACATGTATGTGGAAGCAGAGGACAGCCTCAGGTATATGCAGGTCAGGCTGGCTGGCCCCAGAGCCTGGGGAGCTTCATTGCTCTGTCTTCCTACTGGGATTACAAGTGTGAGCCTATATTTACTTGCCTGCATATATTTACTTGGACCCCGGTAATAATCACTGCAGTATACACCGTGACAAACCAATGTCTTCCAGTGGAATCCCTCTTCTTTTTTATAATGATAGCCAGCATTTGTATGCTGTGGGGTTTAAGGCTTCCCCATGGCATGTGATACCAAGAATGGGAACAAAGCCATTCTAATCAGGCTGCAGGCCAGATGCTGCTCATAGTCACTGCATTTTACAGCAATGGGGAACAGACTGCTGGAACTTTGGAAACCTTTCCTTCAGGTGTTCATTTTATTTAGTGTGTGTGTGTGTGTGTGTGTGTGTGTGTGTGTGTGTGTGTGTGTGTCTGTATGTGTGTGACCCACACACATGAGCACACATGCTGTTATACATGTGTGCAGGTGCACATGCTTACATGTATGTGGAAGCAGAGGACAGCCTCAGGTATATGCAGCAGGCATGCACTCTGTTTGAGCTGGTATTTCGCTAGTCTGAAATTCATCAAGCAGGTCAGGCTGGCTGGCCCCAGAGCCTGGGGAGCTTCATTGCTCTGTCTTCCTACTGGGATTACAAGTGTGAGCCACCACACTCAGTTTCTCTCCATGGGTTCTGGTGACTGACTCCTGTCCTCATGTCTGCACAATTAGCACTTTACCGACTGTGTCATCATCTCAGCCCCAATGTGTTCATATTTAACAGAAAGAAAACCATCGTTTTGTCTACTATTTTTCCAACACATTTTTAAACAAATATCTTTAGGTTAATATAGTTCTAAGTTGCAATGCCCCAAAATCGGTAATGATTTTTGCCATTCAACCTTAAAAACTCTTAAATTGACCATAACACATCATTATATAAAAGATCAAGCACTCTGATGGGTGCTGGAGCTTTAATTTAGTTTCATGCATCTACACTATAATAATCTGCCCAAGAATCAGAAAGTCTTAAGCTGTATGTGGAATTCTGTTATATATACTGAAAAAATTGACTGTTAAAATATTTGCATGTAGAAACTGCATACAGGAACATTGTAAAGTCATCGAACTGTATAGCCACCACATTCTAAACTTTGGAGACAATTGGATGTTCTCTAGTGGGATGGTCATGAGTGGCAGCAAGAGACTAGTTGTTTCTTCTGTTGGAAGTATGCTCCAGTTGGAAGCAGTTATGGCTGGTAACTGGTGAGCCCATTTCAGTGTTGGGTTAGGCAGGGCAAGGGCTATTGAGCCACTGCTTAGAGATTACAATGGTTAACCTATGTAAGTCTTTATGTGTTGATATACTCTTAAAAACATTTGAGAAATGTTTTAGGTAAAATTTACCAAAGACTTATCTATGTTTGATCAGTCTCTACATAGAAAACAAACAGTACTGGATAATATTTGAAAATGACAAATACTTAATCCTTAGGTTTAAAATTATATACCATTAATTTATCCAAGGGAAATCCATTAATAGTTTGGTAAAAAAATATGTAACCTAAAGCAGAATTATACATTTGGAAAATTATTTTATTATATGTGTAATAATTCACATGAGGTGTTTAAACATTATAAATTTAATAGGGCAAATCTCTTAACATCAGTTCAAAGTGCAACTAGGTTCAACATACAAAATCATGAACTTCAGCCATAATCAATATAGTCTATAGACCAGTTAAAATGGTGAAATAAATTCTGTACATAAAGAGTGTTCTCAATTCACAATTTCTATCTTGATTAGGAACTAGCATTTTAAAAAATATTAAATAGTATACACAAGGAACTAGAGAGATGGCTCAGTGGTTAACAGTGGGTAGTTCTTACAAAAGACCTGGGTTCAATCTCCAGAACAAGGTCAGATGGCTCAAGACTGCCTAAACTCCAGCTCCACAGAGATCCAACACATCTGGCCTCTGTGGGCATCTGCATTCACGTCCATATACCCCTACACACACACACACACACACACACACACACACACACACACACACACACACACACAAATTAAAAATTAAAAATAAGTTTTAAAACGTAGTAAGCATAGGGAGATGTCAGAAATCTGGCATCCACACAGGGTACTCTAATCACACAGTATAAAGCTAATTGTCAAAGAAGGTCTTAGGTCTTAGTGTAGATTGTCTTTATCTTAATTTAAATAAAAATGATCATTTTAATGAGCTCTATTAAACTTACACAAGGTGCTGAAACAGAAGTAACCCTTTAAACCTTTACAGTCAATGGTCTGGTCCTTGAGGTCATAAGAATGCTGTGTCTTTCAACTGTGACCCTTAATAATAGTACATCATACAAGGGGCAAAATAGAAAAAAAAGTGACTTTCAAGATTATTTTTCCAGTGAACTCATGCAGCTGACGATTAATGTATCACTCAAATTCCTTAAAGCTGATTGTATGAAGATAAAGAGGTGGAAAGAAAACTTGCTTTTTAGCTCTGATTTATTTATGAAATTTTCCTCATCTAAGAACATAAAGGATAAAGAAAAAAGAAGCTGCATTCTTACCCAGCCACAACTTAGCTCAGATTAAAGGATGCTCTGAAGTGCATGATTATTTCAAAAGGGCAATAAAATGCAGGGACTAACAGACTACAATTTGGTATTTCTTGAGCTTTATAAGCTAACATTTATATGTGCAGGCCAAGCCTAATTTGGATGTCTTCCTTTGGCACATTTCTGTGGCAGTACTTTTGATAACGATGGCTGTGGTCCAACACATATTTACAAGGCTTCACATTACAGTACACTTCATTTGCTGCCAGCTTGGCATCCCCACTGGAAACTCCAAGAAAAACAAAACAAAACAAAACAAAAAACTTCAAACAAGCCTGGAAAACAGCTCAAAGTCTCTATTCCTTTCCATCTGGGCTTGGAGCACAAGCTTTTCAACGGCAATATCACCTACCTACTTAAATTAATTAGACTGAGTCAGAAAAAAAATGCTATACCAGCCATACCATCTACTTAGCATGATTAAAAAAAAAAGCACTGCTTATCTTCTTCTTCATGAGACTTCAGTACACACTGGCCTCTGGTAATCCACCTAAATCATGGTGAATGCCACAAAAACTGCAACTCTTTAGGGGTCAGAAAGGAATGCCTAATAAAATGAACATTAGTATTCATTTTAGTATTGACAAGACACCAATACTGAAGTCCCCAGTTGACCTGTATAGTTAACACAGTCCATGTGTGCAAGGTCAGAGGCCTTGAACACAAGCTTCTAGAAAATGTTCAAGACAAGGAAATGGCTCATCCCTGAATCCCTCTCAAAGAGCAAGGCTTGACAACACCTTGACTTTAGCTCCCCATGTCTCATGGTGAACTGCTGACTTCCACAACAGCAGGGAATAACTTGAAACCAGTTTAACACTGGGATTTGTTACAGTCACAAGAGAAAAATAGTTCAACATTTGAAATTATCAGACACAATGTGGTGAAGGATATCAAAAGTATTTAATATAAAATTCCTAAAATGTCTTTAAAAATATTCTGGGGAACAAAAGACTTCAGTATAAGGAAAATTTAAAAGGTAAATCAGGCCAAAAAATATGAATAAAACCATTTTTTCTTTGAATATATAGTTTTGATTTTCAGGCTAAAAAACAACCTAAAAATGAATTCTTTCTCCAAAAGACACTATCTAAATAAAACATGAGCAAGTTTTCACACTGAAAGCCAAGGACTTCCAGAGGCTGTTAGTGAAGCCAAGCATTCCTTGACTAGGATGCATCTGCTCAAACTGTCTTCATCCTGATAGTGAAATCACTTCAGCTATGGATGAACCAAGACTTTTGGAGATCAAAATGCTCAAAAGAGCAGCCAACAACATAAGGGAATTCTAGAAAATTCTCTTCTGACATGAATGTAACAGTCCCAGAGACCCGGCTCCCAGACTGTAATATTAGGGAACATGATTGGTCGAAACATGCTAGTTATGAATAAGTTGGGGATTTCAGCTAGGATACTCATAAATGTTTTCAAGTCATTTGAATTTAAAATTAAGACTCAAAACAAATGGATTTCATGAATCTCCTGGTCTTCAGCTGTTATTTAGGAGTGAGATAGGGGTCCTGGTAACAAAGTCTGAGATCTACTCAATAACTATTACAAAAAAAAAAAAAAAAAAAGCAAAAACAAAACAAACAAGAAAAAAACAAACAAGCAGTAGACAAGTAGAAGAAATCGTTTCCTTCTTGGAGAAACAGCAGTCAGACTAAGGAAAAGGTAAAAGAGCACAGAATAAAATCAAATGGCACAGAATCACAAATGCTACAGGAATATAAATGACACAAAGAGGCAGTGGGTGTCTGTCTCCATGAAATTAATCTCTGGAAGGGAAGAGCTGGCTCAGTCAGTACCTTGCTTGCGGCACAAGCATGAGGTCCTGAGTTTGGAGCTCTAGTCCCATATGAAAAGCCAGGTGCAGTGATGTGCACCTTTAACCCCAGAACTAGGGAGTAGGAGGGGCAGAAACAGGAAAAGCCTTGGAGCTCACAAGTAGTCCAACCAATCAGTGGGCTTCATGCTCACAAAGAGAACCTGTCTCAAAAAATAAGATGTAAAGTCACAGAGGAAGACACAGTCACATCTGGCCTCCACACACACATGCATTTATGGACCCACATGTATCCATGTACACACATACACACACACAACCACATGCACACCAAAAAAAAAGCTAATTTTAGAAGATCAGACATGTGTGTAGCAGAAAATAAAACTACAAAAATAAAGGCTTATATTGTTCAAAGTTTGTGTAATATTTTTATGCATATATGGGCATACAAATAAAGCCAATGCACTCTTATTTTGAAGATCAAAAATCAATTAATATTTTCATAGTACAATTTTAAAAATCTTGATAGATGACCTTTAAGAGTAAAATAAGGCTTATATACAATGAAGAAACACTTCTTTAAATTTTTAATCCTTAAACTTCAAAACAAACCCCAAATCTAATGTTGTTTCTTTTTCTGTTTCCTATATATAAGAAGCTACTGACTAAACTTTCATGGAGATGACACACCATCCTTATACAGCTTCCCTGCACATCCACTGATACAATTAATTTTAGAGACATATTATGTTCCTGTAAAATGGTCAAGGCTAAACCTTTTAGAGCAAGCACAGAGCCATTTCTTGTTACCAGGGAAGAAGAAAGACACTGTGAAGTCACTCAGAATGACAAGCAACCCAAAGTCAGATCAAAGCAATGAAGAAAAAAGGCTGAAATGTAAAGCTGAAATATTTATTCCCTTCAAAAACATCATCCATGCCTTGTCCCTGGGCACTTGAATATTTCAAAGTAACTGGAAAATATTCTCACTTATGTTCATCACTATGCATAAACAGATCAAATTTTAAGTAGGCATATTTCCTCCTTATTTATCAAATACAAATCCAATATTTATCATGTGGAAGTTTCCACCTATTAAGGATAATTTCTAAATAATGTAAAATTATTTCAAAGTAACAATAGATATTTTCTAGTACTTTCAATAAATGGTATTCCCACAACCTGTGACACACTGATAGTTGTAACCAAATGGTGAATACTTAGAGACACCCTACTATGACCACTGAAGTTTAGGGCAGTCCACATATTGCTTCATTTAATTTCAATAGCTACAAAAACTTGTCATTTTAACACATAAATAAATGGAAGTTTACTTTTTCCAATGTTACATAGTACATGACAGAATGACAAGTTCAACCAGTGGTTCTCAGTCTTCCTAATGCTGTGACCCTTTAATACAATCCCGTGTATTGTGGTGGCTCCCAAGTATATTATTATTTGTATAGCTATTTCATAACTGTAACTTTGCTACTGTTATGAATCATAATGTAAATATCTGTGTTTTTCAATGGTCTTATATGGCCCCTGTGAAAGGGTCATTTGACCCCAGAGGAGGTAAACAAAGCTGACTACAAAGTCCAAGATGGCTTTGACATCTTATTTGTTTAAATACATGTGTAGGTGAGTAACTGTTTACTAAACTGCTGTCTTATAATTAATTTTAACCAAGACAATTTATCCTCATATACCTGCATATTAAATCACTTTCAGAGCCTCTGAAGTCTACAATGTTCTTCAAGCATTTACTTAGTACATATTAAATGCCAGTCATATGTTCAATAAACAAAAATGCTCAAGATATTTTTTTCACACTTTGCCTGGGGGAGGGGAAACAGACCTTATACTGTTTTCAGTGATATAAAAGCTGCGCAGTGATATTAATGCGACACTTCAACGGGAAACAAAGGAATTCAGAGTTAAAGAAATCAGTCAGTCAGTAAAGTGCTTGCCACACAAGCATGAAACCTGTTTTGATCTTACATGCCTATGTAAAAAGCTGGGCATTGCAGTGCATAACTGTAATTCCAGCACTAGGAAGGCAGAGACAAGTGTATCCCTCACTCACCAGTCCAAATCAGTGACTTCCAGGTTCAGTGAGAGACTGTCTCAAAAACTAAAGTGAACAGCAGTAGAGGAAGACACCTGCACCCTTCACATGCACGTGAACTCATACACAAACATGTGCATACACATACATATGGCACACAAATACAAAAAAGTAACTCATTATACCTAATACGCATATATATGTTCACAAGTGTGTGAGCTATACAGGTGTAACAGTAAATGAAAATACACAAAAAAATTAAAAAGCTTCCTAAAATATTTTTCATTCTCTTAAGATGACTGGGAATATGCATAATACATGTGAATATTTTATGAATAAAGCATTTCAAAACTGTATGTACTTATAAAATGTATATATATTTATAGAATACAAATTATACTTGGTATTTCTAGGAAACAACAACAACAAAAAAACCCACCTTATTTTCCCCAACATCTACTTTTGATGAAGTAAACATTTACGATGAAACTCACTTCAAAAGCAAGATGTAAATGTCAGGGAAAGATATTTCTAAAGATTAAATTTGTACTTTCACACATACACATACACACACACACACACACACACACACACACACACACACCACACACACAGTCCCAGTAGTTAACCTGTTAACATACCGAATACTCACCAAATAACAGGCACATTACTAAATTAGGAATCCCTGAACTAGTCACATCTAGTTACTAGCTTTCAGGTGAAAAGTGCACTCAATTAATTATAATAATAATAGCCATTAACTGAAAAAGGATAAACCTGTTACTACGGGCTCAATAAATATGTACATCGATTATAATTATTTAACTAAATTAAAATTAATGAATACAAATATAAATGAGAAACTTCATAGAGCTATCCCACAAGAAGTTGGTAATAAAGTTAAGTAAAGGATAATGAAGATTGAGGAAAAGAAAAATGTTGGCATACTACCGTCTGGGGCAATAAGCTGAACAACTGTGGAGGGGAAAGACAGGCTAACTCAAGGAAGGAACAGTACCTATGCTTGGTGAAGTGTAGAGAACAGAGAGCAAGACCTGTGGTGACACCAGTGCCATCTGAAATTCTAGAAAGGAATGAGCATGCAGTGAAAAGCGCTATAGGTAGATTAAAGGCAGATTTCATACAATGAAAAACCTGTGGTGATGGATGTAGCAGTGGAAGCAAAACTAAGGGACAGGAAAAAAAAAAGATACAGAACTCATGAAAATTATCATCAACCTAATGTCTACACATAGAGTAACGAGAGAAAGAAAAGAGATAAGGACATACATATTTGAAGAAATAACAGCAAAACACTTTCTTAACTTAGCAAAATTTATGAATCTACAAATTTAAGAACTATAAATATAGGCAAGAGCCAGAAAAGTACAGTAAGGTACATGATAATCAAACTCCCCAAAAGCAGTAATAAAAAAGGTTAAATAATAACTGGAAGAAGGGGGTATCACACTTTCCATAGCAAGCAATGAATGAAAGGAGAAGACACGTAAGCAATACCTTTAAAATGCTTTTTTAAAAAGCACAGCATTAGAATTCCATTAATGACAAAACCATCTTTCAAAATCACAGGTAAAAGCAAAACCTTTCAAGAAAGAGGATTAAAGACTATCGTCAGGAGACCCACACTCCTGGAAGCAAAACGGGAAATCTTCCTGGGTGGAAGGCAACAATACAGACAGAAATATAAGAATATCATCAAGATTTGTAATTACATGGGCCAGATTTGAGATTCATTTATATAATTATGTGTCTTTAAAAATAATTCACTTTAAATAAAAGTAAAGCAAGGTAATGATAGCTTTATAATATGTAAAAGTAAAACATATAACAAGAATAATTCATAGTATAGAAAAAAAGAAGGTAATAATCCATCACAGGATGCTTATATATATATGTATATATATATACACTGCTCCAATATCACTGAGTGTTACTGTGACAACTTTAAAATATTTAAGCCAAGCCATGAATTAAGATTTAAAATAGCAAAACAACTAAAAGAGAAGATAAAAAGTAGTAACTTTAATTAATTAAAAAGTAAATATGTTTTACTTTTTCTTTAATAAACTAACTGTGGTATATATTCTATAACTGTCACAATAATTACTTCATTTTAAAATAATTTTTAATGGAATAAATGAAAGTTTATTCTATTATCCTACCCTGTTAAAATTTTCTCAAATTCCTACTAATAAAAATTGAATTAGTGAATATAGGTCATAATCAATCTACTAAAGGAAAAAAATAAAAAATGTAGAACAAGGCAGATAGAATAAATATAAATACCCACATTTAAAATTATTACTGTTACTAGATATAAATGGTGTAAATATTCTAAGTAAAAGGCAATGGCTGTTCAAAATGATTTAAAAAAGCATTAACCAACTTTATGTGATGCCTAGGCAGAAAGATTCCAATATGTTAAAAGTAAAAATATTATTAAAAATATCAACATTAAGGACAAGGAGTAGCTATGTTAATATTATAAAAATATTTCAGTACAAGGAGTATCATCAAAATAAAGGTCATTTCATAATACTTAAGGAGCTGAGTTTATCAATAGGAAAAATGTTTAAAACACAAGAATCACAAAACTTATAGAACTACAGAGACAAGCACATGTGTAATTAGAACTGGCAATTAAATATCCTTCACTATTAATAATTCACAGTAAAATAAGACAGAGAACAAACAGAAATTGAACAAATAACCAGAAAACCTGACCTTAATGAAATTCACAACACAACAGAATAAATAACCAATTCAAGAATACATAGAACATTAATCAAGATAAACTGCATTCTGGGAAATAAAACAAGTCTTGGTAAATTTATGAGGATTCCAGTCAAGATTAATTTGGGCAGTATTTACAAACATGGTAGATTTATAAAATGTGAAGAAGAAAGATGTTTATCTCTGGGGCAAAAGGAAAGATATAGTCTAATGATATTCTTTCTCATTTTAAAAAAGACTAATTATATAACATTAACATTAGTTATATGCAAACACGTGTACTGAATGTTTGCAATTCACCCGCATTCCATAAACTGCTCACACAATAAGCACTTTGGCTCTTTCAACAAGAAAAGAATCCTGCCTGTCTTTTCCCAACTGAAAAAAAAATGAGGTGTGTTCAGCTCCTTTCCTCTCTATTGGGGACTGGCCTGTCATCAGAATGCACCTCTGTTTACCTCATACAGTTCCTTAGGAAAAGCTCTCAATGTGGGCTGCTGAGTATACCTAACTTCATGTGGAAATGTTTTCTGACTTTCTGTTTTCCCAAATTAGTTCAAAATTTAACAGGAAAAGATGTGATCTATGTTAGCCTGTAATGTTTTCCAAATCAAAAATGTTATAAAATTTTCAGATTTTTCGTAAGTTTGAAGAGTTTGCTACTGCTGAAAAACAAAAATATCAACAATATTCCTAATAAAGTGGCAATCACATTAATTTTATTCATAAAAATCTTCCTTCAAATTCCTAAGGAGTCTACAGTATAGAATTAAACCATTCCCATACTAATTCAGACTTTGTTAGTAATAATGTGTGGTAATTTGATAAGAAAGGATATTAAAGTTTACTCTCATTCATTCAAAAAAAACTCTCTTAAAAAGTAATGCATGTGACAATTATAGTATATAGTCTATAGTAATCTATTTTTAACTTCACTTTCAACTAAATAAATCCCCCAAATTCACAATACCTGAGTAAAATGTGTGTTAGGCACTTTATTGCAAGGCTCAGGAAAGGATCTCTTGAGACCCTGATTTACAGATGCATTTCTTGTAGGCTCTCTGCTTCCCTCTGTATTTGTCCAGTTCCCTCTCATCAATATAACTACTGTAAACTTCAGTTTGAATAGAGTCTATATTGGCTATTGACTAATGGATCTTCATCATGGTAAATGGGAAAGTTAGGTCTTCATTGCCAATGTGATAAGATTTATAATCTCCAAGGAGAAACATCTGTAAGGCTCTTCTGTGATAGGTTCAACTATGAAGGGAAGACCCAACTTGAATCTGGCTGCGCCTCCAGCTAAATGAAATTGAAAAAGGAGAATGCAGAACACTCGGATTCCCCTCTGTCTTCTACTTGTTCTATCCTAATGTCAGCAAGCGGCCTCAGGTTTGTGCCCACTGATGGACTATGATAGGCAACAACTCTATCAAAATACTACTCTATCCAAAATAAAACCCTACTCGTTACACATCTGTCTCTCTTAAGTTCTTCCTATCGCTTCTGCCACAAGAACAAGAATAGCTAATACAGTAACTTTTCATTTGTTTGCTTTAGTCTACCAGTTTTTTATTCCAAATGTCCATTGTCAGAGAGGAGGGATAATGTACACAACACAGCGGTTAACATTAGAGACTTCTGAGTCAAACCCATCTGAAGCTGTAAACCCTAGCACCTTTATCAACTGTAGAACACAAACTCTTTGCACCTCAGAGAAAAACAAGCTGGCCATCTTTGATCAGGAAACCAATCTAGGCCCAATAAAGAGACCAGAGAAAAGGTGGTTTTCTCCTGTCGGAGAGTATGCAGTGGGCAGCTTACTGGGGTACAACAGCATTATTTGGAGTTCATGGACATATTTATGAACAATCTTGATCAACTCATTTAAAAAGCACAAAAGCAACGCTACTTTGATGAGCCCAGAGTGATAACTCAGACCTAGAACCCCAGTACTCGGGAGCAAGGACAGAAGGGTCATTTGCAACATGAGTCAGCCTGAGCTACATAACAGGTTCCAAACCAGCCAAGGCTACACAGGGAAACCCTGTCTCCAACAACAACAGACAAACAAAAACTTGACACTGGCAACAGAGAAGGTGAACGTATGTTCTTTCCAGACACGAGCACTGATTTCTACTCAGCAGTGGGTTAGTTATGGGACACTGGTCAAGTTGCTTCAGTTCTGAACTTCCATCTCTCCCAGCAGAGAATACATGTGGACCACACTGGGGTCTTTTGAAAAGGAGCTAAGAAACTGGGCATTGTAACGAGTGTTCACTGTAAACGCTAAATGAAGTAAGGTTTCACATGATTAGTAGATCTCACACCCCCATCAAGTTTAATTCACCACACTTCACGGTAAAAGTAGAATTGTAATTGTAATAAAACTCAAGAAGCTAAATGCATAAGCTGCTTCAAAATGAGTTTGCTCAATTCCAAATGAAGCAGCCAATGAGCCTAAGAGAAATCTCATGTTACACATTAAACTTATAGTGTGAAAATAGTGTCGCAAATGTGTCTGTCAGTAAGTCCCCTGGCCATCACACTTCATGACACACATTTAAAGCAATGTGTGCTCATGAGAAGAAACATCGTATTATATGATGACATTTCTACAAAGAACCACTTAACAGAAAAGACATTTCTTTCTCTGCTTGACGCAAGGTGGCCACATGTTGCTCCATTCTGCAAGCTTCACACCGTGCTTCTCAGAGGGAGGGTGAAACCAGCATGTTCACTGGAGTTAAGGGATGTTTACAATAAACTGTGCTCTTTGACCGCTCTGCATCTAAACTGGTTTCAGATGCTCCAGCAGAGTGGAGAAGAGAGAACAGCTGGGTCCCACTCTACCACCACACCGACAGCTAAGAAAGCTATTTGTAGGAAGAAAATGACATTCAGACTTTGGGAACTTACTAAATTATATGGATAAGTTTGCTCAAGATAATACAAATGATACATCACCACAAAATTGAATAACTGTAATCCACCTATGAGTACATTTTCATTTATGCCTTCTAGTAATTTAGGTTTAATGTCAAACTTAAAATGTACTTATTTCTAGTTGCAAGAAAAGCACACTATGTTAGTCACAACAAATTACTTAGAAATTATTAAAGTAAAGCCTATTTAATATATAATAAATATATATTTACAACAGAGCCACAACATGCAAAATAAATGAGTCCCCAGTATAGACATGCTAAAACTTTCAGGAAGGACTCGAGTGTTCTTGACTAAACATGGTGCCTCTCCTTGGTAATCATTTCAAACACTACACCATCTAGAAGGACACGATTAGTCATAATGGCGTGAGCTAAGGAACAATTAGCTTCCCAAGTGAATAACGTGAAATGTTTCTAATTATAATCACATAGCACCCCTTTAAAAAGAAAAGGCAAAATCAAAGAATCAAACATCAAAAGGCCATTAGGTCTCAATATAGACCATTTCCAGACCTAGTTTACTGCACATAAAACCTCCTTTGGGGTGTTTTCATTTTTCACTAAGAACAGGGATATATGGTTCAAATTACTGAAGTTTCTTCAAAGTTCCTTGACATTTGTGTATTCTACAATTAAAATGAATAAATTTTATATCAAGTAGTAAAAATTAGAGGATTAAAATTTAACAGTTACCAGTTATAAAGAACTCTCATTAACTTTCATGACACCAAACTTTAAGGATTATAATTTAGGAAAACACAAAGGAAATTCAATGAAGAAATAAAAGCATGTTTTTCAATGACATAAGTACTTTTAACATTTTTTCCTGTTGTTTACAATGATCTGAAAAAAAGCTTTGTCCCAGGCCTTCATGTATGTTTATTATACTCCTGACCTCTTGTTTGGACGTTGACATGTCATCAGATTCACGTTCCTGAAACATTAGTTCCTTCTGCTGAGTCAGCTCTCTCCTCTACTAGCTCATGTCTAGTCCTTCAAATCTTAACTTACTACCCAAATTACTAAGGAAAGTTGGTCTTTCTCCAGCGGTCCCTTGGTTCATCTACTACTCTGCTAGCCCTCTGGGGAATCAGGACCACCAGTTCTGTGTGCTTAGGTTTCTGCTAGGCTCATCTTTTGGGTTTCCAAAATCCACCATGCGCTCACCATATCTATGCAAGAGTGTTTTACAACTTCTCTGTGAATTATACTATGCATAAAATAAACTGTGACAGGCATGCGGCTCAGTGGTAAAGTGCTCACCTAGCACATATGAGGACCTAGGCTCAATCCTCAAAATTGGGGGAAAATTAAATAAGAAAGCTATTTGGCATATAAACTATTGTGCTCAAAATGTAACCTGTGGGCATTATTAAAGAGAAGTCCACTATTAGAATTAATACCAAACCAACAGATATTTTCTGAAATTTATTAGCAACAAAATTTATTTTCTGAATTTCCATGAAGAAACCAAAGCATCTGATAGCTAACAACCAACCAACCAACATACATACATACATACATACATATGTACCTACACAGTTACTATCACTGGGGATATAGTCTCAGAATCAGATGTGTTACATACTTTGGTCTCTCCCAGTGTGACACAAACCACAGATATAGAAGCATTATTTTTTATCATGGCTGATGGCTACCATCTCATCTAAATTGAATTTGTAAAGATTTGGTTTCTTATTACCATCATTAATACTATTTTCTAATTTCCAAAAACACAATATGCCAATATTGACACTACAATGCAGCCAACAGGTATATAAAATTGAATAATTGCAATCTACCTATAAAGGTAAACTCTTGCTAGCGCCTTCTGGTAATTTAGGCTTAAAATATACTTAATTATGATTGCAAGAAAAGAAAATTATAACCCCCCACAAATACCTAGAAATTCTTAAAGTATATTCTGTTAATATGTAGGAAATAAATATTCATATTAATAATGGAACTGGAATGTGACTGCTCCAGTATTAATCCAGGAATCTGACAATTCTACTGTAACTCTTAAAGCACAAGGTGGTAATGGTTTAGTTTGGTTTCCTGATTTTATTATGACAGTTATACATGGATAGATATCAATACACTGGGCCAGAATGCTTTCATCACTGAATAGCAGAAAATTCTGTTCATTTGACATGACATAAAATAATGAAGGAAAGCTGGGCAGTGGGGGCACACACTTTTAATCCCAGCACTTCAGAGGCAGAGGCAGGTGGATCTCCGGGTTTGAGGTGAGCCTGGTCTACACAGTGGTTTCCAGAGCAATGGTTCTTCCTTTGTGATCTTCATTCTGAACTATGTAGTCAGCTCTCCATGTGTCCCTGAGAGGTGACAGCTCAATACTCACAGAACTTGTTTCAAAATGTCCAAAAACCATTATTTAAAAAAAAATCTAATATTATGATGACGTCAGTTAATTCAGAATGGGGAAAACACGGCACAGGCCAAACTAAATGTATGTGCAGAATATTAACTTCAGGCGAAGAAGTTTTTATATCTGCTAAAAAGTGTGAATGAACGAGCAACTCTTAATGTGGATGAGAAACTAAAACTACAGAGACAGCAAAGGAAAAGCAGCACACAGAAACAACACAGGACAGGCTCGGCCCCACAAGGAGAGGCTCTGCACAATGTGGATTTCAAAACGGACAACGTAAATCAAATGTTCTACTAAGTGCAATTAACTAATTAAAGCCAACAGGCCAAGGTTAACACACACACTTAAGACTCGCCAATGGCATTAAAGGATCGTTATTAAGCCATTGTCTCCTAGAGTGTCTAAGAAAACAATCTAGAAAAAGATGATGATGAACACGCAGAGAATACTGGGTGGAAAGGCGAAAACTAGAAGAACAGTTTGAATCATAAAAGCCAAGAAGAGCAATGTCATAACAAAAAAAGGCAAAAACAAAACAAAACAAAAACCCACATTGGAAGTCTCTGGAAACCTGGAAGGGAAGTTTTGGTGACATGAAGAAAGAAGACAGACTAGATGGGGCTGGAGAGTGGAAGATGAGGTGGGAGGGGGGAGCTAGGGTGTAGAAGATACATGTGCAGAAAGGGTTTCTAAGATGGAGATTTATGCATATGTAAATATTAAGAAGGTGAATATGGTTGACAGAATCACAAAGCATCTTAAATTACAATTCAAAATAGAGAAAGATGTAATATAACAGGAAGTGATTAACAGGTGGAAAGCCTGGTGCATAAAAACTTCAATTAAGAAAATACAGAAGCAGGGGGTTTAAGAGATGAACCTTAGTGAAATCAGAAACAATATTTTGGCATGGCTCCAAGAGAATGGAAACGGAACCAATTTCATGTGTAATTAGAGACAGAGATCAGAGAAGTGGAGGAGGACCAACTACTGCTCTAATAGTAATGACAACGGTCTCACCACACACCATACACTCTGTGAGCAAATAATGCTAAGAACAATTTTTTAAAGAGATAAAAGCTCAGAAGGAATTGTCTGCAGTCTATTATATTAATAAAGCATATCTCCAATGGTGTGAAAAATCAAAGAGCCCTCATGGCAACAGAGAATATGATGATTTTCCTGGAGTTAAAAAGAAGTCATTTGGGAGCTGGTGAGTCAGCCTTTGATTCACTTATTAATTTTGCAGAAAGCTAACCGTGCTGCACTGCTCAGGAGGTCACCCGGCTCCACACGCTTCCCGATATCCTCTTGAAAAAGAAGCAAAAGACCACAAAGCAAGCTGAGATCAAGGACTTCTTTATTTTAAGAAATCAAGTTTCAAAGTCATGAAGAGGTCAGCATGCATCTAGATGTTAGTGCCACAAACTAATCTATAATTGAATCTACACTGAGCCCCAATAATTGATTCCAAAAGTGATGGTGCTGCCTTAACATGACTTAACTATGCAATTATAAAGAGCACAGGAGTACACATATCACATTTCAAAAATCTAGCAAAAAACTGGACAGAGACAACTTCTAGCTGCATAGAAAAAAAAATGGCATCTGCTTAGCATCTCACAAATCATCTCCCCAAGTGAGCACTAAAACCTAGGAGGAGAAATAACAGGAAATATTCCAATTACAGTAAACTGAATCATACAGGCAAGCCGATGAAAACTTGTAGTTAATGAGCATCCAGTAAATGCAGAGACTGGAAACAGACTGAGAAAGATGCCCAGGTGCACTGTCAAACCTGAAAGCAGAGGGAATTTGTTTCAGAAATTAGAACTGGAGCTAAAAAGATACCTCCTATCTCTCAAGTAAAAGTTCCGGAATCTAAAACTATCAAAACATTTAGGAGCTAGGATTCTACTGTGGGCTAGAGTGAAGAGTAAGTGAAGCTGATGTACTACAATCTGGGGTGCTGCAACCTTCACAACTAAATGAATAAAGATGGATAGAAAACCAGGTAAGAATGTGAGCTGAAGATACACTGAGAACTATAAATTCACATTCATTCAGAAAAATCAGAGACTCAGACTATAGGTTAATACATGGTTCATCATTAGTAAAACAGGATCTATAAGTGATATTCCTAGAAATGTAGAATCTCCTGGCAACTGATGAATGTTTTGTGTTGTTGTTTTGTGGTTAAAATGGGAAACTTTATATTATGTATATTTCACAACTTAAAGGAAAAGGTACAAATACATACCATAGCATAGATAAAATGTAAATAACATTATCTAAATTTTGTCATACACAAAAGACTCATGTGAATCTATCTGTTCACAGGAAAATTTCAAAATCTCACTGCACATACCTATGCATATTTAAAAAAAAACACTGAACTTTAGTTTAAATTTTTTATGACACATGAGTTATTCTTCAGGACAACTGTTAGGACCATATTGATTTGACCCCTAAGAAGTGGTATTGCATAAATTATAGACCCACATTCCAATGACATGCTGTGAAAGAACAGAGTTCATAAACGATTGAATCAGGATGGTTGGTAGGAAGATGAGGAAAGTCGGTGCCTAATCGCATGGTTCTCTAGTCACAGGGCAAGAGTAAAGGCAGGACTGAAAAACAGGAATGAAGCTGACCAAAGATCTTTACACTGGCTCCCTCCATCACTGAGCCACTTATGCAGAACAAGTTCATTCCTGATGAATGTTTTCTATCTAGTTGTTATCTTTACAAAAACAAGGACATTGAACAAGTCCACATGAAGCATAGGCAAGAAAATGCACACCCAGAATCAGGCGAAGTCTACCTTATACAAGATGCATTGATGAAGAAGAAAAGTGAAAGAGGAAGTTACAGCAGAACCCAGGAACAATACACTCAAGGAAAATCCACCTTCAAAACTACCTAGCAGGACATCCAGAAGGAAACAGCATCAAGTGTGAGGCGCCTGAATTAAAGAAGAGTCTGCATGAACAAGGCAATTAACTGACACAACAGTAAGAACCCAGTAAGTTTTCAACAGGGTGGGATTAGCTGGTGAAAGGAGGATTCAAAAAGAACAAAAAAAAAAAAAAAAAAAAAAAAAAAGAACAAAATAAAAACTCATAACGAAAGCAGCAAGGGCTAAAATGTGAGTCAGTGATGTCATAAACTCCCTTCACATATGTTCAGAGGAAAAGATAGAAACAAGGACATGGAGAAAAAACTTAATATTAATAGGAGCAAATTGAATATTTAAAAACACCATTAAAAAGGGTAGAAAATAAATGTTTAAAATAAATTTACTCAGATGAATAATTTTATGAGAAAATTAGATTTTGGTCTTAATTGTATCCTAGAATAACGAAAATAAGGTAATAGCTACCATAAATACCACAATGATGACAAATCCTTACAAAGAGAAAGACAAAAGACCCTAATATCTCACAAGAAACAAATTAGCCCCCAGTGAACACAGAGTGGCACCTTGCACCATGTAAAAGTTAACTCAGCATAGCAATTAGATCCAAGTATGAGAGTTAAACTGTGTGATTGCTAAAAGAAAACATAGGAAAACACTTTTATGAGTAGAGTTGATATAAAAAAATGTTTCTTAGCTATGGCAGCAGAACATACACTTTGTAGAGGGGGGAAAAGAAAGGAAGGAAGGAAGGAAGGAAGGAGAGAAGGAAGGAAGGAAGAAAACAACTGGATTGCATCAAATTCAAGAGCCTGTGTTCTTGAAAGGCACTGTCAAAGTTCAGTAGGTAAAGGTGCCTGATAACCCGAGTTCCATCTTCTGAAGCCACACATAGAAAGAGACAGCTGATTGGAGCATATGCATGCCAGGGCACATTTTCTCCTACCTCAATAAATAGATGTAAATATATTTGTATGTGTACAAATTAGGAATAAATAAATAAAAACTCCCTAACTGGAAAAAAAATATTTTCAAATGTTTAATAAACAAATTCTATTTAGAATATATTTGGAAAATCCTTAAAACTCGTGAATACAAAATTAACTCAGTAAAATAAAGATGCTGAATAGAGATTCTAGAATGCCACTGAGGGGTCTGGGCCAACTGAGAAGATGTGAATGTATCATAATATGGGACTTGGAATGGGGACTCCATGAGATTACCAAAGAAGGCAATGTATGTAAATGGCAGTAAGTTCACCAAAGACTAAATTGGAAACTAAAATATAGTATTCCCCTAAAAAGAGCTGTGCAAGAGAAACTGAAGCAAAGGGGTAGATGAACCAAAAGATGCTCCTGCTAGTCCACAAGCAGAAAAGACCATGCTTCAGTGGGAAGACACAAAGCTCTGCACAGGTCAACCTGACACCACCACAGAATTCTGGGTAAACTTTAGCAAACTGGATCCAACAAAAGTTCTTAAAAATATTCAACATAACCAATGAGGATTTATCCAAGAAGTGTAAAATTAAGCATCTGAAATCATACCTATGCATTTTATAGGATTTATTTTATAAATTATATTATTTTAGATTAAGATGTTTAAAATGTCACGTGGTTATTTCAGTGAGTAGAATGCTTCTGAGAAGCTGTAATACCCACTCATTAATTTTTAAAAATACAGAAATTACTTAGTGAGACAGGGGTAAAATGTTAGTCAAACACACATGAGGTCCTGGCTATCGTTTTCAGCATGACACAAATGAAAAACAACAAGAACAAAACAAACAAAAACAACTTATTAGCAAGTTAGAAATGAACATCTCTTTTAGAAGCTACAATGTGTCAAGCAAAAAACCTTTTAGCCAAACCCAGCATATCTTGCTGCAAGTATTGCCTATGAGCAAGGATGCCCACACCCAGTTTATTGAACATTATAGCAAAGCAAGAAACTAAGAGCTCAGAGAGAGATAGCCTAAAAACTGAAATAGGAAGGGGAAATTTAACTGTTTGCTGACTGTGTAGCTAGCATTGTACACAAAGCAAGGCCAAAGTAAACTGTTTTAAGAATTTTTAAACTTTGAAAATAAATTAAGTAAAATATCTAAATATGGCCATTCAATATTTTAACTGCTTAACTGCTTTTCTGTTAAGATGGATACATTAATTAAAAACTACAATTATTTTAAAAAGATAAAATATAGTAATGTGACCTATTATGTACTTAAGCATAACTTAATGAAACAAATATAAAATATAGAAAAATTTATAAATGTTTAACAAAAATATTGAGGTAGAAAAGTTAATGGAGAAAAAATACTCACTACAGACAGAAAGATAAATAGAATTTTTTATTTATATTCAAACTAAAGCAAAAGTATTACAAATCCAACAACAACAAAAAAAAAAAACCTTCAGAAATTTTGCAAAACCCGATTCTTAAATTCAATATGAAGACCCACAGTTGCAAATATCTATAGGAGGTGCATGTTCTCATCTGCAGATGTTCCAGGTTAAACATCTGCTCAGGGTAACTAAGATGGCACAACTGGTGGGAGGCTACTTAATACAGCCACCATCATTTTAATTTTACTAGTAGCAAATGCACTGATGGTTTCTCAGGGGACACTGTAATGTCCAGGGACTCCTGAAGCACCCAGGACAATCTACTTAAACATAACCATCTGTTAGAATGACATAAAAAACATCCCCTTTGCATTAGTCTAGAACTTAAATGGATGGCCATGATAATAAACTCATAAAGTAATTCAACAATAAAAGAATTCATCAATAAAAAACTTTAGTACAACTTGACAAAACTCTTCCCATTGTAGTTAAATGGAAACCCAAATGATTTCAGACCTATCATATATATTCTTCTTACTCTCCAAATCATCTCTGTTAAGAAGTCATATTATGGTTCGATATGAAAATATATTTTCAGATTATATCTGTTGCTAATTTTAGTAATAATACTAGAACGTGACTTGGGAATGTCCCAGTGGGTAAAGAACTTGCTGCACAAGTGTGAGACTTCACACTTCACACTTCAACATCCACAGGAATGCCAGATAGATGTGGCAGCCCTCCTGTAATTCCAACCTTAGAAGGCAGAGACTAGGGATCCCCAGAACAACCTAGGTAGCTAGAGAAGCCTTCAGGGCATGCGCCAGGCTGTGCCTCAATGAATAAGACAGAATGATGAAGGAAGACTCTTGACATGAGCCTTCATCTAAGTTTTGTGATGGTCAGTGTTAACTGTCAACTTGACAAAGACTAGGAGCTAGGCATCTGTAGATGTTTGTACATTTTTTTAATTGGGTTAACTGAGTTGGGAAGGCCCGCCCTGTGAGTGCCACCATTTCACTAAATGTAAAGTGGAGAGGAAGCTTAGCAGCAAGCATGCCCTAAGTCATTGCTCTCTGCTCTTGACCATAGCTGTAATATGATCAGGTACTTCAAGTTCAGGCTGCATTAATTCCCCTGGAGTGATGGACTGCAGTCTGGAATTGTGAGCCAAATAAACTCTTAAGTTTCTCTCTTAAATCACTTTCACCAGGGTATTTTTCACAGCAACTGGAAAAGAAACTAAGACACACGGTGACCTTATACAAGTTTTCACATACATCTAAAGCACAGCGACTAACAATTCCTTGTCACTATTCATCAGTCTTACAAACAAAATGATCACGCCATGGTTCATCATGCTGGCAACATTTAAAACTAAAATTAGAATTCCACTATTACTTTACTATAACTCAAAATTCTAATACCACACTGCTTTCACTACTTTCCCTTTCTATCACAATTAAAACTTCAAGCTCTTGGTTGAACTGTAAGACTGTCTGCACTTAATGCAACTGCATCCAATGTTTTTCTGTAGGCAATGCTTCATTTAAAAAGCCTACTGACAATTCAGGAGGCAAAGGCAGGTGGATCAATGGAGTTTGAGGCCAGCCTGGTCTACAGAGCTAGTTCCAAGACAGCCAAGGCTACACAGAGAAACCCTGTCTCCTGCCCCCCCAATAGGAAAATTTAAAAATAAAATTAAAATAAAAGCCTATTGACATAAAGCCCTGTTTTGAATAGTAATATACTTAATAGCATTCTATTAAGATTAGTTACTAATAAATATGAGGACAAAAATAGTCATAACTTTGCAGTTTTAATATTTTTAAGCCATTCCTATTTGAAAATTAATCCCTGCTGCCTGCTAATACTATAAATGTTGATTCAAAACAGCAAATAAAAAACCAGAGATAATAGAGATTTAAAACAGCTTTCTAGAAAAAGCTTTTCCAATATTTAAAAATATAACTTATTTAAAAATAACTTCAGGGGTAAATAATCTGTGTTTCCACTTAGTAGACTATTTATAAATACTATACATGTCAAGAGAGAGGACATGTTATTTTTTAAATCTGTAGGTCAGTTTGTTGGAACAGTAACATAAAAAACTTTCTTCCTAACTTTTTTATTTAAAAAATTTATTTTTCATCTTACATACTAACCCCAGTTCTCCCTCCCCTTCTCCTGCCCCCTTGCCTCCCCATCTTTCCACTGCCCATCTACTCCTCAGAGTAAGAGCATCCCATGTCCCACTGTCTGTGAAATCAGGTAAAGAGCTCCTTCTCTCTGACAAACCTGCTATTAGCAATCTATCTTTCTGATTTACGCTAAACTCGTTAGATATTCAAATATGAACTTATAAACATACTTCTGCCTTCTCTGCCATCCTCAACTATCTGTTTAACTGCACATAAGAATAGAAGACAGAAGAGAGAAAGATTGGGAAAGAGAGAGAGAGCATAAAAGAGGGAGACATTATTGGTTTGAAGAGAAAACTGAACCTAAAGAAAGGTCTAGAGACCTACACGACTGCCGCCAACTAATAATTTGAGCAAAAGTGGAAAGGCTACCATAAATGCCCTTCCCGGATAGTGAGATCAACAACTAACTTATTATCCACCATCATGGAGCCCTCATCTAGTACCTGTTGGAAACAGAAGCAATCTCCCATACCTAAACATTGAGTCGAACTAGAATCCAGATGCAGAGGGAGAGGACAAGACCAGGTTGCAGAAACACATAGAGACAGCTGACCTGAACAAGGAGGAGCTAATGGGCCCCCAGACTGATAGCTGGGAATCCAGCATGGGACTGACTCAGGCCCCCCTGAATATGGGTCTCAGCCAGAAGGACTGAGCAGTCTAAGAAACCTCAGACAGTGGAACCAGGATGTATTCCTGGTGCATAAAAGGACCTTGCAGACACATCCCCCATGGAGGGATAACTGCCTTAACCTAGAGACAGAAGTCCTAGTCCCTACTTCAAATGACTTGACAGATATACATGACCCCAACAGGATGGCATAGCCCTACATGTGGAATTGGGGTGGGGGGATGAGAGGGGAGGGTGTCAGGGTGCATGTGAGGGGGCAGAGAGAGGGTAAGAGGAAGGGAGGGAGAGGGAACTGGGATCGACATGTAAAATAATAAAAAAAAAAAAAAAGAAAGAAAGAAAAGAAAAAAAGGAAGAAAGAAAAAAGAAACAGCCCTTATTAAATGAACCAAAGGAAGGTAACTACATGAAGGCATAACACCACAGTCTAAACACAAGATTGTTTTTTACCTTTCTGCATATTTATTCTAGAAAAAAAGCTTTCGAGAATTCAAGGCAAATTTTTATGTCATAGGGCTGCAAAATGAGATCATACTTAGGCCAACGAAACAGCACACTCTTTAGATAAACAGCGGTTAACAGTCACTCCTTGGAATATTCTCCATGTGGAAAATAGCCAGCCCCTGCTATTTACTTGGGAGCCCCCAACTTCATGATGGCTTCCTCTGTTATTTTCCATCTTGGTTACTGCTGCTACACTGGGTGCTCAGCTGTTAAGACCATAGGCAAGTGTTCAAAATGAAGGCACTGACTACCTAGGGCACGGCAGGCATGAACCTACCAGGGAATTTTACTTAAAGTTTAAAACAGTTTCTTTTAACTCGAAATAAAATTTGTTATTTTGGTATGGTCCTTTCAAGCCCTTGATGAGTTAGTCTTGTAATGAATCAAGATGACAATTTAATGTTTAATGAGTATAATTGCTTGCCTTTTGATCCCCTTTATGGCATCTGGTTCATAGTTGATGTGAACAAATAAGCAACAAGCCTTTGTGTAGATAACAACATTACTTCTTGTGATGTCATAGGCCATAAATTATTCTAAGATGTTCATTTAGCAAGAGAGCCAATGTATTTTATTGATAAACAAAGCAAGAGGAAGAGCTGGGCTGTAGTCTTCCCAGGGAAAATGTGATACAAAGATGCTTGATGGGAGGTGTCCTTTGGTGCAGTTCTGTAAATGCCTGTGGTTTGGAGGTTCAGGAAAGAAAACAAATTAGCTAGGCACACTGACCTCGGAGAAGCCCCTCCTTCCTTGCATCCCTTGGATCAGGTGCCAGGCTGACCTTCCTCCAGTAAAATTGCTTCTCCTCTGTTCTTCCAGGTTTCTTAAATAATCTACATAATGGCCACAAGGTCCTCAGGGAATATCTTTTCTCACACTGCCTGATGTATACTAAGAACCGAGTACTGATTAAGTAAGTCAGGTTTTTTTTTTTCCAGCTAAAACTGTCACAGTAAAAAAACCAAAGACAGTCAAACAGTTCACTCAATCTAAGTAAGTGGATGGGAAAAGCAAACTCTAGTGGCATGTACCTTCACACATGGTCAGGAGATAAAGCCCTTCGTAAACAATGTTTGGTAGTAATCCATTTGTGAACATAACAACTAAAACACTTTATTACCCAACAAAATCTGCAGTGATTTCTAAAGGCCCTAAGACTTAAATCTCATTTTGTGAAAATGTGTTTCCACTTAAGAGGAAGAGGGCATCTGAAACCACTAAGTTCTATTTTCTCTCATTCCTATCACTTAAAAACAGCTGAACTGGTTTTTCTGTTACAAAAAAAAAAATCAACTAGTAGACTAAGTCTGAAAACAGACATCCACAATGGGAAAGCAATGAGAAGCAATACCCTACAAGGCAATTGTGAAACATGACACTCACAGTCCAGTGAATTTGGCTCTCAGTGCAGCATGAGAAACTTGTCTGTTTTTTAGTAGTGTTATTTTTATTTCCAGTGTATAGGCATTTTTGCCTGTCTTATGACAGGGCATCCATGTATCCAGAGCTCACAGAGGCTATACATAAGGAGCTTGGAATGCTCTGGCACTGAAGTTACAGAAAGTTGTCAGCCACTAAGTGGGTGCTGAAAACAGAACCCAGGGCCTGAGGAGAAGCTAGTACTCATAACCACTGAGCAATCTCTCCAGTCCCAAGAAAGATCAATTTTTAAAACATTAAATATTTTATGTTTGTTTTACTCACTTCAAAGCTTCTTCAAATTTATTGATCTTCCTCTGAGTATCTTCTTTCTCCTTATCAAGTTCACTCTGCAATTCATGAACCTGCCCAGAGAGAGAGAGAGAGAGAGAGAGAGAGAGAGAGAGAGAGCACATAAAACTCACTGGAAGGCAAGGATACTCAGATACAAAGAAACAACAATCTCAGGTCCACTGGGATATGAATTCAGACTTAGGTATTTCATGGTAGAAACCTGCTTAACCATAGAACATAGAATAATTGCAATCTTCTACACCCAATATAACTTTTCAATTCAGAGCTAATAGATTTATTTACAAATGAATTGCTTACATCAGCTTCAAAAATGCACCCATCACTTTGATTTTTACAAGATCATAGTTTTGGTCCGTCAGTCGTGGCACATGCCTTTAATCCCAGTATGTGGGAGGTAGAGACATCTCTGTGATTTCAAGGCCAACCTGGCCTATACAGCAAGTTCCAGGACAGTGAACCTGTTACACAAAGAAACCCTAAAACCCTAAAAACAATAAGTCAGTTTTGACAAAGGAAAGAATTTTCATAGGATTGAAAAGACAGAACAAATAACGTATCTGCATTAACAAGATGGAGAAGGGCTATTATGAAGTCTCCCATTGCTAAGCATGACTTGTACACCCATTGACCAAGTTTGGAAAAACTGCCCATCATGATCGCCTCCATAGCAACCTTTGAGTAGGTGGGATGACATCACTAATCACAAAGGCTAAAGGAAAATTCACACATTCAAATATGCAGTGTGACTACTACTCCATGTGGACATTCTAGGGACCTTATAGTACAGAAAAGAAAGTTTTGAGCAGCTGGACAGAAAAGGAAAAGTGAATGGCAGTGCAGTTGTGCCCACACAGCACTGAGGCTCCAGAGCCTCCTGAGTGCTAGGAAAACTGTCGAATCAGGGTTCGAAAGCCGCACTTCCAGACCTTGTAGACACCACCACAGCACTGAACATGAACCTAAAGGACAGTGAGCTGAAAGGAATGACAAGAATCATAGCACACACTGACACACACACGCATGCTAAAGCCATGTCACACATCACATTGGAATTTACCAAAAGTAGATAGATAGTAGATAGATAGTAGTAGTTAGTGGTAGTAGTACCCACATTTTTCTGGTCTTTCTTTCTTTCTTTTTTTTTTTTTTTTTTTTTTTTTGTTTGTTTTTTGTTTTTTGTTTTTCAAGACAGCATTTTTCTGTATTGTAACTAACTCTGCAGATCACATTGGTCTCAAACTCACAGAGATCTGCCTGCCTCTGCCTCCTGAGTTCTGGGATTAAAAGCATGTGCCACCAATGCCCAGCTGGCCTTTCTTTTTCCAATCATCTTGAAATTTTCCCTTTGTGTAAGGCAAATAAATTAGTAAAATCAACTATATTCTTGTAAGTAAAAGCAGGGAGGCCAGAGAGGCAGTTTTTCATGATAATAACAAAAAAGCCTTTACTAGTTTCTATGATGTAACCACTAAGTCAAGACAGAACTCAGAGGTAGAGGGGATAGCACATGCTGAGGAGGAGTGACCAGGAGACTTAGCAGCCACAGCGCCCCCTCCTGGCACTGCAATGGTCAACTTAAACTATCTCAGTTTTCTTATGCTGAGAAGAATCACTTCACCTTGAAAACCTTTACCACGAAATGTATTTTACTTTACATAGGAAAAATGAAAAGAATATTCACCATTTACCAGACTCAGATTTCAATTGCTGTCTCACTTCGTACAGGTTCCTGATATATATTAATTACAATGCTTGGCATATAGCGAGCATGTTAAATTGAAATATAAACAAACTATATTTTTTTGGAAACTCTAGCTATAATTATAGGGTGAGTTTAAGTGGTCATACCCCCACTTCTCAAATTATTTAGCATGCTGTGTCTCAATCCCCTCAATAAACGGGGATCAACAATAACCATATCAGAGTGCTCTGATAAAGGAGAATTACTTCAAGGAAAGCTCTTATGAATATGAGAACATAAGAAATTCACAGTCAGTGTTAAAAATTGTAATTACTATGTTAGATTGAACACTAAAGTATTTCTTGATTTCTCCAGGTCAATATGAGCAACAGTCAAAATGTGCACAGTACAAGGCTGTTTGCCCTCTCGGAAAGCAGACCCTGAAGGCCAAGTACCCTGAGTCCTTGTGAGAGCTCTGCATCAGTCTCACACAATCTCTACCTGGTTCCTGATTTGGACTTCCACTTCTCAATGCTGGTTGGTGTGTGACACATGCCCCTTGATAGAAATATTTCTAGACTACCACCTCATTTCTGAAGGAAGAGGGGGCAAGCTGGCATGGGAGTGTGCAGGGGGGCAGAAGGGCTCCCTTTAGGCAAGAATGCCTGGCTGCACAGCCCCTTAAGCTGTTTCTCACTTATACAACTAACCCAGAGCCCATCGTCCCCGACCCACACTAGAGCAGGCACTAAAGGAGGTTCTGGCTTTGCTTCCTCTCCGCAGAATATTTTAGTATTGCACCTTTATTTTTATCTATATTTCAAGTATTTGCCGGTAATACATAATTAAAAAACCATGCAAGTAATCAATGCATACTGACTTTGATGGAAGACTATACTGGGGGATATTATATAAATCATTTTTACATAAAACTAAGAAATAACATAAAGATGATGCTACTGCCCAATACCTACTTTCTATTTCTTTTTTCACTTTTATTTTTTTTATTTATTTATAGCACAGTATTGCTATGTTGCCCAAAGGTAATGTGAAGTAAGATTTACTTACCTTTCCTCAATATATAGTTAATACTGAGTTATAGTATTTAAAGTATTTAAGGTACCTCGTTTACTATCAAACATGAGAATGAACTATAAGTTTTTTCAGCAGCCATAAGCACATTTATTGAACATACAATAAATACGTTTTATACTCTCTTTCATCCCCTAAATATAAAGAATCAAAATGGAGCATAAATTGAGCATAGCAAAGAGCTCAGAGCCAGGGCTGATCTGAAAACCAACCAGCTGGACAACACTGCCTCTTAACTACACTCATCTCCATAGCCCAGTATTAAAAATATGGGTGATGTCATTGCATGACTTTACTAAGTACTGTAGCAGCACCATTTCATTTCTCTTTTTCTAACTTTTGGAAAGGCATCTAGCATTTTAAAGAAAACTGTCAGCAGCAGTTAAATACACAGTTTAATGCTTGACATATAAAGCTGCTGGGAACATTTTCAAATTATTGAAATATAATTATACAAAGTACACATGATGGCTAAGCATTGGAAAAACTGTACTTTGTTTAGAACTCACATTACATTTGTAAACAGTTAGGACAATGACTTTAGGAGGGAAGTCAAGTCTAGCATGGTTTTTTAGCCTGTGCATGTGAGCAGCTGCCTGTGTTGTCCTCTGGGTAAACAGCACCATCATTCTTTACTCCCAGAGCCTGTTTGGAAAACAAGCACTAGGTTATTTGTAGGAGGCAGGTGTTTCCTTACTAGTAAAATCATTTACTCTAGCCATTTCCTGATTTAACAGATTAGGACACTTCATCAAACAATGACGTTTAGTTTTATGGCCTATTATTTGTTTGATGTTCAAAGATCTGAAGACCAGGCAACAGCCACCAGAGATCAATAAAGACCATGAGATAATATGTGTGTGCTTAAATTAGGGACAGCATCTGATGCTGTTTCTTCCACCTCAAAGACTAGTAGGATGGTATGCTCCCATCCTGCTGCTTTCGCACTGGCATGAGGAAATAATGTCATTCAGATGGCATTTCCTCCTTCTGAACAGATATTCAGAACCACATTTTATATGGAAAGTTATTGAATGTGCACACCTGTAACACGCTCAAGACAAAAGCCCTATACATCCCATTTAGCTATCCAGTTACACAGTCCAGTCCATATGTGAGATTTATGTCAGCTCTGTGAGCTGTCAGAAGGATATTCCCTCAGGGGGGGTACAAGACATCAAATCTTCAAGGCTTGTGATCACAGCAGGTTTAATAAAGAAAGAATAACAGATGTCAATTTAAAAGGGTAGATTATAGAATTAATTGTGAAACAAAAAGTGACACACTGAGCAACCTTTTCTGTCAATATAAACAATATCTAACATTCGCAATATGAACATGTTTTTTCTTCTAGAGATTGTTGTTTTAAACAAGCCATGTTTACATTGAGAATAGCAAAGTGTACTCTGGTTATTTTATTTAAAAGTGAGGTCAGTTGATAGCTCTTGGAAAGGGAATAGCTGTAGTCACCATGCCTAATAAAGAGACTTTAGTCTCCTTTCAGGGGTGAGCTACAACAGGAACAGCAGCAGGTCACTGATAAAAATGGAAATATAACAGGCACTTGGACATTGCCATTCCTGACAAATGCAGTGACTCCCCACTTGAACTCACAATGTAACTGAAGGCAACATGAAAGCCTGACCTATCCATCTTCACTTTGCATCTGCCTCCTCTCCTTCAGGTCACTCACTCACCTACCAAGTCAGGGTCCTCATTCAAGGCAGATCTGTCTAGGAGCCAGTGCTACCTAGCTCACCTCAGTGCCTTTCAAACCAAAAGCACAAGGATAAGAGTGACTGAGGAGTCTCACTGTCAGCTTTTCATTGTCCTTGTTCCAGACCCCAGAAAAGAGCTAAACAGTCTCTAGTTATTGTTTTGAACCTTGGACTCCAAGAACAGCAGAGCCTAGCAGGAACCCTGGCGCAGGAACAAGCTTCTCCAAGGAGTCAGCTTGTTCCCTCAAGCAATAAAGACCTCTGCAGATCACCTTGCAGAACTAGAGCTGAGATGTTGACCACAGAGGGACCAGAACTGTTGAACTATACATCATACCACTTGCCCCCCCATCATAATTCTTTCTCTATTTAAACCTAAAGCTCATTTCTATTCCCAGAAGATGGGGTGGAGTCACTGAGCCATTTTTCCTGGTCCACTGATTAAGTTCCCTTTCTGTTTTTCACTACTGCCTGGCTCTGCAGTGTGCCATCTCCCAATGGCAAAGCCTTTCTTCTGTGGCTACTGCAATGTGGGTGTTTGTCCTAAGCTCCAGTTACAAAAACAATTCTCATATTTCTTTCCTGTAATCTATTCTCCAGGGAGAAAGGCTGGTAGCAGAATCTCAGTTTACTCTGTAGCTAAATACTCAAGAAAACAGTAGAAGAAAATGCTATCTGGGTTTGTCTCTTTATGGCACAGTTCTCAGATGTGCCTTGCTCCTAGACACCAGTGCATGCTGCTCCCAGGCCAGCAGATGGTAGGAGAACTGTCACAAACAGCAATGGCCAGTAGGCCAGAAAGGTGTTCACAGGGCACAATGGATAAACAGTACACCCAGACTAACCCAGAGCCTTACACACAGTGGAGAAGATTTCCAGGTTTGCTTGTTTGCATGTTTTGTAGTAAGCAAAAATATTTAGGGAACTGCATTTCTCAGCAATAGTAACTGAAATAAGTCAATAAAAACATTTCTTCTTCTTGCTCAGATACTATTTTTACATATAAAATATATCAAACACCTTACATTGAACAATAATGTGTAAGAAAATAATTACAATTATAAAAAGCACACAAGCACAGATTGATATACATCAGAAGAAATCCTTTTTTATAAATAATGACTACATTCTATCCTATACATCTCCGGGATGTGTTAAGCTCTTTGAGGGCAGAGTGCCTAACTATTCCCAGCCTCATCTTTTTATCTAATATGATGCCTTGTCCAATGTAAGCACTGAAAGGATATCTGTAGAGAAACTAGGTAGACAAAAAGATATGTTACAAAATGGATTGAAAATGCTGCAATACATACCAGGGTTAGCTTTAGTTTATATATTTTAATGGATGGGTAAACCTCGTTTTTATTGTATGCATATTATACACATGGATTCATTTGGCAAATATTAAAAGTAGTAACAAAACTATCAATAAAATCTTTGCTATTTCAACTACTTTCACTTTCCATATCTCCTAGAAAACCATTTCAGAACTGAAATGTCAGTCACAAATCTGTATACTGCCGCCTAAAGTATTAGTAACCTTTTAGTTACTACTGACAATAGAAATATTAAAATACATTGATGAAACTATGCGTGATTCTATATACTAAAAACCTATTAAGTTATAAGTAGTCAATACTTTCACTGATGTAGGGTTTTTAATTACATATGCAAAGTTTTCATTACATGGATGATACACACAAATGCAACATAAATCCCAATTACTTCAAACTTCTAGAAATAAAATAAAACATCAAAGTGTTTTTAAGAGCGGTTCTGTCAATGATACACTCCACTCACTCAACCAAAAATAAAACTAAAGCTTTAATGTTGGTGTGATTAGTAATTGAACCAAAGAAGCTGTTCATAAACATGAAAACTTTGGTTATATTGGTTAGCAGCAATTAAATTAGAAACAATTCTTTAAAGAATGAAATAAATATATTAGTTTAATAAATCAGCTCTCCTTAACTGCTTAAGTTGTTATTTTAAATATATCAAACATATTACCTTTTTCTCATAGGTGTGTTTTAAATGGTTCCTCTCCATGTGAAACTTATTTTCTTGATCCTGTGAATGATAAATGTTTATTTCAGTATGTTTAATATTATCTTTAAAGTCAATAAAATTAGTGACTCAATAAAAGCAATGAAAGCACTTGATGTCAAACTTCAGGGTGCTGCTTGGCATTTATCACTGAGAGCCCTAAGCACTAATTCTCTAAGTCACAAAACGGACATCAGCAACTACAATTCAAGACATAAAACCTCAGCTGTATGAAGATGCTGATGTCCTTAAGGACTAGGGTCACTGTGACCTTTAAGATAAGATCAGGAATGAGCAACTATGTCAAGATGGCAGTGACAATTATGAAGTTACTTGATATCCTCATTTTTGATGCTCTTTGAGAGAAAATTAACACTATGAGAAAAAGAGAAACGGGGAAGGAAAGACAATAGAGTTTGAGAACTTAAGAGGGAGAATTTTTCTAAAATAATATACTTATATGAGAGATTTTTCTACATCAAACAAAAATTTAATAGGATACCACACTAATAAGATGTAGAAAGACGAGCAAATAATATATACACATTTATATAATTTAATATATCCTGGATTCACACCAGTGATAATGTACATTATTGACAACAGCATACAAAGTAATAAACATTATAACTTAATTTTTAAAATATTTAACATAGGGGCTAGAAAGATGGCTCAGCAGTGATGAGTACTAGCTGCTCTTCCAGAAGACCCAATTGAATTCTCAGTACCCACATGTCAGCTCACAACTGTCTGTAACTCCAGTTCCAGGGGATCCAACACCCTCACACAGACACACATACAGGCAAAGCACCAATGCACACAAAATAAATCAATAAATCTTTTAACATTAATTAACATATTAATTTATATTTAATACATTCTATATCATTTAACATATATTTAATACATTATGTTTAATACATTTTGATAATTTTATTTTAAATTGCCATAAAACATACTAGATATCATAACATTTTACACAAAGTATTTTAGTAGACGATGCTCCTCCCCATCCCCCATTCCTCTGCTACTCATCGTCCCCGCTGTTCTCACGCCTGATATCTTCTCCTCTTCCATGTCCCATGTGCCCTTTTCCCAACCCCATCTACCTCTACCACGTCTTCATCTCCTTTCTTGTTTTTTGTTTTTGTTTTTGTTTTTTTTTTTTGTTTTGTTTTGTTTTGGTTTTACCCACATTCCTGCTCACACAGATGTAAACATAATGGGTTAAGAACTACATTCATATCTGAGAAAACATCCAGGATTTATATTTATACATTTGAGTCACCCTGCTTGGTATTAGAATTTCCAAACTCATTAATTTTCCTAAAAATTTCAAGATCTCATTCTTAAATCATTCAAGGTTTTATTTCTAAATTAACCACAAAAAAGAGAGACCTTTCAAATCAATTGTCTCTTATTCTCTATACATTAGCATCTTCCTCTGTGAGGTAAAATGCCAGGAATACAATCAGAAATGGCTATGTCCACAGGACTTTTTCTGTTACTTTTTCAATTGACTCTCATTTCTGAACACGGATCAAGAAAGTAAAGGGCTGGAACACGGATCTGGCTAACACAGACTCACTTTCGCTTGCTGTTTCCTCTGAAGCTCTGACTCCTGGACCTGCTGTTTCAATCGACAGATGTTCTGTTCTAACTCTTCAATCACACCAGATGTCTGTGAGGGGTGCAGAACAGAGAGCAGAGCATTGACTTTTTGTACCATTCCATACTTCTGGTTGACATAAAGCCTACCATTTTACCCCTGAAAGTTCAGTCAGAATTTAAGTTATCTATAAATCTGAATAAAAATATTTTAAATATAATAATAAACTTAAATCTACTTTAAGAATACTGCAAGAGAGACAGTGAGCTGAGGAGAACCTGAAATACCATTTGAAGCCAAAAATTATTATTTTGAAGTAAAAATGTAAATTATAATCTGCATAGTATCTAATGCTATGAAAATAGAACAGTGAATTAAAATTTTATAGAAATTTTTATAAGTTTATAAGAATAGAATAGAACTAACATTTCAAAGCAACAGCACTGTACATGCACAGTAGCCATCAGGAAGCTTTTCTTGGAATTCCTTCCTTCAAACCTCAGTGCTCAACAGGGCGGTGTAGAGCAGAACCGGCTTTTAGGTGCTGTGGGAGCTAGGAGACACTAGCGTTTCAATGTTCTAAAGTCTTGTGATTTCAAGAAGCAAATGTAGACGGGGCTAGTTTCAACTGGAAATGACTGGCTGCTCCATGGCGGCTCACAGCCCAACACTCGAGTAAACAGGGCCGCCAACAGGTACAATACCTTAGAAGCGGAAAGCGCGTGTTCTTGTTTTAGGAGGTTTATGTCGGAATCGTATTTGGTTTTTAATAATTTCACATTTTTCTCATAATCATTTGCAAGATGTTCTTTCTCTTTATGCAGTATATTACGCCTAAAACAGTAGGATAAAAAAAATAAAAAAAGGTTTTCTATATTTTTGGAGCCAATCTCTAAAACGGATATCTTACTCAACTAAACTCAAGTATATTATCTTTCAATATATGAAGTAGGTGTTTATATCTTCATTACTGGTTTCAAACATTGTGTCCTAAATTACTTTTAGAAATCTGTAAACAACCCTAAGGGTTACTGCACAAAGTCTGTGCACTCTAGAAGGCCATTTATAGTCAGTCAGGGCTGGTGCCCCACAGACAGCTGACTCAGCATTACCTTGTCTTTAGTTCCTGTAATTCACTACAGGTCATCTGGTAGCATCTCTCAAGATCCAGTTTTTCTTCAATCAATTTCTGCCTTTGTAAATTGCTGTTCTCTGCTTCCCCGGTCAGCTGCTGGACACGGTCCTCCAGTTCTTTGATCATGTGGTTCTGAAAGAACAAGTCATTAGGAAAGTCTCTAACTAGCTTTTCACTTGTGGGAGCCAGTAAGTACTCTGAAGAAACATATTGCCTATGAGAATAATAAGAACAAATATGTCATAATCAATATTAGCAAGAAAGAAATCTCTAAACCAAATCCTCTGAAAGTCACCCTTATACCATAAAATGACCAGCATGGTTATACATATCCAGACATTCACTCATTCATGAAATGTTAACCAAGGCTGACAATTTCTTATGGGAGCAAAGAAGACAGACAAGGCCCACTCCTCAGGCAGACCCCAAGTCCGCTGTGCCCCACATTATCGCTTAGATTTGTCCTTTTCTCTCACAGTTTAATAATGGCATTTCAAAATCAAATCCATGACCCTATATATTAATGCCAGAAATACCAGATAACATATTCATCATTAGCAAACTTAAGGGAATATTTTATCCCATAAATTCTTATTCCTTTCATCTGTAATGATTTTTCTATTTCATTTAAAGCAGTTCTCTATTTTTCTAAAGTATTCAAAAGTAACATTCAAATAAATTGCCTCTTTATTATTTGGTATTTAAGTTATTCTAAATTCATCACTTTGTCAAGGTTGCATTTAAAGCCCCCAAAAAGGTGTTTATGAGCTTCCAGATGCTTCATTCAAAACTGCTAAATCAGCATTAGCTGAGAGACAACTGGTTTCCATTTTAACAACTACACTTCTGTCGTTTCTTTTTCTAATGTTTTTCTCCAACCAAGAGTTAAGGTAAAGTTTAAACATTACTGTTAAAACCCAAACCCTTTATTCATTTCACCTTTTCTTCATTATAAAACTGAATAGACAGGCAAGTAAAATTTTGGTGCAACAACTTCCAAATATGTGGAATGAAAATCATTCTTTCTGCCTAAAAACAGCACATCAATGGCCACAGACATGTGGCTTCTTTTGAACCACTGCATCCCCTCTGCCTTTTTGCTGAGCTGAGCAGCCCCTTTAAGAAAATGGCCTCTGTTTCTAACATTCTCTAAACTACCCTGGCTTCCTACACAGTAACTGTGATACAAAATCAAGAAGGCCTCTTTTGATCTCCAAGGGGATCTGCAGTACTTTGTTTTGTGGACCAATGAAAAAGAGACAATAGGTAGGAAATGCAGAACTGCAACTACAGCTCAGTGACATCAGAGAGGCTCACTCTCCCTAACCTAAAGCAACACCTAAAAGCACAGAAATAAGTCTGAAAAAATAGCGGGAAGGTGTTAGGGGTTGCATAAGGCAGAATGGATGTAAGGAATACGAATGAAGAATCAAAAAAGATGAGGTAGCATTTTCTAACTTGTCCCCTTTTTACCCTAGAGATAGTTTCTTTCTTCCTTCCTTTCTTTTCTTTCTTTCCTTCTTTCTTTCTTTCTTTCTTTCTTTCTACCTACCTACCTTCCTTCCTTTCTTAATGTGGAAAATATTGGGGGAAGGGATTAAGGAAAGGGAAGAAAGAAGAGAAACAGAGGTAGGAGAGGCAGGAGAGACAGAGATCTGCCTGTCTCCTCAGAGAAATGACAGAAAAAAGAGAGCCTAGAGGTATTTTCTAATCTTGGAAGAAGAGGAGGATTGGACAATAAAACTTAGAGCAGTGGGTGGCCGTGGCAGCTGAGACTTAAAATAGCAAAACCTCTGAGAAAAACCCAAAACCCTGCACAAAGTGAGAGTTGGGTCTCTGTGTCTCCTAGTTAGAGAAAGGGGACACAAATTTCAAAGTTATGACAGATTACCCAGTTTAAAAGAAATAAAGGAGTGTTTAGAAAATAACCTAATTAGCAAAGCCATAAAACAAGACCAAGGGGCCAAATTGCTATAGATGAACCTACAGACTTTGGTGAAGGAGAAAGGGACTCTGTCAGCCTCTTTCTACAATATTAATATTGACTATAGTGAAGGAAAGAGAAAATGTCAGATGAAAGTAGAGAGTACTTTTTTTTTACTAAGAGAAAGAGAAAAAGATGAGGGTGAAAGATGCCCACTGTTTGAATGAACGAAGTGGTGAACATCGAAACAACATTGTGCTCTCAAATGCCCAGGGTCACTGAAGATTAATGATAGTGATAAAGTGAACTTGAAGTTTTAATTTGGGTACTGATCAACCATTAAAACTTTATGGAACCTAAAAAGCAAGATGTAGTCGCTGGCCACACCTGCTAAATATAGCCAGTGCTCAGAAGTGTCTCCTTGTCATTTTCCTACTGGATGACATTGTTTGAACTGGTGGTCATTTCCCTGGGCACCGACAGATTCTATACAATATTTATCCCTAGTGTACAAATGGACTTTGGGAGCCCATTCACATAGAGGGATACTCTCTTAGCCTAGAGGTCCCAGCCCCTGCTCCAAACGATGTGACAGACTTTGAAAACCCCCATGGAAGGCCTCACCCTCCCTGGGAAGCAGAAATGGGATGGAATAGGGAGCTGATGGGGGCCAGGGGAAGAGGGGAGGGAGAGGGAACTGGGATTGATACATAAAACAAGATTGTTACTCACTTAAATTAAAAAAATATATAGAAGGAAAAAATAAAAATAAAACAAGCAGAAAACGTCAAACAAACAAAAAAGATTCTGTAAGTCCTGACAATACTAACAAGGCCCCACATGGGATTTTAGTAAGCCTTAGGAAGCATCATTAACCTCTGTGAGGTTAGGGATGTACAAAGCGAGGAGTGGAGGACAAGGGACACAGTTCAGTGACAGTGCACTTGCCTATACTCAGATCCCAGCACAAGAGCAACAACAACAACAAAGGAAAAAAAGAAGAACACTTAGGACTGAAGATAGTGCTTTAGTATTTGTTTAAAAATAGAAAATTTTATCTATGAGACTCCAATTAGAAATTTACTGCCAATGTCAAAAGATATAAATTGCCTAGACAAAATAAATGGCCATAAAACAAAACAAGACTTTACAAAAAGCTAAAATGTTAAAAGCATAATTCACCAGAGGAGCTAATTCTCCCTGACAACATTGTCTTCCATCCTGGGCCAGGTCTTGAACTCTGCCTGGCTTAGTTATTAAATCAAGAGCTGCTCACAAGCTCTGGGTCGCACTGATGAATTCTGAATTCAGTCCTGCTCTTTCCATGATTCCCGCACTTATTATTTTGTTATTACCTAGAACAAAGTCTGAATGTGCATTTTAAAATGCAGCTCTCAGAATGCCAAAGTTCCAAAACCAGAACAGAATCTTTCTGACAACGACCTTTTAAATCAAAAGTGTACTTGTCTTTCCAAATAGATAAATATAAAAATTCTACTATGAAATAGAGTTACCATTTATATTATTTAACTAATAAAGAATACCAACAGGGGCAGAGCTGGATGTCCAACGATGTAAAAAATTTCTTAGTGTTATTAAACCTTACCCATAAATGTTTGAAATATAAAATTTGGTTAGGTATATTTTGTGAGAGAGAGAGAGAGAGAGAGAGAGAGAGAGAGAGAGAGAGGGAGAGAGAGAGAATGTATAAAGAAAAACCCAATATTTGATTTGGATACAAAAAAAGACGGCTGATTTTTAAAAATGGATCAAAGAGATAAATAAGCAACTTTAAATATTAGGAAGTAACCATAGAACTACAAATTAAAATGTGACATTTTCAAAGAAGGAATGTAAAGTGAGCTAGCCCTGAGTACTCAGGAGGAAGGGTTGACTCCTAAGCCCCATGTGGAAGTTACAAGCTATCACCACTTGGAACACGAATCACAAAAGAAGTGGATTCTTCAATACATGCATCTTAAAGGCAGGTTTCAAGACACGATCTCAGCCAACATGAAATCAATTTGCAAATCGTAACTTAAGTAAAATCAAGAAATTATATCAGCATGAATGGCAAACAATAAAAGTGACACTCTTGCTAGTAGGTAATTGTTTTTGTATGTGCTTATGTATGTTTTGTACAAAATTTGTATATTTAGTCCTTGGAAGAATTCTCATTTTAAAAAAAATTCATAAACCTATGTCTTAGAGCAGAAATTCTAAAAATACAAACTCTTGAAACCCTTTGATTCTTGGTAGATCAGCAAGATCAAATGTATTTTTAAATAACATGAAGACATTGATCTTTGTCTATGCAGTTCCTAGAGGTAACATTATATGAAATAATAGGATGACGCAAAAGTGAATAAAAACCCAGTCAACATCTATTAAGCCAGAGGTAAAAATTTACAAAAATTAAAAGCAATGGCATATGCCATTCAATTTCTTTTCTTTTGTAAAATGTAGCTTGTTTATATAACTTCATAATATAGGTACATATATAACATAAACATATTTATATTTAGTACTTAGACTACAAGTTATTAAAACACTTATGTTCACATAGTTTTAGTATTTTAAATGAATCATTGATTAAAGTTTTGTTAAAAAAAAAAATGGTAAAAACCCAAGTATGACAGCAAACATCCAGGATACAGAGGCAGTATATTTTCAAGTTTGATATCATGCTTGACTATGTTGAAATCTTCTCTCAAAAAGCTCCAAACAAGTAACCCAGCAGCACAAACAAACAGAAAACAACATGTGTCAGTCATCCTCTTATGATGACAAAAGGCACCAAATTTACCCTCTTTGTAAGCTAGTTTCTGTAACAAATAGAAGCATCAAAATAAGCACTGTCTTTCTCCTTTTTTAGATCCAATTATTTACTTTTTAGTATTCTCAGTCTTAAACATAATTTTTTACTATTCTGTGCTGCACCTCACCTCCAAAGAGATACTGAAGTAATGTGACTTTGTTTCTTTGTTTGCCTTGCACATTCTAGACAGATTGTTTACTATTACGCTCCATTAACAGATATAAGTATATTTTAATGGAAACAAAATATTTTTAAGTTTAGTGTGAATTTAGTGTGAATCACTTTGGGTTACAGAGGGTCCTGAGTCCAAAGACAGTTGGCCTCACAAAATGGTTATATGAAGACACAGGCACAGATCCACACAAGACCACCAGGTGACCACACAACTGTAACTAGAAGTCAAAGAATGTCAAAGACTGCCCCCACAGAAGCCAAAAGAGGCAAGAAAGGATCTTTCTCTTTCAGCATCTTCAAAGACAGCAGGTTCTGCTGACACTCCAATTTACCACTTGGCTGGGAACTGTTAAAGCAATCTATCTGTCACCTAAATCAGTCATTATGCAGTGCTAAGTAACTAATATACCTATTATACTGCAAGGGTTATGTCTGTGTGTTAATGACAATATGCAGCATCAGATTGACAATAGAAGCCTGGGCAGTCACATACAGTTTTACCAACATTAGTTTTATTTCTTTCTGGATTTTTTTTTTTTTTTTTTTTTTTTTTTTTTTGGTTTGTCCTGGACCTTGCTCTGTAGACCAGGCTGGCCTCAAACTCCTGTCTCTGCCTCCCAAGTTCTGGGATTAAAGGCATGCACCACCACTGCGTGGACAACATTAATATTATTACAGAGATACTTTTCTTATTTTTTCCTGTCTCTTCTACATGTTCAATAACAAGTATGCATAGGTATATTCCTTGTTTTTCTTTAATACCTAAATATGAGAGACAAGTGAAGACATTTTTATTTACTTTTATTGTGTGTTTGTTTTTACTAAGCAGAATGTATAAGTATATTATTGTGGCAAAATATTGATCAGTGCCTTTCTTGATAGAAGCAGTATTAACAGGACATATATGTATGTATGTGTGTATTATATATAACTTTTTATTTAGCTATAGGGAAAATTAAACTATATTTGTAGGAAAATGATTCTAAGTTGGAATTATTACATGAAATCAGACTCAAAAAGACAAATGCACCATGTTTTCTTTCTCATGTGCAGATCCTAGATTTTAGTGTGTGAATGTGGCAATGAGTACATGTATCCATGTGTGTGCATTTACATGTGTGTATGTACATGCTGCAGTTAGAAACATCAAGGAGAGAAGAGCTCTTGAGGGTGGAAAGAAAGAGGGGGAATGTAGTGAGATATTCACTTTGTCCTTACCTGTGGCAATGACCACGCCCATTGGGGGTGGAGACAGGGGAGATGTTACCTGGGGAAACTAGGTCTGAGGAGGGTTCCAGGAGTGCTCTCTTGCTTGTAGCACAGGAGAGCTTCTGGAGGCATCCTTGGGACCAGGAACCTGCTGGTGTTCATCTGTCTATGTGGTAAGTTTGGTTTTTTCTCCCTGAATAAACATCTATTCAGCCTATTTGTTTCTCCTGATCCTTATTAAACCACAATAGAGGAAGATGGAACACAGGTGTGATGAGGCCACAGGGGCTTTGGGAGAAGAAGGAAGGTGACAGCAAGAGGGAGACAAGGGATGCAGGAGAGGAGTAGGAAGGGGACAAATAAAAACAAAATCTGCATGAAATGCCATAATGAAATCCATTATCCATATGCTAGTTTAAACAATGAATGGAATAATGGCAACAGAGAAGCAGCTTTTCTTCAAATTGTGAGTCTGCATACCCTTTGAATTGAGAATAACTGGTTTAAGAGCTATGATTGCCACCACTACAACACTTCATAAGTTCTAGTCAACGTATAGCAATGAAGTAAAATAATGCTACATATGTGTAAACAGTTAAGATCTGTGACAAACAATTATAGCAAAAGTGTATCTTCTTAAGTTATTTATTTAGTGTGCCTGGTGTCTTGTCTGCATATATGTTTGTGCACCACATGTCTGCAGTGTCTGTGGAAGTATCTGACCATCTGAAACTGGAGTTACAGACAGTTGTGAGCTGCGGTATAGCTGCTGGTAACTTACACAGGTTCTCTGTATGAGCAACAAGTGTTCTTAACCATTGAGCCACCCCTCCAGCCCTGCAAAGTATGTAACTTTTAACAATACTGTCAAAGATATCATAACTGATATTCTAAAGAAAAGATATTCTCCAAACCCTGTTTCTTTATGACTGTGGAGAGCTGATTCTACATGGAGCCATCAAAACAAAGGGTTCAGGTAGGACCATTCTGCTCAACAAGGAAGAAAGACCTGCACATTGAACATCAAGAGTAACTTAAGCTACAGTAATGATGTCAGCAAAGCCAGAGAAACTAGCTAGCCATAAACAATGGAGACCTTCATTGGAGGGAAGTTGCATACACAACAGCCAAGACAGATTGAGAGACAGGAAGAATGACTCAAAAGTGAAACTGGAAAAACAAGGAAGTCATCCACATGAAAGCAATGACATTAGATTCCAATCTTTTACTAGTCACAAAAAAGAAGCAACCAGAGAGATTAAAGACTCACGTAAAAGCAAAACGTTAAAATTTTTAGTAAAGCATATAGGCGAATTATCCTGCACTCTCAGTTTTCCCTGCTTTCTTTGGGAGGTGGAGCAGTAGTGCTTTCCAGCCTGCTACCCTAAGAATTCAAAGGGTTCCAAGGACTTTGAGAACCATGTCCACCACCCTTAGCAAACTGTTGCAAATTCTGAGACTGTTTCCCCTCACCCTAAGCCTCACTAAAAGATAAGTCTGTGTTCTCTAAGGAGTTACAAGTCAGACAAGCCTGTGCTCCACAAGCTGGGAGAGACCATCCAGATCTGCTGTCTGCTCTTGCTTATTAGTCTCTTAGTTTAAAAAGTTGCATCGGGGCATCTTAACCACATGCAAATGGTGTTAGCATTATGATCAACATCCTTGTGCCCTCACCCTTGCCTCTTCTTACAGACCTAGCAAACTTGATATTGCAGACCCCTGAGCTGCCTAATGCCTCCACAGGTGCGTGGAACAACTCAGCTATGCTTCCCAGAGTCCTGGGCCTTCTTCTTGAACCTGTCAGATCACTTTAAACTTCTCCATTGCCTTTGCAGCACTGTTAAGATTTGAACTTCAATTGTTTGATCATGTTTTGAAAGCATGGGCTCCAGGTAGCTGTGCTGTTTCAGCAGACTTGAAGCCTTTAGGAGGTGGAACTTAATCTGATTGGAGTGAGCCGTTGAAGGTTAGTTTCTATATACTGGGTCTGTCAGTAATTTCTTTGCTTCTAGCTTGCCTCTGTCACATATTCACATTGCCACAAACTGTGCAGGCCTTCCCTGCCATCACAGACTCAGACCCTCTGAAGCAGTAAGCCAAAACTAACCTTTTTTTTTCTCTGCACTATTTCTTTAAGGTTCAAACTCCAAAACGTTCTGTTTACCTCTTGTGGGTTTTGCCCATCATTATTTCTGACTTTTTCATCTCCTTTTTGTCATTTTTTTTTTTTTACAAGAAATGGAGGCCAAAAATCCCATCTTCAGGCAAATATTACTTTCTTAAACTAAGTCTTTCTTTTTCCACTTGTATGACTCTATAATTCTTACATGCTGCATTATCAAAGACTCTAAATATTAAAAGCTTATTATGTAACTTCATTTATATATCAATTGAGTATTGCCAACAACTATTATCTTCTTACCACAGAAATGAGAAAGCTTAACATTCTAGGAGTTAAGAAGACACCAAACTGGTAAGGATTTGAGATTTCTGCAAGTGACATATGTATGTGTTGTCTCAGTCAAGATGTTCTAAGGAAATGTGTCAGAGCAGTGGCACTTTAATTTCCTTCACCAACTCTAAATAGCATCAAAAAAACACTCGTAACTTCAGTTTAAAAGATCTTAAAAAGAAAATAATTGTCTCTGAACTAAAAGTTAATGAGAAAAAGGACCTGTAACCACTTCTAGGAGATTAAGACACAGAGGTAGCATCGAACAATCCAGAGTCCGCCCTCTTGGTGAATGTCTAGGGCTGTCTGCTCTCACTGTATCAAGTAAGGAAGTAAAGCTTTTTCTTTAAATTTAGTAACAGATTTATATAAAATGTGCATCAGTGAAGGATAAGGACATGGAACATAAGACAGACTCAAACAGTGGAACAAACAAAAACACTTACTGTGGACTGTGTCTGCACCATGTAGTCACCCTCCATTTTATTCAGGCGCATGTTTGTGTCCTCCAGCAGTTCCTGAATAGTCTCAGTGTGTCGCTTTTGAAGCTCAAATTTTTCCTTTTCCATTTCTGCTACAGCATTGTGAAGCTGCATAATGAAGTCAAGAGTCTTTCACTACCATGGACTATGCTATTTTGAAATTCAAACACTGTTTTCCAATATGTCTATTTATATCTAGAAAGTGATCTAAACAAGAATCTAAAACTCACAAGTAAAAATACCATACAGAGAGCATACAATTTTTTTTCTGTTTTCCAGAACAGAAAATTTCAACCAATGGGCAAAAACTAAAGAATTTTCTGTCTTGAGTAGAAAGTAAGTATATCTGATTGATGACATATTTTTCAATTAAGCAATATTATTAGGAGCCTGAAAAATATACAAACAGAAATAGTAATAGTTTTATTGTTGGTCATTGTGAATAATGATTGTATTATTTCATTTGTACAATACAAATGTGAAAATGCTTCCTGACCTATGCAAATACCCAATAAGACACTTACTTGGCATTCCATAATCAATACAAAAAACAAATACAAGATCATGTTTATGAGTAGAATATGCAGCAAAGGTGATAACTAAGAGTTGTATATCATAAGTGTCATATATGAAAAGTTTCTACACCTTGATAAGCCTCTCTGCCAATGTAGCAATCCAAGTCAGAACAAATCAAACCAACAGAAAAAGGCCAAGTTTAATGGATACAATGCTCCCAGACAGCCTTTCAGCCCCCCAGAGAGGAGATGGAGGGCAGTTTAAATACCCTGTGGGAGTGGTCTTGAGCATCTATGGAGGAGGGGCAATCATGGTAGGCTTTCTGAGATGCAGCAGGGTTTGGAGGGAGATGGGGGGGGGCTTAGGTGGAATTTTCACCATAACACCCAAGACTCTTTGGGTAAATGGATGCCAGGGGTTGTGGCAAAGCTTCCACCTTAACAAGGTGGAACATGGCTGACTTCAGGAGCTTACCTTTTTTTCCCAATCATTATTCAGAGATTCTGTGCTTTGTTCACACATCTTCTTCAGCTCTGTTATCTGGTTTTCTTTAGTTTCTCTGATAACTTGACAGTCTCGTATAAGGATCTGAACTGTCAAAAATGATGAGAATATAGTTAAACCAGTTCTAGGAACCACATTAGACTTTGATGATTTCTAAATGTAATGATACATTTAATAGATAATTTTTCATTAAGTCTTACTTTTCTAAAATGCCTCTTATCTCTTGCTCTTTGGTCATTTCTATGACCATAGATAAGTGTGGTTAATTAGTCTTTATTCTCTCCCTAAACATTTAAACAGCATGCTAACCTCAGGCATTTCTCTTCTAATGTGGCCTCTGTCACTTTAAAGAGCCCACTCAATGGTGCAGATCCCACAGTGAGTGCAGGGCTGGGGATCATGCTAAAGTTCTCCTCCTCTAAAGCATATGGGCCAAGGCTCTGACAGGAAAAATGGCTCTTTATGCTCCTGCTGCTCTCTGGATCCAGCTCTTGCCTCCTCCACATTTTCAAACTGCACTGTAAATATACCAACCTCTCTCTGCAGGCTCCCGAGGACATGTTCTTTCAGGTTTTACTCCCAAATGTCATCACCTGTCTTTATAAACTTTTTCTTCATTGTTGAAAACTTTCTATTCATGGAGTGTGAGTACAGGTTATTGTCTTTAAAACACTCACCAAACAGATGCCTTCCCTTGCAATTAGAGAAAGAAATCCCTCTCATTTGCACAAAATTGGGTCTTTTTCTCCAATGGATCACTTAGGATATTATATCTGAAAATACTTAATTCTCTGGTTAATTCTCACATGTAACTGCCTTGCTAACCTATCAGGAATATTACTATCTTACTCTACCACAATCAGGTTTGGGAAAAACCCCAAAGACTTAGCATCATCCTAGATCAAGTGTCCCTTTGTCCTTCATTCTTACCCACTGTCTACATCTCTTCTTTTACCAAACCGTAATTCTTCAGGTCCATTCTCACTAATCCCAAGACTAAACTCAAATATGCTGAGTCCATGTCAAAGTATGCGCTAAATTCCACAAGTGGACACAGTCTGGGCTAGAGATTCACTCAGTGGTCAAACATCTGCCCAGTGTACACAAACACACACACACACACACACACACACACACCTTACCAATATGAGGAACTCCTCTCTTGAATGAATTAAACATGTTGAACTTTTAAAATCAAACCAAAGTTATTTCCTCTGAAACATGCCATTTATCTTGTGTATACCTGAACATTTTGATATTTCGGTTCACAGTGTAGCCAATTAATCACATGCTTTCTTTCTCCTTCTCGGTGAATGTGTAAATGGGAAAAAATTTTAAGACTTTTCTGTCAGTCCCAATTGCCACTGCACCCCCAATTCTCTCTCTTAAAAACACACACATTTTACCTAGCCACATGAAAGTTCATAAAAAATCTATTGACACATGCTCCACAAAATCTCAGAAATTAAAATTTAAATCATTTAAATCATTAAAATAAATTCAAAATGTTATTAGAAGATTCACATAATACACCATCACCTTTCTTTTCAAGCTTTATTATAGTATCCTCAGTTTCAGCTTGTTTTTTTCTATATAAGATTTTCAAATCTTCTAGTTCATTATTCTTTCTTTCTAAAATCTGCAAAAAGAATGTACAGTACCTTAGTTTCCAGAATTAAGTATAGTGTATATAATTACAAGTGAGCAAAGTATGTTTCCAGTCTATCAATCTCATAATTGCTTTCACCTAAATAGAAAAATTACTTTGTATACACTGATAAAAATATTAACACACTAGAATAAATTATTTTAAAACCCTTTGTTTAGAATTTCCACACATAATTTTTAAAAGACTATGAACAATGAACTACATGAATCCCTAAAACATGCTTTGGAAATTCAGTTGTCATAAGGGGGCTGGAAGAAGTCATCAGAAACGGGCTCTGTTGGGTGGCACACCCCACTGCACTACACTGGGATGTAACACTTCTGGCTGAACATATCCAGGGATCCTCCTACCAGTGTCCTTCTCCTCTTCCACTGCTTAAATCCAAGACCTCCCAGACATATGGAAGGATGATACACAACAGGCACCACTTCTGCCTAGCTCTGTTTTATGAATCAAGAAAAAAATGAACTCAAAATCCCAAAAACTTAATAACTTTTACAGCAATTACATTTACCAGTTTTTTCACATAACCACTTAATAAATGTAACTATGAGTTTACAATTATAAAAAATTTAAAAAACAGAAATAACCAAAATTGTAGAGTTAATAAACAGTAAAACCATGTTACCCAGGAGCTCAAAAGAAAAGCAGAGAGGTGGAAGATGGTCTGGCTACTGTTCTTACAATGCAGCGATAGCCACACCCTCAACTGAGTTCAAGAAAGGTTGCTCAACAGTGCCAAAGGAGGTCTTCCGAGCGTTTTCATCAGCAGCATTCTGCTTTACCTTTCATGCTTCAGTCTCAGCCCCATGGCTGCTGGACCACATCCCCACAAACCATGAGCCAAAATAACGTTCCCCTTCTTCCTGTGCTGCCTTTTCTCAGGCGTTTGGTATTAGTGGTATGGGATGAATGAATTAATAACTTGGTACCAAGCAGTGAGGTCACTGCTGTGATAAGCCTGACCATGTGGTTCTGAAGCATTTGGAACTGGTTCAGAGGCGGGAAAGGGAGACTTGAGAGCTTCAGGCTACATGAAGCCTAAAATACCAAAAGCAGAGCTGAGTAACTAAGCTCTTCTGGCTCAAGTGTGGGATACTAGAATGCCAATAAAAAATAGAGACAGTAAAGGACAGTCTGATGTTGTATCAGGAGTCATGACTCTCTCAGAAACTGGGTTAGACGCCATTCAAAGAATTTGGCTGCATTCTGCTCTTACCCTGAAACTACATGAAGCTTAACTAAAAAGTCATAGACAAAAGAAAATTGAGAGCAAAACTAACCCAGGATGTGGCACAGTTATTACTTACTGTCTTAGTCAGGTTTACAGAGAATGAGAGCAGAAAGAAATGTATAGTTTGTAAGAAAAAGTTTGAATCCAGTTAAAGTTGTGTGCATTTGTTGTGTGTATTTGTTGAAGAGAATGGCATTTAAAAAGATGTCACAGGTTTAGTACTGGAACAAGAGGGAAGGAGCCAGGGAGCTTAAGACTTTACATGTCCAGCAGGGTTACAGAGCAATACCAAATCACCTAAAGCTTTTCATTTGAAAAGACTGGCTAAACAAAGAGTGCCAGCAGGGGCCCTGCTCAAGCAGGGTTACCTAACACAGTGGTTTTTGGTTTTTGGTTTTTTACCAGGTTCAACCTCAAAGATACAAGAGGCATGAAGACATGATGTTGCCCATGTAGTACAGATTTTGCAACTATGAAAAATGAGGAGGTAACACAAATTCTAGAAAGTCACTGAGACCAGGCAATGGCCCAGGAGAGAGACCATCTGTGTTACAGGCAGCTGAGCTGGAGAAGCCAAGCCAAGCTATGGCCACTGGAGCCCATAGGATACTACCACAAGCCCCACATGCCTGACATGGTATTTTCCATGAGTTTCATTGTTACCTTGGTCTGGTCTTTAATTTCTATTCTCCCTTTCTCCCCTTTGGGAATGTAAATGGTTTACATCATGCCATTACATGCTGGAAACAAAACTTTTTTAAGTTAAGAAGGGCTCACATTGAAAGGAGAACATTGAGTCTCAGAGAGACATAGCCTTTGTTCTTTTGAAGAACACTGGAACTGTAAGACTATGGAATCTTTGGAAGCTTAACTGAATGCGTTTTGAATTTTGAGATGGCCATGCTCCTGCAGGGCCCAGGGTGGAATGTTTGGTTTGGATATAAAATACCATCCACAGGCAGAGGTATTTGAACGGTTAGTTCCCAGCTGGTAGGACTATTTTGAGATACTGTGGAGACCGGGCCTCAGTGGAGGAAGTGGGGCTTTGGGTGTCATTGAGGTTTTATAACCCAGCCTCATATCTTGTTCTGTCTTCTTCCCATTCCACAAACATGAAGCAATCAGCTGCTGCAAAACCCTCTGCCATTGAGATGCATTCCCCCTAACTTTCTCCATCATGGTAGAGTGTATCCTCTAAACCTATAAGCCAAAAGAAAGCCTTTCTTCCATATGTTTCTTGTCAAGGACTAGTCATGATGCTGAGAAAGGTATTTGACACACATACCAAGAAACTTATTTCAATCTCTTATCACCATGATTCTTTCAAACATTTTTCAAATTCACTTATCCTATACATTAATATGTTATTCCTTAAGAGATTCTATTCATTTTGATATATTATGCTATAATTACATTACATAAATTTATTTAATATTTTTATTTAAACAAAGGTAAAATGTTCATTACAGCAAGAATATTGTGTTTATAATTTAAATGGGGAAGAGAAAGGAAAATAAAAACATTTTTAAAAATATATAAGGAGTCGTTTCCTTCTTGTTGCTTAGAAAAAAATATGAAGGATGAAAAGATGGGTAAAGTGCTTGTTACACAAGCATGGGGATCTGAGTTCAGATCTCCAACACACATGAAAAGCAGACATGGCAGCATTCACCTAAATCCAGTGCTACAGAATCAGAGAAAGGCAGATCCAAGCCAGTGAAGAGGGCTATTTCCTGGTGAGCTAGTCTAGCTAAAGGGTAAGCTCCAGGTTCAGTAAAAGACTCTGCCTCAGAAAAATGAGTTGGAAAAAAATAGAGAAAGACATACAAAGTGGGCCTCTAGTCTCCACAGATGCATGCAATGGCAATCTCATGCTTATGCATGTTATACGCATACACACACACACACACACACACACACACAGAGTCAAATCTAGACTATTTTCTGTTTCAGAGATGCTTGTATGCATGATCCTGTAGCCTCAGTTTTCTGACTCTGCCCCTACTTTGTTTCCCTATGTTTGATTTTTGAGACAGGGTCCCTCTTTCAGGAACCAGGCAAGACTGGCAGTGCAGACTAGTCTGGTGGTTCATGCCAGCTACTCTACAGACCAAGGCAAGAGGCTGATAATAACTTCATTGTCTGCCTGAACTACAGATGTGTATAAAAACAGCCTGAGACCCCAGTGCCGGAATTATTATGCCCAGCTGATTCTGTCTTTGTTATTCAGTTTGGGTAAGTATATACAGGCCTAGTTTTAAAAGAATATGTGTAAACTTTCTATGTGTACAAACTTTATGTTTTTTAAAACACATATCATTTTTAATAAAACACTAACATTTTTAATAATTATAAAAATGTAGCATGAACTACACTAGCTGATGTTTGCTGAGACACTGGGGAAGATACAACCCAACCGCTTGGAATGATCAAAGTAAGCTTAAGGCCAGGCTGGATACTTGGTGAAATACTGTTCCAAATTAAAAACATTTTTAAATGGGTAGAAAGTTAGTTCAGCAGTGGTGCGGTACTTCCCTCACATTTAAGAATCCTTGGTTCCAAATCCAGTAACACGCATAAGTAAATAAATAGGCAAACTAAAAAACTGGAAAGCACAATCTGAGTTGTACTCAGAAAGGAAGCCTTGATTATCAGTGCTAGCATTACACTGCATACAGTCAATACCACAGAACTAAGTCCGAAAACTGTTGGTTCTTTTTTTTGTGTTTGTTTGTTTGTTTGTTTGTTTGTTTGTTTTGGCAATTACAGGCCACCAGGAAAATGACCCTTACTTGAAATCAAAGCTCTACTGTATAGACATCTGGGTCTTCCCTCTGAGGGATCCAATAGTTCTTTTTGAACCTAAGCACTCAGGACGCCTAGGTAGGAGAATCTCAAGTTTGAAACCAGATGGGTAAACAATGTGATCTCAAATATAACTAATTAATTAAAAAATGGAAATGAATCAGAAAAGTGGAACAATTGGGATATAACAAATTGTAGGATTTACAGTTGTTATTTTACTTCAGATTTCATGAAAGGCACAAAACCTGATGTTTGAGCTTCAGGTTTGAGCCAAGCAGAGAGGATGATGAGGACAGTGCCAGGCTGAGTAATTTAGTGAGGTCCTGCTTTAAAATAGCTCACTGGTAGGGTATTTTCTGACCCTAGTTTCTTCAGACACACAGACACACACACACACACAGAGAGAGAGAGAGAGAGAGAGAGAGAGATGCAAAAATCATATGTGTTAAAAAGTATATAAAACTCAGCCTTAAGATTATTGTTGAAGAAGTAATAGGTAATGTAAAAATAGGACAGAAATAGACACATTTTACAAATAAAGCTTACAGGTTGCTTTTGATGGGATTTTACTTCAACAAATTCCATTTACAAGATACAGTATTATCAATCACCTAATCTGTAGACAGATGGCCAGATGCTTGGTCTATCACAGGCCCCAGAACACAGTAAATACTGCATACAACGTAAGTATATATACCCTACCTTCTGTACATCAGCATCATGTTTCTGTTGCAGCTTAAGTTTTTCTTCATATAACTTTGCTTCCATCATTTTTGTTTTCATGTCCAACTTCAAGGGAAATATTTTAAAGATTACCAAAAAGTCATTTGATAGTGGTATCCTGCTCTGACATTCAAACCCACACAGTATTTTGATCTCTAGTATTTTCATTTCAATAAATCTCTTCTAAAACTTTTTTCTTTGTTCATATCTATTTGCTTATTTCAAAATACTATTAGTCTATTTGTTTAAATATGGCATTTCATGAAAGAATATTCATATAAATGGCACATTACTGTATCGAGGCAGCTCAGTTAGTAAAGTGCTTGCTATACAAGCATGTCCCATATTAGAAACAACAACAACAATCAATCCAGGCATGGTGGTGCACACTTGTCATCCCAGCTCTGGGAAAGCAGAGACAAGAGGATCCCTGAAGCTTGCTGGCCAACAGTCTAGCCTACTTAGTAAGTTATAGTCCAATAAAACTGTTTGCTCATTTCAAACAGGAATGAAAACAAAGCAAACAAATAATACTGGAAATTAAATTTTCAGTAACTCAAATAAAAACCTCAGTAAAAATCCTGACCAATAGAATGGGTCACATGGAAAACAGTGGTCAGACATAATAAGTCAAAGGATATGGATCATTCGTTAAGGCAAACAATACATTTAAATGTAGATAAAAGAATAAAATATAGTGGCTCTTTGAGACAGTGTAAAAAGACCAAATTTATGAATTATGTGCACAGAAGAGGAAAAGTCCCATGTTAAAGACACAGAAAATATTTACAATAAGGTAATGGAAGAAAATTGCCCAATCCTAGGAAAATAGATGGCTATCCAGATAAAAGAGGCATACAGAACACAAAATAGGCAGAACCAGAAAAAAAGAAATTCCTCACATTATACTAGAGTCAAAACACTAAAAATTTAGAAAAAAAGAAAAAGCGTATTGAACGTGGCAAGAATGAAGGACCACGTCACATGTACAGGCAGGCCTATCAGAGTGACAGTATTTTTTAATGCAAACTCGAAATGCTCGAAGGGCACAAAACAATGTGTTTCAAGTTCTGAAAAGACCCCCAATTGCCAACCCAGGTACTACATGCAACAGAACTGTCACAATGTTAGGAAAAAGAAAAAAAAAAAACTTTCCATGACAAAAGTAGGCTAAAGCAATCTATGACCACTAGGGCAACGCTACAGTAGAGAAGGGAAGAGAATGATAAACACATCCAAAAAGCCATATTGAGAAAAAAGATAATTGTCAACAAAATGAGGGCTTCAAAACCATCTAACACTATAAAACCAACAAAATGACAGGAACTGAATTAATATACACCTTTCAATAGCAATTCTGAATAGCAATGGATTAGTCTCTCCAATGAACAGGCACAGAATAGCTGATTGGATTAGAAAGCATGATTCCTCTTTTTGCTGTATCCAAGAAACATACCTCACAAACAAAAGATAGATACTTCAGCGTGAAAGAACGGGAAAGGGTATTTTAAGAAAATGGTACCAGGAAACAAGTGGGTGTAGGGATTCTGATACCTGACAAAATTGTTGTCAAACCAACTCTACTCAGAAGAAATAACAATTCATCAAGAAAACATTACAATTCTAAGCATATTAAACTTTACACTGGTGACACAATTCCATAAAACAAATATTATGAGATTTAAAGTCACAGATTTACACCAATACAGTAACAGCAAGTGGCTTTACTACCCTATTCTCATCTAGGCAAAAATCCAACATCAGAGATAAATGACACCACAGATAAAATGAACTAATAGACTACAGAGCATTTCACTCAAACACTACAGAATATACATTCTTCCCAACAGTCCACATGACTCATTCTAAAACTGATCTTGCACTGGTACACGAAGCTAGTCTCAACAAACAGGAAGATTGAAATAACTTTCTGTATTCTATCGGACCATGGACTGAAACTAGGAATCAAACTAGGAAACAAACTCAAGGAGACTAAACAGCACACTACTGAATAATGACTGGGTCACTGAAGAAAGCAAAAGAACTGAATAAAAACTCACACATCATTCTAAAGCCTGTAAGATACAATGAAGGCAGTCCTTTAGCTCAAAGTCTTCCTGTGACAAAACCAGGAGGGATCTCACACCCACCAGCACGAAGCATCTCAAGGCACAGGGAGAAGTAAAACAACCCAGGTCTAAACCCAATGAATAGAAATAATTAAGATCAGGACACAAATCAATGAAATAGAAACAAATAAATAATTTAAAAATGAATGAAGAATTGGTGCTTTGAAAAAACAAACAAGATTGACAAACCTTTCACCAAATCAATAAGAGAGAAATGACTAAAAACTGTAAGATACAGAGGCAGATTACGATAGATAGTAATGAAATATAGAAAATCTTAATATATTCAACAAACCTATTGTACCAAATTAGAAATATAAAAGGGTGAAATTCTAGATAGGACCTACCAAAATTAAACAAAAAAGATAAAAATGTAATAATAGCCATAGCAAGCAACATGATTAAAGTAGAAAAAAAGCATGCGAGCTAAAACAATAATAATAATAATGTGCAAAGTTGGCTCTAAATTAGCATATGAGTTAATGGAAGAGACCAGGAATGTGATATAATCCCATACAACCACAGCCCATTTGATTCTCTACATAGAGATCAGCACTATACCCAGGAGGTTTGTGAGCCAACTTTCCTAAGCAAGTTGCCTCGTTCCTTTGCCTTCCCTTCCCCCCACCCGCCTAGTTCCAGACTGCAGCCCAGAAAAATTCTTTGTTCCTGAAACACCTGTGCTGGGTAAGTCACCTCTCCTTCCCATGGTGCCCATCCTTGCCCATTACCTCCCCTTGCGTGTGGCATTCTCTACACCCACAGACCTAGGTGCAGATAACGACCCCCAAACCTACTGACCCTCCTTCTGCTAGCACTCTTCCTCTGCCCACTGCCATCTCAGCACCACAGGCCTGGCTCCAGGCCCATGGTTTTAGAGTCACCTTTCTCTGCTTCAATTAAATAGCTCATCCACCAACTTTACCTGGTCTAGCTCAAATCATGCATCTCCTGCACTGGCTCAGTCTAAGAAAAGGCAGATTACCACATCCATCAGACACACAACTACAGAAAGAAGTCCACATGCCCAGATCAAAACACTAACACAAAAACCGCCCGTGTCACCAGACAGCATGTATCCCATCAAACCCAACAGTCCTATAGAAGTGTTCTACAATGAGAACTACCTAGATGAACCCCAGGACAGAGAATGTAAAAGAACAATCAAACCTTATCAAGACATTTAAAGAAGAGACAAGCAAATACTTCCCTGAACTCTAAGAGGGTAACAATAAACACTTGAGTAATGGCCAAGATTATACAGATAGACTGCTGAATGAAATGACCAAGGTAATTCAGGATTTGAAAAGTAAATAGAGATAGAAACACTGAGGATAACACAAGCTAAAATGAAGATGGAATTGAAAAACTCAATATTCTAATTAGGAAACTCAGATGAAGCCTTATAATTAGAGTGAATCAAACAAGAAAGTAACATCCTGGGACTCAAAGACAAAGGGAAAGATATAGACAAAATAGCAAGAAGTATGAAAAAGATGCAGGAAATACAGGACACCATCAAAACAGCAAATATATGAGTTATGGGCATAGATGAAGGGCAAGAATCACAGGTCAATGGCACAGACTAGACTTTTAACAGGATCATAGCAGCAGAAAGTGCTCCTAACCACTGAGCCATCTATCTCTCCAGCCCTTGGGAAACGTGTTTATAGTTTAGCAGGGAAGGAAACAAAAATTACAAACTAGAACTCCAATACTTGAACAGGGTAACAAATAACTAGATAAGCTTCACAAATTTGAGATAGCAGTGAAGAATTCTGCTTATTTCATGACAGAGTAAGAGAAAGAATCTAAACACCTGAGAAGCAGGAAAACTGGTTAAAATAATAAGGGTGAATAAATACGTAACTGGAGGATCTATGCAAGAGACCATGAGTGGGGAAGGAAAATGAAACAGCCAAAATGTCACGTTTGAGCTTTTAAAAGACCTGACTTAAACCGGCATGGATGCCCATGCCTATAACTCCAGCACTTTCAAGGCTGAGCAGGAGAATAATCAGCTCATTCCAATCAAGAAAAGCAGATACTAGTCAAGTAAGTAACATCTCAGATACTGAAGGGATACTAGAACAGCCATGTGGCAAGTCACTAGGAGCCCTCTAAACGGTGACCTTGAGAATGAAAGAAACTGAGGCCACAGGCAACCTCAGGTCTGCAGGGATGAAGCCTGCAGGAAAAGTGAGTAAGTGGAGAACGCAAAAAGACAGTTTTTCTCTTCTCACATTTCCAGAAAAGAAAACTGCACAATTAAAACAAATAAGCACAGTGAAAAGTGGGTTTGGATTTGGAAAAAAACATAGCAAAAGCACAAATGAAGATGGTGACTTGTTCGTCCTCTCTCCATCCTCATCCTACTGCCCTCTTTCCTCTAAGTAACTACAAATACAGAACACAAAACACATGTACCCCAAATAACAGAAGACATAGCTTGAAAAGAATGAATACCTACAAAGTTTGTTTAATTTGTTGATAAAATACTAAATTAATAAAGTCACATGAAATAACTAAAATATGATGGCTAAAAACATTGCCTCTTTGTGCTGTTCAGTTGAGCCTTTAAAATAATGGTGAAAACCTGTAATCCCAGCACCCAGAAGGCAGAGGACCCCAGCAAGCTCAAGACTAGCATGCTCTACACAGTGTGTTCCAGACTAGCCAGGACTACACAGCAAGACATTTCTCAATCATTCAGTTTCAGAAGATCAGTATAAAGGTACAATGGAAGGTGGACATACTTAACCACTACAAGCCATTTATCCCAAGATTTAAGTTACTTATAAAATCAGCAGGAACTCCATTACGATGGAAGATAAGTGTTGAAAAGACAAGGTAGAATTAGGACAAGCCTACAAAAACTTTTAAAAAGCAGACTGAGATGGAGCTACAGAGGGAAAATGATATAATGGCATTGATTGCCATTTAAAGGCAAAACTCCTTTGTTAAATAAATAAGAGATGACTTTATATCAAGAATGAACCACTATGTGGAGCATCTTCTCTAGACAGAGCTAGAAAGTAGTGACTATAGCAGCAACAGAACAGCAACAGCAATGCTTGTTTTTGCAACATTAGCAGCAGCAGCAGCAGCAGCAGCAGCAAGGGATACACAAAATTTGTGTTCATTACACACTGTGAGCAAAGTACAGTCCTAGAGATCAGTGTGAATTATTTCATTTAATCCTAACAATAACCTTTCAAAGCGGGTGCTTTTATTATCACCCCCTTACAGAACACAAAGCTAAGTCACAGAGAAGTACCTGCTCAGGGTTTCACAACAGGAAGGTGGACACGAGTCCGTGTCCCCCTGATAAGGTTGCCTGACACTGAGTGGCTTTTGGATGATGGGTCATCTTTTCTTAACAGCTCCACACATAAACAGAACTCAAAACAGGAATAGAAGGTACATTGTTTAAATAAATAACATAGTGGTCTAAAGTTTCCCTGGGAGGAGAAACCCTGCACAACTGGAAAGAGAGAAATGGACGGGCACACAGAAGCATACTCATCTCCCTATACACACTGTGGTTTTACTTTTGCCATTAATACAGCATACCTATCCCTGCCACACCTGCTATTTGAAAACAGCTTTTACTTCACTGACTCTTATTTAATTGACCGTAGAGAAGCTCAATTGAAGGTTTCATAGTAGCTTTACTGTTTAAATGTTTGAGCTTTCACAACATTTCTTACTATTTAATTTTTAAAATTTTTCTTATTTTACATATTGATCCCAGTTCCCTCTCTCCCTCTCTCCCTCTCTCCCTCCCTCCCTTCCCTCTCTCCATCTCTCCCACCCTTCCATGACCCCAACCACCCTCCCCTCCTTTAACTAATGAAACATTCTGTGCATATTCTGTATTTTTTCTGTATTTTTACTCCTTTCACAATTTATTTTTCACTATTTATTAAAATGATAACCCTCAAGATCACAATGACATCATTTTTTCTTTTCATACAAAGATCCTTTGACCACCAAATCTCAAAGCAGCTACATCTTTCACGGAACACACAGAAGAGCTTGCTATGTCTGCCTCTGTTATACTAATGTTTTGCCTTGGCTTCTGTGATAGCTGCTGTTCTAGCTGGTCTCCTGGACCTTGGGAAATGTGTGTCTATTATTTCTTCATTTATCCTGTTCTTCTCCTATTTAAAGGTAGCCATTCTCCCTGAATGCATCCCACACTTATCTTCACTACCTATAAACGTGACCCTTGATGGCCTTAACTGTGTTCAACTGTAGCTTCCCCATGTAGAGGAATCACAATTCCGTCTTTAGGCCTTAGCTCTTCTGTGTCAGCTGTCACCTCAACACCTCCAGTGATATGTACCTATTGAGCATCAAACTCAACAATCAGTAAAATGGGCACTTACTACCTTCTGCGTCTTAAGACTCCTCTTTTTCCCTCTTCTCAATGTCTAAGTGGCTCACCAAGTTCAACCCCAATAGGGTTCCTTGGCAACCATACTGTTACTAGTCTGACAGTTCTTATCAACTCTCACACTGTTACAACCTCTTCACTCTTTCCCCATACTGATATACCCAAGGAACCACTACTGATTTAACTGCCTCAAGTACAGTTGTGAGAATGTCACTCTCTAGTCAAACCTCCAGAGGCTCCCTGTCATGATAGCAACATCTATTTCCAACCAACACTCTCTTTCACATGACATGTCAGCCAACTAGTTATAAGCACTAGCTAAACACAGCCTTGTTTTATCCTCCTTGTCTTTGGCTGCCTATTAAAATATAACACAATTCAACCCCTGGCTCAAACATCACTTCCTCCATAAAATCTACCACAAACTCTGCTCACAGAAGCAAACATCTCCTCCATTATATGTTATCATGGTTCCTAGTCTACACTGCCTCTCAGTTGCTTTGCAAATCTTTCTTTCATAGAAATAAAATATGAGGGTTGAAGACCTTCTCATGTTTATTGAAAAAGTTATTTTGTAGTCATATTTTTAATACTATTCATATACTTAAGAATTTGATTGTGGTCATATACTTCCTTTATATTGTACATATGTATGTGTGCATTCATAAATGTACATTATATATTTTAAAATTAAGTTTCACATTTTATAAAAATAAACAAGTGAGCCAAATTTTAAGAATTTTTGAGTGAGCCAGTAGGGAGTATAAGCAGAGAAGCCCTTCTTAAAATAATGCATTGAAGAGTACTCTCCTTTTCCACTACTAAAAGCTAACTGGCATTTGGCTCATTCCTATCTCCCAATCTTCTAGAATTACCAAGGTTTACTTTGAGACTGAAGTATTTACGTAGGTCACTTGTCCCAAACAAAAATTTTACAGTGAAAAAAAAAAAAGGTGAAATAAGTGGGAAATGCCTTTCCTCATCTGACTAAACTATAGATATACACCTAGAAGATCTCCTTAGACTATTTTCTAGAACCCACATTTGAAAGAAGTAAAGAAAAATCAAAAGATCAAGACTAACTTCAAAGAACTAAAAGTGAGGGCCAGCCCATGCTGTGGAAATCACAGCGAAAACAAAGAAACAGAAGTTGTACAACTCCACTTTTTAGAGAACCTTCTCACAAGCTGAAATTTATACATAAAATTAGGCCCCATTTGCTCTGAAGCTTTCACTTCAAACAACAGCTCCAAGGCTGTACATTCCTATAAAATTAATAAAGCTAATGAATATGTTGATTCATTTCATATAAAAGTCTCCTTAAGTATAAAAATAGCCCACTTAAAGTATAATTAATCATATTTAAAAGTAACTGCCAATGTCACTTTTTCATTTTATTTAACTTCATGCTTACAAACTTTGAGCTAAGCATTTTCTCATTTAAAAAAAAAAATTCTGAGTCTATGAACTCCGACTAACTTGAATCAGCTGTTTGTGTGGTTTTCCCAATCATGACCTTTACCCCCTGCCCCTGCTCATATACTGACAGCAGGGAATCCTGCATGGGACCACACCAAGCCCTCTGGGTAACAGTTATGTGGCACTGGACCTGGGTACATGAACTGCCTTTTTGGAGCCCATTCACTATGGTGGGATACCTTGCTCAGCCTGGATGCCGGGGAGGTGATAGGTCCTGCCTCAACTTGATATACCAGAATTTGTTGACTCCCCAAGGAAGGCCTTACACCCTCTGAGGAATAGATGGAAGGATGGGGGAGGTGGGAGAGTAGGAGAAGGGGGGAACTGAGGCTAGCATGTAAAATAAAAAAAAATAAAGGAAAAAAATTTCAAATGTTCTATTCAAGCAGATATTCATATGACTCATGCAAAGGAGCACTTTGCTTATATAAAATGCTACTTTTTTATTATTACCTGCTTGAAATTTAGTATTTGCTACTGAAATCGACCAAATACCAAAATAAAATTTAAAAATCACAATAACCATTAATGACTGTAACAAAAAAACAAATTAAAATTATCTAGACAAACATCTTCCACACTTCCAAACAAACAAGGCTGGGGCAGAGGTGCAGGTCAACAAGCCTCTGAAGAGGCCAAGGCAGGCCTGCTTGAGCCCAGGAAGGGGGGACCAGCATGAGTAACATAATGGGATACTGCCATACATATGCGAAAGGGGAATAACATATATATAAAATAAAGTACCAAGAAATGCTCCTGCATGTTCACCAGCTGTTTCAAGAATATCAAAAGAAAACAAATACACAAAAAGCAAAAGAAAGTTGTTTTAATATATAAAATAACGCCAAGCTCTACAAGCTTTCGATGAAAGCTTATTACTATTGAAATTTAAATTTTATAGCATAAAAACAAAAAACAAAACTACAGCATGGAACTATCAATCCTCCCTACAGACTAGAAATTTTTAAAACACTATGAGCAAAAAAACAGAATGATACTCTTGTTTGGTCAAGCTTTCTTTCTAAATCCCAAGGATCATCACTCATCAACTTAGAAACTGATTCATAAAGCAATCATCATTCTGCTTAGGGACCAACTTGTCACCATCCGCTTTCTAGCAGACTTCATCAGCTACTGCCCAAATAAGTCACCATGCTGGGAACTAAGATGCTTTTTCACTAACATAATATATCTAGGATACAAATTTGAAACATTTTATCAAGCAAGTTGTTACCTACTGTATTAATTTACAACAAAGAATAAGTCATTTGCATGTCATTTCTGGGGATTAGAGATGCATGAAATTCTCCCAGACATTAATGATAATTATTTCAGGATCTATTGCATTAAAGTAATACATGCTGATATTTATTTGAATTGTTTAAATTTGCTCATACATAAGCCAAATTTATGCAAAATAATAAAAGTAATTGGAAATGACTATTTTGCTTCAAGTTCTCTACATGCCTTGGTGTTTATGTCTGTTCGTGACTTCCTGTCTCTTCCTCATTTCTTCTTACATCAATACCTGCTGTTGGTGTTCTGTCTGAACAGCTCATCAGAGGGCAGAGTATATTCAGACCCACCCACCAAAGTGCTCAGCAGCACCTAGCACACTGACAATGAACTAACTCTTGCCTAAGGAGCATTCTTCATGCAATTACTTATTACGTGTTGTGTTGGTATATTTTATAATAAATCATTAAAGTGCCAGTCCTCTCATTTATTATGTGAGATGCTTTGTTTGGTTCAATTTAAACACTACATTTAATTTGTAAGCTCATGGGGAAAGGCCTAACTAGCATTCCATGTAAGAAAGAAGCAGCACCTCTTTTCTAGGAAATAGGCAAAGATGGGATTCTATTAAAATGGCAATTTCATGGCTGGAAAGAAGAGTCGGTAGCTAGCAACACTGGCTGTTCTTCCAGAGGCCCGAGGTTTGATTCCCAGTATCCCAGGATAGTTCACAACCACCTCTAACTCCAGCTCAGCGGATCCAATGCTCTTTTCTGACATTTTCAGGCACCAAGCACACATGTGGTACACAGACATTCATGAAGGAGGAACAGCCACACACACAAATGAGAGCAAAATAAATTGTTCTGTTTTGTTTTGTTTTTTAACCCAGCAGTCTACCATATGGTATTTGAGACTTGATGATGGTTGATCTAAAAGCTGATGGTTCTTTTGGTACTGTCTCTTACTTTTAGTGACAACAGGTTTCCAAATGTTTTGGTCCATGTCAGAAACTTTTTCTTGGATCACGGAAAAACGAAGAACATAAATCTGATGGATGATACTATTCTGTCACACTATTCTGTAATGTGGCTAGCAGAAGAGAAGAAATGCTTTAAACATTACAAAAGCTTGAATTCTAAAAACAGATTAGACTGGTGACCATAAGATCCTGAGAAGACTGTAACCAAAAGACACAAAGGCTCAGATAGGTAGCTTTGGTCTTGATGTTTTCATGGATTCTCAGCATGGTGATAGAGCTAACTGAATGTCATACATTTCAATATCACTGAGAATAAATTTCAAATATTCTTATCACAAAAAGTATATTATACCATCCATCAGCTTCAGAGATCACTTTGGTACATGGATATAACTAGTAAGGATATAGAATAATAAACAGATTCCCACTCTACCGGAGGTCATACCATACTAGGAACCCTAGGTAAAACACTACCCACTAAAACATCACCCACTAAAACCCCTTAAGCCCTACCCAGCAGTCCCCAACAATACTCCTTTCCCATATGCAAGCCCACAGCTCCAGAAGACTCCTGCTCTACCTGAGGTCACACTAGTACTAGGAACCCCAGGTAATACACTGTCCGCTATCTGCTAAGCTAATACTCCTGAGAGCCTGCTAAACAGTCCCCAAATGCACATCCTCCCCTAGGATCCATATCCTGACCCACAACTCAGGCAGAAGACACCAGCTCTATGGGAGGCCACACTGGTATTAAGAACCCCATGTACCTGGAACCCAGAGACCACATCAGTATCCAGAACCCCATAGGCCACATAGTTACCAGAACTCCAGAACCCCAGAAACAAAGTGAGCACCCAAAACTCCAGAGACCAAGCAGAGACATACTGTTGGACCTGAAGACTTGCTGGTCACCAGAACCACAGGTAACTCAGCCCAGAAGACCAGAAAAGAAACAGAAAGCAAGGGGTGAAACCTCTAAAAAGCATCCATGCAACAAAGACTCAGAAATCAGCACCTAAACTGATGTTAATCCCAAACCCAGATGACTAGAGGCCAGTGTAAGAATGCAGTCAACAACACTCAGAGCAACATGGCACCTCCAGAATCCAGCTATCTTACAACAAGTCCTGGATATTCCACCACATCAGAAGCACAAGGCAATGACCTTAAGTCCAATCTTGTGTAGATGATAGAGTGAAAGAGGCCATTAAGGACAAAATAAACAAGCCCCTTAAAATCTAGGAAAACACAAACAGGCAAAGAAAATGAATAAAACCATTCAACACCTGAAAATGGAACAACAACAAAAAAACTAAAACAAACAAACAAAAATCCCACAAACTGAGGGAACCCTGGAGATGGAAAATATAGGCAAGCAAACAGGAACTACAGACACAAGTATCACTAACAGAATACAAGAGACAGAAGAGAGAAAAAATGATAGAAGAAACTGATAATGTTGGTCAAAGAAAATGTTAAATCTAAAAAGTCTCTGACACAAAACATCCAGGAAATCTTGGACACTATGAAAGACCAAACCTAAGAATAATAATAATAGAAAGGGAAGATATCCAGTTCAAAGGCCCAGAAAATTCTTCAACCAAATCATAGAAGAAAACTTTCCTAACCTAAAATGGAGAATCCTATAAAGGTAAAAGAAATCTACAGAATACCAAAATAGATTGTACCAGAAAATAAAGTCCCCCTGCCACATAATAATCAAACCACTAAACATACAAAACAAAGAAAGAACATTAAAAGTTGCAACGGGAAAAGGCTAAGGAGCATATAAAGGTAGACCTTTAGAAATCACACCTAACTTCTCAATGGACACTCTAAAAGCCAGAAGGGTCTGGATAGATGTCTTGAAGACTTTCAGAGACCAAAGGCCAGGCACATATACATATGCATATGCATATGCATATGCATATACATATACATACATACATACACACACACACACACACACACATATCTCCAGACTACTATACCCAGTAAAACCTCCAATCACCATAGATGGAGTAAAGTTATTTCATGACAAAGTCAAATTTATCCACAGCCCTACGGAAGGTGCTAGAAGGAAAACTCTAACCTAAAGAGGTTAACTTCACCCTTGAAAATACAAGAAATAATCTCAACAAGCAAAATCAAAAGTAGGGAAAGCCTCTCTCTTCCTCTCTCTCTTTCTCTCACACATACAATTAATACACACACAAAAAATCAGCAACACATAATCAACACACAATCAACAACATCAATAATAAAATGACAGGAATTAACAATAATTGGTCATTAGTATCCCTCAATATCAATTCCCCAATAAAAGGATACAGGTTAACAGACTAGATGCAAAAACAGGACCCATTTTCTGCAGTATACAAGAAACACACCTCAACATCAAAGATAGACATTACCTCAGACTAAAGGGTTGGAAAAATATTTTCCAAGAAAATGGATGCAAGAAGCAAGCTGTTACAGTGATTCTAATAGCTAACAAATTAGACTTCCAACTAAAATTAATCAAAGGACACTTCATATTCATCACAGGAAAATCCACAAAGATGACATTTCAATTCTGAAGATCTATGCCCCAAATGCAAGGGCAACCATATTTGTAATCACACATTAATGTATTAACCACACATTAACCCAACATATTAATAGTGAAACTTCAACAAACCAGTCTCACTGACAGACTGATCACCCAGACAAAAACTGAAGAGAGAAATAATGGCTAACAGATGGTATGATTCAAATGGATTACTATATGTACAAAACATTTCACCCAAACACAAAAGAATATACATTTTTCTCAGCACATCATGGGATGAATCTTCTCCAAAACTGACCACCTACTCAGTCACAAAGTAAGTCTCAAAAAACACAAAAAAACTGAAGTAACCCTATGTATCCTATCAAACCACCATGAGTAAAGTTGGACTTCAACAACAACAGAAACAATAGAAAGCCTACAAACTTATGAAAACTGAACAACTCTCTACTGAGTGATCACTGGATCAAGGAAGAAACAAAGAAAGACATTAAAGACTTCCTAGAATTCAATAAAATAAATGTACAACATATCCAAACTTATGGGACACAATGAAAGTTGTGCTAAGAAGAAAGTTCATAGCACTAAGTACCTTCATAAAGAAATTAGACAAATCTCATATTAATGGCATGACTCATGACTAACAGATACTCAATAACACAATACTCATAACTCAATATTAGCAGATCTAATGATTTAACAGCACACCTGGAAGCTCTAGAACAAGCAGGAATAGACAGTAAGATATAATCAAACTCAGGGCTGAAATAAATAAAATAGAAATAGAGAACACTATAAAGAATCAATGAAACAACAAGTTGGTTCTTTGAGAAAGTCAACAAGATATACTAACTAACTAAAAAGCAGAGAGAGACTATCCAAATCAACAAAATCAGAAATGAAAAGGGGACATAATAATAGACACTAAGAAAATCCAATGAATCATTAGGTCATACTTAAAAAAAAAAAAAAAAAAAAAAAAAAAAAAAAAACCTGTACTCCACAAAATTGAAAAATCTAAAAAAAAAAAAAAATACTACTTACAAAAATTAAATCAAGATCAGATAAACAATCTACAATCTAAATAGACCTATAATCCCTAAGGAAATAGAAGCAGTCATTAAAAGTCACCCAACCGAAAAAGGGCCAGGACCAAATCATTTCATTTCAATGCAGAATTCTACCAGACTTTCAAAGAAGAGCTAAGAGCAATATTCTTCAGGTTATTCAGAAACTGAAGGAGCATGGCAAAAATCATTTTATGAGGCCACAGTCACCCCAATACCAAACCACACAAACAAAAAGAATTACAGATAAATATCCCTCATGAACATTGATGAAAAATACTCAATTAAACACTCACAAACCAAATCCAAGAAGATATCAAAAGGACCATCCACCATGATCAAATAGACTTCATCCCAGAGATGCAGGGATGGTTCAACATATTTTAAAAACAAACAAACAAAGCAACTGTCAATGTAATCTACATATAAATAAACCGAAAGAAAAAAATGATCATTTCATTCCATGCTGAAAAAGCCTTTGACAAAATCTAACACCCCTTCAGGATAAAAGTCTTACAGGGATATAAGGAGCACGCCTAAACATAATACAAACAATATATAGAGTGCCAACATCAAATTAAATGAAGAGAAACTTAAAGCAATGACACTAAAATCAGGGACAAGACAAGGCTGTCCACTCTATATCTATGAGCTAGAGCAATAAGACAACTAAAGGAGACCAAGGGGATACAAATTGGAAAGGAAGAAGTCAAAGTACCATTATTTGCAAATATGATATTATACATAAATGATGCCAGAAATTCTATCAGAGAACTCCTACAGCTGATAAACACCTTTAGTCAAGTGGTTGAATACAAAATAAACTAAAAAAAAAATGTCAGTAGCCCTCCTGTACATAAACAATAAATGGGATGAGAAAGAAATTAGGGAAACCCTTTACAATATAAATATTACTCTAACCAAGCAAGTCAAAGACCTGTACAAGAATTTCAAGTCTTTGATGAAAGAAATTGAAGAAAATATCAGAAGATGGAAAGAACACCCATGTTCAGGTATCAATAGCATTAACATAATAAAAATGGCCATCTTACAAAAGCAATCTACAGATTCAATGCAATTTCCACCAAAATTCCAACAAATTCCTTACAGACCTTAAAAGAACAATACTCAACTTCATATAGAAAAAAATCTGGATAGTTAAAGCAATCCTGAAAACAAAACAAAATAAAACAAAAACAAAACAAAAAAAAAAAAAAGAAGAAGAAGAAAGGAAGGAAGGAAGAAAGAAAACCTTCTGGAGGAATTACCATCCCTGATTGCTCTGCTACAGAGCTGCTGTACTAAAAATCACATGGTATTGGCATGAAAGCAGACAGGTGGATCAATGGAATCAACCTGAAGACCCAGACATAAATTCACACACCTATGGACACCTGATTTTTGGCAAAGAAGCGAAATTATACAATAGAAAGAAGAAGAACAAATGGTGCTGGTCTAACTTTATGTTTGCATTTAGAAGAATACAAATCGATCCATATCTATCACCCTGCACAAAAGCCCAAGCAGATCAAAGACCTCAACATAGGACAGATATACTGAACCTGATAGAGAGAAAGTGAGGAATAGCCTTGAACACATTGGCACAGGAGACAGCTTCCTGACAGAACACCAAAGCACAGGCACTAAGATTGACAATAAATCGGACCTCGGACCTCATGAAACTGAAAAGCTTCTCTATAAGGCAAAGAACATTATCAGTAAGACGAATCGGCAACCTATAGAATGTGAAAATATCTTCATTAACCCTACAACAGATGAAGGGCTAATTTCCAAAATATATAGAGAACTCAAGAAACTAGACATCAATAAACCAAATAATCCAATAAAAATAGGGTACAGATATAAACAAAATTCTCAATAGAGAAATTTCAAATGGACAAGAAGCACTTAAAGAAATGTCCCACATCCTTAGCTATCAGGGAAATGCAAATTAAAACAAGTCTGAGATTCCGCATTACACCTGTTAAAATGGCTAAGATTAAAACACAACTGACAATTCATACTGGTAAGAATGTGGAGCAAGAGGAATGTTCCTTCATTGTTGGTGAGATTGCAAACTTGTACAGCCACTTGAAGAATCAATATGGTGGTTTCTCAGAAAAATGGCAATCAATCTACTGCAAGATCCAGCTATACCACTCTGGGCATGTACCCAAAAGATGCTCCATCATACCACAAAGAATTTTGTACAACTATGTTCATAGCAGCTTTAGCCATAATCCTCAAGAAACTGGAAACAGCCTCAATGTTCCTCAACCAAAGAATCAATAAAGAAATTGTGGTATATTTACACAATGGAATATTGCTCATCTATATAAAACACTGACATCATGAAATCTGAAAGCAAATGGATGAAACTAGGGGAAAAAATCATACTGAGTGAGGAAACCAGGAAGACAAACATGGTATGTACTCACACATAAGAGGGTATTAGCTATAAAGGATAACCATGCTGCGATCCACAGACCCAGAGAGGCTAAGAAACAAGGAGGCCTCAAGGAGAGGAACATAACAATCCCCCTGGGAAGGGGAAGTAGAATAGACATCACAGGTGAAGAGGGGATGGGGGGGGGGACAGGGACAGGAGGAATGGGGAGGGATGGAGGGAGAGAGTACTAGAATTGGAAAGCATCTCCAGATGAGCTAGAAACCTAATGCAATGGAATTTCCCAGGAATATATGAAGGTGGCTCCTGTTAGGCCTTCTATCAATGGGGGATATGGAGCTTGAACTGGCCATCTCCTGTACCAGGCAAGACTAACAGTAGAGGGACTGGGACACCAACCCAGCCACACAACCTTCAAATTACATTCTGTCCTGCCTACAAGATATGCTGGGGTATAGGTGGCACAGAAATTGTGGCCAACCAATGATTGTGGTCCATCTTGAGACCCACGCCATAAGAGAAAGACAACCCCTGACACTTACTGGAAGGCTAGGACCTAGAGGCTGGACAGCCAGGAGACTTAGAATAAAACCAAACATCACTGACAAAACATCAGGGAAATGATTCCTGATGATGTTCTGCTATACTCATAGATTGGTGCTGAGCCCAACTGTCATCAGAGAGGCTTCATCCAGCAACTGATGGAAAGATATGCAGACCCACAGCCAAACATTAGGTGGGCCTTGGTAAATCCCACAGAAGAGGGAGAGGAAGGCTTGTAGGAGCCAGAATAATCATAGACACCACAAGAAAACACACAGAATCAACTGACCTGGGATCATAGGAGCTCACAGATACTGAACCGTCAACCAGGAGCTTGCAAGGGAATGACCACCTAGGCCCTCTGTATGTATTTTTTGGTGTTTTGAGATAGGGTTTCTTTGTGTAGTTTTGTAGACCAGGCTGGCCTCAAACTCATAGAGATCTGCCTGCCTCTGCCTCCTGAGTGCTGGAATTAAAGGCATGTGCCACCACTGCCAAGCCTGTAGCTTGGTCTTCATGTGGGACTCTTATCAGTAGGAACAGGGGCTGTCTCTGACACTTTCTCTGTTTTTTGGCACCCTTTTCCTCATGCTGAGTTGCCTCAGTCAGGCTTCAACTTTGATATGCCATGTTTAGTTGCTATCCATAGGAGGCCTACCTTCCTCCTAATATAAATAGAGGATGAATGGATGGGCGGAGGGCAGAGGAGAGGTGGGGAGTTCTAGGAGTACAGGAAGGAAGGAAAACAGCAGTCTTGTTGTAAAATAAATAAAAAGCAATAAACAGTAAGAATGGTAATATTAAAAAGATAAATTACAAGTAGGCAGATAGAGAGGGTGGGTGCATGGATTCACTGAGGTCAAACACACTCATTTTAAAAACTGCCACTGCCTCTGTCTCCTAAGCATCAGAATTTGAAGCTAGGAAAAAATCCTTCATCACAGCCTTCCCTCATAGTGGAGTAGAGCTGGGGCATACAAGATGGGAGACACACATTAAAATCTTTAACAAGCCAGACCTGGTCTGCATCAGAAGAACTAGAGTCTGTCTTCCTCCTGTGTACCACATCTACAGAGTCCAAAACTCCTATTGCACAGGATCAGCTGCTCTGACTACAAGGCACATGAGAAATAACTTGAGCCTACCTCCTTCTCATGCATTCGAGAGAGGAAATGATCGTCATGAAGACTGCTGGACTTTCTCAGGCTGACTTTTGGAGTTATCTGTAGAATCAGCAAAAGTTATTGAAAACTTCCCAAGACAAGTTTATCAACTCTTTAAAAGTAAACTAATAAAGTCTCTGAAACTCATTTCAAAATAGTGTTAGCTTTGGAGGAAAAAAAAGTGATTCATCCACTTCTAAGCAATAGGATTAAAATTACTATTATTCTTCCTAATGCTGACTTGCATTATTTTATATTGTAACAATTTTATATTTATTTAAAAATACCCATCCCCACAAAGAGCCCAGGGAAATCATCACCTACCAGAGAAACTGGAAAAGGCTTCTGTCTCAGGTATCGAGGATTTTCTATCTGAAAAAATTATAAATAAAGACATCAATCCTGGAGTTTTTTGAATTTTCTATGTGAAATATCTTCTGCATATTTTAATATTTAGTTCATTTTTATAGTATTTACATACATTCCAGCAGACTGTCTTTCTGTGTCTAATTGCACCTTCGTGGCCCTCTCCCACAATGTCCACTCTTATCCAGTGCTCTTCACTCCACATTTCATAGTTCCCAAACCCTGAAAGACTATGCCACCAGAACTTGTGCCCCTCTGCTTGTTTGTTTATACCCCCCAAATCCTCTAAGCATACATGTATCCATTCTTTAAATCTTGATGTAGTCACTACACCCACCCACTCACCCCCACCTCCAGACATACTGGAGACATGACTCTTTAACTGTCAATCATAGAGTAAATGAGAATGTGGTGATATATTGTTTATGACTTCATAAAGGCACTGGAGATCAAAATGCAAAGCTAGCCACAAGCCATAGAGGCTAGGCAGTGGTGATACACACCTTTAATCCCAAGCAGCCATACTAGCTAGCCATAGAGGCCAGGCAGTGGTGGTATACACCTTTAATCTCAGGACTCGAGAGACAAAGGCAGATGGATCTCTTGTTAGTTCAAGGCCACACTGACTACACGAAATTGATCCAGTCTAAAAGAGAAACAATTCACACAAAGGTGATCCCAGAAATTGGAGTCACACACCTTTAATCCCAGTGCTATCTAAGGAGGTAGAGACGGAAGTTTGGGTAGAAAGAGGAATATAAGATGGGAGGAGACGGGAACTCAGAGGAATGCAGTCTGAGGCTTGGTGGAGAGCAGTGCATATCGCTTCTGACCGTTTGTAGAAAGCGCATTGCCTCTAAGGATTTGTGGAGACAGGATCACCCAATTAAGCCTGAGGTAGAGGAAAGAGCTTGTGGCTTGCTTTTCTGATCTTCAGCTTGAACCCCAATATCTGTCTCTGGGATTTTATTATTCATGTTACATGAGGACATGAAGTCCCTTTGAGATTCTCCCTAAATCTCTTTTCAGCTTCACTATTCCCCCAACTTAATCCATATTCCAGGAGTGCCAAATAACTTGTTCTACCTTGCAAGCACTGCCTGCAAAAAGCTGCAAACATTCTCACACCTTCTTCAAGACTCACTGAGTTTTTTTCCTCAGGAAAATTAACTCCTACCAGGCTAGTGCCACCTTTGATGCTTACCTCTTTAATGACCTAGCACCTATTTTCTCCAAGAAAAAAAAAAATGTGGATACAAAAAACAAAGACTGTGATTGCCACACTATCCAGTCTATTCCTAACACCCAGTGCCCAATGGTATTCTTAGAAAAGAGGAAGAGAGGAACTCCATCGGGACCCAACTCTCAGCAGCTCCTACAGCATCCTGGGTTCACTTTCATGGCCCTTACATAATACCTTGAGTGTTGAGCAGTATGTTCACACACATCTTTGCACCTCTGCTATCTAACACATATTTAATGCCTTTTAGTCAAGGTTTCTTGAATTGCTTTATGCTAAATTCTTTATGATTTCTATGCCAACTATTTCATTAACAATAAAATAAAAATTTAAAGTCGCTACCAGAAAAGTCCAATTTCTTCACATCATAAACTTCCAACTTAACTCCACCAATAACCACAAAACAAACAAGAACTTTATGATTCCAGAAGGGGTGGTTCTCACCCTGGGTTGCACAGTTGGGATTAAGTGACAAGGCTTTTCATATGTATCTTATTGAATTCAATCTTCAAAAATCCTAGCCAGTTTTCAAAAAGCTAAATTTTATATAATTGTGAAGATATCTATGATCAATTTAACCTAAAAGGCAAAGATAAATATAGAATCCATTGAAGAAAACAGAAGGACTAAACTTAAACAGAATTTAAAATAGCAAAAGAGTCTAGTATAACAGCAGACAGGATCTGAGGAATATATGCATTTTAGTCTGCAGAACAGGAAAATATGCACATGGTTTTCCTCACCTAGACACTAGATCCCATAAAGGTACTAAAAACCATCTAAACTTAAACTTCTCTCCTCCTTGTCCTGCACACAGACCAACAATGGAACCAAATAAAAACGCCCATCAAGCGCCTGCCTCACAATGAAGAGAAATCAAATAGTAATTCTAAGATCCATGGGAAAGTAGCCAAATAAATATCCAACCCCCAGAAGAATTAGCAAAAAGTACAAAGTCCTCATGACCATATGTCTGGCAGCACTACAGCCTGACTGTGTCGAAGTCCGATGTCAGTGCTTAAGATATGAAACATCATGAGAAGATACAGGAATATAACAGAGCATTTGCTAAGTGCAGTAGGAAGAGTGGCTAAAGCACTATGCCAGAGCAGGAGGTACCAAACTGCACACATGCAGATCTTTAAATACAGGCAGCAACCTTCTAGGAAGCAACAAAGTAAATTCAACAAATATCTGCTGTCTGAACACATATGTGTGAAAAGGAAGTTAGCATTCTTCATCATTTGGGGACCACAGAAAGTGAGTTCTTCAAAGACACACCATCGCACACACCCAACTCTAACTCATGAAGCTGAATTAAATATAAGGAGTAACAGGAAGAGGAAAAACAAGTCTCAAAGATGCTCAAGTTCTAATTAAGTTTAGATTTAAACCAAAAGCCAAGGAAACCATCTGTGACTTATTTTTGTTCAGCTCTACATTTATAAGCGGGATACAAAATATCGGTCTAGTTAATTACAATGCAAGCATTTCAACTATACAGAAGTTCTATTCCACCCCCTTCATCTTTAAAAGCATTAAATAAAGAAGTTAAGGGCTTCTATTATTATAAATTACTTTTTCAAGCTGATGAATAAAGAAAAATGTCTATTCTAATTCATAAAAACAACAAAAAACAGTGAAACTGGTAACAATATTCCGTTGTTCTTATTCATTTATAATACACTGAGTTTGGGAAATATTCAAAGAAAAGCTTGTTCTTGAGTCTATTTAGGGAAAATAAGCAATCTATTTTCTGATTTTGTAACAACAGCCAGATGTGCTTTGAAGTTGACTACTCCCACTTTGCAATCCGCAGGCAGCATGGACTTGGATGGAGCAATGTGTAAACAGTCTTAAGGGCGACTTCTTTCATGTTCTTTCAGCAAACCCCCTTCTCTCAAAACACATCAAGAACAAACGACACAAAAAAGAATGTGTAGCATGGAAGCTACAACAGACTCATGTGAAACACTGGTGTGGATGAAAACATAGAAGGCAAAGCCCCAAATGCTAGATTCCAACAGCGCAACTCCATCCTCCATCAGACATCTGCATATTTGTTTCAAAAGCCAACAGAACAGCAACATTAAAATACATAATTTAAGATAGAAAGTAATACAGATATCTGAATGCTTTCTAATGAAAACTGACTTTTGTGTTTTATTTCATTTAGCTTTTTAGCAGGCAAAAAATTGGTTTTTGTTGGTTTATATTTTCCTTTTTATTTTATATATTTATTATTTTACATATTGATCACAGTTCCCTACCCCTTGACCCCCCTTACATCCCACCCCACACATTCCACAGGGAGGGGGAGGCCTTCCAGGAGGGATCATCAAAATCTGTCAAGTCATTTGGAGTAGGGTCTAGAATCTCCCTCCTGCCTCTAGGCTAAGGGGAATGTGCTCCCAAAGTCCTTCAAATTATTCAGGTATTGGCTGAAACTTCTGATAGACTAATAGTTACAAAGGTTTTGTTTCCAGAAAGATTAAAAGGCACTTTATCAGATATAAAGGGAAAGACATTGTCAAATGATATATCATCAGCATCATCAACTAAAATAACTTTTAAAAATCACAATATAGGAAAACTCTTCACAGGGATCAGGGAGCTGGCAGGGCACTCAGCTTTCAACATCTAGTTGGCTGTGCTTCAAAATGATATCTTATCAATATTTTAGAAATCAATGTCTGAAGCCAGTGAGATGGCTCAGTGGGTAAAGGTGCTGCTCTCAAACCTGATGGCCTGACTTCAATCTCTGGGCCCCACACAGTAGGAGAGAACCAACTCCCACAAGTTTTCCTCTGACTTCCAGAACTGTCCACACAAATAAGGGGTAATTTTTTAAAGAACAATATATTTCCATAGAAATAATACTACATGTGAAGACTCACTCACTAGTTTACCCAAAGTACTTCAACAAACACTTATCAGGCTTAAGCAACAAAAACATGAACATACCATCCTGTACCACAAGGGCAAAGGGAGAAAAGGAAATGAACAGAACACAAGAAGGAAATACCGTTGTCTGCTGCCTTTGAGACAAATTAGGCCTTGGCACATCAAGAAAAGAATATTTCATCCATTGGTTCTGATAGACTGAGGGTCAGTTTGGGTTTGGTTTTGACCTGGTTAGGTTTTTTATTGTTCTATTTTTTCCTGAGGTTAAGTTAGGGATCATTAGTGGATCTTTACTTCTCACTTTGGACACAGCACAGAACTTTTTATGAATGTTCACCATTACTCATTAATGTTTACCTTTGGTTTTAATTACCACTTTTACACAAAACTCTTTGATATTGGTGGGGTTTTATTTTGATTTTGATTTTTCATCTAAAAAGATCAAAAGAAAGATTTTGGTGGTAATTTATAGTTTTATTAAAAGTCAATTATTGAAAATATGTTTATTTCCTAATCACAACAGTTTTATAAATACCTATGGCCATAAAAATAAACTCACAAGCTAAAGTTTTTCTCCTTGGCGTCTGTTCTGTAACCATATTTCTTCCCATTTTTAGAAACTGTCATCTTCTTTCTAATATAAAAATATCAGCTATAGTAATTTCTCCAATCTCAAAACTAGTTTTCTTTTTTATAGTGTTTTAAACTTTATTTATTGAGTTCTGTGGATGCACATATGCACACAGCACAGTATATATGGAAGTCAGAGGACACAATGTGAGAGTTGGTTCTTTCCTTCCATGATGAGGTTTCTGGGGATCAAACTCAGAGCATGAGGTTTGACAAGTGCCTTTACCCAAGAAGTCATTTTAACAGCTTTTTTTTTTTTTTTTTTTTTTTTTTTTTTTAAGACAAGGTTACTCTATAGCCTTGGCTAGCCTCAAACTCACAGAAACTCCCTTGCTTGGCTTTACAAATACCAGGATTACATGCTAGTTTACACACTGGCTATTTCTTGGCTTCTTTGAAAAGGTAACTCAAAGTGAATAATGGTTTAAAAACAATTTCTATATGAATAAACAAAAATTAGTTGTCCTGAAAAAGACTTCCAGGTTTTTCAGGCTTAATAAGAAAAAAAATGTAATGAATAGTATATGTCTAGATAGTCTAGATAGGTCAGGAACAAAAATGATTTATTTTGCTTTTCTTCAATTAATAAATAAAAAGGCAGGAGAACACCCCATGGCTGACTATTCATTATAAACTTCAGAAAAGATTTAAATTTTAAGTAAATATAGCTCTTTGGACTTTAGCAAACCCACTGAATGGTACCATCTTAGTTTGCCTTCTATTGTTGTGATAAACACCATGACCAGAAAGCAACTTAAGGAGGAAAGGGCTTGTTTACCCTTGCAATTGTGGTCCATCCGAAAGAAAGTAGGGGCAGGAACTTGAAGCAGCAACCTAGAGACAGGAACTGATGCAGAGACCATGGAGAGTGCTACTTAACTTCCTTGTTCTTCATGGTTTGTTCAGCCTGCATTCTTATAGAGCCCAGAACCACCTGTCCAGGGATGCCACTGCTCACAGAGGGTTAGGTCCCCATACCAATCAGCCAATCAATGAAGGCATGCTCTCAATTGACATACCTTCTTCTTCAATGACTCTTGCTTGGGTCAAGATGACAAAAACAAAACAATCAGCACAGGTATAATCAACAATTTAAGATATAAAGATCTCAAACTTTTAAAAAGTTTATATATACTTAAGTCAACCTTTAAAATATACAAAGTATGAGCCGGATGTTGGTGGCACTCGCCTTTAGTCCCAGCACTCAGGAGGAAAGACAGGCAGATTCCTGTGAGTTCTAGCCCAGCCTTGTCTACATAGCTAGTTCCAGGACCAGCGCCAAAGAAATACTGAGAAATCCTATCTCAGAAAACCAATATATATAGCCTAGTTAAGAATTGTTTGTTTCTGCTATATAAATGTAATTAAAACTAGCATTTTTAGTCTCTGAAAACTTTAGGAATCATCATCCACTTTTTTGTATGGCCTGATAACAGTTCTTTGTATCAGTGAGGAAAACTCCATTGTATATATGCATATACCATCTGTCCATCCATTCTTCACTTAGAAGTATTTAAAGCTCTTTGCATTTTAGTCAATTATAAAATAGAGGGAGGTGCTATTACAAATACTTGTATGAAGGTTTGGTTTGAGTATACACATTCATCTTACTTAAATCAAACCTCAGTGAGAGATTCCTGGCTCACATGGTAAATGTTTTACTTCCTTTGAAGCTTTAGAAAGTATTATTTTGCACTCCAAGTAGAAAGAAGTGTATTACAGTTGCTCCTCAGCCTCACCAGCACTTAGCACTGTCAACTGAGAAATAAAACCATTTAACAGATACCCAATTGTATCTCTTTTTAGCATCTTTTGCCTTCCTTTTCATTAGGTTTCCTTAGCAAGAATTCTTCATTCTTTCTAAATACAATCCTTTGCCAAATATGAGCTCTACAGATTATTTCCTTGTTGTCTGGGTTCGATGCTAACACTCGTCACACAACTTCATTGGAAAAGGGTACTTCTATCTTGTTGAGAAGACTGATGGTTACTACTTCTCCCTTAACTGCTTCATTGATGGCATCAGATAAACTGTCTATGACTGGAGTTTCTTCAGTGGAAGATTTTTAACTACAAGTTCATTCTATTTAATAACTGTACAACTATTTAGAGTCCTCTTTTGAGTAATTTCAGGTTGCTGAAGGACTCTGTTCCTTTTATCTACAGTCAAATTTATGCTCACCGAGTTATCCGCAGTAATTCTTTATTTGATTTTGAACATCTATAGGTTCTGCAGTCTATCTCCTCTTTCAATACTAATATTAGCAGGGTTTTTTTTTAATTCTTAGTCTGGTTAAATGTGTGTTGAGTTTATTCATCATTTAAAGATTCAGCTGCTAGCTTCATTTATTTTTTTCTCATGCTTTTCTGTGTTCAACTTCTTCTGTTTCTATTTTAATCTTCACTATTTCCTTCATTTGCTTGCTTTGGGTTAGGTTGTTCTCTTTGCTCTGGTTTCTTTAGACAGTCTGGTGACTTAGTACTTTTTTTTCTTCTCTCTTACTGCTTTTACGACTTTTTCTCCCAATCTGTTTACTGCAATGTATCTATGCGTGAAGTTATCTTTATGTTTAGCCTTATTTGAAGCTCACTAGGTTTTATGAATGCACAGAAATTTTTTTCATCAAATTTGAAATTTTTCAGGCATTATATTTTCAAATATATTTCCTGATCCTTTTTCTCTTCTCATTATAGTACTTCCATTATGTGTATGTTATTCAGACATATTTAAAGGCATGCCATATTCTCTGAAACAATGTTCATTTTTCTTTTACAGATTAAATTCACATGTATGTACCTGTGTGTGTGTGTGTACATATATGTACATACATACATACATACATATCTTTACATATAGTTTGGTTTGCTTTTGTTCTTTGAGTATATTTATAATGGCTGCTTTGAAATTAAATAAATCTGGCCTCTCTGGATCTCTGAGAGGTTTCTCCTGCCTAACTTTTTTCCCATGACCAGGTCACTCACTGTTAATTCTTTGTATATATGTATTTTGTATGATTTCTTGAAAACTATATATTTTACAATATAACAACTATAGATTCTGAATCCTCTGTTCAGAAGTAATTGCTGTTGCTTACTTATTTAATTATTCTGTAGTTTAGCTGAACTATTTTTGTGTAGTTTGTTTCACTCACAGGGTAGAGACTTGGTATCACTCTTCAGTAGGTACAATATTGTTCATACATATAATCATCTTTGGATGACATTGATTTCAGCAGGATTACCAGCCAAGAGCTTTATAATTAATACAGTGTCTCTGTGTTATTTTGGGACTGATGTGGCTCTGGAACCACACTGGCTGGAAAGTGCTCGCAACAAAATGGTGTCTGCAATTAAGAACTTCCACTTAAAATTTGACAAAAGCTTAAAAATGGATTTTGGAAGAAAAAAAAAAGAACAGAAACAAGCAAGGCTTCTTGGTAGCAGCATTTTCCCAGGTTGGGCTCTGTTTTGCTAGAGACAAGCAGAGATTTGTGTGGCTCCTTTAAGGGAGTCTTCCTGACTAGGCATAAGTGGCAAAAACCAAAGGGCTCCTTTAAGAGGCTCCACCACCAAACAAGAATGGTGTGTATGAGAGCTGGCAGTGGCAGTGACCACATCTCCAAGCTGGCAGCATGCTGCTGGATGGCAGCATTGACCAAGTCGATGAGCACAGCTCTCAGTGCTGGCAGTAAATGTACTTCTGCCATCTTGGATAGATGATGGCTAAAATAGCCCAGGCTTTAATTTTAGCAATGCTGTTTAGCAGATATAAAACTTGTGGCTAGAAAAAGAGGTAGAGATATACAATAAAGACAGATTCAGATAAAGTAAAACCTAAAAGGCCTTTACAGTATGTGGGAGATATTTGGTTAAAAAGAAAAAAAGTAGCCAGGCAGTGGTGGCACACACCTTTAATCCCAGCACTCAGGAGACAGAGGCAAGCAGATCTCTGTGATTTCAAAGCAAACCTTGTATACAGGGAGAATTCCAGGACAGGCAAAAGTTACACAGAGAAACCCTGTCTCTAAAGTAAAAGAAATAAAGTAAAAAAAAACACGTGCAGATGGAAAGATGGAAAGCACACACAGTCTGGATACTGGGTGCTATTGAATTGTCTTTAAAATTCTCAATTGCTAAGGAAGGAACAACTGCTAAAATACACTTGATAACTTGATTATCAAGGCTGCTGAATTAATCCAACTTACATATTTTAAAAATACTTTGACTTCAAAATTTAAGTCTAAGGACAGGTTACTGAATTTCTATTTTTGTTTCCACAGAAAATGAAAAGCTATGGATTCCTTCCAGATTAACATGGCTTGATCAAGCAAGACCTCCTGAAACAATGTCCCAGGTGATCCAACATTCAAAATAGCTGGGGCAAGGCAGCTTTGTAGATTACAGCCAGGATTTCTGCGTCTTCTTAGGATTCCCATGGTATTACAGTGTCTTCAACCAGCAGGAAGCAGTTTGGAAAGAATGACAAATTCCCAAATATTGCCTATAAATGTTTGTTTTCATTTAAATGGGGTTGGTTATAAATGGTTAATGATCACAATAAATCTTTTTAAAGGTAAAAAGGGGATTATGGTATAGAAATGAATATTTTGTTTTGGATTGGAATTTCATGTATTGATACAAATTTAAGGCCAATTTTGTGATATATATATTTCTCCTCTTGTTTAGGTATTGTGTTTATATAGCTCATTTTAAAATGTAATATATAATTAAGTACAGATTGTAGATAGTTACCTATGAGAGTCAAAGCTTATAGTTAGGTTGATTAGGTTTTCTAGATATATAGAGATATGTTTCAATTGGATAGACATTCTTCAAACCTTTCAAAGACCTACAGAATATGGCATTTAAAATGGTTTAGGGATTTTCTTGATAGTGAGATATAACTGCTCCTGTCAACATTAACTGTGTCAGAAAGAAAGATGGACATTGAAGAAACTCGTTAGGGAGTTTGCTTCCAATATGGCAAGATTGGCCATTTGGGCAAGATACTGCTCTTGTCTTGACTATTTGACTTTATGCTGTATAAACTGGACGTGCAGGGCCCACGGAAAAGTGACTGTTGAAACAAGATGGACAGTGCTACAGGCTTCCTGCTTCATGGAAGAGTCTGCCAGACATTCTTCAGGACACAGAGGAAAGGGACCGACAAACTGCCAACACAGGTGGGACAGTTTGAAATTTCATGCTTTGTTGAGAACTCTGCCAGATACACTGTGGCCTATGGGCCAAAGAGGAACGAGCCAATTTACAGAAGAACTTTGTATGACTGTCCAGATGGCAAGATGTCTCTGTCATTTCTGGAGTTTACATACTATCCTTCTGTGGTCTTTGGTATAGTTGAAGACAGACAGTTATGATTATAGTTTTCTTTAGTTAGGATTAAAGATAAGTTACATATAAGACTTTAGACTCACACAGATAGGATAGATGATGTAATATTTCCTTTAAATCTTGTTAAATGTTAACAGACTAAATGTTAACTATAGTTCTTCTTTGATAACTATTTTGTCATATGTAATTTTACTATGCTAAAGTTAAATCCCTTCTTTATATTTTAGATAGAAAAGAGGCGATGATGAGAGGTGTCATTCTGTAAATATGTTTCTCTTATTGGTTAATGAATAAAGCACTATTGGCAAATAGGAAGGCAAGATAGATTGGGCTAGGAGACAAGGAGGATTCTGGGAGAGGTAGTAAAGAGGAGTCAAGGTGTAGGATGAGAGAGAAGTAAGAGGTGCAGACCCTCTTTCTGGTAAGATAAGACCATGAGGAAACGCCAATAAGAAACACTAGTAACCAACCAACAGTTTCATAATTAATACATTGTCTCTGCATGTTATTTGGGGCTGGTGAGGTTCTGGGACCAGGTTGGCAGGAAACTGCTCATAACAGAGATCCACCTGCCTTTGCCTCCGGAGTGCTGGGATTAAAGGTGTGTGCCACCACCACCAGGCTGAGTTATGTTGTTCTTAACAAACTATAAATGGATTTCTTGAATAAGTGTATAAGTATTTTCTCTGTGTCGTTAGGCTAGGATTATTTGTAGATATTGTTCATGTTTCTTATCACCTGTGCTTGCTTGGGCTAGAGAGCAGATCTGTATGGCTCCTAATGCTGCTAATTCAAGAGATAAGACTCCTCTACCTTATCGTCTGTCATAAGTATTCTATGCTGTAAATTTTCCGTGAAGACCTACTTTAGCTAGATCCCACAAATTCTGACTTACTGTTTATTAAGTTAAAATATTTTCTAACTGCTTTTGGATTTTTCAGAAGTATGCTGCTTAATTGACAAATATTTGTGGAATTCCCAAGTGTGCTTTTAAGACATAGTACAATATAGACCAGGTTGATTTCAAACTCATGATCTAGCTAAGGGTGATCTTTAACTCTTAACTCTCTTGTCCTTGTTTCCCAAATGCTGGTATTATAGGTGTGTACCATCATGCCAAGTTTTATGCTTTGGTGATAACTAAACGTAGGTGTGACCAAGAAAATTAGACTCCTCTCTCTTCTCTCAATTTCCAATCAAGAGCTATGTGGATGCTAGCTAGAGTTCTAACTACTTAGCATCCCTAGCCCACATCATTTCTGTTACTGGTCTCTAGTTTGATTTTTTTATCTGAGGGACTATAATTACACTCATTACAGTGAGGTTGTAACACTTGAAAATGTCAACAGGTATGGTTTGTTTCTCAGTGGACAACCGGCAGGTTTTAGAGCCACTTACGAGTTCCATTACCCCTTTTATAGAAAACAGTTCTGATGTCAGTTCTACTGTTCATGTCCCTACAAAACTATCATTGAGGTAACATCCAGGACTATAGCAATAGTTTAAATCATAATTCAATTCTCTACAATTTTGCTATGATATTACTGAGTATGTTCTTAATAAAGACACCTTGGAGAAAGGCCAACATGTGTGTTGTTTTATACAAAGAATTCTCTTTCCTTTCTCAGATTACCCCACACATTAGCACTGAACATTTCCTTCTCTGGGCCCATAGGCCAGAATGTTGAGCTTCCCCAAAGTCTGTGTCATCTAGAATATCATACAGCTCCATTTATGGAGCACTCTCAGAGCCAAGTAATGAGAGAAAATATAAGGGAAATACATGTAACCTGCATTGCAATGTAACAGAGGCACTTTTCCCTAGCTTTACACTGACAGACAGGACCAATCAGCTGCTACTGCACCACAACACTGTCTTAGGCTGAACTAGAGTCAGGGCCAGAGAAAAGAAGGAAGGAAGGAGGGAAGGAAGGAAGAAGAGAGGGAGGGAGACAGGGAGGTAGGGAGGGAAGGAAAGAGTAAGAGAGGGAGGGAGAAAGGGAAGGAGGGAGGGAGGGAATATTCCCACTGGCTTTTCTGGTCTATTTCCTAGACCTCTAACTGAAAAGATTGGTTTCTCTGTAGATTTTTACCATCTAAGCCTGCTCCGCAATTCCCCAATTTGCCAACCCTGCAATCAAAGCTGAGAGTTAAAGAAGAAAAGCAAATATGCAGACAGGCACCAGGGGAACACTGCTCCTTCAGCCTTACCCCTGCTCCCTCCCACTGGCCTGCTTTGCTTACTTTCCAGCATCCCAGGTGGCTGCCCTCCATATTCTGTCCAGAGTTTTCAGTTACAGGAGCTAGGCTCAAGAGGGTTATTTCATTGTGGAATGAAATGGAAGTTTATACTCATTTTTAAAAGGCATTAATGTTAGTTTCTCAAATAAAACTCCAAATGTAGTTTCACTTCCCAAATGCAGGCTTGGGAAAATGCTATAAATACTTTTATGTCTGTGTTTGCTTTTATGAGTAAAAAATATTTTAATATAAAATTAGAAAACATACAATGTTTGGAAAACAATCACTCATGTTTTTCCACACAGTAATTATCTTAATATTGTAAGTACATATGTCCAGACAGTTTTAAATTTCAGGGAACTTATCTTACCAAAATATTAAATTATTGCATAAATGCCCCTAGGACTCTCATTAAGGTGACTTGTCCCACTCACAAAATCCGATATATTTATTCAGGGAGGGAATGTCACAGGAAAAAGAACAGTCCAATACATCAGCATGGTCAACTTGGTTTCCCCAAGATCAGGGCATAAGATGACAATGATTTCTAACATAAATGAAAAAAATCAGATTGCCCTAATAAACTGTCTGGAATAGCTGTACAGATATGGCCCTTAGTGAACACTATCCCAGCTCAAGGCACTCTATGAACCAATGCCAGGCATGCCCTTCTCGATCCCTTCAGTGAGATTACTAGAAGGAAGGTACATAAAGGACAAAGAAAAGAAAGCCAGAAAGAAATGGCAGAAAACAGGGGAAAGAAAACACAAATCTGAATGAATGGTCTCAAATATTATCAATGCAATCCCGATATAAGGGATAACTAATATATTTTATGATAAAAAATATGGTCTTCCAACAGAGTTATTTTTCTTTTAAACAAACAGTAATGAGTATGTTTCTGGTACTGCAATTCATGTACTGGAAGCTTTTAATTCTGTCAGCATAAAAATTTTCCCCTGTACCTCTAGCCATAGAAAACATATAAAGGAATGAGAGGCCTGCTAATTTGTTTTATGATAGTAACTGCCATTGGTTGTTAAAGTTACTCATAAAAAATTCATCAACACATTCTAGAAACCCATAAGGAAGTATCTATTGGAGCTAAGGAGATAGTTCAGCAATTAAGAGCACCAGCTGCTCTTTAGAGGACTTGGGTCCAATTCTCAGTACTCATTCAGCAGCTTATAACCACCTGTGATGATGAAGCAGCTTGCTTTATCTGAGTTTAATTGTATTTCTATATCCATTTTATTTGGATGCTGTTGCTATAGTGGCAGTTTTTCTCCTCTCTGAGTGGTACTGGGAACTAAAAGGGTGTTCATTAATAAGGCCTTTAATTAAATCTAGAAGACCTAATCATCCCCACAGATGTGCAAGTAGAAACTCAGAGTACAATACATACGAAAAAGCAAGGAATCTTGCTTCCACTAGAAGCTCACAGGTTTTTAATAACTGGCTCCAAAGATGTTGAAATGCATGGAATGCTTGAGAATTCAAACGTAATTTGAAGAATAAGCAACAATGTCGAGGAGGATTCAAATAAACAGAGATGAAGTACTAAAGGAAGATAAAGACCTGGGCATACAAGTTAACAGCATGGACAAGAAATCAGAGGAGATACAAATCCTGAAAGGAAAACATAGAGATGAAAAGGTCAATATAAAATCAAACAAAACTCCATGGAGAACATCACCAGTGCACTGACCAGGCAGAAGAAAGAATGTTAAGAACTTATAATAAGGTTATAGAAGCATTATACTAGATAATAATAAAGGAAGAACTAAGCAATCACAACCACAAGCAAGACTGCAAAAAACTAATGGTTGAAAGTGAACTATTTTAAAAATGAGAGATAAAACTCTCATTGCTACTTTTTTTAAAATTTCTACTTGAAGTATATACTAAAAAAATTAACATATTCCTGAAAAAAAGAACGTATACTTAAAAAATGTATTTAACAAATTCTAGAAAATCCAGAGTCTAGCACATCAAAACATCAGAAGGAAGAAGGCACTGACGATGATGCCGGCAGTGTCAAGAATGCAGCCTCACCTCACAGCACAGATCAGCTCTAGCTGCTTCTTCAGAGAACAAAGAAAACAGAGCTATTCAGACAGATGAGACTGCAATGAAAAGAAAACAAACCCCTGGCTTTCTACTAACTGAATAGTTTATTCCACTCTGATGAAGAGATACAGGTTAGCCTGGTTAATGTGCATACATTGTAAGTCTGTAAGAGTGTAAAGTCTTTCTATTTATATAATTTGTAAATCTGTTGAATAACAAAATGGTAAAACAAATTCCCAAGCAGGACTAGTTTTAAAGCATTACATCAAAATATTTTAGATATTTTAAAAATATTTTCTTATGTGAAAGATGTAATTCTCTGAAGAGTTAAATAATCATGAAAAAAGGTACTAAGAAATGTGTAGCCAAATCTCCAGACGGCTCGGGGCAAAGGCAAGTTTAAAAGAAAAGCATCAGGGTTCATTTCTTCTTTGATGCTGCTCTCTGGCAGAGGCCATCTGTCCTTCCGTGGGGTTTCCTGTGCTCCCATGCTGGCAACAGGACTTCCTTCCAACAGCAATATCCCTGTACCTTCAAACATGAAATGTTTTCCTTTGGGCTTATTATCCCCCTGCCCAACAGTTCTTCTTCCCTTTTCTGTGACTAGCACATTCCCAAAATGAATAGGAGAGTCACATTATTTTCATTTCACATCCAGTTTCCATGCTTCTAACTGTCCACCCAGGACAGACACTCTTCCTCTTCACATCCCCACCAGCCCCACTCTATGCAGTCTCTGGAAACGAGAGCTGCTCTTGCATCTTCCCAACACCTCCAAAGGATGCCTGCAGACCTTGAATTTCATGAGCTCCAAGCCTTTAATTCTACAATTAATTTTAACCATCCTTTGGAACTCCACCAGTCTAAAATAAAATTCTGCTTTAAAACAAGTTCCTCTACCTGACAGTCAACTAACTGACTAAGCCAATATTCCAAGTCCTAGTGCGGTCAGTCTCTGAGCATCCTTTACCCTTTCACAGCTTTTCCTTCTGGCTCTTCCCATTCAACAGCAGCCACACTAACACACACTGCACTCTCAATACACAATGGGTGATTAGTTAACCTTCTTTGTGTCTACTCACATGTAGTATAGCCTTCCTATTATCAATAACAAAATTTGCCTAAAGCATTTTGTTAGAGACTAGGATGAGTGAGAAATGGATAGCTTGATGGCTGGTGGAAACTGGTACAAACCATCTGAATGGTACCCAAGTTTCAGTATAATCTCAGAAACAAAATACAAATACAATGATTCTGGTTAAGAACTCATATTTAGCAACAAACTGAGAGCAACTTGGCTGTCCAGCAAAAGTAGAGAATACTTCAATTTTAGACTACATGTGCAAAAGAAAAACTAATGCTTATAAATTAGATAAAATTCAAAGCTGTAAGTCATACAGAATTTATAATATCTTCCAATTTAATTTAAATTTTGAATGTTGTAAAGTCATATAGAAAAAAAGAAAGATATAGTCAGGTCGAATATCTCGTAGTGGTGTGTACAAAATCATAAATGTTTCAAATTTGAAATAGTGCTATAAACTTTACCAACAGAATACACCTAATCCAAAAATCAAAAATTCAAAATGTTCTAAATTCTTAAATATTCTGAGTGCCAATGGCACTCAAAGATTCCAATTGGAGAGCCTTTAGATTTTAGATTTTCAGATAGATTTCAGGACCTCGCCTGTAATAACAATGTTAATCTTCATGTTAACATTTTGAGACTTTATTCCTCTGATTTTCATATCTTTAAAATTTCAAATTCTTTTTATTCTTACAGTGCTGGGATATAAATTCTTAAGTGGCAAAAGCATATTGAAAATCACTTGAAATCCTTTTTAATGTCTTCAAAGCAAATGAATGGTATATATGAAATAGAATATGAAAGGAGAGGGGGGAAACCTACAGGTCTCATTAAAACCAGAATCCAAAAGAGAAGCTTCTCAGCCAGTGTGGCAGAGCACACCTTTATCTCAACACTCTATGTGCAGGGGCAGAAAGATTACCTACAAGTTTGAGACCAGCCTGATCTACACACTAAGTTCTAGGCCAGCCAAGGCTACATAATGAGACCCTGTCTTAAAGAGCAAATGAAAACATTGAAATTCTCAATTTAATACCTAATACAGTCCAGCCTATCAACACTACCAACCAATCTCTAGATAATAGTAACTGGAAACAATCCCATGCAATCAGTTTGGTTCACTTACACTAACAAATCTTTTTCACATCTATATAAATTTCTCCTGTCCACCTATTCAAATACTTCCGCCGTTTATGAGAAGGGCCATCAGGCAGAAAGGAATGCCAAGGAGTCCACTAAAGCCATCTGCTCCTCAGGTACCATCTGGGGCACGTAAGTGCCAGTATGTAAACATCCTCTGGATCTTTACAAATCACATGGCCACTACAGGGCAGCTCTCACAGATTGTCACTGCAGACCTGTTACCTTCCTGATGTCTAGTGAAAGAGCTGTCCCCACTCCTTACATATGGTAGCTGCCAAGATCTCCAGCTTGCCTCACCTGTCATTCAGGGCTCATTTTCCCTCTTGAACTCCAATTAATCATCCTCAAGTTCCCTTTTGGGACATATTTTAAGTTCTTTCATCTACTAAACCAAGAACCTAGAGAAGAAACCCATGTCCATGGTGACAATTATACATGAAAATCTCTGTCTATCATAGCTACTCATTCATGTAGTTTCCTTGAGTTTTTCTTCTTCTTTTTTTTTAATCTGACTTTCCTCATGTTCTCACTCCCTTCTTTCCCCTCTACCATAACACATTCACAAGCCACATAACAATACCATGAACAATGAAGCATTTGTAAAATGATGCTTCCATAGTATTATAGCACTGAAATGTTCCCATCACCAAAGTGGTATCATAGACATCATACTTTTTCATTCACCTCTTTACAAAAAAACAAGGAAGAAAAAAAAATAAAGAAGTTTTTTTTAAGTTGTCCTAATAAGCCAGCATTGGCCTCATGCATTTTGCTTTATCATACCTCTCCATAAAGTCAGTGGTTAATTTACACAGCAAGGAAATCACCTGATGATATCACAGAATGTAGGATGCGGCAATGCTGTTAAGTGACAGGCAACCCTACTCAACTTTGCATATAATTTAGTTTGGTATTTCTGTGATATTTCATGCGCCTGACTTATTTCATTAACAAGAAAGTTGACCAAGGACATTTTACATTTCTTTGGAACATTCTCTTACTTAAAAATCCTTTCAGGGCCAAAACAGTAATAGATGTTTAATAATCAATGTTCACTGAATAGAATTACATGAATTTAGATATTTTCTATACACGATCTGACCCTGCCACATTGATACGCATATAAAACAAATATTGGTTTTACCCCAAGATTCCAACTATTCAAGCGAGCTTCGATGTCGCTGTCATCTAAAGAGACAGGAGACTCCTTTGAATGAATTTCCTGAAATACAAAATAAAACAATTTAAGAAGAAAGGAGGAAATAAATAAAATAAGAAACAATAGAAAAAAACAAAAGAGAAGGGAGGAAGGGAAGGGGAATAAGAGGAAGAAAATAAAGCAAGACAAAATGTAAGTCATTCAAAGTAATGAGCATTTTATGTACTTATTTGGTGATGTGGTATTGGCCACAGAGGACAGGGTTGTTACAATAAGCTAGCCTCAACTCTAACTAATGACTGTTTATTAAGATGCTTAAGGCAATGAGATGACTTAACAATATATTCACAAAGTAACTAGATTTCAAAAAAATCAAAAGAATATTTGAAAATTAATCCAGATTCTTCAGGTTTCTTGTACAAAGTTTTAATTGTGGTGCACCACAGTAGCTTGAAAGCAGGGAGGGAACTTGAAAAGATGAATTATTTACTCTCCTTAAAATTAGTTAACAGGGAAATTTTGTGTTGATGTCCAAGAAGCTCTTTGTTCTTAAATTAATTCTCACTCATACACTGTATAAAAAGAAATAAACTAGAGACTCGCATCATGAAAATGTAATTATGTGACTCTTTACTCTCCTCCTTTATAATTCATAATATTACACATTTATCAACCAAATTAAAACTAATCAATTAAAGACAGCCTAGGAGCTATGCAAAGAAACAACCAATGATCTCAGTGCTCTAGATCCAGCCACATAAAGTAACAACTGTTCCACAAACCTGGTGCTGTCTTCTGAGACAGGCTCTGCTGCCAGTGCATGTTTCTGCTTTTGGAGCACCTTGCTGCTAAACATTGAGTCAGTGGATCTACCTACCTGTGACACTTACACTAAACACAGCAATGAACTGTTCTGAGCCTTCTGCTGACTTCCCCTAGTCTCTGTTCAACCAAATATAAGGAGCTTCTATTCTGTCTATCCTTAACAATTTGTGATGACTTCTACTGTGGCTCCTGACCATTGTATGCCTTATTTGTGAGTTCATTATCTTCCTTGTAACTCAAAGGCACACAGCCCAAGACAGCCAGCATTAGGTAATAATGACTGCACATAAGAACACTTTCTCCCTTTTCACAGCTTGTTCAAATCAGTCTAGGGTAAGCACACTGATTCAAGAGACATTTGTATCTGAATATATAAACAGTTTATCTTTATTTTTAAAAAGCAGCATTTCCTTCATCACTATAAATTAATTCAGTCTTAATTTTATGATCAGAGGGGTCTAATTACTCCTCAATTAATGTACTTAGTAAAGAGAAAAAGAATGAAAAATAGGTTGTTTCAGCATCACTCTTAGATGCTCAGGAGAAATGATGGGCTGGCCAGCATAGCTCAGCATCAGAGAGCAAGCAGAATCATGTCACTCTTTATGACATCAATACATCCACCAAAACCTTCACACTCCATTTTTAACTTCAGACTTTTAAATACTAATTGGAACTTTGACAATATGAAACAAACTGTGGGATCTTTTTAAGACACAAAACAGAAGTGAAATCCAATCTTACGCAGATCTTTGAAGCAATATGTTGTCTGTCTTCTTTATAAGTTGGACTCATGGAATGGGACCTCATTCGGGGCTTTCCAGTGTAATGTTCTCTAATGAAAAGACAAAAGAGTACCAGGTAAACTATGGAGAACTCACATAACAGATAATGTGATCTAGGATTGCCTGCCTTTATAAATGATGATAGCTCACAATGATTTTGATTCACTATACAGAAGGAGAATATTCATGGATATAAATGTAAGACCATTTTACTGTTCATATTTTATTTCATTTCATTAAATAGTAAGTATAATGACACATGTAGGCCATATTATTCCTTTCAAGTGTTTATTTATATTTATGTATATGAGCACCCTATCTGCATGTGAAACTTTATGCCAGAGAGGGCATCAGATCCCACTATAGACAGCTGTGAGCCACCATATGATTGCTGGGAATTGAACTCAGGACCTCTGGAAGAGCAAATAGAGTTCTTAATTGCTGAACCATCTCTCCAGCTGGCCATATATTTCCTTAAAAACAAATGCTATTTTCAAGTGAGATTCTAACCACATGCATTTAAATCGTTTGTCTTCCTTTCTTTTTTCCAAGTGTTAAGGAAAGAGTAAATGGAGTGTACATTCTTAAAGAAACTTTGTCTTCAGGTTAGAAAATTTTGTTACATTCAAGATGAAACCTTAGAATATATAAAATAACAAAACTTCATAGTTGTTTAAAGTTTCAATTAATTTGAAACCATATTATAAACCACAGGACACAGAAGCTGTAAATTTAAATATAAATCTTGTTAATTCAGACAAAATGCTGTATGTCTAGGGGCTGGGGAGATAGCTTAGCAGTTAAGAGCACTGGCTGCTGTTGTTCCAAGAACAATTCCCAGAACCCATATGGTAGCTTATAAGCACCTCTAATTCCAGCTCCAAGGAAGGGATCATCTTCCCTCCTCTTTCCTCCATGTACAGCAGGCCACACACTTAGTACACAGAGATTCATGAAGACAAAAAAACCATATACATGCTTTTTAAAAAATTAATTGTAAGTCTAGAAAAGGGAAATTCTTTTAATAGATGTTACCAAAAAAGGTTCTTCTCTAATATGAAAGATCATAAACACTATTCTCTAATATTACACATTAGGCTATAGTTTTTCATACATGCCTTAATACCTATAGCCTGAGCAACAGCTTCAACAGAAACTGTCTAGTAAGCATAAACACTCTACCAGTCTTTGTTTAGCAGCTATAAATAGAAAACCTAGAAATAAACAATTAATTGGACTTTGTCATCAGCATGGGAGTACAGAAAAAAAAAGAGTATATACAAGGATTAAGAAACCTACAGTTTTTCGGAACTTACTTTCCAAAGGTAAGTTGGGAGGGCATCCGTATGTTTAGTTTAAATAACTAATGTTCAACCATAAACTATATCAGAATTTCTTTCCTTCACAAACTCCAAGCCATAAGAATATCTGAAAAGGACAGAAGGGACAGCTCAACAGAAAATATGCTTGTTGCCACCAATGTAGGGGCATGCTTGAATTTCATACCCGGAACCCACGTAAAGGTGGAAAGAGATCTAGTTACACAAAGTTCTCCTCTGTCTCCCACATGCATCCTGTGTGACCCTCACAATACTCAAACACAATAAATAAACAAGGCAAACTTTAAAATGAAGGCCACCAAAGGAAAACTACTAAAATCAAAATGACAGTACTAAAGTAATGTAGGCTCTGGGGTAAAATAAGACTAATAACACAACATCCTTTGGGTTGGTTACTAAGGAATGCTGAATGTCTGAATAAGTTGTGTTGAAGAAAAATACTTATTTTTTATATGTCTATACAGCCTTCCAGCTGTGAAAATAGTTAAAAGCAAAGAGGAAAAACAGACAGTCAATAATTTGAGGATAACTTCATTAGCCAACATGCTTGACTTTGTACAGCATTTAAAATTTGGTTTATAGAAAGATACACCTGATACACTAAGCACTGGCCTATTCTTTTTTCAGAATTGATTAAACAATCACAAAAAGAGCTGTAGTTAAAAATTGAAAAATGGTTAAATATTAAAAGTACTTCTCTTAGAAAATATTAATAAAAAAGGAAGCCTGAAACGTTTATCTATTTATTGCACAGGAGTGTACATAAAAGGACAAACTATTAATTCATATGTACCTGCTTCTAGCTATCAAGCAACTGTTTCTCCTTCACAATAAATCTTCTGAAAAGATCCCTACAAGTAACTACAAGATAATTTTCACTCATCTTACCCTGCAGACCTGTCCTTCACACTATCCATGAGTAGCTTTTTTCTTTTTTCTCTCTCTCTCTTCCCCCACCCTATAAAAGCTATGATCCTAGGCTTCTTCATTTAACCTCAAGTATTTTAATTTTATCTGCTTTTCCTGGTTAACCCAATCAATATACTATTATTATTTCAAATAGCAAGGGGAAGCTTTAATCACCAAATCTGCAACCCTGGCTCAAATTGTCCTTCTGTATGCTGCAAATGTGTATTTTCTTGTATTGGTTAACAAATAAAGCTGTTTGAGCCAATGGCCAGGCAGAATATAGCTAGACAGGAAATCAAACAGAGTTACAAGGAGAAAGGAGGTGGAGTCAGGGACATGCCATCCGGCTGCCCAAGAAACAACATGTCTGCAGACAGGTAAAAGCCATGACCCACAGGGCAACACAGGTTAATAAAAATGGATTAATTTGTTTTAAGAGCTAGATGGTAATGACTGACCCATTGGCCAAACATAATTAATATTAAGCTTTAGAGTGGTTATTCAGGAACTGGAAGGTAGGACAAGAAATCTCCTACCACAACTCTTAGCCTGCAACTCCAACTCCATCACAATACAAACTGAACACCACTGCCTCCAATTCAACATATCCAAAACTACACTCAGTAAGGAGTTCCTAAAACATGCCCCCAATAAAGGCCAAGGAAAGCAGAGACATACAGAGGCCAGCTTCTCATGAAGGCAATTATGCCAATTATGGGAGGAGGTCAATACCATTGTTAAAATCTGGCTGGCACAAGAAACAGATACTAGGCACAGAAGTTTCATTCCAAGTCATGAAGCTGTCTTCAACTGGACATACAACTAACTTGAACTTGAAAGTAGGTACAGACAGCCTCAGATTTTTAGTAATTGAACTAGAGGTCAGTGAAAATGTCCAACAATGAATAGGAGGAAAACCATCCCTTCAAGTATCTTTGTGATGCAACACCTAGTCCTGATGCTTTTGTACATTGGACAACTGGTACATTGGACAAGGTCATAGAAAGCTCATGTACAGTTGTACACATGCCCAATTAGTAAAGGGGTGGATCAATATCAGGGTGCCAAAGAGAAGATAAGAATAAGTCTGATCTTCACACAGTTTCAAGAGCTTCCCAAGTACTTATTTAACCTGTTTTGATGTTATAATGGGATCAAATAGAACCTAGTTGCACAAGGGAAGATAAAAACAGAAAAGCAAAGTTGGGTCAGGGTGCTACTGCCCCATAGGACCCAAAGTACAGGAGCAGCACTGATGGAAGTAGGAGGTTTCAAGCTTATTCAAACAGGAAAGCATAAGCAAAATGATCTTTAGGAGACTGTACATAAAGGTCAGAGGATACATCCACAGAAAAGGTTTGCAATGGCCCCAGAATCTCTGCTTCACCCAATTATTAAAGATCTTCCACTGGACATAGAAATAAGGCAGAGAGACTGGGGACAGGGTTGTTTTCCAAATACACAGAAACCAACACACAGTGTTGAGGATTGAATACAATGCCCAAACAACAGAAGAAATCAAGCTTCTGAAACTAATAGTAAGAAACAGAAGTCTAAGAATGGCCTGCACCCAGCATGGTGGTTCTTACCTATAATCTCAGGACCCAGTAAGCTGAGACCAGAGGACTGCCTGGAGTTTAAGACCAGCCTAGACTACAAAGTGAGTTCTAGATCAGCCTGAGCTATGAAATGGGACTCAAAAACTCTGTCAAAAATATATAATAAGTATCAACAAAATACTCAATAGGTTTGGAAAATTGAGCATAAAAAATAAAAGTTTTAATAACTGGATATGAAATATTTTTAAAGTAAAACAAAAATTGGGCTAAAGAGTATAATAACTGAACTAAAAAATTAACTAGAGGGATGGCTGGGGATAGATAGCTCAGCAGTTAAGAGAACTGGCTGCTCCATCATAACGACTTACATGTGTATCCTGTCACTCATGTAATGAGCCAAAAGTTCCACAAACATGCCTGAAATCCAGCTCTAAGAGATCAACACCCTCTTCTGGCCTTCACACACAGAGATATCCATATCTATACATGTACCTACCTTCATACATACACACACACACACACACACACAGAGAGAGAGAGAGAGAGAGAGAGACTAAATAAATAAATAAATCTGTGATGTGTTTCTTTTTAATTAACTAGAGGGCCTCAACATCATCCACTATGAAGTACACAAAAAGAATTAATAACCTCAAAATCATACATTTGAAATTATCCAGTTTGAGAAGCAAAACTAAAAAGAAATTGGGGGGAGGTTAAAGGGACCATTAAGTACTGCAAAATACCATCAAGCTGACCATCGTGCATTATTGTATTGAAAAAGAAAAGACAGAAATGGGCAGCAAAACTGCTTACAAGAATCTGCTCACAAAAGAACATCCAGATTTATGTAGCTTGAAGAATTCCAAACAAACCAAATGAAAAGAGAGCTATGCTGCAACACATTATGAATCATACTGTCAAAAGAGGGCTTTGAGATTTAAAAAAAAAAAAAGTAAAGTAACTAACATAGAGAGGAGCCTCCACAAGACTTCCAGGAGAATTCTCTGCAGCACCCTGTCAGGCCAGAAGAGAGTAGGAGGATATATTCAAAGCACTGCCATGAATATTATGCCCTACAAAGCTTTCCTCTATGAAAGTGAAGGCCTTTCCCAGGCACTCACAAGCTGCAGGAGTGCACAGTCACTAGACCTGACTCAAAAGAAATGCTGCAGGGATTTCCCCAGTCAAAAGAAAGTAAACTAATTAGCAACATGAGTAAGCGTGTAAGCATAAAGCCCACCAATAAAGACAATTATACAGGCAAATAAAGATTAGTTCATTAATGTAATGTTAGCAAATTCACTGTTTTCAAGTGCTGTATAAAGACATAAACCTTGAAAACAACTACAAACTACAGTAATTTGTTAATGATAATGTAAAAAGGGCAAAAACTGGAACATTAATAAAAAATGTATGGAGGGAATAAGAATAGAGTTCTTGTATGCAGTCAAATTTGTTATCATAGGCTCAAAATACAAACACATTGTTTCCAAGACTTTCATGGTGGATGTCTTCAATAGTAGACAGTGCTAAATCTGTATATACTAAGAGCCACAGCTACTAAAGACCTATTGCATATCAGACACACCACAGATGCTCAGAATAAAGAGTAGCCATGTAGGGATGGAGCAACTGGCACAAGATTTCATTATACTACATAGATTACTACACAAAATAAAAAATATGGATGGTTTATCTCTGGAATTTTCCACTTACTATTTGCATACTACAGTACACTGTAAGTAACTGAGCCTGAGGAAAGTAAAACTGTGGTTAAATGAACTACTGTGGCACATTATAATTAAAAAAGGATTTATTCAAGTTGCATGGTAACATAATTTTTTAATGTAGCAAATTTAAAAATATAAAGAAAAACAATCAAAGCATAGTGCAACAACCAAAGACAATCAAATCACAAAGAAAGGCAATAAAAGGAGAAATTAAGAAAAGGACTATAAACCATCAGAAAGCACGTCACAAAATAGCCATGCTAATGCAAAAATGGGAAACTAAACAACACTTTAACCAATGGATCAAAAAAATACACAACAGACTTAGAAAACACTGAAAAATTGTAACATAATAAAATGTTCTGGTTATACGAGTCTAAAAAATGAAAAATCAAGTCAACAACCTAACTTAAACCCTTAGAAATTAGAAAAGAAAAAAACCTTAACCCAAAGCCTTCAAATAGGAGGAAATATTAGGATTATAACAGAAATTTAAAAAAATAAGGATTCAATAACACTAAGAGTTAATTTTCTTAAAAGATCAAGAAAATGGCAAACTTTTTAGGTACAGGTACTAATTTAAAAGGGTAAGGGACTCAGCTAAAATCAGAAATGACACAGGAGATGTCACAACCAGTTTTCCGGAAAATGCCACCCTATTGGACACCCTAGCTAAAATGGAAAACTTCCTGGAAATACACAGCCTGCAAAACCTATCTCATGCACAGGGTAGAAGCAACACAAGCTCAAGGCCAGCCTGGGCCATGCAACAAGCTAAAGAAAGCTGTGGCTATTACACTGAGCAGCAAGACTGCCTGAAAAAGAGAACTGGGGGGTTGTTTATAACAGTAAAAAAAGGAATAAACTATCTAGACATTAATGTGACCAAATATAACACTGATAAAAGACACAAAGAGATAAAAATGTAGTTCATGTTCATGGGCTCGAAAAAAATCGATGTTGTTAAAACATTTATACAAAACAATAAACATCAAAAATTTGATGCCCTTTTTCATATAAATATAAAATATAATCCTAAAATCTACATAGAACCAAAAAATCCTATATAATTCTATCAATCTGGAGAAAAGCTAGCAAAAACCAAGGTATGGAACTTTTGATTTCAAAATATAGAAGAAAGCTACAGCAATTAAAAGCATATAGTTTGAACACTGTAATAATATAAATTCCAGAAGAAGAAAACAAACTAGAAATGGATATAATTGTTTAATATAGTAGTGAAATGCTACTCTAGATACCAGGGCATAGTGGATATGCCTGTAATCCCAGAACTCAAGAAGAAGCTAAAGCAAGAAATTCACCATGAATTTAAAGCCAGCCTGGGCTAAAAAGCTCCAGATCAATCTCAGCTAGAGTGAAACTGTTCTAGTTTGCTTTCTGTTGCTGTAAAGAATGCCATGACCAAGATTAATTTGGGGTGGAACATTTACTTCATCTTGCACTTCCAGGTCAAGTCTATCCTTGAGACACCATGAAGGAGACATCTGAAAGAAGGAACTAAAACAGTGACCATGGAAGATGACACTGCTTACTGGTTTGCTCTCTAGCTTCTAATGCTTGCTTTCTTACATAGTCTAAAACACCCCATCTGCTACCAACCAGAAAGCTGGGCCCTCCTACACCAATCAGAAATCAAGAAAGTGCCTCATAGATATGCCTACAGGCCAATCTGGGATTCCCTCATATTTCTGGACTGTATCAAGTTGACAGATGAAGCTAACTAGACAAGAGACACTGACTCAAAAGAAGGGAGCAAGGGAGGGGTGGAGGGAAGAAGGGAGAGAGAAGGAAGGAAGGAAGGAAGGAAGGAAGGAAGGATTGTTCTATAGTGAAGGGGAGCTATAAGACTGACTTTTGGACTTGGACCTTTGCTAGGATGAAAATGCAGCTGTATCAAAAGAATGGAAACTGAAGTCATATCTAGTTTTGAATCAAGAGATGACTAAAAACGGTACAATCTAACTACTGAGAAGAGGAAATCAAAGTCAATCTCACCAAGAAACCAGAAACTAAGACAGAGATCCTAGCTCTTGAGAAAAGACTGCAGGAAGGATGCTCGGCGTGCATGTTGAGTTTGGGCAACTACACTGTTGAGACTTCAGAAGCAGCTTCTCTGCAATATATTGCAGAAACTACACCACAACAGACAACCCAGTCCTCTGGTTCTTAGTCTTCCATCCCCCTCTCATGATGCTCCCTGAGCATCAGAGGTTGTGCAATAGACAGCTCTCTCAGTTGGGGTTAGGAACTGCACTGTCAGTTGTACGCTGCATCTTGCCCAGCTGTGGGCTTCTAGAGAAGTCTCCATGAACTAACAAGAAGTTTCTTTGCTGAGGGGTAAGAGCTTAAACCCACTTCTTTTACCCATGCCTTATGTCCTCACGCCCCAAATCTGTGGGTATAAGGGTCAGTATGCAGTTAGTTATTGCATGCATAGGGAAGGGACAGCAATAGATTCTCATCTAGGATCCATGACCTCATGAGCCACAGGAGGAACCTCAAAGGACCCTCTCCTCCATGAAGAGCTACACTTAATGGCTTCTAAGACACAGAGAATCCATCTTCTTCAGGAAAAAGCCTCTCCTAAGTTAGCCAATCCCAAGTGATCAGTCCTAAATACATATTTATAGGACTCAGCAGTATGTGCATGTGATGTGTGTGTGTGTGTGTGTGTGTGTGTGTGTGTGTGTGTGTGTGTGTGACAGAGAGAGAGAGAAAGAGAGAGAGAGAAATTATTTTCAAAAAAGATTGCAATAAATGCATCTGGAGAAACAGAGCAATGTGCTCTGCGATCCTCAGCAGTAGACACATTAGTGACTCCAGAGCTAGAGGATGGAGACAAACAGCTACCCTGCTTGACCAGAGTCTAGCTGAGTTGGTGAGCTCCAGGGCTTCGGGTTCAATGAGAGACCCTATCAGCAAAGAAAAAAATTAACATAAATATACATACATACACAAGATGTGTGATATCAACCACTTGCCTCCACACACAGGCACACTGTGTGTATACCAGTACACACATGAACAAACATAGCTTCAAAACCATAACCCTAAATTTTATACTGGCTTAGTAATTAAATTTTTATGTCCTTGTTATTTGTGACAGCCATGGAATTCATAGTATCCCAAGATGGGGGAACTCACACTACTTGGTTTTCATGTCCTTTCAACTACCCATCCCAAGACACCAGCCATCCAACTACCCATCCCAAGACACCAGCCATCCAACTACCCATCCCAAGACACCAGCCATCCAACTACCCATCCCAAGACACCAGCCATCCAACTACCCATCCCAAGACACCAGCCATCCAACTACCCATCCCAAGACACCAGCCATCCAACTACCCATCCCAAGACACCAGCCATCCAACTACCCATCCCAAGACACTAGCCATTCAACTACCCACCACCAAGAGACCAAGCAACCAACTACTCACCCCCAAGAGACCAGCCATCCAACTACCCACCACCAAAACACCAGCCATCCAATTACTCACTCCCAGGACATCAGCCATCCAACTACCCACCACCAAAACACCAGCTATCCAACTACTCACCCACAGGACACCAGCCATCCAACCACCCACCACCAAGAGACCAACCATCCAACTATCCCACCATCAAGATGCCAACCATCCTACTACCCACCACCAAGATGTTGGGGGAAAGACAGAACAATTTTCAATATTATAGTTCTGTCTAGTTGCCAGATTAGCGCAGTCCAAATCAAAAGAATGGAGAGTGGCTCCACTGAATCCAGCCAACACATAGACAAAGTAACAAAATCACTGTTCTTTTAATTGTTAATATGGGCCATCACAGAGTATTATTATATCCATAAGACACAAACTGGTTCCTAGAAGCAGTTCATTAACTAAAACCTAAAGCATCCAGTCCAGGATTCGGACAGGCACCTGGCAGATGCTGAAGGAACCTATGCACTACCATTGGAGAAGGCTGGAAGGACATGGAAGAAAATGGTATTTGACATAAAACAAAAAGCCAATCCACATGGTTTGCCAGAGACAGAAAGTTTGCCAAATATCACCACAATATGGAAAATAAAAAAGTATCTTTAGTGAGTTTGTATAATACTAAAAAAAAAAAATTCCAGATAAATACCAAAATGGCAACTATTTTAGCTGAAGCAGAAAAGGTAGAAAGAAAAATAAAGTAAGAAAGGTTTTCATTTCCAACAGGCACATGCTAAAGACATTGCCAACATAGGGCTCATGGCCTTTAAAAACAAACAATTTTTCATTCTCAGTTTCTCATACCAGCAAAAGACCCTAAATTAAGACATGGCATTCAAGCAAGATTTGAGTGCTGCCTAGAAAGAAAACTAGACTTGCAAATGTAAAACTTTTGGTAAGACTGAAAAGATCAAAAGTAGTCATCAGGTGATAGTCATAGGCAGGACCCTTTCAAAAGATAAAGTGTGTGCCTCATGGATCCTGTCAGGCAACGAGTTCTCTAGAAGCCACTGAGGTTTCCCCTGAGTGTTCTTAGCCAAGTCTCAAAGGTAACAATGACATAACTCTAAGAGAGATTAGATGTGGCTTCTAATATTTTGAACACAAAGGAAACACACAAGGTAGTATGAGGTTTTTGAGAAATTTTATCAGCAAATCATTACTGCCTTGGACTGAAAGATAGTGCAGATGAAAGAGGCCACCGAACTCCAGAAAGAGCTGTTGAAAATGACAGCTGGGAAAATGATCCAATTGAAAAGGGAAGAACAATTCACAAAGTGGGTGGAGAGCCAGTGAGAAGAACGCCACACCGTGCAGAATTATTCTCAGGTCTTCAAATGTGAAAAAAGACCATCTAGCATCTGCCTATCTAGATCCCAGAGCTGTTAAGACTCAGTGACTCCTTTGTGCCAACCATGAACTCTCTCGTTAGAAATGTCTGCCCAGGTTTCCTACATTGTACCCTGGGTGGGTGGAATAGCTATGTCTCGTAGAAGACATACAGTGTTCAATACACACAAGATGCTACCAATAGACACTAGGGAATATAGATTACAACCACAAGATACCACTACATACCCATAAAAATGGACACCATTACTTATCCAGTACTCCTGATACAATTCTATATTATAAAAACACCAATTATTTCCAAATTAGTATATATTTAAACAAGTTCTAATCAAAACTCTCAACAGAGGTATGCAAGGAAAACAGAAAGTGAACTAATTATGAAGTTTATATGAAAATGTAAAACAAGAATTGCCTGAGTGTGGTGGTTTGAGTAAGAATGGCCCCCACAGGCCATGTATTCCAATGCTTAGACACTAGGGAATGGTACTATTTGAAAGGGTTAGGAGGCCTTACCTGAGGAAGTGTGTCACTGGGAGGTGAGCCTTGAGGTTTCCAAAGCCCATGCTAGGATCAGGTGCATCCACGCACTCCCTCCTCCCGCTCCCTTGCCTGCAGATCTGGATGTAGCTCTCAGTTACTGCTCCAGTGTCTTATGTCCCACGCTACCCACCATGATGATAATGGACTAAACTTCCAAAACTGTAAGCAAGCCCCCAACTAAATGTTTTCTTTTATACGCTTCCTTGGTCATGGTGTGCTTCACAGCAATTGAACAGTGACTAAGACAGCAAGTAATTTTGAAGAAAATTAAGCCACAAGGGTACCAAAATCTCAGAAATGATTTAAAAGCTACACTACTTGGAGCACTATGGCAATTTTACTTTGTCTCCAAGTTGATTCTAAATCCTGTAAAATAGAGGAAGAAAATAATCACTGACCTCTGGCCTCCACATACACGTACACACACATGAATGGACACACACACACACACACACACACACACACAACGTTTATTGGCCACTACCAAAACACCAAGGGTAGTATTCTTAAATTAAATGAATATTTCTTTATGAATAATATTTAAGAGGCTCTATTATGTGAATTCTAATCACAAAGATGCCAATAGTTATACACTCTCTAAGAAAAAAGGTCCTGAGTCACTCCCTACCAAATCCCTACTCCTGAATCAGGCAGCAAGGTATTTATAGTATGTCATCTGCATATAAAATAGTGGTTGTTAAAGCAAAAGGTTAAACTGCTATTTTGGAGTATACAGATTAAAAAAATAAAATTAATAACCTTTAAATTTAAAAAAAAAAAGCAAAACATTTTTCAAATACAGCAACAGTCAACAGAGTGGGTTTTCATTGTACTTGGTCACCCTCTGCTGGCCATGCTGTTAAACTGCATGTACAAAGGAAACTCTAGCTACACTGGGAGACCTTTTTAAAGGGCACAGAGAATATCAGCTTTCCGCCACAATGCATTCCTGAAAACCACATATGAAGAGGATCATTGTAAAGCAAAGCACATTTTCCATAAAGACAGACTGTGACTATATTCCTCATTCCAAACTAAAAGCTACCATCAAATAGGCCATGGAAAACCCTCATGAAAGCAAACATGCAAAAACTATAGTCCCTTGTAATCATTTAAAGCAGTAATTATTCTCCAAGTCCTTTCTTATAAGCATGAATACATATATTATTTAGCTGACCCAATAATAGCTGAGAGGTAAGTTCCAAATGATAAAAAAATTAGCCTAAATTTGATGTTAAAATGTATGTATATCATTGTTTCAAACAAGAAATTTTTTATTGAGAATTTATTATTGCTAATATTATTTTACATCTGGACCACAAATTCCCCTCCCTCCTCTCCTTGCAGTCACTCCCACCTCCCCTCTGCCCCTCCAACCACAACTACTTCATTTCTCTTCAGAAAAGGGCAGGCCTCCCATGGATATTTAGCAAACATACCAGATCAGGTTCCAGTAAAGCTAGGCACATCCCCTCATATTAAGGCTGGACAGGGCAGCCCAGTATGAGAAAAGGGGTCTCAAAAGCCAGCAAAAAAGTCAGAGACATCCTTTTCTTCCATAGTCAGTGGTCCCATAAGAAGACCAAGCTACACAACTGGAGCATATATGCAGAGGGCTTAGGTCAGTCCCATGTAGGCTCCTTGGTTGTGGTTCAGTCTCTCTGAGCCCCCTATAAGCCAGGTAGGTGGAAAAACCTAGATTCTGTGGACAAACCTAGAATTTTAAAATATCTAGACTCCTTATAAAATGATATATAAAAAGCATAAAGAAATGCATTTTCCCACCAATAAATTAAACTCCTCTACAATAAGCAGAAATGGCTGCCTCCTCCACTGTGGAGCTGTAGTCAGAGGCCAGAATTTATTTAACCTTGATCTCCTTCACCCTCTGTCTCAGTTAGGGTTATTATTGCTATGATGAAGCACCTTGACCAAAGCAACTTAGGAAGGAAAGGGTTTATTCGGCTTATGCTTCCAAATAGTTATTCATCATGGAAGGAAGTCAGGCAGGAACTCAAACAGGGCAGGAACCTGGAGCCAGGAGTTCATGAAGGGGTGTTGCTTACTTGCTTGCTCCTCATGATTTGCTCAGTTTGCTTTCTTACAGAACCCAGGACCACCAGCCCAGGGATGGCATCACCCACAATGGGCTGAGGCCTCTCCCATTGGTCACTAATTGAGAAAATGCCCTATTAGAGAAGCATTTTATCAACTGAGGTTCCTTCCTCAAATGGCTTTAGCTTGTGTCAATTTGACACAAAACTATCCAGCACATGCTCTAACATTTATTCCAGTTCTTTTTACTGAAAACTTTAAATAACAGAATAATTTATGGAGTGATTTACATTCATACAGGTATAAAGTATTTTATTCTAAAAACTAAGAAACTGTAAGGCTGAAGAGACTGTTCAGTTGGTAAAGGTCTCGCTATTAAAAATGGTGACCTGAGTGTGTAGCCCTAGCACTATTAGCACTATGTAAAAAGCTGGGCAGGCAGCAGAGAAATCCTGGAGCTTTGGAAGAAGAAATGGACAGACCCCAGGGTCTTAATAGCCAACCGGCCTAGGCAAGAAGTGAGCTCGGGTTGAGAAAGCATCCACCTATGACCCCCACATGCACAAGCATATACATGCTTGCTTGCTCACATACACACACCTCATAAACATGTGAATGAATACACACACACGAAACCAGACATAGTAGTAACTCCCAACTTTTAACAACTCTCAACTAAAAGTAAGTGCTATTAAATAGGTATTCTTTTCCATATTTGTCTATGCCAGACTAGACTTCAACTTTACCTTGAAGACAAACTACCATATTTAACTGAATATTATAGAAATAATAATATTCTTTTCTTTTGTTGTTGTTTGGGGTTTTTGTTTTTATTTGTTTTGGTTTCGGTTTTTCAAGATAGGGTTTCTCTGTGTGACAGCTCTGACTGTCCTGGAACTCTCTTTGTAGACCAGGCTGGCCTCGAACTCATAGAGATCTGCCTGCCTCTCCCTCCTAGTGCTGGTATAAAGGCATTAGATACCACTACCCGATAATAAAACTTTTTTTTTTTAAGCTCCAAAACCTCTCTCACAGAATTGTAAGAATGGAACCTGTTAGTTTTATGCTCTGTCTTTGGAAAAGAGCATGAAAATACAGAAATGGCAGGGAGTAGTATGTCCACACATTCCTATGCAGCTGCAAATGTCTGTACATTACAGTGCACCATGCTGTGTTCCTTGTGTCCTGGAAAGTCAGACTTACTAATTCCCTTGATAAACAAATCACCTTTGAAATACTTTCCCCAGTTTGGGAGACTAGGAATGCAGACCAGTAGGGAGAGTGCTTGCCTAGCCTGCATGAGGCCCCGGGTTTGATCCCCAGGACCACAGAGCCCATAAGTGCCCATCTGAAACTCCAGAGGCAGAAGCAGGAAGGTCAGAAGCTCAAGCTCATTCTCAGCTTCTCAGCAAGTTTGAGGACAGTGTGGAATACATGAGTTCCATTCTCAGAAACAAACAACAGTAACAACCACCACAGCAACTTCTTTGGATGATGTGTAGTTACAAATAGAACCTTTCCACCTGAGTACTTAACGTGCTTTTTGTTTTTGAGAATACAAGATGAATTCTAGAAGCCGAAAACAGTTGGTAACTAGAGGTTTTGAGACAATCCTTTGGGAGGACTGCATCAGTACAAAACAACAGTCAAACAAAGACAAGTGAGTCCCTGTATGAACTGTGATAATAGCAACCACCGTGCAGAAGACGATGGCAGTAGCGCGGCTGATACTCAGTAAGTCCTGTGCTGAAGGCTGCATGTGTTGTTTCACTTTGTCCTGCCACTGAGTTCCATACAACCTCATTTTACAAAATCATGAAACTTGGGTTTAAAGAAATTAAGTAACTCGCCTGAGGACAGATGGTTGCCAAGAATCAGAAGAAGGATTTGAACCATGGCAAACCTCCTCATTCTAGCTCAGCCTGGAAACAACAAAGGATAAAGGAATAACTCCAGATTGCTGAGGCAAAAGCAGACAAGGGCTGGAGAGATGGTTCAGTGGTCAAGACACTGACTGCTCTTCTAGAGGGCTCCAATTCAGTGTCAGAATTTAACCACCTGTAACTGTAGTCCCAAGGGACCTGACACCCTTTCCTGACCTCTGTGGCCACTGCATGCGAAATGTGCATAGATATGCATGCAGGCAAAGCAACCCATACAATAACATTTCACAAATATTACATTTTTAAGGGAAAATGAAATTTCCATATTTTCTGCCTGAGCTACCTAAAGCTTAGGGGTATCCTAGAAACACAATCCATGAACCTGCATTCCAGTAGCAGACACACTGCTGGGAATGCTGCATGAGCCTCCAGAGGCTGCTACTGCCTCCACAAATACAAAGAAGTGATGCTGTCAACCTCCCAGGCTTACAGAGAGGATCAAACCAGGTAACTTAGAACGTGTCCAGACAGTATCTAACATACAGCAGGCTCTCCACAAACGGCACTAATGTCCTCACTTGGCTTTCCTGCTCTAACAAACTAGAAAACAAGTGGAATTCACAAAATCTGCAAAGTTTACTCATCAAAGAAATTCTCCTTATGTTTAAATCTACATACAGACTTGTTACATCTATAGACATACTTTTTACATAGATAAGTTTATTAATTTTAGCACTAATATTAAAAATTTGTATGTCCAAACATCTTAATAAAAGTTCGGTATTTTAGAAGGCAACTTGACAGTACCTATAAAAATACAAATATGTGGTTACTAAAAATAACAAACGTGTATACAAAAAAATAACGCTATTATCTCTATACTCCAGGCAAGTAAAACTCATTAAAGGTGATACCTAGCAATTTTACACACACACACACACACACACACACACACACACACACCACCTCTTTAAAACATTTCTATATAAAATATAGTTCACTATACCTTTATTCCTTTTAAAACTTTATATATCTTACTTATCTTCCCAAGATAGCCCATATGCACTATTTTAAACTGTTGTTCAAGATATTAAATAAACTAATGACCCCACCAATAGAACAATTCTCCTCCTAGGAACCCACATGTAATCTAAAACATATATACAAGTGTGCAAGTCTGTTCTTGATACTGATAACTTATAACTGATAAACCATGATTTGATGACATCTGTGTTGTCATGCCCTCAACTACAGACAGATCCACTTCCTTCCCCCATGGTCAACATCCAGTTCCCTGTGCTCACATGAGTCATGGAAGCTACTTCTTCAAAGTCAACAAAAGGCATGGCAGCAAGACCTAAGTAAGATGGTGCTGTACACCACACAAAGCTGTCACAGGAGTGACCTCACCACTGCCATCCCCTATTGTTAGAGACAAGTCACAGGTCCTGCCCATATTCATGGGGAGGAAATTATAGAAAGAATATCAAGAATTGGATTCTGGGGGGTTACCTTAAAGACAACCTATAATAGAAACAAGATGATTATCAGTCCTTGATGGCTATGATCTCCTTAGAAAGGTTTTATAAAATCATAACCAACTAAAGTCAAATACAACTACAATGTTTCTTTGTTAAGAAAAAAGCCAGATACACAAAAATGTAAGAGTAGAATTTTAATTGAAATAGTAATAAAATTTGGATCACTGGGTCTTCTTGAAGAAAACATGGGTAATAGCATGAACGTAAATCAAGAGATATGCAAAAAAGAAGAATCTCAGGAGTGACTGGTACTGGAGTTTTTGGTGTAAAATGCTAAGTACACTAATGCATGATGTATATTTGGGGGACAAAAAGGAAGCATGATAATAAGAGCTAGAATATGGCCTCATAATACTTCCAGGGAGTGTGAAGCGAGGCTGCTTCCAGCCTACAAAGGAACAAAGGTAAAGGGAAGGTGTCATCTCCCCTGAATAGGGATCCCAACAAAAGGCTTCAAAAGGACTCCGCATCTTTAATAATATAAAAAGGCTAGGGCACAAACAGCATCATCTAAAATGCCATTAGAAATGCTTCACATACAAAAAGGTCTAAGTAAAGCAGGGTTTTATAAAGTGATCAAAAAAGAAACACTAAGGGGGAAAATCTTTTAAGATTAAAGAGGTTTTTCAAAGGACAAGTTGAAGTGGCTGTAAAATTTATGAGGCAGCATTAAACTTCAGTTCTAAGTAACAATAAATTATTCACTATAAAAACATACATGTGTCAAATATTATAAGCCTCTTAAACTTTTTAAAACAATTCTTACAGAAGTTATTAGATGTAGTAGGTCAACATTAACAGATACCAACTTCTCGGTTAGCACAGTGTGACCACTCAGAAGAGTGAAAGCAGGCTTTGGTGGGCCACTCAGGGCCACGGTGAGCTGGCCACATGTGGGGTTGGCCTTCAAATCAATCTTTGTAACTTTCGCTAAAATAAATGTTAGTTTTATCTTTCCCATGTCTCCATGAATGTAAAATGACAAATATCTGTTAAGAAATACACATGTGGATTAAAGCTCGAAAAAAATTTAATTTTTAAAACAAATCAAGCCATAATTATTAAAGGAGTATGAACTACCCTGAGAAGGGCTTTAGGACCCTGACTGACCATCAGCCTCGTGTCACCGACCTGAACAGAGAGACCTATAGGCCTGCCCTTGCTGCCGCTGCCTCCTTCACTGGCATGCCTCAGAGTGTGTACAGGCACTCTATAGTGCATGGCATGTCTCCCCCACCATTTCATAAAATCTACCCTTCCCTCTACAGTCTCTAAAAGTTCAATTTAAAAATTCTTTTCAACTATTGCCTCTGCCACAATACACCTATCTTAGAAGGTCTTTGCATATAGTAAGTTAAATATGCAGCAGTGACTAATAATCTTCATTAAAGCACACATGTAGCTCAACTGAACACATGATTTAATGAAAGTTCTAACATGCTTGCATCTGCTTTGAGGAACTGAAAATAAATTGCCAATATGAAAAGTACCATTCCTACCTCATGAAACTGGGATCTAACAGAAAAGTCAGACATTAAATATTTGCAAATATGATGAGTACAACAGAGAAACATGGAGTCCTATAGGAAGTAACAGGGTCACCTGAACAATCTTGGATGTCAGACTTTTGTGAGGCTGTAAATCTGGAAGATGGATAGGATTGATGAGAGCCATCAGACAGTCAGTTATTCCCATTGCTTATCATTTAGTCAGTAACTAATACCTTGTAATTTAGTAACTGGTTTTCATTAAAATTCATTTGATTATAGATAGCAGTGATGGTTAATTTTCATTGATAGATAGATGAGATCTGAAATCATATAGGAGATACATTTCTGGTCATATCTTTAATAATATTTCCACAAGGCATAGTGGTACACAATTTTAATCCTAGCACTTGGGAGGCAGTGGCAGATGGATCTCTGTGAGTTCAAGGCCAGCCTTGTCTGCAGAGTGAGTTCCATGACAGCAAAGAGAAGATCCATCTGAATATGTGTAGTACATCCCATGGGCGAGGGTGCTGAGTTGAGTAAAAAGGGCAAAGTGGGAAGCCAGCTGGGTGCCAGTATTCATCTCCCTCTGCTTTCTGACTGCAGCCACAACGTGCCTAGATGCCTATGTTCCTGCTACCATGCCTTCCCCCAAATGATGGCCTCTATTCCCCCAAACTATGACCTAAAACAAGCCCTCCATCCTTACCCTGATTTTATGAAATACTTTTGTTCCAGTAATGAAAATAAAAGATAGCTAAAACAATGAACAAAAAGGACAAATTATTTTTAATGTATAGGTTTTAGTATGTTTCCATTTGCTGGTAAAGTGACAGAGGGGACAAAGACAAATTATTTCCACTGGGGCTGGAGAGGTAGTTCGCACTTTAGAATTTTTGCTGCTCTTCCAGGGGACCCTATTTGGATCCTGGCACCCAAGTAGGGTGTTCCTCCAGCTCCAGGGAATCTTTCTCCCTCTTCTGGATGCCATGGGCAACCCTGTACACATCATACTTTCAACACAGACACACATATATAAACATAAACAAAAATAAATCTGTTTTTAAAAATGACATTGCCACTGTATTTTTCTCAAACTTTATCTTGTGGTCCTAAAAAGAAAATGTCCAATCACCTAGAATCCTGCTAATGTCATGTATTTCCTATCCTGAATCCTTTTATGCACAGGTATATGCAAGATCATATATGACTAATGCATCAAAACTATCTGTGCACGTCTCTCACATAAAACAGATTATAAATCACATCCCAGGGACTTAAGCAGGCAACAGATAAATGATCATGCTGCCAAATTCTAAACTTCCCTGTTGCACAATAAATAAAACACCCAGAGCCAAATAGTAGGGTTCAAGGAAGATCAGAAAATCAAGGCAGCTGGTCACTAGCTCTTACTCTACCTCAGAATGAAATGTGATCCTGGCTCTGCCAAATCTGAGACTGTAACCTCAGCATGGCTGGAGAATCCTGAGACTAGTGTCTTCCTAGGCTCAATGTGGCTGGAGAATGAATGCCTTATTCTGACTACTGAAGGCCCTGCTCCTATCTTCTATCCCTTCTAATGCTGGGATTAAAGGCCTGTGATCCCAGGTGCTGAGATCATCTTTGTGTGAGCTGTTTCTCTTTAGGACTGAATCAATCTTGTGTAGATGTGGGAAGCCTTGAACTCACAGAGATCCATCTACCTCTTAATCCTGAATCCTAGGATTAAAGACGTGTACCACCACCTCCTAGCTTCTGGCTGCTTGGATTAGAGGTGTGTATCATCACTGCCTGATCTCTGTAGCTTGAGGCTGGCTTTGCTTTTTGAATCCTCAGGCAAACTTTAAGAAATCATAAATAATATATCACCATACTTTCCTTCTTTAATTATTTGATCCCTCTACATACATCTTTCTTCTCTGCACTTTTGATACAATATGAAAACAGAAAAACACTTGAAGAAATATTTAAAGAAAAAAGGTTCATGCTCACTAATACATACAAATAATGCAAAATTCATTAACAGAAAGAACAACAATAGTAACAAGGTAACCTACTGTAACTATCTCTAACCTCTGACCCCATAGCTAGCTTACAAAAAGATTATCAGGTTTTCAGATATTTAGGAGAAGCTAGAAAACTGACTGCTAATTTTGACACACCCTTCAAAAACACTGTTGAAGACACCACTGTACAAGTAAAGCAAAACAAATCTGCTCATGTCTCCAACTCTGTCTAAAAAAATTTACAGTTTTCAGCCACAGTCAAGGGCCAAGAAAAGACCTGCAACTTTAATTCACCTTCATACCAAACCCCAGGCACATTTCACCATTATACTTAGAAAGGAGCCCAAATTTTAGCTGACTTGTAATTTAAAGAAAGGTCACATATAACCCAGGCTGACCTCAAATGTGCTACACAGCTAAGAATAACCTTGAACTTTCTGATCCTCTTGCCTCCATCTCCCTAGTGTTAGGATTACAAGTATGTACTGCTATGATCAGGTCATGCAGTGCTGGGGATCAAATCCAGAGCTTCATGCTTGCTATGCATGCATTCAACTAAGCAACATCCCTAGCTCCTAGCTCAAGTCTTAATCCAAATTTAACCAAAAAATTACTAGATTTTGCAAAGTAGGCATTATATTTCTTATCATGTACAAAACACAATCTCTCTTCCACAATGCCATATAGCTGCTAAAAAGTTAAAAAATATTCTGTAATTATACCTCTTATTTTTAATTCTCTATGGACATAAAAATAAGCATTAACACCATCTAATACAACTCATCCATTCACTTTTTACTCTTCTAAATATACCCTTAATGCTATCATATCTTCATTTTTCCCTTCGTTCTAATTTGTTTCCCTCTCTAAAAGAATTATTTCATGGACTCTTGGATTTGTGTTCAACTATTCTTTCCCACAATGATATCACAAGTCTGAAAGACATACAACCAGACTACATCTACAAAGGATGCATTTCCAAAACTAATAACATTTACACACTTAATAAGAAATAGACCAAAGAAACTATAGTAGACAAGAAAGACTGCTTTTCTAATAGAAACAATTCATAAAACTAAAATTATCAAGAGAATAGCCAGAAGTGAAGTAAAAAGTATGCTGCTGTATGTCAAATGACATACAGCAATGTCAACAGGAAATATCAAAATTTAATAAAAACCAAAATTTAAATCTCTCCCTCTTGAAGGCCAAAAATTATACTGCAACCACAACGGCCTTTTGATATGTTTTTATAACTTAGTTTATTTTTATTTGTACTAAAAGTCCTATGTAGGCTCAGTCCTCTACTAGAAGGGCAATTGAATGGTCACATTTATATTCTTATTCCACTAAAGAAAATAGTGAGCATCAGTCATTGAGGTGGGGAGGGAGAGATATTCAAGCAGAGGATGAAACACGGATAAGCAGAGTGTTACATTTTATTGAAGTCACTGGCAATGTTCATAACATTGTCACAAAGGAAAACATGAAATTGTGTTACTTATGATTCTCAGGTACGCTTTTCAAAAAATGAAACACACACATAAAGAGTGTGTTAACAGACATTCATAAATGACTTAAAATGTAACATAATCTTACTTAAATAAGTAGTAAATTCTTAAGCCTGTTATTTTTACCCAGCATCTATTCACAGACCTCAATATTAGCAAAAATATAATGTAAACTAAAGCCTTATTAATAAAAAGAAGGGGGTTCACTATATGAACCAGCTGCAAAACCAGAGTAAAGCTTTAAAACTTGACAGTTAAGCTCCACGGCATACCTGTGGGCATCACTTGCTGACAGCACCAGTGTGTTGTCTTCTCCAGAAGAGAACTGCCATGATTCATTTAATTTGTGTTCGCCTGTCTCCAGCTCACCCATTACCCAGTCGGGTAGCTTCTCTGGGCTTGAAGCTTTTGGTTGTGCTGGATTTGGTTCATCAAAATAGATGGACTGTTTTTTAAAAATCAGAGAAATTATTCTTACAAAGTGTACTATAAAGAAAACACTTAAGTTTTCCATCAACTTTTAACTTTAACAAAAGCTTTTCAAGTTTCCATTTCAGTTTAATTACAGACAAATACATGAAATTTATCATTAAATACATAATAAATTATGAAATATTAAAATAATATGATAGCTGAGCAGTTGTGGCACATGCCTTTAATCCCAGCACTCAGAAGCAGAGGCAGGTGAATCTTTGTGAGTTTGAGGTCAGCCTGGTCTATAAGAGCTATACAGAGAAACCCTGTCTAGAAAAATTTAAAAAACAAAACAATAAAATAATAAAATGGCTAATATATCTACATTTCAGCTATGTTCTACTATACAAGAAACCTAATGAACAACAAAATTACAAAGCAGATAAATCTGGAAATAATTATTTATATAAGGAAGTAATATTAGTATTATAATAGTTGTTCTCAACCTTCCTAATGCTGTGACCCTTTAATACAGTTTCTCATGTTGTGGTGATCCCAACCATAAAATTATTTTTGTTGCTACCTCGTAATTAATTTTGCTACTACTTTGAATCCTAATGTATATATATATTTTTTTTTTTGGAGAAAAGACTTTGTCAAAGGAATTGTGACCCACACAGGTTGAGAACATGTCCTTTATAGTTAAATGGAAAACTTTTAAATTATGTTCTCTCTATTTCTTCGTGTAATCATTAATTATCTGTACACATAGGCACATATATACACAAAAATCAGTGTTTGGAGTAACCACAGTTAAAACATGCCAGAAATTAAAGCTAAAATTAAAAATCCCTCAATGAGATGGGAACTACAAACTCAGAGATATGGGACTTGGTTCCAACCATACTCTTCATTCCTGGGGAGGCTGAGACAAGGCACTAGGCCTTCTTAGTATCATTTGTGAAATAAAAGTCCTTCCCTACAACTTTATGAAACTGAATGTGAATGAAAAAAATGTGACACAATATATTCATATCCTGACATCTAATGTTCTTCCATTTTAGAAACTAAGATGACATTAGCCCATTGGTTTCAATGAACCAGGTGCATGAAATGGTTTCTAGAGAAAACTCTACATGTGTAACAACTACCTGAGTCTACACAAAAGTCCTCAAGGGGCTAGACTTCAGGAAATACTCATACATGACACCCTGCCCTAAGTCAGAAATGCAGGATGATTTCTTTTTAAATGAGATAGTTGTCTTGCTTATGCTCTACTTCTCTCCCCGTGGTTTGATTTATCTGCGGTCAACCATGGCCTTATATATAAATGGGAAATTCCACAAAGAAATTTTAAATTAGGTGCTATTGTAAGTTGTAACAAATTCCATTCCACTATCTCCAGTAAGATCTACTTGCACAATATATACTGCTGTGCTGTCTAGTTCTATGTCAACTTGATATAAGCTAGAGTTATCTGGAGAGAATCAATTGAGACTGGACCATGGGCAAACCTCAAGGGCGCTTTCTTGATTAGTGATTGATGGATAAGGTGCCAGCTCACTGTGGACGTACCACCCCTAGGCTAGTGGGCCTGGGTACTATAAAAGAGCAGGCTGAACAGGTCATGAGAAGCAAGCCAGTGAGCAGCACAACCCCATGGCCTCTGCTTCAGTTCTGCTTCCAAGTTCCTGCCTTGAGTTACTGCTCTGATTTCCTTCAATGATGGACTATGATGTGAAAGTGTAAGTAAAATAAACGCTTTCCTTTCCAAGCTACTTATAGTCATGATGTTTTATCACAGCAATAGGAACCCTGATTAAGGCAACTACCTACTCATAGTCAATTAGCAGCTGTCCTAGTTGTCTCAGTATAGTACAAACAACTCCGTGCTGTCTGCTATTTTGGGAATCTCGTGGAAATGGGGAACAAAAACTTCATAGATAATAGAGAGAATGATGTAGTCATTCTAATGTCTAATCAAATATACAGAGTCACCTATTTCCCGACATAAGCAAAAGGTATGGTACTCCTTCTACAATGGATAATACCATTAAAAGTTTTTGTGTTCTGTCACCAGCAAAGGGAATTATCCTCTGGTGTGCAATATGCCATGTCACTAAATTTTTATTAGTAAATTGCTAAAATGTAGAGAAATCCTGTGTTTTGTAATAATTCTGACATATATACATATATATATATATATATATATATATATGCAACTACAGTTAGTTGTCCAGTTAGATACCATATTCATAACCCATATAAACCAAGGGCCAAGTTTATGTCTACAAGGAGCAAGACAAGGACAACTCATCAACTAGCCATAAAATAACTGCCTTGTATCAAAGCTGATAATAATTAAATCAACTATAGGAAACTACTTTTAAATTCTAACTTACTATTATTAACAGACTAGAAATGAACCTCTAGAAACCATTACACTGATCATGTTAAATAACATATATGAAATCATAAACTAGAATTTACTGAAATACTTAAAATATTGAGTCAAAATTGAAAATTAGTATGTAATTCAGGGAGATGTCATTCTGTAAATATGTTTCTCTTATTGGTTAATGAATAGAATGAATAGAATATTAGAAAATAGGAAAACAAGTTAAGCCAGACTAGGAGACAAGGAGAATTTGGAGAGAGGTAGGAGGAGATTCAAAATATAGGACCAAGAGAGCAGAGGTTTGAACCCTTTCTCCGGTAAGCCAAGACCATGTGGAAATACTTAGATTAATACAAATGAGTTAACATTTAGACAGAGCTAGCCAATAACAAATGCTAGTAACAGGCCAACAGCTTTATATCTAATATAGTGTCTGTGTGTTATTTGGGGCTGATGTGGCTTTGGGACCAGGCTGGTAGGAAAAGTGCTCATAACAAAATGGCACCTGCAACATAGCTACTAAGAAATTCCACTTAAAACTTAACAAAAGCTGAAAAGGAGGATTTTAGAAACAAAATAACAAACACAAGCAAGTCTTCTTGGTAGCAGCATTTTTCTCAGGTGGACTCTGTTTTGCTAAAGACAAGCAGAGATTTGTGCAGCTCCTTTAGAGAGGTTTCCTGACTCAGCATTAAGTGGCAAACCCTGCTAACAACTTAATGGTGTGTGCGAGAGCTGACCGTGGCAGTGACCACATCTCCAAGCCAGCAGCATGCTACTAAATATGCTATTGTTTTGTCTTTGTATTGTTTAACTGATGAAGAAAATAGCAACAACTGTTAAAATAAATGCTGCTGAATTAATCCAATTTATATATTTTAAAAATACTTTGACTTCAAAATTTAAGTCTAAGGACAGGTTTCTGGGTAAAAGATTTTCTATTTTTGTTTCCACAGAAAATAAAAAGTTATGGATTCCTTGCAGACTAACATGGTTTGATCAAGCAAGACCCTCTAAAACAGTGTCCCAGATGATCCAACATTCAAAACTGCTGGAACAAGGCATCCTTGCAGACCACTACAGCCAGAATTTCTACATCTTAGGATCCCCTACCAGCAGGAAGCAGTTTGGAAAGAATGATGCCCAAATTCCCAAATATTGTCTATAAATGTTTGTTTTCATTTATATGGAGTTAGGTATAAATGATTAATGACCACAACCAATCTCTTTTTAAGGCAAAGAGGGGATTATGGTGTAGATATTAATACTTTATTTTGGAATAGATTTTCATTTATTGATACATATTTAAGGTCAATTTTATGATATGTATATTTCTCCTCTTGTTTAGGTATTGTGTTTATGTAGCTCATTTTAAAATGTAATATATGACACTAGACCCGCCTATCCACGTGGGACCACCCCGAGTCCCCGCCTGCCTCATCTTTGACCCCATCGCCAGGCCCCTGCCTGAGGAGAGACCTCCTAGAGAGCTTGGACCACCCAGAGCTACAGACATGGAACTTGTGACCCACCTAAGCCCACTGGGGGAGTAGCAGAGAGAGAGAGAGAGAGAGAGAGAGAGAGAGAGAGAGAGAAGGAGGGAGAGGGAGAGAGAGACCCCACCTGCACCCACTGGAAGAAGCGATAGGAAGATGGCAATACAAGAAAACACCTAACAACAGAAAGAAAAGCATGACACCACCAGAATCTAGGGACTCTACACCAACTAGAACTGAACACCCAAAAGCAGATGAAGCAGAAGAGAATGACTTAAAAATATCTTCATAAAAATGATAGAGACCTTCAAAGACAATGTGAGAAAATCCCTTAAAGAAATGGAAGAAAAAACAAAAAAAAAAAAAAAAAATGGAAGAAATAGAGGAAAAGACCACAAAAAAAAGGCAAGAAATGAACAAAACTCTTAAAGAAAGTAAGTAAAGCCAAGAAAAAAACAAACAAGTGAAGAAAACAGTTCAAGACTTGAAAACTGAAATAGAGACAATAAAGAAAACACAATCTGAGGGGACTCTGAAAAGAGAAAAACTGGGCAAACAATAGGGAACTACAGACGCAAGCATAACCAACAGAATACAAGAGATGGGAGAGAGAATCTCAGGCGCTGAAGATAAACTAGAGAAAACAGATTCACTGACCAAAGAAAATCTTAAGTCCAACAAATCCTTAACACAAAACATCCAGGAAATGTGGGACACCGTGAAAAGGCCAAACCTAAGAATAATAGGCATAGAGGAAGGTGAGGAAGCCCAGCTCATAGGTGCAGAAAACATATTCAACAAAAAACATTGAAGAAAACTATTATATTACACATTTTAATGAGCTATATAAAAACAATACCTAAACAAGAGGAGGTATACATATCACAAAATGACCTTAAATCAAAAAAATGAAAATCCATTCCAAAGCAAAGTATTAGTATCTAGACCATAATTCCCTTTTTACCCTTAAAAAGAGATTGGTTGTGATTATTAACCATTTATAACCAAGCCCATTTAAATGAAAACAAACATTTATAGACAACATTTGGGAATTTGGGTGTCATTCTTTCCTAACTGCTTCCTGCTGGTAGGGGGCGCTGTCTTGGGGAATCCTAAGAAGATGCAGAAATCCTGGCTGTCTGTCATCTGTAAGGCTGCCTTGTCCCAGCTGTTTTGAATGTTGGATCACCTGGGAAACTCCTTCAGGGGCTCTTGCTTGATCAAACCATGTTAGTCTGGAAAGAATCCACAGCTTTTTATTTTCTGTGGAAACAAAAATAGAAATCCTTTTCCCCAGTAACTTGTCCTTAGACTTAGATTTTGAAGTCAAAGCATTTTTAAAATATATAAATTGAATTAATCCAGCAGCAATTTTTTTTAACAGTTGTTATTTCCTCAGCAGTCAAACAATACAAAGATAGTATAATACCGTACAGTATTCAGATTCTCTCTGTGCTTTCCATCTTTACGTGGCTTTTTTAATACTCTATTTTTTTTTTAACTTTTATTTTTTCATTTTTTGAGACAGGGTTTCTTTGTGTAACTTTTATCTATTCTGGAATTAACTCTGTATACCAGGTTTACCTTGAAATCACAGAGATCTGCTTGCCTCTGTCTCCCGAGTGCTGGAATTAAAGGCGGGTACCACCACACCAGCTTCTCTGTCATTTTATTATTCTTTTTTAAACCATTTTATCCTGTTTCTTTTTCTCTTTCAAGCCTACGTATAATTTAAAACACACTGTAAACCTTTAGCGGTTTTTCTTAATCTGAATCTGTCTTTATTGTAAATCTTTATCTTTTTCTGGCTTTGAGTCTTTTATCTGCTATATGACATGCTAAAGTGAAAGCCACAGCTGTATTAGCCCCAGTCTAGCAAAGATGGTGGTGGGTACTTTTGCTGCCAGAGCTGAGAGCTGTGTTCACTGCCTTGGTCTGCACTGCCATCAGCAACATGTTGCTGGCTTGGAGATGTGGTCACTGCCATTACCAGCTCTCGTACTGAAAGGATGAAAATACAGCCTAACTCTCCAATGACCACTGGAAGTTAGAAGTTTAAAAATATCCACCAGCATGTATTTAAAACTCACCCTAGCTACGTGCAAAGCTCAGGAAAAGGGGAACACATGAAATAGCCCGGTCATAATGACCGGTTTCTGGGAATTGTTATTATTATTCAAACCACCTAATTTCTGAGGAATGTTGTTATTCTCAACAATAGTCTGGTTTCTGGAAACTGTTATGGGTCATCTTGTTCAAAAAGTCATAACTACCCAAGTTTTGAACTATCCCAAGGCCTTGCTTTCTGGCTGAATAAGGATAACAGGAGATGAGTTGACCAGCTGCATATCTAACTTTAGTAAACTGATTGCAGAACCCCAGCCCCAAATCCTAACTGCCAATTATCACTCCACCCAGGAGCCAACACCAATACAGCTATAAAAAAAAAAACAAAAATTGGTTTAAATTGATTGGCCTGCACCACGTGGGATCTTGACACTTTAAGATAATTGGTTTAATGTGTGGGCTTTGTTATAAACCCTATAAAAATCTGTCTCAATTCTGCCCTCGAGATCCTCAGTCCTCTACCCCTGCATGGCGTATGACTGTGGATCTCATAAAAACTCCTCATGCTGATGCATCAAGACCGCTTCTCTTGAGTGATTTGGGGTATCACCTTTCCTGAGTAGGAGCATGATGGTCAATACTCTGGGGGTCTTTCAGTATACACCATTAAGTTGTTAGCAGAGCTCTTTAAAAGCCTTGTAACTTTTTGCCGCTTATGCTGAGTCAGGAAATCTCCCTTAAAGGAGCCGTGCAAATCTCTGCTTGTCTCTAGAAAAACAGAGTACAACCAAGAAAAATGCTGCTATCAAGAAGCCCTGCTTGTCTCTGTTCTTCTGTTTCTAAAACCCTGTTTTAAGCTTTTGTCAAGTTTTAAATAAAAGTTCTTTGATCCATGATGACAGCCATTTTGTTATGAGTAGATTTGGCGCCTGCCCCAAATAACACACAGAGATGCTGTATTAAATACAATTCTGTTGGCCTGTTACTAGCAATAATTATTGGATAGCTCTGTCTTAAATATGAACCCATTTCTATCTCCACGTGGTCTCATCTTACCAGAGAGGGGCCCCGGCATTCTTCTCTCTCCGTCCTCCATTTTGAATCTCCCATCAGCTCACATGAAACCTCTCACACTCATAGTGGGAGACTTCAATACCCCACTCTCACCGCTAGACAGGACCACCAGTTAACAAAGAAACAAGAGAACTAACAGAAGTTATGTCTCAATTGGGTTTAACAGACATCTATAGAACATTCCATCCAAACACAAAAGAATATACCTTCTTCTCTGCTCCACATGGAACATTCTCTAAAAATCAACCATATACTAGGTGACATAACAAACCTCAACAGATACAAAATAATTGGAATAATCCCCTGTATCTTATCAGACCACCATGCTTTAAAGTTGGAATTCAACAACAATGCAAATTGCAGAAACCCTACAAACTCATGGAAACTGAATAATGAGCAATTGCACTATACCTGGGCTAAAGAAGAAATAAAGAAAGAAATTAAGGACTTCCTAAAATTCAACGAGAATGAGGACACAACATACCCAAACTTATGGGACACCTTGAAAGCAGTGCTATGAGGGAAGTTCACTGCACTAAGTGCCTATATAAAGAATACAGAGGATAGTCACATTAGAGAACTAACAGCACAACTGAAAGCATTACAACAAAAAGAAGCAAACTCACCCTGGAGGAGTAGATGCCAGAAAATAATCAATTTGAGGGCTGAAATCAATAAAGTAGAAACCAGAAAAATAATACAAAAATAAAAATCAATGCAACAAAGAGTTGGTTTTTCAAGAAAATCAACAAGACAGACAAACCTTTATCCAAACTAATGAAAAAGAAGAGAGAGAACATGCAAATTAACAAAATCAGAAATGAAAAAGGGGACATAACACTGGACACTGAGGAAATCCAAACAATTTTCAGGTCATACTTTGAAAACCTGTACTTCACAAAATTTGAAAATTCAAAGGAAATGGACAAATTTCTGGATAACTATCACTTACCAAAATTAAATCAAGAACAGACAAACAACTTAAATAGACCTATAACCCCTAATGAAATAGAAGCAGTCATCAAAAGCCTCCCAACCAAAACAAGCCCAGGGCCAGATGGCTTCAGTGAAAAATTATACCAGAAATTCAAGGAAGAGCTAATACCAGTACTCCTCAAATTGTTCCACACAGTAAAAACAGAAGTTTCATTACCAAACTTTTTTTACGAGGCAAAAATTACCTTGGTACCCAAGCCACACAAAGACACAACTAAATAAGAAAACTACAGACCAATATGCCTCATGAACATTGATGCAAAAAATACTCAATAAAATACTGGAAAACAGAGTCCAAGAACATATCAGAGAAATCATCTACCATGACCAAGTAGGCTTCATCTCTGGATTGCAGGGATGGCTCAACATACAAAAATGTATCAATGTGATCCACCATATAAACAAACAGAAAAAGAAAAACCACATGATCATCTCACTAGATGCTGAAAAGGCCTTTGACAAAATTCAACACCCTTTCATGATAAAGGTCTTGGAGAGATCAGGGATAACAGGAACATACCTAAACATAATAAAAGCAATATACAATAAACCAATAGCCAACATCAAACTGAATGGAGAGAAGCTTAAGGCAATTCCTCTAAAATCAGGAACAAGATAAGGCTGCCCTCTCTCTCTCCATATCTCTTCAATATTGTACTTGAAGTTCTAGCTAAATCAATAAGACAACAAAAGGAGATCAAGGGGATACAAATTGGAAAGGAAGAAGTCAAACTGTCACTATTTGCAGATGATATGATATGATAGTTTCCATAAGTGACCCAATAAACTCTACCAGGGAACTCCTACCGCTGATAAACACCTTCAGATAAACTAAAAAAAAAAAAAAAAAAAAAAAAAAAAAAAAAAAATCAGTAGCCCTACTATATACAGATGACAAAGGGGCTGAGAAAGAAATCAGAGAAACATCACCCTTTACAACAGCAACAAATAACATTAAGTATTTTGGGGTAACGCTTATCAAACAAGTGAAAAACCTATATAGCAAGAACTTTGTGACTTTAAAGAAAGAAATTAAAGAAGATACCAGAAAATGGAAAGATCTCCCATGCTCTTGGATAGGTAGGATAAACATAGTAAAAATGGCAATCTTGCCGAAAGCAATCTACAGATTCAATGTAATTCCCATTAAAATCCCACCACAATTCTTCACTGACCTTGAAAGGATAATAATCAAATTTATATAGAAAAACAAAAGACCCAGGATAACCAAAACAACCCTTTACAATAAAGGAACTTCAGGAGGCATCACCATCCCCAACTTTAAGCTCTACTACAGAGCTATAGTTCTGAAAACAGCCTGGTATTGGCACAAAAATAGACAGGTAAACCAATGGAATCAAATTGAAAATCCTGTTATTAACCCACACACCTATGAACACCTGATTTTTGACAAAACATCTAAAAGTATACAATGGGAGGAGGAAAGGATCTTCAACAAAGGGTGCTGGCACAACTGGATAATGGTGTGTAGATGACTGCAGATAGACCCATGTCTATCACCATGCACGAAACTCAACTCCAAATGGATCAAAGACCTCAACATAAATCCCATCACACTGAACCTCTTAGAAGAGAAAGTAGGAGGTACCCTTGAAGAAATTAGTACAGGGAGACTGCTTCCTGAACATAACTCCAGTAGCACAGACACTGAGATTGACAATTAATGAATGGGACCTCCTCAACCCAAGAAGCTTCTGTAAGGCAAATGACACAGTTGACAAGACCAAATGGCAGCCCACGGACAGGGAAAAGATCTTCACCAATCTTATATCTGACAGAGGACTAATCTCCAAAATATACAAAGAACTCAAGAAACTAGTCACCAAAACACCAAATAACCCTATTAAAAAATAGGGTACAGAACTGAAGAGAGAATTCTCAATAGAGGAAATCAAAAAGGCTGAAAGACACTTAAGAAAGTGCTTAGCATCCTTAGCTATCAGGGAAATACAAATCAAAACAACTCTGAGATACCATCTTACTCCTGCCTAAAATTAGGAACACCAATGACAACTTATGCTGGAGAGGATGGAGAAAGGGGACCACTCCTCCACTGCTGGTGAGAGTGCAAACTTGTATAGCCATTTTGGAGATCAGTATGGCAGTTCCTTAGGAAAATGGGAATCAGTCTACTACAGGACCCAGCAATCCCACTCTTAGGCATATACCCAAATGATCCACATCCATGCAACAAAGACATGTGCTCAACTATGTTTGTAGCAGCATTATTTATAATAGCAAGAACATGGAAACAACCTAGATACTCCTCAACTGAAGAATGGATAAAGAAGATGGGGCACTTTTATACAATGAAATACTACTCTGTGGAAAAAAACAATGGAATCTTGAAATTCTCAGGCAAATGGATGGAGCTTGAAGAAACCATCCTGAATGAAGTAACCCAGGCACAAAAAAAAAGGAACATGGTACATACTCACTCATCTATGGATTTTAGACATAGAGCAAAGGATCGCCAGCCTATAATCCATACCTTCAAAGAAACTAGGATACAAGGAGGATTCTAAGAGATTGATATAAGGTCCTTCACATAAGGGGAAAGGAACAAGATCTCCTGAGCATATGGGAGGCCTAAGTGGGGTAGTGAGTGGAGAGGGAGCTAGGAGAAAGAGAAGGGAAGGAGAGGAAAGCACGTGTGACTAGGAAGATTTAGGGGTTGGAATAGACGAGAGGGGGTGAGAGACCATAAAAGAGGGAGCCATTATAGGTTTGAAGAAAAAACTGACTCTAGAGAAATGTCCAGAGGCCTACAAGACTGACCCCAACTAACAATTTGAGCAATGGTGGAAAGGCTACTATAAATGCCCTTCCCTGATAATGAGATTGATGACTAACTTATCCACCATCATAGAGCCCTCATCTAGTAGCTGATGGAAACAGAAGCAGACACCCACAATGAAACACTGAGCCTAACTGGAAACCAGATGCAGAGAGGGAGGACAGGATCGGGCTACAGAAACACATAGAGACAGATGACCTAAACAAGGAGGAGCTAATGGGCCCCCAGACTGATATCTGGGAATCCACCACTGGACCAACTCAGACCCCCTGAAGGTGGGTCTCAATTAGAAGGCCTAGGCAGTCTAAGGGACCTCTGACAGTGGAATCAGGTTGTATGCCTGGTGCACAAAAGGACTTTGGGAGAACATTCCCCATGGAGGGATACTCCCTTAACCTAGAGGCAGGAGGGAAGGCCTAGTCCCTACTCCAAATGACTTGACAGATTTAGATGACCCCTCCTGGAAGGCATCACCATACAAGTGGAGTGGGGGGCGGTTGGGAGGGGAGGATGGTAGGGGGATATGGGATGGTGGGAGAGAGGGAAAGAGGGAGGGAGGGGAGACGGGAGATTATAGATAGATTAAGTCAGATTATACATAGTTACCTATAGTAGTCAAAACTTAGAGTTAGGTTGGTGAGGTTTCTAAATATACAGACATGTATTTGAGATGAACAGGCATTCTTCAAATCTTTCAAAGACCCACAGAATATGGCATTTAAAATGGTTTAGGGTTTTTCTTCACAGTGAGGCACAACTGCTCCTGGCAATACCGCCTGTGTCAGAAAGGAAGATGGACATCAAAGAAACTCATTATGGAGTTTGCCTCCAATATGGCAAGACTAGCCATTTGGGCAAGAAACTGCTCTTTTCTGAACTATTTGACTTTATGCTGTATAAACTGGACCTGAAGGATCCACAAGAAAGTGACTGCTGATACAAGATGAACATTGCTACAAGATTCCTGCTTCATGGAAGGGTCTGCCAAACAGTCTACAGGACACAGAGGAAAGTGACTGACAAACTGCCAATATAGGTAGACAGTTTAAAGTTTCCTGCTTTGCTGAGGAGTCTGCCAGACACACTATGCCTATAGGCTGAAGATGGAACTTAACAGAAGAACTTCAGGTAACTGATCAGGTAGCAAGATGTCTCTGTCATTTCTAGAGTTTATATATTATCCTTCTGTGGTCTTTGATGGAGTTGAAGACAGATAGTTATGGTTATAGTTTTCCTTAGTTAGGATTAAAGATAAGTTACATATAGGACTTTAGACTCACAAAAATAGGATAGATAATAAAATAATTTCTTTAAATATTGCTAAATGTTAATGTACTAAATATTGTAAACTGTGGTTCTTATTTGATAACTGTTTTGTTATATATTTTACTATGTTAAAGTTAAAACCCTTCTTTTTATTTTAGACAGAAAAGAGAAGATGATGGGAGATGTCATTCCATAATACATTTCTCTTATTGGTTAATGAATAAAGCACTATTGGAAAATAGGAAAGCAAGAAAAGCCAGACTAGGAGACAAGGAGGATTTGGAGAGAGGTAAGAGGAGATTAAAAATATAGGACTAAGAGAGCTGAGGTCTGAACCCTTTCTCCAGTAAGCCAAGACCACTTGGAAATACTTAGATTAATAGAAATGGGTTAATATTTAAAACAGAGCTAGCCAATAAGAAATGCTAGTAACAGGCCAACAATGTTATATCTAATATAGTGTTTCTGTGTGTTATTTGGAGCTGGTGTGGCTATGGGACCAGGCTGATGGGAAAACTGCTCGTAACATCAGTCTTAAAATTCTCTTTTATATAAGGTAATATAAGTGAATAAAATATAGGAGAAGAATGTTTTCTATTGAAAGTGAGGAAAAATGGATGAGAAAAAATGTTTTAACTTATGTATTATCTAGCATATATAACTCAATATTATTGCCCTTCCCAAAGAGATGATACATCACACTCCATTTTAATGAGATGAAACTACTAAGCAGTGGTCGAAGGTACCTACCATATATGATGGCAATGTTTTTAGTGTTCCCGGCTCAGGACGGTGTGAAAAGGGGCCTTCAAGTACACCCCGCCTAAGCATATGCAGTAACAGCTTTGCATACAGGTTCCGATTCTTCCTACCCATGAGTCCTGCACCTGTTCCCGAGGGCTCACACAATTTTCTGATCCAAAGAGCACACCTCTGCCGTTCTGTAAATACATAAGAGCTATGTAAAACCTAATATCAATGACAAAACATTAAATTATAAAGGCCTATATAAATATCTACTATTGTCTAGAACAGGGATCAGCCAACTTCTGTAAAAAGCCCAATTATAAACACTTCAAGCTTTCCAAATGATGTGATTTCTCCTGTAACTTACTCTAGATGATCATCTTATCAAGAAAGTATTAATAAACCATATGTAAGCAAACTGTGTGGCAACATTTCAATAAAATTTTATAATAACAAAACAATGGTTGTGGGCTCAAAAAAAAAAAAAATGACTGTACACGCCAGTCTAGACTTTAAATTTGTTAGTTGCAGTTGGGCAACACAAATATAAATATATACTTCATTAAAAAAGATTCCTGAAATCTATCTTTGATAGTTAATAAAAAATTAAATTTCTGAATACAATTAGACATGTATTTAAATAAAATTTTGCATCAATAAACTAACTGTAGACATACTGAAAAGGCTGTCCCTAACTTCTAACTATACAAACACCAAATGCTAAAGCACAATTTCTGACTACCAAGCAGTAAATTTTTCCCTCTAAAAACAAATCCAAACATTTTATCTATTAAAGCCAATAATCCAAGGGATTTATAGCTGATTTAAGGTTTCCCTTTACTACCTCTAAAATAATTGAGTAAATAATTTCATGAAATAATTATCCTTTTAAGAACTCTACCTAAAAAGCAGCGCATTTAATCCACATATAATGACCCATTGAGTGTATTAACTTTCTGTGACACAGGATTTTTAACTCTCATAAAGACTACTCTGATATTTTTATCAGTCTAACTCAATTTGTGGATTACATATATTATACAAATCACTAATCTCTTGGCTTATAAAGGTCATATTCATTTATTGTTTTGCCTACAAAAAAAAATCACTAAGTCTGGATTTACCACTTTGTAATCTCACTAACAGGCATGAGAGGTAGGCCTCTAAAACGGTGTGTGTGTTCTTTTTTTTTTTTTTTTTTGCTCTGAAAAGTATATAATCACCAAACAAACTTTATGAATATCCAGTGTACCTTATATAAACAGAAAATATATAAGTATAATTAATAAGCTTGAGCAAATAGTTGAAAATAATATTATCATCGTGTCTTCTAGCAAACTGACATCACATTATATTCAATGCACATACTTTGGTACAACTTGATTAATAAAGAGCTTAATTCTCTACTTAAAAAGGTAGAAAAGCCCACTGTCAAAGGTAGCTTTAGCTGTAAGACTAGATGAGCTGGTACAAATTTCTAGCTCTTAAATGGGATGAGTTCCCACATGTTCATTATGAAGTAGTAAAAGGGGGCCATGAATATTCCATATAGACAATGTGTATGAACCTAAGGTTATAGTTCAGAAATTCTAAATACCTAAAATCTATTTTTAAAAGAAGACAAAATATGAGAATAGTCTGATTGGAGACACATTCATAATGGGAAATCCTAATACAAAATTTCTTAATTGGCAGCTCCAAGACAAAAAAAAAAGTGATTATCAAAGTTCTGGAATCAACATAGATTTCCATCAATGGGAAAATGAATAAAGAAAATATGGTATGTATACATAGTGTGATTTTATTCAGACAAGAACAAAATCATGTCATCTACATGACAAACCAGATTCAGGAAGACAAATACCACACATTTTCTCTCATACACAGAATCTAGACATAAATAAAAAAGACATGGAAATAAGAAGGGTCACTATTACATAAGAGGAAAAGAAAAAGCAGAAGTAGGAAGAGACAAGAGAGGACAATAAAGGAAATGACCATGATCAAAGTAAATATAATGTTCATAACATGTATGAAAATGTCATAAATAAAACCCATTATTTTGTGCAATTAATATGTGGTAATTTTTTTAAAGGTAGAATATCAGAAGATCGATGCACATGTATCACTATATACTATTAGGAGTCATCATGAGTCAGTGACCAATGGGAAAGAATGGAATTTGATCCATGAGATCTGAAGAGCAACAGAGGAAGAAGGAGAGGCTAAGGACAAACAAGGTAAGAAAAGAAGCAAAAGGAGACAGTTCAAGGGAAGGCCAGAGAAGGCTGCAGGCTCCAGAACAATGAGCAAAGACCACATCATTTCTCTGTCACACTCTGGTCCCTCAAGGCAGCTCCTTTCATAAGTCTATAGAATTAAATCAGATCCTCACTTTGAATATAAAGTGCACTCAGACAGCTCACGGAAATGATAGCTTGGAAGAAATAAAACCCATAGCTTCTTGGGCCCACTCCACACCCCCTACTCAATGTCTGCCAAATCCTAATCACCCCTACAGTCAATAATACAACCACTGCAGCTTAGAGGCTCTCCCTGAGTCTCTAAATTCTATGCAGCTGCCCTCTGATGTCTTTAAAATGTCTGCACATGTTTATCTTGAAACAGTATCATTACAAAAGTAGAAATAATAGGACAGAAATGAGAAGCATGAAAGCAACAAAAACTCATTCACAGTTGGTCTTACCAGTTAATCAGATTTAAAGAGTCAGAGGTTAATAATGGGTTCATGAACTGGAAGTCATTTCCAAAGGAGGAAGAAAAAGACCAAGTGAAGACAGAAACAAACCTAAATTTAAGATCTCATGCTTTTAAGCTCATGACATATGACATGGCATCACAATAAAATCCTGCCAAAGCTTAAGGGACACTGCCACTAAATTTTCATTTATCCTGGAACAGCACAAAATATACAACCCTACATCAATGGTAAACATTAGAATTAAGGAATGTTTTTAAAAGGGAATTCCAACTTCATTTCCATTTTGACAGTTACTTGCACGACATTTAATCTTGATTGAAGACATTCAGAGTCACCATAGAAAAACATTTCTGGGTGTGTTTATGAGGGTATTTCCAGAAAGATTTAACTGCAGAGGAGAGACCCATGCTATATGTTGGTAGTGCCATGCATGGGCTGGAGGGGCCAAATTGAAGCTGAGTAGCATTCACTCCCCTGTTTCCTGATTACACATGCAATGTGACCAGCTGCCTCAAGCCCCAGACACCAGACCTTCCCCACAGTCTGAGGGCTGAACACTCAAACTGTGAGCCAAAACAAGTTCTAAACATGCATCTTACAGGCCACAGCAATGACAAAACAACAGCTAATATAACTGGTTTGATTAAATCATATTTTTAATTTTAACAAATTAATTTCAGCTAGATATGGTGGCTGAGGCAGTTGGGTTGCCATATGTTGGGTAGCCATATGTGCTACATGGTAAACACTAGTCCACCCAGGGGTACATAGTGAGACTATCTCAAAAACAAGAAGAGTCTAATTCAAACACTAACTTACCTGACCTGTGGGGTAATTTTAGAACAAAAGGCTTCATATCTACCACAAAGTGATCAAATTCTGCATCCAGCTTCTCCCATTTTTCTTCTTCACTTTCCATTTCCAGAACCCGTTCTGTGAAAGAGTTAAAATTAAGCATCAACTATCTATATGAGGAAAGCTATAAAACCATGATAAAATACACTAAAGAAAACTTGTCGATGCAATACCAATCCTCCTTAATTGACTGCTAGACTCAATGAAATTCCAATCAAAACTCAGACAATAAATTCTAAAATTTATATGAGAGGTAAAACAATCAGAGTATCAACTACAATTTTGAAAAATCATGAAGCTGGAGTGTTCAAATCACCATAGTTTAAGATGTGCTATAGTAATCAAGACATTATGGTACTGCCCAGAGAACAAACAGACCAGGAAAAAAGAACAGAAAGCACAAAATGACCAATACAAATATGGACTCCTAATTCCCAGAAAAGGCACAATCAAAGAAGATGACTATTTTTATAACAAGTGATGCTGTAACAATAATGCTATATTATGCATATAAATTATGTCCAAATAAATACTAGACCTAAGTGCAGACTGTAAAAACTGAAAATAAAGGGAAAGATCTCCATGGCTTTCTTAAAGCAAAAAGAGAATTATCCACAAATAAAAAACTGATATACAATATTGGACTTCACACTCCAACCCCCCCAAAAAAAACAAAACCCTGCAAGCTTTGATCTGTGAAGACTCTATTAAGGGACTGAGAAAATAGAGACTGGGGGGAATTCTTGAAAATTCTGAATCTATAAATAAATATCAATATCACATGAATGGCTGGGGAAGTATATAGCTCCGTGGTAACAGTGATGTGTGCTATGAGGCCCTGGTTCAACCTCCAGCACAGAAAAATAGTATTAATAAAGCAAATACAAATAATTCTCATCACTTATCAATAAGAATAAAAACCATTCAGTAAAAATATTGACAAAAATCAATTCCTTTGACAGTAATTAATTGTATGTTTTAAAAAACAGAGTAGAGATGATGAAAACAAATGAATGATTAGATTCTGAAATGATAGTTGTACCAACTACCCTGTTGTCAATACAGACTGTATACATGGTTTTAAACACAGTACTGACCCTTCTAAACATGCATAACTCCTATGTGGCAGTTAAAAACATCAATCCCTTCACCAAAGAAAAATACAAATAATGACAATTATGTTCATAAAAAGATGTCTAACATTACTAGTCTCTAAGAAAATGAAAACCAAAACCATACTGCAACACCCCAACATGTAAGGACAGCCATAATTAAGCCAAAAAATGGGAAGTGCAGGTGAGGATGGAAAACACAGAACTCTGGTGTGCTGCCAACCAGAATGTGAAAAAACAGGGCAGTCTTTCAAAGCTAACCATGCACTCACCATATGACCAATGAAATGCAAAATCTATATCCAGACAAAAAGTGCAAATGTGGTGCTCAGAGCAACTTTTTAAAAAACCAACAGTGGAAACAGCCCACAAATTGCAATATAATCACACATACTAGCACTGCACTCAGCAACAAAGAATGAATATCGATACACAAAATAACATGACCAAACTACAGTGAAAGAAATCCTTTTCAAAAGGTTGTGTGCTAAGTCCACTGTATGGGTCCCAAAAAAGGAAAACACAAGCAGAGAGAACAGCCAACAGTTCATAGATGTCCTAAGTGAAGGACAGTCTGAATAGAGAGGAGACGCACTAGAAAACTACCAGCGACATTCAACTCTTCTGCACATGAACTGTAGATAAGATTGTGAAATCTGTACATATATAAGAAAGAATTCGCTGAACTCTATACCAAAATCTTAAAGTCCTTCAATTCTCCCTTAAACTTTTAAAAATATTAATTCTTCATATATACTGAATATATAATTGAGATAAAACTGACAAAACCAGAAACAAACTAACATATTAAAATATATCCAGGAGGTAGTTGAGGTGACTCAGTTGCTAGAAGAGCTTATCGCTTAAGCATGAGGATCTGAGTTCAGATCCTCAACACCCACATTAAAAAAAAAAAAAAAAAAAAAAAAATCCAGGCATTGTCACTTGTATCTGCAATCCTATTGAAGTAGAGGCAGAGACAGGCAGGTTCCTGGAATTCACAGACTACCTAGCCTACCAATAGATGAGTACCAGGTTCAGTGAAAGACCCTGTCTCAAAGGACAAAGTGAAAGGAGGCTGACATCTGGTACACACACACACACACACACAGACACACACACACACACCTCCAAGCATGTAATGCCGTTACTCTGAACGCTCAGTGTCTACTCGGTTACAGTGTGATCTCGAGGTAAGACAGGACAATTTATACAGACTTGGTCTCAAAATAACGAGTTAAAAAGAGCCAAGTATAGTTTAGTAAGTGGTGCAGTACGTGTCTAGCATGTCTGAGCCCTAGGTTCAATCTACAGAACCTCAAAGAAAATTAATTCACATATATTAATTTGTGTATATTTCCAGCTAAAAACCCCAAAACTGAAGAGAAAGAAAAAAAGAGAAAAAATATATCCATAATCAATATGTTCATTTAAACTATGAACTACCACTGGGTGGTGGTGGTGCTACCTTTAATTCCAGCATTCAGGAGGCAGAGACAGCTTGGTCTACAAAGCTACACAGAAAAACAACCAGGTCTCAAAAAAAAAAAAAAAAAAAAAAAACCTATGAACTACCATACATATACTTCCATAATATATAACAGCCAACTTGTCACATATTTACAAACTATGGACTGGGGAAAAACTTTGCCTTAAAAGCTGTCCTGTTCCACAACTTAACCTTATCCATGAAAAATGAATTTCCAGAGTTTACGGTTTCTCACTAGTAATCTACTACCACCTGTCCTGTCTTGGGTAAGTTACCCTGCATTTCATCAATTCATTTCACTCCCCTCACAGCCATGAGAGGGAGCTATGGCCTCACTACTGCACACAGACGCAGGTCTTTTCAATTTTGCATTCCCTCCACCCAGCACTGCCCAGGAGGGCAAACACTGGCTAAGATCCTTGCTGCTGCTTCCCAGGTATGGCTCCTCCCACAACCACCTTCTTTGGGGCCTCCAGTCATCTGCCTATACCAGTTGCTTCCCTTTCTCATTAGGAACACCTCTACCTGATAGTAGCACCTTCTCTGCAGATGCTCACATGCACCTCTCTCTTTCCTCTCTCCCTCCTCCCCTCCCTCCCTCCACCTCCCCCCACCTCCTCTTCCCTTGGAGCTCTTCTTTCCACTTGGCAATGCTGCAAACCCCATTGATTCTATAACTCCCTAACTAAGGAGCAACTCAGGAGAGATGGCACTACCTTGGAGCTCTTTGAAGAGTCCACGAAGCCTAAAGCCCTTAACCAACTGCAACTCTTCTTTCCATTTAAGGGAAAAAACTTAGATGGTACCAGCCCTATTAAAATGATTCTCTCTTCAACCCACCTCTGAAAGGACACACCCTTACATCCTTACCTTGACTCTATTCCTACATCCCAAGCAACAGTAACTCTCCTTTCCAAGATGGTATCTCCTCCTATCATTTATCAATCATTCAGTTCCCTACCTCCTCCCTATTCCAGATTCTCCATCTCCACCGGCCCCTTCCCCTCCTTTGTCACCCCTCATTCTAGCCCTCCATTCACCAGTCCACTCTTAATTTACTTCTCCAGCTTCGTCCTCCATAGGAATTACCTTTTCCATTCTAGCATGCTGCTGAGCCCTTGAGTTCCCCCGTGATCCACACAGTATCTTCTGTCTTCATGGTACCACATCTCACAGCACCTTACCCTCCTTTTTACGCACCTTACCCTCCTTACAACTGGCTACTCCTCGCAATGCATCTTCGACTTCAACAGTTCGCTCCCTCCTGCATTGCCCCCTCCCCAGGTCACTTCTTCTCAGTCCCCCAGTGGCTCATTTCTCCAGCAACCATCAAGTCCTCATGCTGTGCTGATCTTTCCTCGGTTCTTTTAATCTGACTTTTACCTTCTCTCTGGGCAATCACAATCACTAGTTTCTTTATGTCACTTACCTTAAATTTTATTGTTAACTTCTACTCTGCCCTCGCAGTTCCAAACTCATATTTACAACAGCTTCCTGGACCTGTTCTGTAATGTCCTGCTTGTTACTAAGTTGCATGTATCCCAAAGGAAATTCTTTACAATTGTCCCCATATGCTTAGTGGTATCACCATCTATTTCCTCTTCCTTGCTAGACATAGCAAGGTTTGCATTATCTAAACTCTCCATAAAGCAGGTTTGCATTATCTAAACTCTCCATAAAGCAGGTTTGCATTATCTAAACTCTCCATAAAGCAGCCCATGGGCAAACACACAGAAGCACCAGCTTCTCTATTCTCACCGCATGCTATCAGACAAAACCCTTTGCACCATGAACTTGTACTACTACAATGACCCCATGTCCTGTCCTCCAGCGAGCCTTGTCTCTACCTGAGGAAAAGTGAAGCTTATCATAACTATTTCAAATCTCTCTACTGCCGACTACAGGATACTTCCCAAATCTACATTAGCCATGCAAGTGCCTTCCATTTAGGCCTCTCTTCCACAGCTATTCTTTGCCTAACTACACAAACCCACCAATGGCCATTTTAATTTCTTCATTGTCATGATGAACTTCTCATCATTCTTCAAACACTCCAAGCCCTTACCTAATTCTGCTCCCAATGCACACAGGTCTTTACAGACAGGGATGGATATATGCAGCTCAAATGTCATGGCTGAGTGTGGCTAGTCCTACTTACCTAGGCTAATTATTGCTCTCATCTCACTGTAAATGCTCACATCTGTGTCACTGTATTTACCATACATTATATGTCATTTACATACTTTCTACATCTGGGAGAGGTACTTGGAAAGCAGGGGTTGAGACCTTAGTAAGCACCCCGCATATTGTCAAGTACATGTTAGTATCTAAAGAACTGATTGCTGACTAAACAGGTTAGTGTTCAACTTAAGCATGACTAATTACCTTTTTGACAATTTGGGGGGGAGCACAAGTACGTGAGTGTGTGCACTTTCATGTGGGGTTTTGCATGTCTTCCTTGATCACTATGCACATTAATTTTTGAGAGAGGCCCTTTCACCAAATTGAGCTAGGCTACCTGGCCAATAAGAACCAGAAATCCACCTGTCTCTAGGGTTACAGATGCACACCACCACATTCAGTTTTTATTTGCGTGTTGGGGACCCAAACTGAGGTCCTCATGCTGAAACAGCAGACACTTTACAGATGGAGCCATTTCCCCAGCCCCAAATGACTGGTTTTTAATGCTTCTATTCTGAGCACCATCCAAACAGGTCTTACAGAGCTGGGATATTACATGCTCCTGATTCCACTTGTCAAAAATGGCCCTCCTACTTTCTGTGTTTCAGAGGAAGGGATGTTTTAGATTTTAAGACATGGTTAAATCAAACTTCATTCGGGCTGGGGAGGTAGCTCTGTGGCAGAGTGCTTGCCTGCCATATATGAGGCTCTGGTCTCAAACCTCAGTACTGCATAAATAATTAATTAATCAAGTGATTTGATTTAAATTAATTTAATGACTAGTTGATGAGTTTGGAGTTGTATTTGGTTTGCTTTGTTTTAAATTCCCACAATATATTCAGTAGTTGGTGAAAGTACAGTATGTATTATATAAAACACTGTGATAGCATTCTAGATAATAACATTGAAAACAACTATTCAAATGGATAAATAACCCAGTAGAAACTCACAGGTCCAAAACTTTAAGCACAGCTCTGCCCTAGATATACTTCCAGGCTTACACATCATGTCCATGTACTCAAAAATTTTGCCTAAGCCTGTCATTTGCTGTGGCCAAAACAAAAAGGTTCCTCCTAATCACTAATTCTCAATAAATCCTTTGACATTTGCAAACATGTTAGTGTTTGATATTAGAGGAGACTAAATCCAGCAGTTAAATGACTCACTGAAATCATATAATTAAGCAAAGCCCAGATCAAAATTCTGAAATCCCTAGCTCTTACATAATCTGACCACTTGGCCATTGACATGTAAGTCAGAAATATCACCAACTAATAAAAAAAAATTTTTTCTGACCAGTAGAAAGGCAATCTTTTGCCATCAGGATATGTAATAACCAAAATCACACTCAAAGAAAAGAAAAGCAGAAACGGCTGGGTCAGTAAAGTGCTTGCTGAAGAAGCAGGAGGACTGAGCTAGATCCCCAGTAACCATCAAAGAAGGTAGGCTCAAGTGGCACACACCCGTATTTCCAGTACCAGAAAGACAAACAGGCTCCCTAGAGCTCACTCCCCCCACCCCCAGCCCTGGCCAAGCCTAATCAGGTCCCAGCTCTCAGCAAGAGACTCTACAAAACAAGCTGGACAGCTCCTGAAGACACCTGAGGTCGCAGCGTTGACTCCTGGCCTCCAAATCTGTGTGCGCACACACACCCACACAAAAATAAAGTCAGTGTGATACTTAGTCAAAGCTAAAATTCTACCTTTCCTTATACATTCTCCCACAACAACAAAATATAAATTAACATTTCAATTTCTGAAGGAATTTCTGCTACACAAAGTATACTGTATACACAAATTACTTCCAGCTACGGAAAAGGTTTTTATACTGTTCATAAGAAGTCCAGGTTTAAAATATTAAAACTGTAAAATAAGGCCCGGGCATCATGATGGTGCACGCATTTCATCTCACCACTTAGGAGACAGAGTTCAAGGCCAGCCTGATCTACAGAGTGAGTTCCAGGACAGCCACAACTCTGCTGAGAAACCATACCTCAAAAGCTTTTTTGTTTTAAGGAACATTAAGTAAACCTCTATCCTTGGTTTAGAATTAAGTCACTCATAGCTTGTCTTCTACTGACACCAATTACAATGTGACTAGTACACATGAAACCTACCTCAAAAGTATAAAGAAGTTGGGAGGCTCTTAAATTTATATTCTGTATTTATATGGTGTCTTTTACTAAACTCACTGCCCCCCTTTTTTAAAATGTTTCTTTGTGGGCAGTTATAAAACGGGCTAAGACCTGTTTGAAAGGTTCTCGGCTGCCATAGAAATCAGCAAAGCACACGCAAGCCACCAACAGTAACAGCCTTAAAAGAGACACAACTGCTAAGCCAAGAACACACCTCATACGCGTAGCATGTACCTTGCCAAACGCAAAAACATTCCTGAAAGCTGTGTAAAATGTTTTTGCTGTTGTTGTTCCAATAAGTATATTGCGGAGAGTACAACAGAAGGCTTGAAATGCCAACGAGTCAACAAGGATTACCAGGGCACATTTTTGCGGGTTACACATCTGGATGTCTTCCTAGAGGACATCCGGGGCAGCTGTGGGCATTAGAAACGTATGCCGGTGTGTCCTCCAGGGCCCTTAACCAGATGTGATTTCCACTCTCCTTTACCAGCCGGAAGTTGGGGCTTAGCGGCGGCGTGAATGAACTGAGTCCTGTAGGTAATCGACTGGACCTGAACACTGCACACATGATCCTGCTCTCCACTTAGCTGTGGGTAAGGGAACGAGCCACTGTGGCGCGGGGCTCACTGGCATTTCGCTTGCCTTTTCCATCTTACTTTCAGTCATCTCTAAATGGTCAAGACAAGCATGCTGATGTGGTAGGGAGGGGGCACCGGCCCTGTCATCCCAGCACTCGGGAGGCGGAGGCTGAGGCAGGTGGATCTCTGAATTCGACAGCAGCAAGGTCTACACAAGTGAGAGCCTGTCTCAAACACAAAGCAAAAGGCAGCTGTCCTGCGTCCTAGTTCTCCGGATCACAACAAACACTGCACGTCCCGCTCAAGGGCCGCGACTCCGGGCTGGGAACCTTGCAAAGCCCGAGTCCACGAGGGCTTTCTGGGAGCCAGCCTGCAGTCGGGTCCTGCTCCTGAGTCACTGCTCTGGGGACACTGCAGCTGTCCGGTGCCGGCGGTCACTTCCTCCGCCGGTGTGAGCGGCGCCTGCGTGGCCCACCCAGGCCCCAGCGCTCTCCTCCCTGCTCCGGGACCCAGAACTCTCCTCACAACCGCAAGCCCCCCCCCCTCCGTCGGGGCTCGGGGCCATGCACGCCATGACGCCTGACCAAACTTTATGGAGAACTTTCCCCGGCCCTCGCTTGGGTTGCTAACCCCGCGGGGGCGCGCGCCACGCAGGCCGCAAGCGCGGGTCCCCGGCCTGCGGCGACGCCCCGGGCCGGGCCGCACGCGCGGGGGGCTCCGTCCCGCGCAAAATTCCACTCAGAACCTGGGAGTAGGGCGGGGGGGGGGAGTTATCGGTGAGAGAAGAAGAAGGAGGAGAGAGAGAACCTGAGCCCCCACAAGCAAGCCGTCCACTCGGCCGCCGACGCCCCGCCGCCACAGCCAAACGGTTTCAAATCCTTGCGGGCCGCTGGGCCGCGGGTGTCCAGCATAAGCGGGGGCGGGACTACCGAGCTCGCCTGTCCCGCCCCCTGGAGCAGCGGCTGGCGCTCAACGCGGTTGCCATGGCGACGCGCTGGCTTATGTCTATCACTGCCCCTCACATCCTAGGGGGTGGGAATTTCCGCCCCTCCCGGGTGCCGTTGCCATGCAAGGGGCGGAGACTTCCCACCGCGCTTTCCCCCCCACCCTCCTCGATAGGTCACCCCAAGCCGCTCCGTTGCTGTGGTAACCGTCTGGGCCACTGCGCAGGCGCCGAGCTCGTGTTTTAGCCTGCCAGGCCCTTAGCGGTTTCCAGGCTTAATCTCCTGTGATCCCTGGACTAAAGTGTGGACGCAGCTGCTTCCCGGCTTCCTACTCAGTAGCTCGAGAACACTTTAGAATAGATAGATAGATAGATAGATAGATAGATAGATAGATAGATAGATAGATAGATAGATAGGTAGGTAGGTAGGTAGGTAGGTAGGTAGGTAGGTAGGTAGGTAGGTAGGTAGGTAGGTAGGTAGGTAGATAGATGGATGTATGTATTTTTGTTCTTCCCAGGAAATGCCACGGACCTCAGGGCAGTCTACACTGCCGTGTGGTGGTGTTCTTTGATCCTTTACGTTTCTGGAAGCTCTGAACTGTTTGCTTTAAAATACCAACAGAAACAAAATTTAAGTCGTAAGAATACTGTCTTAAATGACATCCGGTGTGACACGGTAAAAGTTTACGACAGAATTCCTTGGGCAGAATCCTTTTGGGACGGTGTGGTGCCAAACCTAACCTAAGCACAGCTTAAAACATCCTTTCAATTTTTCCATAAGGAAAACAGAAGAGTCGCTTGTTTGTAATTAGTAATTTTCGGCCTCCGGAAGGAGACCACACTCTTTTCGAGGTGCACTTTCAAATATCCACATCACTGGAGGTAAACACAAATAGCTCCTCATTGCTTCAGAGGCAAGTTGTGCTAAAGAAAAGAAAGAACAAAAAATATTTGGTTTCCAAAGAAAAGAATATTTGGTTTTCAATGGTATGTGTGAACACAGTCACAGCTGAAGAATAATAACCCATAATCCAGACTGTTTGCACCAAGAATCAGATTGTAAAACTCACATATGCAGAAATGTGGCTACTCGGAGTCCATCGAATGTAAGAGGTGGAGCTTACTGATCAAAGGATATGGGTTTCCAATTGGAATAAGAAGTTCAAGAGTACAGCATGCTGACTATAGGCAATAACTGTGTATCACACTCTTTGAAGGGCAACTTTTAAGTTATGTTTATGTAGAGGAAACTTAGCAGCACACAGTTAACCCAGTTCAGAGTCAGATTCTTTACCCTTTTCTTCTCCAGCTTGTCAATTCGAGGCATAGATTCTGGAACCATTACATTGCCACCCCAGTGGTGTCAGACCTCATTGTATCTGTCATTGTAATTGGTTCTGATAGCTCACACCTGCTTAGCCAGAGTGTTTTTGTCTTCTGAGTTAATCTGCATGATGGCAATGGTGGTGCCTGTCTTCCTGGGGACCAGCCATTGTCCCCAGCCTCGTCTTCTCTTTGATGATGCTGCAGGTGACCCCCATCTTGTGACACAAGGCAGGCAGGAAGCCACCAGCTCAAAGAGGCTGACACTGTTACCAAGAGCACAGCTTTCTGATTCTCTACCGAGGTAGTGACCCTATGGACTCCTACTCAAAGGAAGGTGGTCTCTAAGTAGGGGGAGCCTCTTTGCTAACAGCTTTCTTCTCTGCACAGCCAGCAGCCTTAGTTTCTTCTGCTTTGTCTCTTCTGCCCTGCACTTCTGAGCAAGCTTAAGCACAGACGGCTTAAGGACAGCTGTGTGACCCTCCAGGATATGGGTGGAGTGGTTAATCAAAAGAGGTACTTTGAGCTGCTGTTGCAGCCAGATGGAGCAGAACCATTTGACAAAGCGGGTGAGGACTCTTTTGGTCTGGGTGTCTTGCCCATGCTGAAGTTCTTGGGCCTTTTCTCATAGGATTCTCCACTTTATTGGCTTCCTGCTTCTTCATGATGGAGGGACAGTGGCCATCTTCTTCCCCTTGGCCTTTTTTACTTTGGGCATCTTCTTTGGGTGGAGGAGAGACTGTATATTGTATTCTTGAAAATTCCACTCAAGGTATATTACTGTAGTGTTTGCCTTGTACTCACCCTTATAAAATGGGTAAGTATGTGAAGTAACATGTATGTCAATTTGCTCAAGGTACCCAGTCCATGTTGCATGCATATCTCAAAACATTGTGTGGTACCAATAAATGCATGTGATTTTTAGACAATGAACAAAAGTACAAGGGGTGCAGAGATAGTCTAGTAGGTAAATGAATGCTTGCTTGTGCATGAGGACCAGAGTTCAGACCCCCTGCCAGGTAGGTGTGGTTCCCACCTATAATTCCAGCACCCAGCAGGCAGAGACAGTATCCCCATAGCAAAATGCCTAATTATACAATCTGTATAGATGAGCTCTGGGTTCAAATGAGACAAAGTGATAAAGAAGACTCCTAATATCAACCTCAAGCACACACAAACACACCTGTGCACCCCCCACACACACACACAAGCAAACATGCCTACATACATGCAGTCACATCACATATATTTTCAAAGGGGGCAAGAAGAAAAATGTTATTCAGTCAAGTTCAGAGGAAATGAGGGAAGGAATTTTACTCCCTGAATATCTACCCTCTAATCTCTCCAAAAATAACTCTTGGAAAATATTAATGTAGATCTGAATTATGGTAACACATTTTTCTTTTCTTCAATATTTTTCTTCATTATGAATTTGTCTAGTCGTTTGATGGACTGACTGTGAGTAACAAACACACCTAAAAATGCATGGCACAAAAACAAAAGTTACTGACTTTGAATCACTGCAGTAGATTATCAATTATTTCTGTTACTAATCAAGAATTAGCCATAAACAGAAATGGAGTTTTATTTACTAAGCTAAGAATTTTCAGTTGCACATTTTTGAGATTTTGTATACATGCTATTGTAGGTAAATTATAAAATACTGAAGTGTTTAAAGTGGAAAATTAACACAATTTTACCATTAAAAACTAACTAGGATTGGGGCTGGGTTAGTGGTGGCACACACCTTTAATCCAAGCACTTGAGAAATAGAGGCAGGCAGATCTCTATGAGTTCAAGGCCATGCTGGTCTGCAGAACAAGTTCCAGGATAGACAGGGCTACTACACATAGAGATAGATCCTGTCTTGAAAACCAAAAAAACAAACCAAAAAAAGTAACCAGGATTAATATATATCACATACATATATGTTCAAATATTCTATCTATATATTACACTAACATCATTTTAAACGTGGCCTTATTATCCTACCATATAGATATAACATAATTTGCCTAATTTTCTCCTGTAGCTACTAATTATGGTTCTCACAATACTTAAGAAGTCTTTATTGAAGTCTCAGTTACCAAGTTACCAAGAGACTTATTTCATGTATGTGTGGATATATATAAATATATATACATATATGTGTGTGTGTTTTATATATATATATGTTTGTGTGCACACATGTGTGTGTTTGTGTGTGTATATATATGTGTGTATATGTGTGTGTTTATATATGTGTGTATATGCATATATATGTGTGTGTGTTTGTGTTTATATATGTGTGTGTTTATATATATTTATATGTTTGTGTGCACATATATTTGTGTGTGTGTTCATATATATGTTTGTGTGCATGTATACAGTATTGTGGGGGTCAAATGTCAATGATGGGTATCTTCCTCAGTCACTGTCTAGCTGTTCTTGAGACAGTCTCTCACTAAACCTGGAGGCTGCAGATTTGACAAGGTTGACTACCAGCTAGCCCTAGAATGCAGTCTACCCCGCCCACTCCTGCGTACTCCCCAGTCTAGGGTTTATGAGCTCCTGCACCTGGTTTTATATGGGTACTGGGGATGGAACTTGGGTTCTCATGTTTTCAGGGCTTGCACTGTACTAACTGAGTCATCTTTTTAGCCTATACAAGAAATCTTCAGTGGACATAAGAAAAGCATTACAGTTTTGCCCTCAAATTACTCTCCAAACTTATTTTGCATATCTGTAAGACGAGGCAATCTAGGAGATCCAACTTTTTGGATCTATGCAAATTATATCTTTAAAATTTTGTATGACTTTTTACTTTGCATGTTCTACTCTTTTAAAATGTTAGTGTTTTTTATTAGTGCTTTCTAGTCTTCCATAGTAGAATCTCTTTTGCTTTTTGTCATTTTTGTGAAATTTGATGTGGGATAGTGTGGTGTTTTAAATGAGTATAGCCCCATAGGCTCATATATTTGAATGTGTGGTTCTTGGTTGGTGGATTATTGGGAAGAATTAGGAGGTGTGTCCTTGTTGGAAGATGTGTGTCACTGCCAGGCACAGCCTCCCTCTGCCTCCTGCCTGTGGATCAGAACTTAAAGCTCTCAGTTACTGTACCAGCACGATGAGTAACTTCATACTCCCTTACCATAATGATGATGAACTAACACTCTGAAACTGTAAGCAAGCCCCAAATTAAATGTTCTCTTTAATAAGAGCTGCCTTGGTCATGGTGTCTCTTCACAGCAATAAAACAACAATTAAGACAGATAGAATGACAAAAATCTTCCACATTTAAAAAAAAAAAAGAATTAACTATCAATGGTTCTGTGCACTTTTGTGTAAAGCAATCAAGTTATCAAATTTTTTTTGTGATTTAACTTTTTATACTTTTATTACCCCTACTCCCACCCGTGTGTGTGTGTTTGTGCACACGCGCGAATGTGCACCATGGCCGTCAGAGAACAAGCTAAGGGAGACATTGGTCCAAAGGGTCAAATTCAGGTCATAAGGCTTGGCAGCGAGCATCTTTGCCCACAGAGACATCTTTCTTATTTCACCATTTTTCTATTATTAAATTATCATTAGAATGAAATCTTGAATGACTTAACTATCTAGATTGGAAACAATTTATAAATACGAAGAATCATTCCTCTATTGTCTTATATAAACATATTAGAGATAAATATCAGAACAGACCCATAACCAGTAAATCCCTTAAACTGGATGGGAAGTGACTCAGAACTTTCTATTTAGAGACCACAAAAGTATAAATTACACCACAAATCGACACAGTTTAAAGAGCACAGAGAATAAATAGCATAGTTTTTCTTCTTCATTAATAAAAATTGAAAAGGTCACTGCTTTTAATACAGTGGTTCTGGATTCCTTAATTTAAGCCAGAACTAAGCAATATTCATCATTCCATTCCTACTTCAGCTGTGCAAACTAACTTCTTAGATAAAATCACGCTAAGGGTTATTAACAAAAAACAAACAAACAAACAAAACCCTTGTTTCCCATCCCATCCACCTTCACTCCAGTAATCTGTATGTCATCCTGGCTAGTGTCAGAACAGAGGAGCAATCAGTTAGCAAGGCCTTCCAGTCTCATCTGTACAATGACCTTTCATGCCGACTCTGATCCCATGTGTGGCACTGGGCTATAAAAGCCCAGCTTTCAGGCACAGTTATTTTCAGGAAGCCACTGGGGAAAATCAGAGCCTACTTGATGTATAGCTACAGCACAAAGGCCAACACTCTGGAGTCCAGTTATCTGGGTTCCGGGGATCCTTGGTGATGTGTGGCAAAATCCAAGTTACATAACTTCTCTGGCTTCCTTATGAAACAATTGGCAAGATGGAGATGTGCATCTTGGAAATTGCCCAGTACCCGACAAAAGGAAATTTCTATTTCTATCCCCAAGTCTTTTGTGAACATTTCGAGACTCAGTGTATTGGCTCATCTTGGCTGCTAACTTGATTGTATCAGCAGCCAATGAAAGCCCACGCTGCTGGGCATGCCTGTAAGGGATTTTCATAATCCCGGTATTTGAGGCAGGAAAACCCACCCTAAATCTGGAGGAATGAAACTGCTTTTTACCTGCTTGCCCTCATTCTCACCGGCAAGTTCACCTATCCTATTGCTGAGACATTCCTTTGCCTGTAGTAAAACTAACTTCTTAGGAATCCAGTATAGAATGAAGGCCAGCAGCTCTCCATGAATCTTCTAGGGTTCCGACACCAGATAGGAACAGCTGAGACATCCAGCCTCCTGAACTGAACAACTACCAAATTATTACCCTTTCCGTCAATGAGGCAGCCATTGTTGGACTAACCAGATACAGCCTGTAAGCCAGTCTAATAAAGCCAGTCTTCTTCATCATTATTATTGGAGGGAGATTTATATATATGCACATACGTGTATATATATTATATATTCAGTCTATCAATTCTATTCCTTTAGACAACTCTAATATGCACAATAAATGCCACTAGGAGGCAGCAATAACACACAAAAAAACCTTACTCATAATTTTCTCTCTCTCTCTCTCTCTCTCTCTCTCTCTCTCTCTCTCTCTCTCTCTCTCTGTGTGTGTCCATTTACATGTAGAGGTCAAAGGGCAACTTTTAGGAGCTATTTCTCTCCCTTCACCACATGGGGGTCCCAGGGATCAAACTCCACTTGTCAGGCTTGCCTGCTGAGCTATCCTGCAGTCTCAATAACTTATTTCTTAAGAGATATTATAACTAGGTGAATTTAGCAAGGTCACATGATGAAAGGTCAAACATAATATATAAACATATAGCATGAGAATAAACATTAAAATAAAAAACCTTCTTAAATAGCTTGAAAAGAAAGACAGAAAGAAATGGCATTTCATACCAGGACAATAATAAACAGTGACTTAAGGACACGACTCTACCCTCTGATTGTCTGTAGGATGTAAAACTGCAAACTTACTTGAAAATCTTTCTTTTATATAGAAAAGTACCTAAACATATGGAGCTGCAGAGGTACCCTGCTCCATAAAGGCCACCTGAGGAAGCATTTCTTCCTGCTTCTCCCCCTAGCATTGGAAGGTCAGCTTTAATTGTTAACATGACACAACCCAGAAGCTCCCAGGAAGAGTTCCCATGACCAATGGTCTACATTAGTGTGGCTTGTAAATATGCTTGTGAGGGTTGTCTTATTTAAGTGAATCATCGATGTGGGAAGACTCAGCCCATTGCAGGCGGCTAGGCAGGGGTTCCTGAACTCTGTAAGAGTAGAGGTATTAAATTGAGCTCAAGCAAATAGGCAAGCAAAGCTACATGATTGTGGATGTCATGTGTTATGTGGCCAGCTATATCAAGGTCCTGTCACTGTGACTTCCTTTCATGATGGATGTGAACTAATATAAGCCCTCTTCTCCTAGGCTGCTTTTTGTCAGGGTATTTTTATCACAACCAAAACAAAACTAGGACACACACTAAAATAAAACTTAAACAAAAATCGCATTGATATAATACTTGTATGTTTTAGGAAGGAGATGTACTCAGACTTAGAATGTCTTAATAATTGTAAATGGGCTCTGTTGAAGGTATGTGTTTAATTACATAAAATAGGAAAATATACAGATCAAGTTGCCCTGGTTAAGGGTAACTTAATGAATATCTTGTCTAAAATCCAGGAGATTTCTGTAAAAGAATGGTTTTGATATTGACAGGGAATTAGACTCAGATGATGTCTTTCAGCAAGTCTTTCTCTTTCAAACTTTCAGCTTTAGAGGATCAAATACTTAATGGCAGAATGAAGTTGGGAGAAAGTATAAATGTAGATTTAAAAAATAGTAGAAGATGACAAAAGCAACAAAAATAATTTATCTGATATTTCTGTCTTTTCTTGTACAAAGCACACCAGTGATGAAGTTCCTATGTGTATGTTGTTGGCTCTGATTAAAATACTCCAGCACTGGATTAGCTATTTTTTTTCTTGTTCTACAAAATACCCAGAAAAAAAATCAACATAAGGGAGAAAAGGCTTGTTCAGACTCATGGTTTCAAAAGACTCTATCAAGGTGGGAAGACAGAGCTGAGTAGCTCTGTGCACAAAGGCAGGAGTTTGAGCCTCTGCTTGTTCACATGACAGCAGGGTAACCCAAAGCAACATAACCTCCAAGATTTTCCCTCTATAACCTCCTCCTGTCAGCTAGGCCCCGTTTCCCCCAAAGAGTCCACAAACCTCCAAAATGGTGCCACCAGGTGGGAACTGAGTGTTCAAATGCATAGACTGTGAAGGATATTTCACATTCCAATGGCGCCATTCCCCAAACTCCTGACCCCCACAGACTCAGGCCAACTCTCACTCAACCAAACTTCAGAGGTCTCTAATGTTAATAACCCAATACTGTTCAAAAGCTCAAAGTGCAAATTCTTCACAGACTCAAAACTGTCTTAACTGTGAACTCTAAAACCAAGAAGACTTTTAAATGCATACAATATGCCACATAAGCTAAATAGTCTCTTTTTAGTAGGGAGGATTGAAAGAATAACAAGAAAAGGCTGCTGCAAAAGAAGACCAGAATCCTACTTGTTCACATCACAGCAGGCTAACTCAGTAAAGACATGTTAAATTCTGAAACTGTGTTGTCCAGCATCCACAGGCTATGGTGATATTATCTGGGCTCCAGCAGGCTTGGGCATCCCCCCAGCTGTGGCCATGACAGTTTCAACACATATGACTTTTCTCATAGGTAGACTCAACTTGGTACCTACTACATTCCTCGGCAGACAGCCTGTGTTTCTGGTATCTCCAACATCTCAGGAGACTTAAGTCTAGGTTTCACCTTCACAGGCTCACACACTGACTCCTCAGGGCATCCCTGCAGGGAATACTACTACATATTGCCTGGCCATATTAGCTTTCTCTGGACCCTTGGTGCAAGCTCTTGCATTCTGCATATGGGGGGAAATGGTGCTGTGTGAGTGATACCAAGTTCTGCTGCCACCTTCAGAAGTAGATGGGACCATGGATGCATGGCTCTGTGTACAGCGGCAAGAGTATGAGGCCTCTGCTTGTTCACATCACAACAGGAGAGCCCTTGTAGAGAGTAGGGGTGTGGACAGACCAATAACAGATGGTGTGAGTGCTAACAGAGCAGGAGGGCCAACATCTAGTACATCCATGAATTTAAACTGGGATCTATTAGCATGAAGGGTGAGTTTGGCCAACAGATACAACAGAAAAAGAGATGGGCAAAGGAGTAGTACATACCCAAAGGAGTGATGGCAAAGCCTAATGTTAAACTGACAATGGGTAAATAAAGATGTTTTTGGCATCATGTAAACACAGTATCAAGGATTCCAGTCCAATTCTGTGGACCTGGAAGTTCATGTTTATCCCTTTGTGGCCATGATTCCCAAACTCAGGGAAGTGTAAGAATCATCTAGGAACTACATTAATATAGATTTTGAAGTTATCCTCAGGAATTGTGGGATGCAGAAGTTTTTTATTTTCTTCCTTTTGATGAGTAGACAGATATGGTTGACTTAGAGGTCTATGAATCAACCTGTAAAAAATATTATATTGGAACATCTGTTCCAATATAATATTAGTTATGCTTGCTCCTTTACAGCCAGGAACCAAAGATGCTTTGGGTGTTTGGATCTCTTGACATACCTAAAACCACAATACCATGTAGAGTCACACTGTAATGACTGAGGCAACCAGTAACTTTATTTTGCTATTTGAGTTGGATTCTGAGGGCAAGCAGAGATACAAATATGACATCCAATTTTGATTCTGAAAATGACTTCAACATGGCTTCACATCCCAAGCATCCGTCTTCCAGAAAGCCAGTGAACTGTGCTCTGTAGGAGGAGAGGAAAGACGAACAAGAGAGAAAGTCATTTCTTAAATTTGCTACATAGCTCAGCCAAATCAAATACATCTTACATGTGTGTTAAATAAATTTAATTCTAGGAATAAAATCATTTAGTATGAGGTTTCAGTGATGGGGAAAAATGGACACGGATAAGTCATTCATTTCCAAGAAGACAAAATGAAAGGCTTTATATAACTCTGACAGACAAGATTAAAAGGGGAAAATCACATACCCCCTTTATTTATTCCCTAGGGCATCAAGAATACTGTTTCTGTCTGAGGACCATAAGGGAAAATCAGACTGAGAAAAATATGGCAATGAAATTCTGACTTTTAAATTAATTCCTCCTAGTAGTTTCCCTACTGACTTGTACTAAAACCATTGCACCTTGTCAATTTTATACTTAACATCTCACTATGGTTCTACCCTTTATTGTATTTTATTTTTGTGTGTGTGCACATGAGTGTGGAGACCAAACCTCAACATTGGGTGTTCCCCTCTATCACTATCAACTACAGGATCTCTCACAGAACCTGGAGCTTACTGACTGGCTGGCTAGGTAGTGAGCTCCAGAAATCTACTCTCTACCTCCTAATTCTTCTATTCAGGTTATAGGTTCACTACCCAGCCCCAGCTGGGTTCTGGGTAGCCAAACTCAGGCTCTTGAATTTATGCAACAGGCACATTAGCAACTGGACAATCTCCCCAGCTCAAGTTTTTGTATCTTTGGGACAATAACAACTTATTCAGTAGGATTCTAGATATTTGCAATTATGATAATGTCACTGATTGAACATTTATATCATGTATAATATTTCTATTAATTAGAGTTGGGATGATGTCTCAGTGGGTAAGTGCTTGCTGCATAAGTGTGGAAACCTGAGTTCAGATCCCAGCACCCATGGCCACACACAAATGCCTGTTTTGAGGGCTAGAGATAGGAGGATCACCAGGACTTGCTGGCCACCAGCCTAGCTCCAGGTTGAGTGAGAGGCCCCACCTAAAAGTAATACGGCAGAGAAGAATAGAATAGGACCCCCTGACACCTTTTATTAGCCTCCATGTGTAAGCACAGGCACATGTACCTTCACACATACATAACACACACACACACACACACACACACACACACACACACACACACACACTCATGCATACACACAAAATAAGATACTTCTATCAATTGAACCAACCTTATGAGGTACATCTTATTAATCATTTATACTTTGCTTTTCTCTCTAGGTAATGAATTCACACACACACACACACACACACACACACAGAGAGAGAGAGAGAGAGAGAGAGAGAGAGAGAGAGAGAGAGAGAGAGAGAGTTACATCTATTCTCAATTGTCTTCTAGCTATTGATACATGGTTATCAGTATATTTGGAGCATTCACAAACCTGGAGCCAACAGTAACTTCAGCCTCTCTTGCTAGCAATAACGACTACATAAGCCTGAAACCTAGGTTAGCATTTAGTTCTCCAAATTGACCAGTGTCCATTTCCGAATCTCACACAAGCACACTAAACATCTTTCTCAAAATATTTTGCTCTGATCAAACTTTGCCTTAAAGAATTCTTTTTAAATTAGGCATTTCTGAAGGCAAGAAAAATAAATATTGGATCTATAGATGAATTACCATCATTACCATCACTTGTCTAAAATGTGGACTAAAGAAGAAATAATGACTGATTGCATCATTCAGTATTTGACTCTGTTATTTTTCACACTAAACTTGAGATCACAGACGGTGGTATAATTCACCTCAACAGTCAGCAAGGAAACCTACAACCTCAAGATTTAATGAAAACAACTGGAAAGCAAAATGTGTATGTAAGCCAAGAAACTATAAGCAACTCTCTGCTTTATCTGAGCTTTCCCTATCACACATCTTGGGGGAAAAAAAGTAGCCAAATAGTTTTAGCTTCTAAGAGTCACTCTTTGCATAAATGTATAAACGCTGGTGATAGTGAGGGCCAAGTGGATGTTGCATGGAAACCTTACCCTTGAAACATTTGGGGATTTCAAGGGTGCCGTCAATGCACTGAGCCTCCTCAGTATAGCTACACGTCTTCTCCTTGTTTTTGCAGAAGAAAGAAACCTTGTCACCATGTTTCATTCCATTCTTAAACTGTTCCTGGATCTTCACTCTTTCTCCTTGGTACAGGACTGTGGCTTTCTTAACAGATATTTTGCAAGATGCTGAAAGAGAGAATATCTGTAGTCAAGACAACAGTCCAAGGACTCTGTGTTAAAGAGAATATAGATTACTTATGTTTATTAAGATTGCTGAGTGGGTGAAGGAACCTGCCACCAACCCTCATGACCTGAGTTTAATCCACAAGAACCCATATAGTGAAATTGTCCTCTGACCTTCACACAGGCATCATGATGCTCATGAGCCTCATACATATACACACACATGCACAAAATAATAAATAAACATGTAATACAATATTAAGAAAGAATATAAACTTGTGAGTCAGTAGATGAGACAACTGAGATTAATAGGCCAAGACAAGAGGGTTCAAGAAAGTGTGATGTGCAATGTCAATTTGATTGATGACAGATGTTCCCTGTCAACGTTTTTACCCTTCAGTAATGGCATGAGGTCAAAAAAACAGCAGATTCTTGGCTTCCTTGGAAGAGAACGTGATGTAAGCCTGAGCTGGTCTGCACTCAGATCACATTTATGGAGCTGAAACATCCATCAGTCAACCAACATCACTGAAAGCTGCTGACAGCTCACAGATGATTCCTGATCAAAAGTTTGTTTCAGGGCCAGCAAGAAGCTCAGTGGGCCACCAAGCTTGATGAGCAGAGTTCAATGCCCTTGACCACACAGCAGAAGAAAAGCATCAACTCCAGAATGTTGCAGTCTGGCTTCCATGTGTGGTTCATGGTACACACACACAGACATAGAAACAGACACAAACACACACACACACACACACACACACACACACACACACAGACTCAGATACCGACACAGATTTAGACACAGACTCAGATAGACACAGACAAGCAGACAGACAGACACACACATTCACACAGTAGAAAAAAAAGTAGGAAACGTTTAATTGCTTTCAGCTCTTTGTTTAACCTGCTCAGTCTACATAATGTTACTTGTGTGTATATAATTTAAGAGCTGACCACTTGGTATTGGATAGCTGCTGACTGGGGTCAGGGACTCTTCTCTGGGGAAGAGAGAATCTTTTTCCCACTTTCAGTACTCCTTAGTTCCCTGTAGTTCTTCATCTATAGTTGAGCCCTTGTGAGGTTTCTCACTTCTGTGACCTTTGCTGTCATCCTTGTCCGGGTCTTGTTTAGGCTATTGACACCGCATTTGTAATATATGTATTTGTATATATACACAGATATATTTGCAATATATGTGGAACTTGGTCAAAAATGAAAGGTCACATCCTAGATCCACTAAATCAAAAACTCTGACGATGGAGCTCAGAAATCTGTGTAAAAACTAGGCCTCAAGGGCTGTAGAGATGGCTCAATCAGTAAAGTGCTTGTTGCACAAGCATGGGGACCTGAGTTCAGAGCCCCAGCAAGCACCTACATACAAACTAGGGAGAAAGGGGAGGGCTGAGAAGCAGGCAGGCAGTTTCCTGGAGCTCTCTGGCCCGCCAGCCAGTCAGCCTCCAGGTTCAGTGAGCAATCCTGTCTCAAAAAGTAAGGGAGGGGCTGATTGGGGAAGACACCTAACACTGACCTCTGGTGTGCACACATCAGCAGGCACACATGCACATACCCATACATGCATGTATGTACACGCATGCATGCAGGCACACACACACACACACACACACACATCCCTAGGGGATCTCTGATACACAACAAAGTTTGAGAACCAATGCCCACCCTATTTTCTGTGTCCCCAAATCTTAGCTACTGGCTTTATAAACCAATTGCACTTGAACACCTGTCTCAGACTCTGCTACCAAAAGATTCCAACCTATAACACCAGCCATTCATCATTTTGTTTTTGTGCCTACTTCCCTTTTATGTTTAAAGAGTTCAGCTTAGGCAGAGATGGAGTGCTATGTAGTTGTACTTTGCATAGTCATTACATTATGCAAACCATGGCAGTGACTGGACTAAGGACAGATGCCCAACTCAAAAAAATTGACATCTCAGGGAAAGCAGGAGAGGGACACAGAGAAGGGACATGTTCTATCAGTTCCTCATTTGCATATTTTTAATACAAGAAGCCACCATTTCCTTGGACTAGCTTGGATATGTGATTGATCTTTGTGACCAAGAAAACCTTGACAAAAAAAAAAAAAAAAAAAAAAAAAAGGGGCCCAAAGTGGAGTGGGTTGGGATGCTCAGGCTGCAGACAGGTTAAGAACATGCACTGCTCTTCTGGAGGACCAGAATTCAGTGTAAATGGAGTTCTTAATTTAAGGTCTAAGTAATAAAAACCTGGAGTCAGATATAGAGGAAAATGCTGAGAGATCAGAAAGTAGCAAGCCAAAGCCACCTTTACCTCATCAGCTTCCCAGTGGAAAAGAGAGTGAGTTCCAGTTTCTTCCTGCTTATATCCTGTGCTCACCTGGCCATGTTACTTCCTGTCTCTACGCAGCCATCTCACTTCCTGTCAGTCTGTACAGATCTCTACTGTTAGCTAGTAGCAAGCTCCGTCCTCTGATCTTCACCCAAGCTTTATTTGTACAAGCAAGATTCCACCACAGTTCAGTTTCCAGTGCTTGCATCAGGTGGCTTACGACTCCAGCTTCAGGGAATCAAACGCCTGGTCCCTGTGGGCACTTGTATTCGAGGGTGCACACATCACCCCCCCACAGATGCACGCAAATTTATACTTAGTAAAATAAATATTCTAAAGGGTGCTTATGAGCAGATCTAAAGTAAGTAAAGGCAGAAAACATGCACTCCCACCTCCCACCGTATTCACAGTGTTCCAGAGAATCCGTTTACTTCTACAGCCAAACTCTAAGCAACCTTTTAAGCTTGCGCATTCTGGTATATTGAGTCCTTAGGACTTTTACATGTCAATGGCTGTAAACCAAATCTGAGTAACAAGAAGAGAATAAAAAGGCCAAGAAAGTAGCAAACAAGCGTGATCCACTGGAGGAATTCAGTACTTCGCAGGACCTCACCACCCACATGCCCATACCTTTACAGCTTGGCTGGGCGGTCCAGTTTCCCATCTTGGTGCACTCCACCTCTTCTGGGCCATCCAGGTTGTATGTTTCATGGCAACCAAATGTAGCTTTATCCTTATAAAGAAGCATTGGCTTTGCAGGGTAATTCACGAACCCATTATCTGGCCTTGATGGGAAGGGGCATTTCACTTCTAAAAAAATGTATTCAGGAAGACCCATTAGTAGCTAACAGTGTTATTTGACAGTTGCAGAATGGTAACGTTCTTCCTTTCATTACACCATGGAATCCCTGGCTATTCCTGTGAGTGAAATGCAGTTTCTAGGTGCTCGGTGCTTAACTCTGTCCCCATTCTCTTATACTTATAGAACCCTGAATATTAAAGAAGGAAAGAATAGAAAGAAACACGTTTTGAACATAAATAATGACACCCTGCTAGCTCTTTGGGCTTTGAGTTTTCATCACGAAGTGTCACATGTCACAGATTTTAACCATCTAAAAAGTGGGCATGGAAGAAGGCGGGGGGAGTCTTTTTTTCCAATCAATAAACCAGATTAAAAGGTTACTGCAATGATTCTTAAATTTAGATTATAAAGTCATAGCCATAAATCAGACGATAAGCCAGTTTTTAAAACCTTCATCCCTTTATCCAGGCATCTTTTCACCAGCCTCACTGGTGTCCAGCTGTCACCCTGGCTTTGCAAGTGATGTGTCCCTGCATAGCACGCCTTTCCTTCATCATCCACCCATGATTCAAAGCCCACATCAAGGTCTTGACCTCTGGAAATACCACTCAGTCAGTCTTAAACTGTTAATTGCATGACATTTAATTCACTGCAGGTCAGAAGCTGAACTCATTCATCTGTTATCCCTGGTACAAAACACACTGCTCGATGCCATAGGTGCTCCATAGACATATAGTGTGGTGGTGCACTCCTATAGTCTCAGCATCTGGGGGGGGGGGGGTGGAGGCTGGAGGATCAGGAGTTTGAGACCAGTCTCAGCTACATAGTGAGTTTAAGATCAACCTACTGCCACTACTGTATAGAACTTTCTGCTGGATTGAATTTTTCACAAGATCCGAGGAGAAAGGGGACTGAGTGTACACAGCCCCTCTCCAAGCTGTGTAAACAGGAGCAATTGCTGAGAGAGAGAGAGAGAGAATGCTCTTGCTGGTGGCATAGCATGCGAGTTGCACAGAGAATAGCAAGTCATCACCCATGCATGCCAAAATGAACATCTCAGTGATGCAGTCACTTTTGAGTCACTCACGGCACATTCATGCATAATAGACTCTTCGGTTCCCTAGGCTACCCTTGAGTAGTATCATTTCTTTGGTCTTGTCATTGGTCAATGAATAAACATTGTTGATGTCTCTATAGGAAATGTAACACAAGAGATACATGAAACTCTGTCTTGAGACAAAATAAAAAAGGAAAACAAAAAGCAAAATACTTTTAAAAGTTTGTCAAGGGAGAGAATTTGGAATGTCCCTGGTAGTTGGCATTTTGAACACTTCCAAATATGTGCTTCTGTGCCTGCTACTCTAGTTATTTTGTCTTAGCCACTTACCCCTGCATTCTGGCAGTTCAGTCCAGTTTCCATGAGCTGTGCACGTCACAGTGTCGTTTCCAAACATGGCATGGTGTGGCAAGCATTCAAAGACTGCTGTGTCCTGATACAGAGAGGTGTTCCCAGCTGATGGCTTGTGAGTCTTAAGGGTTGCAAACTTAGGAACTGGTGGTGGTGGGCAGGTGACCGCTGCAACAAGAGATCACTGTTATCACCAGAAAAATAGTTGGGGTTTTGAAATGAACTCTTTGAAGGTAGGTGGATATCTGTGAGTTGGAGGTTAGCCTGATTTACATAGTAAGACATTGTCTCATAAATAAATACATAAACGTTGTGTCTGTCTCAGTATATAAAAACCAATAACTCACTGGATGACTGAAGTTCCATTCATAGGACTCACATAGTGGAAGAGAGAAAAAACTAACTCTCGTGAATGGTCTTTGGACCTTTACACATGGGCTGAATAAATGACTGTAACTTAAAAATTAAAACACACTCTTTTCAGAATAAAAGAGATTATGAGAATGAACTTTAAGGAAACGTAAACTTTGATAATAGGGTAAAAACAGTTCATTGTTAAGAAAAAGTCAAATAAAATGTGTCTACAAGTCAGGAACCATGCCCTCCCTCCAAAAAAAAAAAAAATGAGGAGGACAATGACAAGGAGGTAGAGGTAATGACTGCCGCAGCAATAATTTTGTTTTGTCATAGTTCATTTGACTTTTGCAGCCAGTGTTCTATGCATCTTTGACCTAAAGGCTACCTTGAGAGATGTTTCTGGAAATCAGAATGTATGGAAGACATTGCTGAGACTATCCTCAAGTATCTGGTGCCGTGTTGTTCATGACATCTGAGTTCTGCGCTTCGTACAATTTTCTTGTTTTTTATCAAACAGCTCCTGCTTTGGTACTGAACACATGGAGGATTACACATCCAGAGACAAGGGCCCCAAGGCAAGTCAGTGGCTTATCATCCTCCCTTGACAAATAGAGAGTTTCAACGAATTCAGGGAAAGTTACACCAACGTAAAGACACTGCTGACGGAAATGCTACTTAATGTGACCTATCTCAGTCCTCTCTATCTATCTCAGTCCTCCATTCTCGGTGAGCGCTCCGTGGACTCAGAGTCGGGGAATTGCCTGGCAGCCTGAGCAAAGCTCAGACCACATCCCAGATGCCCGAATCAGCATCTACATGTTGGCAAGATGCCTGGTGACTGGGATGCACACTCAAGCATGAGAGCCACTCATTAAGATTAGATTGAATTTAAAGTAGCTTTTCTGTTCTTGACTGGAGAAAAAAGATGAGTTTACATAATTGGTATAAAGATGACCAAAAGGGGAGACTATTTACATGATCCATGGCAACCCTTACTACTGATAAAGAACTCAATTTATCTTGAAGACATTGTTGTGGTTTGGTTTTAATTTAGTTAGGGTTTATTTAGAATCACTTTCCTACTTTCATTTGCTGGAATTGGTGTCACTGAAAGGTTAAAGGACCACATGCACTTCTATGATGCCTGGGCTTCTTAGTCAAAGATTAGTCTTCTGTGCGTCTCAAGCTAGGATACCTGAGAAGACTTGTCTCTATAGAAACAGATTCAGAGCTGCCCCTGACTGCTTAGTTGAGCATAACTTGACTAAGTCATGAGGTCCTTGCTCTTAAGACACAAGGTGCTTGGTGGCTTAGTGTGAAGGGACCTGTCTTCTCTCTGTCAGTGGATTCATTGCCTTGGAGCAGAGCTATCTCCTTTAGCCTTATAGGCTCAAGTTCCAGTATCTGGGTCCTCAGTTCACATTTGTTAAAGGTGGAAATGAGTCACTGTATTAGTAACAAAGAAGTATGCAGTGAAGAGGAGGCAGAGATGTTTGAAACCACTGTGGGCAGAAGTTCTCCTTGCCAGGATTGGTGGTGTACCCGAGGGCTAGAGCACTTGCCTACCCTGTACAAGACCCTGGGTTGGCTCTCCAGCATGACAAAGAAAAAACCAAGTCCTTCTAACTAAACTATGGCAGGCCCTGATAGACCAATGCCGGACCTTGACTTTGCCAAATAGTGAGGGAGCTTTGTAGTTAACAAACACAGCAGGCACTTGTCCACCAGGTAGCAGATACATATTAGTTCATAACTAAAATGCTTCTAGCCTGCCACCGCGTGGCAGTAGGTTGTCGCCTCCTGGAATACAATGATACCAAGATGAACAACCCCACAAGAGACCAAGCATCCATCTCGCTGAATCAGGTCTTTGGGAATGAGGAGTTTCTGGATTGTGGAGCTGGCAGTACTAAAACCAGGAAATTTCTGGACAAACCAACTTGTCCTTTAACTCTCAAGTGGGACCTAGAGACTTACGGACACAGACGGGAAGCTCTGGGCTCCATCTTCCTTCCTCAGTGCACTTAGCAGAGCTAGTTCCATTCAGAGAAAACCTGAAAAGGGGAAATGTAGTGAATGAACCAGTAAGGTGTCTCCCTGGCATCATGTGCTAGGGATTGTATTCAGGGTCTTATATGTAGAAAGCACGAGTTCTATCGCTGGGACCCCCACCCTTAACCCAATTCATTTGTTTTGAGGCAGGGTCTCAAAGAAGATAACTCAGGAGATTCCCCCACCTCATTTTCTGCAGTAGATTCCACTAGAGTCATATGCTATTATACTCCTCAATGTATTGACCTCCTTCCCACCTTATTGTGCAATTTTTCTAAGGGTCTCTGTTCTCAGGACTCATGGAATGGTCCAGCCAAACTTCAGGAAAAACAAAACCACCAGAGGTTTCTGTAGTTGGTGAGTGTAGAGGCCAAATCCCTAACTCCTCACTTCCAATCAGTTGGCCAAGTTATCAGTTCCCTACAGAAGGCTGAGAGCCAGCCCTTGACAGGGTGACAGGAGTGAGGCAAGCTATAATGTTCATTATCTCAGCACTGCTGGCGTGCATGACATCATTGTCAATTCAAGTACGGTACGGCACTACCACCGGAAGGGCGTTTCTGATCAGCCCCACCAACGACTTGGCATTTCTGTGGAATGCCCCAAGTTTATCCTTCACATACAGTGTTTCCAAGTCTCCATCCCCAAACAGAGATCTTCAAGAAGATGGTCACAGTGTACGGCAGCCCCTCTCCCAAAGGGAGTGGCACTATTAAAAGGTGTGGCTTTGTTGGAGTGGGTGTGGCCTAATTGGAGGGAGTGTGTCACTGTCAGGGCGGGCTCCTGGCTTTGAGGTCTCCCATTCTCAGTTCATTTCCTGTTTCCTGCACGATATAGAATTCTCAGCTACCTCTCCAGCACCATGGCTGCCTGCACACAATCTTGTCCCACCGAACCTCTGAACTGTAAGCCACCCAATTAAATGTTTTCCTTCATAAGACAGACTTTGATGACCCCTCCCTCCATGGAAAGCCTCACTCTATGGAGCAGAACAGGGATGAGATGAGGGGTTGGTAGGGGGTATGGGAGGGTGAGGGAACTGGGATTGAGTGTTAATTACAGTTAAAAAAGAAAAAAGAAAAAAAAAAAAAAAGAGGACTTGCCGTAGTCATGGTTTCTCTTCATAGCAATAGGACATTGACTAAAACAAAAGTCCTTTAAAAAAAAGAAGTTCTGTGTCACCACATCCGAATCTTCTTCACGGAAATCCCTTCTAGAGACTAACGACCACACTGGCCAATCAGTCTCCTAAAAGCCAAGTCCATTCCTATTATATTTTAATCTTAAGCTAAGATCTGGCCCAGAGATGAGAAGGGATTATCATTCAGGCTCACTCATCTCACCATGTGATGCCCCCTCAGATACGCCATCAGTGAGGGACACGGGAACTGGAGTGCTCACCTTCTATTGCATCTCAAGTACTGTTCTCCACTCCTTAACAGTGTTTATTACATGCAGGACTAAAATGTGTTTGTATCCAGCAAGTTCCACCCAGAGGCTAAACATAAAATACAGAGCAATTGTGATGTTGAGCTAAACAGTCCGGAAGTATGCTCTGTCCGGCAGATGTTTTACCTCATTAGAGCCCTTACCCAGGGTTACAAGTGAAGCTAATGGTGTTGGGGTATTCAAACGTTGTATAGCGTACAACTCCATTTTCTAAGACTCCAGCAAAAGGACAGACTCTGGCTGCGATCGAAAGAGAAAAACTAGTAAGTTTCTGTTGAAGTACAAAGATGTACTTCCATCCTTGATCCAGTAACTAAGACAGTGATCAAAATAAGACAATTAATACATGTATCCAGATAGTCTTTATAACACAATTTGCACAGTCATTGTTATGGGATTGCTTTAATTAGACAAACTAAACCACCGATTGAACTATTGTGCAGTCAATGAAACAGATTGTAAAGGTTATAGAGACAATCTATTTTTATAATATGCTGATAAAAATAGAAAAACAAAATTAAATATATTCTCTACAATGATGCAAAAGGCATATGGAAAATATGTTAAAATGACACTATTAGTGATCAGAGTTATTGCTGATTTAAAGTGGATTTTCATGCTTAAGGGCTAGGAGCGTAGCTTGGTGTTGGCTCACATAATTAGCCTATATAAATCTCTAGATTTAATCCATAGTGCCTCAAAAAAAACACTTAGATTTATAAAAATAAGGAACAAATTTGAATCACTTGCAAGAACATATGATAAAGGTCATATCTATATAATAAAAATAATTAGAGCCCTGATTTATCCACCTAGCTATTTTTACTACTGTACAAGACTGCCAGAAGCTCAATCTGGTTGACTGCTTAATATTTTATATAAAAATTAAGCTAAGTGTTAGGTGTGGTGGTTTACCCCTCTAATCCCAGCACTCAGGAGGCAGAGGCAGGGGGATCAGAAGTTCAAGGTCATCCTCAGCTGCCTGGTAAATTTAAGGATAACTGGAATACATGACACCAAGTTTTAAAAAAATTTATACATAACTTAGATTCAGTTATACTCTGCTCAGTGAATATGAAGTATGCTTCCATTCTGGGGCAAAGTCCAAAGATGTGATCATTTCCCAAGTCCTGTTTACCCATGAATCTCTTTGGCAACTGTTTTTTTTTTTTTTTTTTTTTTTTTTGTTCTTGTTGTTGTTCTTGTAACTTGTGTCATGCTTGCCTCTCCACTAATCAATCCAGGTCTCTCTCTCTCTCCCTCTTCTTTAGGTGTTCTCCCCCCCTCCCCAGCTCTGTGCACCCTGAGCAGGATGAGATAGCTTTTCCCACCAAATACCCAGAACCCAATAGAGGGGAGACATGGAGAGAAGTTTCAGACTTACGTATACATTTCAGGGTGTTAATGGGCCACATCCCTGTGAGAGGACAAGTAAACCGTCTCATCCCTCCTCGGGATACATAGCCTGGCTTGCAGGAGTAGACAATCTGTTCCCCTGGGTAATAGAACGTTTTTAACGGAACAACCACAGCAAATGGTAAGTCATCTGGCTTGGGACAGGCTGAAACAGAACACGAGACAGATGGCTAAAAAATAAAAACCTCTCAATTCACATTTTTAAGGTCATCCAGCATGTAAGGAAAGCACACTGCAAATTATAGGTCTACCCAATTCCATACCAAATACTTCCTATACCAAATCTCATCTGACTTCAATGGCCATTTGAAGGAGGCCCTACTGTTATTTACATATTACAGGTCAGTGTGCTGGGGCTTAAATTGGCTGACTATCCTGCTAACGAGCTTTAAGAACAGCAGTAAGTATCAGTGCCATCTCTAGCATCCATTCTGACTTGAAAGCCATCATTATTAATCCCTGACACAAACCCATGGGTTAGAGATAATATTCTCACAAAGGCAAGAAGTACTCACTCTGTCCTGCAATAGCAACATGGCAGAGGAAAGTAGAGAGCAAGATGAGCACCGGGGAAATCATCGTGGATGGGTCTCACCAGCTTCACCAAAGCTGTGTTCTCCGCTGAAGAGAGACATGCAAACACAGAGGAGCTTAAATATTAAACCACTTTGGGGATGTACTTTTATTTCTGTAAACAGAAGCTAAATTGCTGTGCTTTGGAAAGAACTAAGAGAATTCCATTTTTTTTAATCATTTACTCCACTCCCATGAGTCTATTGAGAAATCTTTGGTGGGTGCTTTCTTCAATATAGCATAGCTTCTTCTTTGTATCACAAATAGTTCATTATTGCCAACAAAAGAATCTTGGTGACTACTGTCTGGGCATCTCGTTCTCCACTTTTTTTTCCTTACTCTGTGTTTTGATATGTTATAGATAGATCACCAAAAGATTGAAGCTCCTGTTTCACTCTGTGTTCTTCATAAATGAAGTCATGGCAATCCTCTACTCTGTTCCTGGGGCCAGTCCCCCGGCTCAGGTATTAAGAGCATTACCTTCAGGCAGAGGACCCAGGGCTCACTCACATCAGGGGGCTCACAACCATGTGTAACTCCACTTCTGGAGGACCTTATATCCTCTTATGGCCTTCAAGGACACCTACACACACAAGGTGCACATAAATTCATACAGGCATACACACTTGAGTAAAGACTAAAATAAGTGAAATGGTGTTCCACTTTGTACATAAAGGAGCCTAAAGAATATCTTCAAGGAGTTGCCTTCCACTTCAATGGATCCCAAACTGAACTCAACATCTGTCAACACACACACACACACACACACACACACACACACACATACCACACACACACAGTTTCTTCCTAATTCACCTTTTAGCAGCTATTTATAACAAGATCTTCCTGGCCATTCAAATTGAGACAGTGGAGATGTTCTTGACCTCCTTAGTCTTCTCTCATGTCAAGTTAGCATACACTGATGCCACTCATGTCTGTCTAGGCATCTTCCCTTTTTAGGGGCTGGAGGTTGATATGAATTCACAAGTTAGGACTCAGTTGAGTAGGAGAAGAGAACTAGACCAACACTGATGATGATGTCTGGGAGATCTCAGAGCAATTATGCACCCATAGCTCTATGATACGTTTTTCACTCCAAGAGACATGAATACATGTATGGACAATGGCTGGGTTGTTATGACTGTAGAAGCATGATCCACAATCTCTGTAGCAAGCAGTCTAAGAAGCCGTACAACACACACCTCTGTAGCAATTGGTTCTCAAAATGTTGTGGGTCACAACCCTTTTGGAGGTCAGGGATAGCCCTTTCATGGGGGTCTCCTAAGACTATCAGAAAACACAGTTATTTATATTACTATCCATAACAGTAGCAAAATTATAGTTATGAAGTAGCAATGGAAATAATTTTATGGCTGGGGGTCACCACAACATGAAGAACCATATTAAAGGGTTGCAGCATTAGGAAGACTGAGAACCAATTACGTAGGATGTCCCACATCCAGTTAACTTACCATCATACATACATGCTATGCCAACAACCAACCAAGCCTTCTTCCCCCTTTTGTGTTACGAGCCTTCCCACTCTTCTATCTCATTTTGAGTCTCTGCCAGATACTAATGTTACAAGCTGATTCTTCTGCTTCAGTAAATTCTGAAAAACTAACAACTGCCTCTTATTAGCTAGGGGGTCTTGCTCTGTATCCACACACATAAACTTCCTCAATAGATTGCTTGAGAAACACTCCCATCACAGAGTGATTCTCAAACCAAGCTTCTAATGAACAATGTGTTCTAATGACAAGGAGAAAAGTGGACTTCAACTACCATAAAATAGTGGTGACCTCTTGCTGGCAGCATAACTCCCAGGTTCTGCTTTATCGTGGAAAATTCCTGTGGTGGGTGGAGAAAACACTAATGAAGAGAAGATGGGCCACGTTGTTCTACATAATGAAGATGGAGAATGAGGGAAAGCCAATAATGGGATGAGCATGGAGGGGGGATGGGGGAAGTGTGATGCAGATCTTGCTAATGAAGTTGTAAACCAAGTGATCTGGCCTTCTGAGGTGTAATGATGGGAGACCGGGTTTAATGATGTTGGTTAACAGATGAATTATCTTGCATGAGAGAATATTTTAGAAGGATAGAAATACTTCCCCATTTTATTTTAGGCAACAATATTTGAGTGCGTTCAATTCTCATTGAACTAAACATTTAAGACCCATGAATTTTCTTGATTACAAACCAGTACACTTCTTCCTTCCTAAAAAACACACAGAGTCTGGAGAGAGGGGTCAGAGGTTAAGAGCACTGACTGCTTACTCTCCCAAAGACTGAATTGGATTCCCAGCACCCAGTGGCTCATAACTAACTCCAGTTCCAGAGGATCTGATGCCCTCTTCTGGCCTCCATGGGTACTGCAAACACCTGGTACACAGACATTAGGTACAGGAGAAACACCTATATGCATAAAATTAAATTAACTTTAAAAATGAACAGAGAGTTTTATCTAACAGGAAGGTGACAACAAACAATACTGTAGGGATACTGGAATTTGAAAAACATGACTTGAAATATCGTAAAAATTTTAATTCTGCCAAGAAATATCAATAGATGGTGGAACTAAGGGACCCAAGTAGAATGAGAAATGAAATACACAGTTCTAAAAGTGTTTTGCAAAGGAGTAAAAGAGGCATTTGTCTGGGAAGAACCTAGAAGGCACCATCTTGACCAAGTAATCAAAATTAAAGTGTTAATTAGTGGGGATAATTGGCCCAGTGTACTCCCCCATTTTCTTCTGGGTGCAGTGAAAGGACAGTATCTCCTCTGTATTGTTCCTGCTAACCCAGAGACCCTGAGTTACATCACAAGAAACCTTGGGCATAGCCGTGTGGAAGGACACTGCAAGATGGCCGTCCTGTAAATCCTTCCAACAGGGGAAGACTATGAAGAGCAGAGAACAGATAGATTGGGGAGGATGAGGGGAGCAGACAGCCTGACTCTTGCTGTAAAATCCTGGGGGAACATTTGATGGTGTTTGAATGGGACTCGCTGGGTTAGGAGTACACAGAAGCCTCTTGTCCTGTCCCTGCAGTTTTCCAATACGGATGAAATGGAAGTTATTTTAGAGTACCCAACAGATACTTTAAACGTTGTAATCATGAAGGCTTTATTTTTAGGATTTCAAAAAGAACAGAGAAGACATATTCCTTTGTGGTTCCCTTGAAAGTCTGAGGGTTCGGGACAGGGTTCAGTCATTGCGTTTAGTTGTGCAATCAATAGCGAGCCCACCAGGCTCCAGTGTCAAGTTCCAAACCTATGGCCACAAGCATGGCCTTGGTGAAAAATCAATGGCTCACAAATAAACAAGGCATGAATGTGGGGAAAGGACTTGTAGGGAGGAGGGTGGAGTAGCAGGGGCAGGAGAGATAAGATGGGGTGCGGACTGAGAGTAACTAGCAGGCATTATATACATTCATGAAGTTGCCAAAGAATAAATTTAATAAGTAAAACGTCTTCAATGAATTGTTTGAGATATTATGGAGTTTTTGTTTTGTTTGTTAATTTGAGTGCTGGAGATGGAACTTGGGGCTTGGTGCATGCTAAGCACTCATCTGCCACTGAGCTATATGCTAAGATAACGACTCGGTTATTTTAAGTTTATTTATTTTATCCTCTATCTATGTGTGTTTGCCCACTTGTATGTATGTGCATCACACGTGTGTCCAGTGCTTGTAAAGGTTAGAAGAGGATATTGCATCTCCTGAAACTTGAATTATGGATGCTTATGAATCACCAGGTGGGTGCTGGGAACCAGACCTCGATTTTCTGCATGACCAACAAGTGCCTTAACCACTGAGCTGTCTCCTTCTCTGGTCACACAAAGCATTATCCTTAAACCATGTTGTAATATGAGTCCCCAAACATTGTTTGTATCAACCCTAAAAACGATGAGACGTTTGGCATTTTCTCACTTGTGTTTGTCTTGCCTCACTTTCTCCCAAGATTCTCTGTCCCCATTTGTCAGCTACTGAACTTAGGGAAATGATATCGGTGTGGGAACAGCGTCTTTGAGAGTGACAGGAAATTTCTCAAGGAGCTAAAATCCCAGACACTCAAAACCACCCCACGTTGGTAGCTTTGCGGTTCTTGCCTTATGAGCTGGGTGAATAAAATTCATGGACCATGAAAGATAAGTCATATAGAGAAAAGTTCATTACCGATTCATAGGTGGATGCGCAAGAAGAAGAAGAAAAGAGGATGTGGAAAGAGAGGACAGGGACAGGGAGTGGTCCCAGGAAATAAGGTGCCAGCGAGCCCCGCCGACGTGGCATTGATAAGGCTTCACTGGCTGGAGGAACTGGGTTTGAGCTGGCCGGTCCAGTTCCCATTGAGGTGCCTTCCAGTCTTAGCCATAACCTTAATTAACATGGTTTCCCTTTATGGGAAAAGAAATATATAAAAACTACCCCCTTCTGGTGTCTGCTTTTTTCTGGCTACAATGGAACTGGAGACATCTGGGCTGAAACACTTGGAGCATCTCTGGTCTCCAGCTCCTAAAGTTCCAAGGACATTCCCAGCTTTTAGATGAGAAACTGGTCATTTTTCTTCAGGGCCCTAAACCACCTAGCCAGTTCCTACCTCCCATTCTCACCAATGTGACACAACAGTCACAAGGAAATGAAGGAAGAATCAGATCAAACTTAGACTAGCAGGGAGTTGCATGTGCTTATAGTTATTTTTAATTCCTGCCTGGTTAAAAAAAAAATCCCCTATTTCTACAATTAAATGCTAAGATCATCTGCATAATTAATAAATGAAGATGATTCTTAGTCCTGGATGTTTTTACCACTGGAATGGCTGGGAACTACAAACTGTTCCCAGAGCTCTTCCAAAAATACTTGTGGGGCTGGCGAAAGCTCTTTAGAGGAGAAATGGGATGGGTAGCATTCAGTGGTTTCCATTATCCAGTTTGGGATGAGTTACTCTGTGTAACCAGCGTCATGCAATTTTTCTATTGATTGTATTCCTTTCCATATATTTCAGCTCAAATTCTAAACACTAGCCCAGGCTAGTTGAGCATCTGGCTGGTAATGGATAACAAATGTCATTGTAACGGTACATTGAGATTTAGTTTGTCAAACCCAATGGAGGAACTGTTAAGAAAAAAAAAAATCAAGTTGTTTTAGCAAGTGGGGAGTTTGGCATTACTGGAGGTTACACTTGATAGAATATGTTAGCAACCCTTGGGCTTAATTGTTGTGTTCTTTTATTTGAGACAACGTCTCACTAGGAAGCCCTGCGTGTTCTAGAATTTTCTGTGAAGACCAGGCTGGCCTCGAATTCATAGAGACCCTCCTACCTCTGCTTCCTGATTGCTGGGGTTTAAGGGATGGTCACCACACTCTAAAAACTTTTAAATGTTATTTATTATTATACATAGGTGTTTGTGTGTGTGCGTGATGCAGAGAGCTGTGCTTGTGCCGTGGTACATATATGGAGGCCAGAAATGACTTTGGTGAGTCACTTTTCTCTTTCTGTCTTTATTGAGGCTCCAGGGATTGAACTCAGGCCACCAGTCCTGCTCAGCAAATGCCTTTGCCTGCTGAGGCTTTGGATTTGGTCTTATATATTTCATGTTACATTTTACCAATTATAAATAGACATATATAGATACACAGATACGCTTCTGTTGAAGGACACAGCAGCATTTGTTTTATAAGAGGCACAGTAAAACCTTGTGTTTGAAATTCTGAATGGTTTTATATCTTCTCCTATCGTCATTTGTACATCAAGCTACAAAGACCTGGACTTAGAACCAATTGCTTCATATGTTCAAAAACTTTCTTATTTACTTCACAAGCAGAGACTTTGACCGTATCATTAGGGATTTAGCAACAGCTTAGACTTTAAAACAAAACTGTTCTCAATATTGTCTCTTCTGGGCTGGGATCTCAGTCAGTATCCAGCAACAAGGTCTCAGTGGGAAAATGCAGGTACCTTTGCTCCTGCAATAATAAAACTAGCAGCAGCCATGCAGGCAATTTGCAAAGGAATAAGGAAGCATGTCCCAGCGCCTCATGGGAATAATTACAGATGTCTAGAAAGATACAGCCAGACACTTGGGAGAGAACTCGGTCAATAAAACATTTGCCTTGCAAGCATAAGGCCCTGAGTTCAGTACCGGCATTAAAGTTCAAGATGAATGAGGCAAGAAGATCTCTGGGGCCTCATCGGTAAGAGGATCTCATCAGCAAGTAACAAACTTTGCATCAAAAACAAGGTTCCAAAGCCTAAGAAACAACACTACTGTTTTCCATGTGCACATAGGGACCTGCACACATATGAACACACACACATGACTGAAAGAGTCATACGTATTCACTGGGAGGGATCCTTTATACATTTTCGAAAATATTGCCTGGAAAAATCTAATATAGCTGTGTTCTCCCATCTCTATGTATCTAGAGCAACCACTTTTAACCTTAGTTGTATGTTAGCCTCTCAATTCTTTTCTAAAAATATCAAGACCAGCCTGGGGGTGGTGGCAGCACTTAGGAGGCAGAGGCAGAGGCAGGAGGACCTTTGTGAATTTGAGGCCAGCCTAATCTACAAAGTGAATTCCAGGACTACACATAGAAACCCTGTCTCTAAAAACCAAAACAAACAAAACAAAAAACAGAAACAACATCAAACATACATATATACATAAAATCAAGCAAGACCTAAGGTCTTATCTTAGGACAGCTGGGATAACTTCTGATAATAGGGCCCTTTTAAAAAGTACCCATTTCCAGTAAGGGTCCTAGCATATCAGTGCTTACCTGTGTCAAGTTCAAGTCCTTGAGTTCTTTATATACATCGCTCTGTTGCCAGTGTGAGACTCCATCCTACTCCTCTGTGGAACGCAGTTCCTGATCCCCTGTGGATTGCTTCCTGGGTTTCGCTTCCTAATCTGTTACAGAGCTGTACTTTGTGGTTGATACCAGACTTCCTGAAAAAGAAATGAAAAGACCCCATAACTATAAGGAATTTGTAGTTTATTAAAACTGAGGTAACAAGACTACAAACAAAGTAACAAAGGACAGGAAAGGCACTTGTGTTTCTTAGCATGTACGGATATAGTGATGAAAATGGACGTAGCTCTGATGGCTGCCAGAACAAATGAGCACAGCACGGTGTGCTGCATCCCAACAGCTGCCAACAGCTGCAGTACCCCAACAGCCGCAAATAGCTGAAGTACCCCCAACAACCCTAAACCACTGAACGCTATTAGAGCAGAATGTTTCAGGAGATGACTAGTCAAGGACAAGGTTGGAGGGGAGAGAAAACTAAATCAAAGGCCCTTGTTCATGAGCTTGAATTCACCTTGGAGTCAGTAAGGGGTGGGTAAAAGGTCAAATATGCATTTTGGAAAGAAGATCAACAGCCAGCTATACGGAGGACTCATTGGGAGAACAGGATAATGCAGGGAGAGAAGGAACCCCAAAGAAAGACTGTAACATGTCACTAGGTAAATTCACCTTTATGTGAAGTCATTGACCATTCCACTCTCTAGACAAATCACAGAAGAAACATCTCATCATGTTTCAGGTGAGCTTATTATATTTTGTTAGTCTGCATTCCTAAGTATATCAGCAGTGGGGAATTTTCTGTTTTAATATGTGGCAGTTGGGGAATTTATACCCCAACATCATCTGCAAAAAGGGATGTTTTTGCTTCTTCCATTCTTGTGTATTTTATCTTTGTATCCATAGACCTGAGGTGCTCTCAGCCTTGCTCAGAGGAGATTTTATTTTGCAGGGGAAGGAGCCAATGGAGAGATGCTGAAGTTGTCAGAGTGTGAAGAAAAAGATACCGAGTCCTCAGCCAGAAAGGGGACATCTTTATCCATTCCCTTTCCATACCAAACCTCGGTTAGGAAGGGGAGGCAGAAGGAAAGTTCCAGAGGATGGGGGATGCTGTGACGTGCCATCTTCTGGACAAGACACTGTGTCGTGTAGCAGTTTTCTCCAAGACTGAAACATTGCATCCCCTAGAGAAGTTCATTAAGAAAGAATAAAACTACTCAAAATAGTTTCAGGAAGTCCCTGAAACTGACCAGATCCACTAGGCCCCTCCCTCCACAAGAGTATATAAACAGAAAAGACCATTGAGAGGAGACTCTCAGACAAGCCTAGATGTCTGAAGGGAGAAGAGCCCAGCCAGAACGCCTAGAAGAAACAAAGATGAACTGAGTCACCTGGAAAGGGTGCTCCAACTGGCCGAGCTGCCCGCAGATTGTACAGTGTGCACCAGGTTTCTAGCTTCTGGGAGCTCTCTCTAAGTCATTTCCGTTCCTGTAAACAACCCCTCACTTATATTCCTGTATAGTTAGTGACACCTCATTGGCTTACCAAGATGGACCTTGATGATACCCGTACTTGCACAAGGCTTGCGGATGATGAAGCCAACCAAAATTCCAACATAAAGGGATAGGTGCTTCCCAGCCCTACCCATTTCTGGTGGGGGCAGGCTATTGAAAGGTGGTAACTACTGGGGAAGGAAGAATCAGTCTTCTCTGAGGGTATGACCACCAGTAGGTTTCCCATGCTCTTGTGGATGACCCCACACCCATGCACATATGGGCAGCATTAATTATACTTAGTGGGTTATAAAACATAGGAAATAACACACACACACACACACACAAAGATATGAATTTGGAAGTGGGACAGGTTGTTGGGGCAATACGGTGTCAACTCAAAAAGCAAAAACAACAACAAGCAAGTAAGCAAGCAAAACTGTTATGAGACATTTGATCACAGTGTGTAAGGATGTGTCACTGTGATCAGTTTAATACAAAGTGGACTAGCCGATAGCTATCTATGCAAGAGGTTGGTGGAAGCTAGTTGTCTGCTGTCTGCTAAGTTAATACATTTCAAAGGGGATTTTTCATTTAAATCTAGTAGACACAGGATGTTAGTTAGACACAGAGGTGGGCAATGAATGGCTGTTCAGGTGGTACAGGTACCCTGGAGAAGTTAATTGGCCTCTAGCCCTGCCACATCCAACCTCTGCCCATCACTGCAGCATTGTTGTATTTGTTTGTTTGTTTGTTTGTTTGTTTTTTCAAGAAAGGGTTTCTCTGCATTGCTTTGGAGACTGTCCTGGAACTAGCTCTGTAGACCAGGCTGGATCCACCTGCATCTGCATCTGCCTCCCAAGTTCTGGGATTGAAGGTGTGTGCCACCAACACCTGGCTACACTGTAGTTTTAATCACTCAATCAGCCTTGGAAGTCACAATTTCCTTCCAGGAATAATCACTGACAATGCAGGGTGTTGGAGGGGAAAGTGGAGAGCAAATATGACCATATTTCATTGTATATATGAATGAAATTCTCAAGAATGAAGAAGGTCTCACTACATAACCCTAACTAGCTTAGAACTCACTATGTTGACTATGCTGGTCTTGAACTCACAGAGATCCACCCACCTCTGCCTCCTAGGTGCTGGGATTTAAAAATGTATGCTGTCACACTAGGCAATATTCATTTCCTGTTTCTTTTCATAGTTGTTGCCAGAATTTGTATGGAGTTCTCAAGGACACCTGGCTCATAGTGTTTGCTAAGATGTGGCCCTAGTCCATGGTCTTATTAATATAAATGCCTCATGCTGTACACAAAAATACCTGAAATGTCTACACAGGTCACACACTCAAACAGACCTATAGGAGGCTTGGGGAACTGATACTCATCACTAGACGTCTCAAAAGACCAAAAGATGCTGACAGATGGTGGGGACTCTCTTCTGCATTTGGATATAGAAGTTTTTTAAGTTAAAAAAGTATTTACCAGTGCATGCATAAGTACAGACACATGGTATACATGTTGAGGTTGGAGGACACATCTCTGGAGATCTGGGGATGAAACTCAGGTCACCAGGTTTGCTGAGAAGAACCTCTACCTTTTAAACCATTTCACTAGCCTTGAATATGGGTATCTTGACTACCTTCTATTTCATTATCATCTGCCAGGACAGAAGGCAGCGGGCCACATTTTTATCTGCCCTCATGAAGCAGTGAACAGGAAGAGGGAACAGGCTATATGTCCTCAAGCCCTGCACCTAGTAACCTACTTCCTCTGGTAAGACTGCACCTCCTAAAAGGTACCACAACTTTCCCAAAGAGCACCATCATCTGGCTCTCAGCTGTTCTAACACAAGATTCTGCAGGGGACATTCGAGCCACAGTGGATCCCAAGTAGTACTATAGCAGAGAATTCAAGTTAAAATGGATTGTTGTAAACCAGTTCCTTTGAGAAGCTACAGACAAAGCATTACCTTTAGTGAGGAAATGATTGTCTTTTATTTTATTTTTTTCTCAGAGCTGAACAGAACCCAGGGCCTTGCACTTGCTAGGCAAGCCCTGTAGCACTGAGCTAAAATCCCACCAGTAAGGGATTTTTAAAAATTATTTATTATATATACAGTGTTCTGCCTGCTTGTATGCCTGCAGGCCAGAAGAGGGCACCAGATCTCATCACAGATGGTTGTGAGCTGGAAATTGAACTCAGGACCTCTGGGAGAGCAGCCAGTGCTCTTAACCTCTGAGCAATCTCTCCAGCCCTGGGAATTTTTATATCTAATGTAAACATCTGTGTTTTCTGTATCAGGAAGTGGTGCCTACATCACTTAAGACACCTAGACACTGGAGCCTGTGTCACTAGAGACACATGGTCAAAAGCTGCCTGGCAATCCTGGCACCTGGTTCACATGGCCTTCTTACACATCTGTCCCTCCTGGGCTGCTCTCCCACAATCTCCATTCTTTGTCTCGGAAAAGGGATGATCCTGAAGCCTGGAGTTGTAGCCTTTTCTTTTGAGATTCATTTCACTAGAGACAGATTAACCTCTCTGAGTTTTCTTCCTGTGCTCATGAGATGTACATGTTACTTGGCCTCTGTCTTTCCTTTGTTGGGCCATCCAGAAAGTTCCACTTAAGAAGGCTGATTCTGGTCATGCTCCTTAGGCCGCAGCTGCTTCCATGTTCTAAGACAGAGTTAAAAGATCAGGATTAGCATCCAATAAAGTTCCTTAATCTCTTCAAACTCAGATTGTTGTTGTTGTTATTATTATTATTATTTCATTAGGCTTTTTTGAGAAAGGGTTTTGTGTGTATGTGTGTGTGTAACCTTGGCTGTCCTAGAACACGCTCTGTAGAGCAGGCTGGCCTCAAACTCATCTGCCTCATCTGCCTCCCAAGTGCTGGAATTAAAGGCGTATGCTACCACCGCCTGGCTCAAATTCTGATTTTTAAGTAAGTCAAACTAGTCCATTCTTTAGTGCTTGTCTTCAGCAGAGGGCTGGGGGGGGCGGGGAGTGGGGGGTGGGTGGGGGAGATACAAACTGAAGAGCTTCATGCACTGAGTAAAGGAAGGGAACATTCCTATACTTCACACGCTCCTTTCTTCCATATATAGATGCTAACACTTGAGATGTTTTATGATGTTTCACTTTTTTGATGAGCATAAAATCCCACACCCTTGTTTTATGGTATATCGACCAAAATAATATGTTTAAAACTAATCAGTGTCACTAGAAGGCACAGAGTCCCTTTTACAGGTTCTCGGTCTCATGGATATTTTTTTTAAGACACAAGAGGGATTCCAACAATGATATGCTGGCGTTAGGGACGGGAAGGAACAGACAGAAATGCCTGGAATCTCAGTAGCTGCTGTGGTGGAAGATGGAAGAAGAAGGAGATGATTAGGCTTCAGGGTTGTAAGTCAGCACGGGTGACTGACTGCACAATCTCATTAGGGGGTAGTCATTCCTCCAAGCTCTTCATCTTCTCAGACACGCCGCCTTTCCCTCCATCTTCTGATTCTAAGATGGTCTTTATGGTTGGAAAAGAGGAGTTCCTTTTTAACACTGGAGGGTATCATCACGAGGGAGGTCCCTGCCCACACGGATGGCACCTGCTGTCATGTACATAAAGGGTACTATGGACCCAAGACTGTTCCATTTGTAAGGATATCATTAGACATTGGACATGTCATTTGTATCAGAGTGTTGACAGCCTGATATTCCTGTGTCCCTAACAGCTATGGAGGCCCCTTTTATTTCTTTACCCTTTCCTAACATCCCCTCTCAGGAGCAATAATCAAAAGAGAAGAAAAATTGTGAAGTATCCATATTTGAAATTTTGGCCACATGATACTGATAATTAGCAATAGCATCATCCTTATAAAGGACAGTGAAAAATCCTATCTATTCTATAGGCTCATTAGTTTTGAGGTTCCAGCAAACACAGATTCAGCAACCTTCATGATGTGTTCTGAGGTTTCAAAGTGGTGGCCATGTTTATGTTTATAGCTTTAAGTCACAGCCAACTTGGAATTTACAGGACTTGTTATGCAGGAATTATTGCTGGGGCTCACAAAAAGCCAAGCTTTCTTGTAAGACGGGGGGCTGTGTGCAGTCTTAGACTCTGGATATTTCGAGGAAGAGTTCCAGGATATAGAAACTCAGATAAATTTAGCAACATTTTAGGTTGGGGATCCTTATCCAGATATAAGGAACTGAGTTTCATCTCTGCAATTCACATTAACTTTTTGTTAAAGCTGGGCTTGGGGTACAGCACTGGGAAGTAGAGACAGGAGGACTCCCTGGGGTTGCTGTGCAGCTACTCCAGCCTTGTAGTCAATTTCTAAGAAAATGAGAGACCTGTCTTTAAAAAATGAGGTAGATGGCACCTGAGGAATGACACCTGAGGTTGCCCTCTAGCCTACACACACACACACACACACACACACACACACACACACACACACACACACACGATAGATTCATAGAAATGGTATCACAAGACCGAGAGTGTGTACATTTTTCATTTTGATCTATAGTCTCGCATTGCCTTCTCATGGAATTTGGCAGAAATGCTGGGATTGCCTTTAGCTGAGCCTATGACAACTTCACACCCATCACTAAAATTTAAGAAAAACACAGGCTAATTAAGGCATGGCAGCTCATGTTCCCTCAGTGAACACCAGATGGCAGAACAGACCCTAATATGTATGCTATAATGACTCGCTGATGAACCGAAGACTCACAACCACTTCAGTTATGTAGATACCATTGGTGAAGCTGGCTAAGGACTTTAACATCAATGCCCATCCTTGGGCCCATGCTTCAAGTTGTGGTCAATAGCAGACGGCAGTGCCCTTTCTCTCATTTACTAGAAGGGGTGTTGAAACAATCCCCATCTTGCTCCATACATCTTCCCTTTACCCTTGCTTCCACTAAGTGGAGAATGTGTGAAGAATGCAGAGAACACAAGTTGGCGATAAAAAACCCCTTGGAGTTGCTTCTACATGTGAAAGCAGCTCATTTGGTTCGTGTTGCTGCAACAAGGAAATGCATGAATGTATGCATGTCACATAAGAATATTTCTTCAAGCAAATAGAAATGAATAATTAAAGTTGATGTATTTACTATGGCAAGGCTTCCATTTGGCAGAAAACCAGCAAACCAATTTCACAGCAGATGATGATTTCTCCCCCCCCATACTCCCCCCCTCCGAGAATGTGCCACTTGAACAGAAGAGATACAATTAGAGTTATACCTGCCTTGCGACTTATGAATAGACTTTAAGATGTGAGTACCCACATCCTACCTCTCACTAATGGAAAATTGACCCAGGGACATATAAATAGTCACTTGTAAGACCTGTGTTAGTTGGCAGTGGAGAGGGGCAGTTTTTAATCAATGTGTCATTTTCTTAGAATGTATATAGGTAAGCAGTTAATGAAGTGCCTGGATCAAAAGTCACTAGCTACACAGTACATCTGTTACTATTCCTGAACAAGTGACAGGCATCTTATAGAGCACCCAAGATGAGATACAAGCTAGCAACAAAATCATCTACCTGCTTTAGTTCTCTAGGACAAGAACATTCTAGAGACTGAATCAAAAAAGGCCCTGTAACAAAGCGACACATTGAGGGCCAGCCTGGTCTACATAGAGTTACAGTTCAGCCAGGGCATTGATAATGAGACTCTGTCTCATAATAAAGAAAAAGAAATAAAAAGGAAGTTTTACCCATGTTTCAGAGAAGGAAACTATGGTTGATCACAAATTAGCACAACTACTTAGTGGACAAGCAGAGATTTGGATCTTCTTTTTTTCCTCAATGCTTATAACTTATTTATGTTTTTTGGCAGAAAAATTATAGTCTCTCAGTGCTGCAAACAGTTTTATTTCATGTTGAATCTCACAGTGTGCCTGGCATTCAGTGAAAAGTCCATAAACTATTTGGGATTGAAACACTGTTAGAAAACCATTCACCTCTCTTGTTGGTTGTGTCTTGGCCATATGCATTATTTCCACCAGGAACAGAATGAAAGGAAGGGACATTGTTTTAGTCAGGGTTCTCTAGAAGAGCAGAATTGACAGACTGAATATATGTCCAGAATAAGCTGGACAGTGTAGTTTTGAAGCCTGACTCTGGATGAAGGATGATCATGATAGAGAGGGATACATCTAGAAGCCCAGCAGAAAGAGATGAAAGTAACAAAGTAACGACTAAAAGGAGATGGCAAACACTGTAAAAAGGCAATGTTTTCAAACATTTTAAGATTCCATCACTTGTGGTTAAAACAAACAATAGAAGTTAACTAGAAAAGGCTGAAGGTTTCCCACTATCTCCTGTAAGGATCAAGATCAACAATCCTTGGATCTAAGCATGGGTATGATCACGGTGACTGTGAAATTCGCTGAAAATAGACCCAGTGTTCCATTGTGCGTGCGATGTTTCCAGGAAAATCTATATAAGGGATGGCTAAAACAAAGACAGAATTACAACATACTTTTTTCTTTCTTGAATCAGGATCTAAGTTAAGCCCAGGCAGGACTCAGACTCACAGAAACCCACCTGCTTCACCATGCTCAATACTGGGATTATAGGTGTGGGTTGCCATGGCCGAGTCAACACTTTGCTAAGTAAACTGGCAGGCATCAGTCTTCTCGAACACTAGTGCCACTATTGAATGAATAGGTGACTTGAACAGAACAGTGACAGTGTGACACAATGCAACACAGGTACTCAGTGACTAGAGAGCAGCTGAGTGTAGACACACTGGAAGAGCAGAAGTTCAGATCCTGGGTGGAAAGAGGCAGGACAGCGATGCTGTGCAATGGTGTCCTGCAACTTTAGAATGATACCAGTTTACCATTACAAATAGTTTGCTTTCGGCATTTTGCATCTAATATTTTTGGTTATTTTGGGTAACTAAATCCAGGGAAAACAAATAGCAAGTTAGGAAGGACTACTATGTTCTGCCTTGTATGTCTGTTTATTTTGAGATTTTACTGTATCTGGTACCATTAAAAAGAAAGCCCGTTGATTAATAATGTAGGGAGAAAGCATAAAAATAGTTTCAGGACAGAGAGAAAGAAGGGAGGGAGTTAGGGAAGGGAAAGTAGAGGTGATCAGAAAAGGATGGGAAATGGCTCAATGGGCAAAGCACTTGCCATGTAAGCAGGGGACCCGGGTCTAGACCCACAGAAAGTTGGATGCAGTGGTGTGTCTGTAACCATGGACCTGCTACAGAGAGATGGGAGGCAGAGACAAGAGAGATCAGATCAGGCACCTCATGGACCAGCAGTCTGGTGTATGCAGCAGCGGACACGGGAGGCCCAGTCTCTAACATAGTGGGAAGGCAAGAACTTCCATGTGTACCACATGGCACAGTCTCACACGCGCACATGATTAAGAAAGAAACTGCTAAAATAATCAAAGGGTTGGCTTTAGGTTGTAGGTACAACTCTACAATTCTTCTGTTATATCCTCGGGGGCTATTATTGCCTCAAACCAAGTTGTCTTTGATTTCTTTGGTACTTTTCAACTGGTACAGTTTCAATGTTTGTTGAAATTCATGTTGTAATTTCATACCCAGTGCAATAGTATGGAGAGCTGGGACCGGCATAGTATGGAGAGCTGGGGCAGGGGCGTATGAGGTGATTAAACCATGAAGGCCTTACCATCCAGTTGGGATTAGTGTTCTTATAAACGGATTAAGAGAGGAAGTTTGACCCCTTTTTGTCTTTCTATAGCACTTACGCTGCCACAAATGAAGACACAGCCATCGTGAAAGAGAGTGTGAGTCCTCACCAGGCACAGATCCTGCTGGACACTGGGCTTCTCAGTCTCCGGGACTGGGAGAAGTACATTTCTGTGTATGACTACCCAGGTTACAGAGTGTCCTTTGCAGCATTGGGAACAGTCCAGTTTCATGAAAAAGGCCTGGAGTTTAGATTTGAGTCACCCAAGGCTCCTTCCTTAGCAGGATGCACACTTTATCTGCTGTGGAGAGGAGTTCTAACACCCTCTGTGCAATGGTTACTGCTCTGGATTCAGCTACTTACCTGAGGTCCTCGCTGTTTGTTTCTTTTTATAATATTCCAAGTGGGACTAAAACTTCTTAACAATTAATTCAAGTTTGTATGAATGCGTATATTATACTTTGAACATACACCCGTGGTCCATTATCCTTGTTCTTTCCCATTAATCCTCTCTGCCCACTCCCAGATGGTTTTGCTTTCACCCTCATGCCGTACATGCAAGCATGTATGTATCTATTATGTATCTCTCTAAAATCTAAGAACCACAAATGAGAGAAAACATATGTTATTTATCTTTCTGGGACTGACTTAATTCACTTTATTGGTTCATCTTTAACATTTTCTCGCAAATGACATGTCCTTATTCCCTTTTTGTGGCTGACAAATATTCCATTGTGTAGATGTACCTGTACCACATCCTCTTAATCCATTCTTGCTGGTGTTCAAGTATTACTGTGATGTGTTGACTTGGAGGCTATTGGGTAAATATCCTGGAGTGGTACATTTGGGTCCTAAGGAAGATCTCTTGCTAGGTGTTTGAGAAACTACCACATTGACTGGACTAGTTTACATTCCCACCAGCAGCATATAGGAGTTCTCTCCTCACATCCTCAGCAGCATTTATTGTTATCTATTTTTTAATGATCATCATTTTGATCAGAGGAATATGTAATCTCGGTGCCATTTTGATTTGCGTTTTTTCCGATGGTCAATGACTAACCTGATTACCCCCCACACCCGGATTATACCAGGCTTTCATAATTACAAACATAAGGAGAGCTAGCCACCTATCAGAGTATTGGCCATCTAAGAGATACATAGACACTTCAAGAAACTGGCAACAGAGACAAGCCAGCAGGCCCAGGAGAGGGTTCTATGCCACAAGGATCCCCAAGCCACGGGCTGCTAACAATCCCATTTACTCAGCACTACTTTTGGGTCTTGCCTGAGTAGTCATTGAAAGCTCATGTTAGGGAGAAGAAGACTGCCCCTTCTGAAAGCAGGCCAGGTTCATTAGTGGTCTCTCTGCTTCAACTGGAGCATCAGGGTAGCAATCTGGAGAGGACTGGACCGAAGCACATCAAGGCTGGATGCTGAGCAGAAGGGTACAGTGGTAGCAAACCCAGTTAGTGGCTCCTACAAGCAAAGAGGCTTTCGGACATTCTAGCACCTCCCAAACAAGTCCAACCCCCAAAATGCAGAGCACAAAGCTCAAGTTTCCATGTGGAGCAGCTTGAAGGGGGATGGGGAGAGAGAGAAGTAGGAGAGAGAGCCTGATGTGAGAAAAAAATTTGGTTCTTTTTTTGTTTTTGTTTTTTTTTTTTTTTTTTCCTAAAAAAAAAAAAAAAGCTAGATATTTTCTCTCAAAGGTTGTTAGTGGTTTAGTGGTTTTCGTTTTTTTTTTTTTTTTTTTAACTTTATGCATGCAATTTGTAAATGCTTCTTTCAGAGGTAGTTAGTTCAGTAAGGACTCACATTTCCAACATTTCAAGTTGTGAAGTTAGCTTTCACCAATGGGATGAGCCACAGCCAATCACCTGTGTCAGGGATAAAAGATAGAAACCACGTTGGCCCAGTGTGCTTGCCAGCCCAGCTGGGGTCATGGTGCACCCATTTTCCAAGTGACTTTGGCTTTGTTGGTGTGTCCCTCTATCTGACACTGAGATTGAGGTGGTTCTGTTTGTCTCTAGCACCTCCCTAGAGCACTGCTCAGCTCCAGGCCCAGCGCTTGTCCTGGGTCAGGACCACCATCAACCCCATCTTCAAGGGCAGCTCTATGCTTCTGGTGCAATGCTAAGTGCTTCATGCCTTGTCTTAGGCAGTTATTGAGCATGTGCAGTGTAAGCAGTCTCATTCCTTTCTCTCTGGTGCAGAGACTGAGGTCACAGAAGTCCAGTTTCTTTCTCAAGCCCAGGAAGCCGGTCTGAAGATGGAGCTGGGATTCAGTCTCTGGCACCTGGGCTCCAGAATCTATTCTCTGGATCCCCCACTCTTGTTATTCAAAGTGTGGTCTCCTGGACAGGGACATTGGCCGTGGGTATGAGCAGCCTCCGTCATCCGGTAGTTTGCAGAAAATGCAGAATGACTAGAGTAGAGAGTGGTTATCTGACACTGGGGAATGTGGGAAGGAAGGGTATAGGAAGTGATTGTTCAATGGGTATAGTTACAGTTAGAAAGGAGGAATGGGCTCTGGTATTCTAGTGCACAAGAGGTAACTACAGTTAACATGATCATACTGAATATTTTAGCATAGTAGAAAAGCCTAATGCTCTTAGTATGAAAAAATGGTCAATAGATGACGTGGTTTGTATGCAAAATACCTGCATTTGATTATCACACACATACACCGCCTGCACACGCAAGTGTACACATCTGTCTGTCTGTCTGTGTCTCTGAGTGTAAGTCAGAGAACAATCTCAGGTGTTGGTTCCTGTCTTCCAAGACAAGATGCTTTGTTTGTTTGCTGCTAAATACATGAGGCTAGCTCACCTGCTAGCTTCTGGGGATTTTCCTGTCTACCCACCACCTCCCTTAGGAGCTCAGGGATGACAGATGACTGTGCTGTTTTACATGGGTTCTGGGGATCCAAACTCAGATCGCCACACTCGTTTGGCGAATACTTAACCAGCTGAACCCTGTAGGCATGCACCAAAACATCAGTTACACTGTGCCCCATAGATAGGAACGATTGGCCTCTATCCAAAGCAAAAGTAAGTTTAAAGAAAGGAATGCCACATCTCCAGTTCCTCTGCCCTGCCCAACACTGGAGGGGCTTTTGATTCCTGGGTTTATTAAGCCTAGAGTAAGATCGGTATGCCTCACAATGCTTCCCACTGCTCCTCCCTTCTTCCTTATCTACTCAGCATCCGTAATCACACCCTGGCAGCAAAGTGCTAGAGTGGATGGGAACCAGCGAGTCCCAGGAGGAGGAGGGGTGGGATGGGCATGTGCCCAGCCTCAGGGTGAGGCCAGTGCTCAGCTAGGGCCCATTGCTTCTGCAACCCTGAAATGACTGTGCTGCTTCCCCAGGCTGACAGAGTTTCCTGCTGCTAATGGGTCTGAGTGGCTCAGCATTGTGCTGTTTTCCTTCAGTGATCTAGCCATGATCAAAATGTAACTGCCTGCCACTGACCTCTGGTTCTCAGCCACACTGAACTGTCCTTCCAAAAATGATAAGGGCACCAGTCTCTCTGGCTAAGAATGAATATTCAGCCCCAGAGTCAAAGAGCTCTGGTATTGGTTGAGGGTCCTAGGGGTCAGCTACTATTTTATCTCATGGTTCCCAAACCCAAAGTGACATCTCTAGGTCTCCAAGGGCTCTCTTAAACAATGTCCCTTCAGGCCTCTGTATGTTCGAGACTTGGACTCTGCTGGAGTCGGTCTTTTAATAAACTTTCTATCAAAATTAGCTTTGGTGCCTTGCCATCCAGCCTGCATCTGGACACCTCCCATGTCAGAGATCTCGCCTCCTAGCCAGGGACTGTGTTAGAATAATGGGAAGATTTCTACAGTCCCACAAGCTCCAGTGAGGTTGGCCCTTGCCAAGTAGAAACGTGTACCAATTATCTGATTTGTGTGCTTTTTGATGGTTACAATTTGGGGTATAAATGCCCCCAAGGGGCTTGTGATACCTCTAGGAGGTAGCAGAACCCATAAAAGGCAGGTTGTAATAAGAGGACACTGGATCACTAGGGTCATGTCCTTGCAGGAGATATGGGGACCTCAGGCCACCTTCTCTCCTCTGCTTCCTGGATATCATGAGGTGAACAACATTTGTTCTACGATGGGCTCCAGGACATGATGTTGCCTCCCAGGCCCAAGGCCAACAAGATATTATGTATATGACATTATGTATATGACACATAAAAGGAAACTTATCATTAGGAATTGGGTCACTCTGCTCTGGTGACAGGACCTGGTGTCCAAGCTGGAGATCCCAGAAAACCAGCTGCGCAGGTCAGTGAGCTCTCAAAGCTGAGAATTAGGGAGACTGGTGGTATAAAACTAAGCCAAGGACTGGGTAGATGGCTGAGGGGGCAAAGCACTTGCCATGCAAGCATGAGGACCTGTGTTTGGATCCCCATAACCCATATAAAGCCAGGCATGGTAGTGCCTGCCTGTAATCTCAGCACTCCTATGGGGAGATGGGAGACAGGAGAATCCCACAGAGACCTGTGGGCCTGCTGGCCTGGCATGTACAGCAGAGCACAAATAAGGTGACAGTGAAGACTGAAAACTGTGGATGTCTCTAATGTCTACACATGTACCAAAGTATGCATGCACTTGCACCCTGCACTCATATGTGAACATACCATAGCATGCATGCACCTGCACTTGTATGTGAACACACACACATACACACACCATAGCATGCATACACCTGCATTTATATGTGAACACACATACATAATAGTATGTATGCACCTGCACTCGTATGTGAACACATACACACACCATAGCATCCATGCACCTGCACTCATATGTGAACAGACACACACACACATACACAAAGATTAAAGAAAAATAAAGTCAAGGTTCTATGAAGATGTGTGGGATGCCCCATCTCAAGTAGGATGACAGAGAAACTAGGGGCAAGTTCCTCCAGCTCTGTCTTCTGTTCCACCTACCAAGCCTGGATGACACTCATTGACACTAAGGGTATATCCTTCTCTGACTTGAATACCGAGCTTCTCCAGAGTTGTCCACGGACAATCAATCCCTTAAACAGTAGTTACTCTGGGAAGCCAGTCAAATTCGAGTATGTAATTAACTATCCCAAGAATCAAGGATGAGTGTCAAGTGAGTTTCCAGCAGTTATGAAGAGATGTGGCCAAGATGGATGTGCAGCTGAGAGCTGGGTCACGTTCCGAGGAGCTCTCTCTGTTCAGGAACATGTGCCACACATAGCTCTGCTATATGAGGTTCACTTATGGAAGTTGCTTCTGCATTGAAAACACTGTTGCATCTGACCTGATCATGCAATGGCTGGCTACACTGATGTCCAGAAATTGAAAAAGATATCTCATCTAAATGGAAGCACAGAATATTTGTTCTTTGTAACAGGCTTATGTCACTAATATCTTTACAGTTTGCCTGTTTGAAGCATACCAACACTTCATTCTATTTTTATGACTGAGTAATATTCCTTTTGTATAGATATACCACAGTTTATTTATTAATTCATCTGTTTGAAAGACACTTGAGCTGTTCCCATCATTTGGCTCTTAAGACTTGTGCTACTATAAATATTCATGTATAAGTTGTTGTGTAGCACTAATTCTAGGTGGTATTAATAATAAAAACCCAGAGACAGATATTGGAGTTAAAACTGAAGATTAGAGAAGCAAAGCAGCTAGCCACTAGAGAGAGTTCTCACCTCTAACAGTGCTCAGACTGAAAGGGCCCCCTGCCCTCAGTCTGCATGTCTCCAAACTGCAGACTGCATCTTTCTCCACCAAACCTCAGACTGCCCTGAGCTCCTGCCTGCTCCCGCCTTATATTCCTCTCTAGTGTTGGGATTAAAGGTGTGGGATCCCAGGGGCTGGGATCATCTTTGTGTGAGCTCTTTTCTCTTTTAGACTGGATCTATTTTGTGTAGCTTAGGATGGCCTTGAATTAACAGAGATCCATCTGCCTGTCTCCTGAGTGCTGGGATTAAAGGTGTATACCACCGCTGCCTGTCCTCTGTGTCTAACTAGTGTGGCTAGCTTTGCACTCTGATCTTCAAGCAAGCTTTTGTGTAGCCATATATTTTCTTTCTTTCTTTCTTTCTTTCTTTCTTTCTTTCTTTCTTTCTTTCTTTTTTCTTCTGGGAATTGCCCTAGCTGTCAGTTTTTAAGGGACAACTATGACAGTCATTATGCACCAAACTTCTATGGTTCCTCAACAAAGTGAAACCTCAGAACCCAGCTTAGTAGCACAGCCTTGATTTGTGCTCTTCCTTGTGTGTCTTAGTTTCCCTACTTTGTTTCAAGGAACCAGTTCCAAACAGAACTCCATATATCTGATTCTTCATTAAGGCAATCCCAAATAAGATATGACTAGGATGTGAAAACCCACATCTTCTAGTTTCCTCTGGCCAAAGGCAAAATCAAGGAGGAAAGGGCTTGTTTCAACTTACAGGTTACAGCCCGTGACTGAGGGAGGGGACAGCAGGAACTTGAAGCTGAGATAGATCCTGGAGAATGATGACAAGGACAGAGTGTCTCCTGGCTATGCGGGGCAGCTGCACATATAAATGCACGGTGGCTGTGATCTCATGCACAAAACATGTGTAAGCCACAGCTAGACCAAATCCCAGCATGGAGATCAGAGGGAGGCACCCTGAGCTGTGGAGCAATTGGCAATTGAAAGCTTCTGGGAAAGGAAGGGTTCATTTTCCCTGAGAATGTAGGCCCTGGTAAGTCAACTATGATATAGTGGAAGACCGCCATCCAAGAATATTTTGTTCAGCACAAATTGGTCTCCAAGGGTTTTGTTTTGTTTTTGTGGACACAAAATTGGGTGTGTAGGGAAGGCGGAGTGAACCTGAGAAGAGTTGGGGTGGTGGTGAATATGATCAAAACATGTCTGAAACTCTCAAAGAACTAATAAAAAAGAGAGAAAGAAAGAAAGCATGGAGGAGCGGTGCTTGCTGGCTCCCATCCAGACCCATACTGGGCTAGCTCTCTTACACAGCCTAGGACCACCTGTGAAGGGTACCACCCACAGTGGTCTGGGTCCTCCTCTGATTAGAAAGCAGAACAATCACCGACAGGCATTCCCACTGGTGAGTCCTATCTGGCCAGTTTCTCAACTGAGAATCCCTTCTCTAGGATGGAGAGATGGCTCAGCCATTAAAGGCTAGGCTCACAACCAAAATATAAGAGAATCTCTTTTAAGGTCAAGTTGACAGTTAATACTAACCAGAACACAGGGAGTGTCCAAATCCATTCGTATGCTTGTTCTCAGGGGTCATAGAGAAAGAAGTGGTCTTTAGATTTCTATAAAGGCAGCAGACAGGGCCTTCGGGTGGCATGTGATGCTATCAGGGTAGCCGCAGAGAGATGGCTGCTGTCTGAGAGGTTGGTGATTTGTTTGAGGTGTCCAGATGGACACACACACACACACACACATACACACACACACACACACACACACACACACACACACACACACCATGACCAATGAACAGACCTGCCAATCCAAAGCCAAGTTTGTCTGATTACAATAGCTGTATTCTTTACCCTCCTCTTGCCTGTCCTCCCTACCATGCTCCTCCCAGCAAGACAATGATTCCCTAATGGCATAGATTGAGAGAGTCTTCTTGGCTCTCCATCCTATTGCAAAGGAAGCCAATGCTGTTGTTTTCTTTTTTTTTTTTTCACTCCTGTAAATTTCCCATTCCTGGCAAGTGGCTGGCTCTCCTTGTTTTCCCTGGATAGAATGCAACTTCCAATTGCTTTTTAGCAATCATTGATTGAGCATGCATGTGCGTTCATTTTCTTTTCCAACACTGACACACTGCCTTTTACACAGTCCTATAGGACAATGGCCATCTAGGTTGAAGAGCAAGGCATTGTTTCTTGGTTGAAATTCAGCATGAATGCCTCTATGGCAAATGCTTTTAAAACAAGACAAAACAGAAAGCTTCATTTGCTACTTGTGGACTGTTCCTGGGATGTGGGGTAATGAAACTATATAACTTCTAAACTGTCAGCAATCAATTGCTTCATCAAAGACCTCTGGAATGGATGGTAATAGAAAAAAGAAAAATAGTCTATAATAGCAGAAAAAGAAGGCAGCAGTATTTGAACTGGAGCAGAAAAGCAGAGTTTGAGTCCAGGTTCTGTCTTTTTCTCTAGCTGTGTGACTCTGACTAAAGCACTTGACTTCTCTGAAACACAGGATGAGGTTTTGGTGGAGATCACATCAGATCATGAAAGTTTTCAATAAATGGTAGGGACCAACAAGGTGACTTGGATAGTAAGGCTGTTTGCTGTAAAAGTGTGATGATGTGAGGCAAATTCTGGAAGGAGAGAACTAACTCCACACAGTGTCCTATGACCTCCATACAATGTCTTGGCATGTGCTCTCTCTCTCTCTCTCTCTCTCTCTCTCTCTCTCTCTCTCTCTCTCTCTCTCTTACACACACACACACACACACACACACACACACTCGCAAAGTTTTAAGAAATGTTAGGCTTGCCGTTACTGTTTCTGCAAGAAAGACTAATACATGTTTCTGTTTTCTTGTGGAGTAGGCTGATATCTGAAAGACAGAATAATTGTTAATAGAATCTTTGCAAAAACAAACAGAGAAACCAAACAGAAGTCAAAGCATTGCCTTACAGACTCCATTCCACGAATAGAAAGGCTAAAGGGAGCTCACTGAACCCTAGGTCAGTGTTGGGACTGGCCTGGATGCTTTAAAGTGGTGCTGGGTTCCACCGTGAGCAGTGGCAATATCAGCGAAGAACTGAGTCAAAATGCAAATTCTCAAGTCCTGCCCAGACCCATGGAATCTGGAAGTCTGCAGGTTGAACACTGTGACCTGTATTTAACAGTTGATGTAGGTGGCTACGGTGTAAGGATGGCTGCTTTAACACATAGCCTCGGGGCTGGAGGTGTCACTTAGCTGGGAAAGTGCTTCGCATGCAAGACTCTCTGGGTTTGATCCTTACCTAGTAGCTTGCAACCTGGTCATGGTAGCAAATGCCTATAATCCCAGCCCTAAGGGGTAGAGGGAAGAGGATCAGAAATTCAAGGTCATCCTTGGTTACATAGGCCAGCATGGAATACAAGAGATGCTGCCACGAAATAAACATATAGGTAAATAAATAAATAAAAACAAGAGAGTGTGCCACCTCAGTTGGTCCTTAGCACAAAGGTGATGATCTTTATTGCTCCTGAATTATTTATTGTCCAGAAGACAGAGGAGGCTCAGAAAGAAAAGCAGACATTTTTCAAAGTCTCGGGAATGTGCTTGACTAATACAAACCTCGTTACATTGCTGCCCACTGTCTTCTAGAAGGATTACGTGTCTAAAACAGTCCTCCTAGCAGCTGACTCAGTAAACTGGCACACACTTCTAGCCTAGCCAGTTGAATGACCACAAGGTATCAGGAAGATGTGTCACTAAGCAAACAAACCCGGCAGAGATGCACTGTCCACAATGAGTCCCTGAAGCCCAAAGTTCCAGCTCTGGGGCGGGAGGGGGGGGGCACAGGCGTTTCCCCAGTGACCTTCAAGTGCAATCTTTTCCTACTTGGTCCGTCACGGAGTTAAACAAATAACTCCGAGGAGGCCCTGAGCTTCCTGCAACCCCACCCGCACCCCTAAGAGTCTGCTCCCAACCCTGACTGAGAATTCCAGGGACCTGAGCTGGGCACTCAGAGCTCGCCTGAGTCTTGCACATGCGCATGTGGAAATGTGTGCATTCCCATCGTGCTTCAGCTGAGGAGCCCTAGTAATCTGGTTCCTTCCAGAGCCTGAGATGGACAGGCTCTTCTCACCCTCCATCTGCAGCTGCAGAACCCTCTTTTCCCCATTTTGTATTTCATTTTCTGGGGAATCCAGGATGTACAGAGACAACAATCTATTCCATACCTACGGTAAACCTGTGTTGGCAAAATGGGAGAATCCTAAGTTAGACAGGAAAATTCCCTTGCTGATCTCAGGTCTCTAAAGGCCTGGCTGGGTGGGAAAAGGAATCCTTCAAAATTGGAGTTATATTCAAGCCACCAAAGAGGCTGGCTGACGGGCTACTAGCCTGCCCTCCTTGCTTTGGCTTACAATTCACTGATCACTTTTAGGCTACCGAAGCAGATAGAAGTGCAGTGTTTCAGACTGGATGAGTTCCTCTCCAAAGAGAATAGCAAGGGAAAAGGGACAAATGAAAATCTGGGTAGCAGTAAGTGGTACTGGTATTTTAGGATGCTTGGGCTCTCCGAAGCTACTGGAACCTTGTAAGGTGAGAGATTGGGAACATCACACAGATGGTTAGTCCCATTTGATCTGGCAATCAGTGACCTTTGGAAGGATGGGTTCACTAGAGTGATGGCCTGGAACAGAAGGCAACTGACAGGGGTTAAGAACGTGAAGATGCAGGAACCAGACTTGTCCAGAATGTTTCAGAGAGAGAGAGGAGCCAGTTTAGTACGTAGAGGGCTTGCACTCAGCCCTGAGTGTGATTTCCAGCAGAACATGACCCAGCTGTGGTAGTGACATCTGAACCATCTCTCCAGGCCCTGTTCCCTGTTTCGCAAACCCTGGGTAAGAGGCAGTACAGAGTCTGGCAGATTATTGGAGCCCCCAGCTGGCAAGTCTAACTAACTGATGAACTCTGGGCTCAGCAGGAGAGCCTATCTCAAAATTAAAGTGGAAGGTAGGCTGGAGAGAAGGCTCAGCAGTTAAAAGCAATGGCTGCTCTTCTTGGGCACCCCGTTTCGATTCCCAGCACTCCCATGTGGTCCACGGCCATCTATAACTACAGTTCCAGGGGATCTGGCACCCTTTTGTCCTCAGATGGTACCAGGCATACATGTGGTGCACAGACATACAGGCTGGAAAAACACCCTACATTTAACATGAAAATTCAAATGGGGAGTGATAGAGCAAAGAGCTATGCATTGACCTCTGAGCTCCACACAAAATGCTTGCCCATACACATTATATACATACCACAACACACACACACACACACACACACACACACACTGTGGGTGGGGGGAGAAATGCAATTCCCTGTTTGTTTCCATCAAAGTCTATAGAGTCCCGGTCTTTCTACAAGTTATCGCTTACCTGCTAACACAAATCCTCAGAAGGCAGAGCCTGAGGCCCCACCAAGCTTGCCGGCTGTCTGGGTTCTTAAGCCTGTGCAAGTGGGCAAGCCTCCAGCTGCTCAGACAGTGCCTCCAGGGACACCCAAGCAACTTTTCAAAAGTGATGGTGAGCAGGAGCCATGCCACATGCTTCTGTTTATAGACTCTCTCACCAAGCTGACTACTAGGAAGAGGGTTTTTTTTTTTTTTAAACAATCTTATGCATTTTTCTGGTCTAATTGCTTCATTTTTTTAAAGACACTTTCTTGATATGTAGCCCAAGCTGATTTGGCACTCACTATATATCCCAGGCTGGCCCCACACCCAGTCTATCGCACTAATATAATCTTGTGAAAAGTGATCTCAGTTGTATTAACCAGAAATAATAGTAAAACCATCTGGAAAGAATTCTTGGGGCCTTTCCAGGGGTCATGCTCTCTGTGTGTCCAGGCAGGGTAAACGTGTAAACGTTCAATGAGGCTCTTTCACTGGTGGTGGGGCTGTCTCATGGTGTATCCTGTACCTTGCTTGGTGGCACCTGACTTTAAGACCAGCACTTGGCATTAAAGCATTGAGAAGCAGAGGCATGTGGATCGCTGTGAGTTCCAGGCCAGCCAGAGTCACATAATGTGATCCAGTCTCTACAGCAAAGGTTATGGTGGCATACTTTCTTATCTTCTCATGAAACGGCCCTTACTGAGCCAAATGAGTTTTTTTCTTTTGAGACAGGGTCTTATGTGGTTCAGATTGGCCTCAAAACTCACCATGTGTCAAAGGATGGCACTAAATTTCTGATCCTCTTCATGCCTCCAAATACTGTAATCTATTTTATCAACCGATGTTTATTGATCACTTCTGAGACCAAGAAACCATTAAGAGGAATCATTGTATATGGTAAGGAATGTTATCAGAAGCTGAGGTTGACCACTTAGTTTCAAATGTTTGGTGGAATATATTTATGAAGGGGTGACACAGGCTCTTTGGTCAATAGAAATTTCAATGCACCTGTATAAGGTGTAATGATCAGGACAAGATAACTGACATCACTTCAGATATGTGTCATGTCTTTTTGTTTGGGTCAGTTAAATCTTCTCTACTAGCTATTTTGAAATATTCAACTAATTATTGTCAAATAGAGGTTGGGGAGATGGCTCAGTTGGTAAAGTTCTTATCTGGCAATCCTGAGGGCTAGAGCTCATTTTCCCTAAATATCTGGACATGGTGGCAACCTCTTGTAATTCCAGAATTTGGAAGGTAGTGACAGCATCTGCCTGGGTACCCAGGGATCACTAGCCTGCCAGCCAGACTAATTGCTAAGTTCCAGGCTCAATGAGAGACCCTGTCTCAAAATAAGTAACAAACACCAACAAAATAAGGAAAGTAGATGAAAGATAAGAAAAGATGGTCAAGGTTGATTTCTATGCTCCACATGAACATATAAACATGTGTAATTTCATATACATGTGCACCTTCATATATATGACATACACATGAAAGTATGCACATCATGTGCATGCACAACTTTATGTCAGCCAGAGTTATCCCACAACGCTGTATAACATTAGAATTTACTCTTCCAACTGCAGCCTTCTACCCATTCACTATCTTCTCTCCATCCCTCCCTCCACCTACCAGGATCCTGGAGCTGTGTTAACTTTAAGCATCCACATATAAAGGAAGTCACACGGTATTTGTTCCCCCATGCATGAGTTCTCATTTAACATGATGTCTTCCAAGTCCATCCATGTTGCTGCAAATAATGGAATTGCAGTTTTTCCTGATGAACAATATTCCACTTCATCCATCAATGGGCATTACATTGATCGTGCATCTTGTCTATTGGGGACAGTGTTGGAAACAGCCTATGAAAACATGTTTATCTCCATTCCTTTGGGTGACTTGTTGCAATGAACATATGCAAGTAAAGATGTATATATTAAAAGGCATACCATGTTACTCACTGTGACATAATACAGCTTCCATGATGTGATTTTTTTTTTTTTTGAGACAGGTTTTCTCTGGGTACTCCTCGCTGTTCTGAAACTTACTCTGTAGACTAGGTTGGACTTGAACTCAAATATCCGCCTACCTCTGTCTCATGCATGCTGGGATTAAAGGTTCATGCCACCAGTGCCAGACTGATTTACAAAATAATGAAAATGTATGAGCATCTTTTGTTTTTATTACTTTGTTTTGTTTTATGTGGGGGACTGTTTAAAGTTTTGCCTGCGTGTATGTCTGTGTGAGGGTGTTATAGACAGTTGTGAGTTGCTTGTGGGTGCTGGGATTTGAACCCAGGCCTTCTGAAAGAGCAGTCAGTACTCTCAAACCGTCCAGACATCTCTCTAGACCTGATTTATTAAAATTTTATTTTATTGGGGGGGATTCAAGGGAAGAGAGTGGATATGAAGAGGTGGAGAGATCAGTGGGATTGGGGTGCATGATGTGAAATCCACAAAGAATCAATAAGTAAAAAAGGGGGCCAGGCTATTTTCCATAATGGCTGGAGTAATTTATTTTCCCACCAGCAGTATACGAGTTTCCTTTACCAGTCTTTTTAAAAAGAAACTTGGAGCAAGCCCCCCCAACCCCCTCTCTCTCTCACACGCACAGTGTGGAATGATGTTCAAGACTGACCTCTGACTTCTACATGTGTACCTTGGTCATTAGGACTGGTGAAGTACAAAGGAAAACCAAAGGGCTCCAAGCTTTGCCCCTGACTCGTGACTTACTCCAGTCACCTCTCTGTGCCCCATGTATGCATGAAAGATGAAGGAGAATGACAGAACAGGGATCCTAAAATAACTTAGAGAAAACACTTTTCCCCGTATGAGTAGCAAAAGCCACCTGGACTTGACTTCTCCACTTTGGTCTGAGAGGCTCTGGCTTCAGCATGCCCATTTGTAAAGCAGAGATGCTTCCACTCCAGGGACTTGAAACCCAGAGTTCGAGCTTATCAGATGAACAAAGACACCAGTCCCAAACCAGACACCTCTGATGTCCTAGCACAATCTCTCCTAAGAAGTAGGAATCCATGTTTGCACATCCTTACAGACAACGGGGCTGCGGCATTCAGAGAGAGCAGGAGATGGTTTCTCCACACACTACAAACCCTTCCTTAAAATCACACACCTATCCCTTCCTCATAGGAAACAAGACAGAGCAGGCTGGTGGTGGTTGAGTAATTTTATATTGTCAAAGGGTTGTTTTAAAATGGTGTTTGACACTTCAATCTCTCCCAGCATTTCCTAGATACTGGGGTACATAGCAGTGGATATAGGTACACTTATTTTAAGAGTCTCTATCCGGGGGTGGGAGGGGAACAGTGACTGATGAATAGCCCTGCTGACAACCTCCAATTTCACAGGAACCAAAAATGGGATTTGCCCCCAAGACCCTCATTAAATCCAGAATGATGAGAGGGCAAGGAGGGAACTTGCCCTCCCAGGCCTTCCCCCGCGCTTCCCTGTGGATGCTGGGGAGTTTGCAAGGAGCTGGAAGAAGCCTGGCATACATACTGGCACATACTTGGAATGCCAGCACCCAGAGGCAGAGGCATGGGAAAACCGTGAATTTTTATGCCAGCCTGGGCTACACAACAACTTTGATGATAAGTTAGGTTACATAGCAAGATCTTGTTTCAAAACATCCAAAATAGATCAATTAATGTGAAATATAGCCAGAAAGACAGGTAGTTCAAGCACTGCCCACAAGCAGATTAAAACAAAAAAAGAATTTAAAATGCAAATGAAGTCTAAGATGGGCAGAGGGGATTGACATAGTATGAGTTTGGCCGAAGAAGGGAGGGTTGGAATTAGATTCTATTTGGGGTTTTGATGGTTCGATTCAGCTCAGCTCAAATAGAATGGAAGTTTCCTAAGAGAGGGAATTCATTTTAGTAAATATTATGTCCCTAGTGCCTAGTATGTAGTAGGCACCCAAAGAGTATTTGTTGGCTATGGATTGAATGGGCTTGGTGTATACCAGATGCCATAACAACAACAACAACAACACACACACACACCTATGTGAACATGCTTATATACATGCACACCCATCACAAACACAAATACATAAATATGTGTGGAGAGAGAGAGAGAGAGAGATTTTATATAGCCTGTATTGGTGAGACTCAATAGCAAAAGTTAGTTTCCAGAGTATGTTAAAGACAACTTGGAGAGTTGTTGGAAGATAAGATCCCAGAATACACTCAGAAAAGAACGCCCCAAATGGCTAAAATGGAACTTTCAAATAAAAGAGCAGTATCATTGTCTCTTATTGTCCACCATTACCTCTACCTTGCCAGTCCCTTAATCCTTCCCATAGTCAGGCAGGGGCTTTCCCAAGCTCCTTCCCGTAAGGAATGAAATTGGTTCTAAACCTGAATAACCAGGAAAGGTTAACTGACAAGAGAAAAGAGAGGCTAAGCAGCCCTGTGCTTGAGGTCACCCAGGGGCGTCCTGCCTGGAGAAACTTCATCTACTCATTCCCAACCAGCTTCTGAGAGATTACCTCTGTCATAAGTCAGAAGTATATCTTCCTCCCCTCTTCCTCCCAATCCCCTCCTCTCCACCTCCACCCCCCAAACTCCCCCCCCCCTTCAGGCCTCCATTCACCACTGTAGCTCAGGGTTAGTTAAGCCTCAGCTCTCTGGCCCTCTGTAGAGTCTCATGTTTTGTTGGAGTCCCATGCCATGTGGATCCCATGCCATTAGATTCCCATCCTATTGAGTCTATTGTCAACTAATCCCAGATAATCCCAGAGGAGCTTCGGATACACTTCACTGATCCCTGTAATAGCAAAGAGGATGCTACTGCTGGCCTGAAGAGAAGGTCCGCAAAGTAAACTCTACCGTGCCAGTGCACCGTGAGAGCAAGGCCTGCCCAGCTGTCTGTCTTTCCATTTCACACACAGCCCCTGTTGGCTGAGGTACTTTTGTCCTGATGGCCTGTCACCTAACTCCTCAGGAGAAACCATGACTGATCACATTGCAACACTTTATTCACACCCTTTCCTACCAAACTAGGTGTGTCTGCCCACGGCTTTACAGGGCTCCCTTTTCTTCCTGACATGAACTGTCCAATTTAAGCCATCTTTATCCCATTTTGGCGAATTTGCTAAAGTCTGTGTTCAAGAAACTGTAGCGGAAAAGCAATAACCACAAAGAAAACCTACCTTTCTTGTTATTTGACCTTTTAAACTCTCTCCCCCCCCCCTTCTCTTTCTCTCCAGGCACACACACAGAGGCCCATACACGTATGGACACATGAATGCAGATGCTTGTGGATTCCAGAAGAGGAGTCACCCATCTTCTGGAGCTAGAATTGCGGGTGTGAGCCACTTGGCATGCATATGGGGAGAACAGTATATGCACCTAATGGATGAGCCATTCCTCTAGGCCAACCTTTGCTATTGTTCATAATGACATCTATCTTTACCACAGTCTATCTATAAGTACAACTATTGAAAGTAAAAGCAGGGTCCTTAATGGAGCAGCGCAAGAACTGCCACCAATCCTAAACGTGCATCTCCCTCTCCTCCCTTCCTTCCTCTGTCCTCCTCCTGGCACTGGGGATGGAGCCCACATCCTCACGATACCAGGCTAGTGCTCAACCATGAAGCCACACCTGAACCCAAGAAATTATATTCCTCTTCACTAACGACGACTCTGCTTTAAGAAGCTCCGGGGTTAAAATACTGTGGAAAAACAAACACTGACTGATCAGAGTCTCTGTTCACTTTTATCATCTTTGCCTACTCCAATTGTTCTGAAGCAAATTACACACTGTATCAAACAAAGAAAAAAACCTGGCAAATAGGGAATGACTCAGACAGCACTTGGAAGTATCTGTTTGTTCTTTCTTGGAACTGCACACTCAATCACCACAAGGCATCCTTGCACCACTAGATGGAAGGCTTGGCCTCTCTCCGACTCTCTCAATATTTACATCCTGTCAGCAGCGGCTTTCGTGCCTCACCAAATGAGCGCCTGAACTCAGACAGGGAAATAATCTATTCTGCTCTGACAGGACCAACTTGGGTGAAGTTCTCTCGTCAAGCCATGGAGGCTCTACATGGACAAAGTTGATGGTGTCAGCCAAAGATGGCAAGCCATTTTAGTGGATGATTTTGTGGCACAGTTGTGGAAATTTGATCTCATCTCTGCTGGCTTATACTCGAAGACCTGTCTGCAGTCAGTTTTCTCACAGGTCACAAAGGGACACTATTATCACCTACCACATAAGAGGTGAGGATGGACTGAGTTCAGTCTGGTTAAAGGGATCACAAACACTTCCTGGGACATAGTTAAGCATCCAATACATGCTAACTTGCTCTATACAGTTTCTCTCTTGCTATACTTTATAATTAGTTAAGTGAAATATAGAGAACTAAGACAGTTGGCATCAGTTAAAAGTAGCTGTCAAAGGCAGAGTTTATGAATTTGGAAGCTATACTTCACTGGCCCAGATGAGCAAAGAGATAATCTAGCGTCACTCTGTCTCCACTAGCCATCCCTGGATGTCATTGTTCCTGGGTGAGAAGAACTATTACCATCAGGTAACACGTTTTCCCTGCATCCAGCTAGTTTGTCCCTTTGAAATGCTATATATATATATTCACTGCTTAAGTTTTAATTAAAAAACAAAAAGCAAAAACCCAAAACCAAAACCAAACAAAACAAAAAACATTTATGTTTTGTTTTGAGACAGTCTCACATAGCCCAGGCTGACCTGGGTCTTGCTATATAGCCGAGGATGGCCTTGGATTTTGGTTTTCCTGCCTCCACCTCCAAAGTGCTGGACTTACACCTACATGAGGTCCCATGCCCGGTTTATGTGGGACTGGAGGGATTTCTGTGTGCTTAGCAACCACTCCACCCCCTGAGCCACCTCTCCAGATCTCAAACTGCTTTTTAGTCGCTGGTACTCAGTGGTTCTCAACTTTCCTAACACAGAGACCCTTTAATGCAGCTCCTCATGTTGTAGTGATCCCAACAATAAGATTATTTTCATTGCTACTTTATAACCATAACGTCCCTAAGCTACTGCTTGCTAACAGGGTCATGACCCACAGGTTGAGAACCACTGAGTAACAGCGGCATGGCTCTTCCAAGATGATGAATCCTGGATTGGTCAGGTGCCTCCTAAATATGTTTGAACCTTGGAGGAAAATAATTCAAGCACTTGAAGGAATGTTCATACACATGGCACAAAAGCAGGGGTTTCCATTTGGTTCCCAGGCATGTTAAAGGGCAGGGAGACAAAAGTTACACACGAAACCAAAGGTCTGAATTTGTATGTTCCTAAAGGTCACTCTTGTCATTGTTTTGTTTTGCCTAGAAACATATTTAGCTCGCACATTTAAGTGGTGCACACCTAAGAACCCAACACTTGGGAGACTGGGATAGAAGAGAGGTGGGGTGAAGGCCAGTCTGGGTTCCATAGTGAGCTCAAGACCAGCCTGGGTACCACACACACAGAGGAACTCCATCTTAAAAATACAAGCAAGTGATTTAAAAGTCTTCAACTTTTAAGTTTGAAAGTTCATCTTGCAAGTCAGTTTTTAAAAATTACGTTAGAAATGTTTGAGCACAATAATAACAAACAATAAAAAAAACCTGTCAGTTATCTGACAAAGTTTTCCTCATTAAGAATAAAATCCTGTTATTTGCAGCGAGATGGATGGAACTGAAGGGTATTGTGTTAAGTGGAGTAAACCAAACATAGGAAAACAAGCACTGAGTGTTCCCTCTCATCTGCAGAAGCTAAAAAAGACAGATGACTTGTGTTGATGGAGTTTCTTGTCTCACCTTGCCTACTTTAGCCCCAAATAAACATACAACGACATATATTACTTATTAAACTGTTGGCTGATGGCTACAGCTTCTTATTGGCTAGCTCTTAATTATTAACCCATAACTACTAATATGTGTATTTCTATATGGCCTTATCTTACCAGAGAACGCCTGGAAGTCCTATCTTCCTAGTCTCTATATAGTGTCTCTTCATGGTCTCTCTTTGCCTACCTTTCCCAGATTTCTCCTTGTCTGCTAGTCCTGCCTATCTTCCTGCCTCTATTGGCCAAACAGTGTTTTATTTGTTTTATTCATCATCCAGTAAGAGAAACATATATACAGAAGGACATCCCCCATCAGACTTGAGTATAAAAAAAATAGTGGTAGCAAATAAAAAAAAAGTATATGCAGAAACAATTATATAATTTACATCCATATATATATATATATCAGCATAAAATGATTAGTGATATGTCAAGGAGTTCTTTACATATTATATATTTGTGTATCAGATATAAAAGAACTAGAATAATGTATCTTTTTAATATAGTATTGGGGATGGAACCCAGAGCTTTGCACATATGCTGTAAGTTCTCTACCACTGAGCTGTTAGAAGAGTTAAAACTTAAGTTAAAAATCTCCAAGCTTTAATTTAGTTTATAAAATGGGTATGCTGGTTAGTTTTTCATTGTCAAATTGTCACAATCTAGAGTCTCCTGGGAAGAGAGAACCTCAAATGAAGACTTACCACTATCAGACTGGCCTGAGGGAATTTCCCAGGGGCATTTCCTTGATTATTGATTGAGATAGGAAGCCCTAGCCCATTGTGGGTGGTGCCATCCCTGGGCAGGTGGGACTGGGCTGAATAAGAGAGTTTGTTGAGCAAGCAAGGGGGACCAGCTTTCTTTCCTCCATGTCCCGGCCTCCAGGTTTCTGCCTTGACTTCCTGCCCTGACTTTTCTCAGTGACTGGACATACCCTGGAAGTATAAGGTAAAATAAATTCTTTCCTTCCAAACTTGCTTTCTGTGTTTCTTACAACAACAGAAAGCAAACTAGAACAACTGTTGGGTGAATTAAAGTTCTCTGGCAGGTTTTGATGTTTACAAAGTCTTAAGATTTCCATTTAACAATCTCTCCTGGGGCAAGATAGATGACTTAGTGAATAAAATTGGTGCCACCCGGCCTGGTGACCTGAGTCAAATCCTCACCACATGGCAGAAAGAATGAACTGTCTCCCTACAAGTTGTTCTCTGCCCACCAAGTGTATGCCGTGGGTCATGTACGCCACACCCCAAATAGATAAATATTTCAATTTTTAAAATGTTAAGGTATCTCAGTTTAAGTTCATTCACATTAGAATCCCAAATCTAATAAAAGCCCCTTATATGCAAATTCTCCAGGACACAAGTGTGCAGTCCTTTTGCAACCATAATTAAAAAGCTTCAAATAATGTAGGTTTGATTTAGCTTATCATGTGAGCAAATAATGAAAGCAACTTCTGGACCGCTGGACAGAAGATGTTTGCACTGCAGCTCGGTGGAGGCTGTTGTCTCACCCACCCAGGGCTGCTGTGGATGCTCCAGAGGAGAGTGACACAGGGGCTGTGACGCACAAGGTGACTTTCCTCACATCCGCCTATGGACGAAGGCCTTTTTACAAAAGCAAAGAAAACAAAAAATAGTTGTTTGACTACAGATTTAAAAATTCAGATGGCTCAGTTGGCAGAGTCCTTGCTGTGCAAACATAGCGACCTGCATTTGATCCCTGAACCAATATACAAGGTCAGGCATGGTGCTGGGGAGGTGAATACAGATGGATCTTTGGGCTCACTGACCAGACAGGCTAGCCTAACTAGTGAGTCCTGGATCCTAGTAGAGCCTGTGTCGCTTTTAAAAAGAGGAATGGTGGATGGTATCTGAAGAATGTGTGTGCTGGCCTACACACACACACACACACACACTCACACACACACTCACACATACACGCACACACTCATGTGCACACACACATGCACACATGCACACATACACACACACACACACACACTTATTTTAAACTGAAGGCTAATGAGAGTCAACAGAGGAAGGATGAATCTGTGTCCTGAGGTCCCTTTATCTCCTGGAAATCAAATTCTCTCCAAAGAACTCAAATGTCAGAAACCGCCATTGTGGGAGCCACAGAACCAGGGAAGCCCAGTTCTCACTGCTGGAAACTAGTCAGCTGAGGGTAGGAGAACTTTAAAGGTACACTGACACAAGATAACCCTGCCTTCCATCTTATTTCCCAAGGGCTCATTTATTTTCCTTAAAAGCAGTTTGTTTCCCCATAAATGATACTCCTATCCCTTTGTCTTCCCCTGAAATGATGACACGTAAAACCCAAATACTAACCACCTCCTTGAGCCTTATCCCATTCTTCACAGCTATCTCTTTCGCCAGGTTAATTCACAGCCCCTCAATCAAGTGTGTAGAGAAAACACCTATCACTCATACTTGGTCGACAGCACCATTTGACATGTCTATTGACTGCTTTTCTGTAGACTCATTTCCTTTTCATATAAACATACTGTGAGTTCTCCAGTAAGTTTTATTTTGATCTCAGTGGCTAGTCTACTCAACTTTTGGCTACAGTAGTATAGTGTCTGACTTCACTTTTCCTCTTTCCTCTGTGTGTGTGTGTTTGTGTGGTGTATGTGTGTGCTAAGTGTGATGTAGGTTTATATTTTGTGTGCACATGGAAGCCAGAGGACAAGGCCCTGTGTCCTCTTCTCTTGCTCTCACCTTATTTTTTGAGACAAGGTCTCTCACTGAGCTGGGGTCTGCCTGTTGCCATCACCCTCCATCTGTCAAAAGCTGGTGGTATGGATATGCATCACCACACCTGGCTTCACAAGGGCACTGGGGATCTGAACCCAGGTCTTCACGGTTACTTGGTAGGCACTCTGCCAACAGAGACATTTGGTTACCAGCCTAAACTTCCCGCCTGCCTTTAAAGTTCCTCCAAGCAAGCCTTGACTTCCCAGTTTGCTATTGCTCTCCCCCGCCCCCGCCCCCATCTAGAGCATTGCCTGAGAGGACATAGGGAGTGCTTAGCCACGGCTTTTTATAGACACTGTTTCTGAATTTGCTGTGTGTTCTTCCTGCTTGTTAGAACCACACATACTACAGACATTTGGACAGAGTCCAAGGCTTTGGGAGACGTTATCATTCTAGTTCGAAGGTCATGCCAGCCAGAGACAGGACTGCAGATTGTACAGTATGCCAAGTAATATCACACATCTATCAGAGGAACAAGGCTATGATTATCCCATGGAGACCCGTGAGTCAGCCCTGAGGGAAGGCTGTTCCTGTGTGTCACTGACTTATCTGTGTCATCCATACCTGGTAAGCCACTTCACCAAGTGGCACTTGACTCTGTCTTACGTCCCTGGTAGGAGTTGTTCTGGATTTGTTCTTTCTGTACCCATCATTGTAGTTTCTCCTCTTCTGCTATGATAAACACTCTGACCAAAAGCAACTTAAGGGAGGAGAGGATTTATTTTGCTAATACTTCCAGGTTGCAGTCCATCACTGAGCATCAAGACAGGAACTCAAGCAGACAGTCACATGACATCCACAGCAGAGAGAAATGAAGGCACCCATGCAGCCTGCTCTCTCTCATCTAGATTTCTCCTGTCTTAAATAGTCCAGGACCTAGGGCATGGTGCCACCCACAGTAGGCTGGGTCTTCCAACATCAATTAACAATCAAGATGATGTCCCATAGAGATGCTGTCAATCTGATCTAAACTATTCCCCAATTGAGACTCAAGTTGCAGCCAATTGACGTAGAAAAAACTAGCCACCACACCAACACAACACATCAAAAAAGAAAAATGTGTCTTGTTTAAGTCTTGTTGTTATTGTTTGAGATAGAGTCGTTTTGAAATCCTGATCCCTCTGTCTGAATAAGTGGATGGTGCTTGCTGTTTTCAGCTGCTTTTTATGTATACTTGAAAAGAAATTGTTAAAAATAAATAAATTTTAGCTGAAAGGGTAGTATACAGGCCTGATTTCAAAATTCAGAGAGCCTAAGGTAGTCAAATGAGCCTGTGCTACATGGTGAGTTTGAGGCCAGTCTGGTTACATAGTGAGCCCTTGTCTCAAAACCAACAAGCAAAGTAAAATTTCAGTTTGTTAATTATGTTAATTCCTTAATTCCTTTGAGGACAGAGGTCACTGGCTCAGGTTACAAGATTCAAGTAACATGCAAGGACAGGTCTTCTCCCTAGGAAGGCTGGGAAGTGCCATAGATAATCTAAGCACCTGTTTCCATTCGATTAAATCAGACATGAATGGAAACTTGAGGAAATCACTGGGGGCCTGTGGAGAGAGATGAGCCATGCCATTTCAAAAATGGAGCTGCAAGCCTTTTAATATTCCATCCATGTGACCTCTCCTTGTTCCAAATTGGTTGTCACTGGAAGTTTAGTGGAAGTAGAGAAATTTGGAAGACAGAATGGGCTTAGAGGAGGGCACTCTGAATCTACTCCATGAAACCCAGATTCAGGAAGGCTGAGGATGATTGACATCTGCATGGCATTTTTCAAGTCCTTAACAAACATCTATCTATCTATCTATCTATCTATCTATCTATCTATCATCTATCTATCTATCTTTCCTCCCCCCCTTCCTGGCTAACTTCCTATTTAAAAACATCCTGGTCGGACTCTAGATATCCCCACTTTTAGATGGGGATCAGAGATCTGGAGAAGTTTATTTCTATGGATTACCCAACTTGGTAACTGTAGGAGCTGGTACTTGAACCCAGGTCCTCTGACTGACTTCCATGCCATTACTATGTGGGGAAACAGGAAGAGAGATAGGAACTACCATAGCACAATCTATAAGGAGGAAGATACGGTCTCAGCCACCAAGAAGCTCTTGGGCTTAAGAGGGACAAGGGCCAGTGTTTTAAATTAGACTTCTCAATGATCTGTGCTCACATGAGTCAACACTCCCCTCTTCTGTGAACCAAAATAATAATGGCAGTAGAAACTTTTTGTGGGGACAGCATGGTGGCTCAGGAGGTAAAGTGCCTGCCTCACAAGCTTGATGACCTAAGTTCAGTTCCCAGAACCTATAAAAAGGGTGGTGGAAGAGACCTGATTCCACAAAGCTGTCCTGTGACCTCCACATGTCATAGCAATGGATACATCTCCCCATACACACACCATGCCCCCTGCCTGCTCTCTTTCATACACAATAATAATAACAATATAATAAAAATAATAAAATAATAGTAATAGAAAACCTTTTGTCAAATATGATAAATCCCTTGTTTAAGATATTTTATATTTTGGGAATTTCATACACATAAATGACTTCTGTTGCTCATTTCCATCTCCCTTGTTATCCTCTCTCACCTGCTCCTCTTCCTCCTGAAACTTTCACTTCTTCTTTCCAACAAATCTCCCCCACCAGCCCCAGCTCCTACATTTATTTTCACTTGTTTTCATTTTGTGCTGCTTGGAGTTTTATTAGGGCTGCTTACACAAGCATGGGCAGGGAGCATGGGCTACTTACTAGTGGCTACACTGCTGAAGAAAATGACCCCCTCCTCTAGCAAACATTAATTACCAACAGCTCCTCAGAAGGGAAGGCGTTTTATAAGCCTCTCCCATACCCCGGGTGGCATGTTGACAGGTGACGTCTTGTGCAGGTCTTATGTAGCTAGCCACAGTGAAAGTATGAGTGCAGTGGTGAAGTTTGTGTCCAGCAGACAACATTTCACAGTACTCCTCCCCGTTTTACAGCTCTTGCATGCTTTTGGCTCTCTCTTTCACACTGTCCCCTGAACCTTTAGGGGTGGGAAGTGGTGTAAGGCTCAGCACTCAACAGTCACTTATTCTCAGCACTTTGAGCATTACCAGCATTGATTATCACCTACTGCAAATTGGTGCTCTTCTGATCAAGGCAGAGAGCATCATTGACAAATTTACAGGCATAAATACACATATCGAGAAGGGGGTTTGATACCGCATCCATTCAGTGAAACAATAGTAGTAGGTTCTTCCCTAGAGCCCATGACCTCCTTATCCATGGGTCTTTAACCAGGACTATAGCACCAGGCAATGACTTCTGTGTTGAGCCTCAAAACCAACCAGAAAATGTTGGTTACACCTGTAATAGGCATGCCACTATTGCAACAGTGGGCATGTCTTGCTGGTAGGTTACTACTGTAGTTCACAGGATTCAGGGATAGCTAAGATTATTGGTGACTTCCTTTCCCAGCCATTCTGGGGAAGCTTCTGGCATTATGAAAACTATCCACCAGGGTAGAAACTTCTCATTCAGTTCTAGGTGGCTTTCTCTATATCCTAAATGCCTCATTATAATTTTAAATTTTTATTTATATGTGTATGTCTTTGCACACACACACACACACACACACACACACACACACACACACACACCCCTTTTCTATCCTCACTCTCCTTTTTATTGTACCTTGTATGTGTTAAGTAGAGCCCTGCTTCTGAGATCTCTGAGATACGCCCCCAGTCCTAGATCAATTCTTTAAAAAGTGCTAGCATACACACTTCTGGTTTTGCTTTTCCACTCATGTATCTGGAAGTTATTTCTGCATCTATGTGTATAGTTGATCTTGTTTTTAAATAGCTGCAATTCATTCCTGGCATATGAATTCATCATAGTTGATCTAACTAGTCTCTTAACCTGTTACTGATGCTAATGTTGCCTCTCTGTGCCTTTTTATACACATTCAGACACACGTTTAAGGGTACCTTTCTAGAAAGGGAATTTCCAGGTCAAAATATTTGTAGTATTTTAAATTCTAGTGGTTACTGTCAGATTTCTCTTTATTGTATCCATGCTGGTTAATTGCCCACTTGACAGAGTTTAGACTCCTGGGAGATCAGGCTCTGGGCATGCCTAAGGGAGATTATCTTGATTTCCTTAATTGAGGTGGGAAGATGGATCATTGTGGGTGGCATCATTCCCTGGCTGGGATCCTGGACTGTCAAAATGGAGAAAGTGATCTGAGCAGTAGCACACATTTATTCTCTCTCCCGAACTTGAGTGGGATGTGTCCAGCTGCTCTGGGCCCCTGTTGTCTTGATTTCTCCACCACAGGGGATGATGCCCTTGAAATGTGAATCAGAGCAAACACTTCCTCCCCCCTGAGGTTGCTTTGGCCAGAGTATTTCATCACAACAACAGAAAACAAAAACTAAGACAATGTCTGCAACAATTTTATGGCTTACCAATGATAGTTGGCACAGTTCCTTATCACATACCTTTTACTGAAGCAGTGTGTTCCTCACATTTTAAAGCTATGCCCAAATCTTAAGCAACAGTACAATTCCAGTATGGTTTTAATTTTCATTTATCTTATTATGAGATGGATGGGAGATCTTCTATGTGTGTGTGTGTGTGTGTGTGTGTGTGTGTGTGTGTGTGTGTGCGCGCGCGCACGCGTGTGTGCAAGCACATTTGAGAATGGGATTTGAGAATGGGCAAGCGTAAGTGTCTGGAGGTCAAAGGCCAAGCCCAGTGCTGGTTTTCAGGTGGTCTCTATAACAAAGGTGTTTTTTGAGACAGGGACTCTCATTGGCCTTAGACTCACTACTTAGCCTAGGCTGACTAGCCAGTAAATCCCAGGAATCACCCTGTTTCCATCTTCCTGGTGCCTGGATTACAAAAGCACACGCTACCATGCCCAACATTTTAAATGTGGATTCTGGGAATTAAACTCAGGTCCTCATCCTTGCAAAGCAAGTGCCCTACTAAATGAGCCATCTCTCCAACTCCTTGAAATCTTGATTGAGAAACTTTTTGGCCAATGCATTCACCTCCGTTTTTATATATAGCTTTTTTTTAATTTTTAATTTTTTTGGTAACATCTGATATGTCTTCTCACTAGTTTCTTTATTTGGACTTTTGAGTTATCTTGCACATTTCCTTAGTCTATTCTATGTAGCCATAACAAAATACTTGAGGCCAAATACTTTTGAATATAGTTTATTTGGCTTAGTTTTCAAGGCTAACAGCACCAGTCCATGGTTGGGGGAGGAGGGAGGTGGCTTCAACTGGTAAAAAGCCTGCTTGGCTGTGTCACTGATGGTAGAAAAACACTAAAAGAAACAGCTATGTGTAGAAGGGGCCACACACATGTTGGGGCCTCAGTTTATAATAGCTTGCCCAGGCAAGTACCTATGTCATCCAAGACCTATGTCAAACCTTCTCCAGGATGGGACCCATGGCTTAATCTCTACGTTCCACTGAGCTCCACCTTTTAAAAGTCCCACTGTCTCCCAATATCGCCACACTCAGACAAGCTTCCAGTCATGAATTCTTCAGGGCCTCATTTAAACCAAAGCAACTTCCTCCAGAAAACCGTACTTTTATTTGGCCAAGTTATTTATGGCTTAATTTAAGGGAAATCAGCATTTCTATTTCTTCCTATATAAATAAAGGGCATCTTTACACTGATTCAAAGCATAAAGTAGATTTAAACGGGTACATTTGGGAGGTAGTTCAGTAGCTGAGAGTGCTTGATGTCTGAGCATGAGGACCTGAGTTCGAATGCTGGTACCTGATAGCCAGGTGTGTCTGTAACCAAAGCAGTGTATGGGATGAAGACGGAAGGATTCGTGGAGCTTGCTGGCTGCCAGCCTCTCTCTGGGTTCAATGAGAAACCTGCCCCCTGAAAATAAAGTGGAGAATGAAAGAGCAGGATGCCTAACCTTTCCTTTGGCTTCCATCCATATACACATGCCCCTGAACATGAGCACACATACCATGCACGCAATCACATATACACATATACAAATTAACAGAGGTACTTGGCAAAGGATGATTACTTGTGAAGTTTAACTTAAAAGGTACAAGGACTGAATTCAATGGTTCTGGAGTGTTCCAGGAAAGAGTAACAATGGGGCATATACTGGGGTGGGGCCCACAGACAAACTTGAGATCTCTTCAGGATGTGAAGCCCCCAGGAGGATACCTCTTACATTAGGTGAAGGATGAATGGGAAGGTGCTTTAGCTTTCAACTTGAGCCACAGGGTGGTAGTAATTCTATGAGATGGAGGTTGAGAAAGATCTTGGACGAAGGCTTACTTAAAAGGCCAGACTCAGAGAACCTTTGGGGCCACATGCCATCAACTGCAAACAAGTAGGATGCTCACTGGGACTTCCAAGAACCTCCATGATATCTTTCTTTGAGTTAAAAATAAATGGCACTCCTTCTGCAAATGCATAGGTCTATGCCTTGTTGAGGAGTATGTGATCTGTTTAGCTTCTTCTCATTCTACTGTGTCTGGAAGACACATCGCTAACTGAGGCTTCCGACTCACTAGTTCTCTATGCGTACCCAGCAATCACCCCTGGTCCTTACATTCTCCTTCTCATTTAGACCCTGGTTTATTTATTTCAAGACCTCCTAGTCACATAAATCTATCTGCTTGCTTATCTGATCTGCTGTCTTAACCTTTCTTAAACTTTCTATAGGATGTTGAAAAAGACTAAGTGATTAATTCATCTTGGTAACTATAAATCTCAGAGACAAGCTTTTTGTCAATACTGAAGAAGTTCCTACCATCCAATTTGAAGATGGCCCAGTTGAAAGCAGACCTGGTGGTTTCATAGAACAAGTTTTGCATTGCAAGTCAAGATCACTGATGTTAAGCCAGCCACTCTAGGTTGAAACCATCAATTCAAGACCCTGACTTTGACTCTAGTACCAAGCCACTAGGTAGATGACATCTCTCTCCAAGGAGTATTGACTTTACCCTTCAAAGTCAGAAGAGACAGGGATTCTAACAAGGTCTATGTTCCAACTACCATTTTCAGTTCATTTCCTGTACTGCCTCACTGAAACAGCAGATTAAACATAATCATCAGTGCCAGCTGAGTACTGCCACCCCAAGAGTTCTCTTCCTTAATCTTCTCCATTCAGCCACACCACGGGGGGCTTCTCAGGTGGCTGGCCTGAGAGCAAGGTGACCAACCCCATGCTAGAAGAGCAGCTGCATTGCTTAGTCACTGACAATTCTCCACTCCAGGTGCACTGCCCTCTCTGGGCCAATTGAGCTCAGTGGAAGGTAGTTAATGTAATCACACTCAGCCCAGCTATCAGTCAATGGGCTTCCAGTTAGCCATTTCTCTCCATACCCACAAGGATAGAAGCAAGCAGGCAAAGCCACAACTTAAGGAAAAAAAACATTGTCTCCATCCTATCTCCTCACACTTAAAAGCACTCACTCCCCTTCTCTCTACACAGATGTCAGGCTGCTACCCAGCCTGTCTGGTTCTTATTTGTATTCCCTGTTTTGCTACTCAAGACACATCAGCAACTCCACCCTCCATTTCTCTCCACCTCACCCTCAATGCCTCAGAGAAATAGAAAAAAAGCTTGTCTTCAGTAAACATTTGAGGAAGACCCCTGTCTTGGATAAACATGGCTGTGAGGGGTTGTGGTTTCATTCCACTGTGCCTCATTCCCATAATTATCAATGAGTAAACATTGCTGGCTCGTGATGCTCATATTGTTTTCTGATGACTTTGATCTCTTTTCCTAGTGCAGTTTGCTTTTCATTTCTCCCCTACCTCTCCCCTCCTTGCTTCCTTGGCCTTCAAGTGTTGAAATTTCCGCCCAAATAAAATAACACTCAGCACCAACAACACTGGCTGTGCTGGCTAGGCTCACCAATTTGACTCAAGCTGGAGTCAATTGAGAAAATGCCTCCTTCAGATTGGCCTGTAGGCAAGCCCGTGCCGTATTTTCTTAATTAGTGATGGATGGTGAGGGCCCAGCCCATTGTGGGTGATGCTACTCAGAGATGGTGGTCCTAGTTGAGCAAGCCATGGTGAGTAAGGCAGTAAGCAGCAATCTTCTGTGGTCTCTGCATCAGCTTCTGCCTCTATGTCCTCTCCTGGTTTGTGTTCCTGTTTTAGCTTCTCTCTGAACTGTGATTCAGGAGACGTAAGCCAAATAAACCCTTTCCCATCCAAGTTGCCTTTGGTTATGGTGTTTCATCACAGCAACATTAATCTTAAGATACTGACTCACCAGATTGTAAATGGGTCAGCCAAGGGCCTGTTGTATTGATGGTCAATCAGTAGCCTACACTTGTTTAAATGTAAAAGTTATCTTTTTATTGAGAGTCACAATTAAGAAATCTCAAAAAAAAAAAAAAAAGTATTTCATGGTTTATAGGATATGCTTTAAGCTAGTATCCTAGGCAATTTCCTTCCTTAGAATTTTTCTTGAGATCTTAGATTCCTGATGCTCTTGGGATCACTGGCTAGTGCAGCCATGCTCAGAGTTAGAGCATGCCCTCTTTCTTGATGAATTTAGCTCATGAAGCTGTTTTGTGAACTTAGTGAATCTCAACAATCATGTAGCTGGTGTGATGCTTGTGGCTATAATCCCAGCACTCAGGAGCTGCAGCAGGAGAGCTGCCTCGAATTTGAGGCCAGCCTTGACAGAGTGGGACAATGAACTGCTTGCTGGGAGATGGTTGCTTCTGTCTGGAGGTTTAGCATCTTCCAGGCAGACTTAATAAATATTCAGCAGGCGCTCGGGCGGGCGGTCCAGCCCCATGTGCGCCCTTTGCATAAAGATCCATCCCAGCTACTCGTTCACAAGCAGTTTTACTTGGTAATTTACGAAAAGTGCTGGCTGAACTCTACACCTGCCAGTATTTCAGCAATTAGCTTAGGATGCAAAATGATTTCTAAATTAAGGTTCTGGACGTGTAAAATCAAGAGAGCCTGATCATGGGCACCACAACTTTGACAGCTAATGAATAATGAGAGATCACAAACTAGGACAAGTCCTAGGGCGTCTTACCAGGTGATAAAGACTGTCATACAAATCTATAACACGCAGGTGAAGTGCAGGTCAAAGACCGAAGGTGTAAGAGACACCCGGATCAGTTATTCAAACCCGCTTCCTTTTAGCTACTCTGTACAGAGTGAGGATTAGGGCTTGGACGTTTTAGTAGCATAAACTAGAGTGACATTTTAGTCAGGTGAAAGGTTAAACCGGTAGAGGCTGACAAAACGCCAGGAAACCCCAGAAATGCCGGAGAGCCCAGGTAACTTGAGAATAGGTTACCTATGAACCTGCTAAGGAGGGTGGCGTCGGGGGACCCGTGCCTGGTTCCTCCCGGACAGAACTTCCATCCCAGAAAGAGGAAAGTGTGAGCAAGGAAGCGGGAGTGGGAGGAGGAAGGTGGGGAGAGGAGGAGGCCGGCACGACGAGCGGAAGGAGAGGAGGAGAAAAAAGAGGGAGGAGGAAGCAGAGGAAAAGGGAGGAAAAGAAGCAGGCGGCGGAGGAGAAGGACCCGCCCCTCCCGGCTTCTTCCTGGGCTGGGCATCTCCCGGGCCTCCCCGGGACCGCCGCCCTTGACTATTCTCCGGGCTCAGGGGGACCCCCGAGGACGCGTGTCCCGCTCCGAGCAGCGCAGCGCTGGGAAGAGGCCCCAGGCTCGCGCCTCGCGCGTCCCCGCCTCGCGCGCTCCCACCCCAGCCCGCGCGCGCGCGTGCACCCGTACACACGCTAGCTCTCCGGGCATGCGCAGTGGGCGGCGCCGCTCCGGGCCGCCTCTTGCTGCCGCCGCGAGTAGGAAGCGCGAGCGCCGGGCGCCGGGCTGTCAGTGAGCGTGGGGCCAGCCAGCGGGCGAGAGAGCCGGAGAGAGCCAGAGAGAGCGGCTCCGCTCCCAGCTCCGAGCAGCGCAGCGCCGGCCCGGCTCTCCCCGGCCACCGCCGCCGCCACCGCACCTCTGCACCGCCACCTCGGCCGCCGCCCCCGCCCACCCCGGCCCTCCCCGGCTGCTGCTCCCCGGCGGAGGCAAGAGGTGGTTGGGGGGGACCATGGCTGACGTTTACCCGGCCAACGACTCCACGGCGTCTCAGGACGTGGCCAACCGCTTCGCCCGCAAAGGGGCGCTGAGGCAGAAGAACGTGCACGAGGTGAAGGACCACAAATTCATCGCCCGCTTCTTCAAGCAACCCACCTTCTGCAGCCACTGCACCGACTTCATCTGGTAGGTGCGCGCGGTTGCCCGGGGGACCCAGGAGCCACCTTTGCCCGGGGACTGGGGCTCGGGGACGCCTCCAAGCCCAGGCGCGTTCACACTCTCACGCACAGGACTCCTCCAAGAACTTAGAGTGCCTGGCCGGAGTCCGAACTCTCGCCTGGAGTGACAGGCGCGCACCCACGCGGGACACTCCCTGGGAAGTGGCCGGGCACTGCCCCGCATGCCTTGCCCTGCAAGGGACTCTTGGCCCGGAACGGGGGTGACACAAATGGCGGGGGATGGGGTGGTCCCCTGGCTTCTTCTGGGGCGCACGGGTCTTCCCCGTAGCCAAGCCGACACTGGCCCGATGGAACCGAAGGAAACGGGAGGGAGAGAAGGCTGGGGGCAGAGGGGACCCGAGACGCGCGACCAACACGCCCCGGAGTAGCGGGGAGCCGCTGCGCTCCGCTCCAAGTTGCTGGCGAGCCAGGCTGGGCGCGTTCCGGGGAGTGTTTGTACCTCGCGTCGGGCTGGGACTCCGCTGGAACCTTGGGTCCCTGCCTACTGTAGGCTGTTTCTACTGGGCACGGAGACTTTGACTTTTCTGGGTGAGCCCAGAGGAGGGAGGGTGGGGAGAGAGAGAGAGAGCGAGAGATGGGAGGCAGCAAACTGTTGAAAGCTTGCAGTGGGGGAGGAGGGCTAACCCAGCAGGCAAATGGCAGAGGACAGAGGGAGTCATTTAAAATAGACCCTGTCAACAGGAGATTAGATTTGTAACCCTGTTGATGAGGACAGAGGGCTTATTTAAGACAGATACTGTAATGGCTAAAGGTGTCAGCGTTCAGGTGATTTCCAGTGAACGCCGAGCATTGGTAACCGAGGGGTTTAATATATGGAAGGGTTCAGGGGTCTCTCTGGAGCCTGCAAAACTAGGTGAACTTGTGTTTATGCTGATTTATGCTTTTTTTTTTTTCTGGTGAGAATTATAGCTTTCATCTGGTTTTCAAAAATGTCAGTGAACCCCCTATCCCTCCGCCCCCAAATCCCAATGGTTAGCAATCTGGGACTAACAGAACGCCCAGCCCCCTTCCCTCCCACCACTTTGACAGTTCGACACTTCATGTTTTTGGAGTATGGAGTTCCTTATAAGCAAGAGCTATGGCTGGGACTCCTTAGCTCCCTCCTGGGTGGGGAGCTGCAAGGGGGTGGCTGTGCACCGAGACACCAGCCAGTTACTGGGCTGGCATAATGCATGTTGGGGTTTCAAAGTGTATATAGGATGGATGGCTCTGAATCCAAGTAGAGAAAAGAATTAAGGGGGGGGGTCCCATCATCGCGGTGCCAATAAGATGGGTGGTTTTCCCTTCCTTTTAAGAAATCATTCAAAAATGCACATTGGCGAGCAACACAGCCACTCTGCAGTCTCCATAATGTAGTTAGCGTCTGAAGCAATTGAACTCAAGGAGCGGGTGACCGTAGATAAGGCTACGTAAGAGCAAAGGGAGGATATTACATTTGGCAGTTTGCAGCCTCCTGTGTTAACTCTGAGATTCTGTTCAAAGGGGACAGACTGCTGATTACTTCTGCCGGAAGTAGATAAGTTAGAAAAAGGACTTACATTATTACCAAGTTAACTAACGAATCTCCACGATCAGTGCCCAGAGAACCAGTCCCCGGTGAAGTGATGAGGTCTTTAGGTCACCAGGTGCACTGTGATATGGAAGAAAAGATTCTGGCTTCCTTCCCAGTCTGAGTAGTTCCCCCAAGCATGTGCTTCACTTAATCTAAAAGCAGCAGGTTTGACGGCTAGGGAATCCCCCACCAAGATCATTTTGCATAGATTTAATTTCTCTCTTTTCCTTCATTATGGCTTCTATGAGTCTTTCATTTACAGTTTTATTTCAGTATGTAAGCACTGGTATTTTAAAGCTATGTTTGGATTTAATTTTTGGGGGGGTATGACTTTAAGATAATTATAAAGAAATGTGGAGTGCTTTGTAAATTTAAAATGCTATGCAGAGCAAGAGATTATGAGCTGCCTCTGAGAACATTTTGATGCAGTTCATTCTGCTGGAACTGTATTTATTTATAATCAAATACCCACACCAGGGCTCTCGCCTTACTGAGTCAATTCTCTAGAATGATTTATAAGTGTGGGGTGGTCTCAGTGTATGCTTTGAATGCCATTGGTTCTCAATGAAAATTAGATCAAGGTGTTTTATCAAATTGGGTGACTTCAGCCAAAATTAAATGTAGACAGTGGTGCTATTTGGCAATTTCTAGATACACACTGGAACAAACTTCTAACAAGTTACTTCTTAGTTGTCTTTAGGGCGGAGAAAAAAAATATGTACTTTGTTCAGGAATAAAAGTAAGCCTCCCCCCCCCCCCTGTTTTAAAACCACAAGCTCTGTTTTGTCATTTGAATATTGTAGTCAACAATTTTGGGTATGAAGTCATGTTCTTATTTTGAAATTTAGGAATCAATCGCAAAGCAGAAAAGGCTAGAGAGAAGCTTGGTAATAGTTGAGCGGTTGTTTATAGGCAGACTCACTCGTCTAGTTTTAAAAGATGAATATACACTACACACGTTCATTTAGTTAGACACTTCAGCACATTTTTTTCTTATCAAGCCATTGTGTTCCAAGTATAGACGTTTAAACCAAGTAGAACACTTGTTCATGTAACTTGTTACGATGTGGTCTCAATGAAAGGATGCTAAGATACTTGTTCTTATTTTCTTTTCCAGGGGGTTTGGGAAACAAGGCTTCCAGTGCCAAGGTAAGCTGCCTCAGTGGGCTTCACTTGCAAATACATGCGCTGGGAAACTGTGCCTCTGCTCTCTTTTTCCCTGTGGTCTCAAAGATACATTATTTAGATAATGTTTCAAAAGACAAGTGATGTTAGTATGGCCCTTTTAAGATAAATGTCACATGGTATTGTCTGCAATCCACATATCCAACTGCCTTTTTCTCATCGAAAAAAGCAAAAAAGCAAAAGCCTTCCTATAATTTTATTTTTTGCTGAGAACATTCTTGTCAGAAACTGCTGTCTTTGTGTGGGTGTTGGGGGGGGATCACTTCATATTCATGTGGCATTTCTTTCCCGTTCTTCTTTGTTTTGTTCCTCATCATCCCCCCATACCTTGGGTTCTCAAAGCAATTAATTTTAGGCTATACATCACTCTAAGGAAGTAATGCAGATCACCTAGTGTCACCAGGAACAAAGTCTTCATACCTTGACATGACGCCAGCTATATGAAAATGATTGACAGTTCTAGTATCACTGTGTGGTGTGCCTTTCCTTCAGCTTAAGTTTATGACTACATGAGTGCTCTCCTGTGGCAACACCCACTGGCCTTCCTCTTGGATCTACAGTTGAGTTTGTGCTCACCCAAACTGAAGCCACCATCACTTATCTAACATTTTATATTCTTTGTCTTATCTATTGCATTGGGTAAATTACTCCTTTTTTTAGCTTGCAGAGGCTTTTTAGTTTCGCTAGCTCACCTTCTGGCTTGCCTGCTCATCATCTATAGCATGTTTATTTCCCATCTGGGCATAGGTTTATTATTAGGGCGAGTGGAAAGTACATTCTAGCCTGGAAAATATTGTCCTAAGACTGTCTCTTATTAAGTGCATTAGGGAAAGGCACTGTATGTGCTTTTCTGTTTTACAAGTGATGGTGTATTACTAAGTTGATTATCTTTCTGTAAACTTCCAATTTGGTGAGCTTGTTTCTGATAGACATATTAGAGAGGGGACATTTTACAGCATAATGATCATTAATACTGTACCTTTCTTAATTCCATGATGTGCTTTAAAACCCTGATTGAATGAGTCAGTTTGAGGGCTCCATTTGGAAATGAACGGATATTCCTTTTAAACAGAATAAAGAGGAAAGCACATTGGAGTGGCCTCTATAACAAATGAAAGGAAGACCTTGGTTTTTAAAGTTGTGGACCTGAACTTTATAGGTTAGGTTTGGGTCTAGCTTGGGATGTGATTTTAGGTAGTTGAAAGATGCAGATGAGATCTGAGTCTGTTACTGTTTTGATAGTGGCTTTGGTTTGGGTCAGTGCCTATGGAAACTTACAAGAAAAATATTAACTGAATTTCCTCTCACATTACTTGTCCCGGAGAAAGTAGGTATGTTGTTTTAAAACTATATCTTTTCCTTTTCTTCCATGAAAATGATTCAGTGTCAAGTGGGCAGGTTTTGCTGCTGAAATCATAGGGTGGCCATGATGCAAGGTCACCAGGACTTCTGTGAGACATCCTGCACAGCATATACCGATCTTCCAATGGATTCTCAGGCTAATAGCCTCACACCTTCATAACTCCCTTTTACATGATTTTTTTAAAGTACACACATAGCCTCTTTAAAAAATGAAATAGCACACCCCTTTCTCTTTCCATCTCTCCCAGGGATAATGCCTTTTAAAAACAACCCTTTAGTCTGTTTGCACATAATTATAGTTGTAAAAGAGATGGAACTTTTCTGTTATTCGTGCAGGTGTATTGTTTTCCCTCTGTATATGCTAAATAGCCATTCATGCTACCGTCAGCTCTTCCTGATTCTGTGCAGTGGCTTCATGTGTGGTTATTTATCCTTGTCTCCACTGCTGGGCATTTCAGTTGCTACTAAGTTCTCATAGGCACCACGATAGAGAGCATCTCTGGGAACTAGGGTATTTGTAGAACGGCTACCCAGAAGTGTGGATGTGGCATTTTAAATTTTAATGAGTACTGTAAAGTTGCTGTCCAAAAGGGCTCCAACATATAGTTCACTGTGAATGTAAAGGATGCTTTCCCATCCCTTCACTCTCTGGGTAGAGGGGTTGCTAGAAAAATCAGCTCTATCTCTGCTAACGTCAGAGAGGAAAAGGGCCTTACTTTCAACTTCTGTTTCCTGGATTAGTAGCCATTTATGTTTCTTCTGTGATTTGCCTGACTAGATTAACAGTAATACTGGATTTACAATAATACTGGATTTACAAACAACACAAAGTGAAGAAGTAGGCTTTATGTCCAGTTCTTTGCTTTGAGGAATTTAACTTCCAGTTGCTTTAAGGGATAGATTCCCCTAGTGCAGACACACATTTTATTTCACAGTAACCTTTTCTAGGATGGAGGTATTTCAAGGTGATATCTGCTCGCTACATCTTGTTTAGTTTGTATCATCTGTGCTTGACTCCTTGTGGCTATATTGTATCTTATTGTGGTAATTTAATTAAGAAAGATGCTATGCCCAGGACAGTTCTTTTAATCCCCCAGGAGTCCTTATCTAGCCTGCCTTGCTTTTAATACCTCCTTAAAATGAGTGTTCCTCTGAACACTTCACCGTTTTATAATACATTTCATCTTGTTCTCTGACCTCTTTCCCTTTGATGACCTCTTTCTCTTTGAATCTGATTGTTAGAATGTTATTCCTATTCAGGAGAAAGGCACCTGCCACACCTGGCCCTGAAACGTTTTAGATTGTTGATATATTGGGTTTTGACTACCTGGTGACAGTAGTTTCTAGTTACAGAAACAGTTTGTTGGATTGGTCAGTAGGTAAAATAGTTGTAGCATGTGTTCCCTCTTTCCCCTCCCTCCCTCCTTCCCTCCTTCCTTCTTCCCTTCCTCCCTGTCTTTTCTGTCTCTTCTTCTCCTGCTCCTTTCTCTCTCTTCCTCTTTTTTTTTGTTTGCATATTTTTCAAGCAAGACTCACATAATCACATATCCAAGTCACAAGTAATAAGCTCTCATAATTTTGCTTAGTGAATAAGAATTACAACACTAAAATAATAAGTGAATTTTAGCCCTAAAAGCCATGTTTGTAATCTGTGTTCATTAAGAAAGGATTTTATCATCACGTGAACACTTAAGTTTATTTCCTTGACCCAAGATTTGACATAAATGGAATTGGGGAAACTTCTGGAAAAGCTTTTGAGTTATTCTCACTTTCCCAAAGTGGATGTTGTACCATTCTTATTCATATTGCATTGTGGATAAATAACTCTCAAAAGTGATATTACCGGGACTGGTAACCCAGGAGGATCCTATTTGAGAATTTACTGTCTAGATGATGATAAAACCAAGAGCCTTAATACTGGGGAGAAGAAAAAAGTTCATGGTAGGCCCAGAAGCCATGAAATAGCTTCCTTAAGTTCTCCAGGTATCAAGACAGCCTTGTCCTTTTGTAGCTCTTAGAGGTTGGCCAGGAAGCTCACGTTCTCCTTTTGGATGCTGGCTCACAGTTTTCTGCTTCCTGATTTTTTATTTGGTGACTCCCGTGTTCACCCACATTTTCCTTTTCCCCCTCTTTCTTTTCAGAGAAACAGAAGTAGATTTGTTTGGTCTAGCATGGTTCACACTGAGTTTGTCTGTTAGTCAGGGAGGTCTGTTTCCAGGGAGGATTTCTATTGTGCCATCAGCTGCTTCCAAATACAGTTGTCTAGGACAGTCCTTGGTACTGCTCTCTCAGAGGCTGGTCCTCTGGGGCTATCTGCTACTTTCACTACTGGAAATGGGAACAAGAGCCAAGTCATTTTTTTTTCCTTCTCAGAGTTAGCAACAGCCCTGCCCGTCTCTAATTACAGCGGTGGACGCAGCCTCTGAAAACATGACCTGCTTATTTCAAATGCCTTGCAGCTGCTCACATAGTTTGTTGCATTTAGCTAGCCTCTGAATTTTTCTTCCATTTCTTTTTCTATTCTTTCTCTTTTGCTTAATTTCACACATTAAAATGAATTCCCAGTCCAGGCTGTTTGGTTGTGCTATCTGTAAGACAGCATCCAAAGTCAGTCCCGCATGCAGCTATAATTAGTAGGAGCCCGTGACACTGCAGGGTCAACCTTGGACTCTCAGAGCTCTGCATTTCTGCATTTCTCCACTGCTCAGTGGTTAGTGATCTTGAACTACTCTCTTGCTAGGGACATACATACCGTATCCTGTCCTTTACCTGAGACTCTACTGTAGCTCCAACTATTCAGTAGTTTATCAGTCAGTTTTCTTTCTGCTTTGCTGGTGACATTTTATTTTGAATCCCTGTTAACATACCTGACCAGGATGGGTTTTGCATTCCCTCAAAACAGTGAAAATTGGTGTTTGATTGGGAAATAGGATAGAAAGAATATTTATCTGCCCTGGACTGGTACAAGCTGAGAGGTTCCACAGAAAGACTCATTTAATGAAAGTTGACCCTTTTTGAGACAGTGTTTCATACAGACCAGGTTGGCCTTGAACTTGCAATGTAGCTGAGGATGACCTTTAATGTCTCATCTTCTTGCCTTTGTCTCCCAGGTACTGGCATTAAAGGCAAATGGTGATGGGGGTTAAACACTAGGCAAGCACTCTACCAGCTTAGCTGTATGCCCAGGAAGAGGTTGAGCTTTAAACAGAAATGGGACAGTGGGCACCGAGTTGGCAGCCTTGTAGAATAGGGATGTCCAGCTGTCCTCATCTGCCAAGTAGCGTGAATACCAGGTGCCAGGAGATAGATGAGGGCCAAGAGCCAAGCTGGGCAGAACTGTGAGCTTGGCCAACTTAACAGAATATTCTTTTTCTTTTCATGTGCTGGAATCACTGCCTCATTTTGTTTGTTTGTTTGTTTGTTTGTTTTTGGTACTTGGAATTGAACTAGGGCCACTGAATTGTAATCTCAGCTCAAGTTCTGAAGGATGCACATTTTACAGGTAGCACAAAACTCAGCCTCCTAAAACTGCCAGGGAGCTCCAGGTGCCTCAGGCTTTCTGCCTGGGCTCAGGGGATTTGAACTCAGGTCTTCATGGTTGTGTGGCAAACAACTTCACCCACTTGAGGCATCTCCCCAATCCCCTGAAGATGAACTGTTGGTGTTAACTAGAATTGCAAATTTGATACAGGAAGTAGTAAATTCAACTTGAAACTCTGGAAGGTTTGTAACAATGTACAAGTGAAGTATTGTGTCAATGTCAAATGCCACTTTGCCTGGAAAACTCAGAGAAGTTAGGCAGGTGAGGGCAGGTATCACTACTCAGGTTCTTCTCAACTAATGTCCCTCCCCCCACCAAAGATGCATACTATTTGTTGTAAGTAGAGGTACCAGGCCAGAAGTGGTGTCAGATACTCCCATCTGGCACTGATTTCTCTTACATGGCTTGGGGAGTGGCTCTCTTTTACCTGGGGAGCAAACGAGCACTATTATTTTATTAACATGCTTCCTCCCCCACTGGAAGCCAGAAATGTAGTGTATGGAGAGTTTAATCTCCCTTTGCAGGCAGTGGGACCCTAACAGATGTTTACTTTTGTAGAGGACATTGGCAACTGGCTCCCTTTCTTTCATTTTATGGTGTCTTGATTTCATTCCCTCTGAGGGCATTGCACTTTCCCAGATTCTATACCCCAATTTAAGGTTTTAGACACAGCAGCCTGTAGGTTGTACATCTGCTTTCCCTTAGAGGATCAGCCTGGTTTCAGAATAGCATTCATTTCTGAGCTGCCTCAGGGTGCAGTTCGGACTCAGCAGGGTATCCGAAGGCTTTTTCCCCTGCTTCTTTTGACTTCCCAAGGGATGTTTTCCTCCATCACACAGGGATGCTTCCTTCTTCTGGTCCTCTGGCCATCATAAGTTGCAGTCCACCAGGTGACACCTTCATGACTTGTTAAGTCTTAGCTTTAGTGTAGCTGAGGCCTGTCCCAAGCTTCCTGCCATTTTGGATATTTATGCATGACCCTGGAGTTTGTCTTTACCTTGCTCTTTCCTCTGCTGGCAGAGTCCAAGACCTAGTCTCCTTTTTGTGTGTTTCCAGTGTTTAGTGCAATGCCTGGCACTCCATACACACTATGTAAATATTCGTTGGGCGTGTGATTATATAAATATTAAGTAGTCATGATATGAATGCTCACAACCCAAAAGATAGCAACTTTGGGCCAAGTGTCAGCATTATTATTATTATTATTATTATTATTATTATTATTATTAAAGCTAGTTTCTTGTCCAATAGACTAGATCTTCAGAGGACTTAGAAAAAGCATCTTCAGCAGCTTTGAAAAACAGAGCATAAAATTCCACTTTGCATTTAGAATGAGTTGTGTGTAGTACTAACCCTAAAAACTAGTATTAGTATAGAAGTAAAACTTACGTTCCTTCTCTCTTATGAAAAGTGTGCAGGCACCAGGAATAGATCTCACTGCCACAAATAAAACAAGGACATTTTATGGGCTGTATTAGGGAGGCAAGATGTGTTGGATCCAGGGTGAACAACTGAAGCCATTCTTCAGGGTACGTTCGGCCCCGTCACTTCAATGTCCTGTTTTACTTTGAGATCGCTAATAGCTGACCCCACGTTGTCATGTCCAACCACATCGATTCTGTTATTTTTAAACTCCCTGATCCTGAAAGGGTTTTTGAGCCTCAAGGTGAGAAAGAGGGGATGGGAATGGTGGCATAAACTATCTGTAATTGAATTTCAGTAGCTTCAAAGGTTTTATTCAAACAGGGAGAAGAAAAAAATCTCACATTTATTACTTATACACGCCCGGGGTTTTCTCATTTCATACGATTTGTTCTAAAAGCACCCCAGAGTCTGCTTTGCAGAGAGAGGGTTGAGACAGGCTCCGGCCTGGGGGTGTGGCCTGGGTTCAAATTGTAACAGTTTGGCAGAAACCTCTCTCCAGACAACTGGAAACTTTCTTTTTGGTGCTGGCGAAGCCAGGATTTGTATGCAGGGGAGGAAAGAAAGATCCTATTCGGGAAACTCTGAGCCACCTCCCTAGGACTAGACTCCCCAAGTCTTTATGCTTTTTCACCCTTCTCAGACTTTCCACAGCAAACCCTTCATTTCAATTCTTGTTTTTCACCAAACCATGAAACTCATGGTAGGTGTTAACTTATGCCATAAGCATCTCAGTAGGGACACAGTGTTAACAGTCAGATTGAGTGGAAATTGCTAAAACCAAATTAAAAAAAAAAAAAACTCCATATTAAATTATACAAAGGGGAAAAATGACTTGTGGAAATAGATTTTTGTGATGTGAGGAACAGAACAGAAGGGAATGACTTGATTAATTGTCCACACAAAACTGGAATTCTTTAGGAGCAGGCCCACAAAGTAAGATTAGTGTAAGGACAGTTCATCGTTCATGCCACCTTCCCTCGCTGTCTTCCCCCTACCCTGTATCTATACATGTCTATTTTTGGTATTTTAAGGAATGCAAGGCCCATCTGTCTTGTCGGAGGTAACTCTAATGAGGAGCTGGGAAATCACTAATGTGAATAAGGGCATGAAGACATCCTGCAGAATTGTTTAGGTCTGATGAACAGGCTTTGTTGTTGTTTTTGGTTTTAGTATGTTATGTAAATGTTCTACCACTGAGTTACACCCCAGCCCCAAGCATGACTCTTATGCTGTATCTCCGCATGCATAGGTGTGCTTCACATGGTCAGCAGAGTGGGGGGTTTCTTATACTTGGAGCATAGTAACACCTTCTCCCTCCCCGTGTAGTATTTACAGTTAGCTACTGTTCTCTTTTTTCTTCTTTTTCAAGGCAGGCTTTCCTCTGTAGCTTTGGGGGCTGTCCTGGAACTCACTCAGAGACCAGGCTGGCCTCGAACTCACAGCGATCAACCTGCCTTTGCCTCCCAAATGCTGGCATTAAAGGTGTGTGCCACCACTGCTCAGCCAGGTACTGTTCTTGAATTAATTTTGATCATTAGTTGGCCTCAGTAATTCTGAAGAGGTAAGCTGAGTTGCCTCCATTTTACAGAGACTGCGGAGGAGAAGAGAGAGTTAGACACCTGTTTGTGTTCACGGTTTGAATGTGGTGGAGCTGGGACTCAAACCCAGGTCTACATACTGTGTTATTAAGCTACAGGTTGTACTGCTTGTTGTGCTGCTTCTCATGAGTCTCCGATTCTTAATTTTTGTCACTCGTTGACCACACTTGCTTGCAGAGATGTTGAAGGATCAAGAGCCGCTATAGCAGGAGTGTATTGAATGGGTGGACCACCACTGCATCTGTACCATTCCCAGTAATTCAGCACACAGGGCGATAAGCTAGGTATCAGGAACTTAAGAGTAGAGCACAAGAAGGCCTCTATGAGAGCATCAAACCTTGGCTTTGCATCTAGAGTGTACACAGTATTCTATTCCAGTCTGAATGAAGTAAGAACTGTGGAAGCATGTGGGCTGGCAGCACACACTTTTGTGCATACTAGGTGACGGTTTTAGATGAGGACTTACAGGGTATTTCCTTGCCTTGGGATGAGGATGTTGGGATTCTAAGGTGAGGAAATAGTAGCAAGAAGCATGGTAGTGTAACTTGTGCAAAACAGACCAGAATAGGAGGCAGTGTTATTTAGGATGTTACCAGTCTCAACCAAGCCCTAGGACAGATAGGAGAGCTGTTTCTGCAGCTATTGATGCCTAGGAATCTGCACACAGTGGCTCTTTTGCAAGGATACATTGTTTCCTTATGCGTCTTCTTTTGGTTTTTATTGTGTCTTGTCTATGTTTCAGGAAACTTACAGTGCGTGTGGGGGGCAGGGGGCTATCGCATTGTAGCTTCTTGTGAAAGATACATTGTATTGAAGTTGGAAAGGGCCTTGCTTTAAAGACCTTAGCACTATTGCTGGCTCTCTAAAAGGAAGCCTGGGAACTGATTACCAAGTCACTTTAGAGGTTCAGGGCTCTTGATCCCATGGAAATTCGGTCTGGATATGAGACGCTTAGATATACTAGATATGATCTACATATTAACAAGGGAAATATGGCTAGAACATTTACATATTTAGAAACTGCCTGTTCATTTAGTTAGATTTTTCTGTTTGTTATCATTGGCCATTCCTTTCTTATAGGCTGAATTCAGACCGATGTGTTTTCAGCATACCAGAGAACTTTGCAAATGATACTGCTGAGCCCTGGGGCTCTAGGTTGAAATGTAAGATGGGTTTTCAACTGGACTTTTATCCGAGCTCCCAAGGGAGAAATGGCAGCTCACACAACACCACTCCTGAGCTGATGTGTACTTACAATGTGTGTCTATTGTGCTGGCCCTGTGGAGAGCTGGCAGTGCCACCCTTGCTCTGCAGCAGGGACATTGGAGCAGATAGAAGTTAAATAGCTCCCCCATCAACAGGGAGGGAGGGGTGGAGCTAGGACCCGAAACCAGGCAGATTCAGTGACGGTGTGGGTTTTCAGGGTAGTGTTTTCTTCACCTCTGAAGCCGTACAGACACAGACAGCCCCCTTTACTCATCTTTCCACTTGTTTTTCCTTCAAGTTTTAAATGAAATATGATTTGTGGTGCTGTTTATGGCAGTTGACACAAAAATCTCAGGGGCTGGAGAAAGCATGGCTCATACTCATGAAGGCGTTGCTTAGTTTGTATTCAGATTTACCTGTGCAGCCAGGAATCTGGCTGAGATAGTGGGTCTTGGGTCTCATCCCTGACACAAAACCAAACCAAAACATATACCATGAAGTTAAATAACCATAAGTCAGCTTAAATGCTTTTCTGAATTTTATGTTAATACTTGAGCCTCATGAAATTTGAGTAACTACTGTCCTAACTAGCATGGCCCATAGACTGACAGTATTAAAATAGGAGACAGGGACTTTAATATATAGAAGAGTTTAAAAATGCTCTGGTTATGTCTTGTAAATTCAAGTACCTCTCTATTCAGTTGTCATAACCAGAATCCCACAAGGAATATTTATATTCCATAGGTAGAGTGCAAACTACAACTGTCATATTGGGAGTCACTGGTCAGTGATAATTCCAAACTTGTCTTTGAAATGAATCTAGTTTCCCATGTACTGAGTTTGGTCACTAAAGTACACCCTGTCTCTCCAGTTTCACACTGGTGGCTTCTATCTGTTGACAGACATCTGGTTTCAATTTTAAAGTGTGGTCTTAATATTATTTTATTTCTATTTACTACACATGTGCTTTTTAAAAATCAAATGGCTAGTAATTATACACAATTTAGAAGCGTGCATAACTTATTTTATTTGTTTGTTTACTTTTTAGAACCAAATTAAAGTTCAGTGCTAAAAGCTGACATGTGTCTGTCTCACTCTTAGTTTACTTAATTGTGTAACCAGGTGACCCAGTACCTGCTAATATGGAGTTGGATGACAAAGCTATCGAATGTCCAAGTGATGCAGTTTAACTTGCAAAATCATAGTCAACTCCCCCTGCCCAACAGTGTATATACTTAAATAGTCCTGGCTGCCCTGGTACCAGGCTGGTCTTGATCTCATACAAATACACTGGCCTCTGCCTCCTAGGTGCTAGGATTAAAGGCATGTGCTACCATGCCTGGCTTTTTAATTTTTTTCTAAATACATTCATGTCAGATGAATAAAACTTTTTGTTCACTGTGAAATAACTGATTGTTTTATGAACCATAGGACTAAATTTTGATAGAGTCAAAGTCAATGAAACTGGGCTTGTGTGGTGTACATTAACCATCTGAACTCATCTAAGAACAACTTCCTTGACTTTTCCAGTTATCACAGGCTCAGGAAGAGTCATGTTTCCAGAATTTTAGATCAAGAAAGGACTGCGGGGCTAGAGATGTGGCTCTTGCTTGAGTGCCTACAGAACATGCACCAAAACCTGGGTTTGTTCTCCATACTTTATAAACCAGCTGTGATGGTGCACTCCTGTATTCCAAGCACCCAAGGACATGACACTAGAAGGGTAAGCAATTCAAGGCCTTAGTGTGTCAGAAGCCAGTACAGACCATGTGAGTACATGAGACTCTGTCTCAAACAGAGCAACAACAACTAAAAGGTCCAAGGACTCTAGCCCAGACTCTTGAGCTTGCAGCTGTGATCCTGACTGTGGGAGCTAAATGGTTTTCTGTTAAGCCCAAGCATGTAGAGTGGACACTTTAGTCTCTAGCCCCTGCCCAATACCTCTCATTGTACCTACTGTGTCATCCCCCTACCTCCTGGCAGCTTATGAGTCTTTGTGTTGTGCTCTGTGGACTTGAGTCAGGAGTGCTGCTCTGAGTGCTGATGCCCACCCAACAACAGCTGTATAACATCCCATACCCTGAGGGTGCCCTATACACAAAGCAGGCCCCAAGCTCCCCTGACTTTCTTGGAAAAATAGCAGATCCTTCTAGGAGCAGATACACAGCTTTCTTTTAAGTCTAGGACGTCCAAGTAAATTATGCTTGTATGTTTAATTTTGATGGCTTATAGATAAACAGTGTGGCAATTATTTGTAAAGGCCTATTTAAAATAACACCTTAGAAGCTTTAGAGTTTTATTTATTCATTGGTTAATTGATTGGTTGGTTGGTTGGTTGGTTGGTTTTTCAAGACAGGGTTGCTCCGTGTAGCTTTGGAGCCTGTCCTGGAACTATCTCTTGCAGACCAGGCTGATCTCAAATTCACAGAGATCTGCCTGCCCCTGCCTCCCAAGTACTGGGATCAAAGGTGTGTACCACCACTATCCAGCCACTTTAGAATTCTTGTTACATGAGATTCCATGGGCAAGGAAAAGACTCACCTTGGAATTATACCTTTGTCTCTTAATACACCATTGACCAGAAAGGATTTTGCATTTTATTTGTTTTTCTGTTCTCTTAATCCTTGGATGTATATATTTTTAGTTATATCCTGAACAAGACTCAAGGCTGATACAAACCACTGTTTATATTTGACTGCTTTGCTTGCGATATTTCAAGTTGCCCCACTCTTAGAATGGAAGTTAGTTCTAGAAAACAGCCCAAGCCAGATGCAGAAGTTAAGCCTTTGTTTCCTAGAGTTTCCGTGTTGTAGATTTGAGGTTCTGATCTCAGAACTGTGGACACAGCTAATAACCACACAAAATAAACAAAGTGGCTGATCTGATGATAAATGAAACATGGGCATTTATGCACTACATTTCCCAATATTTATTTTCTAGCCAAGGCTGAGTACAACACTAATGTCTTGTAAATATTCCTTGGGAAAAATAGTTTCCCATATGCTAGATTTCTAACTTGCTTTAAAAATTAGTCCCAAGGTCAGCAAGATGGCTCAGGTCTGAGGACCCGAGTCTATGATATAAGGAGAGAACTGACTTCAACTAATTATCCTTTGACCTTCACATGTATGCCACTGTGTACATGTGAGTACATGTACACACACATGCATGTACAAATACATACATAATAGATTAGGTAAAAAGTAATAAATTAAAAATTAGTTCCAAATGGTATTTCCTTTTAGTTGGTAAATTCTCTGTATTACTCCAACAATCTTTAAAACATGTTCAAAATCTGATTCTGAGGAAGGCTGTCCTGAGGATATTCTAAAGACAGCTTGAAATTATCACCGTGGGTCCGGTGTGTATGAACGATTATGAAAAAGTTTCACTGTACCTAAATGCCAAGGGCAGGCCAGTGTTGTCTCATCTTCATTATTTCTCCTTCGACTCTGGGGTGGAAATCATTGTCTCCTTCAACAACACACTTCCTTTTCTAGTAATCCAGCCCATTTTCTTTCACCCCCCCCCCCCGGAGGGAAATCCTATGGCATTTCTTGGTGAGAGGGAGCAAACCTTTATTTACATGAGCTCCGATTGTACCAAGAATATCTCGCTCCAAAGTGGTCCAGGTGCGTCTAGCTAACTGGAGTTCTTTTCTTGCAGCCTCTGTTTTAATTAAATGCATTATTAATTAATTAATTTTTGGAAACTGGGTCTCACATTGTAGTGTAGGCTGGCCTCAAATGTGTGTTTCTCCTGCCTCTAAACTTGGAAGTTCTGTAATTACAGGTATGTGCTGCCGTTCCAATTCTTTGTTTACTTTAGAAGAAAGAGGGTTCTTTTCCATAAACTGTTTACGTTGAACTAATTTAAATTCACACACATTTAAAAAAAAAAAAAGGTGAGGAGTTTCTCCACCTCTCCCCATTCTTTTTCTAGTGTCAACATTGACGTAGCCACCGTACAATGATCAAAACCAGGAAATTAATGGTAACACAGCAGTGTTACTAACTTATAACCCTTCCTTGGATTTTCCTCAAATTTTCCATGAATATCTGTTTTCTGTTCTAGGATCCTGTTTAGAGTCCCACATTGACTTTTGTCAATTTTTTTCTTAGACTTGGAGGCCACAGTTTTCCATCAGTGTTGTGTGGGTGTGGTGCACCTGGGCACAAGCCAGATGTTTTCCTTGATGTCAATTCAGACTTGTCCTTTGCCCCCACCCCACTGTTGGTTGCACTGATGTAATGTTGCTCTGGGTGAGGTCAGCTTGTTGTCCATGTGGTTGCTAGGTGGATGTCACTGTGATTTTATACTGCTTGCCATTGGCGGGAATCCTTTTCTTAAGCAGGAATTAATAAGAATGCAAGCCACCAATGGCCGGGGATTGTCTGTATTTGCTGGTCTTGTAGAGAGACATCCTAGGAATCTCTGGAGTTTTGGCAATCTGGAAAGCCCCCTTTGCCTAGATGAGCCCTACCGCGTGGGATTTTGTGCCACGAGGAAATCTTTATTCAGTATTATGGCAGTGTGGTAGTCACGGAACACCATCTGCTAGTAAACCCTTGAAATGAGGAACTGAATTTTTTATTATTTAATTTTAATTCATTAAAATTTAAAGTTAAATGGCTACATGTGTATTGGAGTTTTCAGCTTTAGCTTTTCTTTGGGGATCAAAGTTGGATCATAGTTTGAAACATTTCACTGTATAATTCAATACATATGGGGAAAGCCATACAAAACAAATGCATTGTTTTTAAAAAGGATCATAAGGTTGACATTCTTGTAGCTCCTGCCTAGGTCAAATAGAGAACTAGTACCTGACCCCTCCTGCTCAACTCCCCACTGTTAGGAACTGGGGAGTCATTGCATTTTTATGTTTTCTTTATCACTTGAGTACCCCTGCACTGAAATTTTAATCTTGAACATTTAAAAATAATGAAAATGTTTTCATATCTCTTCTAATCAACAATGTCTTCCTTTCCCTTCAATATGTTGGGAAGTCCCTAAATGGTAGGATGTGTAGAGTTTCCCACAGTCTCAATTTACTGTTTGTATACCCCAGGTTAAACTGGCCATGTTCCTCTGTCTCTGGGTTTGTGAGAGTCCTCTGTGTTTTCTGCAAGTTGCAACTTGATCCAGACATTCCATTGATCAGACCCAGGTCAAGCTGGGTCATACAGTTTTAAAGATGCCTTTATAACACCCCTGCCTGTTAGTTATATGTGTATTATTAATGCGGAAAGAGCATCAATAGGACATTTTCCATCACATGAGGCATATGAAATTGAGGGCAGTTCATAAGTTAAACTGGTTTACATTAAGCCTTCCAGGATATCCATGACACGTGGAGATGCCTCCTGTGTGCTGCCTGTGGAGAGGCAAACTTTCAGACTTTTTCTAAACACTTTATCACATACATTCATTTGACTCTGCAAAATTTAGTGTGTCTGTGTGTGGGTGAGTGTCTGTCTTCTGGGAGTGGTGGAAAAACTCAAATCAAATTGTTATATAGCCATTTATTTGTCTAAATCTCACCCACATGACTGTATGTACTATCTTTTATGTTCTCTCTTTTTTTCATTTGCAACACAAGATCAAAATTGGGATTTAGAGTTATTTTTCTGTGTGGAAACATCTGGAGGCAAAGGGAATGAACATGGAAGGCAAAGTGGGGGTTGCTCATGTGGGAAGGATTGCACCTGCTGCGTACAGACCCTTTTGTTAACTGTTGGATTGGAGGGGCCTTTCCTACGAGGCTGAAGCCTGGGACCTCTTGTTGGGAGTTTAATATGTGACTGGATAAGTATGACAGAGTCACAGAGCACTAATGTGGTTTTTTGTTTTTTGTTTTCGTTTTTTTAATAAAGAAAGCCAATGTGTATTAACATATTGAACAATATGTGAGACGTAAAGTCTACACTGGGAATAAGGCAATCTTGGCTTCAGTTCAGGTCTCTACCCTCATGTAATGAGGAATTTGGTCTCAGCTAGGGCACAAATATGTGATGCTCTTGCCTGCACCTGTGACAGATCACGTCCATAATCATGTTCCTTGATCAACTTCAGATTACTTCTCAAGTCTGTCTTCCAGGAACTGGTATGACAGGGGATGCTTGCTGTCCTCCCTGCACACTCTTCTCAAGCCCCCTCCCCTCCTGGCTGGGATCTTTTCTGAAGGCAGGAAAGACTCTCAAATTCTTCTAGCTTACCATCATCCTCTTCCATTTTTCTCAATTCTTCATAGAAATGCAGAATCTTTCTCTTCCACAAATCTATGGTATTACAAAATTTTCCCTAAGAATACCACTCAGGCTAGGGAGAAAGCACAGTTGGAACATGCTTGCTTTGGAATCACGAGGACACTGTTTTGAGTTTGATCTTGAGAACCCACATCTTAAAAAGCCCAGTGTTAATTGGTGCGTTCTTATAATCCCAGTACTAGGGAAGCAGATGCAGGCTGATGCCTAGGGCGCCAGGTAAGCCTGCTTGCCTATGCTACTGAGTTATAGGCTAGTGAGAGACTGCCTCAAAAACAGAGTGCATGGATTCTGAGAAATGACACTGAAGGTTGTCCTTTGGCTACCACATGTACTCCTCTACTAGTACATGTTCACCCCCACTGAACATATACCCACATACATGCTTATACATACAGACATACATATACATAACACAGACACACAGTCCTACACATGCACACAGACCACACATATATACATACATGCATGCAAACACACATAGACATATACCACACACACACACACACACACACACACACACACACACACACACACACACGAGGAAATTAAAGAAGAAACTGTTACCCTGAAAGTGCTTGCTTTGCAAACATGAGGACACTGTTCTGAATTTGATGCTGTTGTGTATTGGCTGGCCTTCAGCCAGAATTGAATTGGTTTTAGATGAAAATTAATACAAAAGAACTAACTAACCAATCAAGCACCACCAACAAAGCCAAACAAAACACATGCTATTTCTCCATGCTATTTTTTGTTTGTAAGCACCATGTGAGATGTTAGGTTTTTTCTAACTCATTTTGGTTCAAGCCGATGTTTATTTCTCGGGTTTGTGTGACTCCCTTGCAGCTGTGTATTGGTTTTGTGGCCATTTACAGAGGTCTGCCACTTAAGCCATTCTGGACCCCACTTAAAATATCTAGGCAGGAAATGACCTGTAATAGACTTTTCTGCTTGGTTTGAAGGGGAACACAAAGAAGTGTCCTGATGGCGATGGTGGATGATGGGAGCATAGATTGCTGTTTTCACAAATACATGGACGGTCTGGGAGTGTCACTCGCGTAAGATGTTTGTTCAGTGTGTGTGAGGCTCTGGATTCCATCCCACTGTGTGTGTGTGTGTGTGTGAGAGAGAGAGAGAGAGAGAGAGAGAGAGAGAGAGAGAGAGAGGGAGAGAGAAAAAGGGGGCGGGGGAGGGAGACATTGGAAACTGTAAGTCCGGATGCCTAGTGTCCCTAGTTCCTAGACAGAGCTGGTGAGGGGGAGAAATGCCTAAGGGGTGGGTAGTTGTGATTTATTGAAAGCCAGCTTGCAATCCTCTGAGCTAGCTAAGAGAGCCTGAGGATTACTTTGTGTTTATAGCATGGCATGCTTTTGCATGCACAAATCCTATTTGTGCAAATTTGACCTTTAAAATGATTTCCATTCGCTTCTCCCATCCATCGCCTTTCTCCTCTCCTAAAGCTGGTCTTTTGTGTGACGTTCTTGGTCTTATGGTTGATGTTAAGGCCCTGAGCCTGAGACCTTCATCTGGGGCATACCTAACCAATTAATTAGCACATAATATTCACCAGGGATCACACTTGCTATTGGGAATAATCATAGTAGCTAACATTTACTGAGACACATCCTTTGTACATAGCTAGTGTTAAGTACTTATACATTTTTCTAATTTAATTTTGTAGCCAGATGAGGGCTGTTTATCTCATTGATATGCCTCAGAGATGGCATGTGCCTGAGTTTGGCTGTTGGGATGGCTAAGTGAGCAGAAAGTCTTTTGTGCAAGCCTGGTGGCCCAGGTTCAAACTCACTGTAGGAGGAGGAGAGAGCTGTCTCCCAGAAGTTGTCCTCTGGCCTCTGCACAGATGCCATGGCATGAGTGGATGAGTGGTCATAACACACACACACACACACACACACACACACACACACACACACACACCACTAAGTACCTGACTTAGAGTTTGTAGGTGGGCATCTTACTATGCTGCCTAGATTAGCTTTAAGCTTGAGCCTGAGTCTCCCACGTAGCGAGGGTCCTTCATATGCTTGTCTGAAATAGAACACCCTACCTCTGCAACCTCCCCACCTCTGCAACCCCCCCACACACATTGGAGATGGAGACAGAGTTTCTTTGCATAATAGCCCTGGCTGTCCTAGAAGTGGCCCTGTAGACTAGGCTGGCTTTGAACTCACAAAGATTGTCTGGCCTCTGCTTCCCAAATGTGGGAATTAAAGGCATGTGCCACTATGTCTGGCTGATTCGAAATAGATCTTACTGGTGAATGTTATTTTGTCCTTCTCATCATAAGGATTTTGCTGCAATTCCTTAAGGAAAGCATGTTGAAAATATGTTCCTTATGGATTTGTGTATTTTTTTTAAAAGCAAATTCTCCATCTTAACAGCTTGAGACTGGATGTTATCTTTCTGTACCCAACATACATAATAAAAATGAGTGAGATCTTCTGTAGGAATGTGCTTTTTAATTTCCTGTCTTGAGTCCTGGCATATAAGGTGGTAGTAGAAAGCAAGTATAGTCATGCCTGGCAGACATTAGACCGTGATGGCTTCAATGACACACAGAGAGGGTTTGTCCTTAACAAAAGGTAAATTCAGTCCCAACAGAGGTAGTAGAATCAGTCCGATGTGAAGATGAATTGGCTATGGAAAGGAGAGGTCAGAGTTCAGGGTCAGGATTGCAGTGTGGCATGCTAGAAAGAAACCCTATGGAGGGACAGGGACTTCAGAGGTCTCCAAAAAGGGAGTGGGGATTCCAGGGCAGCTGCTGGATTTAGATGCTGGAGCTGAGAGGGGCACCTGAGAAGGGGACTCCAGGGTGCATCCCCTACTCACAGGATGGAGTTGCCTGGAGGAGGAGGGGAGAGGACCAGTACCGAGCCTTTGTCAGGGATGTGCATGGAAACGATTCTGCAAAAAAGAGGATATTAGGCCAACTGGGAGGAGAGGCTGTAGTAGCATGGGGTTGGGAGATGAGAGCTGTTCTCATGGCCTGGGGTTGGACCTTTACTGTGACCAGACACAGTAAAGGCTGTGGAGATGGGAACTATCTGAGTGACAGTTCTTTGGTCAGTTACCGAGGACAGCTCGCCGAGAACAGTGGTTCGCCAGAACCCTGTCTTCCCATGCATTGACTCCCAGGAATGTCTAGCCCATTGAAAAGGGTGGAACCCTGACCTCCACTCTTTAGAAAGAGATCAAGTTGAGATTGTGTCTTCTCATGCATTCAACAGCCAGGCTTCACTCAGCCAGTTTCCCTGGGCCCTTTCCTGCTTTGTGTTTTTAGCTATCAGCACAGAAGGAAATAGCTGGCAAAGTCAGACCTTTTTCTCAGGGATAAACCCTGTATATGTAACTGAGCAAGTGGCCCATCCAGCTATTGCTTTCTTCCTTTATTTGCTCAGCTATGACATTGGTTTTCTCTCCATAAAGGATTTTTTAATTACTATTTTTTTTTTTTTAGTTATGAGCTTGTAATATCTATTCATCCCATCAGGAGAGATCAGCTGGATAAAATGAGAGGCATGTAAGCATTTGCTGGCATTTGAGAGATTTTGTTAAGCTAGAATATTGCATTAGAGACTCAACTCCATTTTCAAGTATTTTGTTAGGAAGGCCTCTGGGTGATTGTAGAAAAGGGTATTTGGAGGGGTCGTGTCCTTGGATATTAACTAGATTACAGAATTTTATAAATTAAGATGGATGCCAAATAGTAGCAGGAAAGGCAGTTTGGGATTCAGCTGTCTACAGGGGGTGAAAGGAATAGGACTAGTGGGTTTCCACTCTGGCATCAGTGTAGGGACAAGGCAGAAATTTCTTCCACTCCTTCTGCTGTCAGAGAGACCATTTATTTTGGGTTTTGTTCAGCAAGAATTTTGTCTGCATTAGCAATTGCCCCATATTTCAAATCCCTGGAGAGGTACCATAAATTAACAAGTGGCTGTGTCTACAGCGATGGCCCTGAACATAAGCTTTATTTAGGGCTTTGGAACAGTGGATGTGTAGATATGGGTGTAAGAATAATTTGGAACCCGTGTGTGTGTGTGTGTGTGTGTGTGTGCGTGCGCGTGTGTGCGTGCGTGCGTGCGTGCTTGCATGCATGCATGCATGTGCGCACGCCTGCACATGGTGGAGGCAAGATGAGATGGGGCTTCACTATAGGGCTGGTGTTCCAGGTATAGACCCCTGTGCTCAGCAAGAATTTGGAATCTTAACTTCCTGCTTCTCAGACCCGTTATCAGGAAAGGGAACTTAGTTTTGTGGCTGTCCTAGTCATGTCTTCTGATGCCATGGTCTCAGTGGTTTGGATGGAAAATCATGCATCCCTGGCTTCTATCCCTGCATTTTCTCCCTCGGCCTGGCTTCCATGTTCTGGACCCTTTGGTATCCCTCCTCTGCAGACCATCTGTCCTCTGAAGACCCTGATATGCATTTGTTGTACATAAAGTGGCTAATGCTGCTTTATGAGTCTAATATCTTTTTGTTCCTGTCTTGTTTTGGGGGGCTGACAAAGTCCTATGCCAGGATAAAATGCACCTCTAGATTTCAAATACAGCAGCTGGTTGCTTCCCTCCTGCTGCCCACATGCACTGTGAATCGACTTGGGCTGAGTCTTTACACAGATATAAAGAACCTTACAGCTGGAGCTTGAGGCAGAATCCTTCAGGGTCACAGTTAGGCTCGTCAGCGTCAGCTCTGGGGCAAGCCATGGGACTGACCTTCAGGGTTGGTACAGTAGGGAACGGTTGGATCATGGGGAACCACTGGAATGTTTGAGGAGACTGCTCTCCTCCTTGCTACCTCCATAGAGTCGTTTCTGTTATTTTTTGACAACTGTATTCTTAGCGTAGATGCTTTGTTGTTGCTTTTCCATAATGGAAACTGTCTCGAACACAGTATAAACGACACCTCATCATCACTGTCTTCTTAAAGCTCTTATTTTTATTTCTTATTTTTTGTTCTCTTATAGCTGAAGGGTTGATCAGTGTTTCCCTTTTGAATTCAATGATAGCAAAACAATTATTTTTTATTCACAACATATCAGGAAGAAAGGAGGTACCTGTGTTCGGTCTGTAACAGGGCATATAAACAGCATCTCTCAGGAGAGCCTGGTGATTCCTGTGTTACCCCGCTATCTTTTCTGTTTTAAAGATTATTTTTTTTATTTCACGTGTGCAAGGGCTTTTCCTGTGTGCATGTATGCCTGGTGCCTATGACAGCCAGGTGAAAGCTTTGGACCCTCTGGAGTTGCAGTCACAGATGGCTGTGAAGAGCTTGATGTGAGTACTGGGTCCTCTGCAAGATCAGCAAGCGCTCTTAACCCCTGAGCCATCTCTCCAGCCCCCTTATTGTTAGTATTTGAAATATATTTTCTGGACATCTTTACACACATTATTTATTTTTTGTTTGCCTTACCAGGATTGGACCTATCAATAGCTGTGCACACCCAAGGCACACCCTTGTATGGCTATCAATTGTCTCTTGGCATGTGGATCCCCTAAGGGCTAGTTTTCAAGTTCTGCAGAGAGAGAAAAACTCACTCCCTACTGCCGTGTTCTTGTTTGTGCTGTGATGGAAGGAACCTGCTTATGTACATGGGTGGGGAAGAGGTGGAGCTCCCTTGTCGTAGATGCTCCAGGAAGTGTCAGCTGGCAGCTGGAGTGCACCTGTTCTGGGCCCTGGCACAGGACAAGCAGAAGTCAATTGAATCTTTCTTCCTGCTGGGGATAACTGCAGAGATGCTGTACTGTGATGCCCTTAACTGAAAAGGGCTTCAGTCTGTTACAACCTTCACATTGTGGTTGGGCTGAGGTTTTAAAAATTTGTTTATGTCCCCTATCCCTCTTATACCAGCCATGCGTGCTCCTCTTAGAAAAACTGCAAATGAAGTATAAAAAGGAAATGAAGTCACACCCGATCTGCTCACCCAGAAGCAAGCTCTGTTAATAATTGTATTTCTTTCCTGTTGTGTATGTTTTGTTTTGTTTTGTTTTTTTTTACCATTTGTTAAAAATGTTTTTTTAGCTCCTGTTTTTAGTTACATAGGAGTATGTTGTGATATAGCTTGGTTAAAAATTTCTGCAAAGACGGTATGCAAAGTGACATTGCACGTGACAAGATGTCACGTGTCTCACAGTGAGGGAGATGGAAACGGAGACCTCTAAATGAAGCACTTCACACCCAAACCAGAGGACAGCAAAGTCGGAGGTTAAGACCCTGCTTTCCCTCGTTATCAAATGTTGAGGTTGTATAGAAGGAAAAGCTTTTATGCTTTGTTGAAGAATGTAATAATGGCACGACTGCTATAGAAGACAGTGTGTGGGTTCTTCAAAGGTTTAAATGTAAACACACTGTGTGGTCCAGCAGTTACTCTTCAGCGTTGTACCCGAAAGAACCGAAAGCTGAGGCCTACATGGATACCTGTATTCCCACACCCTTGGGGTTATTCACAGGATCCACAAGGCAGAGCATCTTAAGTACCCCCAGAGGGTGGGTGAAGGGATAAGCCACAGAACCCATGTGGTAGAGTACTATTTGGCTTTAGAAGGAAAGACATTTCGACACACACCACAACATGAATGAGCCCCAAAAGCATGGCACTCATGAGATAAGGCATCATGAAAGGACGTAGGTGTGATTCTGTTTATACAAGATACCAAGATTGCCAGATTCTTTGAGACAAAACAGAGCGGTGATGCTGGTGCTTAGAGAAACGAGTGCTCTAATGGGTAGTTTTAATCCAGGAAGATGATGGATATCCTGGAGATTGGTGTTGGGATTTGCAGAACTCTATGAGGTCATGCTTGAGCATGCTACTGTGGGATTAATAATGAATATGCCGTGGCCAGCTCCCTCGTTGCTAGCCAGTCTTCAAAAAATGCAGGTGCACTATTCTGTTATATGAAATCCTTTACCAATTTATTCACTATTGGAAATTGACGGGCTTTAATTTTTCACTTGGGAGAAACCTCTGTGTTGCACATACTTCTGTGCTGAGTGCTTCAGGCGAGATCCCTTGGCAACACAGTGTGGGTGGTTCTAAGACTATTGATCCTTATCACCACAGTACTTTCAGATTATTAAATTTCATCTCAATCAAACACTTTCCCAGTAGCAGTCTATGGGAAGGCTCGCTTTACCCTAACATGTGTACCATCAATGATAGGTAAATTGGCAACCAAGCCAAGCAATGGTATCTCATCCTTTCAGTTTTTATCACCAGCATCCACATCATCTTTATTTGACACATCTGTGTTGGAACCCAGGGTATTTGAGCATTCTGGGTATGTACTCAGCCATGAGCTAACATCCACTGGTAATGGCAAATGTTTTTCCTCATTTTCATTAATAGCGCCTGAAATACAACAAGAGCTTTCTCTGTGTTAACCGAAGTTTTTGAAAGTCTACATAGACCGTATCACTAAACAAAACTGGTGCACATTCTGCTTCCTGGTTAGACTCATGGTCTAAGGGGAGAGTCACTTAAAGGGCAGATAAAAATTATCAGATGAGAACTGAGCCTGCCTTGGAAGATCTAAGCCAGCTTGTGGGACATGGAGGTTTCTGTAGAGAAACAATCTGTAATCCAAGCTTATTGTATGAAGGCATCCTACATATATCTTCCAGGTAGTAAAAATGTACATAAGGCACATGGAAGGTTCCTGGGAAGTAAGGGACTTTGATGTAGACCGCTTGTATTTCTTCCTTGGTAATTTGGTTGTCTATTACCTTTTACTACCTTAATTTTTTTTAGACTTATCTATTTTATATGTGTGATGTATTTCCCTGCACATATATCTATGCATACATACTATGTGTATGCAGTGTCCTCAGAGGCCAGAATTATATATTGGATTCCCTGGGGCTGGAATTATAGATGATTGTGAACCACCAAGTGGGTGCTGGGAATTGATCCTGGTCAAGTGCTCTTAACCACTGAGCCATTCCTCCAGTACCTCCTTAAAATAATATGTAACCTTGAATTTCGGGTCCTTCTGTCTCCACCTCCTGAGTGCCAAGATCATGGGCATATATCACCACCTAGTTTACACAGTACTGGGATTGAACCCAGGGCTTTGTGCATACTAGACAAATACTCCTCAAACTTAGCCACATCGCCATCACAAATACTCCTTTTAAAGTGCCCTTTATAGTATGTTATTAAACTTTCTTATTAATGTATGTCATAAGTATTTATCTTTCTCTGGCTAATTTACTCTTTATTCCCTAAGCTTTCCCACTGCCTAGCACCCTACAAACGACTTTCATGTCTGTGTGTATTTTAGCATCATAGTAGATAGGGAAGCACCTTCCGTCTGAAAGGCAGCAAAGAAGAGTGGCCTACTGGCTTTCTCACCCCTTGCAAGTGCAAGTGTAGGCAGGAGCTGGTCTCTAGGGCAGGCCATGCCTGTACCAGAGATCCCCATCCTTCCTCTTGCCTTCCTACCAGGCCTCCTGTGCTAAAGATCTGAAGTCTCTCAGATGCAAAGGTAGTTTCCCTCCACTTCCCAAGTTTCTCTGACTCCTGTCCATGCACAGCAGCTGCGTGTTCTAGGAAACAGATTCCCTTTGGGTTCCCTATTGGGACCACAGATGGGAGGGAACAGTCGTTGACCTCCATTCTCAGACTAGCTGCCTCCATTCCTCCTCAACTGTCTTGTGAGAGAGGACCCTCACTTTCATTTCCTCTAGAGTCACACTGAGATTCGTGGAAAGTATCAAGAGAGGGTGGACATGGAGGCCACAAAGGGACCCAGCAATGTCTGAGAGAAAGAATGGCAGCGAAGGGACTTAAGAAAGGAACAGAAAGTGCCAGCTGCCTCTTGTGACCAAACAGCTTGTCATCTTCTCTCTGTCCTTAACAGTAAAGACCTTCCTTCTCCGTACCAGCTCTTAAAAAGGTGTAGCCATCGTTTGCTGTGGACTGGATATCTAAGCCTGGTTAGGTTAATCTGTTCATGTTCCGATGTTATGTCAGCATACTTGTTTATAAGAATCAGGGAAATTGCTGCTGGCCTTTGTCTTTGAGCTTCCAAAGAGGTTGATTCTGCAGGGTGTTAGCCTAGGCAGTTCATCCCTTTGTGCCTTCCAGCATGACAGTTTCTTCTTTAGTTTCCTCCAGTTCTCCTGTGTCGTGTGTGTGGCGTCTGTGTATGTGTGCCTGTGTATGTGTTTGCCTATATGTGTGTGTATGTGTGTGTGTGGTGTGTATGTGGTGTATATGTGGTGTGTGTGTGTGTGTGCGTGCATGTGTGTGCGTGCTGTCTGCAATGGCATATGTGTGGTGGTCAGGGAGGGGACAAGTAGAAAGAGTTGGTTCTCTTCTTCCACTGTGTGGGTCTAGGGATTGAACTTGGATTGAACTTGGAACCTCAGGTGTGGTGGTGAGAATCTTTACCCACTGAACCATCTCACCGGCCCCTCCTAAGGCATTTTGAAGATGCTCTTGGCTATTCTTTTCAACCTGGACTCATATTCACACTTTATTTTTCTTCTCTTCTGGGAGTATGTGGGTTTGATATGATTCCCGAGGCTGCCATGTTCTGTTGCAATCACCAGAAAACATTGGTTTTCTTTGGTTACTGACCAAGCTTCTCATTGCCTGGCTCTGGAAGGAAGAATTCAGTCCAGTTTTCGGAATTGTCTGTTTTTGCCTTCCTGTGCAGAAAGCCCACCCTGGCAGGGAACCGCGCTCTGATTGTTAGCCTAAGCACCTAATGCTGTTCACTAATGGTGATTGTCAAGTGGAAGTGATGATCGAGGCTGGCACTGAGTGTGTGCAAAGGCTAGATATTTCCATTGTCTTAGTCTTTCTGACTTCTAGGACTATTTTCCTTATGCAGCTGCCCAATAACATTGGAGTGGGCATAACATTTCCCCTTACTGGTTTTAAACACAGAGTTTTTTGGGTTATTGTTTAAAATTGTTTTATAGGTCAAAGAAAAAATTGTGGAGGGAAGGGGAGTGTTCCCTAGCCTGGGCTAGTCTTCAAGTGTACCAGGAGGCTTTTATATGTCCCGCCTGGTCCTGCAGCAGATTATAAAAAAATCACTCTGACACTTAATATTAATTACAAACTGGTCTGTTAGCTCAGGCTTATTATTAACTAGCTCTTACAACTGAAATTAACCCACTTCTCTTAATCTGTGTATCACTATGAGGCCCACGGCTTACCAGTGATGCCTGGACATCTTTCTCCTTTGGCAGCTGGATGACATGTATACCCTCCACCCCCTTTGCCCTTCTTTCTCCCTGTATCTTTGCTTGGATTCCCGGCATGGCTCTATTCTGCCTGGCTATTGGCCAAACAAGCTTCTTTATTAACCAACGGTAATAAAACATATTCACAGCATACAGAAGGGCATCCCACATCATTCAAGTCTTCAATTCCCCATGTATCCAGGGTGACCTTGAACTTTTGATCTTCCTGCTCCCCTCCCCAGTTCTGGGATTACAGTTGTATGTTACCACATACAATTTTTATGCAGTGCTGGGCATTGGATTTAGGATGCTGTTTGTGTATGATAGCCAAGCACGCTACGGCGCAAGCTATCTCTCCAGCCTTGCAGGCTAAACTTTAAAACTATACAGTTATCAAGATTCTATGGTTCCATATGTACTTTGACAGATGTGGCTCAATGGGGCTCTAGTGGGGGGAGAGAGAAAAGGTTACTTCTGTGGCAAAGGACTGTAACCAACAAATGAGACACTTTTGTCATTTTAATTGGCTCTTTCTGGCAGAAGTTCCACACAGCTGTTTCTCTGGGACACTGACAACTATTTATGGTAAGTAATTTCTGTGGATTGTAACAAGATTCAACAGAAAGTTGGATAGTCCCACTTGGAAATGTATTTCCTGAGCTCAAGGCAGATGTATTCACAGCCGTCGCTTGTGTCTCCAATTTTCTGTTTTATTTCTTTCTTTATAAACTGTTGATGGTCGAAGCCCTAACTCAAGTTCTAGCTTCTCTTGCAGCATTCCTTAGACATTTATTGAAGTGTGAGTCTGTGTGTGTTGGGGAAGGAGAACAGTTGCATGGTGGATGGCCATTTGGATGCTGGCAGCTCTTACTTACAGCATCCTGTGGCAGGCAGGGCCGTACCCTGAAAGCAACACTGCTGAGGCGCTTCCCTTGCAGGGTTCTGCAGCTTCCTCTGTCTTCTCCTCATCCTTTGCAGTTGCTTTTTCTTTGAACTGGAACCGAATGCATCTTCCCTTTAAGAGGAGGCCTTCCTCACCTGGGGCAGGTGAATTTTCCCGTGCCACCTCAACCTAATCAGCCTCCTCGGGATGAGAAAAGTTGCATCCACCACAAGGGTAATTATTTACCCTTTCAAATGAACCACTTTGAAGTTAACATGTGTAATTTTCGCGTCTGCTACTGTTTAGCTGCACAGCTCCTGTTTTCTGGAAAACCATTCCCATAAAGGAAGTCGAATTTGTAGGCTGTGGTTCATCTTCAGCCCTTAATATTGTTTTGTTATTAATACTTGAAGGGGACTTACAAAGAAGCAGAACAGCTGTTATGGGGTACATTTAGAGACTGGAAACTCCAGAATCTGTTGATTTCTTTTTCTTGGCTCTCCCTCCCTCCCTCCCCACAAAAACCTTTAAATAGAAGCTGCTTCCTTTAACCACATTGACCCCAAACCCTATCTGATGTCTCAAGTTGTGGAGCAGAGTGGCAGCTTGCTTCCAAAGGCCACCAGTAAGGACTTCCATGTTTTATGGAAAAGGCAACAAAATAACCCGATATTAAGAGCCCACCTTGAAAGCTTCCTGCTGTGCGATTGTGAGCTTAATCAGATTTCTCAATGCTTTTTCCATAATTACTCATTCAAGGTGGACATGAAAGGTCTAATCTCGCTGTCCCATTCTGTGGGCTACAGAGTGTAAGCCCTACCATCTGACGTGTACTTTGCAGAAGGCTTGGTCTTTGAGTAAAAAAGCGATGCGGATTAGTTCTGTGTTAAATGGCTTCATCTCGTTTATGTGTTCCACTAGGCTCTTGAGGGAACAGATAAAAAGGAGCGCTAAACCTTACGGACAAGCTCTGTCTTTCTAAAATATTCATCATCAAGGTCCTAACTCAGGTCTTACTGTCTCTTGCATCACTCCTCAGACATTTATTGAAATACAGGTCTGTATGTACTGGGGAAGGAGCCTGGTTGCAGAGTAGATGGGTATTTGGATACTGGAAGGTGCTGGAAGGAATGGTGGTCAATGGTGTGCCACATGGCACGTAGTGCTTTGTGCTTTGTTTTGGACATTGCTTAGCCAAGTCCTGGGGGCTTTGCTAGGTGATAATCGCAATAATGGAAAAACCACTTATGGAGGCATTGGAGGACTGGGTTTAGGGTGGGTTGATCAGCTCGGGCACAGTGAGTGGCATCTGAGTGGTCCACCTGGAACGTAGCCCCAGCTTGACTTAGTTTTTGAATACTCAGGAAAGGCCTCATGGTAAATTATAAGGCTGATAGTACTTAGTGATTTTGCTATATGGATGGGGATGGGGTCCTTTCAGAATAATTGTGTGCAAGCATGACCATGGCTGCTTTTTTTTTTTTTTTTTTTTTAAAGGTAAGAAAGTCTAAACTTTGGGTTAAAAAAATTAGGAAAGTGTTGTAAGGTATCCAGGCCTACCTGAATCTGGAACCTCAAAAGTCCTTTACTTAGAAGTTATTCACATTGCTATAGTCACTTCAGGCCTCAAACAATGGCTCTGCTAAAATTATGTGGCAATTAAGAAGGTAGGACGTAGTTCAGTTGGTAGATCACTTCCTTATGAAGTTCTAGGTTTACCCCCAGTACCATGTAAATCAGGCATGGCAGTGCAGGCCTGCAATCCTAACACTTTTGAGGCAGAGGCAGAGGCAGGAGGATCAGAATTTCAAGGTCATACTCTGCTAACTAGTGAGTTCAAGATCAGCCTGAGTTACATGAGACTACATGTCAAAACAAGACAAAAATCAAACAACAAAGAAGGGAGAATGAGCCCGTGGAGGTCCTGTAGGGCTAGGAAGGACTTGGATGATAGTAAGTTCTTGTTGAAAGTGGCAAATATCCTGTAGCAGAGATGCCCCAGCGGAGTCTCATGCTATCAAAAGCATGCAGGCCAATGACATCTGGTGTTCCTTATGACTGCAGATAGCAGAGATACCAGAGATCTGAAAAGACATTGTATGGGACCTGTGGCGGGTAGTATGCAGATCGATGCCAGGCAAAGCTTAAGTTTTGACCGGTTAACAGATCTTTGTCTAGAAAGCTGATACTTTCCAACTCCGTAATGCATGAGTTTGGGGATCCAGCAAGCCTCACAATAAATGTTGATCAAGTTCTTCAAATTCAGTTTCATTATGTCAAATAGTAGGTGACATTTTCCCCCTTGTACTTAATAGCAAAGATACAAAGTCTTACATTTTAAAATAATATCCAAGTCTTGGCTTTGCTATGAAGTTCTTCTTAACTACATAATTAAGTGAAGCATATTCTGGGATGTGTGTACAGGTCTGGAGAGGTGTGCCTTGCATATTCACCCATTCCTTGATGGAAGTTTGCTAAAGTGTAAAAAAAAAAAAAAAACAAAATCACTGTATAAACCTCCAGTGGTGTATGGCTTATGAACAGTACTCACACACAAGGAGCTGTTCTTGAGTGATGAGTTATAAATGGTCTTCAGTCATGATTAATTAACTTGAACTTGACCATGCCAGTAGGTACCAGCCCATAGTGATAGCTGCTATGGTTCGAAATGATTATCTTGTGATTGAGTTTCTCTTTATCTTATGTCTATGCATCCGTTTTTATTGCATGTTGACCTAGACACTTCTCCATAAGAAACCCACCTTGCAGGTCTTTGCAATTTACCAAGGGAAAATATCAAACAAGAAGGCAGCTTGCAAAACTGTGATAGAGATTTCAAGAAAATTATGTTCTTAGAGTTTTGTACAGGGTCCCCACCCACCCACCCACATGGGCCACAGATGTGCTATCCGTGGCTTCAAAGGTTTGCAAGTGACTTTGACATTGTTTTGCAGTGATAAATTCAGCCATTCAGTAAAGCTCTTTGGAGCACCTGCTCGCTGTTCACTGACACTAAAGATGCAGCAGTGACTCTGACTAAATGGGCTGTACTCCCTGTTTTGAGAGAGTGTTGGCGTGGGGCCAACTGAAGGCTGGATCAGAGTGTCAATGCTGTTGGAGCAGGGTGGGCATCGGAGCTTCTGTGTGGCTCAGGAGAACCAATGTTAGGCATGAGGGACTGAGGGGAAGGGGTGAAATGTGTATGCTATAAACCTAGATGATGTAGAAATCCAGCAACTGTAGTAAAGTCTGGAAACCGAAAGAAAAATTGAATGTGGGTTAGGAGGACTTTGAGTAGTTTATCCACTCTGCTAAAACTGAAGAGGGTTTCTTTCCTTTCCTTCCTTTCCTTCTCTCCTCCCCTCCCCTTCCCTTCGCTCCCCTTCCCTTCCCTCCCCTCCTCTCCCTTCCCTCCCCTCCTCCCTTCCCTTCCTCCTCTCCTCCCCTTTCTCTCCTCCCCTCCCCTCCTCATCTCTCCTCCCCTCTCCTCCCCTCCCCTCCCTTCCTCTCTCCTCCCTCCCCTCTCCTCCCCTCACCTCCCCTCCTCCCCCTTCCCCTCCTCTCCCTTTTCTTTCTCCTTCCCTCCCCACCTCTTTCTCTCTCTCTCTTTTTGAGACATGTTCTCTGTGTAACCACCCTGAATTTGCTTTGTAGACCAGGCTGACCTGGAACTCAGAGCTCTGCCTCATTCTGCCTCCCGAGTGCTGGGATTGCAGGTACAGGACACTACCACCCAATTTAAACTATTATCACTCACCATTCCTTTCTTCCTTCCTTCCTTCTCATCCTCTTCCCCTTCCCCTTCCTCTCTTCTTGGTGAAATAAGGCCTTGTACTTTATCACCAAGCTACACACCTGGCCCCAACATCCTTCAATCTTAAATTTCATTGTTTTGATTCACCAGAGTCAAGGATATTTATGTTCAATATGTTAAAAAACGAAAACATCTGGGCGATCCCGCATTTATAAAATGTGTTTGTGTTCACCTGTATAGCCAACTGTCCACACTTGTAGAAAGATGTCTAGAGTGGCTTTTACATAGTGTTGATGTCATTGTGTGTGTTGTCATTAGAGGTGACTTTGTCTTTCTTCTCTGTGCTATAACTCCTTGTAAATATCTTATTTTTTAAATGCAAATGTGTGACAATGTTGAAAGCAGATAATTTTGATCATTGGAAATAGAAAAGACTTTAAAAATCCTTTTTTAGTGTTTGTATATATGTGATATATGTGTGTGTGTGTGTGTGTGTGTGTGTGTGTGTGTGCAGGTGTGTACACCTATGGAGATCAGAACCCAATGTCAATGTTAGATATCTTTCTCTATTGCATTCTACCTTTTTTTTAAATTTTAAACAGGGTCTCTAACTTAACCTGGAGCTCACCATATGGCTTAGACTGGCTAGCCTAGCCAGCAGGCTCCCTGTATCCATTTCTCTGTCTCTCAGCAATGAGGTCAAAACATAGGTCACTGTGCCTGGCTTTTATGTATGTGCTGGGGGCTGAACTCAGTCCTCATGCTTGTGTGGAAGATCCTTCACCCACTGAGCCATCTCCCCAGCCCGTTGTTTTTCCATACTTTTAATTTTCAGGGTTAGAGACAGGGAGGGAAGGGAGCAAACATTATGTTTACTGTACTGAGCGCTGGTTCCATTTAGTATATACCCAGACCCAGCTTCTTAAACAACAGAAGTACGCAAAGGGGCTTTGGACGCTTTTGCTAATTACTCACCATTTCTCTGCCCTGCTTGTCCCCATCACTCTTTCATTTCTTAACGTCTTAGCCATTCCAGGACCACAACCTGTTTGAGACCAATTATAGGATGCTGTAGCTTCCCTTTGGTACAAGAGTTTCCTTGCCTGTATTTTTGAAGCAGTGCCTGAAGGAAGGTAGTTTCTGGTTTATGTCACTTCTTGTGCAAGCTCCCCACTAGAGGCTCTCACTGTGTCTGTGAGTCCACCAGTCTGCTGCCAATAAATCACTCCTGCCTGCATGATGGCAGCTGGGACAGAGGAAGTGGACGTGAGAGGCTGAACCTGAAAACTGGACCCAATTTAGTGAAAGACTGGGTGTGGAGGAGGCTGAAGAGAGGGTGTGTCCAGGGTGACCCCTAGGTTCCATCTTGTGCAGCAGGATGGATGGTGCTGCTGTTCACTGAGATAAGGGGATGGATGGGAGTTTGCTGTTTGTACATCGACATCATGCCTGACCAGGTGACTCTGGGCTTCGTTTCAAAATCAATAGCATCATAATGTCTGACATTGTGTGCCTTCTATGAGTGCTTAAGGATGGGCTCCTCGGGGCCCTATTGTGTCCTGAGCTTTTTTGTTTTCTGTTAATTTCTCAACAGCATTTTCTGGGAAGAGGTGCCTGGTATTTTCAGGGAGTGCAGTGACTCAAAGAAAGGTTAAGAACCACTGACTAATTATGTTCCCTCACAGAAACCACTCAATAAATACTTGTCTCAGGCTCACAGAGCACAGGAACAACCTGATGGATGGAAATTTCCTAATCAGCCTTGGAAAAGAGTGTTTGATTCTCTCCCTGGTGCATTCCCCGAGGATGTCACTCATCACCCAAAGTGACCCCAGGTTCCTTTGTTCCTCTAGCAATTATGGACATGCTAGTCTTCCCCTGCCCCCGATTTGAAATATATATATATATATATATATATATATATATATATATATATATATAATTTATTTAGTGTGTGTGCATGTGGAGGTCGGAGGACAGCTTGTGGAAGCCCATTCTCTCTTACCATGTGGGTTCCAGGGATCAAATTCAGGTCACCCAGCTGGTTGACAAGTGTCTTTAAACTGCTGAGCCATCTCCCTGGCCCAAAGCTTAAGTTTTCTGATAGAGGCAATTATGGTATGAGCATGTCACCATACTGGTTAACTTACCAGTCAGCCCAGTGTTGACATCCCCGTCTCAGATGAGGGAACCATGGCTAAGTAAGTGTTAGGTATAAGTGTCAGAATTTGGCTTGGAAGCCTTTGTTTTTGACTCAGCCACATTGCTTTCCTTGATGCTGATAGTTCTAGCTGGGAGGGGACTGGCTTCCTTCTTTAAACAACAAACAAACAAGTGGAGCTTTCTCTTTAAAGGGACTGAGTCCGTTTATTCTGGAGCCACTATGTGACCATGGCTCAGATGAGCTCCAAAAGGAGCACCAATTCAGGTTACTTGAAATTCCATGTTCTAACCTGGTAAAATTTTATGACATTTTATAGTAACAGAATGAAGAAAGTCATAAGTCAATCCCTTTGAAATACATTCGTGGGGACTTGAGGTAGGTAGGTTGCATCACCACGGGGAAAGCTCTGTTTTAGGCCTCAGACATTATCACACGCACTCCTGGCCTTTGGTTGGTAGAGGTCAGAGGGCTACTAAGTTACTAGATTCCAGAGGTTTCACCTGCTAGTCACAGGGACTTAGGTCAGGTCCAGAGTTGGCTGATAGCTATTACTGAGGCTAAAAATGTAGCTTGAGATAAAACTGTTATTAGGCTGTGGAATATTCCAGCCTCTTTATGGTCATAGAAGATCTGATCAGTCCACCTTGTATAGGGACAGCTTCCTCCCAGGAACTTCAATTCCCAAGTCACACCTCTCTTTTATGCCCATCAGGCATGGTGGCACACGCTTGTGGTAATCACAGCACATGAGAGGCAGAGGGTGGAGAATCGTAAGTTTAAGGTCCTCTTCTGCCGTGTAGTAAGTTTAAGCCAGCCTGGGCTACATGAGCATGAGTGGCCCCCACCCTCTCAACAAATCGAAGCAGCAGCAGAGCTTGCATACATTCAAGCCCGTTGGATGTAACAACCCGAATAAGCCAGGCTAAAAGACCTGCTTTGCTTTTCTCATCTGTCTCCAGATTTACTTTGTAAATTAAATGCCTTTCTACCCCAAAGGGGATGGATTTCCCTAGGAACCCGTACACCCTGCCTTGCTTTGAAAACAGCAAAACTACACAGAATGTGAGTGATTAAACCCTGCTCACAGATCTGAGATTGCTAGCCTTGTGACCACCGTCACCCCCCACGCCAGTGTTCTCAGAGGTCTATCTATCTATCTATCTATCTATCTATCTATCTATCTATCTATCTATTTTTCCTAGTGGCTCACACTCAGTGTGTGTATACCTGTGTGACTGAATTAGCGCCCCTTGTTAGGAAGCCAAGTTCGTGACGGCAGGCCCTCTTTGTGTTCAGCCGGTGTGACTAATGGGCAGTTATAGCCATTTCCTCCTCTTGAACCTGCTCTAATGATCTTCAGAGCCCTGTTGATGTATGTCATCACTTGCCTAATTGGCTTTATAAGGAAGTTGTTACAGTCTCAGTTCTGAGGTTGCGCTCAGGATCCCCCTTCTAATGTTAGAAGCTGGTCTTCCCAGAGCTCCTGGGTGAAACTGTTTTTTTGTTTGTTTGTTTGTTTTGTTTTGTTTTTGTTTTTTTTAAATCATGGAAGAAATAGAAATAAGGCAGGCAAATGTTCTTTTGTTGGCAGATTTCTTTTCTTGAATGTGTGGCATCTATAAGTGTGTGTGTGTGTGTGTGTGTGTGTGTGTGCCTGTGCCTGCATAAATTTGCACATTCATATAGAGACCGGAAACCAACCTAGGATGTTTTTCAGGAGGGGGGAAAAAAAAACACCTTTTTTTTTTTTTTTTTTTTTAAACAGTGTCTTGTATTGGCTGGGACCCAAGGCTTGAAGAGGAGATGAGGCAGATTGGCCAGCAAGCTCTAGTGATCTGTATCTTGTCCCTTTATTACCGTGATTGGAATTTTCTTGCCGGCACTCCCAGCTTTTTACATGGGTGCTAGACATCCAACTTACATCCTCATAGCTATGGTACGAGCACTGGCTTCCTGTACCCATCTTACTTCCAGTACACACCCTTCCAGTCCTGGGGACCAATCTCAGCACCCACATGACAGCTCACAACTGTCTGTAACTTGGTTCTAAGAGATCTGATGCTACCTTCTGGCCTCTGCAGGCACTTAACCACACATGATATAGGTTAAAACACTCATATACATAAATAAAAATAAATGAAATCATTTGTGGAGGCTAGATAGATGGTATCTGAGAGTGGGTTGACCCAAAGAGAGGAAAGGCAGCTTGAAGTTAGGGTCAATCTTCCTGTGGATAATGGAGTTGTAAAATGACTTGCTTTAGTCAGTGCATTATATGCAGTTGAAAAATTCCCCGGAAGATATAGTTGGTGAGAACATTTAACGTAATGCTTAACTGAGAGAGCATCCTGAGTTTGCTTTCGGAGCTTCACACAGCCTTTCTGTGCTTGATTACAACTTTGTAAGTTAGAGCTTGGCAACTTCCCAGACAAAAACTTCCAACTCATCAGGCACCGAATAGACCATAATGCATTACTGTTGTTCTACAAAGAGAACATGGAGAGCAATACACTGCCTTCTTCCTACAATTCTCCAGTCACCCTGACTTCGTGCAGGTAGTCCTCCAATAAAAAAGTATTTTGTGTCTATGACAGTGAGCATAATGCAAATATTTCACTTCTGCCTTTCATGGGACAACTGGGTAAGCTAATAACCAAGGTGATGACCTGAGTTCGATCCTGGGACCCATATTGTGGAGGGAGAGAGCAGAGGCCCCTTATGGGAGAAATATCTATGTATGCATGTATATGCAATGAATATTATATAATCTTGTAAAATAATGTCTTCTTATGGATTTTGCAAATACTCCCAGTCACGTTTATCTCTTCTTCCCCTAGCTTCCCTCTGTTTCACCCTCCTTCACTCCATTACCCCCCCTTTCCCCTACAATGCACCTTTGTTCTACCATCCCCCTCTCTGAGATCTTCTCTATAGTATCTGCTTCCCTGTCTTCTGTGATTACTCCAGATTATACGATCAAATCTAAATGTTCTCTTACCCACTGAGCTATCCATGTTTGTTTTTGAGGCATGGTGTCACTCTATGGCTCAGGCTGGTCTTGAACTCATGCTAACCTGCCGAGGCTTCCCAAGTAGTAGGAGAGCAGGCACAAGCTACCACGTCCAGATGAGTCCTTCATTTTAAAGGGGAGACTCGTTCAAGTCCCAGCTGGTTTCTGCCTGTCTCTAATGAGGCTGAAGAAGTAGCTGGCCACAACCCAGACCCCATCAGGTGGACTCATCCTGAGACATAGAGCTGTTCTGTTGCAAAGTTTTGCCAAGAACTTGGCCTCTACTTCCTGGATTTTATCCTCCTTCTGGCTTGATGGAGACAGTAGTCAGCCAGCCGCCCAAAGTTCCGCCTATGATAGGAACACGGTTTCCGTGGGTAGCTCTCTCTGCAGAGTCCTTTTCTGGAGCCTCCCACTTGTCTACCGTTTCTTTAGGTTAGTGGATTCCAGGGCCACTGAACTCTCACGTCCAGCAGAAGTCAGGGTCTGCTTTCCCCAACCTTCTGCAGCCCTCTTTTCCTCAGCCTTGAGCCTTTGATTGAGTATTGTGTGTCTGTTTGGCTGCCACTCTGGCCTCTTATTTTTTTTAAGGCCTTTGTTAAATGTCTGCCACGTGTGAAGCTGGAGCTGCTGGAATTGGAAACTTAGGTTTTTGAGGCCACTGTGCTCTTATCACACAGGTCCATCAGCTTCTTTAGTTACAGAGGTAAATAAAAAAAAAAAAAAAAGACAACAACAACAACAACAAAAAAAAAAAAATCCTCCACCGCAGGGGCCTGTCAATGGGTGGGTAGAAGGGTATGCAGATCGGAGCTTGGGGCATGCACCTATGGGCTGTGAAAGAAGATATTGTAACTAAAGCTAGGGCCAGTGTCCACAAGGCTATGGCCTTTCAAGTGCTGGCAGGAGTCCTCTTACAGCTCAGCAACAACACTGTGACAGCTCTACTTTTTTTCTTTGGGGACTTTTGATCCTATGTTTGCTTCTGATCTAAGAGGAAGGGCTTCAAGGATCACCCTGTCACCCTGGGTATGGGCATGTCCAGTGGTCTCAGCCCAGCCTGGGACTTACCCAGCCAGGGAGCTGGGCTCTCTCCAGAGGATGTGAGCCTGTGGGGGATGGAAAGGTGGGATGTGATGGGAGATGTCATTCTGTATATGTTTCTCATACTGGTTAATAATAAAGCACTGTTGGCCAATAGGAAAGGAAGATAGGAGGGACTAGGAGACAAGGAGGAAATAGGAAGTAGTAAGGGGAGTCAAGATGGAGAGTCTGGAGAGAGCAGTATGCAGCAGCCGGCTCCCGGTAAGAAGAACGCGTGGACATACATAGATTAACACAAATGGGTTAATAACTAAGGCAGAGCTAGCCAATAAGAAACTAGTACCTGGCCAATAGCATTGTATCAAATACAGAGTCTCAGTGTGTTATTTGGGGCTGGTGGCGTGGTAGCAGGACAAAACCAAGCGGCAGGCAGAAAAACCCGTACACGTTACAGGGATGGGTGCAGGACAGGTGATCCCTGGGTCCCTAAGAGAATCAGAATCAGATGAGAGCATTAAGACTGTTGGTTTTCCATCTTCAGAAGGCTGAACATTGGTGATCACGGCCAGTTCTTTGGTAACAATTGTAGCTAAATGAGGTCACATCAGCCCCTAGAGCGGTGGTTCTTAATCTTTGGGTTGTGGACCCTTTGGGGGTGTCAAATGACACTTTCACTGGGGTCAGCTATAAGACCATCAGGAAACACAGATGTTTACTATTCATAACAGTGGCAAAATGACAGTTATGAAGTAGCAGTGAAACCACTTTCATGATGGGATCACCACAGCATAAAGAACTGGATTGAAGTGTCCCAGCGTTAGGAAGGTTGAGCGCCACTGTCCTACGGAGCCTGGAGGCCTGTTCCAACTGGTATCTAGCAAGCATGTGGAACTGACAGCTTCGTCTCTGTATCCTTTCAGTCAGCCCTGTTTCTCACCCTGTTGCAGACTCCAGAGCATCACTGCTCTTTGTGTACCAGTGTCCCCGGGCTTACTAAAAGTTGTCACTTTGATGAAGGGTCCCAGAGCAGACAAGGCTGTCATACTCTTCAGTGAGTCTCCACCACGTGGGGATAAACCTGGTACTTGGTGGGTGCGGGCAGGCCGTGACCGTTAGGTAGCTGGATGCTGGAATGAGTACAGCCAAATCTCCTGGCCAGGAAAATGCAGAGTGTCAGCACTGTTCTTGTTTATACTGCCAACCCCCAGGCTACGGGCAGAGGTGGCAGTTGCTAGAAGCTGTGCATTACCCAAATGCCAGGTGAATTCAGGTGTCTCTGTTTCTGAGCCGCTGGTGCACTTTCTTACCACAAACAGGCTCCATGTGTCCGTAAGACCCTTCCTTAGTGGGAGGATTGGAGGTGAAAGCTTTTGCCCAAGGCTAGACTTTGTACACCACTACTTTGAGCAGGGAAACGGTATGGACACTCCCTGAGTTTCCTCCGATTCGTGTGGCTGGGTTTAGAAGGGGCCTTGGGGACCACAGCATCAACTTTGAAACTGTCAATACGTGTATTTATAGTGTAAACTGCTGGAGAGAGATGTGTTAGAAGCCGTTCTGCTGGGGTTCTAGACGGAAGCTAGCTTTTAAATGATTAAACTTATTTATGACTGCGTCTTGTTGATTCCAAGCAATAAATGCCTACTTAGACCAGCATAAGCAGAATTCATTTAAGGATACCCAGGGTGGTTTATGGGTACAGGGGCAGGGCATGGTGCCAGTCTGAGGGGGGTGTCTCATGGCACAGAGAGAGAGACGACAGAGCCCTGCTGGCCTGGGGCCTGCTGGCTTTGGCCTCTTTGTCAGCTTCATTCTTCTTCAGGGCAGCGCTCTGCCCGCTCGCTTTTCTTCCTCCTCCATTTAAGGCCTAAAGCAGCAATACCGTTTCTTGAGTAACGTACTGTCAGATTCAAGTTCTAACAAACACAGGCCTCAGTTCAACTTCCCAAGAGAGACTTCAAGGCTAAAATGCCTACCCCAGTTCAATGAATGCAACTCACAGAGGAGGAGACAGAGGAGTGAATGAAGCCTGTTGGGTTGGGGGGGGGGAGAGCTCTTGTAAGAGTCCATAGTACGGAAGCTGTTTCTGGAACCTGGAGACAGTCTGCCAGGGCTGTGTGGCTCTGATGGAGCATCCTGCTACTACCTGCTTTCTGTGACACTATTTTCTTCTATTTCTTTCTGGGATCCCTGAGCAGCATCTTGAGGCTCACCTCAGGGGACTCATCTGCGGGAATGAAGTGGACTCTCTAGTGAGGCGTGTGCTCTGCAGATGGCCCAAGAGGTCTGTGCTGCAGGGTGTCTAGACAGCGAGTCTGCCAAAGTGGTGGAGCTTCCGCCGACAGAACCAGAGCAAGCTAAAGGGAGAACAAGGAGCATCTGGCTTGTGCTCTTTTCCAGCTGTGGTTCTGAGGCCTTGGGGCGGGCGGGGGTCTGTGAGGTGTGCTCTGGGTTGATCGCTTACAGAGGAGATTGTTATTTTGTTTTTGTTTTGTTTTTTAATATCCAGCCACTCATATTTCTTGTGGCCCTTCAGCAATGGGTTCTTAGTATCTTCTCAGTATTTCAGTCTGTGGAAGATGGTTATTCATTATTGCCCCCTACCTGTTTGCGGTGAAGAAAACTTAACATCTGGGAGCTTCAACTGTGTCAACCAGCTAGGTCCCCTGGCTCGAGGAGGATGTCTAACACTGCATGCACAATTGAAATCCTTCTCATTTAGTGCAGCAGGTCTCTCTGTACCCTTTGCTGTGGCTTAACCACTTTGACGATTCACCGTCGTTCATACTCACCATTTTAATTTTTCTGACGGCTCTCGGTGATGTGCCTAGGCCCACTGCCGACTTCAGTGACAGGTATTGCCTCCATTAACCCAGTCAGTATAACCCTATAATCAGGACATTGGATTCAGAAAAGGAGTGTGTGTTCCCTCCTGATCCTTGTTCTGAAAACCCTGAGAAGTTGCCTTTTAGAAACCCATTGCTATGACGAGCACCACGCTCAAAAGCGGTCTGGGGAGGGAAGGTCTTGTTTTCATTTACAGGTTATAGTTTATCATTGAGGGAAGTCATGGCAGGAGCTTGGGGCAGGAACCCAGAAGCAGGAACTGATGCAAAGGCCACCCAGGAACTCTGCTTCCTGGCTTGTTCTCCGTGGCTCGCTCAGCCCGGTTTTTCACACAGCCTAGGCCCTCTGCCTTGGGGTGACACCTCCCACAGTAGGCTAGACCATCCTTGGCAATTCAGAAAACGCCTCAGACAAGGCTGCAGGCCAAGCTGCTCTAGACTGTCCCTCAATTGAACTTCCTTCTTCCCAGGTGATTCTGCATTGCATCAAAGTTGGCAGTTGAAGCCATGACAGAAACAGCGTGTTAGGTCTGTGGAAATGAATGAACTAAGCTGGTTCCTAGTCTCTGCAGTTTACTGTGAACTTTGTATCACTGATGGACCACTTCTGCAGATGCTAGCGGCTCACTGCGGCCCTCTAAGTGCTGTCAGTGGCTGTGACCTCTCTGTCTGCGCTTCTACCCATCCAGTCTATCTAAACTGATGTCACCTTCACAGTTTCTGGGATTGGTCTTCCTTTATGCTGAGTCAGGAATTTACGACATCCAGTACAGATGGCTTCTTTGCAACTGAGCTAGGAAGGCTCACCATTGAGCATGTGAAATCCATCTTGAGAATGTACTCTTGTCTCAGCATGCAACTCCCTCCGTGAAATTGTATCATCTGTTTTTCCAGAGAGTTCTTGGCCAGGGTTGTGGGCCTGAGCCCTTGTTCTTAGGCTCTGTGACCGAGTCAGTCAGTGTGCCTCTCTGGAGTTCCTTTTCATCCACGTTGGTCCGTTGCTTCAGTCAACCCATCCCAATACACCAGGGCTCAAGGTTGAGAAATTCGGTTGTCTTTTGTTGTAAGTTACAAATCTACCTCAGTGGGCGGGTCTAAATAATGACTTCTGTTACTTAAGCTGCCTGCTGGCCTCCAGTCCTCCACTGTTGTATATACGCTGCCTGATATGGCAGGTACTTCATCAGTATGGTTGTTTTTTGTCCATGAATGGATGGGTGAGTGGTACATATTCTGAACTGGCTTTGTAGGGTGCAGTCTGTGCTTTTTAGCCACGCTAAGCCTGGCAGCTGCCATTTGGAATCTATTTTGAAGACAGAAGATTGAGAGCTATCTTATAAATTGCAAACTCAGGTCTCCTCCACTCCAGAACAGTGGCTTGTATAAGAATGGGCTGCTCTTTCTTTCTGGCGTGGTTGCCCTTAGGACTACCTACTTGCCTAATCAGTTTAAGCTCTTCCCTCTTAGACTATTAATCCTATTTCCCCAGCAGAGTGAGAGACAGCAGGATGAGAGTAACCTTGTCCCACAGCTACTAAAAGATGATATCGCCTTGCCTTGCACACACAGAACAGTACTTATCTTTTTCCCTGCAAAAGGATGACTAAGAAGAAATTTAATATTCATTTATACTTATCTTTCTGTGATATTTCTTCATGTCTTGTAGTGTAATCAGGGGAGGAATGGAATGGTTTTTTTTTGTTGTTGTTGTTGTTTTTTTAATTGTAGCCATTGCCTATTATAGTTTACTTATTTTCAGCATCATAACCACAAGAGGCTTGCTTTCCTATGCCTGCTCACAGCTTGCCAGCACATAAGGAGTGCTAGTTGATAGAGGGGTTGGGGGAGAAACAGTGAAAATGGAAACCACCTTTGGTATGTGGTATTTTCCAAATAAACAACCGGATTAGTTTGAGGTGGACGTATTTCATGGTATTTGCTCACCTCAGTCTTGTCTAGATTCCTGCAGGTCAAACCTTCTTATTGATTTTATTGCTCTTTAGTTTACAGGTACAGAAAGGGCTGCACAGAGACTGAGCCCATCATAATCCACTTACAAACAGGCAGCCAGTCCTGATGCTTTCATGTCTGGCTGGATGCGCTAATGAAAGCCCAGGAAGTGTTAATGAAAGGGAGGCAGGGAAACTCACTCCTCTTCAGTCAGGGAGTTTGAACCAGAGCCCTCCTAGGCTCCTCACAGCCAAACACAGAAGCTGTCTATCCAGTTATGGACTTGCCTGTGCCCTGCACTTTGGGGCTGGGTTTTGAATGCCTGGTAGTAGATGCCTGTCTCTTAGAGGGTGTGCAGAATGCATCCTATCATTCTTGGGACTGTCTGTGTGTCTGAGGTGTCATGTAATTAATTCCATGCTCGTGGCCATCATCATTATTTTGTCCCTTGCTTCTGACGATTGGCCCCAAGGAACTTCTCTTAAAAATCGAAGAGTTTTTGCATGTTAAACCTACCCCTTGCTCAATTTTTAAAAATTAAACCCTCAATGCTAGACGACTTCTTTATGTACATCTGATTGTAGATGAAGCAATTTTGACATGACTGGTCTTATATACTGATGAGGAAGACAAATGAATATGGAAACATGCTCATGGAAAGTCACCCTGTCATTCATGGGAGAGTAAATTACATTCCCGGTATGATTACAGTGATTAAAAAACAAAACAAAAACAAAAACAAAACCCAAAACTGAAGCATAGGAAGAACATGAAAGCAATGAAATGATGGAATGATGGAAGACTTTCTATCTCTGTTGTTTCCTCTATTTGTCTGAATTGTTCAATATATGTATGCTTTAAGCAAAATGACATCACAGCATTTGTTGTTGCCTGATAATAACTTAAGGGTCATTGAGACGATATGAGTGAACATTTCAGAACTCTACTCTCAGCAGAAGGCAGCTTAAAGAATCAAACTATTGCCTTCCAGCTTCTTACTTCCTTGACAGTTCCCTGTTGGAAATGCTTTATATTAAGGTAACATCTCCTTTTAATGTTATCTGAGCCAGCTGATTTCTGACTCTGCTTTAGGCTGAATCTTTTCTGCATCATCTAAGGTAAGGTCCATTTGCCCATCCCAACTGGTAACCCAACCCTCTGTACTCACATTCGCATGCCTACAGAGCCACACCTGGATCTGAGATCTGTTTTGCAAGTGTCTAAAGATGAGGGCGATGGTTTCTGATGTCATCTGTGGCCCCTGGCCTGGTCAGAGATGCTTTGGTGGAAACTGACAAGGACCAACTGATTTTGTACCATCAAGTGTTTTATTTATTTATTTATTAGAGGAATCCACCATACGTGGATAGTAAACATCATATAGTTAAACATTTGAAAATGAACGAGACTTGGAGAACTGTCAAGAGTGGTTGCTGTGGCATTACAAAATTACAATTAAAAACAATCTTTTGGGTCTAGAATTATGGCTTTTGTAAAGATTTTCTTGGAGCAGGGTTGCTAAAAGGTGATAGAATTTCAAACTAACACTTCTCCCTGTGTTCTTAGATTCCCAGTGTTAGCCCTAGACCAGAAGTGCAGAAACTGATGGTGCGGTGTAAGGTGAGGCCTGAAGGGCTGTGGGAGGGGCTAAGGCAAGAGGGAGGAGGGCACCATAGCAACAGAGATCTAAGTTACTGGGTCTTGGACCAGTCCTCACTGCTTTCTATCTTTGTTAGTTGTATGTCTTTTAATATTATGCTCTGCAGATGCAAAACAGGCCTAGAACTGTTATAGAATCTGCCCTTACAGGAGAGGCAGTAGGAATGTAAGCAAAACGCAACAAAAAACAATAGATGACACAATTTTATATTCCATTTTGAATGAGTTAAGGAGATCATTTTGGACGAGTAGATTCCCAATTCTTCCTCAGTTTTTACATTTTTTTGTTTTGTTTCTGGGAATGGATCTCATGTGGGGCCAACTGGATTTGAATTCATTAAGTACCCCTGAATTCATGATCATCCTGCCTCTACCTCCCAAGTGCTGAGGTTGTGGGCGTGTACACCACACTTAGCCTTATAAGGTGCAGTAGAGTTGGAGAGACGGCTCAGCCATTAAAGGCTAAGGTCATAACCACAGAGATAAGAAATGTGCAACAACTGTGGGGCTGTGGATTGAGAGCAGGAGTGACAGCTGACACTGCTGTTTACAAGCTGTGAATCTGCACAAGTCACTCTGTCTAGCAAAGTTTTCTCTTCTGTAAATGGGGAATAATAGAACTACCTTCCTCATAATGGCTTCTGCTTACTGAATGAGAGGTAAGCCTTGTGCAAACTACTAGTATGTTGCATGTTGTGGTAGGAACTTGATGGGAGATAATTATCATGAAAGACTATTAAAGGAAGCAATCTTATTAAAAACCCCACTGGACACTATGCCATGGGCCACAGTATTGTTCGAGCTTGGGAGAGTGATTCTGTTTTAAACCTGTGAGAAGACAGCACAGTGATAGGTATCAAGTTGCCTGGTAAGCCAGTATTTTACAATTTGTAATGGATATCTTGAGCATTTTATTTTTCCAAAAAGGAGTCAAGGAGGATGTATTCATTGGAATTAAGCATGGGACTGTTGTCATCCAATGTATACACAGAGCTTTAAGGCCAGAAGGTGCCTGCCTTAGTGTTGGGTTGGGATTGGTTGCTTTGAGGTTTTCTCTGGAAAAGGAAAAATATACTTAAAATATGTCTTGGGGGGGGGGGATGAGTTCACATGGTTCTCTCCAGGAGAGCAAAGGAACTCTTCATTACCATCAAAGAGGTCTGACCATTTTGGGGTATTAGCTGGGTTTAATTATTCTTCACTGATGGTTTGTATTAATGGCTGCAAATATAATATAATTCCTTTCTTAAAGAATTCAGACTAAAGCTGATATGATATTGAGGACACACACACCCCACAATGTATGCACACAAACTTACAAGGCACACACAGCACACATACACACACAATATATACATATACACACATGCAATATAAACACAACAGGCATAAATAACACAATAGCTGTCTTGCTTTTTGCCATATAGTTCATGATGTTACAATGGTTTTTGTTCATTCATTCGTCAACATAAAAACTCATACCTGTACCTTTTTAAAACATTTTATTTATTTTGATTTTTTGAGACAGAGTGTCTCTGCATAGCCTTGGCTGGCCTTGAACTCTGGTCTACAGAGGAAGTTTCAAGACAGCTAGAGCTGCATAGAGTGAAACTCTGTCTCAAAAAAAAAAAAAAAAAAAACAAAAAACAAAAGAAAAAGAAACAAATATGGATTTAGATGAATTGAATTTTTTTAAACATGTAGCTTGGATGTGTGTGAGTCACACATGTACATGTCTGTGTGGAGGTCAGGGGACATTTTGTGAGGGCTGATACTCTTCTTTACACCATACGTTCTGTGGACTGAACTCAGGCCACCAGGCTCAACAGGAAGTACCTTTACCAGATGAGCCATTTCACCAGTCCCTAAAAAAAAATTGAGTTTAAATGAGAAGTAAGCTAAGATTGTTCTCAACACCGAATTTGCAGAAAATTCTTAAGTGGCAGCAGCTTCCATCAGGAAGAGCCCATGACTTGCTTTGCTTTAGTTCTCTGAAGACTTAATACCTCAGAATGATAAGTTTATAAATGAACTTGCAAGCCCGCTGGCTGCAAGTTTCTTTTAAAAGAATGCTATCCCAGATGGGTGTGGTATCACATACCTGTGATCCCAGCACTCAGAAGCTACAGGATTGCTGCCAACTGAGGCCAGGCTGATCTACATAGTGAAATGCCAACCAGGACTATATAGGGAGACTCTATCTGAAATGGACCAACAAACCAAACCAAATCCAACAAAACACAAATTCCTGTGTCTTCAGCACTGGATCTGATACTCACAAAGCTGGTTCCTGTGGCTCCTTAGGAACACATCACATCCTGTAAAGGCAAAGCCTTTCAAGAGATGAGCGATTGACCAGATTAAGGCCTCCCCTCATGTACAGACAATTCTAGCCTGGCTACATGGGCTGGACGCTCTGGAGCTCACTGTCCTATTTGGTTGAAGGATGCTGACAAACAGCTCAGGAAATTGTGTCCCCAAATGCAAATAACTCCAGAAATATTTCAGATCTTTTTAGGCTTCACTCAAAGAATTGGGAACAGAAAATGATTATAGAAATATTTATAGTAGGCACTAACACACATAAAATCAAAGTACTTGGTGTAAGGTTGTTGCTGTTACTCTTTTTACAACTGGTATAAATAATTGTTTCTTGTACTTCTGGCCATTTAACTCTGACCAAGCCATGCCTGATGGGTAAATGTCTTGCACACAGCTTAACCTTTTTAATCTCTTAAATTTAACTCTGGCTGAAAATAATAGCACTGGTGACAGAATATCTCTGAATACAGTAAGATCACGGGGCGGGGGGGGCACACTTTGTAGTGGAATGTGTAGTGGGAGGTAGCATATCATTTTCAGACAGGAGGAAAGCTATTACATGGCGTCTCTGCTCCAGTAGAACTGGATCTGGTCACTAAGACCCCAAAGCATGTCTACCCTGCAATACTGGGAATCAGAGAGCAAAGCTACCATGGCTGAAGCTTCCCGCTGACCGTGAGAATCTGTCAGACTGAGTGAGGTGTGAGAATGAGTTTGGAAGTAATGCCAAGAAGCAAGTTACGAAATGATTGGCCCCTTTCAGCCCTCGGGGCGGGGTACAAAAGGACCCTAGAGTAGGACTTCTGTCTGTGAGTATACATGAAAGTGCTCAGTGTGTTAGTGTGAGGGCTGCCACAGTAACCTCTGATGTGGAGAAAGCTGCAGGCAGGCAGCAGGAAGGGACGAGTGGGCTGTGTGTGCAATGTCTTTCCTGGATACGTGTAAGGGGGAGCTGGGAGTTCTTTGAGCCCACATGTGTCACCTGAGCTGGATAACACAGCTTCTGGCTCCTCTAGCATCATCTGGGTGTCCTAAGTTGAGTTGGAGAATGGTGAGCTCCAAAGGGGCTTAGGAGGAGGAGACCCCCCCCCCCATGAAGAGGAAGACTTAGGAGCACGTTTAAAGGAGCAAGTTTAAAGGAGCAAGTTTAAGGGCGTGGCTATATCACTGCTATCCTCCTCTTGAGTATCAGATTCAGTGCTGAAAATAGAGGAAACTGAAACAATGTTTTTGTTTTGATTTTAGTTTGTTGGTTTGTTTCTTGTACAGTCTCTTTAAATGAGAGGAATGTTCCAGAAGGGCATTGAGTGTGAACCCGCAGTTGAAAGAATCTAAGACAGTCATGTTCTCTGAGATAGGGTATGCCATGTAGCCAGCCTGGCCTCCAGCGCCTTGTCCTCCTGCTCCAGTCTGGAACTGTTATGTGTGTCCAGGGAGTCGTCTCCTGCTTTGTCTACCTTTCCCTTTCATTTGAGGTGAGGATTAAAACCAAACACCGGCACGCATGGCATTTGGCATCAAGCCTCACCTGGTCTTGCATCCTCAGATCCTAGATTGGCATCCCTTTGCATCGTCACAGAAGGGTGAAGCATGCAGTTTCTTCTCTTCCCCAGGGCTTTGTGCACTACAGACCATCTTCCTTGTGCTTTTCAAAATTACCTTTTAGAGAATGTCTTTTTAAGCCCTTCTCTCTCTTCTTTCCCCTGTCTCCTCTTTCCCTCCCCCAGGGAGAGCTTGTTGAACATCTGCTGTGGGACTTGAAGAGGGTAGGTTTCCCCTGACTTGGTGGTATCTAGTTCTCCCTGTCTACTGACCTCTCTTTATGTGAATACACATTTTTGATGACCTTCTCATCTCCACTTCCCACCCCATTGTGGTCTTCTGCAAACCTTCTAATAATTGAAGGCCAACTGGTGTGGTTTTCCTTTGACCTAAGCAGCTCAAGGAATACTTTCAAATAATATTTTCTGCTTTTGGATTATTCTGGAATTGAAGAAGGTTATATCCAATTGCACCAGGCTTCTAAACAATTTTTGAATACCTTTAGCTATGTGCATTAAGAAAGCCAGTGTATCTCAAATAGAAGGAAAGAGAAGTTGTCTTCACCTTTACCTCTTGATTTTCCTAGAAAAGATTCTTCCTTAAGCATAAAATTTTCTTGCAGATTTTTTTTTCTTTATGGGGAAGGAGGTCAGTCAAAATGAAGAGGGCAGATTTTCTGGAGGCTCTAATGTGCCAGGCTTCTTCTTCTTCTTCTTCTTCTTCTTCTTATTATTATTATTATTATTATTATTATTATTATTATTTGAACAAGAAGTTCAGAGTACTTCGGGCATTATGCATGTCCTAAGGACAGCAGAGAGGGAGATAGGACAAAAGTGTGAGTCTTGTTGGCTTCCTAAAGGCTCCTGCAGAAGAAAACAGGCAAAGGAGAGGGTGTGAATAAATGGCTGACCCAAGCCCCAGAATAAACTCATTCAATCCCTGCTTCATCCCGGGAACACACATCTTAGACACACATGACCCTGAATTGTGCCCTTACCATGATATTGTTTCTCTTTCCCGATGATTTCGCTCTGCCCTTGTTTAGTTATTTGTAAATGGTCATATCTACTGTCAGATTAAGTGTGTGTGTGTGTGTGGTGTTTGCATGTTTGCACACGTGTGTGTGCTCACCTGTGAGTGTGCCTCTGGAGGCTGAGGTCAACTTAAGATGCCCCCCTTTATCACTCTGCATCTGTTACTTTTGAGACAGTATCTTACCAAATCTCTACCTCTCCATGCTTTGGCAGGGCTGGATGCCAGCAGGCCCCGGGATCTGCCTGCCTCTGCCTTCTTCTGGTTGTGGTTACAGGTACATGCCGTCACACCTGGCTTTTTACATGGGTGTTGTTGACCTGAACTCATAACCTCACGCTGTACCACGTGACCTTGTACGCTGCGCCATCTCCCCCCCCCCTTTTGATTAACCCTTTGAATATGCTGTAGTTTTTGGAGTAAGCCATCATCCTAAGTGCTCAAAGGAAGACGAGCCTTCTGATAATGTAATTGATTTTATTCAGTGTACACGCACCGAGCAGACAGACTTATAAATGTTTAACGCTCTGATTATCATAACGTTCTTATTTAAGCAGAGGTATGAAATGCACACTGAGGCCTTCCATACATGATTTATTCAGCATTTAGTGCTACCTGAACTGTGGCTTTTATGGTCTTTGAGAACTGAGTGTTGACAGTAACGCAGTGTTGAGTTTCTTTTCATTTGTTTGCAAAGTAGATAACAGTCATGTTTCCTGAGTGCCCAGAAGAATGTGAATGGAAGTGTCTGTGTTACTAATGTTTTGTCCATATCATGACCAGGATTCCCTGAAAATTTGAAGTTGGCTTTCTTCTTAAGGTTCTAGAAACTGAGTCTGCTCGGTCTAGAGTCTAGAAACTGAACCCATGCTCTCAGGTGTCTGCCCGGTGTCCATGTTTGTCTGTAGTGTTTAAGGTCACTTCCATGTTCATGCCCTCTCAGATAAAAACACAGATCATATACTCATGGTGGGATGTACAGTTTTTAATGAAAAAGTTCCTTCTGATGTCAAAAGTTTTATTAGCACTTCAAGAAATACAAACATAGCTTGATGCTAGTATGAATGTGTACTTAAAGGAAGACTTAGATGCTTCTCCCTCTTTTCTTCCCTCCCTCCCTCCCTCCCTCCCTCCCTCCCTCTCTCTCCTTCCCTCCCTCCTTCTCTCCCTCTCTCCCTCCCTCCTTCCCTTCCTCTCCCCCTCCCTCCTTCCCTTCTTCTCTCCCTCCCTCCTTCCCTTCCTCTCTCCCTTCCTCCTTCCCTCCCTCCCTCCCTCCCTCCCTCCTCTTCTTCTTTTCTCCCCTATGGTGGGTTTGATGAGAATGGCCCCATAGGCTCACATATTTGAGCACTTGATCCCCATTTGGTGGAAGTGTTTGGGAAGAATTAAGAGAGTGCCCTTGTTGGATGAGGTGTGTCACTGGGGTTAGGCTTTGAGGTTTCACAAGCCCATGCTTGTGTCTCAGGATGTGAGTTCTTAGCTGCTATGCCATTGTCGTGCCCTCTGCCTGCTGACACGCTACTTGCCCTGGTGGTCATATTCTCTAAAGCTCTGAACCAATGACCTTGAATAAACCCCTTTTTCTGTAGGTTGCCATGATCATGGTATCCTATCATAGCAATAAAAAAGTAACCAAGACATCCCTCCGTCTTCCCCTTTCTCCCTTCCGATCTCTCCTCACCTTGCTCAAACGGGGCTGCATTCCTTTTCACAGGGATATACATCTGACTAGCTCACTAAAAATCAGTGGCCAGGGTTGTGAGTACAGCACCATACGTGGTAAAGGACTGGTCTAGAGCATGCCCAGACTAACCAAAACACAGCTCTGACTAGCGTAGAGCCATCATGAAGACTAAGCTAGCCTGGAACTTACAGGGATTCTCCTGCCTCTGCTTCTCAGGCACTGGGATTGCAGGTGTGTAGCACCACACTTGGCTGTAAGCCCTGCCCCTTTTTTCCTGTTCAGTACTAGGGCTCAAACTTAGGTCCTGTCGAGTGCTAGGCAAAGACTCCTACCACCCATCCACCCTAGTTCTCTTTTCTGTAGAGACAGTAAGCGGACTGAACTCAGAAGGGATTCAAGTTGACCCTTTCATTGAACTGAGCATGTGCATGAATTACAGGAACGTTTTCAACATTAAATAATGGCCAAGAGTCTGAGAGATTAGAATGGGGAAGAGAAAGGGAGAGACCAGACACCATCAATCCCAGGCCCATGGCACTTTGGGTAGAATAAACAGACTGGCCAGAGTTGGCCTGCGCTGCTAGCCATTACCTTACACAGACAGGATGAACTCTTCCATGTGTCCTGTATAGACTATAGAAACTGCCATTGGAAGAGTTTAATTGAATATGAAAACAGAAGATACCCACCAATTACCAAAATCAGTCTTTAAAATAGAACTGTATAGTGAGCACATTTTTAAATGATTCCCTAAATCATTAAATGATTTGAGAGGCACATTTGGTTTTTTTTTTTTTTTTTTTTTTTTTTTTCATTCCAGGTTGGTCTTTATTATGTAACCATCATTTTCCACGTCAAAGTGATCTGTTCAGAATACCCTCTCCCTCCTCCCCTGTTTCCAGGTAATTACGTTGTCAGGACGGGAGCAAAACCTTTTGAAAACATTGCATTCAAGCTGCCAGATCAGAGCATTCATAACTGGCTGCAATTTGCAAACAGTTTGAGAGTTTGGTAAGTTTTTAACAGGACCATGTTGAGTTCATAGAATCTGATTTCTTTGAAGGAAACAAAAAGTGAACAAGAAAGAAAGCAGCCTGCTGATCAGTCCCCACAGAAGAGCCTGGGCTCCAGGCCAGCTGCTCTCTGACTGGGAGCCCGGCTAAGCTCCTGGGCACAGGGGGGGGGGGGGGGGATAAAAGACTTACTAAAAGCTCCCAGGGCAGGTGAAAAATTAGGGTTCTGGGAGCCAGAGGCTGTTAACTCAGGGATACAAGGGCCTGCGACAGGTACCTAGCAAAAGCTACAACCATCTTCAACAACGGTTAAAATTTGGAGTCTCAAGAGAGCTAAGGCTTAGCTGTTTCTGTTTTGATTGTGTGTGTGTGTGTGTGTGTGTGTGTGTGTGTGTGTGTGTGTGTGTGTGTACACGTAGGCATGTGCACTCTACATGTGGAGGTGGCAGATTGACATCGGGAATCTTCAACCCCCTTTATTTTATTTCTGAGGCAGACCCTGTCATTGACCCTATAACTCACCAATTAGCTTAGGTTGGCTGACCGGAAAGCCCCAGGGCTCCTGTCCCCACCTCCCCAGCACGGGGTTACAAGTGTGCATTGCAGCACTGGTCACTCTACAAGGGTTCTGGGAGGCTAGAAAGATGGCTCAGTGGATAAGAGTGGGGGAGGGGACCCTAATTTAGACACCATGCTTAGGTAACAAGTGCTTTGCCAACTCAACCATCTCCCCAATCCCTTCTTTCTGAATTCCTGACTCCGAATCTACTGTAAGATTCTAAAAGGCATTACTGTAAGACATAGGATAAAGTAGCCCCACAGGCCTGGTTCTTTTCTACTCCATTTTAGCCTCCCGACTGAATGACTGAGTGGGTTTAATGAAACCAGCCCCGTGGTGGGCAACGCAATGAGTACCTGGTCTCATTAAGCCAAGTTTAAACCTGGGTTGTGTCCTGCTGACCTCAGGGCACAGGACACGTTGTTACCATTCAACTTCAGCAGATGCTTCATTTGCCATATATGGGACAGAAATCACAAGCTTATAGTGATGTACATGCAAAAGGCCCTGTCTTAGGGTTTCTGTTGCTGTGATAAAGCACCATAGCCAAAGGCAACTCACACTTCTATACAACAGTTTTGCATTGAAGGCAACCAGGGCAGGGACTCAAACAGGTGAGGAACCTGGAGCTGGTGCAGAGGCCATGGAAGAGCTATGCTTGCTTAGGCTGCTTGCTCTTTTTATAGCACCCAGGACCACCAGCCTAGGGGTGACACCACCCACAATGGGCGGGGGCGGGGCCCACCCACATCACTACTTGAGTAAACACCCAACAGTCTTGACTAAAGCCCAATCATCATGGACACAATTTCTCGACTGAGGTCTCTTGTGTCAAGCTGACATAAAACTAGCCAGCACAGACCCTTTAGCTCTGCCCCTGCTGCTCCTAAACAAATGCTTAAAGGGATCACCAGGGGTGAACTCCCCGGGTTTACAAGGCGCTCAGAACACAGTCTGTTGGCCCTGTCTGACCAGCTTGTGTGGTTGGCTAGTGAAATAAAATCAGAAATCCAACCAGTGATACTGAACCAATGGCTTCTCTAAGAACATCTTCTAAGGGTGATGGAACTTCTAAATGCTGTCCATTCTTGCTTCCCACAGAATTCTGTGCATCTTGAGTTAAATTACTGAAGCACAGGCATCCTGTTCTATCTGGTTTAGTTTACTCTAGCCTGTAATCCACATGTATGGATTAATCAGAGTCCCACTGAGCAAGGCTAAGGGGAGACACATCAGGTGCAGGGTGGGGTCTATGGGTCTGATGCTGCCACTAAGCTCTAGACTTCTCTTCAGTGAGTAGCAGTTATCACACCCACCTAACCAGGTCGGTCCGGGAACAAGATTCTCTGGTGTTCCCATGGGGGGGGGGTGTCACATGCAGGCACCTGCCGGTTTAAAGCAGCAAGAGATATGGGGTGTGGGCAAGGGATCTGAGAAGAACTCACTGTCCTGCTGGTGCTTCCTTTGCTTTCCATCCTCCTCCTCCTCAGATTTGCTCCCTGAAACTGACTTCAGCTGGATGCTGATCAGATTAAGGCAATGGGTACTGTGACAAAGGGTTAATAGCTAGAGGTCCTCATTTAAAGTATAAACACTGAGCCCACCACTTCATAATCTCCATGGGCTCCTCTATGGAATCATTCTGCTGTCAGCAGCCTATCTGCTTTATGAAGTGTTTCCTGTGTGATCCTTTCCCAAAGAATGGAGGGATGAATGGGGTGAGACCTCCCTGTCTCTTCTCCCAGCATCATCCGCTGTACCAGTCAGCCTCCCTGTAGTGAAGGGTGCTGTCACCCCTACCCAGGGCTCCCACAGCCTATACGCATCACTGCAGAGGGACCAGTTAGATCCTGTTAGAGACCACAGTTGTTCCCTCAGGCATCTTATCACTAGAGGACATGCTGTTTACAGTACAAACCAGAGCGCATTGCCAGTAAAGCAGAGAGGGACATTAGTAAGTAAGCCTGGACAGCAGGCATGCCCTGGGACCAACCCTGCAAATGTGGACTTACAGTTCTACTTGTCCCCTGTACTTGATTGAAGCCTTTCTGATGGTAAGGATGGCTCTGGAGTAACTCTTTGGCCTCTGTGATGACATAGACATAACTAGTTCATTGGTTGAAGGTTGGATGAAACAGTTACCTGGCTAGGCTTTCCTCAGGGACCATACTGGTAAATAACCAGAGAGGCCAACAGTTCCCAGGTATGGAATTTGACATTTCAGTAATTGTGTGGCCCTCATAATCACTCTACAGCATGCTATTAATTTCCCTGTTTGCTTGCCCAGACTGGGTCTTTCTGTATTACCCCAGATTGGCCCAGTACTCAAAATCCTCCCACCTTAGGCTTCTGGGGGGCTAGAATTACAGACATATACCACCATATCTGGCTTCTTTACTTTTTTCAAGATTAGTGTGTGTGTGTGTGTGTGTGTGTGTGTGTGTTTATGAGGAGTTGGGGGTACAGAGGTACAGAGGTCTGTGTTGTGTGTCTCCTGTTATCACTTTATACCTTAGGGTAGGGTCTCTTCCTGAACCTGGAACCCACGGATTTGGTTAGACTAAACAGCCAGCCTCAGGGACCCTCCTGTTTCTGCCTCCTTGGCACTTAGATCACAGACCTGTGTCGAAAGACTTGTGGGTGCTGGGAATCAGACTTGAGTTGTGGTGCTCTTGCAAGGAGCCCTCTGATGACTGAGCCTCAGCCCTGCCGTTTGCACCTTGGAAGTTTAAATAATTCATCCGAGGGCAAGTATAAAGCCACTGAGCTGCAGGCAAAAGCCCGGCATGGAAGCTGATGGGTCGTCTTTATGAACAGCACAGAGAAAGTGGGCTGGCATGTAAGATAATCTACTTGTGTGTAGCCTCAGATACGTTCCCTTCTGAGTCTCAGGAGGGAATTGTTTTCAACAAGAATATCAAACATGTGATTATGTATGATGACAGAATGCACAACAAAAGTGTTTCTGGGGGCAAGGTGGGGGGCAACAATGACAACTAGACTGTGGATTTGTTCATTTGTGTAGTTGTTCCTTGCAGGCTCCCTTATCGTTGTTAGAAAGATGATATTTTAAACCCAGGAGACGTTCAGCTTAGCAGGGATCCAGAGTCCTCCCCGCCCTCATCTGTCTGACTGCTACCCCAGTCTCTGAGGAGGTCACTAGCCTCAAAGTGACCTCTGTGCTGCCTAGCCTGGAGTTCAGATGGGCAAAGGCATACCGTTGTTATTTTGAGACAGGGTCTCATTCTGCAGTCTCAGACTGGCCTGGGACAGCACTGTCACTTAGCTAGTGACCTTGGCCTGTCATTTCACCTCCTGTTTGTCCCAGTTTCTGTCTGAAAAGACATGGGTGTTAATAGCCCCAGCCATGATCCCTCGGATGGATCATCCTAGGAATGAAACCAAGTACTATATGCTAAGTCCCCAGAATAAATAGGTCCTGTCTGAAGTAAGCCTGGAACTGTCCTACCTGCCCCACACTCAGTGCCTTTTAAAGGCTACTAGGTGACACATTAGAGCAAGGGGAAAAACTGTCTAATGGCCCAACTCCTGGTAATGGTTAATAATAAAGAACGGGATGCTAGAGTTTCACTTTAGGAGCAGCTAAGCAGGGGCAACTGAATGTGTATGCTGTGAAAGGAGAAAGAAAAGAAAGAGGCAAAGTGTATTGAGCGGTGGAGGACAGGTGCACAGGACACGCACGCACACACGCATGCATGCATGCAGGCATGCACGCGCGCGCGCGCGCACACACACACACACACACACACACACACACACATACACACACACACACACACATACACACACACACACACACACGCCCAAGCACACACCAAAGGGCACATGTGAAAGCTAACTTAAAATTTTAAAATAAAAGGATTCTTTAGAGTACTTTTAGATAGGTTTATTTTATGAGTATCAGTGTTTTTCTGTTGTTCATTTTTGGTTCTTTTGTTTTTTGTTTGTTTGTTTTGTTTTTTTGTTTTTTGTTTTCTGAGACAGGATTTCTTTGCTTAGCCCAGGCTGTCCTGGAATTCACTCTGTAGACGAGGATAGCCTCAAACTCACAGACAGCCACATGCCTCTGCCTTGCGAGTGTTGGGATTAAAGGTGTGTGCCACTACCACCCAGCCCGTATCAGTGTTTTGTTTACATGTAAGTTTGTGTACCACATGTGTGACTGGTGCCTGCAGAGGTCAGAACAGGGTTATCAGATGCCTAGGAACTGGGGTTGCAGACAGTTGTGAGCAGCTATGTGGGTGCTGGGAATTGAACTCAGGACCTCTGGAAGAGTAGCCAGTGCTCTTAACCCCTGAGCCATCTCTCTAGCCCCTAAAAGTGATTCTTGAGATGCAAGGCTATCTCTGGAAAGTTTCTGCCTGAGGCTTAGCACATGATAAAAGAGGTTTAATTTAACCTTTTCTGCATTTGACTAAAAACCCAGCCAGGTGTTGGGTTGGTGGTGCATGCCTTTGATCCCAACACTCGGGAGGTGGAGGCAGGTGGATCTTTGTGAGTTCAAGGCCAGCCTGGTCTACAGAGCTAGTTCCAGGAGACATACAGGGAAACCCTGTCTCAAAAAACCAACAAATACCACGAAGGTTTTAGGATCTTTGTTTTCATCGTGTGTGTGTGTGTGTGTGTGTGTGTGTGTGTGTATGTGTGTGTGTGTGTGTGTTACACTGTACATGTGCAAGATCAGAGAATGGGCAATGGGTAGAGTTTCCTCCCTTCTACCATGTGAGACCTGGCATGGGACTCAGGTTGTCTGGCGGGGCGGTGGGTGCCTTTACTCTCTGAGCCCTCCAGATCTCAGTGTAGTGTTCTCACTGTCATGGGGTATCCCTCCCTGTGCAGTGCCTCTTTCAGAGACCCAGGACGACAGATACACACCACACACTGCTCTTTCAGGGATGCCACAAGGATCTACACCAATATTGTCGCACTGTTCTGCAGTGGTAAGAGTTTGGTGGTTTTAGCTTTTCTCACAATCCTTAGTTGTTACTTCATTAACTAGCAGATAATCCCAACCATCTTCTAAACCCAGGAATGGTGATTGATTGGCGTTGTTTTGGCCGTTCAGGGCCTGAGATGGAGACGAGAAAAGTTAAGCCAGTCACTACTGCAGGAGAGAGGCTGCTGAGGTCGTCTCTCCTGCTTTTATGGTCTCCTTCCATCCTTGGCGTGGGAGTTTGTCTCTGTTGTGGGACACATAGCCAGGGCTGAAGGCTCGGGTGTAGGAGAAGCCAGATGAAAGGGTGCTGGGGTCTTCAGTGTCTGTCAGCCTGTCCTCTACCCTCTGCAGCCCTGGACTCAGTAAAGAAAGAGGCCTGTTATGAACAGCTTGGCTCCCACAGGTGGGGACAGTGTGAATGATAGCTCTGCTGAGACTGGAGGATGCCTTGCTTAGCCAGAGCAAGGGCTGGTGGCACAGGTCAGTCTTGGGAGGGCTGTGCCTCAATTCTGTTACCTGGTGGGATCTGTATCACAAGGCTTTCCTTCTGCCTGCAGCTTCTCCCTGGCGGGTTTCTACCTCCACCCTCCCACTTGTCCCCCCCCCTCCCCACTTGACCTCACAGCCTCAGGCCTGTGGTCCCCTCCTCACAGCCCTTGTTGGTTCTGAGTGGTGCAGCGTGCTAGCATGGCTCTGGCCTCTCTTTGGAGCTGTGATTGGGCGTTTTCCTCCTATGAGACCATTTATCTCTATGAGACCATATATCAAGGGTTATCTCTGGCCTCTATTTGGAGCTATAATGGGTGTTTTCTTCCTAAGGTATCATTTGTTGAGGGCTAGCTCTGGACCCTGGGCTTGCATCAGCCAATCAAGGTGGGTTTTGTGTTACCCTGTCACTGCTGCTTACATGGCCTCTTGCCTCTGGTTACTATGGCAACAGTCCAGCCTGGGGGACACTCTACTATCTAATTTCCTCCTTCACCCTGCAGTCCCCTCTATACCTCACCCCCCCCACACACACCCCAACCCCAATTAATTAAGCAAGTGAGCAAACAGGTCTTGGTTGACCTGGTTAAAGGGCAACAGGATCCCCACTCTGTGGGGGAGCCATAGGGACGGGATGTAATGACATAATTACAACTGCTGTTCTCCTGAGTGGCTGCTAAGTGCCTGGCACCTGCCACGTGTATCCTTTATGTTGTTGAATCTTCATCACCTGCACAGCGGGTGCTTCAACGCGTGGGGTGGGGCAGACTCTAATGGAGGTGCTTATGGTCTAAGAGGGAGAAATTTCACCTGTAGGCTTGGTACATGATTTCTGCACTGAATCTGGGAGGATCAGGCATGGGGGTGGGAGGGAGAGAGAGAGAGAGAGAGAGAGAGAGAGAGAGAGAGAGAGAGAGAGAGAGAGGAAGTGCTTTCTTGGACAGTTTCTACTCTGTGTGTGTCTATGTATGTGAGAGAAAGAAGAAGAGAGAGAGGGAGAGAAAGAGAAGAGAGGGAGAGAGGAGGGACACACACACACACACAACACACACACACACACACACACACACACACACACACACAGAGGGGTACTCATGCTCAGAGGCCAGGGAGCTCTATCAGTTGTCTCCTCTATTTATCCCCACTTTATTTTGAAAACGACTATCTCACTAACCCTGGGGCTCGCTGACTGGCTAGTAAGTTCCAGGGGTCTGCTTGTCCTCACCTCCCTGACACAGAGATTACAGATATGTACTCCACCATGTCCAGCTTTTTATGTGAATGCAGGGGAAATGACCTCAGGTCCTCACACTTTAGCCACCAGCCTATCTCCCCAGTCCCCTGTGGCTGGCCTTTGATGCTTCTAGCCTGTCTCATTTCCTCTGAATTTTGTCTCAGTATCTGGCGGCTCCTTGGTAAAGACAGTTTAAGCCTGGAGAAAGCATCCCATTCATATTGGCTTCCAAGTGTCCCTTGTAAGCTGCAGGCTGTGTGTCATTAGAGCTCCGGGTGCAATTCCTGAAGGGAAAATGCATATCTCCTTCCTACCATATTTATAGCATCTCTGTTTCCTCTGAATGTATTTTTACCATCCAGGTCATCTCCCAGGAAAACGCTAGAGTGGGCGATCATGGCAGGAAAAGATAAAGATACAGTGGCTCAGAGAAAAAGAGAGTGGAAATGTCACTGTCCCTGCCATGTCAGGCCAGCCTTGACAGCAGAAGCCTTAGGGCCCTAGCACGTTGCTTAATACTTGTAGGCTAGGGTCCCTTAGGCAGCCATAGGCAGGGATGCTGTTACCTGCCTAACATATCAAGCTATGAAGAACAGCTGAAGGCATGGTCATGAAATGTCCTGCCTTCAGAGAACATGACTTAAGATCTCAACAAAGACTCTCCAGGCCTGTTCTATTCATATCTATTGACTTATGCATACCAGGTATGGTGTTGGTACCAGCTCTCCTTGAGAAACATCACCTGTGTAGCAGCCCCAGCAGGATGGGCCCACAGTTTCACAGCCCCCTTCTACCCTGCTAAATGAGAAGCACTGGCACAGGAATCTGCTCTCCAAGCCCTCCTGAGATGTCTGTAGGCCTTCCTTCAGGTTTGTAAGGCTACTCCACACCACCCCCTTGCTTGTGTTTGGAGCTCTGCCTTTCATGTCCCAATCTAGTTTCCCAGGCCTAATGACCTGCCCCGGGTGATCTGGGAAAGAGAAGGGAGTGCAGATGATGTTCTGCTTGCAAAGCCTTACTCTGGCTTGTGCCCACATAGCCCCTGACTGTGGGTTCAGGGCAGGCTGGACCCATGAACAGACCCTGGGGAGGGAAGGCTGGGAATGCCTGCCAGCTGCTAGGTGAAGAAAACTGCTTGCTGAAGATAGGGAAGATGCCAGAGCCTCTGGGAGCCTGAGCCAAACCCCTGCTGAGCTGTACAATTCCCTCATGGAGTTTAGATCACTGTTGGTCTCCTCACACTCTTGGCTACTCAGAAAAGTAAGGGCAAGAAATAGAGATGTACTTGTGCCAAGGCCCTTGTGCTGAGCTAAGGTGAACCTCAGGTACGATGCTGCTTTTACTGAACGATTGTGACGTTTGATGTGGATGGGTGGAAAAAAAAGTTTTGGATTGCTGGTAGGCACATGCAATTGTACCCAACTGAAGGAGGCATTCCTTTGATTATTTCTCTTTTGTTCTTCTGATATGCCATTTTTTTTTGAGGTAGCAGATTTGAGAGATATTTCCTATGTCACAAAACTCATCATTTTAAAGATTTAGTGGTCCTGAGTATATCCACAGAATTGTGCAGCTATGAATATCATGTAATTTAATTAACTAATTAATTATCTAACTAATTAGGTAACAGGGTCTCACTTTAGCTTGGGCTGGTCTGTAACTCATGGCAATCCCCCTGCTTCAAGCTTCTCAGTGATGAGATGGCAGGTGTGTACTACCACACCCAGCAATTTTCATCATCATCTTACAAATGGCAGTCCCTTCCCATAACCTCCTTCCTCTAGCCATTGGCAACCAGGAGTCTATTCCTGTCTCTGTGCATTATCCATTTCTAACTGTTAAATAGAAATGTGATCTTATGAAATGTGATCTTATGACAAGTGGCCCTTTGTGTTTGGCTACTTTTATTTAACATTTATGTGGCTTAGTAATATATATAGTGACCTCTCTCTCTCTCTTTCTCTCTCTCCTTCCCTCCCTCCCTTTTTCTCCCTTTCTCTCTCTCTCTCTCTCTCTCTCTCTCTCTCTCCACACAATACACACACACACACACACACACACACACACACACACACACACACACACACACGGATCTTGTATTTGTCCATTCACATTTTTTGGCCATTACAAACTATACTGCCACGAGCATTTTGTGCAATTCTTGTGTGAATGTATGTATTCATCCTTATTCAGTTTGTACCTGTGTCTGATATTGCCAAGTTATATGTTAGTTCTAAGTTTAACACTTTGAGGACTCACCAAGACACTTTTTAAAGCTGTCCCAATTCTATAACTCTACTAATAATGCAGAAAAATTAAAATTATTCCACATCCTCACCTGTTGTTTGATTTTTTTTTAAAACTTAGTCTTCAAAGTATGTCTGAAAAGTTGACTGGCTGTTGCTTTAGCATGTATTTCTATAGTGACTAATGACATCGAATATTTTTTCATGGCCATGTCTTTTATTAAAAAACAATTTTTAAATTTTGGTTTTTTATGTGAATGTATGTTTTGCTTGTGTGTATGTCTATGTACCATGTATGTGACTGGTGCTCGTGAAGGAAGCCAGAAGAGGATGCAGATCCACTGAAGCTGGAATTACAGGCAGTTGGGAGCCATCTATGTGCTGGGAACCAAACCGTAGTTCTGTGTGAGAGCAGCCTGTGCTCTTAACCACTGAGCCATCTCTCCAGTCCTTGCCATGTGTTTATTAAAGAATAGTCTCTTCAAAAATCTGGGCTCATTTTTAAAGTTGGGTTTTGTGTTAAAATATGTGTTTCACTACATAGCCGAGGATGTCCTGGACTCGCTTTGTAGACCAGGCTGGCCTCGAACTCTCAGAGATCTTCTGCCTCTACCTCCTGAGTGCTGAGATTATAGGCAGGTGCCATCATGCCTGACTTACCAACATCCTCAGCAATGCTTTGATGAAGCCTAATTAGTTTTCTAAGCCTAATTTTCTTTTTCACATTTTGGATTTCATGTCTAATCATCACTGTCAAGTCTAAGGTCACAGAGATTTGTTTGAATAATTCCTTCTAGAAATCTTACAGTGTGGAAAGTCATGTTTGTGTCTACGATTTATTTTAAGTTATTTATTTTAACTGTTGAGATCTGTTTAATTTTTTTTAATGGGAAGTCAGCTGGGGCTTGTGAGGCAGCTCAATTGGCAAAGGTGATCTAAGTCTGATCCCCTGGGTTTGATTCCCTGGAACCCACATGGAGGAAGAGAGCGGACTCCCACAAGTCATTCTCCAACCTCCACATGTCCGCTGTGGCATGTGTATACCCATATACATGCACACGTGCACATGTACACACACACTCACACACACAATGTGATAGAAATAAAAAAAATAATAAAAGTCATCTTTGTCATGGTTATGGAAGCATAAACATAGACAAAAATAGCTTTACATTTTCTAAACTGGATTATAATACTCAGCTCTGTCTTGTCGCTAAAATTACTAGTCACAGGATCCTAAAATTATAGGCTTACTTTTCTGAGAGAATAAGTAAAAGGTTCAATCTGAAATTAATTTTTTTTTTTGAAATTGAGCTAACTGCTCAAACATTGAATTTGGGGAGATGTCTGACATTGCCCCCAGCAAGTAATCCAAGAAGCACAGGAAACAAATATCCCGGGCTGCTCCTAGAGAACTGTTTTCAAGTCTGTCATCGAAATGTTTGAAAGCACATGACTTAGAAGTCTGCCTGCTCTTATGTTAAATCCCCATATTTAAATAAGTTTTGATAGTTTGAGTCAGAGAGTAATAGAGGGTAATAGAGCCCCTGCTTTTCCCAGCAGTAGTGTGTGCCTCCCAGGGTCCTTGAGAGGGCTGGATAACTGGTGTGTGTATTGGAAGCTAAGAGTAGAGCCTGACTCTTGGGAAACACTCATTTAGTACTAAAAGTCTCCTTTACTTATCTTAATATTCTAGCATGCATTTCAGCTACAAGCATAGTAGTTCTGATGAATAGCTGAATAATTATAATATCTATTGCTTATTTGTTTTTGTTTTGGTTTGGTTTTTTCCAATAAGGTATCCCCTGTGTAGCTCAAGATGTCTTAAACCTCTGATTCCCCTGCTCATTATCCTGAGTACTGGGATTTTAAGTACACATCACTATGTCCAGCTCTCGTATAATGATTAATACCATGTTTCCCTTTTAATTATAACTGTAGCTTCCAAAAATCAGTTGTAGCTCTGCTGGCACAGTGGACTAGAGTGTCTAATCACTTGGCCTGGACACAGCAGAGTCCAGCTGCTGCTGGGTCTTGGGTAATGGCATCCATGAGAGTCAAAAGCAAACCCACGGGGTGGAAGTGCAGCTTCCTGTGGCTCCCCAGTTATTTCTTACGGGACCACCAGGAAAAGATTTCTAACTTAGCGGTTCTACAGGAAGCACCAAGTGGCAGAAGGTTTCAAAAATTTTGAGACAAGCTCATGACTTTTTTTTTGGGGGGGGATAGCTGTGGGACATTCTAAAGTCAGTTTTGTTGTTGTTGTTATCTTGGGGTTCTGTCTTTGGTGCAGGGGAGAAGGGAGGGTGGGTTTGGTTGGGGATCCTGGAGCTCCAGTCTGAGGTTTTACCAGCCATAGGCTCATAGAGCGTTTGTTTACCATCCTCTCCCACCTCCATCTTGTTCCATTCTACAAGCATTAAGAGGAATTGCCGGTAGACATATACTTAGCACAAAGCAACAAAAGTACAGATTTGCTGGTATCCATTGTTGAAATAAAATGAGATTGCCATCCTTAGTTTGTTTTTGTTTTTGTTTGTTTGTTTGTTTGTTTTTTAATTTTACCACTTTCCTTGTTGGAGTCTCAGAAATAATCTATTTTTGCTTTACTTTCTAGTTGCCTTGTGATTTCTCTCTGGACTACTCTTTCCAAAGAAACATGTGACCAGTCAAAATACTACTTCATTCTTGATCGTTCAGTTCGGCAGTAATTAGGGCGGGGCTTGAAGCTCCATTTGAAGTAGAAGTGGGTGACATGATGAACCACTCCATGGTTTCCCAGCGGGAAAGAAAGTGTCCTGAACACATGGCAGGCTGCAAGGTCACTGGTGTTAGGAGAGACTATGTTTTGTGTCTTCCTCTTTCGTTTCTCTGCAGAGCAAAACAGTGAGGGCAGGGAGGGGGCTTTGTGGGAGATCCAGACTGGAGGAGAAAGCTTGTCTTCCTCTAAGACACTGATGGTCTCAGGGTGCCATGCAAGAGAGAGCCGCTTCTCCGTGTTCTTGACCAGGGCCATTCCATACACTAAAGACAACAGGGTTTCAGCTCTGAGTAAGAAGAGTTCATGGTTAGGTGTTGGCCTCGGTGATTACCATGTATGTCTGCTCTTTCAAGATGAATCGCTTTAATATGCAATAAAACAGAAAAACATTAGAGACTAGAGAAAAAGAAAACAATAACCTAAAACTACTGGTTGTCAGCCAGGGTATTTCCAGGGACATTTCTGATGGTGCGGGGGTATTTCTAGCATCTGGTGGGCAGAAGTTAGAGTTGATAGTCAGCATCCTATAGACACAGACAGACCCCACAGAAGAATGATCCAGTTTGAATTCTGGCAGGTCTGAGGTTGACAAGTCCTGTAGTAATTCTAGGAATGGGGAGATCAACTTCTTATTGTGTTAGCGTGTTGGAGCTTTTCATTGTTTCCTGTGTATTATACATAATTATGTGCATAGCTCTCACCTCTAGATCAATTCATTAAGCCTTATATTTCAACTAAAGAGGTCATTGTACAATATTCAGAATTTTGCAGTTCATTTTTCTTTCCCCATACTATAAATATTCCAGGTAGCTGCTATTGTGACTGACCTATGATGCCCTTTTTTAATTCTATGTGTCTTTTGAGGATGAGATTTACAAGTGTTCGCAATTTTATTTCTTCTGAGAAAAGGGTGAAATTGTTCTTGTCTTTTTGTTTGTTTTTGTAAATATTTACCATTGCTTCCCAAAGCCATGGAACTAATTTCACAGTATCAATAGCAGTGAGTAGTTTGCCATTTCCCTGTGTTCTTAATAGAGCAAAGCGTGGATATTATGGAGAGAAAAAGTACTGTATTTATTCATATTTATTTATTTATTTATTTATTTTGCTGACTCAATAGGCAACTGTGTTGCCTCTTTGATTAGTAATGCTTTTTCTGTTGGAAGAAACATTGTCCTTACAATTTTCACAAGGACCCTCAGAACTCATTATAAATCCTGTTTTTCTGTTCAGTAGGCTTTATTAGGAGAATAATTCTGTATCAGTAGAATGATGCTTCTTCTTGCTACAAAGAAATTTATTAAGAAAACTAAATTACAGCTTCAATTTTGTAGAAGGGCTTTTAAAAGAACCAGAATAATTCAAAACATCATGGAAAATCTGGTCAAATTCTAAGAAAGAAAGTAAATTATTTTTTTATGAAACCACTCACGTTACTATGAAAATGACTTGAGGTATCAGTTGGGGTTCCATTTGCTTGTCTAATTTTGGTTATTTGTGGAACTCTTAGCTCTCTTCATTTCATATGCATAGTATATATGTTTGCCACACAGAGTGGTCAGTAAAAAATGTATTAAACACAAATAAATAAATTTGATGGGTATAGAGTATAATTTTCCATTGCAATAATGACAGAGAGGTATGTCTTAATATTGCCTTTTGATGTATCACTGGTCTGGGTTACAATTTGCTTGGCACTGAAGACTTGGTCAGGAAGGAACCTTGCCGTTAGATCACTTTTTCAGTGGTGAGCATACTTTGTGCACTAGTGATTGAAAACAAGGCTTTGTAAACTCATCACTGTTAGAAGCAGAAAGGTTTTTATTATTTTTCAATGATTCCCTCATATAACATCTTGACCCCAACCACTGCTCCCAGTTACCCCTCCCAGCTCCCCTCTCCCCAGATCCACTCCTTCTCCTGGTCATCTCAACACAGATGGGACAACAAGTTACACTAAGTCTAGGCTCAGGATGAGACAACCCAGAGACAGGCAAAAGGGTCAGAGACTGCCCACTCCCAGTGGTAGGAACCCTGCAAAAATTGCCAAGCTAACAGCTGGAACATATTTACAGAGGACATAGTGCAGATCCAAGCAGGGAATTTTTTATACACTTGTCCATAGAATTACAAACAGGAGTATGTATAGATAGGGGAAAAAAAAAAAATCTTTCGACTTTTGGAGATTTGATTGAGCTCTTTAAGATTAAGCTATGATAATTTCATATTATGTTTCCTAAGAGGTTTTGTCCTTTTAGGGGACCCTTTTATACTTATAAACCATTTGTTGTAATTGAAAATTAATCTCCTGCACTTCTTTATCATCTTGAATTATTCATACCTTAGAAATTACGTGTACAAACTGGTGCCTATGTAGGGTTTTGAGGGCTGTACCCCATTGACTCCTTGACTTTTAGAAGTTGCTAATTTCTTCAGTGGTGTCCTTGAGTTAGGCCTGCTTTGCTGTATCTGGGGTTAGGTTAGCCAGCCTAAGTGTGGCAGCCACCTGGTAGGGAGGGTCATTGCTGAGTTTGGGGCAGTCCCTTCATGTCTTCCCTTGGTCTTCCTATATGGAGCTTTTTGCTACTTCTAGCTTCAACCTATCATCACAGAGTGGGAAAGGGGTCATGAGGCTGATGATTAAATTGGTTGGTAGTTTTACATCTGCTCTGTGTTATTTCCTTGGGAATCCAGGCTTAATCACTCATTGGAATTAGTTGGTTCTCAAACAACTCTATATCCATGCAGGCTTATCACAGTTTTGCTGGTTTGTAAGGTGTTGCCTCCACCAATTTTATATTTATAAATTGAAATCATTGCATTTATTTATTCATGTGTATAAATGTTTGTGGACACATGCATGTCACAGCATGTGTGTAGATGTCAGAGGACAGCTCGCCTAGAGTCTCTTCTCTCCTTCCACTGTGAGGGGTCTGGGGATTATACTCAGGGCATCATGCTTGCCAGCTAGCACCTTTACCTGCTGAGCCATCTCACCTGTCCTAAAAATTAAAATTACATACATATCATAGATAATATAGATATACATCCTCTTGTTTAAAAAATCAAACAGGTAGAAAGGCATAACATTTTTTTTCAACTTCCTTTCCCATGCCAAGGGCCCATTTTGCAAATGTTGCTGCTGTTTAGGCCTTGTGTGTTTCATCCTGAACCTTGTTTTTGATTCATCTCCCTGCCTGGCCTCACTCTTTGTTCATCACATACCTCCTAACCTACTTTCCTGTGGTTCTGCAAGTTGTTTTTCTCACCAACGACGTGGACACTAGGCCCCTCTCCACACCAGCACCCAGAAGCACAGTGGCTTTGTAGTGTTCCATCCTGTCCATGTGCAATGGTTCCTTCCTGATAGGCACTGAAGTTACATGCTTGCTTGTATTTGCCTTTAAAACAGAGCCATAGTGAGCAGCATGCTTACCCTCCTGGGTTGGAATCCTGTCCCTGCTAATCTTTCTGTCTGCATTGCTCTGACTCTGTAAGTTTTGCCTCCATACTGCGTTGGGTATGAACAGTAAAATAGTTCATGTCTTGAGTGATGCACCTGGGATAGGGAATGTTCACCCACTACCGCCTGTGCCTCTGGCTGCTTTGCCACTGCACACAGACAGCATGCCAGTCAGGAAATGCCGCTAAATGCAGCAGTTCTGTAATTTCAGTTCAAAGAAATGGGCGATGCTAATTTTGATGTATGTTGGCAGTCCTACACCAGTGTTGCTTGGAGTGATTCTAATCGTGGTAGCTGGGGACAGTTTTCCTTTTAAAGTCCAAGAGCCTTGCAAGCAAGTGTGGTCTTTACTTCCTTCTATTTATTTTAAGTTTGACCTTAGTATGGAATGATACATCTTAGGAAGTATTGGTGTGAAAACAAGCCTGGCACAGCTCTCCCACGGAAGAATCAGTGACAGCGTGCAGATTCTAAATGCTCTTGGCTCTGTGGTTAAAAGTTTTCTCCTTTGTTTCAATACAACGTGACCAGCTATGAGAAGAAAGGTTACCTCCCACGTGTTTAACGTTGTTTGACATTTGCATATGGGCTGGTACATCCTGTTTGATGAGTAGTGTGGAAAGGCATCTGGATGATTGACACCTGAGTGTAGTAAAATAGGAAAACATTCCTAGGTTAATTTTCCTTCTCTCTGTGTAGGGCTAGAAGGGTAGGCATAAGCAAAACATTAAGCTCCATTTAGATGAGTTTCTTTGATCTGATGAACAATGGCTTGGCCACTGTGTGGGCAGTGACATTGAAGTTTCTGCATACAGTACCTGGTGAGACAGGATCTGTCACTGGGTCAGGCCAAGGCTAATATTAGGCAGCCATCCACAAGGAGAAGGAAAGCTAGGAGGAGGAGGAGTGAATGAGAGGTACTCTTGGCAGAGCTGAGGCAGGGCCTTGCATTTGTGCAGACCCCTGACAGTTCATTTAGACCCTCCTATCGGGTCATTGGTATGGTGGCTTCTAGTGGGGAGTGACCCAGGAGCCATCCACCTTGTGCTGCTTTTGAGAAAGGGTTTTTCACTGGCCTGGGGTCCACTGATTAGGAAAGACTGTCCAGGGAGCCCCAGGAATGTCTCTGCCTCTCCAGAACTGGGATGAGAAGCACATACCACCCTATCAGGCTCTTTTTTTTTTTTTTTAACCTGGGTTCTGGGAACTAAATTCAGGCCCTTGTGATGCACAGCAAACTCTTGCAGACTGCTTTTGATCTATGAAGAAGGGTGAAACTGTTTCCACAAGTGTTTTAACCTCTCTGCATTGTCAACATGGCTGGTAGTGGTCTTGTGTAGGCTGACGGAAGAGATGCATGAACTCTGATTTCAGAACCTCCCCATGGTTATCAAGTTCATGGTTTTGGTGATGTCTTCTACCCTGGGCTTTGCCCACTTGTTGATCAGATGACCTCTGTGAGGGGCCCCAGAAGACCTCATTGTGATTTTCCATGGGCTTCTCCCTTCTAGTTGTTCATATCTCCTTCATGATCCCTACCCTCCTGCCTTATATGTTATCCTTCATGGGAAGGGGATGCTAGAGGCAGCCTGCCTTACCTTCTGTCCCAGATCAAGGCAGGAACCCAAAGGCTTGTGAAGCTGAGGAGCCAGGTATGTGGGCGAGGTAACCTGCCAGCACTGAGAACCTCAGACATGAACGTAGCCCCTGCCAGGGGCTTTTGTGGAGTTTGAGGTCTGGGACGGAAAGGGATTTTCCGCTTGACAGGTTAGATGGGTTCATGTTCAGTAGGGAACTGAAGATGCTGATGAGCCCTCCAGGTGCTTTCACTCACCAGCATTGGGGGGGGGGGGCCTCTGTCCGAGGCTACTGATGGCTCTGATAGATTGATAGCTATGACGGACTGCTTTCACAGTGTGCATCCTGGGAGGAGCTTTGAGAGCAGAGAGGCCAGGAACACATGACCCTTCCCACTGTTCTTGCTTGTGTTATTTCCCCCAGCCCACTCAAGCAGAGACTCTGATGGACATGGCCCCCCCTGCCACTTCCAGGCACTTTGTGGCTCATTCTTTATGTTGTGAATAGTTGAGTGTGGAATGTGTCTCGGGTAGCTCTTGGCATCCTCTCTCTCCCCCAAGACCAGGTGAAAGTGTCATTCTTTCCTCATCATGTACACCACTCTCCTTTCAGACAGCCTGGGTGTTGCCTGGTGGGGTGGGGTTACCTGTGGGGTAGGCTTGACGTGTCAGCGGCCACCACAGTCCCTGGCAGCACCTAGCTGGAAGGAAAAGCCCACAGCCCTCTTTCATCGGCCTCCAGGGAGCCACTGAGAAACGAGCACACAAACAAAACCACAAGCCCCACCCTTTTTATGGACCATTCAACAGTGGAACACCGTTATTAGATACTTGTCTCTTTGCTGGACACAAGCAGCATTACAAGAGGAGGGATTTACTTCCGCCCAGTTGCCCAGTTTGAGGACCCAGCCCATCATGGCTGCAGCAGGTCACAGGGCATCCGGTCAGAGGCAGACAGAAATGACTGACTGCCACGGCCCACCTCCCTTTCTCCTTTACAGTCAGTCTGAGGTCCCAGCAAGCCCAGGGAATGGCTACCCACTTTTAGTGTGTCTTCCCACCCGAGTCGACCCATCTAGATAATCTCTCACAGACTTGCTCAGACTTGTTACCATGGCAACTGGTGATTCTAAATCCCATTGAGGTGATAATCAAAATTAGCCATTGTAAGTAGTGTTATTTCACTTTAAATTTTTTAATTTATTTAGAAAATTTCCAAATGGATAGAGAAGTTGGAAGAACAGTGGAGCAAATCCACTCCTGTCTCAGGATTTACCACATGCTCCTTTTAACTCTGCCCTCAAGAGCTCCTACACACACAATATACCACACACTACATACACCACACAGGCACCATATACAATGAATACACACTACACACACTATATATATACACTCTACATACAATACCACACATACCCACACATACCACATACACCACACACCATATACAAACACCACGCTCTCACACCATAGATACCCATATATACATACATATACAACACATGATACAACACATGCACACACATCACATGAACACAACACAGCACATACACCCCACGCACACAACATGCATACCCATACTTTATACATACATACCCATACTACATACCTACACATACTGTACACACATACACAAACACATACCACATTCACAAATATCTTACCTACACACACACACACACACACACACACACACCACCTATCTTTTACCCCCATGTGTATGTACAAACACATATTCTTATCTTCCTCTTTGAAGGACTAGTCTGTAGGGAGGCACTCTCCCCCCTTTCCCATTTTGCTCTTGTGAATGAAGAAGGCAATGGGAGCATTGTTGTCATGGGAAATGTAACACTCCTGGAGTAATGGGAAATGTAACACTCCTGGAGTACGGGGCAGAGGAGATTGGCTCTTCAACAGACTGGGCAGTTAGCAATGGCTTCTGTGAGAAGGTGACATCAGACAGACAGGGAGTGGTTAGCAGTGCCCATGCCTGGGAGTTCAACAGCAAGGAAAAGAAACTGCCCTAGAACAGAGCCCCTTATCTCCTGGAGGGCTCACTCAGCTTTACCTTATTTGGAGCTCTGGCCTGCACGAGTGAGAGCTTTGTGGTTCTGAACTAACCTCATCTACTTACTTCCTTAACCTCTCAGGGGCTGTCATTGAAAAAGCGCCTTTAATTTTGCATCCACTAGCAGGTTTATTAATGTGCAAGGAGGCAGGGAATTGTGCAGATCTGGAAGTGTTTAGTCAGCGGGGCCTCCTGGCCCTGTGAAATGCTTCCAAGAGCTAAGTGACCTGGGATGACAAATAGACACAACTTTTTGCATATTAATAGCTGTGGCTTAATGCCGTAATTATACTTAGGAATTCTATACATCCGTATATAAGAGGAAGTACAGGCCATACCAAGTAATCAGATCATCAGCTATTTCTGTGGTACAATGGAGGGTTTTGTTGACTTAAAAGAGGCCTGAAGGCCACCACTGAAACACTTGGACGACAGCATGCTTTGCAATTTATCTAAACGCATATGAGGCTCAAGTGAAAGACATACACTCTGGACCAGTGGGAGATGGGCTCTTTCAGGCCCATTAGGCACTTTGTTGGCTAAACAGTGGGGGAGTTGTGTGAGGCAAACATTACATACTGGTGTGTGATGGAGGGGTAATCTGAAACCCAAACTAGTGTTCTAAAACTTGGAGTGCTTTGGAGGTGGTGGGCAACCCTTAACAAACCCAGGCACATGTTTGGCTTTTAAAGTCCTCATCGGAGCTCTGGGTGACCACTCTGGTTATTGTCATCATCCTGACAGGTGGTGCTGTCCCTGGAGACATGTGGCAGGCCTGCAAAGCAGGGAAGGGCAGGTAATGGCAGATAACTGCAGTATGGGGCAGCCCAGCTTCTGGACTCTCTGGTACTGGCCTTTGCTACCTCAGGAATAGGCCATCATTTCCTTGAGGGCATACACCTGAGTTTTGAATCCCTAAGCCTGTGTTTCTGCAGAGTGTGGTCAGACATGGTCTCTCACAGGAAACCCTTCAGCATACACGCGCGTGCGTGCATGTGTGTGTGTGTGTGTGTGTGTGTGCGCACGCATGCCTGTGTGCAGGTGTGTGCACGTGTTAGTGTGCACAAGCTTTCCAGAGTCCGCACTGGTGGGGGCTGGTGAGCCTTCTGCCATGGGGTATTTAGCACACACCTGAGTGAAGGACCTTGGCTTTTCATCTGGAGGATGCTAGTACAGGGAGGAGGAGACTCCAGGGCTGGCTGACACTCTGAGAAGGGCACGGAGAGCCCAAATAGATATGTGTTTATGCCCTGGGTGACAGACGTCATTGTGGAGCTTTCATGGGGTCAATTCAGGTGACACCTGAGGAGGCAGGCATAGGAAGGAGGCCTTTGCTCATCCATGAGGAATCGCGGCTTAGCGTTTTACCATGAGCTTGGTAAAATGAGTCACACTGAAGCTAGCTTGGAAGCATGCTGGGCTCATCCCACATCCAGCAGGGTCCTACCCTGGGACCTGTAGGGGCCATTTCGGGCAGTTAGGGAGGTCAGAATGACTTTGCAGGGAAGGATTTATGTCCCAACTATTGGGTTGGAAGAGATTCTGTCCCCGTGGGGGTGAGAATGACAAACGTCGGCTGGTCTTTGAATCATCAGTCATAGCCAGCGTGTGGCACCAGGCACCTCTGGGTTCTAAGTGCAGAGTATTTAGCATCCAAGAGGCCAGGGGAGCACTGTTCTCAGGAGACCTCTGTTCCATGCCTGGAAGTAAGTCACATGGTAAGTGGGTGAAGCCCAGAGGTGAACAGGGCGGCTTCAGGTGATGTTCTAAAGGAAACAGACCACATTGAGGCTCTGGGCCAGGTGGTTGAGTTGAGATACAATGCCATTTTCAAATTCTAGAGTTGGGGATGTGCTTGTTTAGCATTTGTGAAGCCCAGAAGTTTCCAAGCAGGTGTGGGAGCTCAGCCTGCAATCCCAGCACTCAGGAGGGTGGGGGCAGAGGGATAAAAGGTTATTACTTTGGCTCCTGGATGATCTGAAAAAAATGAACAGTTCCTACCTCTAATTTATTCTGTCTTTTATTTGTGGTTGATATTTGTTGTTGATATGCCCATCAATCAGAGATGTTGTTATTGTTACCATTTTTAGTCAGTTTCCGATCAGGGATATCACTTAGTTGTAGAGCACTTGCTTAGTATGCCCAGGACTCAAGGTTCTAGCCTCAACACTGAAAAAACAGATATCAACTACAAAAGCAAAAAAAACAAAAAATAAAACAAAATAAAACAAACAAACAAAAAAAACCCCACCCTCTCAAATTCTTTTATTTTCACTCTTAGCACTATGGGTACTGTAAGGAGGACACCCCAAAGACAGGTTGTAAGAGCTAACTATGGAAAGATCTCTGTGGCTCCGTAAGCCATGGAAGAACATGTTGGGGTTTCTGGGGCCCTATTTTATCGGGGCCTCATTTCCCACTCAGGAACCTTGGTGCTGTAGATTGCTGCTCCCCAGCCCCTCTTAACTACAGGAAGGAACTCTGCCAACCATATGTCTCCCACTGGGAAAAGTAATTGGCCCAGGGAGCAGGGCTCTTTTTAGCATTATTTCAATTCAGGTTTAAACTGTTACTTCATAGAGTATGGTAGCTATTAATTTAAGATGTGAAGATACCGTTACTAAGTGCAGTTCCTACACCCACTCATTCAGAGTCTTTTGGCTGGGTGAAATGCCACTTGTTGAATGGAGTAGAAGTTGCTGCTATCTGAAGGTCTCAGGTGCAGCTAAATCCAGCTGGTGGGTGGGGGGTTGTTGTGTGTGTGTATGTCTACATGTATGTGTACACATGTGTGTATGTATATGTGCATAAGTGTCTGTGTGCATATGCGTATCTGTGTGTGTATATATGTATATATGTGTCTGTGTGTATATGTGCGTATGTTTGCATGAGGTTATGGGAGGATGAATTAGGGTTCTAGGAAGGAGTGTTTGTTAGAAAGTGATAGCAAATACAAGGCGAACATTTAAAAACAACCTTCCTGCTCCTATGTGTAAGTATCATATGAATACATTTTCTTTGGAGCCAGTATGAAGAGAAGGGAACAAATCATTTAAAAATCTCATAGCCTGGACTCTTTTTATGGTACCATCTATTTCATGATGCAGTGTTTATACAGTTTTATCACCGTTTTTCTACTTATGAGTTCTTTCTTGTTTTCTTAAATATTTTTTAAGAACTTTCAAGCCTGGCCTGTATAGTATTTTTACTTGGTAACTGTTCTGTTGTAATTTTCTTTTTTTCCTCAATAGAGGTATGTGTCTTGCCATGTTGCCCAGGTTCACCTTGAACTTGTTGGAACAGTGATCTTCCTGCCTCCGTGTCCTGAGTAGCTGGGGTGTAGACGAAGGAGCCTCCATGTGTGTCTCTTATTTAACCTTTAATGAGCTATCTATTGCAATTCTCACATTCCTCTTTTCTAAGTAAGGCTGAGTTCAACATCTTTTGGCATAAATATCTGTAAATATCTAACTTTCGTAGTAGAAATTCTTAAAAGTGAAATTATTGGTTGGGTCCAACAATATAACATTTCTTAGGGTATTTAGAACATGCTGCCAAATTACTTTCCCCAAACATAGCATAATTTTACATTCTTGACTGAGTGTACAGTGTGCTTTTCTCCTCACAGTCCAGCTCATGCTGGGATTTATATTTCCATGGAACTTATTAATTTGGTACATGATAAACACACCATTTTGTGGCAGGATGTTAAGATAAGGAAGACATGGTAATTCATGAGAGCTCTATCTGCTTTAGTCATCTCTTGGAGTCCTTGTTCACAGTCAAGAGTAAATGCTTTTCTGAGGGATGCTCAGTTGTGTTGGTCACAGGTGAATTCTCTCTCTCTCTTTCTCTCTCTCTCTCTCTCTCTCTCTCTCTCTCTCTCTCTCTCTCGCTCTTCTCTCTCTCTCCCTTCTTTTCTCTCCCTCCCTCCCTCTCTCCCCCTTCCCTCATTGAAGCTAAGGTTGTATTAGGTCTGTGACTGATAGCTTATGATACTGAAAGATTGAATCTATCAATGTTCCCCAGAGCTTTGTTGTAACTTCAAATCCTGTGATCTATGGTTTGTCATTGAGGGAGGATGACCCATTCAAAAAGGGTCTTTTCCATGGTGCCCCTGTTAACCATGTGAAGACAACGCCTGCATCCCAACAACACACAGCCACCTGACTGTATTTAAGACATCTTCCATGTTGCCTTCACAGTGCAGGAGTTCCCTGTGACTTCATCTAAATGCCAAGGATTAGAGCTGCTGTATTTCTCTTCCCTTCCTTGAGAGAGCTGGCACCTACCATTGATGAAATTTTCGAACTCTAACTGTACCATGCTATGATGTGGAACTCAGGACTTTCTTTCTGCCATTAACATTTGTGTCAGCATACAGGGCAAATGCTATTCATGTTTCTATTTTATTTGGTGATACAACTAAACCTTAAAGTGTTCATATAATTTCCCTGGAGTGGTACAGCTAGGAATGGACAGTGCTGGGAACTGAACTGATTCTAGAACACATGTTCAAACAAACGTCCTAAGTCTACTACCTTTAAGAATCGAAGAGAAACACATCAGAATAATAGTAAGGTAATATTTAAAACCACCTTAAGTAGCCGGGAAGATGGATCAGTCACTAGAATTTTTGCCTTCTAAAAATGAAGACTTGAGTTCAATCTCCAAGCATTCATGTTTAAAACACAACATAACAACAACAACAAAAGGGTGTAGCAGTGTGTACCTATAATCCCAGCACTGGGTGGTGGAGGCAGGAGGATCCCTGGAACTTGATGGCCAGGCATTCTAGCCAAATCTTCAAGGTGGGGAGCAGTTGAGCAGGACACCAGGTGTTGACCTCTGATCTATACATATAAGTGCACATATGTGCCCATGCAACTGCACATGCATGAACAATGTATAGTTCCAACCCAGAGATTCTCCAAGTCCAACAGACACACTTTATACCCCAGAGGGAGGCTGAAGCAATGAGGTAATCTCCAACCCTGATCACGACTTCCAAGCGCTTGAAGGAGAGAAATAAGTTGGTCTTGGACTAATTTGGAAGGCTGGCTGGATGAGATAAGCGATATAGACGAAGAGCTGATTGACGTGAGAAGGAAGTTTGATGGGGAGAATCACAAAACAGGGAAAGAAAGTTGCTTGAGAACATTCTGAAGCCAGAAGTCACATAGTTCAACCAGGCAATCTGTGGGCAGGACACAGAGGGCGGGTTCACCATCTGAAGGGTATGTGCTAGTATTCAGGGTAACCAGGAAGAGAATGGGTACCATAAGCAGTTAGCCAATGGGAAAGGAAGGCGGATGATGGGGAGGTGGGTGGCGTCACCCTACTCATCTGTTCTTTTAATAAGTAAAATTATAGCATAATTCCATCCATTTATCGAATGGTTATGCAATTAGGACCTTGCTGCTGGTAAAAGCTCCCAGAGATTTCAGTGTACCCAGCAGACAGAATTATGGTGTTTACTTTAAAAAATCAAACTTGTTCTCTTTCCAGAGACTTAATTTTATTTAATGCTCAATTTTTATGTTTACTGGTTCTACATCTTTCTTGCATAGATTAAGATCCAATTTAATGAAGAATATATGGGTAGTTTGACTGTTAGAGGCACCGAAGGACAGTGGCTTATCAGTTGGTGTTTGTATATGAAATTGTAGAGCTTTGTAAGAATGGGAGTGCTGTTACAATCCTCACCCAAATATTTCTTTAAAGTACTAAATGAAATATTAGATGCTCCTTTTAGTATTTTCAAATATTGTACTAATGTAGTTTTTAAATTTGGGTAAAAGACATGCAACAGACTTTATTATCTTAGCTTTTTTTTTTTTTTTTTTTTGAGATGGAGTCTCACTATGTAGCTCTGGCCTGGAACTTGTTCTGTAGATCAGGGTAGCTTCAAACTTAAGAGATTCACATGCCTCTGTATTGCAGTTAAATAAGGATCAGGATAAACAAATAGGCTGAATAGATGTTTATTCAGGGAGAAATAACTTACAACCTAGACAGATGAACACCAGCAAGTTCCACCAGATGCTCTCCTGTCGGAGTCTCGCCAGCAAGAGAAGAGAGCATTCCTGGCTCTTCCTCAGACCTCCTTCCACAGGTCACTTCCGCCCATGGCTCCACCCCCAATGGGCATGGTCAGTGCCACAGAAGGAGACAAAGTAAATATCTCACTACACCTCTGTCTCCCAGGTACTGTGATCAAAGATGTGTGTCACCAATCCCAGTTCATCTTAGCCATTTAAAAACTGTATTTAATTTTTTTGAAATTCAAATATAATTGCGTTGTTTTCTCCTTTTCCTTTTCTCATCCCAACCCTTCCTATGCATCCTCCCTAGCTTTCTATCAAAATCATGGCCTCCATTTCTTTAATTGTTAATGTACACACACAGAAACACAGGCACACAGAGAGACACACAAGCAGACAGACATACAGACAGATACACACACACACACACACACACACACACACACCTGTAAATATATAAATGCAGCCTGCTCAGTATGATTTCAGGGCTGACCTCTTGGAATTGAATAAGCAATTGTAGAGAAGATGATGTTCATGTAACAGACACCTAAAACTTTCTAATCTTACAAAACTGAGACTCATTAAACTACTTCTCATCCCCCTGCCCCCAGCCCTTGGCCACCACCTACTTGCTTTCTATCATTTGATTTCTTCAAGTCCCTGCAAGTAGGACCACACTGCAGGTGTCTTTTTGTGACTGACTCATTTCGTTTCTCCTAGTGTCCCCCGGCTTCCTCTATGTTGCGGCGGCACAGTTTCCTTTTTCAGACTGCCCAATATTACTTTGTCTATTCTGCACTTTGCTTCTTAGTCCATGGGTTCTAACTTCAGTGTCTCCCACATCACTATGGTGAGTAGCTCTGCCACAGCATGGGTGTGTAAATATCTTGCTTCCATTTTTTTTTTTTTTGATAGACACCCCATAGTGAGATTGCTGGGTGGGAGTGGCTCTGTGTTTTAATGCTACAGAAGTCCCCACATTGCCTCCCACTGACACTGTCCCGTTTCACTTTCTAACCTACCGGGCACCAGAGTCCGGGTGTTTTACATCCTTACCAACATTTGCCGCTCTCTGTTTTGTTGCTCACTTTTGTTAACAGCTCTGTCATAATGGGGTCCTAAAGGCAGCTTTAAGTTTCTTACCACATCAAAGTTTCCCTCATAGTTAAAGCCTTGTGATTTGAGATTCTGTATATACTTTTGCTGTGGGAAAGCCCAAATGGAGGATGGTGACCACACATAGAGTCTAGTAACTTAAACAGTACCATGCAGTATGTTTTCATCATGGCCTGTGCTGAATCTAACCTGAGGACACACTGCACTCATTGTGGAATGGTTTCTCATTAAACCAAGGAATGCAACATACCCTCTGAGACATCGGCATTCCAGTTGAGTCCTCAAAAGAGACATTATTCCCAACCCTGAACTGGTAGAAGGGATAAAGCCACACCTGTAGGAGAGGGTTTATGCTCACACAGTCAGGCACAGTCCTGAAATGTATGGGGTGCTTCAGGGATGAAACAGTGGAAGTCTGAGACCCACAGTCCACTATAGCTGCCAGTAAGGTGTGGACACAATGACACTATTTATTTATGAATTTACCCCATGAACTCTAATTCAAATCCATGGCCAATCAACCTGAAAAGCAAATCAGTGGGAGTAGTGTTTTACTTAGAACCCATTAAAGCAATTTAAGCGCAGGTTTTTTTCCAGGTCTAAATACCCAGCTTTCCGCAGGAGGGCAACTGTAGCTGTGGGACTCTTTGTGAATGTTCCCGGTGAGATGGAGGGAGGAGGTACACAATACAGCCTTTCAGGGAACTCAGTGGCAGCCTCAAATCCATTTATGAACAATCAAACTCATGGAGCTTGGCAGCATAATGCTAGCTTTCAGTAATGCTGTTATTGCAAAGAAATCAGAGGTTTGGATATAACACGTGGAGCAATGGGCCAGTATAAATTTGAATATGTGAGTGTGACTTACTGGTGGATCCAGCATATATCCTCCTTACTTTCTTTCTGGCTCATGTTCCATTTCAATCATTCAAATAGGCAAAGAGACATATCTTCAGGGAAGAGTTCCTTGCCTATGAGACATGGTCTATTGCCCGATGCAGCACAGCTTTTCCTAAGCGCTGCGCACTTATGTAATCTGTGGAGAACTTGAGAAGTCAGCTGGCTGGTGTGTGTGCGCACGCTTGCATGCAGGTCCTCAAGCTTGCACAGTCAGTACTTAGCAGACAGAGCCATCTTCCCAGCCTTCTGGCTATTCGTTTATATGTGAGGAGGCAGGGTGGCAGGCAAGCACCAGACTTGTAATCCACCCTGATCATTTCCTTCAATGCCACAGTTCACGCCCCATTTTTAAAGCAGTGAATGGGATAAGAAAGACATTAGCAGTACCCGTGCAGGACCTTGCACTAGGGAGATGCCCAGGAAGTTTTGGTTGAGTGTCTTTACCAAAAGCCTACACAATTAATCTCTCATCCTCTCAATGCCAGCTCTCAAGTAATCCTGGCCAGGTAACTCATCCTATTTCTTGACTCCAGCAGGAAATAAAACAAACAAATAAGCAAACAAACTTCAAACAAAAACGCCAACCAGTTTCCTTTGATGACACAGTCTGTCCTCCAGTGTGCCAAGAGTGATTGTGTGATGCTCTTATCCCAAGTCCTCAGCAGTAGTCACAGCTGAGAGGTCTGAAACCTGCTTGCTGTGCATCCCTGCGTCTCCCCATCCAGGAGAAGGGAAAAGTAACCAGCATTCCAGGCAGATCCCTATTTGCCTTGCCAAGGCAGCACAGAGTGTGCACCCCACCCCTGCCCCAGGGATTGCAGATGGAAGTAGGTGTGGGGCTGAGCAGCCCTTGAGTATCACCCAGCTGGAGAACCCAGGGTCCCTAAGGCATAATACCGTTCTCTAAGCTGCATTGCTACTCACTTCTGGTTTTCCCAAAGTGGTGTGTAGACACTGTGATGCTGAGCCAGGACCCAAAGCCAGTGGTGTTTCCCTGCTTCCCTTGGGTTTGCCCACTGGCTCTGCGCTCCTAGCCATGATGCTCTCTGGATCAGGGCCAGCTCTTGCCTCATGTGGAAAACATCTACCTATATTTAGTGTCCCCACTGGGCCACCCAGCATCAGCTTTCTGTTACTTCATATTCATTAATAATTGGGAGAGGGAAAAACAACAACAGAACCCTCTCTGCAATTGCATTTGCGTCTGATTTCACAGAGCAGACATTTAAAGATTTCATTGGCCTTAAAGTCTAAATTTAGGAGTTCTTGGTAGGCAAAGCTCATTTCTCCAAGGGTTTGTAATCTAACAATTCAAGCCCTGTTCTTTTCCATGTAAAATTAATCCTTCCCAGTCGGTACTAACTGAATGGAGATGGTTGAAAATATTTGGCAGATGGGTCTCTGTGCTCTTCATTAGGGATGAAGAAGTCAAGCATTTTGATAGGAAAATGCACTTGGCCAGAATCTAGCAGGCTTCCTGTGGCTGTGTTCCTATTAGTAGGCTTTGGGGGCTTCCTGTAGCAGTTGTTATAGTCAGTGTGGAGGAACAATGTACTATATTATTCTCACCTCTTTAAAAAATAAAAAAAGATTGTGGCTTCCTTTCCTCCTCTCCAGCTGGCTGTCAGTTTGAATGCCTGCCCCAGTTTGCTCAGTCATAAGCTGAGTTCATGGGCTGAGTGACAAGTCCTGGCAGCTTTCCATGATAGCGATTGCCCACTGCCAAACACCCAAAAACCTGGCTACAGATGTCTAAGAAAATGGGATAGTAGAGATTCACTTCTGGGTTTCAGTATATGGATTTCTTGCTCACTCTGGTAGCTTTGACTTAAAAATGGGATTTCTTCATGGATTTAGTTTCTCTGTAAGGCAACTTGCTCATATATATATATATATATATATATATATATATATATATATATATATTGCTCTAGAGCATATATATATGCTCTAACATATATATATATATATATATATATATATATATGTATGTATGTATTACAAACACCTCTAAGAGGTGTTTGTAAAAATATACCCCCATGTGAGACAAGAACAACCTCCTATGAGCTAAAGGCTTGTCTGGGGTCAACAAAGGGTGTGGTTGAATGGTTGAATCCCAAATAAAGTAAGTTCCCAGGAGAGTAAAAAGATCACTTTTTGTGAACCTGGAAAACAGGTTCTCTCAGACCCCACGTTGCCAAGTTCGCAGAGTTCCAGAACAATCTGGCTGCCCAGTGTCCTGGGTTGGATGTCATAGCGGGTGTGTGAATATGTTGTGCTGAAGTTAACTAGTGGTTAGAACCTAAATTTAAAAATAATTCGGTCATTTGGGCTCCTTAATTAGGATGGTCACAGTGAGAAACCATTCCTATCAGTCCCTTACACTCTTTGGCTAGCCCATGCAAGTCTGCCAAAGGAGAGGACGGTGAAGTCAGGTTGGGGTTTGTTCCTGTGAGTAAGAGAGCCTGTCTATTTCTAACGGACTGCAAATTCTTGGCAATGTCTTTGTCTGTAGAGGACACTTCATTTCCAGGGAACCTCATTTCAAGGAAACGATCGTGTTGTGCAAGTCTTTGCCGTGTAACATCAAGCCAGTCCTTGTTGCTTTGACATCCAAGTTCTGCTGTTTTCGTGCCTTTACATGATGACAGAGTGCTGGAGAAATTAATGTCGGCATTTGCTCAGTGGACATCTCACTGGGAAATGAGTTAAATGCATGAATTGCACCCCCCCTTACTTGTCCTGTCAGGTACTGGCTTGGTTTATATGCCTATCCGTCCATTCTTTATTGGGACCTGAGTATACACATTCATCATGAACTGTGCTAGCATAAGATAGTACAAAAATAAAAAAAAATCTGTGTGTATGATATGGGGGTTGTGTGTAGGCCAGAGGTTGGTTTGGGGGTACTTTCCTTTGTCAGTCCTTTTTATTTTTGTTTTGGAAGCAAGGAAGCAGGGTTGCTCGTTGATCCTGGAGCTCTCCATTTGGGTGAGTCTAGTTGGCCAGCCAGCCCCTAATGCCATTCTGTCTCTACTTCCTGCCCCAGGCTGTGGTTATAGATGAACTTTGTCACCTATGGCTTTTATGTGGCTGCAAGGGATCCAACTTAGGGCTTGCTGCTTGCACATCAGATACTGTATGAACAGAACCCCTGTATGTCCATGTTAGGCATTTATATGATTCTGTTATCCTGAGGACTATTTTGCATTTCTTGGGGGAAAAAAAACCCAGATTTATTTTTCCTTATGATTAAACTAGCATATTAACATTTTATGGTGCATTAACAGAATTTTGCAACAACTTCCTTACTTGGCAAGGATTATAGCATTCATACTTGAACACTACAGACACCATTTAAAGCCTGTCTTTAATGTAAATATACATTTTTACATATGTTTCTTATAATAGGAGAACAATTTGAATTTATCCTTACTCTGACAGTTGAGGTTTATCTTTTGGAAATGCTTTGGATGGGGATTTGAACATTCATGTAATTTGTTATGAGACCCACCCATGCCTCCAAAAGGTTATGCTCAATTAAACATTATAAAAACTGGTCTTGACACTAATTCACAACACTAATTCACTCTTTGTGTCTCTTTTGGGGAGATGGATGGCATACAACTTGAGAAAGAGTCACTGGAAAATGTCCACTAATCAAAATAGACTGTTAAAAACAACCATAGGTCAGCAACAAATTGTTTGCAGATAAACTCAAATTATGCAAAGGGAAAAATATCTGATTATTCAGTGTATAAAAAGACCTTCTTAGCTGTGGGATTGTGTTGACTATTTCATCAATTGTTAGTTAATTATTACCTTTCTATTTTTCTATTTACATAATTCAAATCAGTGTAATTTTTGTACATTATTTTAGTCTAAAAGTTGTCAAATATTGTAATAGAAAGCTAGTTTATAAAAATGAGGGAACCTAGGTCTTTTTTTTTTTTTTTTTTTTTTTTTTTTTTTGCTTTTTGCTTTTGCTCCAGGCTGGCCTCAAACTTACTAGATAGCTAAAGATGATCCTGAGTTTTTATTTTCCTATCTTCACCTGCAAGTGTTAGCATTATAGGAGTGCCTAGCTTAAACATTAGGATATGCCTTTACTCTGTGTCATCTCAATCAAGGACTTAAAATCTACCTTGGCCATCAAAACTCTCAATGTGTTAGCCTGTGATGGTCAAAATAGGAAGGCCCAGAGCTATTACCCATTATCACCTAATTTTGCACTTTCTCATTTATGTAGTCTTAAAAAGGATGGCTCTCATCTTGTTAAACATGTTTTCAGTACAAGTATTCATTCCTTTTTTACCTTGACAAGCAATGTGAACAAAGAGACCAAGAAGGTCAAATATAAAGTTGTTCATTTTGCTGCTTGTTAGTTGGTTGGTGTGTGGGAAATAGTGTTTATCAGGTATCTTAAAGACCTTAATTTGGGGGTTTCTTTTACTGAATGCTGAGAAGTTTTCAGAGAATTGTTTTTAAAAAATCCTCATGAAAATCCATGGGATGCTCTAGAAGTAGGGTGAGGGAATGGATATGGCAGGGTGTGGTCTCTCTTCTCATCTTCCTAGAGGTTTTGAAAGTCTTGGGTCCTAGGGGTGCTGGGTGAATCTTGTACTGTTTATAATGTAGGGAGTGTCCCTCTTGTCTTGGGGCCCTGTTTATGGGGTCTGTTTTACTGATGGGTTATAACTGATGATAAAGATTATTTACTCTCTAGGGAAAGAATACTTAGGAGAACAACTAGCCCTTTTTAGCAGTGGCATAGCTGGTCTTTCTATATAACAGTCTATTAGTATATCTAACCATTCTCTCATGTATATTGGTAACATTATTGTAAAAAAAAAAAAAATCACTATTTGAGCATAGAACTGTATTCGGAAAGATGCATGCTACATACTCTACTTCAAATAGATTATGCTACAAGTTCTTAAAGATTGGGTTCAGTGAATATATCCTACAGATGAGTGTGATCAGTTAGTACACTTTGTTCCTGCATTCGTTTGTTCACCCAATGAATGTCACCTGGTGCCATCCAGGGAGCTGGGTGCCATGTTAGGTGGGAGTGAGCCCTGAGGACTGACTGGCATCTCTTTCTGGTCCTTCTCATGGAAGTATAAGGCAAATGCATTCATGGATTTCTGCCTTGGGTGCCTCTAATTTTCATATACTTACTTATTTTCTTGATGCTGAGTATTGAATTCAGCCTTGCACGTGCTAGATGGACAGTTGATCACCACGCCAAACCCCAGGCTTTCTTCTCTTTTATTTCATAGGGGAGTGATAAATGCTGTTTTATAAAAATCATTTCCACATCCCTTAACATTCTCTTTGAATGACGAATATTTGCATAGCATCTATGCAGTGAACAAAGGAAGCATGTCTGTAGTAGGGTTGAATAACTCATGAGTGGGTGTATGGTAGAATCTCAGGCATGATAGGTCTTCCTTATTTGTCGCTGAAAATTTCACTGAATAGTCAGTTATTCTAGCTTCAGTGGTAGGGTATGGGTCCTAAAATTACCAAGTAAACATTCTAATGTAAGAAAATCGTCCCCTAACTTTTAAAAAAAATGGTTCATTGTTATTCTTGGTCTCTGTGTACAGTTTTGTGAATTCTGTTCCGATTCACTGCCATTGTGAAGTAGCTGAACTCTTGAACTCCACAATGACTTCCTCAGATGTGGGCTAAGGGCTGAGAAGGTTGTGCTTGCTTTGGCTTAGAGTTGCTTCCACTTTTCACCAAGCCAAGCTTTGCATAGAGTTAGTATTTTCTATGTGTGGTTACTGTTTATTGTTTGAGAACTCTGGAATCCTAAAAAAGTAGAGCATTTTTGGACATTTTTTTTTAAAGATACATCAAAATGATTGACTTTAACCTATGCACTGGTGTTCTGTGAGACAGGGAAACCCATCTGAAGCTGGTTGAGTTTTCCTTACTTCCAAGACAATGTCACTGTAGGCGTGGTTCGTGGACCCCTGCAGGCTTCAGAACCTAGAGTTCTTTTACCTCCTTTCACAGTGTGAGCATTTGCCTTGCTGGAGGATGAGCACAGTTAGTGCCTTAGACCAGGCAAACCATAGCCGTGGGAACTGCCTGGGAAACCCTGCCGACTTTCTTAACAACCATCATTTTACTTTGGGTTTGCTTGGATCACAGTTGTGCAGGCTTTGGCTTTGTTTGTTTGTTTCGTTAAGATGAAGTTAGCTTCTCACTTCAAGGGAATGAGTGAGTCTTTGGTCTATGCCCAAAGTCTACAAACTGCTGCTCTGGTCACACAGGAGAAAACCTCATTGAGAGGAGGAAGGAAACCCATTACACTTGCCCATTCCCCACTCCCACCCCAGCCATCATGGACTCTGCTGTCTGATATCTTTACTTTGTGACATTTGCAAGCACTCCTCACTTGTTTTAAAAGCAAGGGTAATGATTTCTTGAAAGCATGCCACCTTTTTCCCATCCCTGACCTGGCAGGAATGAAGTTATTCTAAAGAGATGCCCAAGCTCCTCAGTTGCACTATCAGATTGCTGAAACACTGGATCTCTCCTAATTAAAGTACTCCCAGCAATCTCATGGTGAAAGAAGAGGAAGCCTAAGCCCAGGGCTGCAGAAGGAAAACTTTATTCCTGGAAAGAGACTTACAACTTAGACCACTTTGCAGAGGGTGGATGGAGCCTTGACCAAGACTGCTTGGAAATGCATAGCTCTGGCCTAGTTAAACCTCATGTCAGGAGTTGAAGATGAACTTCCAGAGAGGGCTGGATCTTTTTGTCCCTCCTCCCAGTGGGGTCATATTGAATGAATCCCTCTTTTTTTTCCCCTACTTCTCACTGTTATACTTTTATATATTTGTTATGTGTGTGTGTTCACACATACATGCATGTATATGTGTTTATGGCAGTCAAGGGGCAACTTGGGGGACTAGGTTCTGTCCTTCCACCATGTGGGACCTGGAGGTCAAATTCTGGTCCTCAAGCTTGGAGGTGCCACTACCTGCTAAACTATCATGCTGGCCTTGTATTTATTCTATTAATTTGGTTCTTTGATTGATTTGATTGGCAGCTGAACCTGACCTATGGGGCATAGGCTGCAGGAGATGGAAAAACAAAACAAGTCCTGTGTCCCCTTCTCACTCCTAAGTCAGCAAAATATATGGAGATTCCTCTCTACTAGCAACTAGTTATGAAAGGACACAAACTATTAGAGTCAGGTAGAACCAACTACCATTAAACAGACCACTCAACAGAGTAGCTAGCACAGAACTCAAGGTTATAATTAGAGGTAGGAAGTCATTTAAAGGCAGTGACAGGGTCCTAAATGAACATCCTGGCACAACCATGTGTTCAGAACCAGGAAGCTCTGAACCCTGTCTTGGGGTGGGAGGGGTTATGAGTCTTTGCTATGTAGACATGTTGCAGTATGCCATTGACCATCAGTGATCAACTGACCTCAGCCCCTCTTCACTCCAGGAGGACAGGGATTAGTACTGAAACTTCTTGCTCAAATAAAAGAGTTGGTTCTTTGGCAATCAGTCTCCATCCTGAGGTTTGGCACATAGCCAAACCCAAAGAATTGAGGAGCATCATACCAAGACCTGGGTCAAAGGCTAACTATTAGAGCAGAAGGTTCTCATAGTATCTTGAGCCTAAAAGGTACAGGAAATAGAGCACACACCAGTTATGTGTCCTCTCACAGGATCACAGCCTGCTGCACGTGTATGGAGAAAGGGTAGGGTTTTTGAAAATTTGAATTTCTTGAGTAACAAGACCAGCTTGGCAGCATTTCTGCCCCTGACCAGTTTCTGTTTCTGTTTGACTGTGCAAATCAAGAAGACGTTAAAGTCCATGGACAGCAGCTGCATAAGGAAGGGAATAGAAAAGGTCCCAGGGAAGGTGGGTTGTGGGGATGGGGATGCTGCCCGGTTTCCTGATGCAAGGATTCTTTTACTTGAAAAAATGTAAAGTTGATATGATGAAAAAATGGAAAGTCTATATGTAGAATAGGAAGAACATGATGGAAATGTATTTAAAGAGTCCCAGAGGGAAAAAAATAGACCGAAAAGAAGCACACTAGCATGGTAGCAGGTGCCCCTGGATTCAGGCATGGTGGTTGTGCTTTCCCTCACACTCTTTCACATCTTCCACACTTGCTAAAATGTAGCACTCATTTGTATGAAACTTTTAAGGAAGACAGCTTTGTACTTATATAGTAAAGTATGTATGGTTCAACTTCAAACTCATCAATATTGTGTATTTAATGGTGATTGAGGTGACAGGAACTGTTTGAGTATTATGATCATTGAGTTTAAATATTAGGATGATACAGAAAATAACAGGCTATCAAGTGACCTTCTAGATGTTTCCTCAAAGAGCAGTCTCTGTCAAGTGATGGGGGGAGAGGTACTGCAGAGCTGAAGAATGCCCTTTGTAATTGCCACAGTGATCTGAAAGGGATTAGGAACTCACCAAGAGGAGGCCGTTTACCCACACACTGCCACTGAGATGTGAATAATTAACTTTTGGCCCAGCTGTGGCCCTGAAAGTTGGAAGCCGTTCATTCAGAAACACTATAGCAGAGGCCAGCGGCTTCAAAACCACACTGCCAGCCCCTAAAAGAGTCTTACAGCATTTTCTCTGTCCTGAGCCTATAATTATGTCAAGGTGGATCATAGCCTGGGTTTTATAGGTGATAACTGTACCAGCTACATGATCTAGACCCATGGAGAATGGGTATCCAGAGTATTAACCAGATGAGAGAGGATACCAAGGAAAAAAGCTAGGCATAGGCCATGTAGAAAGATGAGCCTAAGAAAAACAGGATACACGTTGTCAGTGGGCTGGCAAAAGAAGGGAAGGAATGGAAGGTGAGGATGATGATGACGACGGGAAGTTGACCCAGCATAGGTGGCTGTTGGAGTGGGAAACAGTGATGTTTCGCTGTGGACTGATGGGTTGAGAGCTGGAGAGCTGTTTACATGAGCATCCGGTGTGGTCCACCTGCTTTCTTCAGAGACATCCCAAAGACTGATTGGAATTATAACCATGGTTGATGAGTGTTTATCGAGTTTCAGGCATTTTATGTGGAGTCTTCACCCAGCATGCCCAGCGGTCTTGGTGTCTTGGGTGGACACTGCTGGTGTCTTCAGTTGACAGTGTAGAAGCCAGTGCTGAAAAGCTGAACCTTGCTGCAAAGGAGATGTCCGGTGTGACTCCAGCAGCAAACCCTCAAGTCTACATGACCGCTCATTTCTCCACTTCCTGGAGGGACGTTGTCCAGAGTGCACTGCTACTCTGAGTGCCAGGAATTTCCTTGTGAGATTGGTGTGTGAGATTCCCATCCATCCTGATGTTGCAAATCAGCAGAATTCCATCCAGGAACTAAGTCCTCTCCCTTTTCTTTACAAAGACAACAAAAAGGTTAAAAGTCCTGAAGTCCATTCCAAGGTTTGCTGGAATTGACTGTACCATTTGGCTTAACTATAGAGATGGAGATGTAGTTAACTCCCTGTTCTCACAGTGAGGGAAATCTTTGATGTCTGAAGAGCCAGCATAGCAGAGAGATGTTTCTTTTTCCCCATTGTCTCGTCCGGCCATTCCAGTTGTGTGTTGCCTGTGTGCCTATCCATTCTTTGGCTGTGAGGAAATCCTCCGGCGTGCCCTCTGGAGATGTGTAGTCTCTTTCTGTAATTGTTCTGGGCTCAGGTTTCCCATCTAGCAAGCACTCAGCCAACATGCTGGCCATGTTGCTTTGGCTTTCCTTCACTGCACGATATGGAAGGGAAGGAGAGGCCCACTGTGGGATATTTGTACACTGTGTGAAGATATGTTGCTGTGATTGGTGTAATAAAGAGCTGAATGGTCAATAGCTAAGCAGGGAGGATAGGCAGAGTTTCCAGGGAGAGAGAGGAATAGATGGAGAATCTAGGCATGCAGAGATGCCAAGGAGACAAGGAAGAAGCTGGACATACAGAATGAAAGAAAGGGGGGAAAACCTACATGGTAAAACGTAGCTTAATATGAGCAGGTTAATTTAAGTTATAAGAGCTAGTGGGACAAGTCTTAGCTAAGACTGAGCTTTCATAATTAATAATAAGTCTCTGAGCTGGTGGTCCAAAGAAAGATGACTACAGTTCACCCTCTCCAAGTCACCAGCTACCTCCTGGTATTTATCACTCACACATCACACACACAGACCCACAGACCCCCTCACCCCCCCACCCCACCCTCCACACACAATCCCTTATTAGTGTCCAATGTAAATATTGTTGTCTTGGTCCCCACCCCAAAAGATCTATATAGAAGCCCAGAACACTTACTATGTGGTTTAAAGGACCTCCTTCTTTTAGCTATTTAACTCCATCTTCATGATTCACTTCCAGAAATTCAAAACATCTTAACCTTAAAAATTGCTCACGTCTTCTGCTCCCTCAATTAGCTACATTATAATGTGGTCCTCTTTGAAGAGTGCAGATGGTTCAGCACATGCTTCAGAGAACTGCCTGTGAACTTGGAAGTTTTACCATCTCCTGAAACTATGTTCTCTTCTGTGGAAGGGAAAAGGAGAGGGGCAAAAGGACATGCCTTATGGGAAGAGCATGGCTTGTAGATTTCCAATTGCTAGGGAGCTCTGAAAATTCTGACAGTGAACTTCCCAGTTGCAAAGGAACCTAGTTTAGTAAAGCCCTGGAGACTGAGGCAGGGTTCTCCCGGGAGCAATGTCCTGTTTAGTTTATTCCTGGTACCTCTTTTTTGTTTCTAACACTTGCTGAGCTCAGTGAAGGAATGAAGAGAGATAGCCCCTCTCTCCCAGAGACTGTAAGACACTCATTTTCCTAAGCTTTGTGGGGAGGGGTGGGTGATGAGTGAGAAATAATTAGCCCTAAAGAAAACAGTTGAAGGGTTTCTTAGAGACAATCTCACTGAGTGGCCACAGCTGGTGTAGCTTCACTGCTTAGAATAGGCTGGCCTTGAGCTCCCAGAGATCTTCCTGCTTCTGCCCCTCAGTGCCAGGATTAGAAGTGTGCACTACCACACTTGGTAGGATTTTTCTTTCTTTTAATTTTTGAGACAAGCTCTAATATAGCAGAGGCTGGCCCTGAATTTGCTGGGATGACAGGCGTGTGCCATAGTGCCCATGTCCAGTCTGTTTAAATGGATCTTTTGATCAAAGCTTTATCGTTTAAAGACCCATTTGAGACCAAGAAGATAACGATGTCTTTTGACCTGAAGTTTGAGAAACCAGAAGTGTCTTTGTGCTCTGTGCTTTATCTCTTCTGGGGTTTCCAAATCTCCTTTAGTGGGGGAAGCTGAGTAGAGAAAGATAGGCTGTAATTTTTACTGGCGCTGGTAGCACATTACTTTGATTGCTAACACTCATAATGGAAATCTTAGACTCAGGTGGTGACTGGTGACACTCAGGGGTTAGCATTATTGAACACTACCGCTTCTCCATCCCCAATGCCATTCAAAGCCTTCCCCTGTTTTCACTCATGAGACAAAGAGAAACGAAAGTGAAAGTTCTGGTTGAGGAACAGAGAGGGGGACTTGGAGAAGAGACTGGTACTTGGGGTGAGGGGGACTTGTCTGAGAAGCCCCAGGCTCTTCTGGCTACACAAAGGAGTGAAGTTTCCCTCTCTCTTGAAGGAAGGGGCTGTCCCTTCCCTTCTGATGTTTTCCATTTGCCTCTGTTGTCTAGATGTCACAGCTCAGGCACATGAGAACTAGCGAGAGAGAGCTCAGCAAGTAAAGTGCTTGCCTGAGGGCAAATGTGAGGCCCTGAATGTGATTTCTGGTGCCCAAGTCAAATTGTCAAGCATGGTGCCCTGGACTTGTGGTGTCACAGCAGGGGAGGGTGGAGTCAAGAGGAGCTCTAGGGCTCAAAGGCTAGCAGCATAGTACAATGGGTAAGTTTCAGGCTGATGAGGGACCACACACACACACAGATAAATGCAGACACACATACACACACATACACATATATACACACACATTCACATGTATGTAATATATACACACACATATACACACATACACACATCACACATATACATATATACATACATACACATACATTCACATGTATATAATACACACACACACACACACACACACACACCCTAACATTCATTAGAAGCAAAACACTTGACCATGGTGATCATGTTTTCTTCCTTTCTCTCCCTCTACTCTCTTTCTTCTTTTCTCTCTTTCTTTCAGCTATGTTGGATGGCTTTCAGCATTACAGGCATTCATGAAATGCCTTTTTATATGTCACTACTTTTGTCACTGGGTTTGTTTTCTTGGGCTATTGTAACACAGAACAGACCAGAGAAAAGACCAAAGTCTTCAGGAATAACATTTGTTTTCCCACAGTTCTAGAGACCAGAAGTCTGAGATTAAGGCTGTCAGCAAATTGATTTCTTCCTGGTTTATAGACAGATGACCAAAGTCTTTCGTATGTATGTACTCTGGCCATGTTTGTCCTAATCTCTTTCTATCAGATTAGGGCCCAGGGTAGTGACCTCATTTGACCTAATTACCTCTTGAAGGCCCTATCTCCAATTAAGGTCACCTTCTTAAGTACAAGAGGTTAGGTATCAACACAAGAATGTCAGCTCAAGTTAAATGCCCACTGGACCTTTTCATCATAACACTATAGTTCTAGATCCCCAGGATTATATTTGTGCTTCAAGAGCTCAAAACATCTCAGTTTATAATTATTCGATGTGTCAAAAATTAGAACGAGGCAGGCATTTTGTTCTGTTGAGCTCAGGAAATAGAGTCAATAAGCTCAGCACATACTTGTGTAATGCTATTAGCTGGATGGGTGTCATAGACATATGAAAGTTCAAGGGATGACAGAAGGACCTGTTTCGAAATGTTCTAAATGATGAGAGAAGAGAGATGATCTGGCTGTAAGGATAGAAGCAATAATCCCAAGTGGAGAATCTCACACTGAAGTCAGCCTACTAAACAGACTTTCCCCATCCAGCCCTCTGTTCCAGCGTCTTGGAACAGAGTAGGGTATACGAGATTTCACATTAAGTCATTTTAGGTGGACTTTGACAATGTATTTATATCTTTTAGTATACTGTTTTGTGTGTATGTATGTGCTGTGTGTATGGGGGCTCAGTATGTGTGTGTGTGTGTGTGTGTGCGCGTGCGAGTGCATGCACACACTCATGCCAGAGGAAGATGTTGGGTTTTATTTCTTTATCACATTTCACTTTATTCACTTGAGGCTTGCTATTTTGCTATTTTGGCTAATCTGGCTAGCCAGCAAATCCCTGGAGTTGACACATGTTTCTGCTTCTGTTTCCCCAGTCCTGGGGTTACAGGCACACATTGCAGTGCCTAACTTTTACATGGATGCTGGGGATTTGAACTCCCATCCTCCTGCTAGCATAGCAAGGGCTTATCACCCATCGAGCCACCTCTCTAAACCAGACACTGTAGTTTTAAAATGGTGGTTGGATTATTTGCAGCCATGTTAAACTCCCTTGTTTAGTAGACACAGTGGGCCAGTGCTACCCTTCACTCACATATAGCATAGCTGTAGAGGAGGTCTGTTAGAAGCCTACACCCTGTAAGCCAAAGTGCTGGAATGTTGCTCAGGGTACCAAGGTGATGCTGCATCACAGGAGAGCATGAAGCCTTTTCCGTCTCTGGACTTGTCAAGGAGCCACTTGGTTTTTGGCTCGGATTCCTTCGTGCTACAATCCCTTTTGTGTCCCCTTGTAAATAGCCATGCCTAACATTGCCATGATCCCATATTTGGGAACATTGGCTTATTGGTAATTTCCAGATTGGAAATTTTTATAATTCAGAGAGATGGGATTCAATCTTCATAAACCAGAGATTTGCCAACATAATGAATAATGTGAATCGAACTGACCAAGAAAGACTTGGGTTTCTTTTTGATAGCTTTGGGAGCATCATTTACATACAGTAATTGTTCATGTGACTCAGAAGAGAGTCTCCTAAGAACTCACCTGCTGGTCCTGGTCGGTGTAAAGACTTTAAAGGAGACCATAATGGAATCTTTTTTAATGCATCCCTGGGTTTCTTACCAGGAATCTGCAGTTATAATTGTGGCTTATCAGAGTGTTTCATCTCCAGTTGAGAAACACACTAATATTATGCAGGGATAAAAAATTTTAAAGCACACTTACCACTCTAGAATCTTCCAGGGATGGCTCTAATTACACAGGGAGCACTTGCCTCTCGCTGAATGTGTTTTAAGATTTCAATCGTTCAAGTGCCGCTGATGTCAGCTTTTGAAACAGCAGCATGCTGCTCCACCAGGGATCCTCCTCTGGCCCCGTGGACTTTAGCTGATAGAATCAAGTGCTTGTGCTTGAGCTTTTTAACAGAATAAAAAACCCTGTTTATTACAGTAGTTCTCTTTGGCACTTGGTAGCATTAGGATAATGCAGCATTAGCAGAAGTGGAGATTCACCCTAAACTACCAGAGGGTGAAACCGCTCTTCCCTGCGGTGGCATGCCTTTCTGAGGACTCTTTGATTGTTCGTTTTTTTGCTTTTGAGTGTCTTTCTGCTTGCTATTCTCCCAACCTCCCCCCCTTTCCTCTTCTTCTCCTTCCCCCCTTGTTGAAGATAGAGTTTCTTCACATAGCCCCAGCTGGCCTCAAGCTCATCATGATATTAAGGTAGGGAGGTAACACAGCTGAAGTTAGGTTTCCACGGCTTCCTGGGCCAGTGGCTTCCAGGTTCTTTGTCCCAAGCCGAAGAAGAGTAAGAGATGGGGACAAGGAGTGAATACAAAGTAGATTCATTAAGAAAAAGTAAGAAAAGTGAGTAAGAAGGAGTGTCTTAAGAGTGGTCTGGCCTAATGACTTTCAGTGGGCCTTTTTGAGAATTGGATGGATACTGAATAATCTTTATGGGTCACTTTTTGAGCGTATCAAAAAAAGCTTACCCAGCGGGGGGCCCACACACCTTTTGTACCCTGCTAGGCCCAAATGAAGAGGTGACCATGCCATGCATTGCTCCTCCAATCCCGCCCTATGGTCTTTTGCATACTCTCTATCAGCTTATTGGACACACTTTCTAGAGCTCTTACTGCGTCACTTCCTTTCTGTATTCTCAAACTACCACACTAGCTTCCAATTTATGACAAGCTCCTGCTACTTCCTGAGAGAGGTTAGCTCCGTTTCATTGACAGCTTCAGTCTCCCGAGTGCCGGGATGGCACGTGTGCATCACCACATTCAGCTAGGAGTATCTTGCCAGAGAGATGAAACAGCAGATATCCTGGCTGCCAGGCGTGGTGCTTGCTTAGTGTCTTTCCCATAGAAACTCCTTTCTAGAAATTTACATATTTCAAGAAGCGGCAGTAGGAGAAGACTCCAAAATCTAGCAGATTGATTTCTGTCAATCACTTGAGTTTACCTTATTGCTGTTATGTCTAGCCTCCAGAATGCTGTGGGATGTGTCTGCGCTGCCTCTATGTGGAGGAGTCTAGTAAAATGCATTGTATGTTTAAACAGTCTAAAAATGCCACTCACAGAATAGCACAGTACGTCTGGTTCGTGCGTGACTGTGGCCAGGAGTTTTAGAGTCTCCAGAAACTGAGTCGGGTCCATTTGAGAGCTTCCTTCCTCCTTCCACTGTTGGTAGCCGGGTCCATCTCAATCCTCCACTACCGCTCCATGGGTATCGGCTGGCCTTTGGCTGAGTGACTTGTGTGTTCTCCCTCCTGCTCATTCGGCCAGGCCCTCACACTGTGCTGGGAAGAGAATTGCTGCTTATTGTGTGGGGGACATTTATCAACTCCCTGTCAGCCTGTAGTTTGAGGTCTTTTGTTTTCTCTGTCAGCTTTGTGGGTGATGTTTCTCCAGCAGTTCTGAAAAAGAGCACAGTTGAAGGTGTATTCATAATACTTTCTAGGAACAGAAAAAAAAAAAAGTAGTCAGTCTTGTCTCTATGCTCCATTTTCCTGATTTGGAAGCAAAGCAGTATTTTGTGGAAAGCCGTTAGGAGCCACTTAGAAAAGAATGCATTGTGTCGTCCTCTAAACCCAGTGATTCAACTGTTCATATTGTTTGTTTGTGATAGGAGATCTAAATAATCTTAATTGGTTGAGACAATTCCTTGTGGTACTTGGGGTTGAAACTGCCCCCCCCCAGCTGCCCCAGAGCCTTGTTGAGTTTCTACCATTGAGCTCCACTCTAGTCTCAAAAAGGTTTTTGTGGTGGTGGGATTGGGGAGGGTGATGTAGTTCAGGAAGAGAAAGAAAATGACGGTAGGCCAGCATGATGTCATCATGCATACTTCTCCTTTCTGATTCTGGCTTTGTGGATGAGATGGTGAATCCTAGTGTGGCCAAGGCATTGCACAGTAGTACATGGCTGAGCTGGCTACGAGTGTAACCCATTTCTCCTGAACCCATTGTACAATGGCTTCTTCCATGTCTACAGTATTGAGAGAGGCAAGAACGATGAAAAAGAAGAGAAAAAAAGGGAGGAAGTTTCAGGTAAGAAAAGAGGCAAAATGTTGGAGGTATTGAAGAAAGTTGGGCTTGAACCTCTATGTTCAGGGAGTAGTGGGCAGACAAGCTGGAGGACAGGCTGGAGTTGGGCTGGGGAAGAAAGGCAGGCAGAAGGTGATAGGCAATCCGTGGCTATTGAGAGAGGAAGAATGGTTATCTCAAGGGACAAGCCTGTGATAGTTTATCAAATCCCAAGGGGTCAGCCTAAACACATGTGCATTGTGTACCAGAAGCAATAATAATTGAAGAGCTCATGAATTCAAGAGTAAGTTGGGGAGACAGAAGGAGGTGGGAGGGGGGAAGGGGTAGAAATCATGTTATCTAAAAAATAAAACAAAGTAAATTTCTTTAATGCATGGCAAAGAGGGATTGCAGGTCATGTCACTAGGCCAGATGTTTTCTTTCAAGGGACCAACCTCTGACTCTTTGTGAGTTAATCCCTGTCTGATTCAGGACAGTCAGGAATCAGGGGTGAACACATAATTGCTGTTGTGAAGAAGACTCATACATACTTACTGCCCAGCTCTTCAGAGGAGCCATCTGCTGACCTCTGGTTTCCTATTTATTTACAGACAAAGCTTTCACATGCTGGCCTTGTTTTGTACATAATAGCTGGAGTTTGCTGTGTAGACAGTGGGCAGCCATGCAATCAGGACTGACTGACAGTAGGCACTTGGGATTCATGTGCATATCTCAGAAGTTAGGAAAGAAAGAATTCCTAAGAGTGTTTGTCATACTGACTTAGATTTACCCCAGATTGGGCACAGATGACAGGTGAAAGAAGGGATTCCACCCAAGTTTAGCATGGTGAGCCAGTGAGTTTGCTTACAGCATTACTTACACTATGACTGACTTGGGTACTACACTCAGTCTCTGGAGTTCCATGCCCAGTTTGCAGGCAGCTCCACTGAAGTCTCTGCTCCATCAGCAACTCTTTACTGCTTTAGTAACTTTGGAGAAGGACTTGTGAGCTTTGTAATTTTCTTATAAGTTTCTTGAGCAGAAGCTTGTCTCCCAGCTTTCATCTAGGGTAATTTTTCAGTCTGGAGGAAATAGCTACAATGCCATGTATACATGATTGCCTTTTAAAATGGTGTTGAAGACCAGGAGCCAAATGGCAGGTGACTGAACAGAGGGACTGGACACAAAGAAAAGGCCAGCTAGCAGATCAGTTTATAGTCATAGGTTAGAAGAAAGGCTCAGACATTACAGCTGTAAATGTAAGATGCATTGTAATGGCCCTAGATATAAAAGTTAACATTCAATTATCCTTTATCCTTGTTCCAGATAAGGACAAAGTTAAATAAAGTTGCTTGCCATTGTAATTTTGTTTTATTGCCTCTGTAGTCCTATGCCTGACCCCTGTTGCTATGGGGCTGAGACCCTCCCTTTATGCCTGTTTGACTGTTAACACCTTATTTTTATGATCTTTCTTATCATATATAACCCCACCTCCTAGGCAAGGCCAATTCATGTTACTGGCTCTGGCAGGGCCCACTACTGTGGTTGCTCCTGTACTGAGCCCATGGGTCTTGTCCAGCTCAAGAACAGGGCTGGGTTGGGAGGATAGGTGTATATGATGAGAGCAGGAATCCATAGACCACTGTATCCTGTGATCTTAACAAAGGCATTGAGCTGTCTTCAGAATGCTAATGAACCGGCAAGATGAGATGTCAAAGGAAGACAGCATGAGCCAAGGATGATTTATCTCCTCACTTTATGGAGGAAAGGTGGTTGACATCACATCAGAATTCAGGGGGGAAATTCATAAGACATTTCAAAGAGATTGAGGCGTATTCCAGAAAAGTAAGTTGAAAGTTTGGGAAGGGAAGGCAATTGTTAGCAACAGGTTAGAGAATCAAGGAAGAAATCACCTTTAATTTAAATTTTTATCATAGACTCACCTGAAGATGTTAAACGTTTTCTCTCACATACTGAATTGGTAACTGAGACTTGGAGATAAAGCTTCATATGAGTTGTGATTATGTGTTCAATATTCCTGGATCCAAACTCCCTGAGTAGGGACAAGGTCTGATGATGTTCAGCTAGCCTTTGGCATGCTTTCTGTTATACAATAAATAGATAGTCCATAAAAATATGTTGCATTAGTATGTCTCACTACATATTTTTGAGGACAGATACTGTCAACTGTCTAGCTCAGTGGAGTGAATGCTCCCTCCAAAATGAAAGTCAGGTTTGATATTGTTTGGTTTAATAAAGCTATGCGGATGCATATATGGGATTTTTGTCATTATGAGCTTTTAGTATGCTAACATAAAATGGATTTCTAGGCAAGGACTCCAGTGTATGTCCTGCAGCTGAGGGAAGTGGGGGTTTTCCACTTAACATACATGTAGGGGTTACATGTATGTTCTGTGGACGGTCAGCACTGGTAGGAGATTTAGAGGCCCTTGTGTCCTTCCGTTGTCTAAATGGAGACACTGAGCTTAATGTCCTTAGTCAAGGGCCACCTACCCTGTGTGTCCCTGGAGGAACCACCTGTCTGGTGGTAACCACCAGTTACTGGTAACCACAAGTTACCACCTGTCTGGCTCCTTTTATGTTCTCTGGGGGCGTGTAACTAGCTTCCTGATCTCACCCCTCCCTGAGCCTCCCTGAACAACTTAGGCAAATGTATGGCAGCACCCATCTTCCTAAGAGTCTGCATTGGATGGCGGGAGTACAGCTGATAGAGTGAGCTGTGGCAGAGATGTCAAGGCCCTTATTTTTCTGATTGATTTTAGGTGTTTTCCTCATGTTGGGGGCTTGTCTGGCATGTGCAAAGTTCTAGGTTCAACCCTCCATGCCCCCTCAAAAAACTCATCCATTTTTTTTTTCTAGGTATGTAGCTATTCTCTTATAATGCAGACAGTGAGGCTGGGCAGGAAAGTTAATAGTTCAAGGCCATTGCTAGGTTACTAACTAGAGACTCGCCTAGCAATACCACCAGCCAGGGGAACTCTGGCTCTACCAATCTTGGGCTGTGAGTGTTAAGTGTCTTTTGGCCTGAGTGGTAGACTACTGCTTTCTCCAGGGTCTATCAAGCACTTTTGGCCTGAGTGGTAGACTGCTGCTTTCTCCAGGGTCTATCAAGCACTTTTGAGGTATACATTCTTTCTGTGTAGAGTGGTATCTGAGAGGTGGTTCTGAATGGGTAATCCCTTCCACATCTGTATACCCCATGATGTGTTCCTCCTGCCTCTGATGGCAGCTAGGAGTCCTCACCCCCTTTGACCACAAAGGGGTGTTCTTTCTGGAGAATCCCCGGAGAACATCCACACAGAGAGAGGAATAGCCACCTCTGCTCCGTTTTCTACATTCTAGGCCCTTGAGCTTCTTGGCTTTGTGGGTGATGCCAGACAGGACCTAGTGTGGTACCAGCATAGTACCACCAGCCCTTGCAGCTGTACCTCATCTCTAAAAACTTGCCCAAGTGGTCCTGTCATGCCTCAGGCTCCAGTTGGTGGCATTGGAATACCCTGCATCTTCAGGTGTGGTTAGAAGCAGCGCATGAGCTCATGGTAGCCCAGTGAAAACATCTGGCATGTCATACCACGTTCACCAAGCAGGTATCCTCTCTCTGAGTCTAGGGAAGAGGGCTTCTGCATGTCCACGGAGATCATCCTGTGCCCCATAAGCATTTTCTGGGTCACCAGTAGAGCATAACATTTGCTTGTGGTGTGGATAGTATACAAGGATTGAGGTCAATTTTCACTTCACCGCCATGCCTTTACCTTTCCTTGCAGATGCTGATGGCAGCCTTCAGGTTGCCAAATGGTAGCACAAGGGATGGCTGAGGGCTGGAACACAGAGTTGTAGGTGGCCATTTTCTCTCAGTGCAATGTCCAAGCCCATAGCAGCCAACCTTGATGACTGCTGATGGCTTCAGTCCTGCAAAGAGAAAAAGGCCTGTCCTGCTGATGGGCAGGAGGCCAGCTGAGTAACTCACAGGACCCTGAGGCCTGGCTAAGGCCTCAGGTTTGCAGTAAACTCACAGCCACCCATAGTTGTACACACTGAAAATGTATTCCTGTTGTGTGTTACTAATGAGCAGTTCTGAGAACTCGCTGGTCTGTCTTACGGGTGTCTGCTAATTTACTGTCCTTCTGATGGGAGAGGAGAAGAACAATGCATTTGAAGTCACCCCTGTTCCTTGTGCTATTGGCTTTATTGTTCTCAATACTTCTAGATATTTCAAACACGGACTTTTAATATGCGTTACGGAGATGCAATGTTCATATTTATTAGGGCCACTTAATAGCAATGGAAATGAGTCCAGTGCAGCTGTGGTACACAATAGTCACAGAAATGGACTCATTCCTTCCCTTTTTATGTCTTTTATTTGCTATTTCAGACCCCTTCATACTCCTCTATGAGTATGAGCAGAGTTCGTTGTTGTTGTTGCTGAGGAAAGTTACCCCGACATTTTCCCTGGTCTGCAAGGGAACAGTTTGCATTCTGTTGCTTATTCAGCCCCTGGCCTACACTGGTGGGAATAAAGCTCATTGCATGAGAAGAGCTGAGAAGTTTAGGCCCAGCTCTCAAGAGGTCCGCAGAGGATCCATGTCCTGGGGGAGCTGTGTGTCTCTGTCCTAAGCACCAGCATCTCCATCCCGGCTTTCCTGGTACACGTGTCTCCCTCCTTCATCACATCGCCCTTATAGTCCTTCCAGAGCTGAGCGAGGAGCAGCTAGTGGCCTTGAGTCCTGAGCTGGATGAGTTTGTGGCTCAGCTTTTGGAGGCCGCCCATGTTTCCCCTCCTTGCTTCATCCGTAGGCCATATTGTTTTCAGGTTTTGATGTTCAGCAAGTATCGAAAGCAATTAAGCACATTGGAACTATGTCTGAAACAAGGCCAAATTTGCACCAGTGTACCTGACCTGTCCTATGGAAACCAGAAGTAGCCCCCCACCCGACCCCCTTTCTCATTTGGTCTTTTGTTTGGACTCAGCATTTCCCGGGTACTGACGGGGGGGGGGGGTTACCATCTTCACACCCTTAGACAGAACTGTGCCCCGAAAGGCTTGCAAGAACACTTCCATGATTCATGTTCAAGAATGAGGCCACTGCTTAGCATTTACAACAACACGTTGAATTGATTACCGCGTGTGAGACAGTGAGTGCAGTGTGGTTAGTAACTTCTCTCAGCAGAGCTGAGAGCTGATCTCATGTCTGACGGGGGGTGGGGGGGTGGGGGAGGGGGGAGGGGGGGAAGATCAGTTAGGGGCTGCTCTGGCCTTGGGAGTGGGAGTGAGTGGTATTGGGGAGGTCACTGGGTCAACTTATTGCCAGCTGCTCTCCTGACCAGGTCAGTGGGTGACATAGACATGCAGAAGCCTGCGTGCTTGTTCTGGCTGTCACTCATTAGACTGGCGGTTTCTCATTGCCCTGCCCGTGGACCAGTTGTGAGCTCCCTCCCCCACCCCATCACACTACACTGCCACCCCGCCCTTTGGTGTTTTCTCAGGCAAAGCTTCAGGCGAGCCCTTGGGGAGAGTCTTCTTGGCAGTTGTCCATTCTCCTTCTTGCTAATATCTCACCTATGGGGGTCTGGATTTTGTTTGTAGTAACATTGCATGGTTCCGGAAGCCAAGTGGTGAATGGTTAGGAAAGCCAAGTGGCTTTTCTTGGTTCCTGCACTTGGTTGGCTGAGAACCTCATCCTTGTAGTGCTTTAGACCTTTCGGCATCTTGACTCGAAGGACTGGTCCTCACTCGTGTGGACCTCCCGGGTGCACAGCATGGAAACTCCACGCAGTGGTTGCCGGCAAAACAGGTTGAGTAAGGCAAAACAGGTTGTGTTCTGAGTTTAGAATGCCATTGTTTCTTCTCAAAGGGAAAGCCCTCTACCTCCACTTTCACAGTCAGCTTCTTGGGGACCTTCATGTAGATGAGAGCTGCTTGAAGAGTCAGGCAGGTGTGAGGTGAAGCTGTGGAAGGTGAAGTGTTCTGGGCAAGGTTCTAATGTGTGTGTGCAGAGGGGTGTGTGCGAACGTGCGCATGCGCATTTGCATTCATCCTCTCTCCGTTCCCTCCCCGTTTTCTTCCATCAAGGAGAAGTCTGAAGATTAATGTCCCAGTAACTGGGTCTTCTCCCGAGGCCATACTACAGCAGTATGTATTCCCAGTAGAGTGAGTGCTGGGGAATACCCCAGAGTGCCCGCTGGGCCCTGGAAGCTTCTATAATGAGATTACTTTCCCTGAAGTTCCTATATACACAGTCCAAGGAGCCCTTTTCTCTACTGAGGAGTTGCCAGCCCCTCCTTTATCTGAACTGCTGAGGGAGAGGGGGCTGCTTGTTGACTTGTTTTGGAAGGAGCCCAGAGAGCTCAAATGAGAAATGGTTCCACGCATCCTCTGTAGTTTGGCCTGATAACTCACTTCTCATAGCCATCCTTCAGGCCTCTCAGGCTCCATCCTGATCCAGCACTCTCCATCTGTGAGTGTGACAGATTGGGTACTCTAGAGAGCTGGGAGGAGCCCCAACTTCTGGCTTCCCTCTGCTTGCATGCTTTATTTCTTACCAAATTCCCCTAACAGCCACTGTAGGATCACAGGAGTCATCATGATCTGGGGTTAGGGTTGGGGGTGACTGGGCAATGGGTGATGCTCCTTGGAGAACAGATAAAGGCTGCTCCTTCATCTGAACCACAGCCACTTCCTGTCACCAGGGTGGGCTGTCACTTCTCCCATTAAGGCCTGAGATGGAAGCAAGCCATTCTTTATTGGATTCTGCCATGTGGGTTTTCAAATGCATTTCACATCAGCCTAGTGAAAATATCCCGGGCCTCACATTTTAAGAGTCCCCCAGAAGCAGAGGAAATCAATGGCCTTCAATGGTGGTCTGCTGAGGATAGATAATGCACTGACCTGATCTTGCAGACTCTCCCAGTTACCAGAAGCAGGCAGAAGTGTGAGGGTTCCCCATGTCAGCAGAGGTTGATGCAGTTGTTTTGCAAAGATCCCCCCTTTCTGACATCCGCTCTGGCATTCTGATGATCACTCCATTTCCTGGATAAGCAGGAAGCCCAAAGCCAGAGCTCTGGCCACCGCTTCCCTCATAGGAAGGCCCCCTGATAACACCTTGGAGTCAGATTGCCTGTGGTTGTACTTCATCTCTGCATCTTGTAAGATGTGTGTGTAAATCTGTACTTTGGCTAAAATTATAGTGCCCAATAGTCATGACAACAGCCCCTCATCACAGTACTGTGTCCTCTCTCATAGTGTCATTGTGAGCGTTCACATAGAAATACTAAAGTGAGATGCTGAGTCCTCCTAGAACAGAATAGTCATTTAGTTAATGTTAACAAAGCTATCACCACCAATGAAATCCCGCCTAGGGTTAGTGTAACTCAAGTTTATTATAGCAGTAAGAGGAGACTGTTGGGGCTCCTGTGATGGGACCCATCTGTGATGAGTGGGAGGGGTGGATATTCAATGAAGATTGGGGGAAAGCTGATAAGGAGTGTTTCAGCCAAAGAACTCCCAGAGCTTTTCATGTGGATGGGCAGAGTGATAACACCTAGTCAAGAGTTTGGACTCTGGACTCCAGTCTCCTGGTTCAGACCTTGGTTTTACCAGTTACTAACTGTATAACTATGGCCAAATGAACTATCTGTTTGCTTTAGTTTCCTTTTTTATACAATAAAGATCACAAGAGCAGTTGTCTCATGAGGTAGTTACAAGAATCAGATGATTAATATAGGTAAAACTTTGAAACTGCTCCTAGTATGTAGTAAATTCTTGGTAAATGCAAGTGCCTTTATTACTGTTCATTCTCATCCTATTAAGAGTCAAAAGGGTATGTGTAGGATTCGAGGGTCAGGATAAGGCACTAAATTTGAGAATAAGTCACAGAGCTATACATAGAAGATGTTAAGTCATAGAACAGAAGACCATCCCAAGGAAGTGAATGAAGAGACTGATAAACGGAGGGAGGGCCGACAAAAGAGATCAATACAGCACCACAAGGTATGCCTCTGTGGGTTTGTGAGAGGATGATGAATCCAAGAAAGATCTAGACAATGAAAAACTGGAGAATTAAGGGGAAATCAAGAGCATAAGTTGTCATGGAAACAAAGATAAGAGTTGTCAGATACAGGGAGAGTTGAGTGAAAATTGAGGGTAAAAAATGTACCACTAATGGGGGCTGGATATTATTTAAAAGACTAGAACAATTCAGTTGTGGGATGTTTGAGAACCATGAGAATTGGGGTGTGGGGACCATGATGAGAATGATAGGAAAAAGATAAGGTGGCGTTTAGTAAAATAGCAGCACAAATGAAACTCCCCTATAGAGAGCTGTGTTCTAAAAACACAGGAGGAGCAACCGAAGAGGGCAAGGAGATGTGGAGTGAATAGCCCTGGTGTGTGGGAGTGGCAGTGGGGCTTGGCAGTGTAATGACTACAGAACAAGATTGAGGCACTTCTCCTGCACAAAATGAGGAAGTCGCGGGATTGATAGAGTGAACTCACAGATGGCCCCTAAGCCAGCATAGGCTAGCAGACAGACTCTCTGTGTATTCATGTGGATTCACACATGTGCGTGGAGGTCAGAGATTGATGCCAGGTACCTTCCTTGATTGCTCTTCATATCTTTTAAAACAGGGCTTCTTACTGAACTGCTGCTTATCAGTTCAGCTAGCCTGGCTTTACCCACTCCCCATCCTCCCAGCACTGGGATTGCAGATGCGTAAAAGTCCCATCTTTGGGTGGGTACCGGGAAACAGAACTTAGCTCCATCCGGACTCTTGTGCAGTAGGTACTTTAATGACACTCTTGAAACAGAAACAACAAAAGCAAACTTACATGACAGTCGGTTTCTAAACCTTGCAGTTAGTTATTCTTTGTATTTGTAAATTAGTTTTCCATTCCCAATGCTGCTAAACATCGGAAAAGACGTAACTTAGGGAATTTTGAAATCCTCTCAGTTTACAGAGCCTGTGTCTTCTAGAGAAGAGGTGTTAGGAAGCAGTTGAACTCAAATGCCTTGCTTTTCTTGCCCAAATACATAACAATAATATGCTACCTGCAGCTGAACCCAGCATAGGAGGGCCTACTTGCTTGACTTCCCCTAAGCAGTTTAAGTTTAGAAAGAACAATTCCTTGAGTGCCCAGGGTTCAGAAGCTGCGCACCCCAGAGGCAGTGGTTTTGTTGTTTTTCTCAACCTCAAGCATGATATTGGGCAGGGGAAATGGCTGTTTCCGTAGATGATGCAAAACCACGTGGAAGCCTATCTCCCTTTCTGATTCCATTTAGTATTCTGAAAATCCTTCCTCTGCCGATGCTTTCGAAGAGAGACAATGGACTCATTTCTGTTAGTATCTTTTAGCATGTTCTCTTCATATCTGGATACACACATAGTAAACAGATCAGGTGATTTTGTAGTCATGCACCTGGATTACAGATGAAGCACTGTGGTGCATTCCATTTGCACAAAAGTGAGGCAAATGTGTGGGAATCAGAGTCTGAGCTTGAGAGAGGATAGGGATAGGGTCCCAAGTTAGGGCTGAGGCAGCAGGAGAGTTACAGGGTCCTGTCCTTGTCATAAATTGAGAAAAGCCCTCAGGATTAGAGGCTCTCCTAATGAGGTTCCCAGTTCCTACTTGGTGATATTCTTGAGGCCTTTCGTTTCCGCTTAACTCTGTCTACGAAGTAGCTGTGTGGTAGAGCATTGAATTGTCTTTGCTGTTGTTAGCTCCAGCATTTCCCCTGTATGACGGCTAGACTTGGGATTTTTCTTGGTCATAAAAAGTTTCAAGGGGAGCATTTTGGGACAGAAGTAGGTAAGTAGTAGTTCATAGTTTGTTTGAGCTTTTTGTTGTTTTTTGTTTGTTTGTTTGTTTGTTTGTTTGGATACATGTGGTCCAGGCTGGTCTTAAACTCAGTATGCAGCTGATGATTGCCTTGAATTTCTGCTGCAACCTCTTTAATGTTGGATGACAATTATGTAACTGTGTGGAGTCTATGTATTTGGGGATCAAACCCAAAGCTTTGTGCATTTTAGGAAATCATTCTGCTAGCTGAGTCACATCCCCAGGCTATGGATAGCTAAATAATTTTCATAGGGCTTTGCATCTTCTTACCATGTCTTTGCTGACCAGTGTGAGGTCCTTCACACTGGAGGTTTGTGGAAATCCAATGGAAGGTCTAGGAGCTTTGCTTATCTCTTTCTTGTCAGAGGAACTGGGAGACAGAGGTATAGACAGTCTCTGGCCGATATCATTTTGGCAGGAAGTGGCTCTGTCCTATGTAATATGTGACCAGGAAACCTTCCATGCAATTCATTGTAAGACGCTAAGAAGGAAACCAGCACCATCATCTTTCTAAAAAGAAAATAGTTTTTTGTTTTTGGTTTCCTGGAAATCCTATAATAAGAACATCTGCATTCCTCTGCCGGGTTCCTTAACCCTCTCCAGGAAAGCACTTGGATGCTGTGCATGTGCATTCCACCTAGACTAACATCTTTGTTTTCTCATCTCTACAAGATGTACCAAGAAGATTTACATTTTTGTATGAAATACCAGAAGCACTGAGCCTTGAAATTCCAAAGAGATATCTTTAACATTTAAGTGGTTATGACGATATTGAGTTGATAAACTCAAATCAGTAACATGAGTTAAATATCTGGAAATCATCCAGGCTCCATAGTTGACTGATTCCTCCCTACAGCCATGGATAGGAAAGGACTTCTGGTCTGGCATAGCTTGAAGGGTGGGTCTGAAACCTGTATCAGTTCTAATACTTTTCATATTTTATCATCTTGGTTACTTTTAGCTAATTTGGTTCGTCAGGCAGTTAACAAACAAATGTTCTTCAGGCTCTGAATTTCTAGGGTCCTGTGGGAGGCTCTGAAGCTCAAATGAAAATTGTCTGCTGCCCTCACAGAACATAGAGGTTTTCAGGCAGACAGCCAGTAATACCCCAGTGTTTCCAGCCAGAATGGCCAGGAATGGAATGAAGGTGCCGTAGGCCCATACCATGGCTGTGTTGGGGCCAGTGCGAGCCTGTGAGGGATGTAAGGTGAGGTGATGGCGTGGTGTCATTGAACATGCCAATTCCCAGTTCCCCAGCGTTTGTCTTTCCACCAGCTGAGTGCTGGTCCCCAAGAGTGGGCATGGTTCTCTTTTACTTGGGAAGGGCAGCCCTATCTGTTTGCTGCTGTGTTTTGCCTAAGAGCCAGTAACAAATCTTAGATCTTGCCAAATATAAACTACACTGCCCTTGTGGATATGCACAAGTGAATGACCATGTCAGCAGCCCTGCCTAACATCTCTGTCTGAACATCATCTCACATGCATGTTCTACTTTCAACACATAGCATCTCATTAGTATTTGTGGATTCCTATGGTTACTACAGATTTTACTTCCTAGAACAGCAATTGAAATTGCAAGCTTGCAAGACTTTCCGATTCTGACTTGATAGGGGGGTCCTTCTCTGGACTGTTCCCATGGTGGGCTCTTGAAGTTTAGGGTGGTGAACAGGCCATCTCTCAGTAACTACATTATGACTTGAGACAAGGGAAGAATGACTTCCAAGGGGAAGTGCGTTGGACGTGGTTGGCGATGTTGCTCCTGGAACAGGAGGCTGAAAAACACAAGATTCTCGGATGTCACTGTGTATGAAAGCAGAGAGCCTGGCTGCTCTGGCTATGGAGGGTCCCTATGAGAGTCTGTGGAAAGATGAACTCGACTCAATAAATAACTGGCCAAATGGTCAAATACTTTCCTCTAGCTGCAAGAGAATGTCTCTGTTTATGGCAAGTGACATATTGTGGCTTGCTGGGGTATGTGAAACAGTTGATGCAAATCCTGTTGGGTAGCCTCCCCTGAAATGAGAGGCCAGATCCTTGGTCACTGACTTCCTGCTAAATGTTGGCCAGGGCTGTGACATGTCTAGCTCATGTAAAGAGAGGGGAAAAGAACACAGCAGATGGCAGGGAGGTGAGGGGAAGGGTAGTATTACATCCCTCACTACCTATGACCTAACAAGAAAGGATGCCTCCTCCTTGCTGGAGATGACGTATAGGCCTGTGAAGGATCAGAAGAGTGGGTAGTGCTTCACTGGAAGACAAGACTCCTCCAAATGCCAAGGCTGGAACAGACACTCACAAGCTTTGAAGCAAATGAACTAGAGTTGGGATCAATGCCTTGTATTCAGTGGCCTTGGCAAAGGGTTGTATTTTTCTGAGTCTGTTTCCAAATCTGTAAGGTAGGTAGATAGGTAGGTAAGTAGGTAGGTAGGTGTGTGTGTGTGTGTGTGTGTGTGTGTGTGTGTGTGTGTGTTGGTGGTGTGTTGTGAGAGGGTGGGTGGAGGTGGGGTGTGTGTGTGTGTGATGGTGGTAGTGGTATGTGTGTGCGTGTGTCTGTATGGTGGTGGTGCTGGGTGACAAGGATAAAACCTAGCAGGATGATTACAACCCTCAAAGGCTGTAAGAAGATGAAGCCCCTGGTCCTGGGGCCAGCATACAGCTTGGTCAGGGAACTTCAGATAGAAGTAGTAGTTCTCCATCCTCTTATCAACTCAAGACAAGTGCCTTCTGGGGTCTGGAAGCATCTCACCAGATGGGTGTCACCACAGTTCTCTGGCTAGAAACAGGTTATTTCTTACCAGCTTATTCTGCAGTGGAATCAGTGAAACTCATTGTCAGGGCACCAGTTGGAGAGACTTGGAAAGTCTGGCCAGTCATGAGACGTCAGGGTCTCAGCCCCCTATTCATGGACTCCAGGAACCTCTCTTCCTGTACCATAAGGCTGCGTATCTCTGGTTTCTGTGGAGAAATACGTTGCTAGTGAATCAAGGGGAGGCCTTTCCCTTGTCGTCTGTCTACGTAGGAGTTTAATTCTAGCGCTTGGGATTGTGGATTATTTGTGGAGAGGTATACTCCCACCTCTGCAGGCCTTGTTTGCACCTGGCAGAGACAATAAAGCTTCTAAGAGCAAAACACAATTTCCTTCCCTCACTTGTCTCTTGGCATTTTAGAAATTCCTGCTACATTTCTGGAGTCCTTGAAGGTCTTTCCCCACTACTTACAATACATAGCACATGGATAATTCACATGTGGCTACATACCACATACCTGATCTAGTGGGACTTTTGCATTTGTGCATGTACAGGCACTGGGGTTCATGGCAATGTGCCCCTTAAGTGGTCACCAGGGTGTCACAGCTGCCGCTATGGCACCTGAAGTGATCACATAAGATCACAGCTGCAGCAGTGGCCAGGGTGAGGCTTCCAAACAAAGTCCTTTTTGCCAGCCCTGTTTTCCACCACAGAGAGAGCAGCTTCCTGGGATTGCCATCCTCACTCTTGCAGGTTCTTTGGAATGCCTCTGGGCCTGAACCCAGAGAGGGCTGCAAGAAAATGGGAGGGAAACCTAAGCTCTGTTCCCAGCAGAAGAGCATAGGTCATTTGCTTTCAAGATCATGGGTGGGTGGTGGGGAGTGGGGGGGGGGAGGAGGTAGGGGGCGGTTCCAGGCTGTTATTGACACTCAGAAGGTGAAGGATTCTAGGTAAGAGGCCACTGAGGACAATTCTCGATGGCCTCGAATGGAAGGCTTCCTGATGAGTGACAAAGAGGAATCCCCAATTACTAGATTTTTCAGACACAGGCCTAATTGAAAGTACCCAGGGAGAAGATCTATTTAAGGCTGACTTCTCAGAAGATTAGAACAGTCCCCTTGTGAAGCAGGGAATATGCTCTAGCTTCACACATAGCCAGGGGCCCCAGTCCATGCTTGGGTAGGTTTGTTCCAACATTCCTTCCTTCAGTGTGTCACCATCTCCTGCCACCTGCAATGTCAGGTGTGAATAGTGTCCATGTGTTCCCAGGATCCTGAAGGAATGGGCTGAGTGGTGGTGTGCTTTAGATGAAGTGTGTGTGTGTGTGTGTGTGTGAGTGTATGTGTGTGTGTGTGTATGTGTGTGGTATGTATGTGTGCACATGCCAGTGGTCAACATGGGATGTCTTCTTCAGTTTCTCTCTTTGTAGCAGGGTCTGTCACTAGACATGGGGCTCACCAATTTGGTGAAGCTTCCTGGTCATAGAGCCCAATGGAGCTACCATGTCTGCTTCCCAGTACTGGGATTCTGGATGCACACCAACATGCCAAGCTTTTTCCATGAGCCCCGGGGATGGAAGTCGGTCTCCTTGCCTCTACAATGAGGACTTTCCTAACTGAATCATGTTTCCAGGCCTCCTGATGCAGCATTTCACACATTCCAGGTTAAGGTGACATGTGTCTTCTGCATTAGGAGGAAAAGTCTTGGACTTGTGGCTGACTCCAGAGATCTTCCTAAAGCATTCACTCAAGAGACTTAGACCAAGTTCAGACTCTGCCACTAAATGCAGAAACCTTGACTCAAACAGCCAGCTCCATCAGTGAGCTCAGCTTCTAGGATCCCTTCATCACTGCTGCCTTCTGACAGCCTTGGAGGGGGGAGGGCACCCGTCCCCTCTGTGTTCTGACCCCTAGTCCTCTCTGTTCAGCCTTGCCTGTAACCAGCCTTCTGGTCTCCTCTTCAGCTCTCCAGTGGTCTTCTGGCTCCTATTAACTGGTCTAAGACCAAACTCAAATCCCCACAAGTGTATGGCAGGCAGAGCTGTTTCTATGCACACTTCTCAAAGCCGTGGGTGTTTACGCCTGTGCCCTGCAGGTACTCTATCACTATTCTTCTTGGGCAGGGCAGTGGGCGCTTAGTGCTTGGTATGTTGCCTGCAGCTCAGAGAACAGGTCACTCAGGAAAAGTGACAGGGGCAGTTTGAATTAAACCCTGGACTGACATTGTGAAGCTTAGGGTTTTCTGAATGAAATCTTGCTGTTCCACTGTTTGTCTCTTTCTGAGCAACTGAAGCCCGGCTCTGGCTAAGTTCAGCTGGTCTCCCAGGGTGTATTTAGTGCTTCTGAATGAAAGGGTAACAGGATCATTAGTCATTATTTGTCACATTGCAATCTGTCCTCACGTATGTGGTACCAAAAACACATGATCCAGGTCAAGGGAGGGTGGGGTTTTGGTTCCTGATAAAAGCCGAAGTTGGTTTTGAACAGCAAGATGCCCGGTGGACGTGAATGTGTCTTGCTGTTGGACCCTGCTCTCCAGGCCTAGTTAGGCACCATGCCATGAAACTGCTCAGTGTAACGAGGGTGGAAAATTGGGCGGAAACAGCCTCCAAATGCTGTTAATCTTTAGAAACACCCTGGCTGTATCTGCGCCTATCCTTTATTTTGAAAATTAGTCTGCACAAAAACCCAAATATAGTGATCAGATATAGCCGGAGCAGATTGATTAGTCTGCTCACCGTGAAATCCTGAGGCTTCAACAGAATTCACTGTGGTTTCCCCTGGCTTTTGATAGGGTATGATTTACTTATTATCAAGTTAAACAAGTTAAAGGGGGGGGGGGAGACAAAAACTAACAACATCCCAGATCCCTTTACAAAACCTAGGAAGATATTTATGTAGTGTTCTCTTGCTTTCCCACCCCTAAACATGAACAGGAGAGTGTTGAGAAGCGGATGTAATATAATGTTCACATGGACATGGGGAAGAGAAATGCTGTAGGGCACAAATCTAGATTTTAAAGGATATTTTACAGGCTGGTGAGATGGCTCAGCTCTTGTCAAGACTGAACCTGAGTCTGATCACAGGCACCCATATTACAGGAAGACAGAACCAGCTTTTGCATGTTGTCCTCTGACCTCAATGAGTGCACCATGGTATATGCATGCCCCTCCCCCACACAATACACTAAATAGATAAATAAATAAATAAATAAATAAATAAATAAATAAAAGTAATGGAATGAAAATTTTGTCAGTCACATCTAGGTGTGTGAAGTGTTTTTCCTCTCACTGTGTGTGTTCCTGTGTGTTCTTGAGTGTGTGTGTGTGTGTGTGTGTGTGTGTGTGTGTGTGTGTGTGTGTGTGCATGCATGGGGAAGACAGAGGACAACCTCAGGTATCATCCTTCAGGAGTGATGAGAACGTTGGCTTGGTTTGTGAGACAGGTTTGTCTGTCACTGGCTGGTGCTCTCCAATTATGCTAAGCTGACCGCTGGCCAGGGAGCTCCAGGGAGCCACTCATCCCTGCTTCCCCAGCCTGAGACTATGGGCATGCATTCCTGTGCCTCACTGTCATACATGGGGTGAACTCAGATCCTTGTGTTTCTTGCAGATGGCAGCTGAGGCATCTCCCCAGCACCCTTCTGTTTGTTTGTTTTGTGACAAGGCTTCATGTAGTTCAGGCTGGCCTCAAACTCTTGATCCTCCTGGTTCAGCCTCCCAAGTGCCAGGACTACAGACTGTGTTTCTCATAGTATTTTGCAGAAGGTTACTATGTTTAAAAAAACAAACAAACAAAAAAACAAAAAAAAAAACTCTTAAACTTAAACTCATGCACTTTTAAAAAAAAAAAAATGTGTGTGGAGACACTGAGCTATTTTTGCCCATATTGCCTTTTTTTTTTTTTAAAGTATGTCTATCTTAAAAGTGGCAAATAAGCCCAAGACTGTTGCCCACATTCCCCATGCTGAGCCCTTTTGCCCAGGCAGTCAGTAATTCATCTTCAGAGGGCTTCGTGGGGGTATGGTTCTTGAAGCAGGTCTACACAGCCAGCGTTTGTCACCTTGCCTGTCCAGTAAGCAGCTCCTGCCCTCTTGTATGTTTATCTTAAATAGATCAGGCTTGATTTTTTTTTTTTTTTTTTTTTTTTTTTTAGGAAAATGCTGAGTTGATGGAGGCAAAGCTTTATGTTCTTGACACTGTAACAGTGCTCAAGGCTCCCCCAAGTGCTTTCTGTGGCTTCCCTCCCAAGCTTTGCAACTTTGTTGAAAATGAAACCTACTCCAGGTCCTGGCCCTACACTGTTGCCTTCTCTTGTTTTTAGTGAAGGGGGAGAAGACAAGAAGTGATGTGTTTGTGATGCTCCAGGAGGCAAACATGTCCCAAGTGTTGGCCTTCTTTCTCATATCTCCTGTTCATTAACTAACCAGTACCTGGATGGGAAGAAAAGATTACACCTGGCGACTTAGTGGATTTGTCTTCCAAGGGAAGCAAAGTCTGTGTCTTAGTCCAGCAATGTTTAAATGCTTCAGGTGTGCCATTTTCAGGACTGTGAGCAGAGATTCTAAGGATAGCATATGGTAGACATTAATGTCTTTGGAACTGAACTCCAGTCCTCTGCAGGAGCAGCAAGTGTTCTCAATCACAGAGCAGTCTGTCCTTCCAGCCCCTTGACTTTTGTTTTGAGAGCATGTAAGCTACATATGATTGAAACTTTGTTATTTCACATAACAGCTAGTAGCTTTGACTTTTCCTAATTAGACTACTTCTATAAAGGAAGCGAGATTTAAATGTTCACATTCTCATGGTGTTGGAGGCAGGGCAGATGTTATGGATGACCGGTTGCACTTTGATCATCAGAGAACCCTTCCATTAAGAGCCAGGGCAACAGAGCCTCAGTGTGTCAGGGATTGTTCAGTGAAGAAGCTGGGGTTCTGTCTTCTGTCCACAGTCCTGCCTGCCAGCCAAGACCATGAATCAAAGTCCCTGACACAAAGTTGTATTATGAACCCTGAGCTTCCTGTAGAGTTTGGCTCAATGTGGGCTGATGTCTAATAAAGACAAAGGCCAGGGGACAGAAATATCTTTCGTTTCGCTCCTGGCAAATACCATTTTGATTCTGTCTCCATCTCAGTGTCCGGAAAATTGGATTGGAAGCAGGACATCGCTAGGGAGTAAATCAGATTAGGGCATCCTCCATCGCTGCCTCTAGCAGGGGTTTCGTTATGCTGTGCACTTCACTCATTTATATAGAGTCATTTATGACCCCCCTGTGTCATAGGGACATCTCTAAACCAACCGAGTCAGTACAGGCAATGGGCAGCCAGTGGTTTCATTTTGTCTGGAGAAATGTCTGTGTTCCTAAGCTTGACGCTAAGTGACCTCAGGAGAACCGCCATCTGTTCCTCACAGGCCACTTGGCTTCTGTCAGTGACCCATGCTCCAAAGCTGACTGGAGTGGGACCCTGAATCCTGGTTCCGCACAGGTGTTTCCAGAGTCTTCTATGTGGGCACTTAGGAAAAGGATAATATGTTCTCACAGAGTTATACAGGAACCCATCTGGTGATGCGAGGTGGTAAAGAGCTAGCATCACAGCCATGGATAGCAGGAGTAAGGAACTGCCCTGATGGGTGTTGAGGTTTCTGTTTCCTCCTGAGAACTTTCATTTTCCAAGAGCTTCTTGGTGTTTTTGTCACAACACGTGGACAGGCCCTGGTTGTTTCTGTGGTTCAGATGCTTTTAAGAATGGAGTGCTTCATGCTTTAAGCTAAAATTAGCTCCAAAAAGTCCATGGATGATTCCAGAGCTGAATCCTCACCCCCATTCCCAGGTAGGCCTTGGAATCCAGGACCTCATGCATGCTAGGTGAGTGCTCCCCTGCAGGTACCCCCCTGCAGCTTTCTGAACCCCATTGCAACCTTTGATGTTTCTCCTAAAGCTGGAACTGGTCCAAGCCCCCTGTTGTGCCAGGAGCACCCTGTTGTTCCCTGATGTCTTCCTCTGCCTCTGTTAGGTTAGAGATGTTTAGGAGGCCACCAAACCACAGTGACCTCAGAACTGGAGGCAGAAGCCTGCCTCCCCTTACTTCCCATTAACTAAATGGCTATGGGTTATGAAATACCCATGCTTGATGCCACAGACAGGGCTCCCATGGAGTCGGGAGGCTCTGTGGTGAAGCAGGAATTGGGAACTTGAGGTGCCCAGGAGAGAATGGGAACCAGTATCTACGTGCTGCCCTCTGGTCCTCCACGAGTCTGTCACCCCTTGTCTTTCTTCCTGCAACTTCAAAAATTGGCTCGATTGCTTTCCTTGTGGCCCCCATTTATCCATCTCACTGGATGGAATGAAAGTCAGCGTGTCCCTGCGAGTAGACAGACGTAGGAGTCAAAATACTATAACATTCTCCTCAGACCAAACAACAAGAATGCTTAGGCTTTTAGCTTTTAAAATTGTGGGGTGTGGTCTCATGGTATTGGGTTAAATTTATTTTTAATTGATAACTCCAATGTTATTGTGCTTAGCTATCAGTGTTGGGCATCAACCCAGAGCTGGTGTAGACTTTATTTATGTCTGATTTCTTTATGAAACTGATTTTTTCTCACGCCCTACTTTTAGGACTTGAATTTTAGCAGAATTAATCTGAAATGACTCAGAATTTATACAATTAATTGCATTCAGCTTTGATTACAGTTTGTGCTAGCTGAGCCAGGCTATTGTCCTCGCTGGGGCAGGCACTCGTTACATGGCTGTTTTGGCAGGTTCAAAGGCCCTGTGGCTCTCTGGTCAGTGTGCCAGCTTCCTGGAGATAGTCTTTTAGGGCTGGTGGTCTCTTGCACAAGAGATGGGTAAAGACCCAGGAGTGGCACAGGGGTGATGACCTCAGAAAAGAACCCAGATTCTGGGGGATAGGGTGGGGGAGTCCCAAGGTCAGAGGGCTTCTTTGTGAGATTCCTTTCTTCTTCACTGTTGTGGGTCCTGTTATCAGGGACCATGGGCTGGGTCAGAGAAGGCAAAGGGCCTCTACCCAGTACCAGGACCTAGAGGATTAGAGAGGTGACAAAGGAATTTACAGAGGAAGGTGGGGATTAGCAAGAGGCTGCAAAGTGATGAGTGGTGGTGTGGATAGGAACATTCTATGGTTGAATCAGCTTCAAGTCTGGGCTTATTCTACTCAGGTGGGGGAATATCATTGGATCAGTGTGCTGAAGTAGGGACAGCCTGTCTCCAACCCCTGCTCCTCTGGAATGTTCTTATTTTCTTCACAGTCTGACTTCATTCACACTGTCTATTTGGCAACATATAACCGAATTTGGAGCCTAGCTCTTTTTGGCAGGAAAAGTTCATTAATTTTCCTTGGCTCCCCATACCCTTCTCAAGTGTGCCTGACAAAAAAGAAAAAAAAAAAAAAAGAAGAACCTGCTTCTCATAACCACACAGATACCATCCCTTGCCTAGACTTCTGCGTCCTAAGATGGTTCTGTGTGTGTGTGTGTGAGTGGGGGTGGGTGCTCTGAGGAAAGAGAACTCTCCCCTCCCCCCTCGCCAGAGCATCTGAAGTGGGGTCTCCAGGAAGATGGGCAAACGCAGGAGCATTGGTGAGTTCATAGACTAAGAAAGATGATCCTGGTCTCTTTGATTGTGTAAGCACTGCTCCACTGTTAAAGGAAACGGGCAATCCGACTGTGGCCAAGCTCAGTCATCTCTGTAGACTTTAGAGCAAAAGGCCTGCTGTGGCAGCTCATGGACTGGATTCTTGATGTGTGGCTGGGAGAGTTCCTTCCACTTGGTATCCGGGAAGAAACCTAAGCGCCTGCTGCACTCTGTTCATGCCTCTGTAAATGGATCCTGCCTGCCCAGCACAAAGTTCGTAGGGACCACATGCTGGAAACCCAGCTGGCCTCGTCCGTTCGCTCCCTGCCCCCCCTCCTGATTTCTCTCTGTAGCCACTCTAGCACTCTTTTTCCATAGCCCCCTCATCGCCTCACTATGTGGCCATACCTGTAAATAACTTTACAGATAGCAGTTAGTTACAGTGAGGTCTCATTAGGTTAGCAAAGGCTGCCTCAGTGGCTGTGCTAACACGCAGAAGAAAGTAGGGGAGATGGAGGAAGCAGAGGAATGTCAGGAAACATCAGACTGGGAAGGAGACATGGAAAAGATCTTCCCCAGAGCTTCCAGAAGGAGTCATCCGTGTCCACACTTTGATTTCAGGGTTCTCTTGACAGAACTTAGAGAAAAACTTCCTGTTGCCCAAAGCCACTGGTGCTCAGCCTTCGGAACTATTAAGCCATTTCCATTGCACCTCTTCATCCCCTTTTTGCACTTCTTAATCTAGGTAAGGCATACATCGCTGTCCATCCTAAGTCTACCTGTATCCAACCTACGTGTAAGAACTTACGTGGCATTTTTTCAATTGACTTTCTGAATGAGGTTCAGTAGGAAGCCACAATCAGTCCACAAATCCAAAGTTGATAATACTTAAAACCCCCTGTGCTGCCTGGATGTTCCCTCAGGGATTGGGGATGCTTCTTGAGTGTTATCATCTACCAAGCCAGCCTTCTGTTGTAGTGTTGGAGCTATCTGTATGTTCCCTTTGCTGCTGTTGGAAACGGTTTGGGGGCCGAAAGAGCAGGCACAGAAGACAGAAACTAGAAAAGCCTTCTTGCTGGCTTGCTTCCCTTACAGTATCAAGGGCAAGGAGCTGAGCAGGGGGGCACTGCTGGGCTACACTGTATTTCCACCCTGTCTTGTTGCTTTGCTGGAGGTCATACCACAGCATTGGAGGAGTGCTCTTTATGCTAAAAGGAAAACGCAGCAGGGAGTTGCTCCAGTGGTTTACCTAGCTAAGATCCCCTGGGTTTGCCTTGATTATCAGTGGCTCTGGGTATTCCTTGCGAGGTGATCACAAAGCAAACTGCTTCAGATTTTGGAGCTTTGAGGGTTTAAAAAGATTGCTTAGACTTTATAATTTGAGCACCTGTAATCTAAGATATCCAAAATCCAGAACTTCCTGAATGCCATGGAGGCACTTAAAATATTTCAGATGGCAGAGCATTTGGGGTTTCAGATTTTTTACAGTAGAAATTCTTGACGTGCATAGGGTTTCTTAGTGTCCAAGGGTGGTCATGAAATCTAAGAGACCTCAATGTCCCCACCCTGTTTTCAATTCATTGAGTCCTGGAGGGTCCTTCCCTAGAATGGGGACGCCAGTGGTGCCATCAAAGGGCTGCTGATGATGTTAGATCTCAACAAAGGCTAGCTAAGCACTTGGCTCCTGGGAAGTCTCAGTAACCTCTGTCTAGGACCATTAACTAGACAGGCGAGCAGCTGGAGAATGTTGTACTCCTGCGGACATCAGACAGCTTTCTGGGATGATGGAATGAGGCCCGATACCCTCATGGATCTGTTTTGGTACATAAGATCCTCTATTCTCTCTCACAGTTGTCAAGATGGTTTGGAGCAAGCAGCCTGACACCAATAATACAACTTCCACAAAACCATGCTGTGACAGTAGTGATTTCTAAGACAAGTCATCACAGGGACTCAAAACTACCTAGAGGGTGAAAGCATACCATTTGAAAGTCAGGAGACAGACAATTACCAAAAAAAAAAAAAAAAAAAAGCCTGGTTCTAGGAGCCACATGGTGAGAGTGTCCCTGTCACCAGTGTCTTGAGGACTCAACGTGCAATGGATCTGCTTTCTATTTAGACTTTGGAATAAAGTTCTAGCTGAAGTGATACAGACACTAGACTCTGTGGTTAAACAAAAACCAAATACTGGAAACAGCTCTCATAAGAACCCCTAGCAGAATACTCTACATCCTAACCTGTTAGGGTTATCTTAGCATCTTTTCGGGATGATTTTGTTGTATCCTTTCTAAGTTGGTCTGCTGACATTCCTGGGTTACGTAAGAGTAAACAAACAACAGGACAAGAAGGAGATGGAGTGAATGTCTATTAAATGCTGACTATGTGCCCAGTCCTTGACATGTTCACATCAAGTCCAACTTCCAGAGGCTCAGAGACTAAGATCAAGTGCTAAGTTCACTATATTGCAAAGTAATGGAGTTGGGTTTTACACTTAGATTTGCCTTCTGGGTTTTCTCACTTACATTAGTTACTCTATCTCTACTGTAGGGGAAGAAAGATTTATTTGACCCCACAGATCCATCTCAGGGAAGGAAGGCATGGTGGCTTCCTGGCAGCCCTGCCTATATGATTCAGTGTTGGCCAGCTAAGCCCTATAGACAAAAGGTTTTATAACCTCCTGGGACAGTGCCACCAGCTGGAGCACATGAACCTCTAGTGGGTGGGGGGGATTTTGTGAAACTATATCACCACACTCTATTACAGACTCACAGATAAAAGGCAATCTGACTTTTCCAGAGGCACTAAAGCATACACTGAGATGTTACATCCAAAGAGCAGCCTGAAGGATACTCACCAAAAGGTCACACTGTGTTCTTCACCCTTGCTCATGAAGACAGGGAGTATGCCATGCAAAACTCTTGGGAAATACTCAGGGTTACATTCTAGGTGGCTGCAGAGATGGCTTATTCACAAAGCTCCTAGCATAAAAGTTTAGGATCTGAGTTCAAATCCACCAACCCCCCCCCCAGGTGAAAAAGGCGGGTGTTGTGATCACACCTTTAATGTCAGCACTTGGGAGGCAGACAGGGAGATCCCTGAGAATTCAAGGTGACCCTGGCTTATGTACTGAGTTCTCGCTACACAGCGAGGCTGTGTCTCAACAAGAGAGAGGCTGGACAAGACAGTGTACACCTATAATCCCAGATCTGCAGAGGTGGAAAAAGGTGAATCTCTGGAGCTCACTGGTCAGCCAGCCAAGCCAAATAAGCAAGCTCTTGATTCAATGAGAGACCCTGACTCAAAGAGTAAAGAGTAATTGAGAAAGTTACCCAGAATCAACCCTCCCTCCTCCACATGTACACACACACACACACAGTAAATAAATAATAAAGCTACTTTAAAAGTATTGATGAGTTTGGAATAGGTTTCTTTTTCCTTGAAAATTCCCTCTTGGACTACCTTGTTCCCTGCTAGTTCAGTTAGGGAACCTCTCTGTCCATTTCTTCCCTGTTGAAGAGAGGCAAGGAGGGACACCCAGCTGTATGCCAGAGGCTCTATTTATTTTCAGTGCAGTTATTCCTCTGTCTCCCTTGGGAGAGTTTTTAAGCTAATAATTATTTGGAACATGTTAGCTTTCTTTCAGTGCCTGAGTCTTGTTCTCTACCTGTTTCCTGACCTCTTATTCTCTCAAGTAAGAAGCATACGGGCACTCATAGTCTGAGTGTTACACGGCACACGTGCAGGAGGGGTTGGCCTGGGCACCTTGAGTAATCCATCCGCAGTCTCTAGGGATGAATCATTCATGAATGCAGGTTTTCCATCCATCCAGCTCACGGGATGTGGGCCTTTCTCGAAGAGCTGATTTGTTTAAAAATTCACACTTGCTTCGGGCTTGTTTCCTATAGCAAGAGTTGTGTTGTTCTGTTTTCTGAGTAAGTATAAATGAGTCAGCATGCTTAGCTTCGGTGATCCTGTAGGGTGATATGTATGAATATCATTGACTGTAGACTAGGAAATGCCTAGCACCAGTTGACTGTGATATATCATTAGCACAAATATGCTTATGATCCATGTACCTGAAGTCATGACCATTACTTTGGCTACATGATTATAATACTAATTTTTGTTCGTTTGATTTTTTTGAGACAAGGCCTCATTTATTCGTGACCCTGAAACTTTCTGTGTGCGTGCATGCCAAGGCATGCCTGAGAGTCAGAGAACAACTCGTGGGAGTTGGTTTTCTTCTTTCACCATGTTGGATCCTGGGGATTGAACTCAGGTTGTCAGGTTTGATGGCAAGTGCCTTTAACGGCTGAGCCACTTTTGCTAGTCCCTAAGTTTAATTTTAACTGATGCATGAAACCACAAAAATATTTGAGGTACCTTGTGATGCTCTCTCTCACACACACTCTCTGTCTCTGTCTCTGTCTCTCTCTCTCACTGGCATGGGGGAAATTTAGTGGCTGATACACTGGTGTGTATGCAGAGAAAGTTGGGATTGACTATGGCTAAAGGGGTGGGACAACTATCTCCATTGTATGATCTCAACTTCCTACATAAGGGAGGGGATTCCATGAATACAGTCACATTTAAATTGCTTTTGGAGGCGTCTGTGCCATGTTCCTTCTTTTTAATTGTGTAAGATTTGATATTTAGCACAGCTACATATGTACAAAGCACACCAGACAACACAGTGACCTCAGCCAGAAGCCAGCAGTTTTTCTGCCCCAGGGTGCCCAGTTCTCCAATGGGGAGCCATTCTGTGGAGCGTGTTCACCTGTGTTCATGTGCTCATACTCAGACATCATACATGTGTGTGCAGAGGCTAGAGGTCACCTTAAGACATCTTCCTCAGTCATTCTCTTTTGGAGACAGGTTCTCTCAGTGAACCTGAACTTTGCCAATTTGGTTAGATTGTCTGCCCAGCAAGCCCTGGGTGTCTATCATCTGTCTCCTCTGCTGTTATGTTGGCTCTTTCATGGGACCTGGGGATTCAAACTCAAGTCCCCATTCTTGTGCAGCGAGCACTTTCCCCTCTAAGTGCTAGAAAACCATTCTCAGGTCTATAACATGAAGAAACCCAGATGTTCACCGCCCACTGTTGTGTGCAGAGCCCCGTCCCCAGCATATTTGAAAAGATTCTGAGACAAGCCTGTGCCCTTTTCTGTAGTCAGTGGATGGATTTTTCAGCAAGCAAGCTGTACATGTGGAAAAGTTTATCTGTGGATGGAGGAAACATCTGGCCTCTGAGCAGAGAGGTAGGAACTGGTCCCTCATGTAGTGACTAAGAGGGCTGAAGCTGTGCCAGCCTTTCCCTGGTTATGTTTCATGTGCTCCTGGCAAGCCTTCTGCCTCTAGAAGCCTTCTCTGGGCTTCTGGGTACTTACTTGGGGAATTAAAGGGACCCTGAGTTCTTTGAAAAGTTTCCAAGTGAACGTAAGTAGGCACCTCTCCCTTCCAGGTTCTTTTGTCAATTACCACAATACAGGAAAAACTTCTTGGCAAATTGTTATTCACCCTGAGTTTGCCACATTGAAGTTTACAAAAGTAAATAAATCAATGATAGAATCCATGCTGTTGAGAACTGATAAGTCTCCCACTAAAACTCAGACATCATTATTCTCTTTTTGGTGCAAAGCACAAAAATTTAGACATTTGCGATTTTAAATGAAGTTGACCTTATTTCCATGTGTCTTCAGGGCAGGGACAAGAGTGGGACCTGGATCAACACTACTAGCACAAGCTCTGCCTGGTCTATTCCTCCCCACAGGGGTCAAGGAGGGAAAGTCACAGTGGGAATTCAAATTGTGACCCCTTTTCCTTCCTGAAAAAGCCTGGAAATTACTCATGTCCTTATTATTCTCATTTGCTACTGGAGAGTGATTCACTTCTCATTGTAGCAAGGAGTGTTTGAAACGAAAGAAAACCACACTCACACCCAGACAGATGCTGCAAGAGAGGCCCGTGCACCAGCTCCTCGGTTTCTCTGGATGCATGGGCTCTAGGGACAGCCCTCCACACAGCAAGTGGAGCTTGTACAACTTGCCGAGGGGTGGCCACACATCTCACCCCGCCAGTAAGAGATGGAGTGCAGAGAACTTGTAGGCTGCATAGAGTCTCACAAACTTTACACTGTAGCGTTGTTCACCCTCATTACCATGTGAGTCTCCGGGGCACTGAGGGGCTGGAATAAGGCATTGTCACACTGCTGCCCCTCACTACATGACACTAAACAGATTTTATTTAGAACGGTTATTAAACATAGTATGACATTCCTGGTTGGCTTAAGGTAAACAAACCCAGTCTCCTCATTTGTAAATGAAAGACTGAATGATGTCTTAGCTTATAGTGAGAAAAATACTTGGAGGAGCATTTTTCTTCAGCTGGGCAAGGTATAACAAATAGCGCCCCCTCTGGTGCTTTTAAAGGGAGGATGGGGGATGGGATGGTACCTCGGTGGGAGAGCATCTGCCTAGCATTGAGGAGACTGTGGTTTTGGTCTGTGGCACCACACAAAAAAAAATGTAAGTAAATAAATATAAACCCGTAAAGTAAAAGCAGCCTGGATTTCTGTTTGTATTCTCAAAGACTCCTGCTTTGCTCCGAGGAGTACGTATGTTGAAGTCTTCTCCTCTGAGCTCCCCTCCCCCCACTGTGATGCCATTGCTCTGAGAAGGAGTTTGGTAAAGTTAGCTTTCCCATTCCCCTGACTCCACCTGGGGTGCTTCTAAGAGCTGCGTGGTGTCATTGTGATGCTTCTTATACTTCTGCTCAGCAGGAATACAGGTTGAAGACATGTCTCTTACATGCTAAAGTTAATCAAATTAACATACATTTCTTGTTTGGTATTTTGGACTTAAGAAATGACAACTATAGAATGGGGTTTGCCTTTATGTAGGTTGGTGCTGTATAGTTAACTATGAGAAAAGGTAACATATAAGAGAAAAGACAATGAAATAATCTGGAAGAAAGCAAAAGCAATCCACTTTTTTTTTTTTTTTTTGTTTTGTTTTTGTTTTTGTTTTGGTCTGAGTCAAACAGAAACATGGCTGTTTCTGAAGCTGAGAATTCTGGGTCCCCACTTGATAGGGCAGGCAGGCTACATCTCTGGCTGTCACAAGCACACAGTTGTCATCTTAGAGCAGTGGTTTGCAGTCAGCTGAGCCGTTTGCTTCTGCAGATGCACTTTTGTTCATGGCAAATCATAATCCATGTTTGTATCAAGGGCCAGCTCTGTTATAAGCAGCAGCTGTTATCTGGCTATAGCCCAAGCACTTTTCTTCAACTTGCCTCTGGACCCAGGCATCATCCTGCACTTTCCATGGATGCTGACCTGGCGTGGATGCAGGCACTGTCCTCCAGGAAAGGCCTCCAAATCCAAATTGTAGTCTGGACCAAACAACTACAGCACCATTGGACCAAGGGCCCTGAGATGGTCCTGTGAAGGAGACCAGGAAGCTGGACGTGAACAGAGTTACAGTGGGCAAAGCTGGGGTTCCCACTCACCGCTTCCTCTTACACACAGAACAGCTTCTCCAGTCTTCAAGTCTCTCCAAGGCTTTTGCTCTGCTCTCCCAAGAAAGCATTGAGGGGCTATAGCTAAGCCCAGGTCCCTCCTGTGCTGTGATCTTCAACTTGGAGTTTCTAGTCAAAGCCAAGAAGGCCACCACAGACTATGGTGGGGTGCCTTGCAAACCAGCCCACAAAATGCCAAAGAGTCTCCATGGCCATTCTCCCCTCTCTCTGTGGTCACCACTTTCAAGTCACCGAGACCAGGCCCCTCTCACACTATATCTGGCCACAGACATGATCACATTTCTGTCTTCCCATAGCCTTCTGGGCATCTAGTTGTGGTCAACTTACTTGCTGAAGACAAAGCCTGTAGCATTACCAGAGTTTTCTGGGAACACATATTCCCACTCTTTTCTTGTTACATAGCCAGGGTAGTGATTTGTGTAATGCAGGAGAAGATGTAATGGACACCATACTTTTTAAAAAGATAGATTAGTGTTCACTAGAAAAAATAAGAAAATAGAAACCAATTATAATGAAAACAAACACAATCTATCTTTCAGATGACAACTATGCTATGACCTAAAATGATATGTGTGTGTATGTATGTACACACACACACTATATATGTATGTATATATGTACATATGTATATACATACACATATATGGCTCAGCAGTTGAGAACACTGTCTGCTCTCCCAGAGGACCTGAGTTCGATTCACAGCACCCATATTGGCTCACAACTGACTATAACTCCAATCCCAGGGGATCTGAAACCCTATTCTGGCATCCATGGGGGCTGCAGGTTCAGGTACCCTGATGCACATATCGGCAAAACACCCATACTCACTTAAAAATAAAAGCCATCTCTAACTAGCTGTTAAGCAACTCATCTACCCTTCTAATTTTATGGGTTCATATTAATGACATAATTTTACAAATTGGTATTATTGGGTTGCAAAATCTTTGTGAGGGTTTTCACATTCATTCAGTTGCCCACCAAGCAGCCTAGTTCTGTCACTTGTGCTATTAGGAAGTAGAACAAGGAACTGTCTGCAGCTAGATAAGCTTTCAGGGTAAGTGTTTGATGTTAGCCCCTGGGACTTTATTTTTGAAATGCAAATGTGCAGACCATTGAGATGAAGTCCTTAGCTTCTCAGTACAGGTATTTGGAGCTTTGTAGGAAAGAGAGAAACATTGTTGGTGACGTGTCTAGGTCCCCTGGTTCAGGTGGTGACAGTTGTGAGGGTGTAAGAGCCACAGGAATCAACAGCATAGCCACATGCCCAGAGGGTTGCAGAGAACCCAACTGGTCCCGGAGTGCAAGTTGATCTCACTTCTGGGTAAACTTGGTGTGTGTCTGTCCATGCCTATGCCCACTCCACTCACGTTTCTCTTTTGTGTAGCAGAACTGGAAAACAGCATGATTTGGGTTTTTTTTTTTTTTTTTTTTTTTTTTGTGCCAAAAAAGAGCTACAGAAACTCTTACCACAGTCACAGGGCACCAGAGAAACTCCCCAGACCTATCTCAAGACTGCTGCTTAATGGGCCTGAACCAGTTTGCATTTTTACAGAGCAGAATCATAATAGCAATTGGAGCTCCCTGGCCCCACCCAGCCTTGGGGACCTGATCTGTGTAAATCTGGTAATTCCCCAGGTGTCAAACAACTCAGACTTAAAGGGCACCAGAAGCCCTTCATTTCAATACCATGGATTGCCCTTTCGAAGCGGCCTTGAAGGACTTGACATTCTAGGGTTTAATTATTAGAGAGACAAGCAAAGGCAATGAGATGCCAGTCTGAAGCAAATGTTTAACCACTTGAGTAGAGGAGGAACGAGAGTGCATTAAATCCCCAAAGGGAATCCACGAGTTGGCTTTCCCCTTGCAGACTGATGGGCAGCTCACACCTCTAACCAAGTGAGTGTTTAGCCTTCCTGTGGGCGGCTGTGTCTGAAGCAGGAGAGGGAGAACCCTGTTCCAAACCTTTCCTTGTGTTTGGGCTGTGTGAGGCCGGCATGTGCTTTCTAAATTTCATGTCTACAAAGTGGCCTGTGAGTCCTGAAGCACGGGGCTATATAAACTAAAGACCACTGGCCTCATCTAGGGCAGATTCTCTTCTTTCTTAAACCAGGTTAATTTTGCATCTGTGGACTATATATTAGTTACCAGCTTAAGGAAGGAAGGGCTTGTTCAGACTCTTCGTTCCAGGGTAGAGTCCATCGTGGTGGTGAAGTCTCCTTGGCAGGAGTTCAAGTCATCTGATCACTTTGTGTCCATGGTCAAATGCTGGTGTTCAGCTTGCTTCCCCCTTTTCATTCAGTCCAGGATGCCATCCTATGGAACGGTGACACCATAGTTAATGTAGTTCGTCCACTTAGCAGATACAGATCATCCCTCAACAGACAAGCCCGGAGCCTTATCCTATGTGTTCTAGATCCTGTCAAGTTATCAGTCAAAAGTGACCTTCACACTGATCAAATACTTCATTTTGTCAAAATTTTGTTTCTGTCAGTGTCTTTCCCTAGAGTGAAGCTTTCTGTGGGAGACATCCAGCAAGTAATGCACCTCTAATAAAGACTGGATGCTCTGGGGTATCACATAGCCTTTGACCTCTGTTCTCAGGCAGCACTATGGACAGCTTGTTCCTCTGAGAGTATCTAGGGAGGGTGGCCAGCGTGGGTATGGGTTGTGTGTCTCTCATTAAACCTTGAACGAATTGATTTGGCTAGACTAACCAACCATCAAGCCCCTAGAATTTTTCTGTCCCTTCCCACACTCTAGATTTTGTGTAGGTGCTGAGAATCTGAACTCAGGTTCTTCAGCTTGATGGCCCACATAGCCATCTCTCCAGCCCAAGTGGTTTCTTATATCCACACAGGGAGCACATTTCACACTACATCACCCTTCTCTATGGAATCCCTATTGAATGCCAGGAAGAGCCATGTTGATAAAGTTGAACTTGATTTCTGATGATAGAGTGACTTTAGGGTCATAGTGAACCAACAACATGTGTTAGTAAAAAAAGGATATTGGGGCAAAAGAATCAGAATTTTGTCTGTCAGTTCTGTTAATCAATAAGGAACTATTCGCAGCCAGTATGGCAACCTCCCTGGAAGCCTAAGTTGGGGGTGGCACCTTCTGAAAGTCCCAACCTTTGCCGTTCAGTTCCAGGGGCCATGGTTATAAGGAAGGAAGTCAGGTCTTATGGCCCACTCCATCTTGTGCCAACATCCCTGGTTTTCTCCATGATGATAACAAGGTAGAAATGATCTGAGTCATTATTTATAGCTAGCCCGTGAATCCTATTAGCACCTCTCCAATTTTCTCTATTTGTCAAGGGAACAGAAATCCATTATCAAGTACTTCCACAAAAGGACCTCACATTTCCTTCCTGGGCTTAGCGCTCAGCTGTTGGAAAGAAGTGAAAAGCCAGTAGAGTTTATGTTAAGTCACAGGGAACAAACAGCTCCAAATTGGCAAGACATTGCCAGGCAGAGCCATTGGCCTGCAGATGCCCAGCCTCATCTTGCAGAGGAAGTTTCTGGAAAAGAGACCTTTTGAGGTTCTCTGTAGGTTTCCAATGGTAAAGCAGCGAGAGAATGGAGGCTGTGTATGAAAAGACCATAGGTCTTTCCAGTCCCCAGAGAAACTGCCTTTGACAGCATAAAAGGCCATAGCCACCTCAACCCGACTCCCACCCCAACCAGCAGCCTCTCCTAGCTAAGCTGTGTGCCTATACCTACCTAACCGGGATGGTGACTGAGAGAGCCTTTGCTTTCTTACAGGTTGAAGCCAAGCCCTCAAGCATGGCTGCCCATCTTTCTTGGTTTATGTGTTTCTTTAGTTTGGAAGGGCCTCATTACCCGAGAACTCACTATGCAAAACAGGCTTATCTCAAGAGAGCCACCTGCCTCTGCCTCCAGAGTGCTGTGATTAAAGATGCAGACAGAATGTGTAGCAGTGTCATGCCTCTATTTCCTGTGTGATCTCCCTCTCACACTCACTGTAGCCTCAAGTTTATATCTGACCATCCAGGAGCCACACCCACCACTGCTCCTGCATCTCAGTGCCTTGACCTAAATGTTGGACCACTGCCCCCGCCCTGCTACCTGTCCCTGCACTCTGTAGAAAGCACAGAGTGGGCAGCTGGCTACCTCAAGTAGAGCTCCCTACATTCATGTACACACAGAAAAAAAAAATCATTTTGAAGAGTAGTGTGACTAAATAGTATTATAAAGGCTTATTAACTTCTCTTGTTGATGACTATTTTTTTTTTTTTTCATATGACTGATCAAGTTCAAGTGAACCAACAGCAGACATTCATTTCAAGAGCCTCTGGTAGCAACACACCCAAATCAGGGAAAAATAACAGGGATGGTGCAATTGACATGGTCAGACCCCCCCCCCCCCGCCCCCAATGACATTGTGTCTGTTTCCTTGCGTATATGTGCCTACCTGCCTGGGAGCTAAAAAAAATTGATGGGGACCCCAGACTGCTTTGCAGTGTGACCTCCTGCCTGGTACTCGGGGATTAATGTCTCTGAAAATAGGCACCAGTCTAGTTGCAAGGCCATTGTCGTTATGCAAATTGGTATAGTACACTCTTAAGCCATGCTCTTGGGAAATGATCCCAAGAATAGCATTAGGCTGGGGCTACAGAGTAGGTCTAACAGCTATAATGAATCTGATGGGCGAGGACCAACATTGCAGCTTCAAGGGCCACATTCCACATTCAGCTTTGAAATGTGCCAGCTATGTGTGTGTAGTCTTGGGCACAACACAGTCTCCCTTTCTTTTTGTCTAAAGAGTCCTTTAGATACGTCTTCACTTTTCCACATCTTCCACGTAAAGGAATGATGGTAATGATGAGAACTTTTCAAGCAGAATCACTGCATTCCTTGCTTTGGTTGAATTTGGTTGTTTTGGAAATCACAAAGAATGCACCAGCCTTCTAGTTTGGATGCTGGGTGTCATCAAATGCATGAGCACTTTCCCCAGAAGTCCTCCTTGTGGAGCAGTTTCCAGATTATACTGAAACAACCCACATTCTTAGGGTACCTGCTTCATTTTAATAAAGAATTTCTCCCACCCTCCACTACAGGGAGCTGACATTTGGCAACCTTCCTTTCTACGAGGTCTCCGTCTCTTAGAACAAAAGGGAAAGCTGAGTCATTCAACTGTCCAGCCTTCACGTGTTGTGTGGACAGCAAAGTTGTAGGCCAAGCCCTTTCCTTTCATGTCAACCCTCTCATTTTAGAGTGTGGTTCTGAGCCTCATCTTCTTGTCTTTAGAAATCTTACACATGCTTGTGACCCCAGCACTTGGTGGGAAGGGAACTGATGCCAGGGTATTGGCTGTGTGTTTGAAGCCAGACTTGGCTGTGCAGTGAATTCTAGGCCATTCCGGGCCTAAAACAAAATCAACAAATGATGGGGGGCGGGGAGGGGAGGAAGGAAGGGGGCTTGCTGGAGGACCTTGGGTTGTGTCTAAGGAAGAGTAAAGATTTGGTACATGGAACTCTTTCTTGCCTCCCCCATTTCAGGTACCACGCATGCATCAATACAGACTCTTAGCTTGCTTGGCAGTCATGCTGCATTGCTAATGGTGTGAGTCCAATGCCTCATCTTCATTGGAGCTGCCCACCCAACTCCTCCCTCTACATTTCTGTACTTTAAGCCAGCTGTTAGAATGTGAATCGCCTTTACTACTTAATGGCTTGTTAGTGATCATCTTGGTCTGGCTCTGGGCTTCTTTTGTTTTCTCACCTTGTCAGACAGGACAGCCTTATCCTTTGGGAAATGCGACACCTGGAAATTGACCCCCGAAGTCCTTACCTCTCCTAAACTCACCTCCCTCTCTGCTCACACTGAAAAGGGATGTACATTTGTATTGGCTACTTTTCAGAGCACCTGTCTGGCAGTGAACCTTGTGGGCATGGTTCACATTCTTGGCATCCAGTGCTGTGGACAGAACTGGGCTGAGAGTAGACTCACTCTCACTGGAGATGTGCTGACATGAAGGCTTCGTAGAACATGCTTCCCAGTGGCAGCCTGGCCTGTTTCTTCTTACCTGTGTTCCACCTTCCCAGGGTCAGATGACGCCATGGTTTTCTTTGGTCCTTTTCTGAGTAGCTGACTCTCTTGAGGTGTCCTGGATCACACTTGGAGCCTTTGTCCTGTTGGCACTGGGGAGCAAGATGCGGGTTGGAGCTCTACATGCCTGTCATGTCATTTCCAGGTGTGTCTGGCTACACCATGACACCCCACCCCCACCCCCATCTTCTATCCTGGTTGACTTCTTGCCCTGCTTTATAGGAGGACCTGGGCTTGTAGAGAAACAGTAGAATGGAGACCTGGGTGGCCTTATTTGCTGAACACATGGCTGTGACTCCCCATGCCTGGCCTTTGGGTGGAGATGGGAACCTGGAGAGGTGGTCAGTGGGATTCCAGTGCAGGCTCTCTCTCTCTCTCTCTCTCTCTCTCTCTCTCTCTCTCTCTCTCTCTCTCTCTCTCTCTCTCTGCCTGCACCTGTATCTGCACATCGCAGCCTTATTTCTTCTAGCATTCTTTGGATGCTGCCTGTCTGTATTTTGGATTTCACTTAAAAACATCCCATAAATCTTTTCCCTCAGTCTAGCCCCTAGTTGCCAATTATTTTGGAACCCCACACAGGGATTTGTACTTAAAAATAAAAAACCAAATCATACTTGCTCTGATTTGAAGAAAAGGAGAAGGAATTCCAGGTTTCTTTCCTACTTTGAAAATTAAAAATCTGAAAATATTCCCAAATCTGAAATTTTTTGAGCATTGGTCTCTCCTACAAATGGAACATCCCACACCATGAAATCTGTTTGGTATACAAAAGTATCAATATTGTATACAACTGTCTTCAGACATGGATATCAGGTGTACAAAAAATGAATTTCATGTTTAGGGCTCTGTCCCCAAGAAAACTTACAGATACACAAATATTACAACATTTTAAAACATCGCAGAAGTCCAAAACACTTTTGATGTCTAGCATTTTAGACGCTCAGCTTTGGTGTGTGTGCTGTCTGAGGAGAGGCTGGCTTTTAATGTCATTCCACACAGGGCCGGCCTCGCAGACCCAGGCTTGGTGTTTCTCATTCCCATGTCTAAGATAAGAGGATTGAGTGTGTGAGCTTGACACACACAGGTCCAGGTCATTAGATGAGGACGAGGTCACAGAACACCACCTTACCAGCCTGCCAGGCCCAGCAGGTTGCACATCTGAAGCCACCTGGGAGCATGTCCCATACATCCCGAAGTAGAACCGTTTCAGAGATCCATATTGCAGCCTGGAAGGTTAGCAAGTAGCAATATCCCCACCCTACAAAATCCTCAAAATGAATACAAATTCAGTTTTCATATTAATAAAAGTTATCTAAAACATGGTGACAAAAACATAAGTGATGGCCTTTCAATCATGGAGAGAATGCTTGTTTTATTTATTTTATATATATATATATATATATATATATATATATATATATATACACACACACACACACACACACACACACACACATATATATATATATAACGATTGTCTTATTGCTTAGGGTTATTCCTGTTTTATTCGTTTTTAGCTCTCTGTGTTTATTTGACTTGGGGCAGTGCTGGGAATTGAACCCAGGGACTGGTACATGAAAGGGAAGCATGCTTTATCCCACCACTGAGCTTGTATCTACAGCCCCGGTTGTAGCTTATGAACAGTAGCAATTCTGAAATGTGGTCACACGATGAGCAGTTCACTCATGTGAGATGATCGTGCTTAGTGGTCCCTGGTGTTGTACTACCACCACCTACAAAGGAAATGCACCAGCTATTGATCCATCCTCCCGTTCATTCAGCAGGACCCGCAGATGTCACCCCATCATCTTAGTTCAGCAGACCTCTTTCAGAAAGCAGCTCTTACTGTACTTGAATTTTTGCATGAATCACTAATACCAACTTAGCTGGGTTCCTCCTTCAGGAATTGAATACTTCCAGCATCTTCTTTTTTTTTTATTTGGAATTTGTTTGAAAATCATATAGTAACAATCTCACCCCTCAAAAGTAAAGCCAATTACTGCTAATATTTTGCCTGTTTGCCAATATGTCATTTTTAAATTGACAGCATTCCACTTGACAGTCTGCCTCTCTCCTTTTAATGATGAGTCCTAGATGTTTGTCTATATTGTAGTTCTTCTAATGGATATTCACTAACTCACATTTCCAATCTAAGCTAGCTTTTGATTTTTCCATAAACACCTGCATGTCACTGATCCTCATGCAAATCTGTCTTCATTTACTTGGGGTTAATTGCTATGTGTGCAAGGCCGAGAATGATCTCCCAGCAGTGTTAAACCCACAGCCGTTAGACGTAACCCAGCTTTTGATTCTGCTTTGCTCTTGGATGTTGTTCATGTTGTTCACTTTTTAATTTCTCTGAAGAATCTGTGACTGACTGGAGAACTATGTTAGATAAATATCTGGCAAACTTACACAGCGAAGCAAGTCTAGTTCTATGCATACCACTCCAGTCTGAAGATTTACAGGGCACTGTGGCATTGCTGGGCATTGCTGTGTCATTTAAAGTATGATATTTTTGCTGAATAATTCATGAATGGTTGGGAGGGGGGGAAAAAAAACCAGAGCAAACAGAAAGGAGTAAAACTAACGTTAATTATTCCCAAATGCCAGTCTGGAGATAGCCCTGTGAACAGTGTTTTGGCTGCTGGAGAGATTTACCCTCATGCAGAAACAACAGGGATGTGTTTTCACACCAGAAAACAGCTGCAAGTGATTTTTGAAGCATCATGAGACAGTAGAGCTTAAAAGGCATTTTTAGTGATAGAGAGATGGCTCAGCAATTAAGAGCACTGGCTGCTCTTCCAGCGGACCCAAGTTCAATTCCCAGCACCCACATGGCTGCTCACAGCTGTCTGTAACTCATTTCCAGGGGATCTAACGCCCTCTTCTTACCTCTGCAGGCTCTGTACCACATATGGCTTACAGACATACATGCCCACAAAATACCCATACACATTAAGAAAGGAAAAGAACAAAACCAAACCCAAAAACATTTTGAATTTAAATTTCTGAGTAAGAGTTTGTTGTATTTTTTAACATTTATTTGGCCTTCTGTTTCTTGGCATGTTTGGGGAATGTAATACATTTTATCTATTCATCTGATAAAATTGATTATTATTTTTTCCTTTTCATTTGCTAATTTTCATTTGTTTTTCTGCCACCCTGAATGTCTTGCCATCTTATTTGTGTGTGTGAGAGAGAAAAAATGTTCCCTTCCACGTTATTCAACACAGTCACCTGTAGCTTTGGAGTCCCTTGGATATCTTCAAATTTCCTTGCTGGAGGTTTCTGCCCCCCCCCTTTGTAATTATGTGCTGTTCCACACATCCCTGATGTTTTCTTAGTTCCCAACATCCTTGATAAAAGGGAGGTAATTAGTGTATTATGGCTTCTTTTTTGAATTGTTCACCAAGATAAGCAGAGGGGAATATGCTACATGGGTAAAAATTTGCATAACAATATGAGCAGCCTTTGTCACAAAAGCTCAATGTAATCTTGGGGAAAATGAAAGTATTTATTTATGGAAAGTTCCTGCATGTACTTATCTCTAAGAATTAAAAATTACCACCGGGTGGTGGTGGCCTCCAATTGCAGAAGTAATGTCACACCCTGTTTGCTCTCCCTGGTTTTCAAACTACATGCAGACATCCTTCTCTTAGTTCTGAGAGGGTCCCTTCCCTCTTTGGAACACTGATTTCATTCAGAGTCAAACCAGAAAATTAAACACAGAACACGGTAGAATATTCTCTCCTGATTCTCTAACAGGAGCTTTGTGCTTGCATGCTAATGAATAAATAAATGAGTTGAGTGAGTGAGTGAATGAATGAATGAAATAGTAGCAGAGTATATTTCTTTAAGGCAGTATTTCCTGAAATGCCTGGGATAGCCTTGGCATTTCCTTCTATGAACCAGAACCAAGAGTGACATTTTCTCTGGATGAGAATCATGTCCCTTCCCATCAGCCCTGTGTTTGTCTTTGACTACCTGTCTCCACAATTTGCATGAGGTGGCTTGAGCCTCTTTTCATCATTTTGCATAAATGTTACTGCCAAACTCTGTGAGCTGACCACCGAAGCTGGGAGGAGAGAAGTCTTACCCTCTAGTCTTTGCTTGGCGCCACCACCCATTTGCCTCAAGTCTCCTCTGACTCAGGCAGGGATGAGGCCTGGCCCTATGCTAGCTTTTCTCTTAAGACCCTCACTGCTCTTTACCGATTCTTCTCTTTACTGCTCAAGCATGGCATTTCTACTGACACCATCCTTTTAGAGAACACACTCATGCCATCTTCTCTTCTAAGCAGATGCCTGCAAGTGTCATGTGAAGTCCTGATGGCCCCCAGGTTCTTCCATGCTTCCTGGCTGTTGGCTAAGTGACAGACGAGCAGAGTTACATTATTATGGAATTAGATAGCAGAAAGGTAGACAGAGGATCTGGATTCATCACAGTGACCTTGATGCCAAGTGGACTGCTTGCTACACAGTATGAACAGGGAATGTTGACTCGCTCGGAGACTGCAGTCCCATCACAACTGACATAAAGGGCTAGCGAGGTGGCTCAGTGGGTAGAGTTCTTGTCCTATAAGCCTGATGATCTGAGTTCAGTCCCCACAGCCCTGCAGGGAGAGGTGGAAGGAGTGAACCACAAAGCTATCCTCTGACCTTCACACCCATACAGCAACATAGCAACACACACACACACACACACACACACACACACACACACACACACGATGGGAGATGTCATTTTGTATATGTTTCTCATAATGATTAATGCACTGTTGACCAATAGGAAAGCAAGATAGGCGGGACTAGGAGACAAGGAGGAAATAGGAAGTAATAAGGAGGAGCCAAGATGGAGAGACTGGGGAGACAAGATGCTGGCCCCTTTCCCCGGTAAGAAGACCAAGTGGAAATGGGTTAATACTTAGGACAGAGCTAGCCATTAAGAAACTAGTACCTGGCCAACAGCATAATATCAAATACAGAGTCTCTGTACGTTATTTGGGGCTGGATCGGCGGCGGGACAAGACTGGGGGCGAGAGGAAAAAACAATACTCCTTACACACTCTCTCTCTCTCTCTCTCTCTCTCTCTCTCTCTCTCTCACACACACACACACACACACACACACACACACACACACACACACACAACAGTTTAAGAAGAATACAGGCTATTTTGACTTAAGCGTAAAATTGTAGCCTGGGACCTTGTGAGAACAGAGGCAGGAAGGAGCCATTGCCTTATCCACTCACCAAAGGTCTCTAAAGCTGCAAAGTCTTTAAAGCAGAGTCTTCCCACAGTCTCCTGACACTTCAACTCTCAGATTAGCTGTGGACATGTACTGCCTTTGAAATTAGCAACATCCTTTTGCAAAGGCGAAAACTGCAGACTACTCTCCTGGACCTTGGGTCCCTTGTACATCCCAAGTGTGTCTTCTGGATGGTTGTAAACTTGTGTGGGGGCCACATCCTTATAGCCTGCTCAGGACCAGCGAGTGTTCCCCCAAATGTGGTCACTGTGGTTATGGCTGCAGATCCCAGCTGGTGTACTGAGTGGAAGAAAGATAATGATTTTAATGTGGAATTTTGATTACATACTGGTGCTGAACCCTCTAAAATTCCACCTTTATTAAACCCATCCATAATCATGAGCAAAGAAGTCTATGTAAATGGCCCAGATATTTCTGAACATCACAGTTTTCCATTTCCTATCAGTTCAGGTTTGAATCACCTTTTCTCTTACAGTCCTAATTCATTTGTCTGGCAATAGCTCATTATGGCTGTGGACTGAACACACTCATTGGTGATTTAGGTAAATTTGATAGACACAGATGCACCATCTCATGGAGCTGTAGGGGAGGAATATCTTGAGTCCCCCACCCCACCCCTTGTTCTTGTTCCAATCATTTTATTTTTGTCTCTTGAGTCTTTACTTTCTAGAAACTTCCTTGATACATGTATGAATTTCCAGGGCAACTATAACAAATCACCACATACTGAGTGGCTTAGAGGACAGAAGTTGCCCTTCAGTTTGAAAACTAGCTCTTGGCAACTCTGGCCTTGTCTAAGAGCTGTGACAGAGATTCTACTCTGTGGCTCACCCCTAGCTTCTGGTGGCAATATCTGGCATCCCTTGGCTTGTAGACACATCACTCTAGACAGTCTCCATCTTCACATGGTCTTTTCCCTATGGATACCCTCTTTTTGTGAGGGTACCAGTCACACTTGGTGGGAGCTTGACCTATACCAATGTATGAGACCATCTAATTAACTATATCTACAACAACCTATCTCTACATAGGATGCCAGTGGCTTTTGAGTTGTAGAGAAATAAAGTTTGTTTGTAAGATGCCATCTAGTTTATGTTCTCAGCTTTCAGTTATTTATATTTTCAGACAACCACAGAAGTAGAGAATAGTGTCATAATGACCATGTACCCACCTCATAGCTCCAGGAGTCATCAGTGTTTACAGTGTTTAAAAGCCACATGCCTTCCTTCCTGTGCCTTTGTCTCACCCTCTGCTAAGAGCCTGTTGAGAGAATCACAGACCTGATGTTATCTTACTGGTGTAATTCTAAAGACAAAAAAGAGTAGCAGACTACACTGTCTCACCACAGTGGCAGTGAGGGGGACAAAGGTTAAGGTGCTCCTGTTAGTCCTACAATGGGAACACCATACACACACACACACACACACACACACACAGTGCTATAAAATCTCACCACTGAATCATAACATTGGCCATTTACTTATTTATTCATCTATCTATCTATCTATCTATCTATCTATCTATCTATCTATCTATCTATTTATTTTGGGACAGGCCCTTGCTAAGTTACTATGCTTGAACCTTACATAGTTCAGGCAGGGCCTTGAACTTGCAATCCTCCTGAGCAGCCGGAACCACAGGCCTGCACCACCCACCAACCCACAGCCTCTTACTCCAGCTTTCTCCTTAGTCTTCTCCCAGCACTCAGATCACCCCACCCTTTCCAGCACCAACCATGAGTGAGTATTCCTGGCACCTCTTTGGCTCACCAGGGTACCCCTTCAAGGTATAGACACCTTGTTAGGAAGTCTGATCTGCATGTCCCCAGGCCTCTTGAAACTGGATCTGCTTGCCAGTCTGCCTAGGTGGTCGTGAAGTATAACCCATTCAGCTTGTCTAGGTCAGCACCCCAGGTCTAAGCCACATGGAGAATATTCTCTCTCTCAGCCTGTATAATACTCAGGTAAGTCCCTCATTCCAAGTTCACGCTCACCTTTGCTGACCTCCTGCATCCACACTGTGTAGTTCCCACCCACCCCCAGCCATCAATCCCTTTAGCACATAGATTTTCTGAGAGCAGAAAATCTAATTGGGAGTGGCAGCAATAGAAACAAGCACAATGTGACCTTGTTCTCCAATAGCCTAAACTATACAGAGTGGTGTATACGAGGTACAGACACACATGAAGCAGGCTACATTCTTACAGGTATGGAATGGCTCACATGACCAAGAGTCTGAATGATAGTGAAGGCCGCAGACACTGATGTCTGACTGCTTAGGTCTCCTTCAGCTCCTTGGCTCCAGCCTTGTTCCAAGGCTCCCCTTTGGCTGTGAGATGCTTGTACCATTTGCTTAGTTGCTGGAGGAGGAAGATGTGGGTTCTGTCTTTCATGGCCTTCATCATCTTTTTCAATCCTTCAAAAGACATTGCAGATCCATGCAGGGAATGCAAAGAAAGGACACTGAGGAATACTCGGAAAAATTCTAGAAAAGGAGGAGGGGGGGGCAAGTGAGGAACAGTTGCGTGGTCGGATATGGAAATGGGGGTTCTGAAAACATTTGGGCGTGTGCACAACTGCTTAGAGGCTGCAAGGTGCCATCTGATGAGTGACGTTCTTTATACTGTGTGGCATGGCACATTGATTTGATTTGTTTCCATACAACTTTAGCATGTATCCTAGGGGAAGACTGTTTTCATTGTTATAAACCTGAAACCAATAATTTTCTTTTAAAATGCAAATATAAGTTCAATTTTCCCTTGCTTTCCCTATGAAGCCGGAAGCACATGGTGTCTTAGTTAGAGATTTTTCCCTTCATTGTATTTTGATGTGACGTTACCTTTCATTAATCCCTTCCAGCTAAGCAAAAATTTAATTAAAACCATCTCACATGACGGCAACCATTTATGGTTTTTTTTTTTTTTTTTTAATAGAGCTCAGGCAGGCTTGGTGGAGCAGGTCCATGATCTCAGCTCCTCAGCAGCTTATTGCAACTTCAAGGCCTAGCTGGGCTATATGTTGATTTTGAAACTAGTCTGTTATGAGTAGGATGCCCCCACCCCTGCCATTCTTGTCCCACCACCACACCAGCCCCAAATAACACACAGAGACGCTGTATTAGATATAATGCTGTTGGCCAGTTACTAGTTTCTTATCGGCTAGCTCTGTCTTAAATATTAACCCATTTCTATTCATCTAAGTACTTCCACATGGTCTCATCTTATCAGAGAGAGGGGCTGGCGTTCTTCTCTCTCCATCCTCCATCTTGGAACTCCCCTACTCCTTCCTCTCTCCCCCTTGTCTCCTAGTCCTGCCTATCCTGCTTTCCTATTGGCCAACAGTGCCTTATTCATTGACCAATATGAGAAACATACTTACAGAATGACATCTCCCATCACTAGTCTAGACAACTTAGTGAGACCTGGCCTCAAAATTTAAAAGGAGGAGGAGAAAAACAAAGTAGGGCTTGGGGACAGTGGCCTCATGGTTAAGAACACTGGCTGTTCTTCCAGAGGCCCTACATCCCATACCCAGCAACCACATGGTAGCTCACCAGGGGCTGGAACTCCATCTCCAGCACATCCAGGAAATCTGTCACCCTCTTCAGACCTCTTTGGGTACTGCATGTGGTACACAGACATGCAGGCACAACACCTGTATATATGAAAGTAAACTTAAAAAAAAGGCTGGGTGGGGGTGGTGCTCACATTAGACATCTTACCTACCACACACAGCCCTGAATTCAACTCCTAGTACCACACTGGGGTCAGGGAAGCTGGGAAAGTTTGGCTAAAAGCCCTTTGTCCTGAGTGAAGCAGGATTATACAGTTAGCAGGTTCTTTTTTGGAATCCAGAATGTGTTATATCATGGCGTCCCCTCCCCTACAAATTTTGGATAATAAGAGATTATTATGCCTGTGTTCCATTGTACATATTTTTTTTTGCCTGAATTTGAAAGTATCTGGACTTGAGAATGAAAGGAAATGAAATTATGTTTTGAAGAAGGACAAAGTGATCCATGACATCATGTATCCTCCCCACGACAGTTGGCATCAGGCATAAGTAGGGCTCTCCCATCTTGTGTATAGACCCAGTGGTAAAGATGTTAATTGTTGCTTAACAAGCCCCAGACACAATGAGAGTACCTGTTTCTGTCATTGTTGTTGGCCTTTACCATCACAAGTGTACTGGGAGTGTTGGGGAAACGTGTACTGTCCTCCACAGGTGTGCAGTTGTGTGAGTCAGTGTGAACTGTCTTCCACAGCTGTGCAGTTGTGTGAGTCAGTGTGAACTGTCCTCCACAGGTGTGCAGTTGTGTGAGTCAGTGTGAACTGTCCTCCACAGCTGTGTGTGTATTTGTGTGAGTCAGTGTGAACTGTCCTCCACAGCTGTGTATTTGTGTGAGTCAGTGTGAACTGTCCCTGTGGTTTCACTCAGTTCTGGCACTGGCACTGAGAATTTTAATGAATAAAGAAAACTATTTTTTCTTGATCTTTGACTAAGAATTATGAATGTAAATATCACAAAAGCCCATGTAAATACGACTACAAGGCTAAATCTTACTATGATTTCTGTGTAACCTACTTCACAATAATTATTATTTACAATTTTATAAATATTGCTCTTGGGTTAAACACGTTTTAATGTAATAAAACATGTTTTTATGAATTTTTACCATTTAAAGTTTTCTAAATGTATGCTCCAGTGGCATTAAATATATCTACAGTGTTCTGTAACCACCACCACTCTCCATTTCCAGAGCTTAAAATAATTTTTTAAATAGGAACTATGTATTCACTATACATTGACTCCCAATTTGCTCTATCTCCAGTCCCTGGTATCCTCATGAGAGAGAGATAGTGTGTGTGTGTGTGTGTGTGTGTATACATATATATGTGTGTGTTTTCAGGTATACATATCCAGTAGATATGTATATGTTTGTTGATATCAAGTGTCTACCTCTATCATTCTCCTAATTATTATTATTGATTAATAATGACTTATTATTATTATTAATTGTTATTTGTGACAGGGACATCCATCCTGGGCTCTGCATTCTGTCTGATCAGATTGGCAGGGAGCCCAGAGATGAACCTGTCTCTACCCTTCCCCATGCTGCAGTTACAGGCATGTACCACCCTTCCAGGTTAACAACTCTGGCACTCACTTTGCCCCCGATCCACCCCCGCCCTGATAGCATCTTTTCTGTTTCCTCTGTGATGAGTGGACTCACTCGGTTGCATGTTTCAGAGCTGCATTCTTCCCTAGGACTACACAGCACCAGACTGCAACCACTCCATCTCAGTTACACATTTGGGTCATTTCCACCTTTTGTCTACAGGAATAATGGACATTTGGTGAGTTCTGCCTTCCAGTTATTTTGAGGCTGTATCTAGGAATGGAATATCTGGGTCATATGCTAATTCTACACTTAATGTTGGGGTGCCTCCAAACCTTTTCCTGGGAAGTTGTATTTCTTTGAATTTCCATCCGCCGTGCATATAGGTTCTAGTTTCTCTGCATTCTTGTCGGGCAGCACCTGTCAGCTCTCCTTCCTTCCTGTCTTAGGGTTTCTGTTGCTGTGAATAGACACCATGACTCTTATAAAGGAAAATATTCAATTAGATGGCTTGCTGGTTAGAGGTTCATTCCGTTCTCGGCGTGGTGGGACATACATGGTGGCATACAGGCAGCCATGGTGCTGCAGCTGGACCTGGAATCCTACATCTTGCAGGCAACAGGAAGTTGTCTATCACACTGAGGGAAGCTCAAACAAAGAGACCTCAAAGCCTGCCCCCTGCAGTGATGCACTTCCTCCAATAAGGCCACACCTACTTCAACAAGGCCACACCTCCTGACAGTGCCACTCCCTGTGAGCTTATGGGGGCCAGTGACAGTGACATTCGAACACCACATAGCTCTTCCCCTTCCCCTTCTTCTTTCTCATTCCATTTCCAACCTTTGTCCTGTCCCTCCTCCTCTCCCTCCCTGCCCGGTTCCCTTCCTAATGCATACGCATTATTTTCGGTTGAGTGGTTCACCTAGGCACAGATGTGTTGCGCAGACGGTGGGCTGTGTGTGGCCATGTTTGTGAGGCTCCCAAGGAAGATGTAGCTGTTTAACAGGCAGGGCTCCACTGCGTTTCATTCCTGTATTAAGCGCATCAACTTACCATATCCCTTCGGGGGTAAATTTCTCCACATAAGTGGAATGTGGGGAAGCCTTTGAACTTGCCCCTTGCTTGGGGTCAGTCACTCTAGCAAACAGTATCCCCACCTGTCCCGGTGTGTCTCTAATGGATCGAAAGTCCTATAGTCAAGTTAATTTTTACCAGATTCATAGGGGGAACAGTGTCAGAAGGGAAGGTTTCTCTCACCCTGTTTGGTTTACCATATGCCCTTTGTTGACTTTTGATCTCCTTAAACTAAAAGCACATGACCGAGAACCATTGTTAATGTCAACACGGCACTCTAGCAAAACACTCCAGTTTTTTATTTGAATATTTAAAATGAGTCTCTGACTGAAAATTAGGTCACTGTTATTTGTTCTATTCCTGTCAGGTACTTTTGGCAGATGAGGAATACACTCCTCAATTTCTGTTGGGTGATGTTAGCCATTGACAGGGATCTCCAGACTGAGCATTCTCCATGGCAAAGCCAGGTCATGCTGAGGAGCCTCACGGCCAGGCCTGTGGACTGGATTCCTTTCTGTGGCAATGCTTCATTACTGCATTGTGGTGGGTCCATCAATCTCTGTTGGGAAGCCCATCATCCACAGGGAAGGTTACAGGAAAGTCATTGTGTGCTTAGAAAATGGTAGAATGAGGATTTACTTTGTGCCCCCAGTAACTAGGGAGATGACTCAGCAGGGGCAGCACTTGCTTGACAAGTGTGGCAATCTCTGTTTGGGTCCCGAGCACATGAGTAAAAAGCCATATGTGGTGGTAGCCTCTTGTAGACCCAGCGCTGTGAAGGTGGAGGTAGCAGGATCCTTGGAGCTTACAGAACAGCTAGTGTTGCCAAATTGGTGCTATCCAGGTAAAGCAAAAGACTATCTGGGAAATAAATATGATGGAGAATGAGAGAGGATGGCATCAACTTCTGACCTCCACATGCACAGGCATGTGCAACACATGCATGTCCCCCTCATAAACACACACCACACACATGCACACACACACGTGCATGCACACACACACACACACACACACACTCCACTTCTCCTTTGATTATACAGATACAAATAACCCACAGTAAGTGAAATAATGCTTCAACTCAGTCTTTCTGGATGGCTCGTGTTTCTTGAAAGCCAACTTGGAGGAAGAGATAGTTGTCTTCACTTCCTTCAGGCTGAGTGGTGGCAGCCTTGAAGTTACTTGCCTCCAAAGCTGGGAAGCTATTGATGTGGAGCCATGTGACTGGTACCCCAGATTTCACTTTCTTCCCAGTTCTCCTTACCCTCCCTCTGTACCCCATGTTACATGGTCAGATGAATTCCTTTAGATTTTAAAATAAAATAGAAGCTCTTAATTTTAAACCCGAGAAAATCTCCACATAAGCCTGGTGCAATCATTAGGCCTTCTCTGTCTGTACTTCTCTCTGCAACAGCCCCGCTTCATCTCTGATGCTTGGACTATGTTGCCCTACAAAACATGCTTTACCAATTCAGTTTGCAGCTTGGAAGCAAAGGTCTCAGGCAGCCATCTGTGAGTTTTGGAATGTCTAGTCATTATGAACATTTTCTAGGGCAGCTTTTCCCAGGCAAATGCTGTGTCCAGCCAGTCAGTCCAACCCCTCTGTTCTCCTTCTTGGCCCCTCTCTAGAGGAGATGGTGGGGGGCGGAGAGGAGAGCTTTCTTTCTTACTAAGGTACAGACATGCTGTGTGCTGTGATTTAGGAGAACATGCCTGGGTTGTTCTTTTTTGAGACAACGTCTCCTCTAGCTCCTTGTTGGCCTCGAACTTACTCTGTAGTCAAGGATGACACTGAACTTCTGATCTGCCTGTCTTATGCCCCCTTCCCATATTCTGGGATTATAAGTGTGTACCACCATACCTAGTGTATCTGGTGATGGGGGCTGAACCTAGGGACTTGTGCATGCTAGATACGAATGCTACCCAATGAATGTTCAAAGTGCAAGTGGGCGTAAGATCTCTATGCCCCAGATAATTCATACATCCCTGATAACCCTGGACACTGGGGACTGTCTGTCTGTCTCCTGTTGGAAGTGTTCACTGAAATGAGAAGCTTACATTGACGCAGCTTGAGACAAGGGCAGCTAAGATAGGGTAGGAGAAGGAAGTAATTTGGAAGTAAGGACTTAGCTGCCCTTGCAAATTTTAGAGGGCAGTGAGCACTTGATTCTTAGGGATCTATTTGAAGTAAGAATTTTCTTGAAGTGTATTTTAGGAATACTTCAGCTGGTGCCAATGCACTGGTATCACTGGTATCAGTGTGCAGATGTAGGTAGATATGACAGATAGCAAAGACACAGTGTTCTTCCAAAGGAGCTGGATACATAGATATTAAAAATGTTCACCTAGTTGTGCAGATGCTTACAAAAGAAAGTGGAAGACGCAAACATTGGCACAAGTCAGTAGGACATCAAAATGCTTCCTTACCCCCAAAACGTCCATCTTCATAATAAATTCTACACCCTGTAATCCTTTTCCCTTTAGTAAGTGATCCAATAATTTCAGTAGGTAAAATATGCCTTTGTGCCAGGTGTCGGGAAGTGAGCATATCCAAGTGGGTCTCTGCATTGCTGCCTTATTACCCATCATTACCAATCAAGATGCCTTTGGCAGAAGCAATATGGAAGCACGTCTCTCAAGGCTTGGAGGAGCTCAACACTGCCCACTAATTGGTTGATTTCCTCAGCACTGCCCACTGATTGATTGATTCCAGCCCCACACTCACCTCCTGCAGGAACATGTAGTGAGGGCATGCATGCTGGGCGAGGCAGATAGCATAACCCAGGAGGGTCCTTCGTCACTACAGCAGTCTCAGCTCTGAAAGGCTATTCACGGCAAGAGCCCTCCAGTTGTGAACCTTGAGGATGGTTCCCACTCACACAGTCAGCTTTGGTTTTGGTCCTTGCCAAGCATGCATTTTCAGTTGGATTTTGTTTTGTTTGTTTTATGTGCATATTTTTTTTTACACTGTGTTGTATTATGACCTAAGAAATTCAGAAAGAAAACAGTTCATTATCCCTTCTTATTTATCAAGTATGGCATACCTATATTTCCACTCTCTATTTCTGTAGATACATGAGTATTTATGTGAATATGCATAAACATATTTTTGTCATGGATCCTTTGTACTCATGACCTGAATAAGCCATGGTGTTACCAGCTCTAATATCCTTTTTGTCTCCAAAATCCTGTTGAGGCAGAATAGAAAGGCAGAGCAAATGAAGGGGAAATGGAAAAGGGAAGAAGGCTCCCATGCTAAGATTCTTGTTGAATCCCTTGCCTGCCAAGAGTCAAGAGACCCAGCACAATTTAAAAACAAAACAAACAAACAAACAAAAATGCCATGGACCTTGTCTACATAGAGATATTTTAAATAACATTAAAACAGCAATGAAGCTTACTTAAGGCCAAATTGTATATGACCTTACTCTTCCCAGATGTAAACCTGAAATTTTTGGAGAATCTCACAGACAAGACTAGACGCTTTTCTTTAGAATAAGAAACAATTTCTGCAACCCCTGCAACCTTGTGACCTTGGATTTTACTGTTTCTGCTGTAATACTATCTTTTGCTCAAAAGAAAGTGTTCCTTAGCAACAATCTGAGATATGACTTCGGAAGCCACCAAAGTCATATATAAGGCTGTTACAAAAACATGTATGTGCTTTCTCTGGAGAAGCCCATAACATGCACAGGTGCCTCACCCTTCCCATCAACCCCTGTTCATTAACCCATAAGGTTAAATACATGTAAAAATCCCAAGGAACACCAACCCGGCTTCATCCTAAAATTCCTTTCTGTGCCGAAGTCAAGAATCCTGACGTCACCCAAGTTGAGATCCCTGAAACAACCTCCCAGGATGCTACAGATGTCTATCCTTTTGTCCCACTGCCATGGATGCTAGCAGCAGATTTGACACTGAAAGTAAAACAGGCGATGGAATCAAGCAAACTTAGTATGAATCCTGGCTCCACTACATTGTAGGTGGGTGACCTTAGGCAAGATCTCCGTCCACTCGTCTGTCCACCTATCCCCATGAGGGTTTCCCCTGCCTGCATTTCTCTCTCATTGATAAATACTCACCTTGTGTTTAAAGTTGACTAGATATGCAATGTTTTTCCGTCTACATCTGTGGATACTGAAGTGCATTACATAGTGTCGATATGAAGCTTCACTGTGATAATACACATGAAGGATAGAACAAGATAAGATACCCACTCACACACATCAGGTCACCTGGTAGATGACATTCTTTGGTCAGTCTGAAGGTCCAATCCCTCTGCTGCAAGTCTTACTCATTTTAGTCTAAATAATGATGGGCAGTTGCTTTCAGACATAAGAGACTCCTAGCTCGGCTTTAGCCCTCAATCTGTTACATTGTTTTCTTCTGTGCCTCTGCCTCTGAAGCATCCCTTTCATTCAAGTTTCTCTTTGAGATCTTTCTGTGGTTTCCAGGACCCAGCAAAAGGATACTGAATTTCTTCCTGGCCACTACTGACTCTCTTAAGAATTCTTAGTACTTGGCTGGGTACATGTGTGTATTCTCCTGGGGTTTCGGTTCTCAGCAAACCTGCAGTCTTTTCTCACCTTCCATTTTCTTCAGCCACTAACGCAGATGCAGGAGGCTGTGTTGTCATTGTGCAAGAAGACAGTGCATGAGCCAAGAATCAGGAAGCTCTAACCTTCCTTGCACTGCATATTAGTTCCTTTCTGCTGCTGTAACAAAACACGACATGCTGGACAGTTTATAAATAACACTTTATTTTCTCACAGTTCTGGATAGTGAAAGTCCAAGGTCACAGTGCTAGGCTGATAGGCACCTTGTGGCTTTTTCCTCTAGAAGGAAGGAAAACGATGATCCAGATGAGGGAGGGTAAAAAGTTCAAGGCACAAAGGAGCATAACCTTGTGCTTCTTACTGCGTTTCCTTTTGTGGTGTGTATGTATGCGTGTGTGTGGGCACACGTGCTCACACCACAGTATGCATCTGGAAGTGGAGGACAACCTTCTGGGGTCATTTCATTCCTTCCACCATATGGGTGTCCTAGATCTAGCTGAGGTTATCGGGTTTTAAGGCAAGCTCCTTTACCTTCTGAGCCATTACATCTAGCCCCGAACTTGACCTTTTATAAAGGTATAAATCTAACCTACAAGGGACAAGTTTTCATTTCCCAGTCACTTTCCTGAAGTCCCTTCTCCATGTAGAATGGCAGCCAGATTTTATCAATGTGTGTTTTGGACTAAACATACATGCAAACTATAAAATGTATAAAACTTTGTGACTTCCCCAATACTTTAGGCTACATACTATTTATTTAGCATTTTTAGTATTGCTTATTTATTTTTGTTGTTTGACACAGTACAACAGCAGAGGGTACTTGGTGAGCACCACTCCAAGCTCTGAAGAAAAGAATAAACAGATCACTTCTGTATCCTCTATATTAAACCATATACAAAGACCTCGTAGGGATTAGTATTCATTTCTAACAATTAAATTATTTTATTGACTCATCTTCAGGGTTAGTTATGAAATTGTTACTGGGCTTAGCAATATCTCTCAATAATTTTTCTAGATGTGCAAAGACTCTTCTACCTTGGGGACAGTGTCTGTCATAGGCAGTTACAAGAAAGTGTTAGAATGCATTCCAACTGCTCTTCTATAGATTGGGTGTTTTCTATAGATTGAATTTATATCTTCTTAAAAAATATTTTTTAATTTATGTATATCAGTATTTTGCCTGCATGTATGTTTGTGTACCACATGTGTGTAGTACCCACAGAGGCTAAAAGTAAGCATTGAGATAATGAGAGTTAATAAGGATCAGGAGAAACAAATAGACTGAATAGATGTTTATTCAGGGAGAAATAACTCACAACATAGACAGATGAACACCAGCAGGTTCCTGGTCCCAAGGATGCCTCTGGATGTTGTCCTGTCCCTGTGCTGTAAACAAGGGAGCTCCCAGAGCCCCTTCCTCAGACAGTTCCCCCAGGTAACATCTGCCTCTGTCCCCACCCCCAATGGGTGTGATCTGTGCCACAGGGACAGACAAAGTGAATATCTCACTACACACTGATCCTTTAGAAAAAGAGTCACAAATGGTTTGTGAGCTGATACATGGGTGATGGGAATTAAACCTGGGTCTTCTAACTCATACTTAGGATACTTCTGTATTTAGCATCAGTTAATGTCTTTTGTAGTTATTTTTATTTAACCTACAGGGTATAATGTTTCTATTCGTGTGTGTGTGTGTGTGTGTGTGTGTGTGTGTGTGTGTGTGTGTGTATGTGTGTGTATGTGTGTAGTGGTATAGGACAATGCAGAATATATTCCATTTATATTCCTAGGTTTTATCTTGAGACAGTATCTCATAAACTTAGGATCTCCTTTCCCTCAACTTTAGGGTTGAGGGGTTACAGATTAGCTTCCCTTAGCATTTTGTGGTATTATCTACAAGCTTAATTGAAATAAGATGCTGTTAATTTGGGGACAAAATGTCTTTGCGTTGCTGTGAGATTCTGTCTGTGCTGAAGATAAAAATGACATCTCACCATTTGGTTTGCGAAATCTAGACCCTTCTAATTTTCATTTTCTTTTCTCTCCTCAGTTTGCTGTTTTGTGGTCCATAAGAGGTGCCATGAATTTGTTACATTCTCCTGTCCGGGTGCAGATAAGGGACCCGACACTGATGTGAGTAATCGGGAAACTGTCCTTTGATGTTAGTGTGATGTCTGAAGTTATTTATTTTGTATAGCCTATACAAGCCTTGTTCTGGAACATGCTATTATTAAAAAGACATCTCTGTTTTCTCACTTTGTCTTGTAGTAATGAACATGTCCATCATCCTTCTGCACTGTTTCTCAGAGGGATCCTCAGAGGGAAATCATTAGCTTGTATTTTTCTACTGTGGGTGACCACATAGGTTAATCCACCGAGTTTATAGCAACAACTGTATGGATGGATACATTGTAAAAAGGGCACTGGCCACCTTTCAGCTTATCTTTAGAAGTTTGTGCATTATTAAGACAGCCATCCATTTGTTTTGAGCATTTTAGCAAAACTGCCCTGGTTTGCACAGTGATATCAATGCTACATTTTCATCCTGAATCATAAATGTCTCCATTAAAGGCATCCTGTGGGCAACTGTTTCAATGACCGCAATCTCTGAGATGTCCAGGGATTTTATTTCACTTATTTACGTCTGGATTGTCCCTGTTCCTATGGAGCATGTCAGGTTTGTGCCTGTTTACCAAAATACAAGACCAGCAGAGGACATTGAGAACCAGGAGAAAATGAAGTACCAGTGTCTGAAATGCATTAGGTGGAAAGAAACTTGGTGTCACATGAAAAATAATGATTTAACTGAAAAAACATATCTAGTCTGAATTACTCAGGCGTGATTAATTACCCCTAAGTTATGGGTTTTACATAGTTCTCAACTATGGCACCGACTCCCACCAGGAAACTGATTTCAAAGTGGCTTTCTCAGTGAATAAGGAAGTTTCTCAGAGGGTGATATTTTCACACTGGGCTCTGAGGGATTCCGATTTCCCTTTCTGTAACCCATGCAATAAAGGAATTTACCTTTTGTGGTTTGATTAAGGTGTTGGTAGAGAGAGTATTGCAATAACCACTACCCACTGCCTCTCTGAAACTGTTTTGACCAAAGCTTTGGGCAGTACTAATCTGTGAGCATGGATATTTCTAATTCAACTTGATGGATACAATGTGTCCATTCAGCAGAACAATGGTGATACTTTCCACACTAGAGTCTATGACCTCCCCAGCCACAGGCTTTTGACCAGGTTTATAGTACCAGGCATCAGTTCCCTCTGGGGCAGGGAATGCACTCAATCAGAAAGTGCTTGGTTACACCTATGCAAGCTATGCCACTATTGTACCAATGGGTACATCTTTCCCAGCAAGTCAGTATGATAGAATACTAGGTCCACAGTTGGATAAGAGCTTTGATAGCTTTTCACTCCCAGCATTCCAGCATTACCAAAAGTAGCCAGCAGGAAGAATGCTTCCAGCTCAGTTCTAATCAAAGCTACAGCATCTTCAGTGACCAGTCTTACTATGTCGTTCTGACAGGCAACCAAGAGCAGTGACAGGAGCCCATTTTGTTTTGGGGAGGGGTGCTTCAGGGGTCTCACTGATGAAGCCCTCATAGGAAAGTAGCCCACCCCTGGCATTGATACTCTATCTTCCGGGGGTGGTTTTATTCACCCATGAAGGGAACTTCTAATTTTTAACTCATATCTTTTAATTGATTTGCCTTTTTTATAACCCTTAGTTTGGGATGACCCTCCTCTACCCAACTCCATCTCCTCTGCACATCCATCACTTCTTAAAGCTTTGTGCCCCTGATGGTAACCTCTTTCCTTTCTAAACACATGTGTTCTCTACTGTCCACCCCATCTCCCAGACCTCTTTTTATCCCCTCCTCTCATGGCCTAGCTTCCTGGCCTCAATACACATCACTCCCACATCCACATACATATATAAAAATTGGAAGCTAAGACCCAGATATGAGAGAGAACATGTGGTGTTTGTCTTCCTGCACCCGGGTTTTCTCACTAACTTTCCTAAAACGCTGACGTCCTGTTGTTCATGTTTCAAGTTATCCCAAAGCAACATGTGCCAGTCCTTTTGTTTCCTTAGGCATCCTTCCGTCTTCTTCCTCTTGTCTGGTCCTTCCTCATTTCTTTACTATCCCTGCTATGCCCCCATCAAGAATGAGAAGGAACAGTCAGGTTACTGGGGCATGAACAGTTCTTAGCATCTCTCTCTTCCTACATTTTCAGTTATGTATCAGTTATTAAAAATCTATAACGAACCATAGCATGCCTTGAATCTTGTGGTACAACAGTTAACACATAGCTGTCTGCTGTAGCCTTTGCGGGCACTGTTCTGGGGGAAAGTGTGACTCATCCTGCGTGGTTTGGTTCAGGAAACCTGATTGGGTCAACTTGGGAATGAATAAACTACAGATACACATGCAGAAAAGCTGGCAGTGGGTGGATTGTGTTCACCCTGATGGAGGGCACCTACTCTGTAACCGAAACACTCAGCACATTTATTATATACAATACAAGGGGAGGAGTATAAGCTGGTGTTCATGGAGATCTCTGTAGGGGAACAATCTCAGGTTGCAGTCACCCTGGAGGAGGAAGCTGTGGTTGCTGGCTTTTGACATACTATTCAGTCTTTTGTACACACTTGTGCTTGGACCAGAGAAAGGCTTTGCCATGCTTCTGGGATTCACACAGAGAAAGGGTTGCCCTTTACGCAGACCTGAGGCATTAATTAAGGCCCTTGACATGGCCATTCTTATGTCAACAGTGCCATGTTCACTCAAGACTTAATCCACTTCCCCCAAACATGGGCATTAAAAAGCCACCAGTTAAAGCGGGACACCTGTATATTGAGTAAGTAGTATCCTTAAAAGCCTAAGTGCTCATGGAAGAGCTCCTTGATGAAATAGAATTTAAACTGAGCTTAAACAATGGGCAGGAAGCAGGCAAAAGGGAGTGTGTGTGTGCATATATGCATGCATGTGCTTGTGTGCGTGTGCACCATCTCGTGTGTGTGTGTGTGTGTGTGTGTGTGTGTGTGCGCGCGCGCGCGTGCGCGTGCACTCATGCGTGGGCATGTGTATGTCTGTGTGGGTGTGGGGGTCTAAGGAGCTGCAGAAGGAATTGTTCTCAAACAAGGGGAAAAGGCAGGTAGGGAGGCCAAGATGTAGGAAGGAGCTTAATCTGAAGGTGCTGGAGAAGGATAAGCACTAATGTCTCTTTAAGGTTTTGGAATACAATCTCAAAAGCAATAGGAGCCCAGGGAAAGTTTTAAGTGAGTTATGTCACGCTACAAAGTATCTGGTGAATGTTTCTCAGGCCTTCTTTTAGGAGATACATTAGGTGTGAAGTGAGAAGAGTCAAAGGACTGGAGAAGCTCCTCTCTCCAGGGCACAGAGACAGGAGTTAGAAGCAGTGGAGACAGGTGGAGAGAACACACTAAAGAATTTTTGATCCCAGCACTCGAGAGGCAGAGGCAGGCAGATCTCTCTGAGTTCCAGGCCAGCCTGGTCTACAGAGTGAGTGCCAGGACAGGCGTGAAAGCAATACAGAGAAACCCTGTCTTGAAAAACAAAACAAAACAAAACACAAGAATTATTTGAGAACCAAATAAGTGGTCCTTGGCTTTTATTAGGTCGGGGAGATGGGGATACTGAGCATGAGCTCCAGGTTTCTGAACCAAGGACTTGGATGGATGGAGGCACTTTAGGGCCATGGAGACACTGAAGGGAGAACATACATTTGAGAGAGGACAATGGGAACAGATCATGGCTTCAGTTTGGGTGTGCTGAGCTTGGGAAGTCTGACCCTGAGAAGACAGTTGTGTGTGGAGCAAGTGTGAAGGTCTGAAGTGGGTGTGCCCTGAAGACAAAGATTTCATGGTTTTGTTAAGCCTGAGGGATTGATCCTGTGGCCTAGAAAGAGGGTGTTGAATGAGATTAAAAGGAGTTAAGTCCTAGGATAGAGCTTCTTGGAACTCCAGCCCATTAGAGAGAGGAAGGCCAGGGAAAGAGACCGAGAAGGGGCAGTCAAAGAAGCAGGAGGAAGGTGATGGAGGGGGCGGGACTTTGGTGGGGGAGTGTCTTTTGTATGCTTTAACCACGTCCTGTATGGTCTTCAGGCCAATTCTGTGATCATGTTTGCAGTTGTGGAGATTCTATAATTTGTGATATTGTCCACAAATAAGCAATGCACCATTCCCTGCACTTTGCATGGGAAAGCCTTGGCTTAGGTCATAGATCAATTGATGCAAGATGGTTTCCAGCAGTCTCTCCTGCTGAATGGTTTCCTGTTTGGATGAGTGTCATGTGATCACTCCTGCTCCAGGAGCCCAGAACCAGGCAGAGAATCCTCTGCTTGGTGTGGGATGCCATGCCATGTGTGCTCTGATACCCAGCTAAGTCCTGCTCTGTGTGTGGGCTGACTAATTGCAGGCAACGGGTCTCCACATCCTTAAAGGTGATGTTAAGAGGTGACTTTTTCAATATAAGAGAGAAAAGAGGTTCATGGGACATAAGATGTAAGGACTAGTTAGCCCCGTCTGGTTCACAAAGGATTGTGTATGCTCTTCCAAGAGCATCTGCCTCTGCTCTTTGGAGCTCAGAGACTCATGACCAGGGCTTTCTGACCTTTGTGTCCATGGAGGTAGCTGTACAAATCTGCAGAAGAAGATGATCATGCTGAACCACACCAGCAAGGTATTGGAAAAAGCATTCTGGTTGTAGAATTGCCCTGAATGGTCAGCTGGTTTGGCTAGACCTGCTAGCAGTGAGCTCCAGAAATCCATGTTTCTACCCACTTCAGCACTGGGATTACAGGTGCATGCCAGTGTGTCCAACTTTCATCGTCCAACTTGGGTTCTGGGGACCCAAGCTCAGGTCCACACACTTGTGTAGCCAACACTTTACCCACTAAGCAATCTTCACAGACCATCTGCTTCTCTGAATAAGTTCCACATTCACAGAATTACAAGGCTGAAAGGGTATTGAAGATTGATCTAGGTTAACCTTGTTTTATAGTGAAGACACTGAGGCATAGTGGAGAAAGGTATAAATGACCTGGGTACCATTGTATACTGTTTGTTGGGACGCCTAATGGGTTTGTGGTCAGCTCCTTCCGAGAGTAAGTCCTGAAGGGAAGGAGAGAGTTGTGTGGATATACTGTCAGTGGAGTAGGTTGGTAGCTTGTATTGGCAATTCTGATCAGATACTTACAACAGTGCCAAAGGGAATGCCAATTGCAAAAATGGAGAGATGGGGAAAAATCAAGTCTAATTTATGAGCAAAAGGTGCTCCAAGCATTTTTTTTCCTTTGGGAGAAATATTGAATGCAGACTTTGTTCATTGAATGGGGAAGGAATACAGTAAGCTGTCTCTATGTTGTTTGCTAATGCTTCCAATGAGCTCAACTCCAAGGAAGTCAGTAAAATCATAAAACTTGCAAGATCCACAAATACTGGACCTACCATGCCATCTTCAAGAAAGATGAAACAGAAAAGCACTGAAAAATAGGCCAGCGGTCTGCATGGGTCAGCAGCCTGTGGAAGGGTGTTCCAGATTCTTCAGAACAGAGATGTTCCTTGGGACTCAAGGAGCCACCACAGTTGAAAGTCTGCATTAGTTTGGGTTAGATTGGGGGATATCTCAGAGGAAGAAAGGTCTTCAGGGTTCAATGGAAGGACCCTTAAAGATTCTCAGGCCAATTTCTCAACCTCTCCCCTGCTCTGGAGGACCGTGCCCAACATGGTCTCAAAGTGTAGAGGGAGAAAAGAGGTAGTGTTTCCTAGAGTCTAAGACCACCCCACCCCAAGGAAAAGACTAAAGAGCATAGAAGGCTTCTAAGAACTCTTGTCCAGTCTATGGTGTTACAAATTTTTCAGAGCAAGGAGTCACCAGCTAGAAAGTGTTGATGCTGGGCTATACTACTCAGAGACCATGCAGGGATGTTTCCAGTCTGTTCTGGAAAGGTCACTGGAGTTCTAGACATGTAGCCCCATCCCACATCAGCTTCTAAATAATCACTCAGAGATGTAATATTAATTACAAACTGTTTGATCTATTGCTCAGGTGTATTACTAACTAGCTCCTACCTTTAAATTAACACATTTCTACTGATCTGTGCACTGTCGCGTAGCTCATGGCTTTACCTGTGGTCTCATACATCTTGATGCACCGTCTGCCAGCTGGCATCTCCCAGACTCCACCCTCCTTCTTCCCTGTATTTTCAGTTTAGTTTTCCCACCTAGCATTATTCTGCCTGGTTATTGGCGAAAGCAGCTTCTTTATTATCCAATGGGAATAAAACATATTCACAGCATACAGGATGGTTATCCCACAGCACATATGTGTGAAAAATATGCATGTATGTACATACATGTGCACATATGTGTGTACACAGATATTAATGTTTATACATGTACATAGTAATGTAAGTACTTCTAATCATTTTCTGCTCTCTATTTTGTCTCTGTGTCTAAAGTGCGAAGAAAGCTGTGAAGTCCTTTCAGAGGGTCCCAACAGCCACAGTTTTCAACAGTACGGCTCTCCACACTCATGTACAGCCTTTCCCGACTATGCCTTCAAATCTGTGGAGTTGGGTGGAAAAAAATACACTCATATTATATGCTATCCATAAAGAAAACAAATACCAAAAGAACCCTGTTTAGTGCATCTGTACCCTGAATTGTCCACCTGTACATTGAATGCATGTATATCTGATCATGTGCTGGATGGTGTTTATTGAAAGCCTCCCCCAGTATCCAGAGGGAATATTCATGCCTGGTATTTTTGATGAGTCTAGCTATGCTGTTTGGATGGGCCTTGTGCATTGCTGCCAGCAGCATATTCTGTTTGGGGGAGACCATTCACCTTCTACCTTATGCTCTTTGTATTTGAACACCACGGAACAGGCGTCAGATGATTTCCTGGGTCATAGCTCTACCTCACCTGGGAGACAGCCCACATGCTTGCAGGCAACCTCGGAAGCCTGTTAATGCTTGTCAGTGTGTCTGGAAGGGCACCCAAGGAAGGCTTTAATTAACCTGTGAGTATTCACTATGACTTGCCCAGAATGAGCATGTCTGTGAAGTTATGAAGTGTGTCCCACTCTAAGATGCTGGAAGCAATGTCTGTCCACACTTAGAAGCAGTGATGGAAGCCAGTGTGCAAAGTGTGGCAGGACCAAAGAGGGATACCAGCAGTGGCTAGACTGTGGCAGCCACTCAGTGGGTGTTGTCTTTGCTTTACTGTGACTATTAGTCCGCTCCTATCTTAGACACAATTCCAAGAACAAAAGACTGCTGCATTGTTTAAAGTTTCCCATTTCAAAGATTTATCTCAAACAAAACAAAGAAAGGCATCTGAAATACATCTAGAGACAAATTGAATTAGTAAATCATATCACCTTATTCCAAAGTATATATTTTTTCCATTTAATAGAGATATAAATAAGATGGGTTTCTTTGAGCAAAGCCTGTCTGACTCCAGCATATGTAAGAAACAACAATTATTCCCGGGCTAATGATGAAAAGTGAGTGTGTGAAAGCATACGGAGGTAGAGAGTCCCCGCCCTCTGAAAGTGGGATTTCCTCTGACTGCAAGGAGAAGCCAAGCAGTGGGTGGATGGGCTTTGAAGGACAGCTGCCACTCACGGGAGGAAACACAAGGCTATTGTTGAGTTGGAATGGGGCGCAATGTACATTTACTGGGGACAAGAGAGAGGATCCATGTTAGGTGGCAATGTGTGAAGACATACTGTTTCTTCTTCTTCTTTTTTTTTTTTTAAACTTTCTTTCAAAAAGTAAGTAGACCATACTTTTATGTTCCTCATACTGGGACACAACTCTTACCTAATGGGAAAAGAGCTGCAGCACCAGAATTCATGTGACATGCATTCCAAGAGGACCTACAGTGAGCCCAGGAGAGACCCTTGATTTCTGCATGGCCAAGTGGGGTGTCCCTGAATGAGCCTCTGAGGGAGCCCCCTCTGTGCCCACCCACTAGTGCCCTTCCCCACTCTCCAGGATGCCCTGAGAAACGTGAAAGGAAGTTATTTCAGGGAAACAGAGCCAACACCAGAACCCCAGTGCTAATTCTGCTCTTCAGTGGGCGGACTCTCTGATGCGCCAGATTCACAGTAACAGAAGTTATGCCCTGCATGGGGATGGGCCTCTGTCCTATCCGAACCACATTAATTAATTTTTAACCTGTTACCTGAAGCCATGGTTCCTAGGGGGCTACCCTGGGGCTCTCTCACTTAACCCAGCGGTTTTAAGTCACTGCCATCCCAGGAACTTGGACAGAAAGTCAGGAGGATTGTCCAAGTTCAAGGTCACCCTGGTCCTCATAGCAAGTACCAGCTTAGCTAATGGAGTGGGACCGTCCCAAATGAATAATACATAAAGCAGTGGAATTCGTTAGTGGTTATGTTTACACATAAATTCTTTGTAGGAGAGTCTGTGTCGTTTGTTTTTCAAAATGTGGGTGTTCTGCCCAGGGCCTGGTACTGAGTGGAGTGAGCGCTTGGGGAGTATTTGCTAAGCCAAGGAGAACCACTTGGTGAAGTTCTGATGGCCTGATTTGTCCTCCATTTACTCGTCAGGCCTTGGATTTCTTGAGTGTTTTCAAAAGCTACAGGTAAGATTCACACGGAACCACAGTGCGTGGAGTGAGTATTGTGACATGCTAAGCCATGGTTGTGACAAACCCTATGGGCTTCCCTGCTTTTCACAGTAGCCGTCGAACACCACAAGTGCGGTTTAGTTTTCAAAACAAAGAAAAAGGAAGTGGACCTTAGCAGCAGCATTGGGCTGCTTTTAGACTTGGTGAGGTTGATTCCTTTCAGGGAGTTTATTCTACACAAGCAGTGAGATTGCCTGGGCCTGAGCTATGTGTTTGGAGACAGAATCTGATGAGGCAGCCGTTGAAGACCCAGGGCTGGATGACACACTACACGAATCACAAATGCTGCTGTGCTCGCAGTGTCCCCTGACATGTAACACCTCAAGTAGTTCATGCTTTTTTTGGGGGGGGGGGAGCTTTGCTCATGTTACACAACCATCACGTTTCACGAGCATTTCACGAGCATTTACAAGGGGCAGGTGTTGTAGGATGCAGACGTTTGACAAACACAGCCGTTGTCTTCAGACAGCTTATTCCAAGTGAAGTCGTGGATGTGCATGAGTGTGTATTATTGCTCCCTCAGTGGGTAGCACACAGCTGTAAGTGGCTTCTATCAGTTTTCCCACTGTAAGAATATGAAAAGCAAGGCTCAGGGGTGATGAAGCCCTTACTCCAGTCCAGCAGTGGTACATGGAGCTCTAAGCCTTGAGCTGGAGCTTTCGCCTTCCAATCCTGTCCTCTGTCTTTTGGTGCCATTAGATTGCACAACTAAGGCGACTGGAGAGGCAGTTTCCAGTCAGCCGTTCCGTGCTTGGGGGCTGAACCTGGGGTCAGCGTGGCTATGAGACATGGTAGGATGGTGAGAGAAATTGAAAATGACAGTAACAGGAAACTCACTCATAAAGGAGCCCAGCAATGTGCCCAGCAGGCATGCAGGGCTCTGGGGATGGGGAAGAACCTGCAGCAGCTTGCTTGGGGTTCTTCAGAGGGTAGGGAGGAGGGCTTTTCAGGGCACTGAGTTTCTGGCTTCACCCTTAGCTGAACACTAGCCCAGAGTTTTTTTGGCTCATGCCAGAGGCTTATTCCTGGATTCTAATGAGTCACCTTTTTAATAAACGTAACTCATGACCCCATTCAATTAGCTGGTACCTTCCTCACCTTGGCTGTGTTCTTACTGCTTAGTGTATTTTCCATCAGTTGGGCCAGGAAGACTGTGCGGACAGAGGAGTACGTATCCTGGGATCTAGGAAAGGGAGAACCTTGCTGGGAACTTAGGAGTGTCTTCACTATGGCACTCCCTTATTTATAGTGGGATCACAGACCCAAAAATAGTCAAATGCACTCACTTGCAAAAGTTGCTTCAACTCTCAGTAGTAGCTCAGAGAGACACAGCCAGTGGGGAGCATGCCTTCTGCTGCCATCTATATTATGTGGCCCAGATGTGGTGAGTAAACTCCACATGGTGGCTAGACTAGCAAGGGATGGGCAGTGGGAGGGTCTAGTGTTTAAATTATGTGACTTACCAGTATGTTTATTTTCATAACCTAATACGTTCCTAAACATATTTGTTTAAAGAGTGACTTAACAATGAGGGAAAACCAGCTATAGGAAGGTCATGGTCCTTATGAACTTGACCACCAGCCCTGATAGTCCTGACCGTATTATTGAAGAGTTCCCAGATGTGGTTGACGTGGAGGGTGTTTTGAGTCCTCTAAGTCTAGGGTGTCATGTCAACATGGACATCGCTGACCTTACTGACCACATTCTTGAGTCCCCTCCACTCTTCACACCAGAGCTGGCTGCTGTCATTTTATCCCTGCATCAGTCTGTCTCCAGGGGCAGATGCATCAGTGTTAACCTGATGCTCTGCATCTCTTTTGTCCCTGTCTAGCTGTCTCTCCTCTCCACTCTCTTCGTCATCACCTTAGTGCCCTAAGAGTTGGTCTCCTGGTGTCTGAGCTGATTCTCTTCCACATCATCTTGCTTATTTCCATCCAGTGGGATGCTGACTATTAAAAAAGAGAGAGGGAGAGAGAGGGAGGGCTGGTGGTCAGATAGATGGCTCAGCAGGTAAAGGCAGTTGCCAACAAGCTAGATGATTTGAGTTTGATCTCTATAACCCACACATAATAAAGAAAGGACCAAATCCTGAAAATTGTCCTCTGACCTTCACACAAAAAGAACCAAAGAATTTAAAAAGGAAACAAAATATGTTAGCTCAGCCATGCCACAGCTGACCAACCCCTCCCAAGCACTGATATGGAGCATCCCAATGGCGCACTCTTGTTAACCAGAGCCCTTGTCTGCACAGTAGTACAGACAGTGTTTCCTGATTTGTCTTAGCCCCAAAGCCTGAGTTCAGAAGCAGATTCAACAGGGCACATCTACTGGTGTATGGCTTAAAGCAGTTTTCTGTAAGGATTAGACACAGAGGCTCAAGGGTATAGTCCTAAGATTTACAAGGAGATTGGCCATGGTGGAGATTCAGGATGTCAAATTGCCTACACTGCTCTGAACTGTTCCGACCGTGAGTCTGTGGCCTGAGACCCAGGAGAGCTGATGATATGGTGAGCTTTCCAGCCAGGGAGCTGAGAGCAGAAAAAATCCTACTCTGAAAGTCTTCAGGCAGGAAGACACATGTCCAGCTTACTCAGGGGACAGTCTTTTGTTCTATTCAGGAACTTCAGGGACTAGGTTGGGCTTACCCGGGTTTAGAGTTTCATAGTTTTACTTTCTGTTGCTGCCATCAAATGCCCTGACAAACACAACTTAAGGGAGAAGAGGTTTGCTTAAGGGGAAATGACTTATGTGGCCCACAATTGCAGGTTACCGGCTGCTATTGTAGGGAATTCAATTTAGGAACTTGAAGCCACTAGTTACAGTGTATCCAGTTAAGGGCGGAAGAACAAGAAGAGTGAGTAGATGCCTGCTTGTTAGAGCACAGCTTGCTTTCTCCACCTGGACAAGGAATGGTGCTGCCCACAGTGGCTGGGTCTTCTCACTCCAATTAACATTATCAAGATACCCTGACCACACCCAGACACACCCACAAGCCAGGCTAGTCTATGTAATTCCTCCCTGAAACACCATTCCTAGGAGGAGTGAAGTTGACAATTAAAGCTAATCACATAGCAATCTTCTTTCCTCAGCCTGACTGTTGCTCTCATCCCCAAACAGCCTCATAGAAACATCCAGAATAATATGTGACCAAAATATCTGGGCACCCGATGGCCCAGTAAAAGTGACAAAGAAAATTGACCACCACAAAAGAGGTATACACAGGCTGTACATCTTGGGAAGAGTGACTCATAGGGGCCAATCATGTAACCATTTATCACAGAAAGCATAGTTTGTCTGTAGGCCATGCTTTTCTTCCCCTAAATCATTTTCATCCCTATATCCCCCCCAAACCTAGATTACCACTGTTTGTTGAAAGAGTAAGAATTTCACATATGTATACAATGAAATTTGACTATCTCCTCCCCACTTAGGAACTTCTCAAAAATAAAGATAAGATTTTAAAGAATATTAAAAAGCTACTGTATACAAAACTATATATGAAATTGATATTGAGTACTTATAAATACCATTAAACTTCCAAGCATTTTATTCCTATAATAAATATACATATACACACACATCTGAGCTGACTCAGATATAAAGATGAAAAAGTACACAAAACTCCTATATAGTTTATTGAGATTTTAAGACACAAGTCTAATATGCATCAAACCCACATGGACTGGCAGATGAGTTATTTGTTAAAAAAAGTAGAACTAGCTATCCACTCAAAAGAAACAAAAGCACAAGAGGGTGTGAATGAAGGTGAACTGTGTCTGCTATTTATAAAGAACTTGCTGCCAGCAACTAAGATGAAATTTGAACAAGAACAGCAAAAAAAAAAAAAAAAAAAAAAAACTAAATAGATTAAAATATTACTTAAACTTTAAAATCAAAATAAGTAAGTAAAGAAAGGATTGAGGTTTCTGGTCCCAAAAGTAAATGAAAAGTAATTGCCTGGGTTTCCAGAGTGTGCAAAATTGTTTTGTTTGTTTTGTTTGGGGGGGGGCATCTCTCAGGACCAGTTTTGGCTTCCAGGATCATAAGCCCTGGTCTTTAGGAAGAAGGACCTTCTTTTGTTGTTGTTGTTGTTGTTGTTTTCTATTTTGTCTTTTTGAGGAAACAGGATTTTGGATTTCTTTTCTTGTTAGGGACTTCTTAGAGCTTAAAATACTGTGTATTTTATAAATCTTATTTAAATTAGAAATGTAAGCCCTTATAAAGCAGTGCAAAGTCCCCTTTGAACTAAGTGATTAGAAATTTTCAAGTCAAGTCGGTACACTTTTTATTTTTTTCGACGTCAATTTGGAAAACAACCTATTGAAGACAATTCTTGTTTTGTCAGCTGTGTGGAATGCAAGGGTGCTGGGAAGAAACTCAAGGCTTCTTTATGCACATAAACAATGCATCACTACTTGGCCAGTCCTTCAGCAGATTCTTGGTTGATATTCCTTGAAGTTAGGGCTAGTTCACAGCTGTTTACAATGATTCAGGGTTCAGAAGGTGAGGATTGATAGTGTTTGGTCCCCTTCCTGTCCACCATGCCTTCCATCCTGCATCCCTGCACATACCTAACCTGTGCTGCTGGTTTTGCTCAAGAGAAAGTAATCTAATATACATTTTGAAACACTTGCTATATAACTGTTTTGTCTGGGTGGGATGTTTTTGCATATCATAAGACATACCTAAGACAAACCCCTTTCAGAAGGCAGTCGGCTCCCCGTTCCTTCTCTGCAGCTTCGGGCCCTGCCTCATCCCTCCCCCATCTCTGCTGTGAAGCAAGACGCTTCCTCGAGTTAACATGGAATCTAAATGTTTAAAACATGAGAGTTTCATACTTGGAAATGGTATTCTCTGTGGAGGAGGGTGATTTTAGGTTTCTAGATATTAAACTGTACCATGACTCATTTGTTCTTAAACAAGTCATTCTCCAGTTACTAAAATTAATCACACACAAAAAAGGACCGGGACCAGGGACGCTTGAAAAAGACGAGGAGTGGGCACGGCAGTCCCTAACATTAGAAAGGCAGGGCTGCTCTCTTAGCATTTGCTGTGTTTAACCATTTCCTCCCACTAAAATCTGGTAAGTCAGAATATCTATCGTTTATGTACAGAGCCAGAAGTAAGGGAAGAAAAATGGCAGGTGTGCTGAAAGTTCTGAAATGAGCTATGCATGTAAGTGAAACCGACTTTAAATCCACACACTGCTGCCAGCCTGAGTTGTGCACTTCAGTCGCACTCTCCAGGCAGTGTAAATGTCTGTGTATCCACTAGCTGTTTAGTGGGGTGGTCCAGCAAAAAGCCTCTGGAGAAATCTCCAGTTTACTGGAGGGTCTCCTTGCTTGCTCTCAGTTTGGTCTCCATCCCGACCCTCCTCTCCAGGGCAGCCAGAGTAGAATTCTGTAGCCTTGAGGTAAATCAATTGCTCCTGCATTGTTCTACTCCCCAGCTAGTGGACTACAGCCTGGCTCCTAGCATGGAGTCAAGGCCATGGCTGTGGTGACCTGACTCTTCCCCACTCCCTGACTAGGCTCACATCTTCCCAATGTACATTTTCATCCTCCAGTTCCCTGTTTAGGTGCATGTCCTTGGAGACTCTTCACTTGTTACCCATGGTGTTGTATCCTTAATGTATTTCTCATTCTCCATCACCATCTGAACCCTCGGCACTTGTTAATTGACTTTTGTCTGTCTTTCCATTATCATGAACACACCACGAGAGCAGGAGCCTTATCTTCCATTTAACATAAAACAAAACCTGGCACACAGTAGGTGCTTGCTACATATTCTTCCTATTAGGGAGATGAAAAATATTCCAATGTTCTGTTTGCTTCCTACTAACAATAAAAGGAAGTATTTTTTTCTTCTGACTGTACTGTCAATCATATGACAGTAATAAACTGGCCACGATGACAAAGGCAGGGACTTGCCATGTGACTGGGCACTATTTTTGAAATAAAATGTCTTTTGTTCATAATGTTAAAACTATTTTTAAAATACAATATATCTTCTCAATGTTAATTAGCCAGAGTATCTAATTAACCATCAGATTCTAAATGCCAGTCATTCTGGACGCAGCAGATATGTGTTGAATTTAAAATCTTGAGAATAATTTACGTCTAATAGGATCTTAGCATTTTGATTGTGGCCAGCAAGCAGTGTCCTCTTTTATAGATTTCCCTCAGGAAACTTTAGTTTCTCCTAGTAATACGACTGTGGAGCAGCAGAGAGTTGTTAAGTCAATTGTGGCTTAGCAGTGTGATAGAGATAATATAATAATTCAAATGATGGCTGGAAAGACTCGGAGAAATGTCTCGTATGCTGCCAAGTAAAGTGACTACTAAGATTGGGGTGATAGCAGATATTATATGCAGGGAGCAAAGGCAAGAAAGGAATTTAAGGAATCAAAACCACTAATAATTTGATCTTTAGAATGATTTGACTTAGGGATATTTTTACATTTAATCTTGTTAGTACAATATGATTTTGCAAGGTTCTAAAATTCTCACTGAACCATTTGTGCCATGCTCTAATATTATCCATGTAATTCTTTGAGAATGTGACAAATTGCTACCATTTTTTTTTCAGATGTCATCTGCATGTCATATTCCCACTCATCTGAGCGGTCTTCTTTGCTCAACAGTGTGGGAGGAAGCTGTTTGGTACAGATGTCTAGACTGCCACATGCTAAGTTGATCAATTGTGAGCCACAATGTGGGTGCTGGGAATCAAACCTGGGTTCTTTGGAAGAGCAGTCCACACTGCTAACCACTGAGCCATCTCTCCAGCATCATGAGTTTCTCCTAACAATTGCTTTTTCTCAAAATTTTGTTGGTTGTTTCTGCCTGGTGATTGTACTTCTAAGTTGATTGGTTCTGGAGGAGTATTTTGTTTTTGTTTTGATTTTTTAATAAGTATGGACATTAAGAACAGTGTTTTATTATATGGTTACTCCCAAGAGTAGATATAAGAGTCAGTTGGGGCAGAACAGGTTCATGGATGAATCCACTGTTCAAAAAGCAAGTTGGCAATATTCAGAAGCAGCAGATCATCTCGAAAATGAAGGGGTGATTTCCCCCTAGGGCCACCAGACTTCATGCAAAGTGTGATGAACAGTCAGGGAAGTATCTGAGAGATGTTTCTAGATATTGAGAAACCAGTACAAGCAAAGCAGCTGTGGGGGATGAGGAAGTCATTGCAGAAGGACCCAGGACCAAGCCAGGAATGTTGAACATGAGGAGAGGAGAAGGCTGTAAGAGTCAGTGAGAGCTGCCTTTTCATCATGGTGATGTCTTCCTGGGTGGAGTGGTGGGTTTGCCTTTGGAGACCCAGAAAGTGCTCCTGACTTAGGGCTTAGCATAGTCCCCAAGAAGAAGCCCTAACAGACAGATGTTTCTAAGAGTAGAAGAAATTTGGAACCAGGAGCTCCAAGAAACAGGACAAGATGTACCAGTCCTGAGATGTGCCGTTCCAGAGGAGCCAGGATGGGTGCCAGGTTTCCTCTTCAGAGTCCCTTTTTACTTACCCAATTCTTAGTCTTCCTTCAAGAATCAGGTTTGGCATCTGTCCTTGCAGGAGGTTTTCCTGAGCACACCCCCGCCTCTCAATGTGGACTTCATCCCCCATTTGCCTCTCCACCTACATCCAGTTGTCTCTCTTCTTCCTCTCCACGTGTAGTCTTTTGAGATTTTATGTTAGCAAAGAAACTCATAGACCTCAGTGAGATTCTTCTTGAGTTAACCTTGACATTGGCAGAATTTCTGACTTGACTTTGTTGACACCAGCACCATTCCAACAGGCTTTCCCTGAGTCAATCATGTGTGGTCTCTTAGCATTGTGGCTGGTTACAGCCAATCATGTGTGGCCTCTTAGCATCTTGGCTGGCTATTGAGAACAAAGTGCAACACACAGAGTTCTTTGTGCAAGCACCAGTCAAATTGTGACACCCAACTGCCATGCCTGCGAGAAGGTAGAAAAATACAGAGCCACTCTGTGAAGCGCTTCAGTTTATGAGTGAAAGACTCTTCACTGCCCATGTTGACAATGGCTGTGGACTGTTAAACACTGTGGGCTATTAAACAGCAGGGTTACTGAGAATGGACGTGATCACAATAGTCTTCCACGTCCCCTCTTTTTTATTGAAACAGAATAACCAGGGAAGAACAAGACAAGCTTTAAAAATAACTTGGTACATGTGTAGGGGAAATAGCCTTACCTCACAGCAGCAGAGAATAAATGGTTCCTACTAGCTGTTGTTCCAAATAATTTTTAGAAAGAGGACACTTTCTTCTTTCCTTGCTTTCTTTTTTTGATGGTCAATTTAAAAAAAAAAAAATCTAGTAGAAAAACAACAACAACAACTAACAATTGAGACAAAAAGAAGAGCCCCTAGGTAGTTTGGTGTTGCCATTTATTTTTGTCTCATCCGGGAGGGAAAAGCAGAAGGCTGATAGAGCACAGTAGAAGGGGAAATATGTGAGTATTGCTCTTGTCTGCTTGATGCTGAAGACGGTGTAAGGTTTGCTTTGAGTAAGTGTGGCTCTCAGAGGGTGGGTATGCCAACAACCTGAAGAGCCTTCTATCAAATTCCTGTTTCCCATTGCCCATCTTAATTTTAGTTAAGAGAAGATTTTTGGTGCTGCCATGATAGTTTTTAGCTTCTAAATCAATGTCATTTATTTATACATAGTATTTGAACTATCAATACTGTACTATTACTGCTGAAGAGTTGGTTTCTTTCTTTTTCTTTTCTTTTTTTTTTTTTTTTTTTTTTTTTTTTTTTTGAGAATTTTCTCAGGGAAATTGATGAACCTGATAACCTAATTTTAGACCTCTTGAAATTTGGCAGATGGGTGGAATTTATAGTGTTCTGAATCAGTTCCTATTAGAAATTTAAAAATAGTTACACATTAGAGAATATATTTAAGAACGAAAAGGTTTTTAACCCTAAATCTGGTTCCAAGAGATTTGTTTTTAGCCTCCTAAGCTGGGTGTGCATTTTTGTAGCAATTTCTAAAGAGGCTTTTTGTACTCTCTTCATTCTCCTTCCTGTGTGATGCTGCTGTTGTCATGGAAACAGATCTTGGAGTTGCTTTGTTATACAGTGTAAGGGACTCCGTGATATGGAGATTAACCATGGTTTGCTGTCATCCACATACAGTTGTATATGATACATTTTGTACAAAGCTTAGAACACTGAGTTTTTAAGGGCACGTCATTGTTGACATCTGTGCATGAAATACGCACACACATCAGATTGTTAGCCATAGGCTCCATGAAAAGTACAAGCAATGGGCACATGTTAGTTCTTTTACAAGTAAGTGAATCCTGTCCCTGGTCTTATCAATACATGTCCAGTTATGGGCAGTTCATTGAGAAAAGAAAGCTTGGGTTTTTTGTTTTGTTTTTAGTACCATGGGAAAGGAACAAGGCCTCAAGTAAAGAGGATTTCTGCTAAAAATGTCCAATCTTATGGAGGTGAAATTGGCTCCAGAGATGAAAATGGTCTGTGTATAGTCACATTTGGGTGTGCTCAGAGCTCTGAAGTTAGAATGGTTTATCAGCAAGTTTGTACATGGCAAGATAACCCAATCAGATACAAAAGTAAGGTGATCATGTATCATTGTGATTTGGGTCATCAGGGTGTGAGATGGGCTTCTCAGCACTGGAAGATACAGTGACTCTTGCTGCCCTGAGATTGTCCTTGGCCTCAGTTTTCCTTGGTCAGTTTCCAAGACCATAGTAGTGGAATGGAAGACTTGTAGTGTCTGGTGTTTGGTGTATGCTACTCCCCCACCCCACCCCACCCCACCCCCACTCCTCCCAGTTCCTAGGGTAGTGGGCCTATAGCCTCAGGATCCCCTGGGAACTTCTTAGTGACACAGAAATTTTCATGAGAGTCATGTATTTAAGAAGCTTTACTCTATTACTCTTTACTGGGCATTTTTGTCACTACTGCTGATGTTGTTGTAGTTGTTGGTGTTGGTGGTGGCGGAGGCGGTGGTGTGTGTGTATGTGTGTGTATGTGTGTGATTGGGAATCAAGCCCACAGCTTGTACATGCTAAGTGCATGCTCAGTCACTAGACTATATACCCTCCTGGGCACAGATTTGCCTTGGACATGATTATGGTTCTTATTGATGTTTAAGGTTTCAGCCAGCTCTCCACTGAGCTCATCTACTCCAGTGTTCAAAGAAGGTGAAGGATGAGGTGGCTTTGGGTTTTTGAGTTCTTGGAAGAACAGAATGAGAATTTCTCTGTGTGTTTATCTTACTATCAAAGGGCAGGATAAACTCCAGTTCTCAAAGTTAGTAGCTATGTATCCCTGAATTTGAAGTGTCTGGGTGTGATGTCTATAGTCAGCTCATACTTTGGGGTAAGGCTGAAGAAGTAATTGGCCATGAGCTTTTCTAGCTTTTCTAATTCTAAGATTACTCATTCAGAGTCCTATGGGACTTGTTTCTAGATTTTGAAAGCCAAAAGGTTTACCCTAAGCTTTCCAGTAGAGATCAAGTCCATTCCAAAATGCAGCCATTTTAGAGACAACAAAGTTCCTGTTGGCCTGCCATACCTGATGTTACTGACTTTAAAGGCCCAGTTTTTAAAAAGTAACTCCTGTGATGATTTTAAAGTGTACTGGCATTGCAAGATAAGGAACCTTCATTTATGAGACATTTCAAATGCTGTGTGACACGTAGTATTTGAAGGACTCTTGAGGTCTGCTTACTTGGTAACTGCAAAACTGTAGCTTCAACTGATTTTGACATGGTTTTGTTGTTGGTGGTGGTGGTGGTGGTGGTTTGGTTTGGTTTTTTTTTTCCCAAATAGTCTCTGGGCTCTAAGGATGTGGCACAAATGACTTGATTAGGTTCAACTCTTTTCTAAGAAAATTGGAAATATAACTTTGCTCTGTGATAGCTATTTTCGATGTCAACTTGACTACATCTGGGACTAAAAACCAAAGCCGGAGGGCATACCTTTGAAGGGTGTCTGCTTAACTGGACATAGGTGGATCTACTTCAATCTGGATCTTGAGGTGGGAAGACACACCTTTAATCTGGGCCACACCTTCTGCATCCAGTCTTGTGGACTGAGCATCTACTAGACTCTTGAACTTTCTGTTCACAGACAGCCATGGCGGGGGAAGGGGGGTGATTCACTCTGTAAGTTTTGTTACTTTAGACAACCCTGACTAATACACCTCCCTTTCTTAGCTAATTAAGATGATTAAAAGCTATCATCCAGTTAGGGAAGGGATAAGTCTAGCCAAGCTGAGCCCAAATGAGGAAGAAGTGCATGAGAAGAAGCCTAGTCTATGGCAGACTGAGACTCCTCACCGGAAAGGTGTTCTTGGGCTTATGGATTTGGACCATTTGTGTAGGAAGCAAAAAATGAGATCTGTGATTGTTCTATCCCTATACTCTTTGGAAGGCAAGAATGCTGGCTCAGGAGATGGGAGACCTAGTTTCTAGCTTTAGATACATCCCCAAAATACTGGATGTTCTCTGGAATAAGAAACTTGTGTGAAGAAACAATTCAGGAGCAGACTCACATTTAGCTCTGTAATATGTTAATATGAATTCTCTCTCTTTTTAATGTGTGTCTCTGTGATATGTAGTGTGTATGCATGTTGGTGCATATGGGTGGGCACACATATGCCATGCTGTACATGTATGGAGGCCAGAGGACAATTGGGGTGTTCATCCTCACCTTGTTTGAGGCAGAGATTCTTATTCATTGCTGTGTATGTCAGGCTAGCTGGCCACAAGCTTCCAGGATTTCCTTTGTTACTACTTCTTCCTATTACCCCATAGTCAAAATTTGGCCTTTATTCTGTGTGAAGGAAAGAGGAGTATTTCTACTTCATCTGGGTCACAGAGCTCGATAGCAGGAATTACCTGAGCAAAGCTGAGGCAGATTGGCCTCATGGCTATGAGGAATACTGTTAAGAATACCTCCTGTCCAGGGAAAAGCTGAGAAGCCAGCCTCATCAGATGGGGACACCTAAACTTTACAAAGCCTGTCATTTTTTTTTTTTTTAATGTGGGATTTGTGTCGATTTCATTAGTGATACCTTATATGAAGTACTATTGCTATTTAGCTGAGGGCAACCTTGAACTTGTGATCCTCTCGCGTCTACCTCTTAAGTACTAGAATGTGATACCATGTTGGTTTTTATGCCGTGCTAGAAGTTGAATCCAGAGCTCTGTGCATGCTAGGTAGGCACTCTTCCAAGTGAGCTGCATCCCAATTCCCCAGTAATATCGTTATGACTTTTTAATCCCTGTTATGCTGTACAAAAAAAAAAAAAAAAAAAAAAAGTTGTCTGTTTCCAAAGGCAGGAGAGACATTGCTCCCAGGGGAAACCATGGGAATCCAGGCAAATGAGCCCAGGACAGGGCACATGAAAATGAAGAGAGTTGGAAGCTTCCTGTGTGCTCTCTTAGAGAGTCTCAGTCCAGAGTTTGATATTATCTTGTTGTGTAAGGTAGCCAAGTTCTTCCTTTGCAAGTGAAGATGTCCTTTGGGGAAGAGGGACCAGATACTCAAAACAAGGGTGCATGCTGAGGGAGGGCAGTGCAAGACAGAGTTCATGGGTAAAATAGTAAGAACACAGCATGGCTATTCTGAAGAAAGATGAGGTGGCATCAGGCCATCTGATTCTGTCTGTCATTTGCTGGCATTTAATATATACATGTGGCTCATTTAAAAATCAAAGTGATGTCGGGTATGGTGGCACATGGCTTTATCCAAGCACTCAGGCAGAGGCAGAGGCAGAGGCAGGTGGAACTCTTGAGTTCAAGGCCCCCTGATCTATATTGCAAGTCCCAGGACAGCCAGTGCTAAATAGACTCTATTACAAGACGGAGGGGATGAAGGGAGAGAGAAACAGAAAGAGAGAGGCAGACAGACAGGCAGACATGCATGCATGCACACACGCGCGTGCACACACACACACACACACACACACACACACACACACACACCAAATGAAGAGCAGGCAAGGCAGTATCCACTGTGCCTACCTCACAGTGCCTTGGGCTCTGTCCTGGGCTGTGGCTTGAAGAGACCTCCAATGCCACTTCTCCATCAGCTCTGTCACTGCTTCTGCAACCACTGTCTGCCTCTCTCTGGTTTCCAACAGTGTCCAGAAGTTGCTGTACAAGATTTGAGGGGAAGTGTTTAGAGACCACGTGGAACAGAGGGGATCCCCTCACTACTGTGTGGCCCTCATCATCTGGAAAAGGTTGACTTCTGGTTAGATTATGGTCACACTACTGATCTGGCTTCAAGAAAACAGAAGCAGGTTCAGTCAGTCAATAGAGGTCTCCAGAATATAGGGCAGTAATCCCCAAACACAACTGCACAGTGGAAATCTATGGGTCCCTTTCCATAAACGTTTCGCTGGATATTTCTCCACTTAAGCCCAGAAAGACAAGAAGAAAAACTAGGAGAAGACCTCCATCTCAGCACCAAGCATACTTCCTTGTTCTGTGACCTTGAGCTGCACTCAGCCTCCTTAAACCAGCTTCCTCATCTGAGGGCAGGAAATATCAAGGTTAAGGATAAATCTAATGAAATAACATGCATGAAAACCATGTTGCTGTTACCACAGTAATCACTCAGAAAATATTGACTAATTGCTATTCTTAACCAAAAATTTGCACGTCAGATGCCAGCTCTGTGCCACGGAAATGTACAAAAGATCTGAAGAGTCATGCACCTTGCCCTGCCGATTGTATGTGAAATGGCTGGGAAAAGCCAGTGCACTTGAATAGCCATCGAGCTCTGGGACAGAGACCACATGTGCTGAAGCGTATATTGCAGAAGGTGCTGAAGGGATACAGCCTGCACTCCGGAGTGATCTGCATGGTGATGTAGAAAATAGAAGAGGGTAGAGGCTTGTGAGACATTTCGGAGCAGGCATCAGAGGGACTCGTTACAAACAGAATGCTTGCTGATGATGTCGACATATCTAATACTAGACTCTGACTAATTGCTATTTATAGCTGCTTGTATTCAAAAGCTTGTTTATGCCGTAAGTGAGGCCAAAAAAGAATAGTCAGCCAAAGGGGGTGGAAAGCACTCCAAGCTCAGTCGACTCATCGCAATTCTTGAGCCATCTCCACACCTAACTAGCTGAGTGACCTTAAACAAGCCACCCGGACTCTTTTCCTTCACTGTCCACAGGGTGCAGGGTGGCGGATGGGCTGGGAAAGCAAATAAGTGCTTGGGGCTTCTGTGTCTGATAGTCAACATCCATGCTTGACAGAACGTTCTGCCCTTCTCAAAAGTGCCGGTGACACGCCTCGTCTTTAACCCCTTCTACTACATCAAGAGGCCGCTGTTCTGTGGGAGACTGCTTTTCAAGTCCAGTGTATGGCATTAGGGTTTGTATAAAGAACGTTTGGGGTTTGCTTGTTGGTCTACACAGTACACTTCATCGTGCTCCTAGGTGTCTTCCTTTACCAGTATCAACTACCTCCTCCTGCTCCAGAGTCTTCTGCTAAGAGATTATATATCATGACGACTAGGCCACTCCTATGTACAGAAGTAATAAAACTGCGCCCCTTTTAGGTGTGCATAGTATATTCCAAAGTAGCCTCAAGCCCTCCCAATAGATGGTGTGTGTGTCTTCTCTTGTAAGGTGTGTTTGCTCCTTATCAGCCAGGAGATGGGATCTATTTCCCCCTCTCTCACAGTCTAGCAACTGTCATGGCAACCCAGGTGAAATTATGGAAGTTTTTGAAGAACCCACGGTCCCTTATCACAGTCCCTTATCTCATTCATTCTCTCGGGGCTTCTTGGAGGCAGCCCTGCCTGTCCTCCCCGAGGATGAGAGGCCTGTGGAGGAGAGTGGTTTCTAGAGAGGCTCCCAGGACAAGCCAACACTATCCTGCCAGACCTGTTAAGTCCCACCCCCTCCACAACAGCTGCAAAGACCCCCATGAAGCTCCCAGGTGCCTGCAGCTACATGAATTTTTCCGGCTTTAAATGTCAATCGGGGCCAACGCAAGTGGGTTCTATTTCTATTACTAATTGAAAGTGGCAAATATTTATGTGTTTATCAATATAGATATTGATATATTTGACACCTGTTGTGAGTGCTATTAGTTTTGGAGGGCTGGCATAGGTAAATGTATTTTGCATTTTAAATCATCACCCTAGAGGCAAGTGTTTGGAATAGAATCACCTAAAACATGCTCTCTAGCTATCTTATACATTTCATAGAAAGAACAGTTATACTATATGATGCCGTTATTCCGTGGCAGAAGAGTCTAGGGACTGTGCTCCTGCTTCAGATGGGTGTACAGCATCACCAGAGTGTTCTTGGAAAGCCATGGGCCTAGAATAACCTGGCCAGTGTTTGGTTTCTCTCTGGAGACTGAGACTTTTGTTTTTATTACATTATCATCATTATTACCACCATCATCACCACCTTCATCACCGTCACCATCATCAGTGGGAGTAGTTGGGGGTAGGCACTCAGATGCCACAACATGTGTGTGGAGGTCAGAAGACAGTTTGCAGGAGTCGGTCCTCTCCTTCCCCTATGTCAGTCCTGGAGATTAGTATAGTGCCTCAACCCATTGAGCTGTCTTACAGGCTCTGAGACTGTATTGCTCCAGGAAAGTTGATAAATGTCATGACTCGGCCACATTAGAAGCCACAGGACAAAGGTAGAGGATGGATACTTGTCCTCATGATGTCATACAAACACTTGTGACTTCACTCTCCACACACCTTTCTTCCATCCCTCCACCCCCTGGTTGAGCCCAAGGTCTCTGGCATGCCTGGCGAGCATCTAGCTCCATCTCCATCCCTACTCCCTTGTTTTTAGAAATCTGTGTGTGTGTGTGTGTGTGTGTGTGTGTGTGTGTGTGTGTGTTAACTCAGAAGAAAGGACACAAATAATCCATGCTCACATAAAATGCTTAAGAACTTTATAAACAATATGTTAATGTCCTTGCTAATGACACAATGGTTGCTTATTGTCTTAACGATGATATATCATATGATACAGGGAATGATCTAAAAATGATACATTATGATGTATCACATTACAGCTCACATTACTAAGATGAAATGTTGATGAGGCTTTGTTGTCTTTATTCTTTGAGGCCTGGTCAGTCCATGTAGTCCAGGCTGGCCTAAGACTCATTGTGTAGCAGAGGTTGGCTGTGAAATTCTGATCCTCCTGCCTCTGTAGTGCTGGGGTTATAGGCATGTGGCACCATGGGTGAAATTAACTAATTCCTTTTTTTTTAAATAGTGTTGAGAGTTAAACCTAGAACCTTGTGCATGCTAGACAAACACTACCACTGAGCTACAGTCCTACCCTAAGAGAAAACTTATTAGTGGCTGGAATTAGTAAAACAGGTTTCAAAGTAAATATATAGTTAAAATACGTGTGTGTATTTTTCCTAGGGAGATGTTTTTCTGCGGAGATGATTGATGGCTCTGAAATAAAACCAACAGGTGATTTGCTTCATGATAAATTTGTACCAATTTGCTGTGGTCACCTAATGAACCACCACGGAATTCTGTGGCTTTTAAACAACCATCCCTTGCTCCCATAGTTCACAAGTCCTATGAGGGCTGGCTGGTTTCAGCTGTGCTCAACTGGGCTCCTCATTGTGAAGCTGAGCATCTACTCTACTCCATGGGCCTCTCATCCTCTTATAGGAGGCAACTAGCCTGACTGTGTTCTTCCCTGGGCTTCCACAAGCCCAAGATGACCGGAAGAAGTAGCACTTCCTCCTGAGCTTGTAATAGGGATGCTGTCACCTCTTGTCATCTTGGCCCAAGTCAGTCACAAGAAGGAGCCTAAAGTCCAGAGACAAAGAAATGCATGCTATTTTTACCAGTGAAAATTCCAAAGGAGGGAATTAACAGAATGAGGATTGAGGAATTGAAGCTAGTCATAAAATCTGTGTGAGAAGAGAAGATACAAGAATTGTCGAAGATGGACAAAAAGATAAATTATGCCAGAGATGGGCAGAAGTACTTGAAGCGACACTGTTATCTGCATATCATTGTATCGGGGGTGGCAAACTATACTTCACCTTGCCCCATCCTTGTAAGACCTGGCTTTGTAACTCATGTTTTATTGAAACACCTGCCATTCCCATCCATTCCCACGTTGCCTGTGTGTGTGTGTGTGTGTGTGTGTGTGTGTGTGTGTGTGGTTGTCGACACAGCAGTGTGTCTACAAACCTCAGATAGAGGTTGCATGACTGCAAAACTGCAGGAATTTACCATGTGCCTGTCTGCAGATAGGGTTTGGGGTTCCCTGTTTTACATGATGCAAGTAAACCGTTTAAGAGAAGCGAGTTGAGCTGTAGCTCCACAGCTCAGGCTGCCCAGTTCCTTTTGGGGCTTTTCTGATATGCTTCGCCTTCTGATTCTGTGTGTTTTTATAAAACAGTTGAAATAAAGAGATAATATGCTCCTGATGCCTGGCTTTTGTTGCAGGCAGCCAACACAAATCACACCTGCGAGCTATAATCCTTCAAAGTTCACAAGTCTTGGCAAATTGCAGAATGCAGAGCACAGATGAGGGAGCTGGTTGCTAATTTTGCTTTTGCTATTAATGTTTTATGGCTGTGAGGGTCATTCATGCTGTTAGACAATAGGGCCATTGTTTCTGTTCTGCTGAAAGACAGTCTGATTGTGTTTTATAGAACACGCCACAGACCCACTCTCTCTGTTTCTAGTGAGCAATGCTACAGTCCTTTGTCTGCCCAAACAGCCTTCCGTCAGCTTTAGGGTTGAGCAGGGGTGATATTCCAGTGCTAATGGGTTAGTATATATTCTGCTTCCTATTTTCCTTTCTTGCTGTGTGTATATATGTATGATGTGTGTGTATATGTAATATATATGTATGTGTGTATGTAAGTAATATGTATGTATGATGTGTGTATTTGTAAGTATTATATATGTATGTATGATGTGTATGCATATGTAAGTATTATGTCTGTATGTACGTATGTATGTATGATGTGTATGTATACATAACTATTATGTATGTATATACATACGTAGGTATATGTATATATGTTTGTATTATTTTGTTGATGCTTTTTTTTAACCTAAAGACTCACATCTGCTATACAAGTGTTCTGCTACTAAACTACATCTCCAGCCCCTCTCCTGAATGAATAAAATCACTTTCTTGTAAGATATTACAACAAAGTTTTAAAAGACAAAAACCAGCCATTGTGTTTTACCACCATATTGACAAATACAACCATTTTATTAAATGGGAGGCCTTTATAGGATTTTAAAACAACAACTTCAATTACTCTGTGGAAAAATGTTTTAGTACAGTATTCCATTAAAAATGTAACATAAAATTGCTAAAGGTACAATGTTGCAAACACATAATAGCAGTGTTTGTACAGGGGTGTGGAACGGAGGCCCCTTGGGACATCTGTGTCCTAGCTTCCAGAACTTGGAATTATCCACCTGGCAGAAAGCATTTTACAGATGTGATAAAGTTAAAAGCCTTGAATGGGGAAAGATGGTTCTAGATTTTCTGGGTGGGTCCACTGAAATCTCGAGGGCCCATTTAAGGGTGAGGCCGGAGGGCTGAAGCCAGAGCACAGTACAAAGAAGGCGGCTCTTGTTTGTGGTTTCAAGATGAAGCAGATGGTGCTTCTACCAGCCAAGAATAAGATGGCCTCTCAATGGTAAGAAGAGCAGGAAACATTAAACAGAATAACTAATTTTTGAAAAATGAGTCATATCCTGGTCCTACCCTGTGACCTTACAGAATGTCAGTCCTGGAGTGAAGGGAAGTAGAGGCACTCCTGAGCAGCTGACCGTGCTCTATGGAGCTGTGGTCTAGGCTGTGGCAGTCAGAGGCTTCAGGCTCCTGGTCTACTGGGCTGTGTGTGTATGGGAAGAATCATCACGACTCAGTGAACTCTCTGAGGTTACATGATGGGGAGCTGGGAGAACCCATGGATGGGATTCCAGAATTGCACAGCCAGTTAGTTCTTCTCATTCCTCTTCACAAGTAACATGACTCTGGAAGTTTTTCATTTTACTTATCCAAAACCTAGGTTTTGGTGTTATTTGTTTTGTGGGTTTTTTGTTTGTTTGTTTGTTTGCTTGTTGTTGCCTAACAAAATGGGGCTCATGTTGGAAAGCCCTTATGGCAGGGCTATAAGGCTCCTTACTGCCCATGGCCCAAGGCCTCATGCCAGGTCCGTAAGTACTGCAGTCCCTGGCTTAGCTGGCTAGATCACAGCCAAAATCCTCTTATTAAGCCACAGAATAAGGCACTGATTACACTGCCCCAATGTGCAGGCTAATCAAGTGTACTTGGTAATGTAGCTGACTCACTCCGGATCTGTTCCCCAGCCCCTCTGCCATCTTTATCTGCCCTTGCAGGATGTGCAGCATTCAGGGAGGAGACCCGAGTCAGGGAGGACATAAACGCCTTCTCTCACTGTGAACCGAATAGTGAATCGCACACTCTTGGCTTTGGGTTGTCTATATAATACACCATTGACAGTTCTTGGAAAGTCGGCGATTTGGTTTGGCTTCAGTCCCAAGTTCAGTTTCCTCTGATTGCTTGCCGCATAATGTATCCTGGCTGGAATCCTTGCTGTCTTGGGGTTCATCAAGGAAAGATTTTGAATCATCAGAATGGAGATAGATGTCAGCTGCGTTTCCCACTGAAGTGGGAAAAAAAACCTGACAAAAGCAACCTGCATTTACTTTGGCTCATAGTTCAAGGGTGCAGGCCGTGATGATTGAGAAGGCTTTACATCAGGCTGGCGTTTGGCATCCACAGTCAGGAAGCACAGGGAGATGAATTCTGGTGCTCGACTCACTCTACAACACCCCCCCCCCTTTTTAAGTAGTTCACAGTCCCAACCTATGGGCCAGTGCCACCCATGCTTAAGGGCCTCACACCCCGAGTTAACCTAATCCAGAGACTCCCTCACATCCATGCTCAGATGATTGTTTCCTGGATGCTTTTCGATTCTGTCAAGTTGGCAGACAGTATATCATAAGATATAACCCAGTATACATGCTGTTATCTTTTTTCTCTTTTTGGCTTTTCAAGACAGGGTTTCTCTGTAGCTTTGGAGCCTGTCCTGAAACTCACTCTGTAGACTAGGCTGGTCTTGAACTCACAGAGATCCCCCTGCCCCTGCCTCCTAAGTGCTGGGATTCAAGGCGTGTGCCACCACTGCCCAGCTGTATGTTGTTTTGTTTTGTTTTTTCAGTCATGGCCATCCATTGATCCAAGCAATGGAAAGAGAAATTAAACACATGAATAAAATGGCAGAAAACACTGTATCTGAAATGCTTAGGGCCATATTCACCAGACATTTTGTAGTCTTTTCTTATACTTTTTTATCTGGTCATTCCTGATGTTATTATAAAGCTAGAGGGGGCACTCTCGTGGGGGACATTGGTGGATTCCATGACAGGTCAAGGTGACCAAGGTGGGAGATAAACACACCAGGCTGACAGAGCTTAAGTGAGAAGATTTTTAGAGAAGGGGGAAATAAAACAGGAAAGAAGTAAAGAGACAGAGACATAGAGAGAGGTAGAAGAGAAGAGGGAGACAAGAAAAGTCCTGTCTGCCCCAGAGGGACAGAGGGGAAGAGAAAGAGCGAGAGCCAGAAAAGAGCAAAAGTGGGCGGGGTCTTTCTTTTAAAGGGGTCCTTTGGACCTGCGTGTAGACTGGTACTCGTGGAACCCTGGGCTGACCAGGGTACTGCCTGAGCGCATTCTGCCAGCTGACAGGGGCAGGCCAGCGTAATGCCCCTCTGAAGTGTGAAAGGCTTGGAACAGGTTTGTGGCTTAGCTTATCATTGCTCACTCTGTGTTTTAATGAAGAGGTTCAGAAATGACAAGTCTTACAGACACTGGGTCGATGTGGATGGTAGGATGAATTCACCAGAAGTTTGCAAGGTACCCTCCGAACAGGCAAACTGAAGATACTGGGACAGCGGGGACATAGCAGCTAGCATCTGTTTCCTTTCAGCTGTAGAGATGGCTGGGTATAAAAACCAAAACACAAAGTTTGCAATTGGTTGCCTCGTTCACAGCTCTGTTTGGCTCTCAGGTTCCGTCAGGGTGAAAATTGATGTTTGCGTAGCATCCTCCTTCTGTTGCCTACTCCTGAACAGTGGAAGGAGGTACAGGCTCCAGCCAAAGGTCAGCTGCATGGTGTTCATGCATGGGCAAAGGACTCTGTTACACACCTGATGACATTCTCAGCTCAAGCCAGGCTAGACAATCCAGGGACTTCTTCTTTGCCACCTTGTGTTCAGGGATGATAATATTGGGACAAGTGGTGGAGAACTCTTTGTGATCTGCCATTCCTTAGCAATGGAAGAAATGGTCACCTCCCACACCTCCAGGCCCTCCTGAGTCCCAAAGGCACCTCCTTCGTTGATATAGGCCTTTGCAGACTATTAGGGTCTTTTCAGGGGCGTTCATGGCTCCAATATTTTTCTAACTCCTCTTCATATAAAAAATTATGTGATCAAGTGGTCACAAGAAAGCCTACAGTACAGAAGGTTCACATGATGAAGAAGCCAGGCAGTGAGCCTGCATGCTGTATGTGCAGTAGAGACTGGTATGAGGCCCAGTGAACTGTAGTCCTTTAGGTCCTAAGCCATGAAGACATCCCTTTAAGGTTCTCTTTAGGACAACATTAGTTCAGCCCTAAAGAGTGTGTAAAACAAGCCTTGGTCCTAGGTGAGTTCCAGCTCAATTGAATCCACATCTTGCAAGTGATCCATGCTGGGTTAGAGTTCCTCGGTGACCAGGGTGGAGGGTCCCCATGTTAGCCTCAAGCATCTCCATTCACCTATGTAGAACCAAAGCCTCTTGTCATGGCTAGTATCAACAAACAGGGAGAAATGTCCTCTGTCGGCTCCTGGCATGGCTCACTAGTCTATGGTGTTTCCGGTGTATAGACCTGACCCAGGTATTTCTGAAGCTTTCCATCTATGGAAGCAGCAGCAAAGCCTGAACTTCCCACATGTTCATTGCCTTTCCACACCCATGCCATCATCAACTGTCCTCAGCCTTTGACATGCTCCCCTGATCAGATGGATGCCAGACAACACCAGTATCTGTAAGTCCTTGGAGCAAGCAGGACTCAGAACAGTTATTTCCCCCTAAAGGTGTCTTCATTCCTTATCTTAGACCTCACAGACTGGAGCCCATACTTCCCATAGTGTGGAGTGTGATTTCCCTGCAGATGATCTGTGAATAGGTCTCAGGTCAAGTGCTCAGCAACAGAGCATGCAGCCAGCACCCAGAGCCTTCCATGGATTCCCTCAGAACTGTGGGGACTCCTGTGTAGGCCCTAGCTACTTCCTTCTAGAGCACCATATTCCACTACTGAGCTCACTGGGGTGAATTTCCAAGAGGGGAACTGCACTTGGCTTTGCCTCTGGGGCTGTTTTCCTCCCAGAGTGACTCACATCTGATAAGAGCCTCTGGTCCCATGGTTCTCTCTACCAGCTTTGCTTAGGAGGGATTAATTGAGTCACTAGAGGATTTTAAAAGTTACACAATAACTCATCTTTTGGGTGGTTGCAGCTCATCAGGCTTTTACTATTGGTTTTTGCCTAATACCATTGACTCATATTTTTCTAAGTTTTGGCTTATCTTTGGTTTTGTTTTTTGTTTGTTTGTTTGTTTGTTTGTTTTTTGAGGAGGGGCCGGTAGCATTGTTTGTTTGTTCATTTTTGGATAATAGACTCTTGAAGCACAGCCTGGTCTTGAACTTGCTATGTTTAGCCAATGATGACTTTGAACTTGTGATCTTCCTGACTCCACCTCCTGAGTGATGAGATTACAAGTGTGTACGACCATAACACTGAGTTGCACACTAGACAAAGCTATAAGCCCAACCCTTGTCATCTTTTTTTAGTTTGACTGCAGATTTACTATCTGTCTCGGTTACAGTTACTTTTGCTGTGAGGAAACACGAGCTACTGAAGCAGCTTGGAGTGGAAAGGGCTTACACTTCCACATCACCAATCACCATCAAAAACAGTCAAGACAGGAACTCAGGAACTCTAACAGGGCAGGAACCTGGTGACAGGAGCTGATACAGAAGTCATGGAGGGATGCTGCTTACTGACTTGCTCCTCATGGCTTGCTGTACCTTTCTTATGGAACAGAACCTGTTCTGTTCCTGAGGATGACACCTAAGGCTGTCCTCTACTCTCCACATGTGTTCCTGCACATATCATATCACACACACACACACACACACACACACACACACACGAGCCAGAGGCACTTTCTGAAAACTATCATAGTGGGCTGCTGAGATGGCTCAGTAGATAGGCATTTGCATGCAGACCTGGTGGTCCTCAGTCAACCTCTAGATCCCTTGAGATGTCAGGAAAGAACCAACTCCCAAGAGTTTTCTTTGACCTTGGTGTTGTTGCCATAACACATGTACACACAATAACTAAATAAAATAAATAAAAAACGGCATAGGATTGATTGGGACTTTCCCAGCCACTCCTCTTCATCGGGATGACTCTTCCTGGCTTTCCTATGAGGAAATGCATTGCCTCTGTGCCCAGTTTCATACCAGGCAAGATGGGCCCTCTTTTTTCCTTAGGGCAGCAGCGTGTGGCTTCGATCCCTTGTACATCCCCAAGGCTCAACATTTACCTCTTCTGGACCCAGTGGTTGCTTCATGATAATTTTCAAGGCTGTGTGTCTTGAAACAAATCACATCCAAGACATGTTAATTACTTGGCTTATAATTAATTCTTCATTTGGCCAAGGGAGCAAGGACTGTCTTTGAAATGGGCCTCCTGCTTGTTTTCGTGACTTACAGGCCAGTGCTGACCACCAGTTTTCCCTTCTCAGGCTTTAGTCACAAACATCCATAAAAGACCCTGGAGGCCATTGCAGCAGCCCAGCAGCCTCTCTTTCTCTTGGTGACTTGGGAAGGGTGAGGGGCAGGATGTTTTCTTCCCTGCAGAGGACTTAGTTCCTAGGTAGAGGCTGCTGGAAATAACAGTGGGGATATGCCATCTTCTGGAGCTTAATTGTGTGATGGTAGCTGGGCTCTGTGGGGCAGGAGCTGCCCTTGCTTCCCTAAGCTGTGACCACCTACCGGGCACAGCTTTGGGGAATAGGCTTCCAGCATTCAGCCTGTTGGGCTGCCATTTAGAGGAAATGTGACAGTCATGACTATCTTAGATGCCTGACCCTTTTGGAAGTGATAAGGATTGAGTACACTGACCGGAGTCGCTCTCTGTCTGAGGGCAGGCTGACCAGGGTTTCGTGTTGGGGACCACATTTCATGTGTGCCCTTGGATGGAGACTGCAGTAGACTTGTTCTGAAGAGGCAAAGTCAGGGTCTCTGGCACCAGAGGAAGATTCCACTGTCTATCTTTGGCGTACACAAGGAAGTCAGCTTCTTGGCCCGAGGATGTCTCACTTCCTCTTAGATTTGGGGTTTGAGTTTTAAAAGTCACAGTGCATCTGACCAGCACACTTCTAAACAGAGAACTGGACAAGAGCCCTTGATGGCCACACCTTTCCATCCCTGATGGACACATGGGTACGTTGCAGAATTGCTTAAGATGGGCATAGGTCCTGTGATGTTCATTTTGGTCCCCCAAAGAAATGTAATCTGAACATACTTTATCTTTGGTGAAAGCAACCCCATCATTTATCCATACCAATAGTCTACTCTACAAAGATATCATGGGCTCAATTGGTTGATAAACACCCAGTGGGCCTGCCCGGGACGTCATATGAATTAGTGTCTCCAATCATCCCCACACTATGAGGCTGCTTCTCCATCTGCTTTCCTACATAACGACTAATGAGTGTGGGTTTGCAAAGGAACAAGCAGGATCATGCTTGCAGTGTGATTTGGGGTTTGTCCTTTACCAGAAGCTCTGGGTCATTTTACATGTTTCATATTTTGCCAGATGGAGAAAGCTCACCAAGGATGAGGCCCCTACTTAAACATCCTTGAGTATATATGGGTCATCTGTTGATCCAGGTCCATCAGGTCAGGGCTCTTAATTCAGGCCAGCACATGGCAGGAAGAGAAATACCTTGGTGCCTTGAATGGCTGTAAAATACCCTGGCAGGGAAGTATCTTATTTTTTTTTAACACCTTTATTTATGTGTATGCATCTGGGCCAGCATGAGTTCATTTTGTGTGTGTGTGCACCACATGTGTACAGGTGCCTGTGGAGGCTAGAAGGGAGAGTTGGATCACCTGAAATCGAAGTGACATGTAGGTGTGAGCTACCTGGTGTGGGACTGAGAACCAAACCCAGCCCTCTATAGGAGTAGTGCGTGCTTCTAACCCCAAGCCATCTCTCCAGCCCCTGGCACAGCTTTGTCTTGAGCCCCGCCTCATCCTAGAGTCAGATGCACACAAGCTGTCTCTGCTGGAGGGTGTCCCCACCAGATCTTGCACTGGCTCAGCTCTTTGAAGCTAGCTCTGTCATCAGCGCAGCCAGCAGATAGCATGGCTCTTGAGGGAAATCTTCAAGACACCTGAGCTGCAGAGACCTTTTCTCCATGACTGTCACCTCCATCTCATTTGCTCCCCTTCTTTTCTCCCAGTTTTGGTGGGGACTCACCACCTTCTGGTCCCTGTCTCTGTTGTCTCGCTAACAAGAAAAATAACATCACTGAAATCGTGAAACCATGGAGGTTTTTGTTGTTGATTTAGAACATTCCATAAAAAGGAGGTACACAGCTGTGGAGCTGTTCACTTATGTCATACCTCCTCAAATGCCCGTGTTTGAACTAAGGGTGAAGCATTGTGCCAAAAGAGTGTCTTGCCTAAACCACATTGTAACCAGCATTTCTTTCCCTTCCATCCTGACTAACCTTACCCTGGTTATTAACTGAATTAATTGCTTGCCTGGACTTCCTGTGGCTGTTGGCTGCTGCCCTCTGATATTTGCATGCTAGTGGTTTCTAGTTGGTAACTTGGGCTTTGAATACTGGCCTTTCTTTTTATCGAATGTTTCCCCACTTCGGCCTCCCCCGCATTGCTTGCCATCCTCTCAGCCACCAGCCGGTCACAGCACTGGGTGGCAATGCTTCAGCTGTGCCGATGCGGAGATGCCTCTTAAAAGCTATGCGAGACACACAAACTGTCTACCTGAGCTCAGACATTTCTTCCAGATGAGTCCTCTGCTCGACAGGCAGGCCTCATTTAGCAAGGAACCATAGAGAGGCATACAAGATCAGAAAGCAGAATCCACAATAAAAGGCTTTATGAGGTTGTAGCACATATTAAATCATGCACTCAAAGAAGGAGAATGCAAATTAAAATATCTGAAACATGATTAGCCCACTGTAAACACAGTTAGCCTCGGAGTCAGAAGCCCTGCTGTTGAAGCCTGGCTTCTCCACTTCCTGATTCCATCTTGGGCCTCTTGTATCTTCCCTCGGGGCTGTGGAATGGGGTTGCTCTGCTGTTGATGTCACTGTCACCACCAGTGACAGCAGTAGCAGCTATAAATGGTTGTGGTTATTGCTATTATTATCACTGTTATTAGTAGCCCGGGCTACTGAGACAGGTTCCATCTGTTCTTCCCCCATGGGAATCACAGTTTCCTGCAGAGGACCCTGTGGGGTTTCCTGTGGATGCCTGGGATGGATTCAGGGAGAGAGTGTGATTGCCCAGTTCCTGTCAGATCTTCCAGCTCCTGTGAAAGTTAGACTGGTCTCCCCTTAGGCCAGGCCCTGGGCTGCATGCTAGATCCATGGAGGTAAAGAACCTGATCTCAACCTCCAAAACCCTGCAGTGAACCAAACAACCCTTAACTCTCTCCTTGCAGTTCACCCCCCAGGTAATTATCAGAATTTCTGTGCTGCCAATTTCAAGAATCCAGGCTCAGCAAGGCCCCTCAGCTTCTGAGATGTTGATATCACAATTTAATATGCAGGCAGGTACAGAGGACTTTGGCTTACTCAAGATCAGAGGTGGCAAAAAGCTACAGTATTCTCAAATTACCCTACCTATACCCACCTTTCCCTGTGTGTATGTGTTCATGTTGTACACATATGTGTACAGTGTGTATACAGGAATGTTCACATACATATGAGGGTGAGAGAGAGAGAGGATACATGTGTGCGAGTGTGTACATGTGTGTGCAGGTGTCTGTGCCAGACGAGGGTCTCAGGTTTCCTCCACCAGACTCACTACCCTTTTGAGGCAGACTCAGATTTTCTTAACTATCCTTTAAGACAGCAAGCTGCTGTCATTCTCCAGTCCTTGCTCTACTCAGAATTGGGATTCCACAAACACATGGAATGCCTGGCTTGTTGTGCAGGTGCTGACATCCAAACTCCAGTCTGGAAGATGGTGCAGAAAGTATTGTTTGCGCCTACACCCACCTCTCTTACGTGTGCTCTGAGGATCGAACTCAGGTCCTCATGTTTGCGCATCAAGCACTTTATCAACTAAGCCATTTCCTGCTCCCTCTTTTGAGGACTATAGTTGGTCAAAGCTTTCTCAACCATGGCAGGTTTTTATTGCAGCCTATGGAGAAAATGATTGAAAGCCATTAACTATCATGACCTTGCAGGTAAGAATCACTGAGGAGGAAAAGCAGTTTGAAGCAAACTCTAAGCTCGTGGATCTGTTGCCACAAGGGTGGGTCTTAGCAGCTAGTGTTAAGGGACAGAATTATTAAGCACCAACTCACCCTCTCATCTCTTCAGATCTGGAGTTGATATTAAATAATAACATGTGAAGGAGCACTTAAAAATTAGCATCCCTGGAAAGACTAGGTGCAGATAACTTTTCTCTGTGATATCATTTGCTCATCATGTGAAATGTCATGAATCTTATAACACAATAATGATGAAGTATGTGAGTGTGTGTGTGTGTGTGTGTGAGAGAGAGAGAGAGACAGGTATAGACATTTCCCAAGCCCAGTGGAAGTGCCCCTCCCACCTACTTCTGAAGTTCATGGTTTTTTCCTAAGTTGAGCCCTGAATGCCTCCTCTGCATCTTCTCCATGCAGCCAGTGAAAATCCAGATCCAGCCCTTGCTGGTAATGTATGAGCGTGCATAATCTACACCTATAACCAGGGTAAAGAGTGTGGTCTGGAATCTCATTGCTTACACTCACACTTGTGAATCTTTCCAAGTTGCTTAATCGCCCAGAGCCTTAGTTTCATGGTCTTGACAATGGAGGCCTTGCTAATCCCTGGGTGGGCTGGTGGATAGATTAGGAGTAAACCTAAAGCACCTGAGGAGCTCGCCAGCAGATAGTCAGAGGTGGCCATTTTCATCTTTGCTTTGTTTGTGTACTGGTGGCAGGCCTGTCTGAACACATGAGACTTCAGCATGGCTTTCCTAGGTGGAAGCCAAGTGGGGTGAGGGGATATATATATATATATATATATATATATGCCTTTAGCCAGGAAAGCAAAGTGTCTGGACTTGAGGGCATTTCCAGGAAGGCCCAGCATGCCCTTTTACAGAGACTACACTCTCTCTAGAGCCAAGACCTTCATCCCTACACAGTCACATCAGTTAAACTCCTTGTATCACCCAAGCTGTCATGAGTCTACCTACTTCTGACCTCTTCAGCCTGTGTCTATTCACAAGCAAATGTACTAAAATTGTTTACGAGGCTGCCTACCATCCATCATTGTGTTTCTTCCTTGCCTCTTCAAACTTTCACTGTTGTTTGGGTTGTTTTGTTTTACATCTCCTCCGTCCTCATTTCCTGTTTGTTTTGGTTGTTCCAACTTTATTACCTTCTTGAAAGCAACTGCCCCCAGTGGTGTGTATATGTCTGTAAATACGAGCTCAGGCGGGAATCTCTTTCTGTTCTGACTAAGGGAACAAATGATTCAACAAGGAACCAAATGATTCTTCCAGCCAGTCAGTCCCCTTTTGAAGGCTGTGACTTTGATGAGTTCCTTGAGGAGTCCTGTCTTAATGAGAACCAAAGGAAGATTTTTGCATCAGGGAACCACACTGTGGGTTGTTCTTTCAGGGAAAGCCAGAGCCTCCTAGCCCTGGGTGCAGCCGTTCAGACCTGGCTCTAGGTGGCACCAATTAAGGGAGAGTGAAATGCAGAAAACAGTTTTTGAAAAGGTCACTGCACTTAGGAATAGAAATGTGCATTTCTCCTGTAAGTGGGGAAGGAAGGTGCTCGAGAATAGTTTAGAAAATCACATGATCAATTTAAACAGGTAATCCCCCCATCTCTCTGAGAAAACCAGCTTGCTTCTCTCCTTCCGCCGGGGTGTCTGCAAGCTGGTTTGCGGCCAGGAAGACAAAGTTCTTCTCTCCTGGGAACTCCAGGCCAGGAAACTTTTGGAAGTATCTGTGGCAGCTTGAATGCTGCTATTTAAGACCTGATGAAGAGGCAGCTTGGAGAAAAACCTCAAAAATAAATACTCTGATTCATCATTGTTGTTCAGGCTTTCCAGCCATCAGAGCCAGCACAGGGCTCCGGAGACAAAGGGTAACATTCACCAGGAGCTGTTCAGCCCAGTCAGGAGTCCTGGTGGTGCTGAGGGGGCGGACAGGATGGGAGCTTTCTGCAAAACCTGGTTCCTGCTGGGTGCAGCAAGGACAGGACAAGACAGCCATGCTGCTAGGTGTTTTGCTCAGTGGAGGAGGAATGAATCAGCCAAAGATGCAGGTCCTCTCAGAACAGTGGAATGTGTTTTAATAGCCCTGGATTGTGGATTGGGTGGCTGGCAACAGTTGAGTGGGGCTTCCTCCAGCAGCTGATGCCAAGGCGGTCTGCAGCTCTGTAGCAGCCTAGTACAAAGCTAGCAGGACTGGAAAGCAGATGTCTGGAATTTGCAGACAGTTAACAATATGAAACGGAGCTGGACCTAGAGTCTCAGACCTTATGTGGACCTCCAGCTCTCTCTCTCTCTCTCTCTCTCTCTCTCTCTCTCTCTCTCTCTCTCTCTCTCGGAGTGGAGATTGCCTGTGATCCACATGACGTGTATGCGGTCACAAGCCAATGCCCTTAATGGTTTCACCTCTAGACCTGATACTTATTGGCAATGGTGCATTTATTTCTCTACCCTTGCTGAACCTCTTTTTCCTGATTAAGAAAAAGCCCAGCCACCACTGTGTTGAGTAACCACATGGACAAGGTGTCTGTGGGACCCCTAGGAAGGTAAGGGGCAGCTATTCTGGTTTGTCCCCACTTGAGTCTGGTGGCCATTGCAAAGCTGGTTACAGGACATGGAAAGATCTTGGGAGAGAATCTGCAATGACTGCCATCTTCACAGTGGCCCAAGTAAGAAAGTTTGATGAAGAAATATGCAGAGAGGGGCTTCTAAAGATAGATGTTCACCGGTTGTGTGTCGTTTTCCCACAGTTGAGATAGCAGCCAGCTGCAGATTGCATTCAGGGAGGTTTGTGGCATGCACTCCTTCAGCTCCCTACTCTAGGCCCATCTCTGGCCTTCTTAGACAGAATTTCTGTTGTACCAATAGCTTCATGGGGTGTGGCCCCTCTTAATATTGTTTCCTCCAAGGCTTGTACTGACTTTTAAAACCAAGAGCCCTTGGCTGGAGTCCAAAGCTAGTTTTCCCTTCTAGCTCTGGATATGAAAGAAAAACCTACTTCCCACCATAACAGCTGACAGTTACAGCTCAGTGAAGGGATTGCCGGGCAACACAGGGCTTTGTTCCCAGGCTGCTTCTCATTGCATTGGATCTGTATAGCAGCCACTCTGAAAGCCACCGAAGAGCTTCTTAAGTGACTGTGGTGTGCCAAAGACTTAAGTTAAAACACTGCTTCTTGGTGTCACATATACAGATTTGTGTCCTGGAGGTTGAAGAATGCCATGAGCCATATAAAATGCACAGTGACATTGTTTTGAATGGGATATCTCTCTAAGATTCTTCTCGATTATCATGTAGAGGCCAGAGTCCTAAGCTTAGATAAGCCTCTAATATGTTCCCAGGCTCCACAGCAGATTTCCATAGATAGTTTGACCACATTTGTTCTATGTGCAGTTGATGATAAGCCACAGGGTGGAATCCCACAGCAGGGGCTTGGTGTCAGGCATTCACAGAGGCACTGAGCTCATGCTGCAGTTACTATGGCTCTATATAAAGCCACAGGGGGGAAAAGTTTTGTACGTCATGCTCTTAAAACTTACTAGCTAACATTTAAGGAGTTTGTATAGAGTAGGCTACACCCAAACATTTTCCCCTAACCTCAAACTTATTACAGATAGCCATGAGGAAGTGTTCTGTGTAAGACAATGTTAAAAATGGGATGTTCTTTGCTTTTCTCTTTGCCTAGGATTTCCATGATGTGGTTTGTAGCTCATTTCCTTGGGTTATGTTTAATAGCATCATCCTGCAGAAGCTTAGGGTGGGCTTCTTTGGATGTACAGTGGTGGAATATGGCCTGGGGCTTTTCCTAGACATGGAGGAGAGACAGGCAGATGGAGCACCATGGGCAAAATCAGGAAGTCTCACATGGGGGTACCAAAAGCAGTCGCCCTTTGCATGATAATGCTTCAATCAAAGACAAACTCTGTGTGTGCTCTGTGTGTGTGTGGGGGGCTATCACTGTTTTGGGATAATGCTATGTAAACAAATGAACAAATGTGTTTAGCCAACCCTACTATATAAAGTTTGACATGCATCTAAAATTGCATTGTGATAAACAGATGTGGGGTTGTTGATTTCTGTATATACTGTACTTACTGTTATTTTAGAATACAAGGCTGCCATATATATATGTATATACATACATATATATAGTGTGTATGTATATATATAATATATATACACACATACATATATACTTATATAAGCATGTTTGTATATGTATGCACCTCACATTTACGGCATTTGATAGACACATTTACTCTTGTTACAAATTCAATCTAGCATTGTTCCATTCATTCTAGATTAGGAGAAATAGGCTTCACAATACAGTCAATGTTTGTAGTAGGCTATACCATGTAGGTTTGTGTAAGTGTGCTCTGTGGTGTTTGTGCAAAGAGAAATCATCCAAGATGCACTTCTTAGAGCCCACACTATTATCATGGAGGCGATAGCAGGGAGGGATTACTCCTTCCCAAAGACATCCTGGAAAACACATCAGTGATGAAGGACCCATATACAAGACACTTGGATCAAGAGATACTAATGGGCCAAGAGGGGCACATAGAACATTCTGGGTAGGTGCCATACTAGATGGAAAGTGTAATGAATTTAGAAGAATTCCACTGAAGAGGCGTGTTAGGAGCCCAAAGGCTGAAAGATAAGTGGATTGCTGGGATTTGATTCATGTAGCCTTAAGTGTTTGTTTCCCTTGAAAACCTATCATCATTCCATTAAGTAATGAGTACATATATCTTGCTTTATTGGGTTAAACTTACACTGAGGTTGACAGATCATTTCTACTGCTTGTGCCTAGCAGTTTAAAGATTGGTTACGTATCTTTGAGATAGGTCTTACATAGCCTTGCACCCCTTATGCACCTTCTTATCCTCCTATAGCTACCTTCGTGTGCTGGATCACAGGTGTGAGCCAGCACAACCAGTGCATGCTAGATAAGCAAGCCTCTCGTCAGCTAAGCTACATTCCCCCTGTCCCTCCAGGGTAGGATCCGATAATCTACAAGGTGTCCTCAAATAACTTAGTGTGTTTGCAAAATGTTATAGTCAGAAATCCCTGGGTATTTCAGTTAATGAGTCAATGATTATTTCATCTATGATCATCTAATGTGGAATTGTGCTGCTTATTTATAAACAACTACCAAACCTACATACGTCTATAATTTCTATTCTAGTTTGTAGACAGGGGTGATGGTGGAGGGATGTTGAATACAGTTTGCCTGATTTACAGCCCCACACATTATGGATTTTGCCCAATACATGATCATCTGCTTGTTCCTTTCCTATGATGACAGCTGTCTGCACAGCAAATGGAGCTTAACATATTTATATAAAATATAATTTGGGGAGAGTTTCCTTATAGCATAGTTGGAGATTACTAATTGAATCTTGAGTAGGATGCCCGTGCTTTCTGGCTTCCTGGCAAGTTTCAAATGCCATGTGGCTCTCCTCTCCTGCCTTTCATTAAGAAGCCTCTCGTTTTTTTATTTATATGATGGGAGACAGCAAGATACCAAGCATATGTTACTGTGAGAGAAGGCTTCTGAGGGTATTAAGTCCTCTTTCCCATTTTGACTAAAGGAAGTTCCTGTGAGTTTTCACTTAGCTACTGCTGTTAATGTGAGGCAGCAAGACAATCAGTCAGGCTGGGGAAATGCTGGACACTGGGCAAGCACTGAAGCCCATGCTCCCTCCACCTATGCTAAACAAAGCCATCTCCTGAAGCAGCCCGCTTAAAAGTCTGCAGAAAATGGGAGAGAACTTCGGTAGGCTCACGGATCACGCAGAAAGAGGCTGTTTGGGGCCGCTTGGTGCAGGAACAAGTGCCCTATGCAATAGCTCACAAGCCCATTGCCATGGATAGAAATAGCATGGAGGAGAGGTGTAAGTGTAATGGTTTTAGTCTGTTGTGAACACGAGGCACTTACAATACATTTTAAAAGTGTTGGTACACTCACTGGTTTTTGTTTGTTTTGTTTTAAGAAACTAAAAATAAGCCTTAGTACATAAAAGGGAAATATCCAATTATCTAGAAAACGCTGCTGTCCCCTTACATCAGGACTTGCCTAAAACTCTGTCGCAACACTTTCTGTCTCCTTTATTCAAAGAAATAATTTCAAATGTATTTTTATGTAAATTACCATAACTGCCTATGATGTTTTCTCTGCTTTCAGATGAGGAAATGATAAATAACTTCCCCAAGGTTACATAATATCAAACAATCTGATATTTATCAATGGCCAAACTTCTTTTTTTTCCAGTGCTAATCTGATGTTGGAAGATTTTTTTTCTCTCTTGAGTCTTTTAGAAATGTTATTTCTACTTGTCAGTACTCAACGGGTTATATATAATTTATCTACATGCCATATGCCTTTAAATTCACAAAAGAACATTTCCATCTTGCGTTACCTTGTGTGTGTGTTTAATTCCAACATCTTACTGTACTTATCTTCATGCAGTTGGCCAGTGTTTCTGTCTATTGCTGGGTAACCAGAGCTAAAACATAGGAAAAACTAATGAGGGAAAAAAAAAAGGCTGATCCATCTAAGCTGCCACCTCTGTCAACTTGCTTTCTGTTGCTGGCTATGCTATATTTACTTTTTTCTCCCCTAAGGAAAGATGTCAATCAGTTTTACAAGCACAGGTCCAAATAGAGGAGAACATTTTAAAATTCTGATCACTTTAGAATCTGCTCACAACAGAGTATGTCCTGCAGAAAACAGATATTCCACAAATGCTGGTAGAAATATATTTTAAAAAAAGTAATATCTAATGTGGTTGAAAAATAACTATATGCACCTTACCAGAGTATGGAAGGAGAACCTGATTTCACAAAATGATAACTCGATTTTGCTCTAGCTTATACCCATATAGCCATTCAGGCTCCTTTTTTAATTAGTGTCAATGTGATATGCCATTCCCTCATCCTTCTAGCACATCTGTGTGATTAAATTTAAAATGGGCTTCTATGTGACAAAGAGTTTGAGCCCCCCCTTTTTTAATCTGCTATGACATCTTTACCAATTTCATTGGAAGATCTTATGCCATTTATATGTAATGGAATTAGTACTAATTTACCTGTGATTGGATTCATACTTACTGTCCACTGTCATCCTTGCACTTACACCCAGTTCTTTTGTCCCTGCCTCCTTTTGGGGATCATTCCATATCTTTAATTACTCCATTTTATCTTCCTGACTGGTTTAATGGCTATATTGCTTTCAGGGGTTACTATAACAAATGACCACAGTATGTCTTAAAACAGGTATTTACTTACACACAGTTCTGTAGCCAAGAAACCCAGCATGAAGGTATTGGCAGGGTCAGGCTCCCCTAAAGACTCCAGATAAAGATCTTTTCATGCATTTTTCTTAGCTCAGTTCATTACCAGCAACCCTTGGGGTCCCTTGGTTTGTAGCTACATCGCCTCACTTTCTGCCTCTGTCCCAATTACCGTGTGTGTGTGTGTGTGTGTGTGTGTGTGTGTGTGTGTGTGTCTGTCTGTCTGTCTGTCTGTCTGTCTGTCTGTCTGTCTCCTGCAGATCCACCTCTCCCTATGAAAATGGCAGAGTCTGGATTGAGGGGCCACCAAACCCTGTGTAATCTTATCTTAGTTGATCTGTAGGAACTCTGTTTTCAAATAAAGTCACAGTCCATTTGACTTGTAATGAGGACTTTAATTAGCTTTTGGAAGAACACTCTTCAGCCATACATACATTCACACACATACATACATATTTATGACCACTCTAAGGTTTATAGTATAATCCTCTAAGCAATCCCAGTGTACTGTCAATAACATTGTGCCACATCTTCTATAATGTCAGGATCTCATATCTTCTCCCACATCTGTCTCCTCTTCTGAATTTGACACTGGGCTAGGTCCCTATTATTTCTTGACTTCTATTTATTTTCTTTTAAAAGATTTATTTATTTATTGTGCATACAGTGTTTTGTCTGCGTGTATGCCTGCATGCCAGAAGAGGGCACTAGGTCTCATTAGAGATGTCCGTGACCCACCATGTGGTTGCTGGGAATTGAACTCAGGACCTCTGGAGAGCAGCTGGTGATTTTAACCTTTGAGCCATCCCTCCAGCCCCTTGCCTTCTATTGTTAAGAACTTAAGTTTGATCGGTTCACTGAGACATCGGAAGCTGCTGTCATTTCTTCCTGGGGTCCATGTCACATGTGACACCCCTGCATGTCTTGCTCACATGAGTCTTGAGGGAGCTCACTTCATCTTTATTCCCCTTTTGAAACACAACCGAATCCTGCCTTCTTTGCATCCTCTAGTAGAGTACACTCTGGCCTGTGTGCCCCACTGTGAATAAGCCCCTGCCCAAGCCTAGCCTCTGTTCCTGGCCACTGGATAATCCATGTGTCATCTCCCTCCCCAGAGGATACAGGGGCCGTTGAAGAGCTCTCTCAATAGTCTGCAATCATAGCCCCTGCTCATTCGGTGCCCACTAAATAAAGCTATCAGTGACTTGAGAGGCGATTCCTATTCACTAAGAGTCATGTACAGGTGGCTGAGTGTTCCCTTACTGGGTGCTGTAATTGCTTCTGTCTAGCCTAAAGAAGTCCTTATTCCTTTCAGTGTTAACTTTGAAGGTACTTGGAAGCTAAGAATAATTTAGATCATTTCAAATAGTAACAGATGGATGTGATTGTAGTCTCCTGTACCTAATAAATGTGGTTTCCACGTGAATGTTGGAAATAAGAAACCATTAATGCCAAAAGTTTGACTATTTACTTTAATTACAATGATTTAATTACAATAATTGTTTGTGACCAAAGAAATCTGTTGTTGGTATTTCATTCTGCTACATTAAAGCACTTCAAACACAAAAATGAGGGAGACATTGTGCAGATACTTTTGACTAGAAACACTAGAATGTTAAAGACATTTTGTAGCTTGTTAGAACTTTGAAGACACATTGCTACTGTTTTCTTAGGATATCCCACAACTCCCAAGTCATTCTTTAAACATGGCTTAATTTTTTTTTTTAATCTGATTGGGAAACCAAACCAAGTCCAGCTATAATGGTGGGCCCATAGAGCAAAGGAACATTTTCCTAACTTTTATATCCTGTAGTGGAAGAATATTGTAAAGTAAAAACAATAATTTCTTATTGTTCTCATCGGCCCTGAAAATAACATTGAAACAATGTGTTGAGATGGAGGGAGGAATCTGTGAGGCCTCCAGGGTCTGTGATGCAAATAAAGATGTTCCCTGGCACCTGCTTCCCTTTGTAGAGATAAACGATGATGCTCCAGTCTTCCCTCCTGGGAGCCCCGATTTGGGGGGGGGGGAAGATGCAGAATCAACCACTAGCAAAGCATGTGACAAAGGAATTTCGTCAAGTTACACACTTTCTCCTAGGCAAGTACACCATCTAAATACTTTCTATAGAAGAGCCCACCAAGAAAGGTGATGCTACCTGCCACAAAGCAGCCCCTCTGAAATGTATCCATGTCCTTGTCCCTAGAAGCAGTAAATGGTGCCTTGTTTGTAAAAGGAGTCTGTGGACATCATTATATTACAGATTTTGAAACATATAGATTATCCTAGATCATGCATGTGGGTCCTCCACACCATCCCATGTGCCACATGTTAAATGACAAGATCTGGAGGCCAGGACTGGAAGCCCAACCCTGAGGGCCGGAAGCAGGTTCTCTGCAGAGCTTGAGTGGGAGTGAAGCTACCACTGACATGTGCTTTCAGCACAGTGGTGCTGATTTGGGGTCCCAGGCCTCCAGAAGCATAAGAGAATAAGTGTCTGCTGCTCAAGCCATCAAGGCTATGGCAGTGGAGGCTCTAATGTGTGTAATTATTCTTGCATTCACAAAGTAGGAACTGAGTTTTGAAGCCATGGTTCCCCTACTCATAGCTGTCACGTTTTGTTCAGTCTTTCACCCCAGGTATGATCCGTCATTCTCTGTCTAATAGAGTGATGCTAACTTGTTGCCATGGCTGGTAAAAGCTGGGTGGTATTAAGCCAGGGTCTCAAACAGTTTGGCAGGTTGCTCCCATCTGCCTTGGAATAATGAGAATCACACAGACTGTACAGTTTCCTCTTAAAAGACTGACGTCTCAGACAGAGGAGGTTGATGCCTCTCCAGGCCACAGGGTGAGCTCAAGGATGGCATCTGTCCTGGCCACTCACTTGTCATCTGCACCATGAAGGGAATGAAGTCATATCCTCCATAAACTGATAGTCCATATGTCTGTGGGTTCACTTGGACCTCTTCTGATGGTGACTTAAGATAGTACTTGCAGTGTTTGTTAAGAATGCAAGCCATTTGCTGGGGTGTGTGTGTGTGTGTGTGTGTGTGTTTAGACATAAACACACAAGAAAGAAAAGCCAGTTTGTCTCCCATGTTCCTGGTCATGCTCACCTCTCTCCATTTGGGGTGCTTGGGTAGGGTGCTTTCTTAGCAGGCACAGTACAGATAAAATTTCTTTTTGAACTTAAGCAAAAAGTGGAGGGTTCTAGGGAACCCAGAGGTACTAGTGTCTTGTGAAGTATGAACTTCTCCTACCTCCCTCCGCTTGGAAAGTCCCTCTGAAACTCCCTCTGTCCATCTCTGACTTTTAAGACCTCCATGTGCTTGCACTTCCCTTGAGTAAACTTGGAAAAATCCCTCGGCCACTCTGCTCCATGTCTTCCTCGGTGCTCCATGGATAAACAGACATGCCTTCCTGACAGGCTCTGAGTGTCGCTTACTGTTTCTTTTTTAATAGTCATAGCCTGGATGGGAAAGGAGCTCCCAGGACAGCCAATGGTGTTAGACTTCCATCTGACTCTGCTCCAACATTCCCCATGGGGGCTTTCTTTAAAATGTCCCTGGTTGTAGGTCCCTGGAGACAACTTCTGTACTGACTGTCCAGTCTACGGGTAAGTGGACTTTCCATTGCAGTCAGGGGGTGGGCACAGCAACAGAGACAAAAGATATTCCTTCAGTGTGAGCAGAGGAGTAGCACTACCTTCACTAGAGTCCCTTGGTGTCCCCACCACAAGTATAGATGTGGGTACACAGGGACATGATTTGTCCAACCACTTACAAGGACCTTGCACTGTTCCCACCAACAGATCCCTCAACACCAAGAAAATGTTTTTCCATCCTCGATTAATCAATGCTGTTGAATGCTCATGGATTGTAACACACACACATATTTGAGCCTCATTAAACACAAAAGCAAGGTCCCTACTTTCCTCACGAAAGCAGTGGATTGTGATTTTATATATCTTATAAAATGCCTCTCTTTGAAGAGGTACCCGATAAAAGTCCTAGTTTCTACTTTCACCCAAGGTATTTCTTGACAATGTGATGATTTGTATACTTATCCTTTAAGGATCACTTAATGGGAGCTGGAGAGATTGCTCAACCATTAAGAGCACTTGCTGCTCCCGCAGAAGACCTGGGTTGGGTTCCCAGCACCTACATGATGGCTTATAACTATCTGTAATTCCAGTCCCAGGTCTGATGCCTCTTTGGCCTCTATGGGTACCAGGCACACACATGGTCCACAGACATCCAAAGACACACATGTTCGCACACAAGCACACAGAGAGAGAGAGAGAGAGAGAGAGAGAGAGAGAGAGAGAGAGGGAGAGAGAGAGAGATACACACTTAGAAAAACATTAAAAAAAAGAGCAACTTATTTTACTGTAAAATTACTCCACCCAGGGATGAAAAGCCTTTTGGATTTTTAAAAAAATTATTTCTGGCAAATGTGATGTGAGCCACCATGGTTGACAAGCAGTTTCCATAGTGATTATGCCTGTCTGTAGTTGAAGAGCTTCCCATCCAGATGCTGTGTGATCAAAAAAAAAAAAAAAAAAAAAAAAAAAAAAAATACCTGTGTAGAATCCAAGAAGTCATAAAGAATTCTAGTTGTCACACCTTGGTGATGAACACTGCTATTATTCTTTTTTAATCCTAATACTAAGCTTTGGGATTTATTTTGCCAAATGAAATTTTGCTGACCAGCGTTTTGTAAGAAAGGCATTCTGTTGCAGAGGTGGGCACCCAGCCAGCTGGGATCTGAGTGATGAAGCATCCAGGGAGACCCACCCCTACCCCAGTGCCCATGACTGTGGTTCCACTGGGTTGCCAGCTTGTGAGAGCACCTTGGGTGTCATGTTGCTGTTTACCACCTGGACACTTTCCACATTGGACACATTTAGGTATCATTTTACAAATTCAAGGTTTAACTGCTATCAACAGAAAACTTCTATTAAAATATGCATTTGCACTCAGAGCTTTATGCAGATGAGTTAACCTCCTCCCAGGCTCAGAGAATAATCTTTTTCTTTTGCCTTCTTTTCTTTTCTGGCCAAGACAACAGTGTCTATGGGCACTAGGTGGCAAAATCTATCCAATCTGATTTTAGTTCATAAGATATTACAACAATTATTAAAAGGTTTGAGTTCTGTAGCAAAGGAAGGGGAGAGAGTTTGAAACCCACGAAGCTGTCTCAAGGGGAGTTGGGTGTGAGAGGGCAGGCAAGGTACCTCATGCTTTTCCAAGGAAATTCACATAGGACCCAGGTAGGGAAGGGGAAGGCCAGTTTGGAGCTGAGCCGAACTCAGGCCTGTAGTCCCAGCTCAGGGACTAAGGGAAAAAAGATTATAGATTTAAGGCCTGCCTGGATTATATATCAGGTTCAGGGCTAGCTTAGAGACAATTAGTGGGATACCTTCTCAAAATTTAAATTAAGTAAATAAATAAATAACAAGAGTCAGGGATGCAGCTGTGTGGCAGAGCACTTACATAGAAGGTGAAAAGCTCTAGTGTTGTGGAGGGGAATTAAAATTTAAATAAATGATTTAAAAAAAAAAAAAAAAAAACAGGTATTTTGGGTCAGGATAGAAAAACAGACATCCACTGCAAAGCAATTGGCCTTCAAACTAGGGGACTTCACAAAACTCAGATTCTTTGGGATGTAAAAGACTGAGACACGTAGTGCCGTTCTTGCCCAGTCCTGTGACAGGAGTATCTTCCCTAGGTGGGATTGTGGCTCCATCTAACTACACAACTTACACAGTTGTTTTTCACTTAAAGGATTGACAGTCATCTACAGCATCTGATTTGTAAGGGACTTGGGGAAGGATATAATGAATTATTCAGAGACGTCGAGTTGCATAAAGACAGACAACTTGATACAAATTACGATTCTAAAATTGTTAGTAATCCATTTTATTCATGCACTCTACTTACAATAGATTTGCTGCTGACACTTCTTAGACATATCACTCATGATCCCACAGCTCACAGTCAACTCTTTGAATGGATGCTAAATCCAGGGGGGTAAGGGGTGCTGGGTGGGGTAACACCTAATGGTGGATGTGAAACTTTTAATTTTTTCTGGTGAAAGATTACTCATTAGGATTTACAAACGATGTATTCAGTGCCCTCATTGACGCAATTGCTTTCTCATGTAATAGGTATCAAAATATGATTCATATTCTATAGGGGCTGAGCCTTTTCTGAACAATTTTAGCACAGATACTTCTTTTGGGGTACTATGTAGTTGAATCTGCAGACATTTTGTTCAGCAAATACAATGGCTTTTCCTCTCATCCTTTGAAACCATGCAAATTTTTTTTCTGGTTTCATTTTGATTTTCTTTGTAATGAGAAGAGAGTTCACCTTTGGCAGTTTTTCTACAGGTCTGAGGGAATGTGTCATCCAGAAAGGAACTTGGAGCTCAGGTGTAGTAGAAGTACCACTGGATGCAGGGTCAGATCACATCCTATCACCCAAGCCCACCTGCCACTCATGTCCAGGGCACCATTCCTGAGCAGACCAGATGCTGCTAGCAGCTGGGGAGCTCAGTGATGTTGCCTCTAAATAAAGCCCTTATTTAAGAACATCAGAACCCTTGCCAGTATGGCAACAGCTGTCCATTCGGGAATCCTTACAAAACATTAACAGGACCCCACACTGATAGATCTGAGGGTGAGGCTAATGGGTTCATTCATGCACCAGGTATTCGTTTAGAGGTAGCTATGCAGAGAACACTACAGAAGCACCAGAACACAAGTGATATTTCCCCTCCTAGGAGTTCTGGGCTAGTTGAAGAGACTGACCTGACAGTGGATATGCACCCAAATGATGACTGTTTTTCAGACAGGATCTCCGGTATCCCAAGTTGGCTTCATACTTGTTGTGTGGCCAAGGATGACGTTGAATTTCTGATCCTCCTGCTTCCACCTCTGGAGTGCTGGGTGCAGTCCCAAGGGGTAGTGCCGTTATCCCCCAGTTTTCTGCAGTGCTGGGGACCCTAGCTTCATTGGTGCTAAGTAAGCATTCTATCACTTGGGTTACTCTACACCCTCTCCCCCGCCAGCCTAACAAAAAGTATCGTCTGAAGTCATTCTTGATGCCATGTAGGCAAAACAACAAAACAAATACCCAGGTATAGTGAAAACGGAGAGGGGAGGTGCCTTCTTCTCTTAGACCTTGGGTGATTACTTTGCCAGCATGGAAACTACCCCAAGACTAATGGGAGGCGTGTAGCATCAGTCTGGACAGAAGCAGAGAGTATGCCAGAGGAAAGGACTGCCATGGACAAAGAGGGCAAGATGCAGGCTCAGGCATAGAAATGATGAGTGGGGCTGATGATTTGATGAGCGCTGAGGGCTTCATCCTGGCTGAGTGGTATAGGGGAGCCACATGTCAAACATGGAGACAAAATTACCAGTGGGCAGGAGAATCTGAAATAGCAATAAGCTAGGTGCAGGCTCTTGAGTCAAGGATGACAGAACCCACACCTGGGGTCTGCAGGAAGGGAGGGCTTCAGGTGGCTCAGAACAACCACCCTTCCTTGGGACAAGCCTGTCTTGTAGTTGGTATCTGAGGCTAATGTAGCAAGGGAGAGGCGGATAGGTCCAGTGAGTGTGGCGGAGGAGGCACAACCCAACCGAGATTGTGAGCCGACAAAGCCCTGAGAACTGTGTGCTGGTGTCTCTCCCTTGACATTGACCCACATTTGGTGTTTGAGCAGGGGCAGTGCCTGTCCTCTGGGCTCGGATGCAGCGTTCTAGTGATTCACAAACTTGTATCTGGTTCAGCTTCTGCCATGGAACTCAAGAGATTTGAGCAGAGGAACTGTTGACTCACACATGGTCAGAGCAGGATTGAGCCATGGAAGCCCTCTAGCATCTTGCCTTGGACTTTAAAACAAAACAAACAGACTAAAAACACAGACTCAGGGCGTCACAGGCTGTTTGTAGAAAGATACACTATACGCCTGAGCATCTGGGCCTGGGAGATGCCAGCCACGAAGGTAAACCTTTACAGAGCGTTGTGAGTGATACTTCCTAGGCCTTCATTAAATCCTCGTAGGGTTCGATCTTTGAAAATCCTTTCAGAATTAATTTATTTAAGTATTAAGCCCATCAAAACCCCAGGACTATTTCAGGTAAACAGCTTACAAGTAGAATCTTAATGTTACCCAGATAATTTCCCTTGTATGTGCACTGTGGTAATTGGGCTCCCGTCTCTCGTGTGAAAAGCCAAACAGTTTCCGATGTAATGAGTCCTGGCCGCTGGGGCAGATAGATTTCGGAATTCTCTATTTATAGTGTCTTCGAGTGTCACTTACACCTCTTCTTTAATAAGCACTGAGCTGCGGGCAGCTCACAGGAGCCTGAAGCATACAGATGAGCGAGCTGGAGTGTCTTAGGCAATAGTTCCTAGTGCAGGCTGGAGATGAAGGTTTAGTGTGCCCCCCTCCACACCCTGAAACGATGCTTCCTCTAAACCAAGTGTGGATCAATCTCTATTAATTGGTGGGTGCATTTGGTGGGATTGAGCTCTCTCTGTGTCTCCCTTTCCCCCTTTCCCTTCCCCATCCCTCTCCCTCCTCCCTCTTCCCCCACCCCTCTCTCTCTCATTCTTTCTCCCCCTTCTCTCCCTTCCTCCCTCCCTCCCTCCTTCTCTCCCTCCCTCTCTTGACCTGTAGAAGTTGTGGCATTGTATGTGCCAGGGAGAGTTAAATGATCCGGACAAAGCTACAAAAACATTGTCTGAGGGGACTGAGCTGAGCTCAGGGGAGATCCAGAAAATGAGCAAGGAAGGCTGCAATTTAAAATGGAAAATAGGAATTGAAACAGAGGCCAATTCTGAAGGATCAGAAAGCTGAGCAGACGTAGGAAAGTAAGGAGATTGCCTTTCGAGCTGTCACCGGTGTGTTAGTTAGAAGGGTATCACTGGTCACAGCTGAACTTTTCTGGTTTGTGAGGCAGAATGGTGTGCAGGAAAGGCGCTGCACTGGGACTCTGTGGTCTTGAGTTGTCTGCCAGCCATCTAGTCTCCCACAGCCTCAGTTTCCTTGCTGGTTGAATGGGAATAATAGAAATCTGTCTTTGATCCACTCATCAGTTCAGAAAAGAGACAAGGCCCGAAGAAGCAGCTTGTAAACTAGACTCACCATCCAGAGATGTTTTTCTTCGCAGATTTGAGGGCCATGCTAAGCATTCTAATGGCCAGCGTCACCTATGGCATTTTTCATTCATTATTCTGAGTTTTGCAGAGCACTTGATGTCATTTTACTGGGAAAGCCTCTCTGCTGCAGTCCCAGTCCTTATAGGTAGGAGGCGCTCTATGCAGCCAGAGCACCCCAACTGCGCCCTTATTAGTCACCCAGTGGTTCAGGTCAGCTGCCTTGCCCAGGTCTATGAGGCCTTCTCTCTGCTCACGTCTGTCTCCAGGCTTTCCCTGGAGTCCTCCCTTTTTAAGGGGTTTGAAGCACCAACAAATGACCCAGAGCTGGAGGGGCTAGTCTCAAAACAGAGCGCTTTAAATGATTTTTAAGTCTGTGACGTTAAGCTGATGTGATTAACCAGGTAAAGCCGGGGCAGTATAGATGCTCAGAGATGAGCGTCTTCGAGTGCATTTTCATTTAGCTGAGATTAGTGGGAGGCCCGGGGTTTAGCAGCAGAGCTGGAGTTGAAGCTCAGGACTCATCAGACCCACAGGGTGTTTTAAGGAAGGCAGAATGCCATCCTCCGTGCCAGTGTGTACACTGACGGGGCGTGACGCTGACGGGGCGTGACGCTGACGGGGCGTGACGCTGACGGGGCGTGACGCTGACGGGGCGTGACGCTGACGGGGCGTGACGCTGACGGGGCGTGACGCTGACGGGGCGTGACGCTGACGGGGCGTGACGCTGACGGGGCGTGACGCTGACGGGGCGTGACGCTGACGGGGCGTGACGCTGACGGGGCGAGGTTCAGCTCTGCCTTGAGCATACACACAGTCACATTTGACCTCTGAAGCTGGGGTTAGCCCACTTCTGGGGTATGTATGTGCGTGTGTGTTTGAGACAGGGACTTAGTCTGGATTCAAACCTGTGATCCTCCTGCCTCAGCCTGCCACCATTCATGACTACATTTCAGTGGTGCCACCAGAAATGACTCTCCCCCAGGCTAAGCAGAATAGCTTTGCCCTGTGATTGATTCAGTGTGTGTCATATCTGTACTCATGGACGGTGCCTCTTAAAACGAGGGTGCAGGAGTGAGGGCCATAGCTCAGTGGTAGGGGGCTTTTCAAGGTTCCAGAAGGTTCTGGGCTTGATCTCCAGCGCAAACACACACACACACACACACACACACACACACACACACAAAAGAGGAGGAGAAATGTAATGTGAAATTCTGAGTATGCAGTATGCATCTGAAAGAGGGGAAAGCAGAGCCCCAAGAGACAGCCATGTTAACAGCAGAGTTGTTCGTGACAGACAAAAGGCAGGAGCAAGCCAGGTGTCTATGGACAACTAAATGAACAAACAAATGAGGTTTGTGAGTACAATGACCAATGGCCTATCATTCAGTCGTATTAATTCTGGCACATGAGCTGGGATGTTGGCCCAGTGAACTAGAGTGCTTGCTGCACCCACATAAAAAGATTGGCATAGGCATGTAAATACCTGTAACTCCAGTGCTGTGGAGGAAGAAATAGGAGCCAAGTTCCAGGTTCAATGAGAGACCCTGGCTCAAAGGAATATGCAGAGAGTAATAGAGCAGGACACCTGACATGCTCCTCTGTCTGACCTCTGTACATACATGCATGGGTGGGAGCACCTGCACACACTACACACAAAATTCTAACAATAGCACAACATGAATGAGACTTGAAGGCAAATGCTAAATGAAAGCTAAGTCACTAAATGGTGTGTGGATTTCCTCATCATGAGATACCTAATAGTAGTCTAGAGTAGTTGCTAGGGCCCTGGAGAAGGGAGGATTGATGAATAAGCTAGTGCTTCAGGGGTCCAGCATTTCAGTTTGGGGAAACGAAAGGTTATGGAGATAGGTGGTGGTAGTATTTGTAGAAGGCTGTGAATGTGCCTGGGGCCCAGAACTGTGCACTTAAAAGCAATTAAAATATCATGTTTCCTGCCCTGTGTGATCTACAACAATAAAACAAGTTCTAAGTAAAACAAAACATGGGTACCTGTAGCTCTTTCCTGCCCTGCTTCAGAAGACTTCTGCCTGCAAACACTAGTGAACTCTCTTCAGTACTTTGGCCAACATGGAAGCCATGCACTTCCTCCTTACTCAGAAGAGGTGGGTGGAATAGCAGCTACTGGGGCGTATGGTGGGCATCCCGGAGAAAACCTGGGGCGGGGCCTCAAGTGTGGTCAGGACAGATGGGAAAGACAGCAACTGAGAGGCCCATTCCACCCTTCCTTTCCCAGTTAGTAACTCTTTTCCCAGGTTCTGCGTCCCTTGTCCTGTCCTTCTCGTCAACTGCTGTTCCCCAGTGCCAGTGTATATGAAGTGGGCAGTTATACACTGTGTCCTGTGAACATCTGAGAGAAAGAACCAAACTGAGGATGAAGAGGACAGTTGTCCAAGGAACACGAGTGGCTATCAGACCAGACCATAGCAGGGACCCCAGAACTTCTTAGAGGTACAACTTTGAACAAATCCTTAACCTTTTCATCGTCAGTGTCCTGATTGTAGCCTGGGAGTAGATAATTCACTTCTCATGATATTGCGTGTACACCTGGATCAAAGGGAATGCTCCAAGTGGATTCCATGCAACTGTTCGCCAATGTTAGGGTCCTCTTTCCATCCCACATCTTCAAAGCCAGGGACAGCATTGCAGTTATCTGCGGGTACCAGATTCTGCTGGATGTTATCTGGTCCCCTCTTTTGGTACACAAGACAGCAGAACATAGGAACTCTAGGAACCTGTTCCCTGCTCAGGCTCTCTAGCCACCCACGTCTGTCCACTATGCATTTTTGATGGTTTTTGAAACTGCCCTCGAAGTGAAACCTTGATGAGCTCAGCCCCAGCTATGGGGCAGCTCAAGGCCCACTCTAGTGAGTAATAAGATACAAGCTCTGGGAGAAGAGCCCTAAAGTAAGTCACCCCCTGCTGTTTATGGCTGACCTTGAAGATGCTGCCATCTCTGTATCTGAGGTGGGCAGGGTGTCCCGGTCCTTGGTTACCTTGGCTTCTGGGCCACTTCTGTACACCCTTACATCTGTCTCCACTTTGGCTCCTTTCACATTAATTGGCAAACTGATTCCTCCTCAGAGAGGGATCTAGTCCCAGTCAAGGGATGGATGGGACCAGGCTCCCTCACTTTGCTCTCTCCTGAGGTTTGTTTGGTGTGAAGGCAAGAAAGGGGTAGATACCATTTGCTTTGGGAATATTTATTTATATGTGTTAGGTCAAAAGGTGCAGAGAATGTAATTTCTGTTTAGAATATCAGAAGGTCCGAGAAAGACAGATCTTATTTACAGAAATAAGTCTCCTCACTTTGGGGTACTGAGAACTTTATGCCTCCTGAATATTGTATTTGATAGACTTTTGATTGGTGGAGTGTGCATGTGCATACATGTGTGTATCTGTCTGTCTTTATGTGTGTCTGTGTGTCTATGTGTACATGCATGTATGAGAATCAGAGGTCAACGTTGAGTGTCTTTCTCTCTCACTCCCTACCCTATTTCTAGAGACATGTCTCTCACTGAACTTGGAATTCACCAGTTGGTTACACTGGCTGGCTAGGGGGGAGCCCCCAGAAAACCTTCTTTCTGTTTTTGCTTCCCTAGCACTGGGACTATAGGCACTCAAGAACTTGGCAGACTTTTCCGTCTTACTCAGGTGCCAGGGATTGAACCTGTAAACTTTGGTCCTCATACGTGAAAGGCGAACACATTACCAACTGAGCCATCACTCTACCATGAGGAATTGAGTTAGGTAATTCAACATGAGTTGAATTAGGTAAACAAAACTCTGTCCTACCAATGCCATTTATTATACTAGCATTCATTCTTTTAATATTTTTTCATTCTTATATTATGTACATTGGTGTTTTGCCTGCATACATGTCTGTGTGAGGGTGTCAGATCTTGGAGTTACAGACAGTTGTGAGCTGCCATGTGGGTGCTGGGAATTGAACCCAGGTCCTCTGGAAGAGCAGTCAGGGCTCTTAACTGCTAGGCCACCTCTCCAGTGCCCTAGCGTTAATTTTTAATTGAGTGTCTACTCACCTGATCATCAGAATTGATTTTTCAGGCACCTTTGTAGTTCAGCATTTGGGCACCCCACAGCAATTCTACGGACTCAAAGTCCATTAGCCAAGAACCACTTGCCACTTCCCAGGGGCTCTCAAAGGGGATGTCTTGTGGGTGGTGCTTAACAAAAGGATGTTATATAATTTAGAAAGAGAAGTTTATCACATAGATAACTGAAGACTCAGTGGGAATATTAAAAACAAACAAACAAGCAAAAACATCAGGCAATGTTCAGACGTCTTTCCCATTGCAAGTAAGTACATGTTCTGTACTTCATTCGTGAAATGTGGGCTAGACAACCTTGCTGTGATAGATAAGCTCAGCACGGTCATTTATTTAGTTTAATTTAAGGTGGCTACTGAAATATCAAAGTTCTCTTAAATATTGAAGTGTAGTATTAAGCATACAGGAAACAGGTACTGAGGTGACTTAAACAAAACAAGATGGGTTGGACCTGCTACAGGGTTAGCAGAGTGTGAGTAGGTGGAGTACCTCTTGCTTCTTTTGTGATGGCTGAGACTAACCTCTAGTGGAGAGTAGTGACTAAATTGTGGACCTGTAATGACAAACTAGCCAAAGGGCCTGTCTGGCTGAACGCAAGCCTGCCCCTCCATCTACACTGTTGCCACGGTACCCAGTGGGAAGGGAAATAGACCTGGCAATAGACTACTCAGGACTCCACTCTTTTGCCTCTACTCCCCACACTTTCCTTTAGGTTTCCTGTAAGTGAAAAAAAAATGGACTTCTACACCGTTATAGAGGTTGGGACTCCAGATCCACCTCTGGGTTATTTAGACCCTTGAGAAATTTGATGTCTAGATTGTTTGTCTTTGGTGAAACATTGATACGGTACTTGTTTGGGAAGTATTTGAAAAATTCCTATCTTAAAGATAAAAATCAGTTGGGAAGTAACCCAGAAGTCCAAGGTCATGCCTACAAATTGATAAGACCACATTCTTGGAAGCCAATGGATTGGGGGTATGGGATTTGTATGTTTTCTGTGAAGGAAAATATCTTAAAACATAAACAGCATTAAACAGAGAAAATTAGTAAACTGGTCTAGGATACAGCAGCGGAGACAGCATTTCTGTTAGAGGGTAGCTGTTTCCCTCACAGGCTGTTTAACAGCTTTCCCTGGAACTGATGTGGGTGTTAGAAGGGTGTGAGAGGCTAAGTCAGGGGCTCAGTGTTCCCTCAGAAGTGTTTGCTGTCCATCAGGACCCAAAGGCCAACCCTGCAAACTGGATTACCTTTAATTCATTTAGCCAACCCATATTGCCCCTGACAGCTCTTTGGAATAGCTGATGTGGAATTAATGAAGTTGGGATGTTTCTAAAATGAAATTTTAAAGTTGGGCTTTGAGAAATGCATAAGCAGTGCCTGGTGCTGCAAAATGACATTATAATCATTTCATTTTGAGATGACTTGACAGTCATTTCCTCAGTCTGATGTCTATAACTTACCAGGCAGGGAAAAGAATAATTTCATGTGTCTGGATGAAGCGATGAAATTGAGAACAAAGCCTTTTGTTTTTAGACTTGTGTCTCCAAGTTCATGCTCAAGTAATGTCAAGGTACTTAGGTTGGAAACCTGAGGTCTTCGGCATTGTTTTTTTCCGGGCATGTTTAAGACCTTCTATTTCATGTTAAAGCTGTACTTTCCATTATAGATCAGAGATAAACTAAAGGAACCCAGGAAAAGCCAGCCGGGTAGCTTCACCAAACTCCTCAGCCCCAATTAACACTATATACAAAAACTAATTACGGGTAAGTGATGGCCCTAATGTGATCATAAAATAATCCATGTCCAGGAAATGTCAGATGGAGAGTATGTTTATGAACTTGTGGTGACTCAAATAGAGTACGGCATAGGACTGATGATAAAGGAAGAGATTAATGTTTTGGATTGCAGTATAGTTGAAAACATGCATTAACTAAAACATTAAGAGAGTTACTGATAGGCTGGAAAAGGGAGACGATAGGGCTTAAGTCCAGCTTGAAAGACAGCATCTACAGATCAGACAGTCCAATAGAAGAATGGATAGCAGAGGATGGAGAAATGGCTCAGCAGTTATGTTACTATTGCAGGAGATCCAAGTTCAGTTCCCAGTACCTATGCCTAGCAGCTCACAGCTGATTACAACTCCACTTCCAGGGGATCTGACACCCTCTCTAGCCTCCTCAGGCATCTGAATCTGCATGCACACACACCACACACACACAATTTTAAAACATGTACTGAACATTTGCTATGTCACTGCAGGTCATCGTAAGAGAGAATAAATATTAGAATACTACAGTGTAGGCAGGGACATGTTGGTCAGGTGCAGGTTGGTATGATCGGTTCAGAGAACAATTTAGTTTGAACTAAAGCTGAATACTCACCTTAGGATGCTTGAGCTTCTGGTTTTATGCCCGTCCACATGTGTGCATGTGGATGCCAAAAGTCATGCTATTTTTTTTCCCAAGTGCCTTTACTTGAAAGCAATCCCACATATTTGCCACAGGCAGTATGGATTTCTCGAATAACCCTGTCATGAAGTCTACTTGGCACTGAATGAAGAACCTGTAACGTTCAATGGGCCTCTCAGATGTGATGCTGAAGCGAAGAGCCCAGGCATGAAGCTGCATGTTCTGTACTATTCCCTAAGTAAGTGCACAAGGAAGTGAAGTCATCGATCGGTTCTGCATGAGATATGCACACCTTGTTCTCAAGGAGGTTCTGTAGAGGAGACAAAAGGGAATGTCTGGGGTCCTGCTCCATCCTGACTAGCACAGACTGGGGATACTGTTGAGTTCACACAGTGGGAATGTTCCTGTCTGCATTGTGATTTCTGTGTACAGGAGGCAGAAAGGTGATGTACCCAGGGACAACAGTTCCTTTTAGAATGCCTTCCAGTACTAGGCTGTGGTGATATCTTGCTTGTACAAATAAAGCCTGTCTGATGGTCAGAGAATGGAGCTTGCTGCTAGCTAACCATAGAGATGTAGAGTTCTGTACAGACAGACAGGAAGTGAGATGGCTGAGTCAAAGCACCAAATTCAAAGATAAAGTTAAAGGAGTTAAAGGTTCTTAGGATAGTGTAAGCCACTGGTGCTGGTAAGGGGAGAAACGGGGGCGGGGGGGGGGGGGGGTCAGACGCGGCCCGCCTGACTGAGTGAGCGCACAGCAGTTGGTGGCTTTCTCAGAGATGGACTGGGGGCTGTGTGGGGGCAATTTTGCCCCTGTCCTGCCATTAATATTCTAGCCACGAAGGTGCCAAAATGTAAATTGCGAGTTGTATTGGTCTAAATAATAAAAGCCCAGAGTCAGATATAGAGGAAAATGCTGAGAGATCGGACAGAAGGAACAAGCCACTGCCACACCTCACCTCCTTAGCATCTCAGCAGACAAGAGGGCAAGTTCCTGTTTCTCCCTGCTTATATCCTCTCTCAGCACAGCCACCTCACTTCCTGTCTGTATGTACAGACCTCCAGACCTCTATGGTTAGCTGGTGGACAGGCTTTATTTGTACAAGTAAGCTATCACCACACTAGGCTACTGTGCAGTGTGTGTGTAGAGTGCTGTTAAGTGTTGCGAGAGGGGGAAGATGCCGGGCATACATGGTGAGACTGGAATTGCCAACCACTTGTCTGTGGTGTGAAACACTGTTTCGTTCTCTCTGCGGGTGGGGGGGGGGGTTCCCTGTCATTACTAACCAGCTGTGGCAGCTTTCCTACTAAACTTCCATGTAATGCCTTGGTGTTACTTCTGTTGCTATCACTGTATTCCCTGGGGGCTTCAGATCTCAATAGCTGTAAATATCTCATCCAGAATGGTGGGAATGAGATTTCCATTGGTGGATCTGCAGCGCGATCCAGTGAGGTATGTCCTGAGCTGGGAGCCAAGAGGCCTGAGTTTCAGGTTCATCTCCCAGTCCTGACATTAAGAAAGCTATTTAGCTATACTCTACAGTGCCTTCTCCATCCACAACTTCATAGCAACACTGCTGTGGAAACCATGCTCCCATCTTCAAGACCATTGAGAAGATAAAACAAGATCATAGCGGTGAGCAAGGCTTAGGGAGCACTAGATCTGCGATGCAAACCCACCTTCCAGTGAGTACCAGTCATGTTTATACATGCTTCCTAGGTTCCATCTTTTCTTTTCTCCTCCTCCTTATCATCCTCCTTCCCCTCCTCTTCATCTCCACCATCTTGTGCTTGAGCTATGCCCAGGGCCTTACAGGTGCTAGGCAAGCATTCTACCACAGAGCCACACCCCCAGCTTCTTCTTCTTAAGTCTTCTCAGTCATTGTGGCTAGAAACAAATGGTAAAAGCCAAAGCATAGTGGAAAGACCAACTGACCAGGGTGGAAGACATAGAGACAGCTTGGATATGCTGACTTTTCTGCATCCGGATCCCCATGCTACAGGGGATTACATGCACTTATTTTTACAGGTTAGAATTAGTGCCTAACCTCATTGAATAATACACTGGCGCTAGCTCAGGAGACAAGGGTAGTTCTTTATTCACACTTCAAAAGTAATTTTTTGTCTGTATAGATAGATATGTTTGGATTTAATGATTCACCTGTTCATGCCTCATAGACCAGGAATAAGTTTGATAGTGCTAAATCATTTTAACTCTTGCCATCATTAACATTTAGAAGACTCTCTGTGATGGAAGAGAAGGCTAATTTGGAAACTTTTAGTGAAATTAATTGGTCAGGAGAAATCTATCTAATAGAGGGGGGAGGATCCATGTTTTAATCAACTTCAATTTAATTGAACAACCTATCTAATTGACTTCTTTAGAAATTGTTTTTCTCAGAAAATAGACTATCGATCTAGGCCAGAGGTTCCAGAATGTCCATTTATTAGCAGACATATATTTTTTGCAAATGAAACCTTCCACTGACCATAAATAGGGAGGGCAAGGAGGGCAGGCCTGCCTCTTTGAAGTGGAGGATGGAGGTTGTGAAGTCAAGAGACAAGAGAATTTACTGTTGAGTATCTTACAAACACATAAAAGGAAGACAGGAAGACGTCACTTATCAGCCCGTGCTGGGGCCATTCTCTGTGTGTGGCTGTGCCCTGTCCCTGGCCTGCTCTGACATGTCATTCCACAGACCTGGTGTGAAGTGGGATGGCTTCTTTGGCTATGGCCTCAGCATGCTATAAGTCTAGGTAAGTGAAGTTCCAAGTACCCCACTATAACAAAACTGATGTGCAAGTCACCTTCAGCTCTGCAGAGTGAATGCTGTGTTGTGAGAGGCTGTGAACAATAATTTCAATAACTGAAAAACTACCCAGAGTGAACCAGCTTTGCCAAAATATTTCAGCTATAGGAGCCAGCTAACCCATCTCTAACTTCTTACCCACAGAAATCTTTTTTTACTCAAATATTCTAAAATGTTGTGGAAATCTTTCATTTTCTTTTTCTCCCCCTCCCCCATCAGCAAGCATTAGGCTTGGAAACCTCTGAGTCTAAAAGACACCCCAAGTACTCTTGATTAGCTCTGACTCTGCTAAAGCCAAAGCCCAAATTCCCTTCCCTTTAGGATAAAAACAGAAAAGCAGGACACACAGCCATCCCATCCCTAACCCCTGCCAGAGTTTGAAATATGCCTGTTTTTTTAAAATTATTAACAGACTTCATACTAACCATGGAACACTCTAGAAACCTCAGGAAGAATGAAGAACAATAAATAAAAGATCACCCAAATCTCAATGGATCCATTGCTAGATTACAGTTTCCAAGCATCTGTAACAAAAAGGTGATGCTGTTTCTAGATTTGATATTTCCTTATTATTTTTAGTGGGCTAGGCGTTTGGTGGACTTGTTACCCAAGTATTACTTCTGAAGTGATACTTATCCACACACCAGAACATACCCCAAGTTTATAAAAATATTCCACCTTTTCAAAAGACGAACTACAACTTGTAAATAAACAGCTAGAAACATGGCCTCAGAGATGATAAAGAGATTTGAAACAAGAGCCTAGTTATTAAATTGGTGGGGTGGCAGCACACAGGCCGGTAAAGAAGCTGAAGATGCCAGCCTTCTTCCACGTTTGTGCAGAACTGCTTGATGTGGGACTTTTAGAAACATTTGGTTACATGTATCAATCAGCATTACTGCTTATAACTTGGACCTTGTGGCTTCACTCCAGTATCTCTTTGCCTAATTGAGACACTGTTAGTGCTGAAATCCTGGTGTCAGGAAAGGAATATGTTCATCAGTTTCTTGTTAAATGACTTTAAGTATGGAAGATTTATTTTGGCTCAGTTTTAGGGGGCTCTATTGTTTCTGGCTGTGGTTAAGTGAGAACCTATGGCCAAGGAGGATGCTGACCTCCAGTAACGGAGAAGTAGAGGAGTGGCAGGCAGAGGCCATAGCTAGTATGTGCCCTTCACACTCCCAAGTCACCCTCTTCCTCCGACCTGGGCTTATCCACCACAGGATCTACCTGACCACAATAGTCTTTTCCAGTTTTGACTCTATTGGTGGACAGACTTCACATCAATGATACCGGTGCCTTCCTGATCCAATCATCTCCAGAAAAGCCCTCAAAGACACACCCAGACATGCTTACCTGGTGTTGTAGATGTCTCTCAGTTCAGTCACAGGGACAGGAAGTGTAAACATCACAAGCATCATCAAGGTACCATGAGCTGCTCTGCGGCTGACTTAGACTAGAACCCCATTGTCTACCAGCTGTGCCTAGAGCAAGCCACTCAGCCCCTGAGTCTCTGTTTCCCTATTTTTTAAATGAGGATGGCAACAACTTTTGCTTCGTGGTGCTTTTTGTGGAGGCTAAAGTGAAGTTCTAATACCCATAGCACAATGTCTGGCTCATGGAAAATGCTCTCTATGTGTGTGTCTGTTGTTGCCTCATGCATCACTGTGAAGAAGGACAGTGTCTGGATAGAGTAAGCAATGAATAAGCCAGCAGCCCCGTGCTTGTTTTGTCACTGGTGCTAATGTTAGTTATCACACAGCATTTAGAAACCCTGACTGCCCAGTAATTGGAAGAAAGGCAGAACAGCCTCGGTGGGTTTGAGTGGGGATTGTGAAGACTGTGTCGTAGCTGGTCACAAACTGTGTTAAATAGAAGTACACCAAATGCTCAGTTCACTTTTGTGCCTAGACAGGGAGCAATATATGTACAGGGAAATGTATGTGTGAAGGGAAATGAACGAGGAAAAATACTGACGCCCCAGTTATAATAGCGCATTATTCGGGTCCCATCTACAATTTGAAATAAGTGGCTTTTGAAGTTCAAAGCCCAGGGTTCCTCACTTTGGCTTCCTGCTGGTTTTTCCCGAGGAGCCCAGGCCCTTTCCATGCTGACACTTCATTTCTGCTGTTTCCAAACAAGAGAAATTTGACACCTTTGTACAGCTAGGTCAGACTTGAAGTTGCATTTTATTTGATTGCTCAGCTGCTCAGATAAATGATCGGATTGAGACCTTGGCAGGGAATAGCCACGGGGCTGGCTATCCTCCTCCTGGCATTCTGTGGGACAGAAGCCTCCCTAACCTTTTCATCTATGAAAGGCTTGCAGACTCTGCCATGTTCCCTTTCCCTCTGTTTGCAAGCCCTGAGGCTTTCTTCCTGGAAGGAGGCATGCATTTCCCATTTCAATGCTCTTCCACAGGGGACTAAAGGCTGTAGAGTAAGCAGGCTGTTGGGTTCAAAGCATTCCACAGGGTGTGTTCCATCTTCCCTCGAACTTCTGGAAGTCGGGCTTATGGCATGGCTCACTCACAGTTCAAAAGTTGTTTCTTCTGAGTTCCTCTTGCGTGAGAGAAGAGTCAACTCCCCTGCTAGAACAGAATGGAATATATAAGGATTCAGAGGTCAAAAAACTAGGGCATGTACTTGGGACAGGCAAACAAGCCCCAGTCTGCCTCCTGAGATGGGCACATGTGTCCTCCTCATCCGTTTCTGTGTCTAGCTGGCCACCTGACTCAGAGATTATACCTACAATCCTTGCCTCTACACTGTGGGTCACATTCCTGTGCTGATACTTCTGTTTCAGACCTGCTGGTGGCTCCTGTGATGGCTGCCCTTTGAAGCAGGCCCAGATGTCCTCCGCAGCCCCCCGCCCCTGGCTCCTCATCTCTGCCAGCCTTCTGGCATAGGCTTTGGCCTCTGGGGAGGCTCATTTTGCACAGGCTGCTACTTGCTGGCTGAAGTGGTTCATTGTGCCCATTCATATAGTAAGTGCTTGAGTTAGTCCTGTCACCTTTTCCTTGTGGCATGTGCAGAAAGGGAGAGAAGATACATGACACAGATCATCACAGCCATAATCACATTAATTAAGCTCTGAGACCAGATCTGAGAGGTACCGGGAGAGGACACCAACCCGGTTAAGATGACCTTCCCATACTGCATGTGGTTACATTTAAGCTGAAACTTAAGTAGTAAATACAAGAGCTTGAGGACCTTTCCATGGCCAGATAGTAACACAATAAAAGGGAGAAAAGGGTGATGGTGACGGGAACACAGGTGACGATCCAAGCCTGTGCTTGCTGCAGGTTTTTCTACCTATATGAACTCATCAGTCCTTATAAACGCTGCAGGTAATTGCTTCCCCATCCTCACACAGGATGCCCGTAGTTAGCAACACAGAGAGGCTGGATGACATGACAAGGTCATGTGGCTGGCTGGCTGGGTGTGGGGTCTGAACCCATGTCACATGGGTCCCGAGACCACATTATAACCACTACACTTCTGTGCTTAACCCAGTCAGGGCCTTTGTGGCTGGAGCCATGACCAATGAGGTGAGGCTAGAAGATGGAAGTGAGGCTGGGGTGACCACCTAGGTAGGTCAGGGTTGCCATGATCTAATTTGCAATTTTAAGGGACCCATCTGCTTGCTGGGGAGGGACAATTCAGTTCAAGGGGAGATCAAGGAGGGCGGCATGGCAAAGAATTATATACAGTAGATAAAGCACAATTTCACTTTCTGTTGGTGGCTGGCTCCTCTTCTGCACTGCTTTTCTTCAGGATACAGGGAGATGTTGTTTGGACCAGTCCAGCATCTCTCAAGCATTTTCTCTGCATAGCAGATTCTAAATAAACAGACCAAAGGAATGGAAGAGGAATATTTGCAAAGATAAGAAGTGAGACATCTTACTGGGTATGCTGATTCACTCATGTGACTGTCACAGAGTAAGCTACCTGTGGCTGATACCTCAAATGGAGTAATACTTAAACAGCACTGGGGACCTATTATTAAATTTTCCATTTCCTTAATAGCCTGGGTGACCAAGATTATTCCCCCGCTCAACATTCTTGGTAAGTCAAGAGGTCACTAGCTGGTGTAACAGCATTCCTGCTCCATCTGCAAGACCCTGGGAGTCTGCAACTGCTGGAAGCTAGAGTCCTGGCTGAGATGGAGGCTGGAAGCTTCTCTTGGTTCTGCTCATGGCCTCTAGTGCCCTCATCCTCCAACATGAGAACACAGGCCAGCATTTTGGCTCAGCCTCCCAAGTTCCAAGCATTCTTAGTATCCCAGCCATCTAAAAACAAGCCTATTTGCTTCCTCATGGCCAGGTCTCAGAGAGGTGACCCTTTCTTAGCACCCTACGCTGCCACTGAAACATGCATACTACATAGAATATGCAGTAAGTACCATTAGTGTGACATTAGATTGGTTCTTGCCAACCGAATGGACAGACTTGGTTCAAAACACAGAACAGGGCTTGGGGGGTGGGTGATAGGTAAAGTGCTTGCTAAGCAATCATGAGAACCTGAGTTTGAATCCCCAGGAGACACATAAAGGTGGGCATGGTAAGCTGGGCGGTGGTGGCACACACCTTTAATCCCAGCACTCAGGAGGCAGAGGCAGGTGGCTATCTGTGAGTTGGAGGCCAGCCTGGTCTACAAAGTGAGTTCCAGGACAGTCCTCAAAGCTACACAGAGAAACCCTGTCTCAAAAACAAAACAAAAACAAAAAGGTAGTCATGATGGTATGCATCTATCATCCTACTGCTCCTATGGAGAGATGGGAGGCAGAGATAGGAGAATCCCCAGAAGCTGTAGCTAGCCTGACTAGCCTGGTGTACACAGCAGGAAACAACTAGGAGGCCCTGTCTCAAACAATTTGGAAGATCAGGATTGATGGCTCTGGCTCTCTTATTTCTACATGCATACCATGGCCATACACATGACCATATGCATGGTCATCTTCACCCCACACCTGATGGGAGATGTCATTCGGTATATGTTTCTCATACTGGTTAATGAATAAAACACTGTTGGCCAATAAAAAATAAGATAGGCGGGACTAGGAGACAAGGAGGAAAGAGGAAGTAGGAAGGAGGAGCCAAGATGGAGAGCCTGGAGAGAACAGAACCGCCATTCCTCCGCTCTCGGTAAGACCACGTGGAAATACATAGAAATGGGTAAATAATTAAGACAGAGCTAGCCGATAAGAATCTAACAACTGGCCAACAGGATTATATCAAATACAGAGTCTCTGTGCATTAATTGGGGCTGGCGTGGCAGCGGGACCAGACCAGCGGCGGGAGGAAAAACTATATTCGTTACACACACCCACAAAAACCAACACTCCAACTCAACCTCCTGTTATTCCTTTGTTGACTGAAGGTAATTTATTTCATCATAGTGCTAGGAGTCGAACAGGCTAGACACCTGTTCTTACACTGAGCTATAGCCCCATGGAGGTAGCATCTACCATCACTTTAGATAGCCTGAATTAGTGTTGGCTGAGGTAGCATCTACCATCACTTTAGATAGCCTGAATTAGTGTTGGCTGGCTCAGGGCTTTCCACCAGTGATGTTGTCAATGTACAGAGACTTAGACTTGAGATGAAGTTCATTTTTTTTTTTTCAGACTCCCTGCATCCTCAATTTATGGCATGTTCCTAGACAAGGCAGTAATGAGATGAGTGGAGAGACTTTTATTATGAGAAGGCAATCCATCCAGAAATACATGTGCTTACATCAAGCCCACATGCCAAACTTGTGTCTTCCTGGTGTTTTTGTAATAGCTGCATTAGTATATTGTTGCCTTGATTATCCTTCCTCATCAGAGAAACAATGTTTCTCCTGTCTCCTAAGTAACTTTTCTAGATCAGTGGCCTATGAGCTTTTCTACAAAGGCCACATAGTAAATATGTTTGGCTTTGGGGGCCACATGGTGTCTGTCCCAACCACTTCACTCTGTGGTTGGGGATGCAAAGCCAGTCTGAGACAGTATGGATACAAGGGAGTGTGGCTATCCTCCAGAAACTTGATGTATAGACCTTGAAACATGGAGTCCAAAAAAAATTGTCGCTTGTCTCAAAATACTAGTCTAACTTTTTAACATTTCAACCACATTTGAGAAGAAATCCCTCAAAAGTTTTAAAACACTTTCCATTCTCGGAAAGATCTAGTAACATTTCTAGGCAAACATGAGCATCATGGTGGCACAAAACATTGAAACTCAAGACTTGCTGTGTGTGCTTGGGCTGGTTGGCTAATGTCTGGGCATCTATTTCATGTCCTGTGGAGTGAGTATAAGGGCTTCAGATGTTCTCCTCGGGACAGCTGCTCATAGGAAAACTCTAGTCTTATCTGTCATAGAGTATCGAAATTGGTCAGCTTTTGGGCTGTGTCACTTGTTAGTGGTTTAGGAAATTGCCCTTTGTAGTGGTGTCCCCTCTGCAGAGCTGTATTTGTGTCCCCAACACCTGCCAGCTGTTCCCTAATTTTTCTTTCTCCTCTGCTCACAGAAATGACATGAGGCTTTCTGAACCAAAGTGGGGACTTTGTTTCAACATTAAAACCCCCTCAGACTTCAAAGAAGACATTTTCATTTGTCTAATTTTAAATAGCTTCCCATTGTCCTCATGGACACCTAGTTGGGAACTGTAACTTCATCTAGCCTGCCTTAATATCAGTTCTGCCATCAATATTCCTGGGCTACCATAAATTAACTGATTGTCTGATTAAAGTGATCTATAGGAGAGCTGCCTCAGTGGTTAAGAGCACCAGCTCCTCTTGCAGAAGACCTGCGTTCATTTCCCAGCATCCACATGGTGGCTACAACCTTTTGTAACTCTAGTTCCAAGGGATCTTGGAACTAACCTCCACAGGTATCAGGCACACACATGGTGTACAGACATGTGCACAGGGAAATCACTCATACACATAAAATAGAAGTAAATTTTTAAAAAAATTGAAGTAAACCCTATGTATAGAAGGAGTGTGCCTCGTCTCCTCAGCTGGGCCCTTGAGAAGGTGAACTGTGTGTAATGAAGGTAGAAGAGAGCATGAGGTAAAAAAGAAAATCCTTCCAGAGTTGCTGAGAGGTTTGAGTAAACTAATCCACTAGAACCTTGCACCCAATCTAAACAGAGGATAAATGAGTGCTGTGTGATTATCTGCCTCTGTTATTTCTCTTTTCACTCAATAATCACATTGCTGCTGAGGTCTGGAGCTTGGTAAAGATGCCCGAGGTTCGAGGGCAGGGAGAGAAATGTGTTATTCTGAGAAGTTACACATCCACGATGGACTTTAGATGGGACAATCTCGGGACAAGGCCATATGAAGTGCTGGCACTTTGGGTTTCACACTGTTTTATAATAGCTCCAGGCAGCTAATCCTGGACTAGTCTGTGTTTGTACATTCACAAAGAGTCTGCAGTGCTTGGGTTAAGAATGACTGTTGGAGTCATAAGACTGAAGGCACAGCTAATACTTAGTTTTATTTAGAGAAGCATTGTTGAAGTAGTATTTATCATGGCTTCATGTGTCTTTGATGGAAATCAAGCATCTCCTGATTTAATATTTAGCTAAGTGAACCAAAAGTTTAAAAAAATGTCACTTTTCTTGATTAGGAGCAGAGAAAAATTATATAGAGAAATAATTTTGAAAACGAGTAATAATCCAGTTAGGGTGGGATCATGGGTGATAAAGAAGCTTTTTTAAGGAAAAAAACAAAAACAAAAAAATAATTTTGCCTTTTATGAAAGGAAGAAAAAAGCTTAAAGCTATTATAATGTCTTGCCAACACAAATTCTCTCCATTGTGAAACTAAGATTGCAGAAGCATACACCATGAAGTTCAGAGTTATAGTACAAAAAGAATAAAAAACAACAATTAAATAAAACTTAGAGCAGTGGTTCTCAACCTGTGGGTCGCCCCGCCCCCCTTTGAGACTGAACAATTCTTTCATAGGGGTCACCTAAGACCATCAGAAAAGAATTTACACTGCAGTTCACAACTGTGGCAAAACTATAGTTATAAAGTAGCAACAAAATAGTTTCATGGCTGGGGGTCACCACAAATGAGGAACTGTGTCAAAGGTCAAAGCATCAGGAAGGGTGAGGACCACTGACTTCCAGGAAAACTGAGACATACCAACAATGCACGCTGGGAGCAGCAGGCATTGTGTAGTCAGTTGCCTTGGTTGGTCTGGGTTTCAGTTCTGAAAAATGTTGGGTGATGGGCAGATGAGAAGGATACCACACAATCCCCCCCCCACATTCCCCTCACCTCCCGACCTCCTCCTACCCTCACCTTGAATCCTTCCTGCAGTCTCCTCCCAGCTTGGCCTTCAGAAGACAGTGAGCAGAAGCTGAGCTGGTGGGGATTCCTTAGTTGTCTTGGGCTAGAAAAACAAATTACTACAGTGCAATAGTTGCGAGCAGGCAAGTGTCTGTTTATTTTCACCAGTATATATGTGTATGTGGTGTTTGTATGTGTGGGGGCACACATGTGTAAAGTATGGGCACACATGCATTGTATATATGTATGTGGGAGTGGAGCAAAGTGACATCAGGTGTGTATTCATTGAGGCACTATATTCATTGAGGCAATGTCTCATTGAACCTAGAACTCGCTGATTCCTACTAGCCTGGCTTGCCCTAGGAACCACATCTCCCCTACCCTAGTGCCCAGCTTTTATGCAGGTCTAGGACTCACATTCTCATCCATGCACAGAAAGCACTTTGCTATCTAAACTATCCCCTAAAAATGTTCTAATGATAAGAAGAGAGTGAGTTTAGCCAGCCCCACTGCAGCAAACGGCACATTGTACAGTAGGGGTTCTGCCATCGTTTCTCGGGCCAGCTGTAGCTCCCTCTCTGGCTGTGGCCAGTCTGGGGCTGGGCCCTTGATGGTGGATAGAGTTATGATGCTGAATGGAAGTGTCATCTGCTCCAGGGACTTTCACAAAGTCCTTCAGCACCTTGCTTGCCAGGGGATTTGTGTTTGCTGCTCTCTGAAACCACGTGTTCTCCTCTGGTTAACTGTCTACAGTAATCATCCATTACACACCAGGGTCATAATAAACAGTAACCAAATATCCATAGCAAACCAGGCCCCTCAACACATACATGGTAAACACTGTCCCCACCAGGCAGATGTGAGCCTCAAGCTCACTAGAGCATGGGCCCATGTGCAGATCCAGGAGAGGAATGGCTGACATGTCACTCTTGTGGCAGTTGAGGTAGGAAGACACTTTTAATCTGGGCCCCATCTTCTGCTGGAAGCCTGTACAAGGACATGGAAGAAGGAAGTTTCCTCTGGTTACCTGCTTGCCCTTGCCTTGCTAAGCAAGTCCAATCCTTCACTAGCATTAGAGCCTTCAGAGTTCCCCATCTACCAAAGACCAGGGGAGACAACAACCTTGTGGACTGAACAACTTCTGGATTCTTGGACTTTTTGTCCATAGCCAGCCATTGTTGAGTTAATTGGACCACAGCCTATAAGTCAGTCTAATAAATTGTGTGTGTGTGTGTGTGTGTGTGTGAGAGAGAGAGAGAGAGAGAGAGAGAGAGAGAGAGAGAGAGAGAGAGAGGAGAGAATCAGAATCATTCTGTAAGGTCTAGAGAACCCTAACTAATACACCAACCATGATGTTTGGCAACTCCAGACCTGGGAGGGAACTTATTGACCCTGCACCAGCAATGTGGGATGAACTGTTTGCTCACACCCCCGCCCCGATCGCCTGAAGGCAAAGCCCCTTCACCTCTGCCCCCTCTGCTATTTCAAGGCCATTTACGTCATTGGCATACCTGCCTGCTCCCCTTCCTCTTGCGGGGCATAAGGGGAGAGGTGGCCTTTCCTTCCTGACCGGTAGAAATCTGTTACCTTTCACTGTTGCCCTTCTCTGTTGCCCTCCTTGAAAGGAGCTGCATGTTCCTCTGGGCCGTGACATTTTCCTTGTTTTCTGTTTATTTGTTTTGTTTTTTTAATGAGAGACAAGTCATCTAAGGTGGGACCTGCAAAGGTCCATTTGTCTTGCTTCTGGGACTCGTCTGTGATGTGGGAAGCTCTCTACCCCTACCATTCCCATCTATCCAGAGCTCATCAGAATGGAAATGAAATCTCCCGTCGTAGCTTTTGTCTTGCTTTTCCTTTTGAACCATTGCCTGTAGGGACATGCCTGTGTCCTTGGCTCTCTGTGCTCACTTGTTCATTTGGGACTTGAAGTCACGAGTTGCTGAATCTATTAGCGAAGCCACAGGTAAACACAGCTTGCCACTTCTGGTTCACTGTATCACTGGATTAACAATCTTTAAAGGACCTAAGTATAATCAACACATGCCAGCACATGGGTGGTTAATTCCTCCACTCTAGACATGTTTTTTATAGTACAGAAACAATCTTTTCATAGTAAACCTTACCAAAAATTATACCTACTAAAGAGATTTTTCTAACACATCTGTGACTATGTGACAGCCACATAATAATAAAATAACAGTAAATATTTCAGATTATACATGCTTGTGTACTAAACAACTTGGACACGTTTCTTGGGCAGTAAATATATTCCTACAGTATCCTTTTCAATGGCTGCATAATATACCTTTGTGTCTTGAAAATTTCCAAAGATCCTTTACCATCTGCTATATTAGTGCTCTCTGGGTTGTGCTGTTGAAGAGAACGTTCTTACATATGTGTGTTTGTCAATACCTTGAATTTCTCATGAAAAAATCCAAGTACGGGAACTGCTGGGTAAAAGCTACGCTCCTACCTCAGGTCCATCCCTATCCTGGGTAATTTTTATTGTCAATTTCAGGCAACCGACAGTCACATCAAAAGAGGGACCCTTACTTGAAGAAGCGCCTTGATCAGATTAGCCTGCGATGATGTCTATGGTGATGAATGTGGGAAAGCTCAGGCCACTGTAGGTAGCACCATCCCTAGGCTGGTGTGTCTGGGATCCAGAAGTAAGCTAGCTGAGCATGAACCAGAGCCCGAGTCATAAGAAACCTTTCTCCTTGGTTCCTGGCCTGAGTTCCTACCCTCACTTCCCTCAATGACTGATTGTGACCTGCAAGCATAAGCCAAATAGACCCTCCCCTGCCCAAGGTGCTTTAGGTCAGGGTGTATAGCACAGTAATGACAGATAAGGACAATCTCTATGGTTGCTTAGTGGGGTAACCAACCGCTTGATTTTCTCACTCGGGATGTTTTCTAAGCATCAGGCATTTTTGTGTCATGTTGATATAGAGATGCTTTTGTGATCTCAGGGGCTCATCATCTGGGAGGTCAAAAGAGGAAGTAGAGCTAGGAAGGCAGCAGACTCTGCCTGTAAAGAGGCTGCCACTCAGAAAAAGGCTTGGTTGTTCTCCAAGGTGGAGAAGTATATAACACAATCCAGAAACCATCTTGCTATGGTTCCCGTGGGCGCCCACTGCACACACAAGCTTGCTATGGGAGCGACAGCTCTGACTCGCAGTGATTAGATGTGCCACGAGTCGCTTCACTGCCCATGCATCAGTCCCCACTGTTAGGTGGGGATAATAATGGAGCTGGCCTTATCTGCCTGACAGATGTGAGATTCAGGTCTCCTCATAGATGGAAAAGTGACTTGGGGACTGTTAAGCTTTATATCAGTGCAGTATAAAGAGACTCACTGATGGTGTCCGGGGCACATACAAGAGCCTCTGATGGGTAACAGCTCTCCAAGGACATTAAAGAGAATGTTGGTCCTGAATTGAGACACCCCCTGCTGACCAGGAATGTAGGCAACCACAGATCCTGCCACCTGACCTGGAATTCAGTGGCAGGGGAGAGAGAGTGCACACTCAACTCTCACATGACCCAGGTTCAAATCCCTTCCAATGGGCATCACTCAATGGTACAGTTTCTGCATTGGGTGATGATGGGACCCTTGTGGGAACTCAGAGGAATAAAGCCGATAAAGTGCTCAGCCTACAACTTGGCAGTACAGATCCAATGAGGACAGTATTGCTCTTGTTGTTGTAAGTAAATGTGGAGGAAAATGTATTTATTTCATCAGGCATCTGATTTATTGCAAAACAACATTTTTGGTTTATGATGGACTGCATGTTTATCCCTCTTTCTGGTACTGCCTAAATAGCCCCTTTCTGGTAAAAATGTCTTGCCGTGAACACTTGGTGACAAACTTTCTGAACAAAGTTTACATAGAACTAATTCACTGCCACGGAAAATGAACAGAGGCCTCGAATAGCTGCCCTGAGCCCTGGGCCCAGAGTTTTTTAGCCAGCTTGGCCTTTTTGTATTGTGACAGTCTTGACTGAGGATGGGGTCCTTTCATGTGAACCTGAACTTTATCACAGTGACAAGAAACCTGTCATCTCTGGAAGAGTTTTCCTCCCTCCTTCCTCCCTTCTTCCTCCCTCCTTCCTTATTTCCTTCCTTCTTTCCTTCCTTCCTTTCTTCCTTCCTTTTTTCCTTCCTTCCTACTTTCCTTCCTTCCTTCGTTCTTTCTTCCTTCCTTCCTTCTTTCCTTCCTTCCTTCCTTTTCTTTCTTCCTTTGGTCTGTGTGTATGATCTGTATGCTTGTATGTATGAGGAATATTCATAGTGTGTGTGTGTGTGTGTGTGTGTGTGTGTGTGTGTGTGTGTGTGTGTGTGTGTGTAGGCTGGAGGATTTTCCTGCATCACTTTCTGCCTTATATGCTAAAGCAAGAACTCTTATCTGTATCTATAGTCCCCAACTTGTCTATTTTAGCTAACCAGCTTGTCCCAGGGATCCCCTGTCTCTGCTTTGAGGTTACAGGTAAGCCTCCATGGCTGTAGGTCATTCACATGGTGCTGGAAATCCAACCTCTGGTCTTCCTATGTGCATGGCAAGCGCATTACTCCCTGACCTGTCTCTCCTGCCCTCAAAGCTGCCTTCACTCCAAGATTCTGTCTGTGCTAGCCAGCATCCCCAGAACCACTTAGCTCCAGCTCTGTCATTCACTAAGGAAAGAGTGCCTCCTGGGAGACACCACCCTGGAACTCTCTGCGTATCCCAGGCTAGACTCAAGCTCATGGCAATCCCCCTGGCTCAGGCTATCAAATGCTGAGACATTACAGGTATGAGCCAGCAGGCTAAGCTGAAGTAAAACCCTACTTCTTGAATGTGACCTTCAGCCCACATGACCAGACACCCTCTGTACTTTGGAGATGTCCAGGCAGACATAGCTGGTGTGAAAGGAACTCTGCCCTGTTCTCACCAAGATTGGTTATAACAGCAGATTGCAAGTGTCATCCTCTAACCAGTGATGTCTCTCCGTTGAACTTAGGCAAGGACGTGAGATGAGCTGGCGTCACCAAACCTAGTCACATCACCCATGTCCTGGCTGGTGTTTTTTTGGATGGAGTGCTCTACTGACTGCAGCAGGGGTGGGGGAGGGGTGAGCTTGTATTTGCCAGCTCTCAGTGGCCCCTGCTGATGAGGCTCTGCTGAATGAACAAAGCCATAGATTGCTCTTCCAGATGGCTTCCTTATTTTTAGTTCAGGAAAACATTTCTAGACTCTCTTTATTCCTTCCCAGCAATGGTCTGAGTGACTTCAACCATGGGTGACATCAGACCCTCCAGGAAAGATGTGCTGTTTGCCAGGTTATCCCATGGCATGAGATGACAACAATTTTCTGTGTCTGTACAAGGCCTGTATTGTCATTTTGTTGTCCTTATGGCCTATACAGGAAATGTTTTCCCAGTTCCTGGGAAAATTAGAAAATTATGAATGGAAATGCTGCCGGGCTCCTCTCCTGGGATGTCTCGTGCTGCACTTGCACAGCTGCAAAGGCCCGGTGGAGTAATAGCCTGCAGGTGACTCACCAATCCACATCCCTCAACCGAGGTCCACAGTAGAAACTATGCAAATATTCTCACTAAAGGGATTAATGTTGCTTCCATAGCAAATTACAATTCAGTGACTGAAAACAATAAAAATAGGTTTGGTGGCCACAAGTTAAAGTCAGGGTGTTGGCAGGGTGGCCCTACCATCCATTCCCTATGTTCTTCTAGCTTTCACATCCTTTGTTACATAGGTGGATTTTCATCTCTCTGCCCAAGGCTGCCTCTTTTGGTTTCAATACCCCTCCAGCTGGTATAAGATCATTAGGCATTAGATTTAAGGCCTACCTGCAATTCTAAATGAGCTCATCCAAAGATCATCAATTTAATTACGTCTTCAAAAACCCTATTTCCAAATCAGGTCACCTTTGTAGATGCCAAGGATTCAGACATAACCCTTTGGGGAGAAATAACTGAACGCTGTGATGTCATAGCAAACATGTATTGAAAAGGAAATTAAATCCATTGTGACCAAGACCCACATTATAAACACCTTGTTTACTGTAAGGACTTATCACACAGAGCTCTGGAAATGCATCACAGCTAGAGAAACAGAAGTGCCAGAAAACAAGCTTTATGTCCTGCACAGGTGGCTCTTGGGTGTGGTGGCGCTCGCCTTTAATTCCAGCACTCACAGGTAGAGGCAGGTGGATCTCTGTGAGTTCCAGGCAAGGCTGGAGCTATATAGTGAGACCCTGTGTGTGGGAGGGAGGGGGTAGATTGATTGATTGGCTGATGAGTTGATTATGGATTGCCTCTGGCCAGGAGCCAGGCCCATGTTCACACACAAAACTCCACTCCATTTGCTCAGTTGAGCGTGAAGCCAAGGCTCACACCTTGTCCGCCACGCCTCCCTTCACGCCTGCTCCCTTCTTAGTCCGTGCAATGAGTGTGGTAGGTTCTGTGTCTGCCGCTTATCTCTCCAGGCTTGGTAAGTGTTAGTGTACTTCTCCTTGGGCACACTGTCCTGCATTTTCTATTCTGTACCTTTCCTGTTTATTGTTCCACTGAGCCTGATGAAAAGCAAGATTTTCAAAAGCAAGTTCTGATTTTGCCAAAATGTAATCTCTTTGTGTGAGGCTCATGGACATGTTTTCCTTGGCTCTCATCCCTGCAGGCCTCGACTCCTCATGCCAGGTGACATGAGGCCAGCACTAACAAGTTTCTGTCCCTTCTAGAGTAACTGGTGTCCCTCTAGGTTCATGATGGTAAGGGGTGATTTTTTTTTTTTTTTTTTTTTTTTTTTTTTTTACCTCCCTTAGCTGCTCAAAATCTTCATAGGAAATCAAAAAAGATTATAAACTTATAGTGTTTCCTTTCAAACAATTCCTTCAAAGGCTGTTGTAGTTGGGTTGAATGAGAGGGAGAGTGGGGTGGATTTGAACATGCAGCAGGGTGAGGTGGCCTTGGATATTGCCATCTGGTATCCTCCTACTTGTTGCTCTAGAGTCTTCTTTAGGATTTATCCAGAGGATGTATTCTCTGGAGGAGTGCTCTGTGTTCCTTTCATTCCTTTCATGGACTTTGTTGGAAGTTCTGTTATCCCTTCTCTTTACGTATGTGAGCATATACACGTATAGGGGTAAATGTGCAAGTGTGTGTGTGTGTGTGTGTGTGTGTGTGTGTGTGTGTGTGTGTGTGTGTGTGTGGCCAGAAGGCAGCCACAGGTGCCATTCCTCAGGTTTCATCCACTTTTTTTTTTTTTCCTGGCTGAGACAAGGTCTTGTGCTGTCCTAGAGATCCACTGTTAGGCTAGGGTCTGCTTCTCTGAGCTTTCAGCTTTCATCCCATAAGATCTCACTCTGGTTTTTATTATTAAAACTAATTAGTATTGTACAACATTATCTAGCAAGGCTCTGTCTTCTACAATCCTCAAAAGCAGAACTTCCAGCTGGGAACCAGGTATCCAACACATGAGCCTAAGGGGGCCACTTCACATTCAAGCCCCAACAGTCTCCAGGAAAACCGAAACAAAGGATGACAACCAATGACAAAGGACAGTATAAGAGCGGTCACAACAGCATCATTCATAAAAGCATAAATAGAAAGAGCCCAAATGCTATCAGCTGGTGAGTAGGTGCACATGTGTGATGTGTTCATACTGTGAGTACAATTGGGCAATAAAAAGAGGCAAAGTATTGGATCCTGAGGACAGCACACTGAGTAAAACAAGTTGACAAAAGTCACATTCTTTATTCCATACCCATGAAATTCTTAGGATGGGCAACTTTTAGAGAAAGGGAGTGGGTTGGTGGTTGCCATGGGCAGGAGGACAAAGGGATAGTTGCAGAATGAGAAGTAACTGCTAATGACTTCTTTAGGCAAAGGAAATCAGACTGTGGTCATGTCCCTGCAACTGTACTCAGCCATTGGCTTGAACACCTTAAACACAAAAGTCGCATGGTCTGTGAATTATATCTCAGTAACGCATGCTTGTATGTGCAGTCCCCAGTGGCAGTACCAAGTTGGCATGCCATTGTAGCATCTATTCACTGGGTACCCCCCGAGCATGCCTCCAAGTTCCCATTTCACCATGGGCACTGTTTAGTGGTGGGAAGGAGGCACTGCAGAGGCTGTTTTCAATGGTTGAAGCCCCTTTCCACCTCATCAGTACCGCCTTCCCTGTACTATTCATGCATACACACATGCACACTCGCGCGTACACACACACACAGACACACACACACACAAAACCATTGGTTAATAAGACTAATTAATGGGGGTGAGGTTCAGATTTCTTTTATCTGCCACCCCAGTTTTTCTAAAGCATATCACCACCTTAGTTGAAAAAAGGAAAATCCTGCTAAATTTAATTCCTCTTTAAAGTACCACTTACCAGTGGGAAGTAAGCATAATACAGTAAAGGCTGGATGGTGGTGGTGCACTTGAGAGGCAGAGGCAGGTAGATCTCTGAGTTCAAGAACAGCCTGGTCTACAAATCAAGTTCCAGGACAACTACACAAAGAAACACTATTTAAAAAAAAAAAAAAAAAAAGATATTTCAATAAATTAATAAATTGTGTTTGGAATAATCTTGTCAGTAATTTGAGGGATTGGTGAATATTTTAGACACTCATGTCTAAAATAAATTCAGGAAGATGAAAGAGTTAAATAAAATCAAGGAAAAAAGGAAAAGTCAGAAAGCATTAGCATGAAAGACTGAGAACAAACACAGAGATCACAAAAGACTCCAACAGATAAATTGGCAAAAGAGAGTTCTCAATACAAGTACCATAATTAACAACTCTAAAATATTCTGGTAATCTAGGGGAAAATGAACTACAATTTTTCCTCTGTTTTATCTTAATGAATAGCACAAATTACTAGTAATGATAGAATATCAAAGAATTTTTTTTTTCAGTTTCAGAATGTATTGTAAATTGATACCACTCTTGGAAATCAGTATGACAATGTATAGCAAAAGCTCTAAAATGTTTGTGGCTACTCTATTTCTGGAAATGTCTTCTAAGAAAAGAACACAAAAATATTAAATTATATGTCTGAGTATGCCCTTTATGGCATTAACTCCCAATCGTAGCAGAATGATGATGCAAATCAACTCTTTTGTGCATTCATTTAAGAATTCTAAAGTCATGGCAATGTAGCTAAATTCATTTAGCATTAAATGAAATGAAGCTAAGATCTAAGTTCATATTTTCTACAACATACAAGGACAGGTGTATTAAATTTACCAAAGCAAAGTACACTGAAGCGATATGGTGATCAAACTGTGATGAGATTCTGAGGAATGTCTTTCTTTTTCTTGTTCTATAATGCAGTCACTTTTAAATTCTAAAACATTGTTATAAATAGAATTTCTCTTTCTGTGAGTTACATTCCCTAGGATATTTATTAATATTATGTAGATTGTTTTAGTCAATAAGAGCCAGAAAATGCAGACTCTGTTGCATTGTTTTCAAATGAAAATATTAACAAAGTGTTTATATTTTAAATTCTTTAATTTTATTATATATATATATATATATACATATATATATATATATTGCTTGCGTATATTTCTGTGCATCATATTGGTTGTGAGTCTTCATATAGGTGCTGAGAATCAAACCCAGATCCTCTGGAAGAGCAGCTAGTCCTCTTGCCACTGAGCTGCCTCTCCAATCCAAATACTTATCATATCTTAATGATGCTCACGACACCAAAAATCAGTTCTGCCTCTGCCAGCCCACTTGGGGATTTAAGGGAATCTCCTGCTTTTCTGATTTGCATATTTAAAATCAGGCGTTGGATCAGCTAAGTACAAACTTGCTTCAAGCAAGCTGTGAATTCCCTTTTTAAAGAGTATCCTTTGGAGAGGAAGGAAGCAGAGACTCTTCCTGTCAACACCTCTGTCAAAATCATAAATATCTGTTTCTTACATATTTAAATGTACTTGATTTAAAGTGGTGTGTGTGTGTGTGTGTGTGTGTGTGTGTGTGTGTGACGTGTGTGCAAGTTCACTGACCTGTGGGTAGACATGTGGAGGGCAGAGGTTAACTTCAGGCATCTTCCTCTATCACTCTCCACCATTTATTTACTTATATTGAGTCAGGGTCTCTCACTGAACATGGAACTTTCCATTTTAGCTAGACTGGCTGGCACAGAGCCTGAGGATCTGCCTACCTCTGCCTCCCTGGAGCTTCCCATGTGCAACACCATACCTAGCTTTGACAAGGGTTCTGAGGATCCAAAGCCAGATCCTCGTGTTTATGTATCAGGCACTGGGCCCAGTAAGCAACCTCCTGAGACCCTTAATTTAAGTTTTTAATGAAAATGTATCATTGATGTCCAATGTACAAAACTGGAAAAAAAATATCACTTTCTCCTGCTGTGTGTCTTGCTCTTGATCCCAAGGAATATTACTTTTCTTTATAGCTACTTCTGCTCAGTTTGCCAATTCAGTGGACATGATGAGAGCTTTCTACCTGCTTCTCAGTCCCACTTTCTGTAAGCCACTCACAGATAGCCGAGCTGCTCTTAGACAAGTGAAAACTGATGGTAGATTTGTTTGGAATGCCCATTGGACTGGCCAGCCCTTATTCCTGACTCACACTTAGTTCAGTAGATATTGTCATGTTTATAGGATATACTCCAGTTAAAAGTGGTTCAAACCCCTATTGTAAAACAAGAAGACTAATTGTCTCTTTGGGTACCTACATGGTTCCTGACGTCCCTTCCATTTGAGGATCTTAAAATTGTAGCATCTCAGGGCAAGAACATACTATGTCATCTTCCTTGTTCTAGCTCTCTGTGCTATATTTGGGAAGCTAAACAATTGTTTTCTTAATGCAATTGTCTGTAAGAATCAGATGGCTTCTGTCAGGTTGGATTAATTTGATAGCTCAGGCAGGTATTGGGACTCCGTTTAAAGATAAGATGGTCGGAGACAAAAAAACAAAACAAAAAAAAAAAATTTACCTACTCAGAACATTCCTTGAAGATAATACAGATTAGGGCAGTGGTTCTCAACTTCCCCATTGCTGTGACCCTTTAATACAGTTCCTCTTGCTGTGGTGACCCCCAACCATATTATTGTATTGCTACTGCATAACATTAATCATAATGTAAATATTTGGTATTTCTGATGGTCTTAGGTGACCCCTATGAAAAGGCTGTTTGACCCCAAAGTTTCGTGGCCCCAGGTTGAGAACCTCTGTGTTAGGGTTGTGCTGGGCTGATTTTTATATCCGCATGTTGACACTGTTTTCCATCAGCTTGTTTCTATTGGCCTCGGAATCGCCTGAGGCCTCAAGCCACTTGACTTTGAAGTATGGGGGCTGTGCAGAAGTTCCCACAAAACTAACCATCACCTTGGTTGTGATGGTGATGGTGATGGTGGTGGTGATGTATCTCTGTGCCTGTGTGCCTATTACCTTTTCATTGTTGTGTGTTCTATTGGAATACGTTTTAAGTTTTCCATATTGAAAAGATTTTGTTAAGCCTCCAGGCAGGCCAGGTTGGAAAAGCATAGTCTACTGCTCTCACCAACAGGTGAGAATGGGAAGATAAGGGTGCTTCGTGTTTATTTTCAGAACTCAGAACAAACACCCTTTCTTCTGTCACACACACACACACACACACACACACACACACACACACACACCTGTGTGTGCTCCTCACTCTGTATCTCCTCCTCAACACACCATCTTAGAATTTAGAAGGGCACCAGTTTTGGGGGGTTGGGGGAAAAGTTTGTGGGAGATGTGTTACCTTGCAAATTTTACTGTCCCGGATACATATGAAGTCATTTCATTGAGTTGCAGCTAGTTACTATCTTTTCACACATAGCCTTTGAGAGCTAGCTAGTGTGTGAATCCGTGGATGGGCAGATGGATGGGTGGGTGGGTGGATGGATGGATGGATGGATGGATGGATGGATGGATGGATGGGTGGGTGGGTAAAAATACTGAGCAGTTCAGGTAGATATCTCTATTAACTAGTGTATGGTAGAATAGCTCAAGCCAAAGAGCAAAGGATGTCACTAGTGCATCTCAGACAGCTGAAAGAACAGACCATGGCATTACCCATCTCCACTGGTTGGTCAGGCCTGTCAATCTGGCTTAATCTCCTAAAACTCTTTAACAAAATGTACATTTCAGTCACATATCATGTAAATACATCTTATTGACTTAGTCAGGCAGCTGGCCAGCTCAGTTGAAGATTCTTCAAGTTGTCCAAATGATTTGGCCAGAAGCCCCTAAGAGTGAGGAGGAGGAGAAAGGGAGGGAAGGCAGGACAGCTGGGAGAACTAATTTGATTGTATAACCTGTTTTAGCAAGATTTTTTTATTTTGAAGAAAACAATAATTTACTTGTTAAGAGAACCAAACTTAATGGTAGTAGTGGTGCATGCCTTTAATTCCAGCACTCGGGAGGCAGAGGCAGACAGATCTCTATGAGTTTGGGGCCAGCCTGGTCTACAGAGTGAGTTTTCAGGACAGTCAAAGCTACATAGAAAAACTATATCTTAGAAAGAAAGAGGAAGGAAGGAAGGAAGGAAGGGAGGAAGGGAGGAAGGAAGGAAGGAAGGAAGAAAGGAAGGAAGGAAGGAAGCCAAACTGGAAACCATTTCTTCCCACTGTACTCTCAACACAGAGTATTTCTGGCCACCAAAACATGGAGTAGGCAGCTCTCCAGATAACTCGGCTGAGTATCCTGTGCTTTAGTTGTGGCGCCGTCCACTTCGAGATCCATTGGATCTCACAGAAGAGCTCAGTGGCACAGGCTACCCCTGTCATCAGTTACAGGTCTGCTCCACCCTAGCCTCCTGGATGGATGTACAGTGACAGCTCACATCTGGTTTTGTACTTCCCTACTGGCTAATTCTGTTGAGTGTCTTTCCATGTGTTTGTTGATCACTGTTTATTTCCATGACATGTCCATGTCCATCATTAACCTGCCTCATGGTTGGGTAAGGTGTCTTACTGTCAGCTTAGGAGAGTACATGTGGTCTCCCAAGAACAGTTTTATTGACTCAGAGCTCTATACAACCTAATTTCAGGTACTGTTTTGGTAGGGGGAAACTCAGCCATTGATAACAGATGTAGAGTGTCTACAGAATCCAGAATCAGTCTCTTGGCCTTTTAGCATGATGGTAGGCCTATTGAAGGAATGCTAAGTTGTCAAAGATATCTGGTTTACATTAAGAATATTTTGAGATTCATGAAGTTTTCATATTCTATAAATTTAGAATTCTTCTGTTCAACTGGAAATATTTCACTGGTTCTGTTAGAAGATTTTTGTGTTCTAAGTTGTGTGGGAACTCAAGAGATAAGTAGCTCATTTGTGGTATTGTGAATTTTTCTGAAGGGGGGGGAACCTACTTTCCTCTTACAGACAGTTGAAGGGAACTCTTTTCTGTTTTTAAATGGCCATAATTGGCCTTCTCCATCACAGACTTGTAAGACTATTGAGCATGTACAAAGTTATGTTTATTCATCAGATATCCTTAACATAAATATGCTAAACTTGATTATGTTAATTTCAGAAGAAAAGAACATTAAGCTTAGAATTAGGCAAATATAAGCAAGTTACCATTGTGTATAAGGATTGCTTCTTTTTCTGGGAGAACATCAGCTCTTATCCTTAAATCTAATTACCAACTGTTTCCTGGTGTACTTGCACGGTCCTTTCCTCAGCCCTTTAACAAGTGCATTGTCCAGGTGGAGAGGAGCCATGGAGTGCTGAGCTAGAGTTCTCCAGCCTGGTGTAGGCTCATGATGGTGGGCAGCACAGCAGTGTCTGGGAGCCACAGAAACCAGAGGTCAAATGCTCAGCCATCTGCACAAAGAGAGGCGGCTGTTTTCAGATGTGCAGAAGTAGGTCTCGCTGTCAGAAACACTCCAGTCAACTGGTGCTCTTTGCTACTCTAAATCTGTCCTGGAGTCTTAGCAGTTTCCTAGAGCTGCCATAGAAAACTACCACAAGCCCATAGCTGGAAACAAAGAATGTTATTGTGCCGCAGTTCTGAGATTAGAAGTCCAAAAATCAGTGTGTGATCCCACTACAGCCTCTAGGCAAGGGTACACCTCATTCCTGCTCCCTAGCTTTTGATGGTCCCCAGTCCCATCACTCCATCTTTGCCTCTGTTGTCACATGCCTTCCCCACTCTATCTCTGTGTCTCTGTATATCTCTCTGTGTGTTTCTGCCTTTATATGTGTCTGTCTTTGTCTCTGTCTCTATGTCTCTGTGTGTGAGTCTTCTCTCCTTTCCTTCATCCTGTGAGAACCTGAATCCTAAATCCAGTCTAACCTCATCTTAATTTAACTAATCACTCCTGAAAAGCTCCTAGTCCCCAGTTGTGATCACAGTCCTGGACTCCAATGGATGTGAATCTGGGGTGGGGACAGCAGTGGACATTCTCCGGCCTTAGGATATAATCTTCCATCTCTTCATTTTCAGGTACAGTTTTAAAAATGATTGATTCCAGAATTCAGTGTATGTGGTTCCCAAATAAAATAATGGCATATAGCTCAAAATTTGGAGGAGTATGTTTGCACATTTCAAGAAGTATGTTTTAAAATTCCAGATAGTAAATGGTGTTTCTGAAGTGCCTGTGTACACTGGAAACTTTGGCATATAGCCCTTGCGTTTTCTGGTTCTTCCTGTAATTACAGTTGATTAAATATATTGGTGAGCTTTCAAGATGGCTCTGCATCCTCCTTGTTACCATATCTGGGTCTTGTGAAAAATATGCACCTCTTTAGCAGCCTAATGTGTATGTGTTTGTTTCCTCATCTATAAAAGTAATTTACTTACCTTACAACATTGTGGGGGCTAGCAAGTATTATGGTAAATTATGTCAACCATTAACTTTTCAATAAACGAATATCTGTCCATCTATCTTATCTATCTATCTGTCTGTCTATGTCTCTATTCTCCCTTCTAATTTTTTGTTTTGTTGTTTGCTTGATTTAGTTTGGGGGTTATTTCTTTGCTTGCTTGCTTTGAGACAGGTCTTTTTTTTTTTTGAGCCAGATTGCACTTGAATTTGTAATCTTCCTGCCTCATCCTATAAATGTGGAGATTGCTGGTCCTCTTTTTATGCCTCCTCCCCACCCCCAGGAAAAAAAAAAAAGCTCCTTCAGAGGCTTTCTTGTCATTGCTGTCAGAGAGTTTGGAGATAGAGATAGTGTGGGTGCCCATTTCCCCAGAGAGAGACTGGCTTTTATCAGCACACCTACTGAGAAACACCTGAAGCATATACCAGCCAGAGTTTCCCAATAGCGGCAGCCTGAATGGGGATGTTTTAGGTGGAGTAAGCCCGGGCAATGCAGCAGCCTCACAGTCACCGGGAACAGGTTATCTGTCCCTTTCTTGTGCCACCTGAGCCTGTGGGTTCCACACATGAGCACCCCATACCAAAACGGTTGGTGCTGCATGTGTGTGCCGGTTGCTACAGACATGTAGACAGCAACAAGACCACTTTTCCCAGCTGAGCCAGCTTCCTTCGAGCAGCTTTTCAGAATACACCTATATAATAGTTCCGCTGATCGGATCCTTTCTCTGTCTCTGAGCTATAGAATCAATAACAAGACTTAAGTGCTGACCCAACAGCTAAGGCTTTTATTGTTGGCCAAAAGATGGGAGAAGTGGGAAATAAATCTATACACAGCTTCTCCTCCTGTGTGAGTCAGGAGATTACAGTCACAGGGTTAAACCAGTGAGGAGGAGAGTGGCTAATAAAGGGAAGGACCGATGTCTTCTCTGGGAATGGGTGGATCGTCTAAGAATTCAGAGACCACTTTTTTTTTTTCACTCTTTTGACAGTTTTATCCTGTGATCGAAGCTATTGTCAACCGTTGTGGCACTGGGGTTAGGCATGCAGATGGAATTATACTGTAATGAAATCAGAGTACCTGGAGGTCACCTGGCAGTCATATTAGATTCTATTGCTTGGGCTAGATCTTAAGAAGGAACCCATGACATGGATGTCCTTGTCTCAGCAAGAATGGGAAAAGGTGGTCATACATCTAGCTAGGCAGCAGAGTAAGGAGGAGTTGACGATCCTCCTACCCCACCAACCTCCCCTGACCAAACTTGTCTGTGACACCATGTGCTCCCTCTACCCACTTCAGTAGATGTTGACATGGAACATGGTCTTCCTTGGCTGCAATGGGAGGTGTGGAGGTAGCACTTGGGGATTGAGTGTCTAACCTGGGGTAAGGATCACAGATTGTGGACCTGTTGCTTGGGTAAAAACATTTTCCCTCAGAACAACATCTCTGAAAATACATTATGAAGCAACCTATTCTTTTGTAGAAAGCTGTCTCTCCTCCAAGCCGGGATGAAAATGAATAATTTACATCTCCATTTAGATCACCTCCCACTGTAGCCCCTGGTCATTCCAGGAGTTGCAAAGACTTGGAAAGAAATGTGAAGCTGGACCAGAGGTGGGCCTCCATGGACCCCTGAAACTAGATATCATATCATGTGGGAAGGATGTTCCAAAGGAGTCATCATGACAGCAGACATACTCAGAATTCCACTGAATCTGCTGCACCATGCTGGCTTCCCCTCCTCAACCTATACCCACCAAAAACTCACATGATGAGAAACATGAATAATACTTCCAAGGCCGTGTGTGTGTGTGTGTGTGTGTGTGTGCGTGCATATACATGTTCCTGTATGTGTCTATGGATGTGGAAACCAGAGAATGTCTCCCTCTATCTTTCTCTACCTTATGTTTTGAGATAAGTTCTCTCATTAAACCTGGGGCTCATTGATCCTACTGGACTATCAGGCCAGTGAGCTCCAGGCGCCTTGTGCTTTGTTCTTCCCAGCCCTGAGATGACAGGTACCCACAGGCATGCTAACTCTTAATGTGGATGCTGTGGATTGAACTTGGGTGCTTGTGCTTGAGCACAAACCTCTTAACTCTTTACCATCTGAACCGACTCCCGGGCCTCTCCAGGGATCCCTACTATAGTCCAGCATTGTTCAAGGCTCTACTTATAAACACAGAACTATGGGAAACTGCTCAATGCCTGACTCAACCATTCCATCTTGTGGTTTTAGTCAGGAAGGCTCACTTCTCTGCTCTGAATCCTAGTCTCAGATGGAGATGGCAGGAAACCCTCACCTTTTTTTTTTTTTTTTTACCATTTACAGCCTTTCCTTAGGGTCCAGTCCAAGTTTACTACAGTATTTGGAAAGAGTGAAATAAAATTACAACCTCAGAAATATGCACATCACATAGAAGAAAATTAACATATTCTAGTGGCTCTATGGGTGTTCACCCTCCACTCTACGTAAGCAATGACTGTAGGAAAGAGCATCACACACAGAGCTGAGAGTTGCCTCTCCATCCACCTTGACACCTGAGTATAGCTGAATGCCTCAGAGAACACCCTTCCTCCTTTGGAACGAGAGTGAGGTGCAAGTACAGGTCCTTTAGAAACACCAAGTCCCCAGCTCATGTCAGTCACTGGGTTCACATCGCCGGTGTCTCTGGTGCATCTGCTTCAGCTCAGGTACCTGATGGATGGAGCATGTAAGGCTGCTACCCTCAACTTGACAATCAAACAAAGCTAGATGCAGAAGCCCATCCCCAGATACCAATGCTCTTCCCAAGGTGTTGGTGATCATGTGGTGCAGCCAGTACTTCCATGAGACAGATTCACTCTGAGCCATCTTCACACAGTTAATTAGTTGGCTATTATCATGTTAAGTGCCATAAGCCTTTATTCCAGAGGGATCCACATGGGGGAGGGGGGTGCAAAGGAACTTCCAGGCTATGTGGTGAGGAGACTGGGGGGGTGGGTGGGAGGAGGGCTGGTACTTAGGAAGTATCCTCAGAACTGTGGGGAACTAACTTACAGCCTCTTGGTAGGAACAAGAAGCTAAGCTTTTTATGTGACTGGGTCACAGGTTGGAAAGCCAGGCATGCAGGGTACTGAATGGCTTGGGAACTAAAACCCCAAAATGGAGGGCACACCCGTGAAAGATCTTTGCTTATTAATTTCAAGATCTACTTCTAACCTTGATCTTTGAGTTAGGAAAACATGGCTGTGACCCAGGTCTTTTAAAATGGCCAAAGAAAGACACACCTTTAATCTGCATGTTGAGGTGGGAAGACATCCCAATGTGGGGCACAGCTTTTACTGGAAGCCTTTATACGGACTTGAAGAAGGAAAGTTCCTCTTTGCCCACTTGCAAGCAAGTTCATTCCTTCCCTGACATCAGAGCCTATTCTGAACTATACTGCACTGAACATCCAGCCTCCTGGGTTCTTAGACTTCCTGTTCACAGCTAGCCATTGTTGGTTAGCTGGACTGCAGCCTGCAAGCCATTTTGCTACACACACACACACACACACACACACACACACACACACACACACACACACACACACACGTGCGCGCGCGCACACACATGCACACACGGAGAGAGAGATTCATCCTGTAAGTTCTGTTACTCTAGAGAACCCTGACTGATACAGCTCCTGAGATTAAAAATAAATAGAGAAGTTCCTTATTAATAATTCTGATTAAGCAGAACATTTTTATAAGACAGGCCTGTGGAAGCAGTGACAGGAAGCCAGTCTCGGTCTTTCCCTGATGAAAAATGTTAAGTCCCAGGATCAAAGGAAGCAGATGCTCAGGCAGACATTTCATTCCAGGGTCTGATGATGGGCTCGCTCCTCAGAGCGGAACCTCTGGGCGGTTTCATGTCTTTTGACCTATCTTCATACAAACGGTTTCCTTCCTGTCGGTAATTTAGTTTTGTGGCATTTTCTCCTCTCCCAGCTCATTGGCTGGGTTTGAAGCTGGACTTTGTTCTTCAGAGGGCCCTCACCTGTCCTCCACCCCCAGATGGCTCCTCTTGTTATCTGACTTACTATGACAGCTCCATTGTTATCAAAGCAGGAAGATTACAGGACCATTGAGATCAAACAGAGAGCAAAAATTTGATGGTGAACCAGAGAACAGCCAAGGTTTGTCCCTAAGGGGCCTGTTGCATCCATTCTGGTGAATTATGCATGAGCTGGCTCAGAACTGTCAGCCCAGCTGATCTGCCTCCAGCTTCGGAAGCTCAGACCCAAATAGGGAAGAATAGAGGTGGCTTGCAGGAGGTGGCCATAGCAGGCTAGTTTAACCTCAGATTTTTGAGAAACCTTATTGAAGTTGGGCTGGCATTCCGTGCAACTATTTGCTGCCTGCTTCATCTTCCTTTGTAAACCCCTCCTAGCAATCATAGAACATTGGAAATAAAACATTCCTATGACTCTAGGACCATAGGAATGGCTAATGTGAGATAAACTCTCATTGCTTTGAGCCAGTGATGAAATTTTGTCAGGTCTTGGAGGAGCCATCGGGGTATGTTCTCCTGGAGCCAAATAGGAGTGACCATGACCTGGAGGCAGACATTTAGATTACCTAAAACCCCATATTCCAATGTGGAAGCAGTTTCATGATGCTTATATAGTAATGGGAAAAAAGTGAGATACTTGTAAAATATATCAAGCAGGCAGGTTAAAGCAAAGATAGGAATCTGCTTTAGGCCTCAGATGCCATCTGATGATGATGGATGACATGCTTCAGACTTGTGGTTGGTGAGAGCTAGGTATCTGTACATTCCAAAGGATTTGCCTAATGGTCACAAAGATGTAAGCACACCCACAGAAGAAGGCAAAACAAGGCTATTTCCAAGGCTAAAGCTGGTCCAAGATAATTTGGGTCTGGATTTGTAACATTCCAAGCTCTCTATAGTCACTGAAGTTCTAGTCAGTTAACTGACTTTGCAGAAGGTTCAGTGGAACTTTCGTTCTCTGTGAACATGAGCAGGATCAGAAGAGAGCACAGTAATTAAGTGAAAGATAACGCTATTGTTTGAGCACCTTCTTCCAAGAGTCTTATGGTGACAAGGTTGGGATTGCATCTATTAAATAATATTTCATACATGTGCTCATTCATTCATTCATTTCTCTGCATAAGTATTTCCTTTCTATATACATTATATAAGTATATATGAAAATGTATACACAAAGATTAATAGGAACCTATTGTTGTGACTTTTTAAATTGTAATTTTAAGTTCTTGATTTAAAAACTTTAATACCAGCTGGGTAGTTATAGTGCACACCTTTAATCCCAACACTCAGGAGGCAGAGACAGGTTGATCTTTGAGTTTGAGGCCAGCCTTCTCTACCCATTGAGTTCCAGGACAACCAGGACCAAACAGAGAAACCCAGTCTTGAGAAGAAGAAGAAGAAAAAAAAAACTTTAATACCAGGAATAGTTTTGAGGATGCTTCAGGGCCCTCAGAGACAACCAGCAAACATCAAGTCACAAGAAAGTGGAGTATTTGAAATTTCCTCATCATCTAAGTAAAACAGCTAGTGACTAAAATGATATTGTATGCTATGAGGTACTTTCCTCTGTATGTCATGTCTGCATTTTCGCAGTGAGACTAGAACACAGACTTCTGCTCAATATCTAAAAGAAATGCCAGTAAGGAGACTGCCCACCTTCCTCTTGTCCTTCCCACCCTTTCTTTTACCCATCAGTCTTATTATCCACCTCCCCTTCTTATTATCCATCCACCCACCCATCCACCCATCCACCCACCCACCCACCCACCCATCCACCCACACACCCATCCATCCATCCATCCATCCATCCACCCACACACCCATCCATCCATCCATCCATCCATCCATCTTCATAGTTCTCTTGTTCATTCCTGAGACCTATAGATTTCCCTGGAAAATAGGTAAGGAGTGGATAATCTGAACAAGTAAATTTTACTCATTGAATTATTAGCCCCAAATATCACATGCCCTTCCTTCATGAATGAGAAAGACTTTCAGATTAGGAAACAAATCTTGTGGCCCTTGAGGTCCCCTCTTGTAATCTCAGTCATTGGAGGACCTCAGGTCCGGAAGTTGTCGGGCAGAAAGGCAGAAATCTCCGCTTTGTCAGCAGCTTCTGAACTGTTGCCTTATGGGAGCCAGCCCTGCTTGCACAGTGGGGTCTCTCCTCACTCTGTTTCCTTCATCTGGCCAAACAAACTATTCCAAAGTGCCCTGTGGCTCTGGCAGGCATCATGGGTTCAGAGTGACTGTAGGGCTAGAGAAGCCCCAACGCCAAGTGTGCAGACAATGCATTGGGGGCTTTCAGCAGTGAGTGCATTTACTAGCTGTCTCTAAGTATGGCTGTTGATTTTTTTTTTTTTTCCATTTTGTCCCTGGTAGGAAGTGACGGTTGGATGGCTGGCACTTTCAAATGGCTGATTTTCCCCATGGGAAGTTGTAAAAAATACCCATTAAGGCTGGTTTGTGTATGCAACAGAAGGACGTGATATGCCCCTCAAATGAATATCATTATCTCCATCCATGAAGGGTGGTAGTGCCCTGCAAACCCTTCAGAGCCTCAGCTCTTGACAAAGCTCAAATGTGTGGAAACCAATCCCTTCTCTCTCCCTGACTTAGTATCACAAGGCAAAAACCTCATTAGCAGATGTATAATCGTCTCTTCTAAGCCTCTGAGAGGGTGAGAAGGAGGGAAAGAATGGATGAATAACACTGCCCAGATAAAGTCTGGATGATAGTTCTCTCTGCATTCTCTTTGCTATCAAATGATGTAGGAGAGTGAATATGTTGTCAGTGTCTGTGACTTGGCGGCCATATGGACTCAAAGATATCACAGAACCATAAGCTTTCATTCTGGGGGGAAATGGACTATTTGGCTTTCAACACCCTCCTACCTGCATGGCAGTAAGAGAATCCATCCATTCTGCGTTGTGCTAACAGTTAAATGCTAACAAGATGGACAATATCTACGCAGCTGCCCTGCCACTCAATGGAAAAGCTGGTGCCTGCTTTTTGTTTTTTGTTTTTGAGACCATGAAAACTCCACCTCCCTCTCCCAATTGCCACAAAACTCCATTTAAAAAGAGGAAGTGGGGTTATCTTTGGTCAGAAAATGGCTGCCTCACCTCCAGTCAGGCAGAGAAAGGAATAGCCTGTACCTGGATAGTATAACTTTTCCACAAGTGCCCAACAGCTTTGTGTCGGGACTTGTATGGCCAAAGCTGTGTTTTGTGGTCAACTGAAGCTGTAAGAGAATCCCAGAAAAATATTTTGTCAGCTGAACCTGTTGCCATTCCAACAAGAATCGGTATCTATTCATAACAGGGAAAACAAGAGGTATGCATTTTGGTCAGAGCACCTCAAGTGTTTGCTATGGGAGGGTAGAAAATGGTGATGATGGGATGGATGATGGGATAGTACCTCCTTTTTTTAGAGAGAGAGAGAAAGAGAGAGAGAGAGGTCTGTGCATGAGTGTGTGTGCACACTGGAGACCACTCTGATCTTACTTCTTTAAGACAAGATCCTTTACTAAACGTGAAGCTCACCATTTTGGCTAGACTGGCTGGCCAGCAAGCCCCAGGTACCCCCACCCTGTCCACACTCCCCCGGGGCAGGAGGTTGCAGAAGGGCACCACCATGCCCACCTATAATGTAGGACTGGGATCAGACCTTAGGTCTGAATGCTTGTGCAGCAAGCACCTTACCCACAGAGCTGCCCTCCCAAGCCCCAAAGGGAGAGGCTCTAAGGAGTCAAACTGAGGACATCTTCAGTGTCACTATTGTTCAGACGGCTTACTGTCAGCAGGCCTCAGGAAATGTAAGCGTACTGCTGTCCCTGGGGAGCTGCAATTTCGGCCCCCCATCCTTTTCTTAATTATTCCGTGCATGTTTTGTAAAAGGGAATAGATCTATCGTTCAGCTAACAAAATAGCCTTGAGGCTCGGAACACATTTTATCATGGAACATCTGAAAATAACTCAGTTCTGAAGTACCATGATGAAGCTGACCTCTAGCAAAAAGGGTAAAAATAAGGCTTTATCCATCATCAGCATGGGTTCAGCCAATTTCAATGACTTAGTTCTAGTGATGTTGGCATCTCTCCTATCAGTATTAACCACCAAGAGCCAGTCTGCAGAGGAACTGACCATTCTCAGGGGAAGACTCGCCTTGGCCTTCAAGTTCATGCCAGAAGAGAGAGAGGGGTTCCCTGTTGGGTTCATTGAGCTGCCCCTGCCAATTATATCTTGGAAGTTTGGGGATGCAGCAGAACCAATCCAAGAGAATGGTTGGGTGTTTAGTTATATTAAATGGCATATTCTTGGGAACGCTGTAAGAGCTGGAATTCCAGTGTGTCTTTGAGTATGTCCCTTAGAAACTAATCAACAACAGAATTTTAACTATTGAAGCATTTTAAAATGCTGTACTTTCTTCTCTAGGGACTTGCAAACTGCACTTAATCTCTGTACTTAAATACATTCTTCGCTCCAAATTTATAATTGTAAAGCCCATTTCAGTCAATAAAACCCAACTACCTAAATTACTTAAAATTCACCAGGAGGGTTTTTTCCTCCACATAACAAGTAGAAATCTAGCTGAGCATGGTGGTGCCAGCCTGTAATTGCAACATACTAGATGCTGAGGCAGGAGGATTGCTGTGGGATTGCAGCCAGCCTACATTATAGACATAGGCGCTCCAGGTCAACCTGGGCGCTAGTGTAAGACCCTGTCTCAAAAATAAAGACTGAGAGAAGGAGAGGAAAAAAGAAATACATAAAGAGGAAGGGAGAGAGGGAGGGAGGGAATTTAAAAGCAAACAAAAACATTCTTTTCACATCTCCACTGGAACTTGGTTTCCTTGCAAGCATTTATCTGTTGGAGAGAGCGAAGCACAAACACTGTTTACAATACATGGTTCATTGACACAGCAGGATGCACTTTCCAGGCAGATAAATTATAGCTGGCATGGTGTTTTCCTTGAAAATGTCATAGAACCATGGGAGGGTGACAAGCTAGGGCAAGAGCTTCTGCTGCCTCAAGGTACATAGAGGTCCCAGCTGACATTAGGACAGTCCCACTGGAAGCCACCTGGATGGGTGTGCCGCAGTAACCCGTGGTCCCCAGCTATGTTTGCTGGGTTGAACTTCAGCAGGGCTTTGAAGCTAGCTTTAGAGAGTCACTGCTTCTGAGGAAAAAAACAAAAAGCAAAGACCAGGGCTGGGGAAGTGGCTCAGGCAGAAGTGGCTCAGGTGATGCGGAACTTGCCAGGCAAGCTGGAGAAGCTGAAGTCTGATTGCAGCGCACATGTAAAACCCTGGCATGGTGACACTGAGGGGTTAGAGACAGATGGATCCCTGGAGCCCACTGGCCAGCCAATCTAGACAATGGGTGAGCTCAGCTTCAGTGGAGAGACCCTGCTTCAAAATATAAGGCTGAGAATGATGGAAATACCCAACATTTGCTCTCAGTCTCTCTCTCTCTCTCTCTCTCTCTCTCTCTCTCTCTCTCTCTCTCTCTCTCTCTCTCTCTCTCACACACACACACACACACACACACACATACAATAAGAATCACAATGGAGCCCCAGTGTTCCTCCTGATCCTCGCAAATTCAGAGTGGCTCACAGTTAATTGGCCACACACCACAATGGCCATCTCTAGCTGTAATCTCAGAAATAAGATCAACAAAGACAAAGTCAAGGCAACTTCAGATATATTTACAACCAAAATCTTACTGTAGCAGAACAGATGGAGGTCCCAGAAGATGCCTCACTCCATTTAATCTGTGCTCGAGAACATAACAGTATTGCAAAGGACCCTCAGAGCAATTGTAAGAAGATCTGACCTGTGATGCTCACCCTTCCTTAGGATTGTGCTTTTCTTTTTCTCTCTCTCTCTCTCTCTTTTTTTTTTTACCTTGGAAAATCAACAAATCAACATCCCCCAGGAAAGAAACTCTCGGAGTAGTACTTTTAGGGTGCTGACCAGGGTAAACATGAAGATGCTGCCCTTCCCCAGGAAGGTGCTGATGCAGAAGGCATACTCAGCCTTCCCTACAGGTTTCCCAGAGGACTGACATTAAGACTGTTTCTCATCCCTGTATCCTAATGGGAAAGCCTTGCCACACCCCTTTGTCTGATACAAAGGGAGTGAAATGCTCTCTCTTCCCATCAGAAAACAGATGCTGTCCGTCTAGATTTTTCCTACATGGATAATATAATTAATTGTGATCTTTTGATGCTTACCCAAATAAATTTTGTCAGGTATGGCTGGACTAAGTAATCAATGGAAAATGTGGGATGGGGGTAGAACAAGGGAGTGATAATGTGGTAGGCAGCGAGCGTGAAAATGACAGACTTGAGAAGGAAAATAAAAAAGCAGCTGCAAACCTGGGTGTATTAGTCAGGTTTCTCTACAGTCACAGAACTTATAGAATGTGTGTGTGTGTGTGTGTGTGTGAGAGAGAGAGAGAGAGAGAGAGAGAGAGAGAGAGAGAGAGAGTAGGGGATTTATTAAAATGGCTTACAAGCTGCACTACAACTAATCCAACAATGCTATGAACAGAAAGTCCAAGAATACAATAGCTGCTCTGTCTACAAGGCTGATACCTTCAGTAAATGCTGGAGTCCCGAAGAATTAGGCTCTAATGCTGGTGAAGGAAGGATGTGCTAGCAAGGTGAGGGCAAAGAGGAAAATCTTCCTTCTTCTATGTCCTTATATAGTCTTCCAGCAGCAGGTGTGCCCCAGATGAAAGGCATGACTTCCCACCTCAGGATCTGGCTCTATTCCAGAATTTGCCTGGCTTTGCTAATTCAGGTCTCGAGCAGGCAGCTGCACTTGCTGTGAGCTCATGAGTGCAGGGCAATGGCCATGTTGCATCCAGAAGACAGCTTGCCATTAGTGCTTGCTCCTCCCCATCTTTTTGCCTAAAATTCTTTCTGCTTCCTCTTCTATGATGTTCCCTGAGCCATGCTTATATGTGGGCTTTGAGTGAGGTTCATATAGATGCCCATTTAGGGGTAAACACTAAGTCTCTTCATCTCAGTATTACTTTGGCCAGTTCGATATCCCTACCCTGGCTGCTGCTTCTGACAGAAAGAAGCCTCCCTGACCAAGGTTGAGAGCAGCCCATGTTCATATGTATAACTATAAATATTTAAGACAATTTGTCAGCATGACCATTAAGCAAACTAACAATATCAGGTTCTTTCTTATGGTAGGTGACATCACCAGCCATAGGCTTTTGACCAGGAGTATTGTACCAGCCCTGAAACGAAATTCTCTCCTGTGAAGAAGACCTCAAATTAAATCATAAACTGCTGCTTAGTTACCCATAACAGACATGAACTATTGCACGCGTGTGCACCCATGCCTGGCTGGGTGTGACTGTTGCGCACAAGGTCCAGCATTGAATAACAACATTAACACCATCACTCCTCAAACAGCCTACATAGCCCTGTCTGCACTGTGAAAACTAGCTAAAAGGGAGGAGTATCCCGGTTAGCGTGAAACTGATTTCTTTATGTTCTACAGCCGAAGTGCAGAGGTCAATGCTTTTCAAGGGCTCATGGCCACATATAGCTAGTGGTTACTGTACTAGGCCAGTGCAGATTAAAAAAAAATAAATAAAAAGTACATGTCTGTTGTTGGAGAGGTTCTATTAGCACTAAGCCCAGTCATCAATCTCTCTAATAAGCAAACTCTTGGTTTTCTATATGCCATGAGGAAGACCTCCATGCTAGCACAGACTACCTTCCTGCCTAAATCTCTATAGGTACAATACCTGCACACATACACCAGGTAAATTATCTGAGGCATTTGCTTCAACTGGAAAAATGTGAGTGTTACTGAGAATAATAGAAAAAAAAACATTTTGTGGAAAGAGCAGACTATTTGAATTTCATGTGTCTCAGAGGCTGCAGGAAATCTCAACAGGACTAAACCTCTAACCCAGGTTATCAGCCTGGGGGTGATAAACCTGTGAATGGTCTGGTTTGCATCTCTTGGATGTTATTCTATTCCCCTCTAGTGGATTTAAAGGGTATCTGTCGCTCTACTCCAACTTGGACACATTTGTAAGAACAGGAGTTGGGATCTAGGGACAGTTAATAAAACGCTATTGTCCTTATTTCTGTATCATGGTATGCTGCTTCTTGGTATTGAGGGCTCTAGCCTTCTGCTCTGTGTCCATTTGAATTGCAAGGGGGGAAACCTAGGGTGTGTATACTGTGTCTCTCTCACCTGATGGCAGTGTGAGTCTCACTGCCTAACATGTTCCAAGCATCTTCCGTGGGCTTAGCATCTGGCTCAGAACTGGGCCCACTGACTGACTTAAGGGCTCAGTGAATAAACAGACTTCAGATCCCAGTGTCCACAAAAGCCAGGAGGGTGTAGTGACCTATCTATAATCCCAGCACTTGGAAGGTAGAGGCAGGGCATCATCCCAGGGCAAGCTGACTAGACTAGTCAAATCCGTGTGATGCAGATTCAGTGAAAGACCCAACCTTAATAAATGAAGAAAAGTCTCAAGGAAGATACCCAATGTCAACCACTGACATCCACATGGATGTATACATATGCATGCAAAAAAGGACATGGTTTAAACTTTTTGATCTCTGCAACCTGGTTGGATTAATTTTCCTAGCCTCTTTTCCTTTTCTTTAAGATAGAGATGGTCTTTCTTTGACCCTGCATGGGGATAAGGAAATAATGAAGCCCTTCAGAAGTGAGGCTTCACTCTGAATTTACCCAGCCTCATTTCCTACCTGCCCACCTTTGACCGTGTTCGGTTACAAATGAGGGATTGACAAGTAAACTGTCCGCATGCTTCCAAATGCTTGGTCCTGTAGGGGGAGCTATGAGAACTGGGGCTGCCTTTCAGATGGCTCCAGCGCCTCATAGGTTACCATGCTGTTTTAATTATATTTCCATCTTTAAATGTGGAAGTCTTCTAAAGCTGAGCTGGTTAGCAGGCAAAAGATGAAGTTTTTAGAATATCAAAGTTATAGTGCTTCCACCCTATCCCCCCCCCTCCAAATACAAGGAACGATGTCCTTAAAGTCATGTGTGTCAACGCATTAAAAGTCACAACCCTCTTCTCCAGTTCATTCTAGGCCAATGCCAGAGCCCCCTTCTGCAGTTAGATGTGATAGTTTGATACAGGTGAAATTAAGAGTGTATTCACAGAGATGCTTTCCTAAGCACCTGTTCAACTTTTGAGAAAACAACCAACAGCAACAACAAAAAGAATTCCAAATTTGCCTAAGTTTCTGCACACACACACCCAGAAAACTAAACTTTGCATTTTTATAATAGATGGACAAATAGTGCCAGTGGGTTCCGATGTAGGGTTGGGGCATCTCAACAAGGACTGCTATTTTTGTCACTGTTTTAGATTGAGTTCTGCAGGCATCTCTTAGGATGCATTTAAAGTCGCAGTTGGGAGGAAATGCATTAGTGTTTTCTGCTATTGTATAAGCACAGGGAAGGGGAGGAAGGCAGGCCAGCCTCCCTTCAATGTGTGTCCCTCAGCCACTGCCACACAGCAGCCAAATGCAGATGCTTGGACAGAAATGGGGGGGGGGGAGTTTAAGTTAGATGCAGAACAGGCCAAGCATGAGGATAGTGAACCTATACTTGGGACAAGGCTTTTCATGTGTGAGGGTTAGGGTAGATGGGTCTTTACCCAGTCATTATCTGTAAAAGCTGATCAGCAAGTGCCCAAGAAACTCAGAGCAGGCTATAAATACATCTGTATAGCCCTGTCTGACCTAGAACTTACTGTGTAGACCAGGCTGGCCTGGAACTCAGGGATCTACCAAGTGCTAAGATTAAAGTCATGTAGCACCATAGGTGGCTAAGATGTTGCATTTTAATGGCTTGGAACAACTGTGAGTAACTAACAAATTGTTGAAGGTTTGTTATCAAGAGAAAGATTGAACCTTTTCTCAATTCCCGCTTTTCAAAAGAGAAGAAAGGTTCCATGCACACAATCTAAAGTACAAGAAGTTCTCCAGCAAGGTTGTGGCAGGAAGAACAAGGGTTTAAAGTTCTCCCTACACAGTAAATTCAAGGCCACATGGGCAACTTAATGAAATAATAAAAACTAAGCCAAGCACGATGCCACATGCCCGTGATCTCAGCACGCAGAAGACAGAGACAAAGGGACTCCTGCATGGCCAAAGCCACTCAATAGCTAATCAGGGCTACATTCAAGACCTGCCTCAAAAATAAAATAATAAGATAAAATGGCAGGTGAAATTAAAAAACCGGGGGTGGAGGCTTCTGGGGGTTATAGGTCAGTGGCAGAGCACAAGACCATATTCCTAGACAAAACACAAATCTCTTCATCAAGAGTCAGGCTCGTACTACAGATGGGAGGAGAAAATGTCTGCTGACAGTGTGAGTGCTCACTAAGCACATTGGAAAGCCTGGCCTGGAAACCCATGAGCTCACCTGTCATTTGAGCTCACACAGAAGAGGCTGAGCTCTCAAGCTTACTCCCAGGGCTCAGCACCACCTGGCTCAAACAAAGCAGCCAGCCAAAACCAGAGCCTCGGATTCAATAGTTTATGCATTCATCTGTTTGGCCTGAGATCTCCACTTCTGGCTTTTCTGCAGGGAACTGACAGGGCTCTTGTCCCCCACATATGATTATAAATCCTGTTGGTCTTGATGCTTAAAATGGTGAATGTTTGCAAATAACCTAAAAGTGTGGGAATTGGGGGTTGACTAAATGTCACATGGTTAGATGGGACATGGCTTTATAATGACAGAAACAACTTGATTTGAACATTAAGAAAAGCCCAGGGCAGCCTACCAAGTATTACTCCTCATAAAATACTCTATCCCCTTCTTGTCTCTGGTGTCTCCGTTAAATTAAATGTACCAAAAATGTTAATTTATAGCTTCTACCAATTTAGCTATGTCTGTAAAATTCAGTGAAACTATATCTAGTTTTTTGCAATGAGTATAATATACCTATATACATGAGTATATGAGTAAATAATTGAAAATTAGGTTAAAAACTAGAATAATTAATATTTTTACCACAAACTGTACATTTTTTAAAAATGAAGTTAAAGCCAAAAAGGTCAGATGCTACCAAGAAGTGACATCTCTCTTATACTTAGAAGGGGGTTAATACTGGGGAAATAGCCAGGGACTAATGGACAATTTTTGAGGGGAGTCAGACATCTCTAAAGATAAACTGTGACCATTTGGACTTCGCAATTCCATGAGACAGGGTTACACCTTCTGTCTCCTCTGTCTGTATCGATCCCAGCACTGGACAAGGGAGGTTCAGGGGACTCATGATGAACAGCCTCGTATTGTATCTTAAGAATACAGTAAAGCCTCATAATGACAGGGGTGTGGTCCATGCAAAGCCTATGTATAGCATTACACTAACATCTACTTCTGGTTCTGATCTTACACCAAAGAAAATCAAGTCAGGGGATCCCTGTAATGTTCTTTCAGCAATGCTGAGTCTTTGGGTTGTGACCCCTTGGGGGCTGAATGACCCTTCCCTTTTATGGGGGTTATGTATCAGATACCCTACATATCAGATATTTACATAATCACAGAAAAGTTACAATCATAGAATAGCAACTAAAATAATTATATGGTTGGGGGGGGTTACCACAAAATGAGGAATTGTATTAAAGGGACACAGAACTAGGAAAGTTGAGAACCACTGCTCTACATGGTTCTTAAAACTTACAAATCCAAAGCTATTTCTAAATTTTAAAAAGTTAATGGCATTTTAATATAATACTTTCCTAATAAAATTACTATTATCGGTTATTAAAAGCCTGGGTAAAATGGTTAACATACTTATCTAAGTGGGAAAAGAATTATAATCTATAAATGATATTTTTCATTGGAGGATTCAATATGGAAATACAAGAAAAAATAAACTTATTTTCTAGATTTAAAAACCTCCCATGAAGTGCTAGTATTATAAGGAAACAAAGCTATATGTGTGCAATATTGTACTGCCCCCCCAGTTTGATCCATCACCTGTAAGAGAACCATGGGCCCTGAGTCCTGCTGTGTGACATTTGCCTCCGCACGCACGCACGGGGGGGGGGGGAGGGGGGAGAGAGAGAGTGTGTCAGGCTTTGCCCAAGGTGAAACTGCCACCTGCATTGTTCTCTCATCCTTTTCTTCTGCCCTGAGCATGGTTCAGCCCACACAACAGCTGTCTCTTCGTTCCTAGGTCATCCCATCCCATCACCAACCCCATCCCCAATGAACAGTAGGTGCTCCTACCCTGGAGCCACTGGTAGATGCGTGAGAAGTGAATGAGGTGGTAAGCCAGTACGGTTTGGATGTGGCTTGTCATTGCTATGCCCACCCATGCTATCTGAACAATGGATAGTTTTTCACCAACCTAGGGCTATCTTCAGTTGGCTCCAGCCTCCGAGCTGGACATCAATGCCCATTCAGTTACGCTCTGCCAACCAGCAGAAAATGGAAGTTGAGAGTAAGCATGCTGAAGTTGTTTGCAGGGAGTGATGTTGTTCAGAATCTTCACCATCCATACTTGGAGAAGTTGTTCTGTATGCCCCTGTTAGGGCCTGTTCTATCAGGAAGATCTCAAAGGGAAGAGAAGTGCTGTGTTTAGCTATCAGAATTTAGGAGTTGTTGTTAATGCAGCATCACTTAACTTGTCCTCAGTGAGACAAGAATCCCACTGTAGTCTTTCCCACTTGGTGCATGCCACATAGTAGGCACACAGCACATTTTAAAGTGAAATAAAGAAGTATAGCTAGAAAGTATGCTGTTTTTGGTATTTGTTTTGTTTTGTGTAGCCCTGGTTGTCCTGGGATTCGCTATATAGATCAGGCTGGCCTCGAACTCAGAACTCAGAGATTACCTGCCTCTGCCTCCTGAGGGTCAGAGTTCCATAGAGTATCAATGATTCTTTGGTAATTTGAAGTTTATAATGCATAGGACATTGCCATACATACATATGTCAGTGTCTGAAAATGGTATGGACATGCACTATGCAAAATAGGAAGGTGTAAGTCATACTACACCTCTTTTAAAAGTGTTTTTATGTGTTGATGAGGTATGTGCACATACATGTGGTTGTCTGCAGAGACCAAAGGAGGGTGTCAGCTCCCCTAGAACTAGAGTAACAGGTCATTGTGAAATTCCTGACGTGGGTGCTGAGAACTGAACACAGGTCAACTGGGAGGAGTGGCAAGTGCTCTCCACCTCTGAGCAGTCTCTCCGGTCCATAAAATAACTTTTTAAGGATATAGATTGTGGTGCCAAATGCTCTCATAGTTATCTCATGGAGGTACCTTCCTGGTAGGTTGCTTAAGAAACTGCAGGCAGAGTCTCCACTCATTATCAGATATAAATGTGCCTCAGTTTCTCTAACATGCAATGATATCTTGTGAACCAGATAAAATGTAACTAAATATATTCACTGTCATTCAGGATAAAGGAAAATGTATGAACTCATTTTTTTCCCTACATCTTCTCAGATAATGTTCAAAGTGCCTTTTCACTTTCATCTCTGAACCTGACTGTCCCCACACTTCCTGGAGGCATTTCACTTACAAACCTATCTAGAGAAAAGCCATGCCATTGGTCTCTGGAGGAAGGGTCACGTTTATGTTTCTGGTTTTGACATAAATGTCATGCTAGCCTATGTTTGACTCTGTGGCTCCCTCTTTTTGTCAGACAATAGTTCTTGGTGCTTAGTGTATGCTATTACAGAAAGAGCTAGTTAGCTTGCTCTGTTATATAGTATTCAATACTGTAAGTCTTTTGCAATTTATTTAGTAGTTAGTTGCTTTGTTTTCAGGGAGTGGATTTCTATGGACTTTTTAAAGACTTGGTGGACTCAGATTTGATGACAGCATCTTGCTCAGCTGGGCAAAGAATCTTAAAAACCCTACTAATGGAGCTTGTTTTGACAAGTTAACCCAGCTATGAAGATGACTAGTATTTGGGGCTCAGTGGTTAAGAGCATTTGCTACTCTTGCAGAGAACCTGGGTTCACTTCCCATTAGTTCCCAGCACCCATATTATGGTTCACAACCATCAGTAACTGCAGTTCTGGGAAATTCAGTGCCCTCTTCTGATGTCCACAGGCACCAGGCATGCATGTGGTATACATACATACGTGTAGGCAAAACACTCATAAGATCAAATCTAACAAGAATTTTCTTAATTTACTTTAAAGAAGATGACTGTTAGTCATCAATATAAAATGAGGCCACTTTATAAAACAATCCTGAATTCCTACCACCAGACATGGGAGTTCTTGCATAAGTAGATGGCGTCTACATCAAGAACAGCCTGGTCAAAGACAAAGTTTTAATTTTGTTCAGTTTTGTTTACAACTGAGTTTTGTGTATCCCAGGCTAGTCTCAAATTTGCCATATAGCTGAGGTTGATCTTGAACATCTGATCCTCCTGGAGTACTGCAGGCAAGAACTTTGCCACTGAGCTATACCCCTATCCAGCATTTCTAAAGCCCCCAAGGAGAGGAATCCAGCCCCTGAGAAAAACTATAGATCGGAGCCTTTCTTATAGGTGAGACAGCATGTAATGATTACAATAATAACCATAGCTTTGGTAATACCTGCCCCTTTTGTTAACAAAACAAAAAGTTTAGTAAGGTTTTGGGTTTTTGTTTTGTTTTTGTCTCATGGAGTTAAAAAAGAAAAAAAAAAAAAAAAACCCAGCTTCCTAAGAAATTTCAGATCACAGTAAAGATGCCAACTTTACCCTTGGAGCAGTATATTCCGTGTTGCTTTTGTAGTGAGCATGCGGGTGACATTTAGACCCAAGCCTGGCTTCCAAGGATGATTCATGAGAACGCATCAGATGGTAAGAGCAGGGAATTTTCCTTGGTATTTAGAGGAAGCAGCTTGGAGGAGCTGCAGAAGGAAGTCACGCCCCAGAGCTCCACGGGATTAAAAACAGCCTTGCCCAGGAACTCAGAAAGCCTGACCCTGAGGCCTTCAAGGACAGGCATTTGGGTTCTCTGAGAAACCTCCAGGGCACGTGGGAGGAATTCAGTATGGACAGAAAATGCACGCATGCACACACAGCCCTCAGTCAAAAGCTTGCCTTCCTTACTCATCAGATGAGAAGGGCATGTGACTATGTCTGCTCGCCTAGGCCATCCTCATCTCCATCCTTAACAGCCACCTGCCTCCTGCAGCTCAGGGAGCATCCATTCCTCCAGAGGCTTTACTCTGCCCATGGATGGACCACTCTCCATCCTTGAAGATTGAGAGGGCAAAGTCACCCAGAGCACACTGCCTTCAGTACAGACATAGAGTTCCACAAGGAAGAATCTAGGAAGTCCAAAGTTCTATCAGCATCAAAATCTGTGATGTACAGAATTAAGAGCTTCTTTTTAATGGATTTAGGGAGATGATGATGGTGGTGGTGGTGATAATGATGATGATGGTGATGGTGATGATGATGATGGTGGTGGTGGTGGTGGTGGTGATAATGATGATGATGGTGATGATGATGATGGTGGTGGTGGTGGTGGTGATGATGATGGTAATGATGATGATGGTGATGATGATGATGAGGATGGTGATGATGATGAGGATGCTGATGATGGGAGAAGGAGGAGGGAGTCTTGGAAACATCTTGGTAGGGATGTTGAGAAGGCTTTCCAGGGAAAGCTGATTGGATTACTATATTTTAGAACTAAGAAATAAGATACAGGCTAGCAGATGCTTTCACTAGAACTTGCATCTCCCCCCCCCCACTATTCGTTTTTTAGGAAAGTGATCCAGATTTAGATTGGTGAGTGAGATTGCATTTGTACCAGTGTGAAGCAGCATGCTTGGAGCCTCTGTTTTTGATGCAGCCACACATGCAGCAGACTCTCCTGAGTCAAGCATTTGCCTGATCTGTTACAATGTGACATCAGGCCTGTGATGCACGACAGCAGATTTTATACTCCCTTCAAGTGGAGGCTGCCTAAGAAGTTGAAAGGAATATTTACACCTGTTTCACTAAAAGGAAAGGACTGTTAACCTGGTCATAGGGGAGTTTACTCTATAACACACCCTTCTCTATGTGCTGTGACCAAGTTTTCCAACCTTACCTGAGGGATGGTTTTCTTTAGAGCAACAGTCCTCAACCTGTGGTCAAAACCCTTTTGGGGGCTCAAATGGCTCTTTGACAGGAGTCGCATATCAGGTATCCTAGTTATCAGATACGTTATGATTCATAATAGTGGCAAATGGCAATGGAAATAATTGTATGGTTGGGAGTCACCACAGCAGGAGGAGCTGCATTGCAGGGTCACAGCATTAAGGCTGAGAACCACCTCTATGGAACCTTGGAGCGTGATAAGAGTGTATTTCTGTTAAGATGGCGTTGCTATGCTATGTGTTTGGTGAAGGTGCACCAGCTAAGAAACAAAATGGTGCTGCAGGAGAGGTGGGCAGAGTTTTGGACTCAGATATCTTTGCAATCACAGAGAAACCTCCTCTGATTACTTTGCCTTTTCATCTTGCTGCCCAGAGAGCTCGGAGATAAAGTTTATGCTTAAAACTTAATATTCTGACTTGTTTCTATCACAGTTGCTAATTTAGCAATGTCAGTTTAGAGCTATCTTTCCTCTGCTTGAGGTGTGTGTGTGTGTGTGTGTGTGTGTGTGTGTGTGTGTGTGTGTGTGTGTGTGTGTGTGTCCTCTGAAAGTCAACAGTGGTCTTTCTTACTACCCCTGTATCAGTTATAACAGGAAGAATCCTGGTGGTTATGGCCAGTGGAAGCCATCACAATAAGAGGCACAGGAGAGATACATTGGGAGCTGCTAGACGATGAAGGTGCCAGGGCTTATGGATGTGACAGATTATCCCAAAGCTGCTCAGGACCCAGGGACCAGCAACACTTAGACAGATGCACACTCAGGCTTCCATGCCCTCTGTGGCTGGTACCTCTCCACCTGGAAGCCTGGTACCTTTCAATCTCCCCATGACCCAGGCTGACTGCACACTTGGCTGAGCTCTCAATCAGCTGGAGATTCAAGATGACTTTGTTCCAAAGCACTGGTCACAGAGGTTGAGACACTGTGTGCCTCCTTTACTTGGAGAGAAACTTTCCACTCCTACTTTTGAGTAGATCTTTGGAGTCACCCTCCCTAACCCCTTCATTTGAGATCCAGCAATTAGGGATCTCAGGAACAGACAGCAGATGTTCCTGGCTGTTGTTCTCCCCAGGTCCGTGGGTAGAACAGCAAACAGGACTGTATTCCCACCCCATACACAGTATATTTAATTCATGTGTTGTACAATGAAAGCCCTCTTGTTATAATTATGCACAGAAGATCTAGAGACCCCAAGACGCCTGCAGTCAGCTGGTGGCAGCGGTGTCCCTGCTCCGCTAACGTGCTGCGGTTATGTAAGATGTTCTCACTGGGAAAAGCTGGGTGAAAAGCATGCAGGAACAGGCTGTACTAGTTTTGCAAATTCGTGTGAGTCTCAAATGGTTTCAAAATAAAAAAGGGTTTTGTTGGTGTTTCCTTTTCCTAAATATCAAGATAGTATTGAAGGGACCATCTAGTACAGTTGTTTCCAACTTTAATTTTAGCCGTAGCCTCCTCTCCCTCCTTTGCTCTTTTGCTACTCCTCCCTGGGCAGCACTGGGCACCTGATGACAAGCTCGGGGCTCTGTACAATCTCATTTAAAATGCTAGTCCCACCCCCAGTGGTCCAGGATCCTGATGAGAAAGCTGAGACCCAGAGAAGGCAAACACACAGTGCTTGTTGGTGGCCATGGCAGAGATACAGACATCCTTGGAGAGTCTCTGCTCTGGTGGTTTCTGTAAAGCATGGAGAGTCCTGTTTAGGTAACAAGGTATTTGATCCTGTCCGACCTGGTGAGGTTCATTACACTGGATGAGTTTCTGTACTCATGCCTCCCTCTTTCTCAGTGCAGGCAATAGCAACATCCTGACTTTTAAGTTGGAACCATGCATGGGGTATTCTGGACCACCAAGCAGTTTCAAATTCACCACATGGGGCAATTGCCAAGGAACTTCCTGGGAGGACTAGACACAGAGTTCAGGAAGCCTCCATCCCGACCACCCCTGAAAGCTGGAGTCACCCCACACCACTGAAGTATTTTAGAGAAACCTTGGGCTTCACAAAGTTTACTTCTATGGCTAATGTAATGACAGCTTTTTGTGCCTGTCCAGTTCTTATCAGGTTGCAAACCACTTGCGTGTGCTCACATGCTGCTGGAGTTAGCATGAGCACATACGGCCAGCATGATTCACAAGGGCCACACATGTACTTTGGATATGAAGGACTCTGGGACTTGGTGGCTCTCCAGAGATGTACACAATGGCTTCCTCTCTTTCTACACCTCCCAGCAGTTAGAACCTGGAGATACCGTATGGGTGTCCGATGACTAAGAGTTAGGTTTCCCTGAAATTGAAGCCCGTTGCCCTCCTGCCATGTCAACAAAAGTCTGTGTGGCAGTCAGCTGGCAGGACAGCCACCCCAGGGCTGACTGCCCCGTGCATCCTCCAAAGGGTTTAGAGTGAGCTGCCACTCCTGATTTGCTGTCAGTTTTTGATGCTACATTTCTACAGAGGACTTGGCTGCTTTCTGTCCCCCAGCATCTTCTTTGCCCTCCACATTGTAGGACACAACCTTCACTGTCAACATGGGTCCAGCTAATTGGTGCTGATGCTAGCCTGATCCTGCAGCATTCTGCCCCATACCTCAGACATCAGAGGAACTCATCAGCTGTCCCAATGTCTGAGACTGCTCTTTACTCCACCTTCAGAGCCATTGCTAGCTAGGGAAAAGTACTGCAAGGACATGAGATATTTTGCAACACAAGAGTGGCCTTTATAGAAGGCCAGATAGTGGGATGCTTCCAAAGAATCACTAATCATCAGTGAGATGGCTTAGTGGATAAGGTGCTTGCTTCTACCCCTAACGACTGGAGTTTGATCCCAGAAAATCACATGGTGAAGGGGAGAACCAACTCCAAAAGTTGTCCTCTGACCTTCACAATGCAAGGTGGCATACATAGGTGTATGCATGCACATGTGCAGACACACACACACACACACACACACACACACACACACACACACACACGTTAGGTGGTACTGACTTTCCACTGCAGAAAGAACAAGCCATTTGTTCAAAGTCATGTCCCTGAGACATGTGAAGATCCAGCCAGGGACTCTAGAACCCAGACCCTTGACTTCCGATAGCATGTTATGTATGATTTCTATTGATCTGCCTGTGAGTTGAAGAGCAGGAACCTAGAACAGCTTTCTGGCTGCACCCCGCACTGTTCCATCTGCTAAAGAGAGCCATGAGCCTGTTGCTATACTTGGGGAAGGGCTACCCCAGTGAGTTTCTGGCTTTTATCTAGTCACTGACATTTCCCCCAGACAAATGCACAGAATCTTCGGAGATAGTACACAATCGAGGGGCACTGTCAGTCACAGGGGCTATCTGATGCCACAGCCTATCAGGGTTCTGGAAGGCAAGAGATTTCTCCAAGTATGCAAATCCCAGGTCGTTCAGCTCAGCTCCACAAGGATACTAGATACTTTCTCTCTTCTGTGCCACAACACTGCTAGGTGTTGGGGGGGACAGGGGCAGGAATGATTTGAAGCACTGAGCATGTCCCCTTCTAGACCTTGATGATGGTAAACTCCAAGTGACAGCTTTCATGGAAACCTTATCATTGTCTATGTACAAAGTATACACTTTGAAGAGAGGAAACGTTGAGTATATGCTATGTGAAAATGTGATACGTCAAAAGACACACACACCATGCACACTCCTCTGACTCCAGTCTGAAAGTAGCCAAACTTTGCAATGAACACAGGGCATGTGCTTGACTTAACCAAAGATACAATCCTTTCATACCTGAGATGGGTGTTGTTCTTCTCTCCCCAGGACCCCAGGAGCAAGCACAAGTTCAAAATCCACACTTACGGAAGTCCTACCTTCTGTGACCACTGTGGCTCCCTGTTATATGGACTCATCCACCAGGGGATGAAATGTGACAGTAAGTTTTCTTTTCTGGTAGATGGCCAGGATCTGCTACTCATGTCTGAGTGTGCTCAGAGCCCAAGGTTTTAAAAACTCAGCAGCAGCTTAGTGACAGGCACAGTTGGTTCAGATAAAGACCAGGCTCAAAGAAGGATTCCTTGCTCTCTTCTCTGGGTGTTGTTTACTAGAACTACTTGCTTGTCTAATCATGAGCACCCCAAAAGTTATTTGGGTTATAAATGAAGTTAGTGGGAGCCAGGCGTTGGCAGCGTACACCTTTAATCCCAGCACTCAGGAGGCAGAGGCACGCAGATCTCTGTGAGTTCGAGGCCAGCCTGGTATACAGAGCTAGTTCCAGGACAGGCTCCAAAGCAATACAGACAAAAACACCCCCCAAAAAAAATCAAATAAATGAAGTTAGTGGGTACTGTGACTTTTCCAGAGACTGTCTGTCTGACTCTGTGTGTGTTTGTCTGTGTGGTAGAAATCTTCAATCCCTCTAAAATGCAGGCTAGTCAAACCCCACAGAAGTCTCCCCCACCTCCAGATTCCACATTTGGTTGGCTTCAAAATAAGCTAAGCAACCATACTCATTATCTTCCTATGTCTCTAATTAGTGGGTGGACTGTGGAAAAATCCAGCAGGCTTCTCCTGAAGCTAAAACTGAAGCTAAAGTGAGCATGAAAACCAGGGTAGCATCCTGAGCTCACGCACCCTGCCTGTTGACAAATTGATGGGGTCTATAGCATTTCAGCTACCCGTAACATCACAGAGTTCCACTGACATAGAAGACAGGAGACCGTTTCCCTCCTCCTGCTCAGTACTGTGCATCCTTCTCCAATACCAAAAGGCAAGAAAAATAGCCTCAGAAACTTTCTGTTTTGCTAATTCTCAAGTGACGAATTTACCTGTGCTAGATCCTTGAATAAAAGTGTATACTTTAGGGCATAAAAAAGCAGCTACTAAGCCCTTGTTATTAATAAGGGTTAGGAAAACACCAGCATGTTCTCATTTGTTCCAAAAGACTAGATTGACCATAAAGCTGTGTATCCTGCATGGAATAAACACAGTGTTTTACATAAGTTAGGATATGTGAACATTAGAGCCATGGAAAGTCTCTCAGAGCCCAGGGGCTTTTCCGGTTACCCAGCTGTGCAGGCCAATGGCCTTATCATCCAGGTCAGCAGCCTCTGTGCTTCAAGCACCCCTCAGATTCCAAACACATCATTTTCATCATTTTCAGTGTTTCTAAAACTGGCAATCCTAAGTATGTTTGTAAATGTGTTTTTAGCTATTTTAAAACTTGGAGCAGGGCTGGAGAGATGGTCTGGTGGGTGAAGACGCTTGCAACCAAGCCTAACAACTTGGCATCAATCTCTGAAAAACAGATTCCTGCAGATTGTCCTCTTACCTACACACACGCACACACTATGAAGCGCAATAAATGTTCTAAAACATGGAGCAAACATGAACGCTCACATGTGTTGTATACATGTCGACTCTGACAGTTAGAAAGACTGGGAAGTTTATATTGTCAGCCCCACTCCAGAGGTAGAAGTTGCCATCAAGTTTCCCCCTCCGTGTGCGCTCCACTGAGAAATTTTCAGGTTGATGAGGTGTGCTTTTCCGTGCTGTTCCCACCTGCACACTCTCTTCCCTGATAAAGCAAGGGTTGGGGTCATTTTAATACAACGTAGAAACAGATGAATAGCCTCAGATGGGGTTCTAGCCCATTTTCTGCTGCTGTAACAAAATATCTGAAATGAGGTACTTTGTGAAGAACGGAGATTCATTTAATCTCAGAACTCTGGAGTCTGAGGCATCCAAGGATGAAGCACCAGCAAGTAGTATAGGCCTTCTTGCTACATCAGAACATGGTGGAGGGCGTGTCATGAAAAGCTAGACTAAGATGCCGAGGACCTCTCTTCTGCTTATAAAGCCATAATGCCACCACGGGGCTCCCTCTTATTCACACTCATGACCTCATATACTACTACTTAGCTCCCAAGGGTCCCACCTACAATTGCCGTTATTATGAATTTTTGGGAGTGAAATTTGCAGCACAGAAATTTGGGGGAGGCATTTCCACTATGACAGACATTGGTTAATCTGTTTTAGGGTTTTTTGTCCACGTCCTTTATACCCATGAATGTCTTTGAAATAAATAAGCTGTATAAATCTGAATTTAGGAATACGTTGTTGACAATAGCATCCATCTGGTTTTGTCTATTAGGATTCCACTTTAGATTTCATTTGGAAAACATGGATTTCATCACTGAACAATTTTGAAAGCCACTTACCCAAGCCATTACCTTTGTTGGTTGTTTTATTTTTCTTTCTCTCTACCCCCCCCCCACCCCTTGGGCTTTGGGGCATCTAGGGTCCTTCCTGGTAAGAGGAGAATGAGTTAATGTCATCAAAGTGGCTAAGCAAGGCGCTTTGTGAATGATGCCTAAGAGAATCCACATCTGTGAAGCCACTGGTTCTTCTGTGTAGTTATCCAGTTTTCAGTGTTTAATTGCAGTGAATAGATTTTTCTTAGGACTCTCCTCCCCCACCCCCCAAAAAAGATATGTTTCCATGTTGGGATTAAACACCTAGATGAAAAGGGGTTGTCAGGCCCTGCCTGGAATAGTGCAGGTTAATCTTATTAACATCCCTGGGAGAGTGGGTGAGGATTCTAGGAAGCCCAAGGTACCAGGAGGGCGGAGCCATCACACCTACACAGACTTGCAGCCTGGTGTTTGTAGTCAGCCCTGGGGTTCCTTCTCAGGGTTTCTTTGGTTCACAGAAATAGGACTGATCTTTTTTATATCCTCCCCCTGGCTCGCCTACATAATGTCAGTGTAAGGAATGGCTTATGCCAGGCGTGTATTTGTTTTACTTGGATTAATATTTAAATATTTGAAGACAGGTTTAAAATATCACACATAAGTTCCTCCCCCCCCCCAAGCCAACATACCTACACCTTCTCAAGAACACCAAGTTACTTGAGGGAAAGAAATTTTTTAGGTATTTCCTATACTTGGCCCACAGATTGCCACTTTCTTGATAGCCAGCTCAGAAAGGCAGAACAATTCCCTGACTAAACATTTTTACAAAGTATCATCTGTTTTAAATTTGCATGCTGCATACCTATGTGTAAGTAAACCATTAAGTAAGTAGTCTGAGTTCTGTATGCATTCGCCTATGTGGCTTTTGTTAACTATTGGAAACAGTCACAGAACAACGTGGATCCTTTGGCTGTGGTTAAGACTGGATAAATATGAGATGGATATTTCACTCACAGGAGGAGGCCTGTGTAGGAAGGGACATCTGCTGACCATTTGTATCACCAGAAACATTATAGCAAGGTATCACATTAGGGGAGAGTCCTTCCCACTTCTGTTCAGACACCAAAACATAGAGGCAGTGATGTGAGCCCATATGGCCAACCTTACCCTTTGCCTTCTTTGATTCACAGCCTGCGACATGAATGTTCACAAGCAATGTGTGATCAACGTTCCCAGCCTCTGCGGAATGGATCACACAGAGAAGAGGGGGCGTATTTATCTGAAGGCCGAGGTCACTGATGAAAAGCTCCATGTCACAGGTAAGACATTGTCCAGGAGAATGGTTATTGGGTGAAGGACAAGGCGATGGCAAAGCTCTCAAAGCATTTACAACTAATTGATACATCCTGTGAGGATGCTCTGTACACAAGGATTTCCAAATACTCAAATGTCATGCAAAGTCTAAACTAACCAGCAGACCTGGGTGCCCTGACAGCATGGACACCATTTTCTTTAAACCATGCCTGGCACAGGACAGCCAACAGGTCAAAATGCTTTCTATCAGTAAGACCAAAACTGGGCCAAGGAAGACAGAGAGATGGAAGATCTAGATGCTTGGGGACCTTGGGCTGTTATGACCTGAAACATCCGTCTCAGGAATGGTACAGCCACCGAGTATCTGTATATGCCTCCTCTGTATCAGGTACGATGTTGGGAACTTCATATAGGATATTTACTCCCCTCTTCACTGGATTATTAGCCTCATTTTCCAGACAAGGAGCAGGGAGTTGGAGAGCTTACAGCATTGCAGAATTAGTAAGTGGGAAGACAAAAGGGAAACATTTGCCTCTAAATCCTCAGCCTCTAACTGTTATGCCCCTGTGCTTCCGCAACCAATGGCCCAGCCACAGTGGGCATTTCTTATCCATGGGCTGTAACACTCCTGTATGGGACCTGCCACAGTCCGAATTTTCTTCTGGTTTTTCCAGGCCCTCTTTTAGTGCATCAATACACTCAGCAACATTAGCTGGAATCTTGGTGGCCTAGCACCTATCCTATGTCTTCGACATGTCCCAGCCTCTCTGTGCCATGCTGGGGACTGAATCCAGGGTCTTGTTTGCTAGTCAAGTGACTTACCACTGAGATAAACTCTAACCCTCCATATGTCAGTTTATGATTTAACTCTCAAAAATCAGTCTGTGCCCTTGCTCTTAGGACTCCCTGGTGGAGTGGCTGTAAGTTCATTCATTTCGACTCATCATCTTATCGGGAGGGGTTTAATATTTCCATTTGTGTTTATGGTTTTTAAGCTATGGTAAGTGTTGGAAAGACTGACTTTAGTGTTTATCTATAAACATCAGAATATGTGATAAAAAGACACAGGAAAGATCTGTTTAAGAAAAGAAGGAGGTGGAAAGACTTCAGAGGAAGCTTACTTGGGGAAACATCTTCAAGAGTCTGGAGAGGGTTTGTTGGTTGGTTGGTTTGGTTGGTTGGTTGGTTTTAGCTATTTCTTCTTTCTTTCGTTGAAAAATAAGCACATTTTCTTCCCAGAACTTTCCTGTCAAGTCAGAATGCAAGCAGATTGAAGAATTTTGAGTGTTATTCTGGATGTCTTCATGGAGGATATTTTTAAGACATAGCTTTCACCTAGACTTCCCTTTATAGGGTTGGTACTGCCATCCAAGTGGGCACTCTACCTAGGGAAGAGGTGGAACCAAGAGTTGTGAGTTTCTGTGTTAACTGCCATCTACTACAAGAAAAATCTTCTCTAACGGGGGTTGACCACTGATCTAGAAGTATAGCAATATGTTGTTAGGAACCATTTTATTGCTATGTGTGGAATAATAGTAGGTTTTCTACTACATGTCCTATAATTTATATGGTCTCAGATTCTTAGTCTCATTGACAGTGTTGGGTAAGGGTTTCATCCCACAGAGTGGGTCTTAAATCCAATAAAAATAAATTAATTAATTAAAAGCAGTTGGTTACTCCCATAACATCTGTGTCACGATTGCACTGGGGGGATTTCTTGCCAGACAGGTTATTCAGTTTTATTCAGTGTTTTTCAGTGTTCACAGCTGGGTGAGAATGGTAATTACTTTTCTCCTCCAGTTACATGCATAGTAACTCCCAGCCTTATGCACACTAGCTAGTAGGGATGAAAGTTCCAATTGAGTGCCAGCTAGATTTCTCCATGTTCTATGACATGCATGTGTACTGCCTTCAGCAACAGAGTCTTACCACCAAATTCTGGAGGGTAGGCAAGAACATTGGAATAGCTTGTAATGTTTGGGCAGGGTTTTGAAACCAGTAACTCAAGAAGAGGTACTATAGGTCTTATTTCGTAGCATATAGTTTGGAGTTGGGGTTTTATGTCCCCACCATAGAGAAATTCCGTTAAAACTCCTTTTATATATGTTTGTCCTTTTATATATGTATGTATTTTATGAAGTTTCTACAGTAATTGGTTTCCATGCAACTTTTTCAAAAGGCCAGAAAAGCTACTTTTTAAATATTTTCTGTGTCTAACTTAAATCTGAGAGTAAGTTCACTTTTATTTATTTATTTATTTATTTATTGTTTTTGTTTCTGTTTTTGCTAGACAGCATTTCTCTGTGTAACAGCCTGGAACTCAAGGCTGGCCTCAAACTCACAGAGATCTGCCTGCCTCAGCCTCCTGAGTACTGGGGTTAAAGCATGCGCCACCACCTCCCCCGCCGTAAATTCACTTTCTGATCCTTGCTTTATATGTGAAGAAATTGAGGCACAAGGAAATGAAGTAGTTTGTTCCTGAAAATGGAAAGTTAGGCTGTAAATGCTTTAATAGTACCAAGAATGGGAACCTATTTCTAAGGTAGCCACTGGATATAGCTTACTGGGAGATCACTTGCTGAAAATCCATGACTCTCTAAAACCAAAACAAAGTAAATTAAAATTGTTATTTATGTGAAGGAAATCTAACCCTAAATTCAGAAAGTAAAACTCAAGGAAATAACTAATTAGTAATAATACCTTGATAATTGGTCTTATTACTTTGGCAGTATTGGGGAGCAAACCTAGAACCATGCACATGCTAGGCAAGCACATCCTACGATACTGGGCTTTTGTTTGTTTTGTTGTGTTTGAGACAAGATTTCACTCTGTAGCCCAGGCTGCCTTCTGACTATCTTCCTGCTTCTGCCTTCTAAGTGTGGGTATGCAGGTGTGTGCCACCACACCCAGTTAGAGTTACTGGGCACTCAAAGAGAAGACATCCAACTCACATTAAATATCATGAAGAATGTCAAGCAAAACAGTCTTTGTAGGGCCAGGCACTCTGCCCTACCATGAACCTCTCCCTGCTTCCACCTTGCTGCATGGTTCAGGCAAGAGTTTGTCCTGAGGAAACCTGTTGACCACAGCACCTACCCCTGCTGTAGTGCCCGGGATTACTTACCCTTTCTTTTCACTGTGTACCTTGTATCCATTGTCTTGCTGACTCCTCAGGCACTCTCATCAGGGAGGGTACCATTCTTACCCTCATCTTCAAGGTGAGTCAGTGTGAAGAGAAGGAAACTAAGCCACAGAGAGAAAGGTAATGGAGTTGGCCAGACCCCAGCTCTTTCTTTCAACCCCTAGGCTCTGAGCGTGCCCCCCCCATAGAGTCTCCTTTGGAACAAATAATAAACCCACAAATATTTTCCAAACTTGCATTCAGCACTCCAAGACACTCTTGAAAGTCCAAACATGGGACTTAAAACCAGGGGAGAAAAGGGTACCATGAGGAGGGATTAAAGAGCAGGCCAAATTCCAAGTGTCATTAACTGCCAAATTATGGTGGCCCCAAAATAGCACACTGCAGGAAAGTGCTCAGGATGTGGAGGGGACCCTATGAAAGAGGCTGCTGTGAGCATTTGAAAGGTAGAGGGAAGAGCTCCAGGGAGGGGCTCAATAGGATGTGGGAATTAGCACGCCATGCGACTTTAATGAGAAGGCAAATAAGAGCAATAAACCACAATGAGTAGGGCTTAGGGTCCAAATGCAAGTGATTTCTTAGAAAATGCATTTAAACTGAACCCCCAAGCAGCAGTGTTAATTGCTAGATTAGCTCAGTCCCCATTTTACCTATGTGGAATTGCTCAGGTTGAAAATAATTTCCAAACTAACTTAGGAGCTCCCAGTGGGAGCTCTGCTGCAGGGTGGAAATCACCCTTTTGAAATCAGAGGTAAGTTCAATTTCTAAATTGATGCAGCATTTGTGGGAATGACCTCATCTTCTTTGATATATTTTTATATTGTTGCCTCTGGGCAATGGTGCTGGATGGTACCAGAACAGTGTCCCCCCCCCACCCCACCCCCCGGAGATTTTAAAAGATTTCCTACACTCATGTATCATTTTTTTTTATTTGATATGGAATGATAAGAGAAATTCCTCGTGAGAAGCAATTCTCAATTTAATGTTGTAAGTAAATGAGGGAGAAATACCACCTGCTTCCTGGCTGTTTCAGGAAAAAGTCTCTCCCACAGACATTATTCTGAGGAAGAGTCTAATTTTCTCTTTTACTTTGGTTTGTTAATGTAGCATGGAGATTGACGTGCTAACCTGAGTCCTCATGGGGCAGGCAACAGGCTACCCCTCTCCTAGTCTGTGGCTCCTTGTGACACATGGACCTCCCTTTCTGAACTTCCTCTTGGGCTTTAAGAAGGGCCAGGGTCTGTCCTTCCTGGGTACCGGACTGGCCACCATGTTGTGGGATTAAAACAGCATTCCCTCCGCTCGCTCTTCCTTCTCCTTGTGGTGGTGTGTTTAATACAGACGCCAAGCAATGAGGCTTAGCTTCCCTGTACTACTCTATACTCTTAGCATCTATTGTGTGACTTTTTCTGGTCTGTTGTAGACCATGTCTGTCCACCCCAGACAGAGCACCAATGATAGACCAAAAGAGCCATGCTTACCAAGTCCATCTTGGTGGACCAATGAGTTTATCGGGCTTACTTACAGAAGTGTGGGTAACTCTAAAGAGCTGGACCACAAAGATACCTCAACCCAATGTAAATGAAACCCTTCTAAAGGCTGCAAAGATTAAATCCCCACTTCAGTTAATTTTCCTCCCATAGTACCTCTAGATACCAGATGCATTTGACCAGTGTAAATTTTTGAAGTCCTAGATAAGATCACATAGTTTTCAGCGGGGGGTACAAAAGAGAGGGGGTGGTTATAGTCTCAGATGAGGGCCCTGTGACCCTACCCCCACTTTTTCTGTAAGGGAATGTAAGGGCTCTCATGAGGGCTCCTTGAAGATAGTCACAACTACTCTGATACAAGATGGTAATGTCCATTTCATGCCGAGAACAGCATTCTACCATAGTGTCACAACAGAGGTACTCAGATAGTTACACTGGGGATCACATCATGGAGTGTGTGATGTTTATGGGGGAGTTCAACATGTAAAAGAGCGACAGGGCACAATAGGTCCCTTGAGGTACAGTGGGAGCTTGCAGGAAGATGCCTTGACTGCTCAAGAAAGCTGCAGATGTGTTGTGTGAACAAACATGTATTAACCACATAGCAAGCCAACAATAGACCAAAGTATAGATACCATTGAAGTCCAGCTTGTGTACCACTTATTTTTATTGGGGTATACCTACAGAAATATGAGTGAGGGGTTACCTATGGGAGAAGAAATGACTCAAAAACATCTACATCATCAAAGCTGTAAGCAAGTTAGGGTAAGGGCTAGGAGTTAAGCTTAGCTCCACAAGTTGGAGAGTGTCTTTTTCCTAGCATCTTAGTTGGTCTGAGACTCTTTCAGGCAGTTTGGCTAGCCTGAGTGTCCTTACTGTTTCTATATGCTTGAGAAGGGATGGGCCTAGTGAGTCTGGTCAGTTTCAGGGACTTCCTTACGCTTTTGGATTGTTTGCTTTCAGAGCTTAATGATCTTCCTTGCAGGATGGATAGTCTCACCTCCCCTTTGAACATCCTGTAGGCTAATGACATGTCCTCCAAGATGAAGGCTTTTAATCTCCAAGGTCACTGAAACACAACAAGGTGGGAACTTCATATAGGAATGATAGAAGTGAGGCGAGGCCAGGAAGGACGGCTCTCCAGGCAAAGATGTAGAATGTGTCCAAGGAGCACAGCGTCGTAGGGGATTTCAAAAGACAAGTGGAGAGTGGGGGCAGGCATTTCTCTCCATTGTCAAAGGATGAGGGATATGACCATCACAGGACCATCACAGTCCTTAGGAGACATGTAGTGGAGGCTTTGGTTCAAGTCTTCTTCTTTACATGGGGAGCCCTTAGTTGCAGGCAGTTATGTGTTGAACACACAGAGCACATGTCTTCTCACCCAGTGTTCACAGTAACCATGGACGTGTTGTCTGTGCCAGTGGCAGAGCACAGGAATAGCCTGTAGTTTACTGGGGCACTAAGCCCAGGTTCCTTTGCTGAAGGCAGGCAATTGTAGAATAGCCAATGGGATGCCAGCAGGGAGAACTTGAATGAATCTTTAAGGGCAAAGCTGTTAGCTTGGGGGGGGGGGCATCTCTGTTAAAGTCTTGCATGTGGGGAATCAGGTGGTTTGGGTTGGCATAGAGTAGGGAAAGCCAGGCAGGAGCCACTTACCCTCAGACTATCCCATCCATTGCTAGTGATGCTGCATTTGGTTTCCTGTCTGGAGTGTCATCAGTTGACCCTCCCCTCCAAAACCGTCTTTCTGGTTTATACTTAGTACTAGATGTTTAAATACTTGAAGTTCAACAGTCTTCCACCAAGCAGAGTTGTTATCCACTGAAGAACCTTAATCCATGGTCGCACTGCCGGCTAGACAATAGTCATGTTCTAATTCTGGAATTCCTCCTCTCCATCACTTGCTAATCTTCTGAATGAACAACTTCCATTTACTTCTACCTGCACCATGCTGGGCTGTTGGCTTGGGCTCTCAAGTCAATTTTTCGCTGTCTTTTTTAATGCTCAAATTGTCCCAAGTTTCAACAGTGGGAGCCTTTTCCAGCTGGCTCCAATGTCTTTTTGATGTAATCCCCCTATGAGTTGTTATTTCTCCTGAGTACTTCCTTTCTTTTTGGAATACAAAAGCTCACCTGGCACCTCAGTCATTTCTTCAAGGAAGTTTGTTTTGCTGTTGCTGCTGCTGCTGCTGTTGTATTATGTTCGCTTGTTCTAAAGTAAGAAATAGTACTTAAAATCCGGGCTCTGGGTGCTGAGGGTGTCCAGTACTCCTGGGGCATACTCCTTTCAGTAGAAAGGTGAGGGCTGTTGTAATGACTACGCCTAGTGCTTCCTGCTCTGGGCCTGCTGCTGCCTCCCCACAGCTTATATTCCTATGCCCTGCGCCCTCAGTAGGACCCTGGCTCCCAAGGTACCAGTGCACTGTGTCATTCCCCTGTCCTCCAGACTTATGGCAGAATTTCAGAGGGTTATGTCAAAACCTCTATGAAGAGCAAACCTGAGTCAAGGTCAAAATGTGATTGCAGTATTTTTGAGGTTCCAGGACAGGATACAGAGCCAGAATATTGTGGTTTGATAAATACTTTGCTGTGGAGTCCCAATAGCAATTAGATACACGTTGTCCCACTCGAGTGACTGAATTCACGGGCTTGGTAGGAGTTGCCATAACAGAATGCTGTCACCTGGATGGCCTGCATAGCAGACATCTGTTTCTCATAGTTTTGGAACAAATCCAAGGTCAGAGCACTGGAGTCTGGCATCTGGTCAGGTCCCTCATCCGGGTTTCCAGATGGCCATGTTGGTGTATCTCTACATGACAGAGAAGCAAGCATGCTTTCTCATTCTTTATAAGGCATTAGCCCCACCACGAGTGCTACACCCTCATGTCCTCATTACTTTCCAAAGGCCCCATTCTCAAATGCCACCACGTTGGGGTTGGAGTTTCAAGATGTGAACTCAAGGGAGGACAGAGACAAGCCTTCAGCTCACAGTACTCAGCTGTGGAAAGATGTGCTTCCTGGTAGGATGTCCCAGGAAATGCACAGTGTCACTCATCAAGGTTCCGACCAGGGAAAAGAGAGTGAATGAATTCAGATGCTGAGATATCCTGCATGATAACTGACCTGGGCTTTTCAAAATCTACCAATTTCATGAAAAACAAAGACAGTCAAGGAGACTGTTCTTGGTTAAAAGAGGCTAATGGGACATAGCCACCAAATGCAATCTATACTGCTCCATTGGATCCTGGATCCAAAGCAAAATTCCAAACAGCTATAAAGGGCATTGAGGACCATTGGGGAATATGTGGTAATGTTTTTGTATCACTGTAAACTTCCTGAGTGGCAATGGTGATGGGTAGTTATAAAGGGAGCTGTGATATAGCTTAGGGAACATTGTTCTGACATATGTAGTATCCAAGCCATTCAATAAAACCACACACACACACACACACACACACACACACACACACACACACACACACACGGCATTTAAAAATAAATAGAAAACACTGAGTAGACGAAGGCACATGGCGTAGAATGGTATTAATGATAATTAGTGAATGTAAACAAAGGACATGTACATATTCATTGTACTGTTCTTGCAACTTCACTGTTAGAAACCATTTCAAATATTTCAAGCCAAGCACAAATTTCCAAAAGGTCGGGTTGTTTTATGTATGTCTGGAGCCTTGTTCTAGCCAACTGGCTATTAAGTGTCCTCTATAGGGAGCACTGTTGGCTGAAGCCCTAGGGCTCAACAGCTTCCCCATCATGGTTCTTGTGCTCCCCTGAGCTTCTGCCCTTGCCACGGCCCCCAGTGCCCTTCTTTCCTGTACAAAGCAAGCAAAAGAACTACGTTCAGAGTCCCAGAAGCCCTGTTTGTGAGCGGTTGTTATGTGACCCTTTGCCTCAGGTAATGTAGCAAGTCACTGAACATTTCTCAGAGCCACCAGGGCTCACTGCATGGGACTTGTCATCATGTGCCCTGACAGACAACAGCATCCTGTCTCCTTCCACGGGTAGAAGTACCCAGCATTTGGAAGCCACCTGTGTCCTGGGACTGGGTGGCAATTTTCCAAATAGCTGTCACTGACCCCTTCCATAGTGGTTCCTCCTTGCCATGGCTAGTCTAAAGTAGGCGGTTTTCTGTATGTTCCCTTGCTGTTATTTGCAATGAAATACAGGTCAGTTTCCCTCTACCAGATCACAAAAAGCCCTTTGAAGTCAGAGACAGTGTCTTAGTACTTAGTGTACACTTAGCTGAGATTGACGATAATGATGATGATGATGCTATAAAAGGCATAGCATAGCATACAAATTGTTATTCGGGTTTAAACCTTGTTCCTAATATCCCGAATCCAAGAGACTCTCCCCATTTTAGTTCTCCATCTGGATTAAGTTGGAATGCCCTGTTTTAGCCTCGCTCATGAAGCCGCATGACTTTTGGAATCCTTGAGAGATGTGTACATCAGCCCACAGAAGAGTTGCTTCCTCGGAAGGGAGAGAGGGTTGTCATTATTTACACCCTGCTTCGGGTGCCTCGCCCTGACTTAACGGTGGCACAGCTAAATGTCAACTGTGTACTAACTAGCAGTGTGCCTTCCCACGGACTGTTATTCACGCTGGTTCTCTTTGCTGTGATTTGAACATAGCTTTCCATGCTGGGTGCTTAGTCACTGTGTGCCCGTGGGAGGCAGCAAGATTCCGGTGAGGGGCAAAGGGCTGCCAGTGTCACTCCTTTAATGAAGCACTTGTCTTTGTCTGAAAGAACCCTGGTTCCAAAGACAAGTGATGTGGCCTCTGTCTTCCTGTTTCAAATGGTCTCCGTCACCCCCCCTCCAGGTTATTTATAGGGGGCTCAGTCATCATCCCCTTTGACTTCAGTGACTCCTGCCACTTGGAAGTAGACTCTGAGTACGTCCCTGGGAGGTGAGATGCAAATTATATCTGGAGCCTTTTTCAAGATTACCCCATTAATACACAGAGACATTGACATTGATGGAGCAGGCCATCCTTGTGCAGGATTTTAATTGCTTCTAATTATAGGATTATCATTTAAGCACAAGATTAATTACCATGAAATTATTGCCAGGAACTTGATCTTCTGGAAAGTCCACACTGCCCAAGCAAGGCCTCTCTTAGAAGCTTGCAAACACTGTCTTTGTAATCACTTCCACTATACCCCCTTTTAACCCTTTGATGGGGGAGTGATAAACAACAGATGAATGGCCCAAAGAAAATAGGAACAATATTTAGGAATCATTAGATTCAACAGTGGAATGTCCCAGGATAAATGCAGAGATTATTGTTGATCTCTTGGTCTGTATCCTCTTCAGTATGGTCCAACCAAAAGCTCGGGCGACTCTGTCTTAGGGCCCTCTCCAGCACTAACTGCTCTGCCCCCATTAAAACCCTCCTCCTCCATGCTTTGTAAAGGCTCCTCCAATTAATGTGTGTTCACGCTCTGCTTATTGGCACCAGACTGGCAAGGAAGCATCAGGCTGTGTTCATCTCAGCTTCTAGGCATTTCCACTTGGAAAGATACAGGTTTCCAGAAAGAAAGAAAAGAAAAAAAACCCCACAAGATAAGTTCTTTAGCTCCTGGGTGGTTTCTAAAATATCCTGATCTGAATAGAGTGGGTTGCAGCCAGCTGCAGGAAGCTTCGCAGCACAGCACCCCCACAGGGCCTTTCTAACTCCCATTTTCCTTTGTAATCAATGCAAGGTTTGTGGTTAATTAAAGACAGTCAGGGTCTGCTTTCAAACCCAGGCAGGCATCCTCTCCCCCCCCCCCCCCACTCAGAATAGTGAAGAAAGAACAGGAGAAGGCGAACTTCTTGTAAAAGTTTTCAAGGTGAGGGTGCTGGTTCTGGGGGGTTACCCGAAGGAAGTGACGGTTCATCAGTCCAGACCCCCTGGAGGCAGGGGTTGCATCAGGCTAGCCTGTTTCAGGCCACACCCAGCAGGTGTGGATACAGCCCTAGGAGAGCCCATGCTTCTGAAACTCTTCCAGGCGGTGCTTGTATAAGATGGCTGAAGTGCAGGGTGTGTGGGAATGTATTTCCCCTGTGTATGTTGCTGCTGTCATTTCACAGATCATCTGAGTGATTAGTTGTGGGAGAACAACCAGCCACCCAAAGAGAAGAAGGAACAGTATATTTGTAGCTGTGTGTAAAAAAAAAAAAAAAAAAAAAAAAAAAAGTTCTGTCCAAGCTCATCACTTCCTAATACCCAACTACTTGGATAACCCTAAACCTATTTCAACCCTCCCTAGCCTCCAAATCACAGGGGCTTTAAACCCCAGAATTTCTGGATCTTGGAGGATGCTCGTGTACATTTAAAAACAAATCTACATCCTTAGACCATTAATGTTCTATGAGCAAGTGTACAGGAGGCTATGCCTGAGTGATGATGGGAGTGTCCTGCGTTAGACAGTATTGTTCTAATTTTAAAAAGTGCCTCGACAGAGTTCGGGTGTTATTAAGGGGAAAAGATTGTAAAAAAGGGGGAGGGGAAAGGGGACACTGGTCTCCAGGAACAGGAACAGCAGAGAGAGGAAGGGTGGGGGGAAGGTGTGCAGGGCTCTTTTAAAAGGGAACATATTGAATAGACACGGGTGGTGCCCTTGGTGGCAACAGCTGAGGTCAGTCAAAAGCCTAAATAATAACAATTGTGGCATTGATTGGGGGGGTCAGATAAATTGGTTATGACTCCCAAAACACCACTAAGTGCTATTGAATAAATATCCTAGGTCATTAATCTATCCATTTTTGTGTATGCCTGTGAACGTGTGGTTGCCCATGTGGGCAGGTGTGTGTGCAGCAAGAGACACTGCCAGGTACCAGTCCTCAGGCGAGGAGGTCCATCTTATTTTTTAAGATGCATCTTTCTCTGGCCTGGAGCTTGCCATGTAGACTGTCCAGCAAGCCTCAGGGAGGGAATCCTCCTGTCTCAGCCTCCCCAGCCCTGGGATTATAAACACGACACATGGGATCTGGGGCTGGAACACACAGGCTCCTGCTTGCACAGCAAGCATTTTACAAACTGAGCTTTCTCCTCAGAGTTTCATTTAATCATGTGAAATCCTTTGGTCCAACAGGTTCACATGTTCATGGGCACTTTAACCCTTTGGATCCCAACTCATTCATTGTATAACTATAACCATAGTAGGACTCCAGCCACAACAAGGCAAGTTCCTGCATTTCGTTTGCTTTCCCACACACACACGGGGAAGACGGGGAACATGGGGGCAAATTGCTTTCAAACTCAGAAGCATCCTGCAGAAGAGGATCAGGTACAGAGTGTGCTAAGCATGTCACCCTCAAAGAGTTTGCCTGGCTGTGAGCCTTGGCCCCATGGCATAACCTCTCTTTCCCCATCCTCATCTACAGAGTTGTAGCAAAACATGAGAACTGTATGAAATCTAAGGTTGCTGTTAGCATTAGCATTGTGTTGGCTATGAGAATTGTCATCTTGGAAAGGAAGAGCTAAGCATCAGTGCCAGTCAGTGTCATCTGAAGGATATGGCAAGCAAATTGGAGACACCATGACCTCTGCCTCCAGGAGGCAGGCAAGGCTTGTGGTCCAGTGATTTCCAGATGAAATTTGAACAGCAAGTGCCTTGTGTAGGAATGCTAAGGGTCTGGGAGGGGGTCCGGAGCCAGAGGCAGGCTCAGTGACTTTTCCCATCATTGTGAACAACTATCTGACAAAAAGGACCCTACGAGAGGAAAGTCTCACACATTTTGTCTGACAGTTTAGAAGAGTGCCATCCATGCTGGGAGGGGACAGCAGGGCAGTGACAGTGGCTTGGTCCATTTGGAGGCCCAGCCACAGAGAACTGGGAGTGCAGAGCCCAGCTGGCTTTCTATGTTTCCCCATGAGTCTTCCCCGGGAATGCTCAGACACACCTAGAGATGAGCACCCTTAATGAGCGAGGTGTCTCGTAATCCAAACAAGTTGATAATCACTGTGTAAAGGCTTCTGTGCAGCAGACGGGGGAAGGCAGCCCACAGAATGGGAGATCTTTGCTCATCGTACATCTGACGAAGGAGTAATATCTGAAAGATACAACAAATTGAAAGAACTGAACAATGAGAAATCAAATGAGTCAATAAGCAGGCTAATGAGACAGAGAGCTCTCGAAAGATGGAAAACAAATGGCCAATAAACAGGAAATAAACATGTTCAGTTTCCCCAGCTACCAGGGAAATGCAAATGAAAAGTGCACTTGAGAGTTTATCGTATCCCAGTCAGGATAGCAGTGTTAGGAAAACAAATAGCAGATGCTAGGGATGGTGGGCACAGCAGAGAGCCTGCAGGTGGGAATGGAACCTAGTGCAGCCACTACGGAAAGTCAGTATGGGGACACCTCACGAAACTAGAAGGACATCTTCCATATGACCCATCTGTAACACCCCTGGTTATTTACCCAAAGGGCTCCAGGTCAACCCACCATGGAGCTGTTTGCACAACCGTGTTCACTGCACTGTTCCCAACAGCTAAGTTAGGAAGCCAGCCTCAGTGTCCAACAGCAGAGAAATTGACACAGTGCGGTGTACAAGCAAGGTGGAAATGTTTTTTTTCCAGCCTTCAAGAGCGACATTATTTCATTTCTAGGAAAACGGATGCAACCGGAGGCAGTTTCATTAGGCAAGTTAAGCTGGTTTCAGGAAGACAAGGCATCACATGCTGTCTCTCATTTGTGGTTCCTAGGTTTTATGTAGGTAGACGAAATCATGTTTGCATATATGAAATGAACACAAAAAGTACCCTTCCTAAGGAGATGCAAGGGAGAAAAGGTAGGGAATGTGGCATGAGTTAGAGCAACATAGACACTTGAACAAAGGCGAAAGCAACTTTAGGAAAAAAATGAAATAGGCCATGACACACTCCTTTCTACATTTTGCTATTTCTCCATCCCAACGCACATGTATGCACACACACACACACACACACACACACACACACACACACACACCACATAACAAGCCAGCCTGGATTGTATATCTTTGGCCCTTTCAATCCCACTCTGGTACTATGTTGGACACAATCTGAAAACTCTTTCTGGGCCCTTGGTGTCTCTGTACATGTTGATTATGGTCACAGGGGAAAAGAGAGGCTGGACAGGAGAGGGGGCATTCTCCTGAACCGGAAAGGGAGAGATGCTAACCAGACAAACCAATATGTAAATCATGACTCATGGAAGACATACCCAGGCTGTGTGTGTGTGTGTGTGTGTGTGTGTGTGTGTGTGTGTGTGTGTGTGTGTGTGTGTTGGTTTGGGAGCCAGGTTCTTGCCATCTACATGGGTCCCCATTTCCTTCCCTCTTGTTACACACCCTGACAGTGTCTGACCTTGTGCACGAAAGTTTGACTTGACTCCTTTGTTCCTATCAAAGAAGCGTACCCTCTCCTGGCCTGGCTCGTTTCCACAAAAAGCCAAGGAGAGAGCAAAATTTGACTTGGCGACCTTTGTCCAGCTCGGCTGCTGACTTGCTAATTACCCCTCTTATCTAGAAGCTATAAAACAGCACTTCCAGTTAATCGTAAATGTTGTAGGAGAGGTGCAGGTGATGAGGTACCTGCAGGAAGCAAAGGCCCTTTGAATGATGTCCCAGGCAGCATGTGGAACAAGGAGGAGCTGGCTGATTAGAGCCAGGAACCGGACAAAGCTCTCCCCAAGGCATTTTGAGCCTTGGCCCTCCCCTCTGGTGGCAGCTTTGTCTGAGGGCTATGTGGCCTGCTTGGCAGCCCTGTGCCTCTCACCCCAGACTTTGCTTTCCCTGGGAATTCCAGCTGTGAGAATGAACTAGTTGGCGAGCTGCTAACAATGCTTTTGAGTCCTTAGCTTTGTCCCAAGGAAAGCCAGTCTACACGGCGGCTTCCATTCAGCAAGGGAAATAAAGCAAGGTCCATTTTAACCGTGAGTCACTCCACAAGGCCCTCCCAATGGTGTCTCCAGCATGGTTGGAAAGCTGTAGGCGTGCAGGGCAGAGGTCAGGGCCTCTCTCCAGCCTCTCAACTCTTGTGCACAGAGGTTGCGGTGCCTGATTTTAAGTACATGGGGATCTGTGTTCTGCACGTGGCCCCTCGCTTGTGGATTCCAGAGCACTGGCTGTTCTCTTGTTTGATGTTCCCCACATTTGGCAGTTTAACACCGCAGGGATTATTTCAGCACATGGTAGACCATGAGCAGCCTGAGAAATTAAGGTTTGGGGGAACCACACCACCGTGGTCATTTCTGCAAACTAAAAAAGCTTTGCACCCTAAGTCTGGGAAGGCAGCTTAGTTGGTCAAGTACATGCTGTGCAAGGATGAGGACCCAAGTTCAGGGTCTCCAGCACCCACATAAAACCAGATGTGATGTTACACACCTATAATCCCAGTGGGAGGGACCAGAAAAACGAGAGGATCTCTAGGGCTTAGTGGCCAGCCAGGATAGCCAATTGGTGAACTCTGGGTCCGGTGAGCATCCCCATCAGCAAAGCCCATCAGAAGTGGAATCCCTGGGACAAGCCAACAAGCAGAGAGCATTGCCTTTGTCAGAAGCCCAAATGGGGAAAAACATCACCCTCAGTATCCTTTACCCTTAAGCAGTCAGCCTCTTCAGGTTGGTGTTGGGGCAGAACCAGTAAGTATTTTGTCTTTGTCTGTCACGCTGCATCGAATGCTTATGATTTTATTAGCAACTGCCTGGGAGCCAGGGCTGATTTAATTTAATTTAATCTCCTAGGTTATTTCAGTTTGGTGTAGTCTATTTTAAGTACAGATGAAGGGGAAGTAATCAGACCAGGGGGTGGATGTGGGGGGGGGGGGCTTCCGCTCCCTGCATGGTTACTCCAGTTCAGTCCGTCTTGGTGTAGAGGAAAGAGCTCCACAGAGTGGGGCAGGTCAGCCAACCAAGTTCTTCTCGTCCGCCGTGTCTCAGTGTTCTCACTCATCCTCTGTCAGCTTTGGGGGATACTGTAGGAACACTAATCATGCAGCTGAAAGCATATCTTTTTCCCCTAGGGCCTGAGAACCAAATAAAACCACCCACCCTTCTCCCTAACCATTGGCCGTCCTGGTAGTATTTAGCATCCTGCTGTGTTTATTATAGTGGTATGCATTCACTCTTTCTGTAGTGTTGTACTGGTCTGGGATTTGAAGCATGGGAGACAGAATTCTCCCCAGTGTTTGGTGGGTGTTGCCTGAGTGACAGTGTTGTTCAACGCCTCCTATCATGAGACCAAGGAGCCCAGTCGCCAGAGTCTTGAGGCCTGGAGATGACATCTCAGCCTTGGCCCAAAAGCAGAAACCCAAAGCCACCATCACTTTCTGTCCCCACGAGGGACCAAAATGCTGTGCATCTAGTTTAGTCCTAGTAGTGGTCAAGAACAGGGGCAAGTTATGGTTCAACTGGAGACAGGGTCCTAAGGAGACAGGGTCCTAAGGTACTGGGAATGCCCAGCTGTGATGGAGGTAGGTAAGAGAGTGCCAGTGAAAATGTGTTGGGCAGGGCTGCTGACCTCATTGGAGACAATCTCATTGTGGACAAGGGTGTCATCCAGTTTTATACACTGAGAGGGAAAGTTGTATTCCTATTGGGACCAAGAATCCCAAGCCTCACTGACTAAGGAATCCCTACGCTTAAAATGGTGTCTGGCTCCAGTAATTGTACAGGGTGTATCCACATGATGCTCAGAGTCTCCTTGGATGATGTGGATAATTTCTTTTATTTAAAAAAAATGTATTTTTCACTTTACATACCAACCCCAGTTCCCCCTCCCCCTTCTCCTACCCTCTTTTTCCCCCTTTCCACCCCCATCCACTCCTCAGAGGGGGTAAGGCCTTCCTTGGGGAGTCAACAAATCTGGCATACCAAGTTGAGATGGGCCCAAGCCCCTCCCCCTGTATCAAGGCTGAGCAAGAAGGTATCACATTATAGCGAATGAGTTCCAAAAAACCAGTTCATGCATCTGGGATAGGTCCTGGTCCCACTGCCAGGGGGCCCATACCCCAACAGATCAAGCCATGTAACTGTCACCACATTAGTAATAAAGTTATGAGTGATGACAGATTTATACTGTGGCAAAAAGTGTGGCAAGCTTCTTTTTTTCTTTTGCATGAGTTCAGTTAATACTTAAGAGGTCCTGTTGGGTGAGATACTTACTCTCTTTGTGTTACACACAGGAAAATGGAGGCTTAGAGGATTTGAGGGAGTTTCCAAGGTGAAGACTCGCTGAAGGCTTGGGTCACCTTCGAGAGTGTAGGCTCAGTGATAAAGAGTAAAAATGCCATGAGGAGGAACATTGTATGGAGTGTGCATGTGTGTGTGTGTGTGTGTGTGTGTGTCTGTGTGTGTGTCTGTGTGCGTGTGTGTTTCTGTGTATGTGTGTCTGTGTATGTGTCTGTGTGTGTGTCTGTATGTGTCTGTGTGTGTGTCTGTGTGTCTGTGTGTCTGTGTGCGTGTCTGTGTATGTGTCTGTATGTGTCTGTGTGTGTGTGTCTGTGTGTGTGTCTGTGTGTGTGTGTGTCTGTGTGTGTGTGTGTGTGTCTGTATGTGTCTGTGTGTGTGTGTCTGTGTGCGTGTGCGTGTCTGTGTATGTGTCTGTATGTGTCTGTGTGTATGTATGTGTCTGTATGTGTCTGTGTGTGTGTGTGTGTGTCTGTGTGTCTGTGTGTGTGTGTGTGTCTGTGTGTGTGTGTGTGTCTGTATGTGTCTGTGTGTGTGTCTGTGTGCGTGTGCGTGTCTGTGTATGTGTCTGTATGTGTCTGTGTGTGTGTATGTGTCTGTATGTGTCTGTGTGTGTGTGTCTGTGTGTGTGTGTCTGTGTGTCTGTGTGTGTGTGTGTGTCTGTGTGTGTGTGTGTGTCTGTATGTGTCTGTGTGTGTGTCTGTGTGCGTGTGCGTGTCTGTGTATGTGTCTGTATGTGTCTGTGTCTGTGTGTGTGTGTATGTGTCTGTGTGTCTGTGTGTGTGTGTGTGTGTCTGTGTGTGTGTGTCTGTGTCTGTGTGTGTGTGTCTGTGTATCTGTGTGTGTGTGTGTCTGTGTATCTGTGTGTGTGTGTCTGTGTGTATCTGTGTGTGTGTGTGTCTGTGTGTGTGTGTCTGTGTATCTGTGTGTGTGTCTGTGTGTTTCTGTGTGTGTGTGTGTTTGTCTCTGTGTGTGTGTGTATCTGTGTGTGTGTGTGTCTGTGTGTGTGTCTGTGTGTGTGTGTGTCTGTGTGTGTGTGTATCTGTGTGTGTGTCTGTGTGTGTGTGTGTGTCTGTGTGTGTGTGTGTGTGTGTGTGTGTGTGTGTGTTAATAGTAGGAATGACAAGTAGGGGCTCAGGTAACCCTAGCAGCCTTTGCAGTTCATCAGAGTCAGTCAGTCCTTTGGACCTACTGTGTGCTCCCTCTCCAGGCTGGGTTTCTCACCACATCCTCTATTCTGTGTTCAAAGGAGATTGAACCCCAAGCATCTTGAGTCACATTCTCTTAAGACCAAGAGAAAGCCTACAAGTATATGCAGCTACTGAGTCCTCCACCATGATTCTGGGCTGGGTGATATCACAGTACCGCTGTACTGGTCACTATCCATTCCAGCCTTGCCATCGGTTAGATTAAAAAATAATAGTGCAATATGCTACCATGCTGAGGATGATGTCCAGGAAGTTAATGGAGCTAGGGCTCTCTCTACTACTCAAAACATCACATGTTGGGAGAGAGTGGCCTCTGAAGGCAGGAGAGGGTACAGCCTGTCTTCCATATTGGAGGTCCCAATGCTCACTCTTATTATCTTCCAGGACAGACCAGAACCCTGGAGACTAACTAAGTCCAATGCAGTATTGATGGGATGATTTAACACAAGATGCCAGTTTATGATTTATAGAGAGGAGTAGAATTTTCTGTTACTTGATAATCTGAGAATTCTCTCTGTGGCCAAGATCCCGGAGAGAGCAATGAACCCAATTTCTTTATTAGTATAATGAACCCAATTTATTGATTCCCCATTTAAAATGCTGTCTTATAGGCTACATAATATCCATCCATATGGTCTTTGTCTCCCCCATGACAGACCTCAGGGAACTCAGCCCTGTCTGGTGAACATGAGATTGTAACAGAATGAGACAAATGTCCAGTGGCATCAGATTAGAATTGCTGATTCAAGATAGAGAGCCACTATGTTCCTGGTTAAAAGCATTCAGTTAAACGCCTGGGTACTTCCCTGTGGGCCAGACTCACAGGCACTGATGGTGTTTGCCTTGGACCCTCTTCTTGTTTAAATATATTTACTTCAGGCACAGGCTGGTCTTGAAAGCTTTAGAGCCTTTGGAACCCTTGTCTCCTTCAAGGAACTTAGTGAAGCTGTGTGCTGGTCTAACACTGAGCAATTGAGGAGTCTTGCTTTCTTCCCTCCCTAATACCTAGATGCTGTGGTTTGAAGGTGTGCCTAGAATTTATGTGTTGGAAATGAAGTCCCCCAGGTTGTATGTTAATGGCATTTGAAAATAGGACCTTAGTGAGGTCAGTGGGCAGAGGGGCTCTGCTTGGGAGGCATTCCTTTACAGAGGTGTGCTTAACTCAGGGATCAAAATCCTCACATTCTTACGAAATTTACAAGAAGATTTTGACTTACAAAGGAAAAATCATAAGGGCTGATCTTAGCGGATTATGTGAAGCCCAGGCAGGAAGGACACTGCACAAGAGTGTAGAGGACAGCCTCTGTGGCAGTGTGCAATTGCCTTAGAAACAAAACATGATCTCAACTCATGTAGAAAAACAAGCTAATCATTGAACTTATGTCATGCACATCAGTTTGGGTATCAGATCAGTTACCAGAGAAGCAAGTTAACCAGTATCCAAGCAAACTAGACAGTCAATAAGCAGTCAGAACCCAGCATCTTTTGATAATTTGAGGGTGAGCAAAGAAAGAAAATATACACATAATAGATGGGCCCCTTTTAAAAATATATTTATTGAATGATAAGACTGAAGTGGTCGAGAGTGTTTACTGCCCTTTCCGAGATCCTGAGCTGTGACCCCAGCACCCACATTTGGCAACCTAAAACTGCTTGTATCTCCAGCTCCAGGGAATCTGATGCCCTCTTCTGACCCCTGCGGATACCTGCATACATGTGGCATATATAATCACACAAAAACACACATACATATGAATAAAAAAATAAAGTAACTTCTTAGCTGAAATACTAATAAATCTGTGATATAAAGAGAGAGATGGGCAATGACAGAGAAGAGAGACTACCATCCAGGCGAACACACACGGTGGTGAATTACTCAAGGAATAGTGCTTATCAGAAATAATTTGAAAAATTCCATATGAATTTTAGTAGCGCACAAGAATCCATAGTCTGTAAAGCAAGAGCATTTAGCCACTTGAATAAAAAGATAGAGAAAAGGCAGACATGAAGTTTGTTTGTTTGGTTGGTTATGTTTGTCTAATGATGAAGGGGGATGCACAAAGAGGCAGAAAAGATGAAGGGGGGGGGCGTGCAAATACAAATGCCGACAAAGAAACGTAGATTTCAACACGTGCCACAAAAATCCAGAGAGGAAGTGTGGAGGATCCCATCAGAGCTGCCAGAGAAACTGCAGGATGCAGGCAACACGAGGAAACCATGGTGATGGAAGGGAGCTTAATAAAAATGGGAGGCTGAGAAGAGGACCTAACTGGAGAATTATCCCTTCGTCCTTAGGGTCGAAGAAGAAAACTGAACAAAGAGTAGCAATGCTATGTAATAGATACACTTGTATAGAGAATTTGCTATGTAATAGATAAACATGTAGAGAGAATTTGCTATATAATAGGTACACATGTACAGAGAATTTGCTATGTAATAGGTAACACATGTAGAGAGAATTTTCTGTGTAATAGATACACGTGTACAGAGAATTTTCTATGTAATAGATACATTTGTAGAGAGGATTTGCTATGTAATAGGTACACATGTACAGAGAATTTGCTATATAATAGATGCACATGTACAGAGACTTCAAACTAAAAGGTGTATACTCTGCCATATAAAATTATAACAGAATTAGTGACCCCAAACTCCAGGTAATTTTATAGGAGCAGAGATTAGAGCAGGAGATGACAGGGACTTAGGAGCCCGGCATGACCGATTCTTCTGGATTGTTGCGGGTGTGGGGGTGCTCAGAAGACACCACCTCACTCTTTGCTTTTATAATCAGAGAAAAGCTGGGTGAAAATGCTTGGTGTGGATCTCTAAGGTGAGCAGTAGAATTAACACAACGTCTATATTTTCTGCAGTTATGGGAAGGATAAACCCAAACAAAGCAGAGTGTAGCCAACGAGCAAAAATAAAGGATGCACCAAAGAGGCAAGGGGGTGATGGCATTTGCAAAGAAGCAGCCATTAAGTGAGACTCATAAGACAATGCTGGCGGGGGCTCATTGTGCAGGCATGAGGACATAAGTTCTGGCCTTTAGCGCCCACATGAAATGCCAGGCACAATGACTCGTGCCTGTTACCCCAGCCCTGGGGATGGAAAGACAGGTGGATTCCTGGAGCTCCCTAGCTGATCAACCAAACCAAACCAGTGGTTCCAGGTTCAGAGAGAGACCCCATCCCAAAAAATTAAAGCAGAAGGCAATCAAGGACTGAGCAAAATAAAAAGAGCAGGTGAGCAGAGCACCAGTTTTCCTCTTTGCTTCCTGACTACAGGCGCCATTATGGCTGTCTGCTCCCTCGCCATGATGGACTGTATCCCAAAACAATGAGCCAAAATAAACCCCCTGTTCACTAAGCTGCTTTTATCAGGTACTTGTCACAGCAATGGGAGAAGCAACTAATACCCACCGTATACTCTAAGAGTTTAAGCATCACAGAGACAGTTTTTTTTTTTTTTTTTTTTTTTTTAAGACGGTAGACAGGGAGTTTCTCTGAGAAGTAGAATTCCAAGCACATGGATGGATTTTAAAATATGCTGGACATTTAAAACAATTTGAAGTGTAGGCTTGTTGCAGGAGCTAACAGGACATTGAATAAGATGAAGCAGATGCCCTGAAAACGGAGCCTGCTTATAATAAACAGAGGCTTCCGGAGCCAGTATGAAAGGTACGGTTCATTCCACTGATGTTGTGGGGGAAGTTGTCTAAACGTTTGGAAGAAAAATAAATAAATAAGTGAGATCTCGCCTCGTGCTTTACACCAAAATAAATTTCAAATGGATTTGGAAGTCAAATATAAAAAAGAAACAAAATAATGAAAGAAAACACCGGTGAATACTTAACTACCCTTGGAAAGGGCAAGGATTTCCCAAGCCTATAAGAAACGGAAGAAATGAGAGGAAACATTTTGGTAGCTTTGACTGTGTGAGAAGTGAAGCTCCTGCATGTGTCTCGGAGCTTACAGAACTAAATCTAAACACCGAGTGTGACAATGAAAAGGGCCACTGTCACACACATCCAAACACTCCTTCTGGCCAGTATGAAGTTTGCTGCCCTGTAAGAAACCTAATATTAAGTCAGAGGAAAAGACAGTCAAATGGCCAAATTACTATAGAGGGAAAGGCCGTTAAGCCCCAAACAAAAAGTCAAGAGAGTCACACTATAATGTTATTCTTTATTTTTCTCTCTCTATTATTTAATGTGATCTTGGTAGGACATTGATACAACTTTGGGAGGAAGCCATTTGGAAATATATCAGGTCTTGAGTGGTTTGTTTGTTTGTTTTTGTATCTTTTAATCTGCTTTTCATGAATGCGGCTAAGAAGAAAAGCAGGATTTTATGTATGAAGATGATTAGTCGCTATGTTATTTACAAAGATGGGGAGTTTCAAACCATGTAAATGATAAGAATGACCATAGATCTTTTACCACCATTGCTACAAAATAGAATGTCAGGCGTTAAAAATGTTTTTAAAAAAATACTTTAAGTTTTATTAAGGATGAAATTTTAAACTACCATAAGATGATATGAGTTCTGTAAAGAATAAATATTGCAAGCTAGGGATATGGTTTAGTAATGAAGTGTTTGCCTGGCATGTACAAAACCCTGGGCCTTATCCCCAGCTCTACGATCAGTCTATCACTATTATACTATAGATGTCTTTACAGGACAGTGATGGTCCATCATCAAAACAATGTCAACATCACCATCTCTTTTGGTGGAAGTGCAATTGCCTTTAGTTTTCTTCTTTATACTTTAGGCATTTAAGTTATTTCATGATTTTTTGTTTTAATTGGGGGGGTTGGTTTTTGTTGTTGTTGTTTTTGGTTTTGGTTTTCAAGACAGAGTTTCTTTATGTACCCTTGGCTGTCCTGGACCTCAAACTCACAGAGTTCACCTGCCTCTGTCTCCCAAGTGCTTGGGATTAAAGGTGTGTGACATCGCCACCCAGCCGAGAAATAACTATTTCTAACTGTGAGTGCCTACTTGTGTTTGTGAAGATCTTATCAGTTTCCCACAACTAGCAAATATTTCTCACAATCATCTCCTTTGGAATTATAGAACATTAGTAGAAAATGTTTACAGGTATGGGTAGCTATTATCCCGGCACTTGGGAGGCTGCAGGAGGAGGCCTATGTTCAAGGCCAAATGGCTATATAGTAAGACTATCTCAAAAGTAAAGAAAGCAGGTAGAGTAGGAGGGAAGGAGAAGAGAAGAAGAGGGAGAGGAGAGAGAGATGAGAGAGGGGGGAAAGAGAGAAAGAGAGAGACAGAGAGAGAGAGGAGACACATGAACTAATTGTTGAACACCATGCTCACTAAATTCTTTGTTTAGCTGACTTTGATGGAGTAGTTCCTGACTCACAATTTGGGGACACTGGATTTACTGGAGCAGAAATTCACCCTTATGACAAAGTAGTGAGTTAAAATAACACTTCCTGAATATATTTTTAAACAAGGGGCTTAAGTCCTTGGATTCAGATTTGTGGTCATGAATGGTGGGGAGGGGGTGGCTGGGCATCTGTGTTATCAGTGTCTGTCACTCTTCTTGCCCTTGACTTTGGCAATGAGGAAACAAAGATCACAGAACCTGTGAGTCATTGTTTATTAACACAAAAGAGATCAAATCAGAAACTGCTCGCCTAGTATCAACAGGCTTAATGCAGTACGATTAGAACAAATGCAGCAAGCCAGACAGCCAAGACCCGTCAAGTGACCCAGATCTCATCTGTTGATGCCTGATCAACAATTCTTATTTGCTGAAGATGCCTTTGCATTTTATTTCTTGAAATCCAGCAGATTTCCACATGAAATGATTTCCCTAGAAACCTAGAGCAAATGGACCTGAATGGCACATTTTTCCTGAAAACTAACAATGCATCCCATGCCCCTTAGTCTTTGAGCACTCCGAGGCTCTTCATAATCGGTTGGTGTCTTCTGGGAAAGCACTTGACTCCATTTGGCCTGGATTTGGTCTCCCTGGAAAAAGCCTATTTAAGTTTTCCCTTGTCCAAGAGTCCCTCCAAATGGACACTCCTGTGTACTGCAGCCCAAAGCCTGAAGCTTTGAAGCCTTGTCCCCTCCAGCTTCTCATCAGTCAGCAGGAATCTACTAGGCACACATGGTTTTTGCCTTGCCCTGTGTTGACCCTAGAGAGATGTCTGGGATGGAAGTGTTTAGTCCCAGTCCCCAAGTTTCTGTCAGTCTGCATCGATCTGACAGGCAGGGCTGGAAGGAGACTGGAAAACCAGAGAACAGGATAGTTATTCCACAGTTGGGACAAGGTAGGGTGTGCCCAGAGATGGGATAACATGAACCCAGAATCACGGGGCAAGGGTGGTACAGAGACTCATGTGCACAGCAGCTAACTAGCTGTTAGCATAGCAAGGTGTCCAAGGAGACCATGAGTCTTTGAGGATTATGTAAGTCCTATTTTTGATGGGTTGGTTGGAAATAAATATTTCCTTAACCAATCAGCTGAAATCAGTGTCAGCTCCAAAGTTTAGTATTGTGTGTGTGATGGAAGTAAGTGAAGCATGCTGAAGATTTAAGTAGAAATGTTCAAACAGCATAGCATGTTCATACCTACCTATAAACCCAGCACTGGGAAGGCAGAGTAGGAGGATGGCAGGTTCAAGGTCAGCCTGGGCTACCTAGCAAGGTTATATCTCAAAAAAATAGAAATAAAAAACAAACAAAAGGTATTTATTGAAGTAAATGGTGGGAGATTCTGGTAATTAATCTATTTTTTTAGTTTCAAGATCAGAACCTTCAAAAAATACTGTAGCAGGTGCCTCTGAGGTGCTGATGGAAAACTCCTCTCAGTGGTACTTTGTTCTGGGGAGGAGAATGTCATTTCTCATTGCCTCCAGTCACTTAGTCCTATTGTATTCCTCCGGCAATCTACAGGGTGTCAAGTCATCTTTGTCACTTGTTTGAAGAGTCGGTTGTCTCTTCATGCTGGACAGAGCCTACTGCTACTGGGTGCTCATGCATGGAGGACCCATGCTCACGCTAATGGGGAATGTGCCATAACCATCCTGGACCAATGGGGAATGTGCCATAACCCGCCTGGACCAATGGGGAATGTGCCATAACCAGCCTGGACCAATGGGCAATGTGCCATAACCAGCCTGGACCAATGGGGATATGCCATAACCAGCCTGGACCAATGGGGATATGCCATAACCAGCCTGGACCAATGGGGATATGCCATAACCAGCCTGGACCAATGGGGATGTGCCATAACCACCCTGGACCAATGGGGAATGTGCCATAACCAGCCTGGACCAATGGGGATGTGCCATAACCAGCCTGGACTAGTGCTCTCATTTGTAGTGCCCACTCAGCGTCAAGCCCCAGCAGCTTCTTGTTCTCCATTGTCTGGACCCCTTGCACCCCCAGAAGGCCTTGCTCCTTTCAGGCCTCCGTAATAAGACACCTAATAGACAACAGAAAAGTATTCATGACTGGGAAGATGAGATCAAGGCACTAGCAACTGCTGTGTCATTGAGAACTCATGTCCTGATTCTAAAATAATGTCTTCTCTTTGGATCTTCACGTGGTGGAAACAGCAAGATCCCCAAAACCTATTAATAAGGGCACGAACCCCATTCATGAAGGGGTCCATCCTCCTGACTTAATCACCTCCCTAAGCTCTACCTAAGCAAGGTGTGAGGAGAGAAGTCAGCCTTTGTGGTCCTCGGAGATATGTCTCTTCCCATGCACAGTCTACAGATATCCTCTAGCCAGGGGCCTGAGAGTATCTTCAAATGTCATAGAAAGTGTGGTTAAGACACTTGTGACTTACGGAGATGCAGAATGGACGAGGATGATAGCACAGTTGATGAAGTGCTTGCCTACAAGCATGAGGGCCCGGGTTCAATCCCCCAGAACCTACAAGAGAAAAAAAAGACAAGTGTGGTGACACATGCTGGGGAGGAAGACAGAGGTGGACTCTGGGGACTCACCAGCCTAACTTGCTTTGTGACACCAGGGCCAATGAGAAACCCAGTCTCAGAATAGCAAGGTTGATGGCCCTCCAGCAGTCTACATGCATAGTGCACACACACGTGCACACGGACACACACATTCATGCGCTAACACGCACACATGCATACATGAGATGAAGTGTGTCTCTCAGGGAGTTTTAGGGTGTCCTATTACACAAAGTTAAAGCCAGCATACCTCGGGAATGCAACCTGGTAACTTCACTCTCCTATGTGTACCAACTGAAATCTGCGAGATCCTTTCCTCTGCTGAAGCTCCCTGTGCACACTGACGGCCTGTAGCTTTGTGGTCGGTTCTGCCACAGGGTCCCATGCTGGTGTGCTGGCCATCACCGGTGACACGCCATAGTTGTGTCAAGATTTTCTGTACCATTTAAGAGGCTGAGTCAGAATTCCTAAGCCAGGAACCTTGCCTTATTGCTAGACAGCTGGACCACCCCCAAAGCATCACATGGGAAGGGCATTCAGCAAATCCTGTCCCGGAAGCAATCTGTTACCCCACCAGCTTCCCCATCAGCACTTGCATGGAGTTCTGTCTCCTGGCAGGGAACTGGCTCACAGCTCCGTGGTGGAGCTGGCAGCCTCTTAGAAACAGTTTCTCCCTCTCAGCATCATCAGATGAGGCCCAAAGTAAAGGCGCAAACAAGCCTCAAGAACAGTGTGTTCCTCATAGTGACATGCCAGGAACACTGGGCTTGGAGAAAGCTGAGTGTTCTGTGATGTCCTGCAGCCACAGATACGAAGCTGGCTGTCCAGGCTTTCCCCTTCTGATCCCATCCATTGGCCAGTTGGGAAGCTCTTGAACTTCACGCTCAGTTCCGTCAATGCCCAGATTTGCCTGGGAGCAGAAGACAGGGCAGCCTTTGCCTCCCATGCTCCTGGACACATGTTCCTTAAAATGTCCTGTTTCTGGAGTGGTTTGCTGTGTAAAGAATGGTCCCATAAGTGCCTAATCTTACTCATGGCTTGGTCATGGTTCCTAGGCAGAGCTGAAGTGTGGAAGGAGGATGTGCCTGAATGGGTTGAGATTTGCCCTGTGGAAACAAGTCACGGCCAGATCAGGGGCTTAGAGGAGGAGGCTGTGTATCAGGCTTGTCCTGGAGGGCAGAGCAGGAAAAAAAGAAACCAGCACGAGATGAGGATGTGTGTACATGCAGATGCTTGGGTCCATGTCTCCACCTTGTTTTTTGAGTCAGGGCCTTTCACTGTCCTGTGGCTCACAAATTGGCTAGACTGGCTGGCCAGTAAGCCCCAGGGACCCTCATGACTTCACCCCCTCCATGTTGGTGTTACAGGCACATTCTGGCCCTCCATTATCATTGCCCCTCTGTCTTCCGGGCACTGTTTGACTTTGACAAGTATCTACAGGAGCCTTTGCCTTTCAGGGGCCTCCAGAGCTTCCCCTGTGGCCTCTGTGGTACCAGTGCCACTGCAGACTCTTGATCTCTAGGTCTCAGTGACACCAGGGTCTTTCTTGATTCAGTCCCTGAGCTGTTGGTTTTGAGGCAAACACTACGGAGACCACTTGTGACTGGAACACCCTGTCAGTTTGCAACTGAATCCCAGTAGCCATCAGGATCGCCACTTTAAGTCAGGTGCTAGAGTTCCCTTTGCTAAGTTCAAGGCATCAAGCTGACCTGAGTTCTGTACCCTTTTTCTAATTCATCCAGGTACATGCCTGGATTGACCCTGATCCTGCCGTATGTGTTCACTCGGCCCTCTGTGCTCTGCCTGTCATCGCCTACCCTTCAAAGGTGTTTGCTCTCATCTCTCACCCCTCCCTACTCCTAGCTGAGACCAATCCCACCGCCTCTTCTCTGGGACTGTCTATTTGAGACAAGTGGTGGCATCTATACAATTACAGGCTCATCCCGCATGGCCACTCATTCGCTTTATGTAGTGAGCATGTTATTCATCCTCTTGTCCGCCCGTGGGTTATAACCGGATAACCGGATAACAGTGGCTACCACTTAGTGACTGCTTGCTACCATTACTAGCACAACGCTCATTATCTTCTTGGGCACCAGAAGACCAAGGGTCTGCATCCCCCCTCAACCTCAGTACCACAGTGGGAAAGTACTCAGTGGAAAAGAGAAGTGCATGCTCTCCCTTCCCAGACTCTTATCTTTCTCTCTCCTCCATCTCCTTCTCTCCCCTCCCCTTCCCTCTCTTCCAGCCATCTGTGCCTAAGCTCTGAAATCCCATCAAGTTTCTCTGGCATTAAATTTGCATTCCAATGTGATCATGTTTTCATAAGAAATCAATTTGTAGGTCCATGGCTTTCGAGAGGACAGTCTAAGCGTCTGATCCCCATTCAAAACAACCAATTTCCTGAGTTGAAAGTCCTCTTCTGTTACAAAGATGTGGCCCATGGATTTGGTAGTTTATCACCCTCACCTCACCGGATGAGGCTCTTTGGGCCTTGACCACTAACCCTCACCATTCTCTGCATTCATCTGCCCACCCCCACCCTCTGAGAGTTTGACACTCACATCTTTTGCTGTTGTCGACCTCAAGCAAAAAAAAAAAAAAAAAAAAAAAAAAAAAAAAACTTGCTGCTGTTTTTCTGCAGTGTCAGAGAACATGGTTTTTGCTTCCACATGGTGAGGAGTGGGGTTATAGAATTCGCTTGCTCTTATTTTCAGATGTTGGGCAGGGATGGAAGTGGGCGAGGTCTTCACTGGGTCAGCTCTTGGGAAACAATCCTGGCTTTTACGGGGAGACCCTGTTTTGAACCTTTGTCCTTTCTGGTGGCTCGTAAGCAGGAGCCTCGGACAAGGCTGCTCTCAGAAGGGGGAAAGCAGCAAAAATAGGGAATTATTTTCTAAAGCAGAACAGATCATTTAAAGGGCTGACTTGTCACTGAACTTGGAGGGAGATGATTTCTGTACACAGCCGAACAATGTCCCTCTGTAGCTGTGAACCCCAAATGGGCAGGGTTACTGCCGGTCAGTGCTGACACATCCAGGCTACAGGCAAGAGAATGCAGCTGTGTGCTTCTCAGAGCCTCTCATTCCTGTGCCTGTGGATGGGTCTGCTGGAGCCTCTGAAAGCTCCTGCTCCCCAGCACAGGGTCCCGTGGCAACCTCAGAGTAAGTTTAAATCCACCAGGGACACAGGAAGTAGAATGGGGGATCATGGTGGGTGCTTTCTGTGGCATTGGCCGGAAACTAACCTCTTGTACTAGCTGATATTCACAGATGCTAGTTTTATCATTTTATCATAGCCCGTACTACACAGTCTCTGAACTGAGGAGCCATCTGGAAGAGTCTCTGAGGGATTAAGAACAGGTTGATTTTTTTTTTTTTTAATCCTGCACTATTTTGAAACACTTGGGAGCTGACTATTGCAGCCTTACCCTGTGGTCTGGAAATTCCAGGATTCTGTGTGTGTCTCTTTACTACACTTAGGTGAGGGGGGGGGAGTTGATATGTATACCTATGCATGTGTGTACATGTGTGTGATACAGGCTAGAGGTCAACTGTGGGTACCATTTCAGAGGTTTCATCTACCTCCCTTTAGAGACAGGGCCTCTCATTGGCCTGAGACTCACTGAATAGGCTAGGCTGGCTGGTCAGCAAGACCTAGGTGCCCTCCTGTCTCCACCTCCTCAGCACCGGGTTACAGCATGCCTCACCACACCTAGGTTTTTCCTTTTTCTCACATGGGTTCTGGAGGACCCAATCTCAGGTCCTCACTCCGATATACTTTCTTCACCCTGAGGAAACAGCCTGGCCTCCTGGGCCACACAAGAGGCCTGGCGATGATGGTGGCAGCAATAACAGTGGTGACAATGATGCAGATACTGACTTAATAATAACACTCCTGTTAGTGATGGTAGCATCATGACAATGTGTAACACTGTCATCAGTCCAGATACTCTTTGAAACATTTTTACATGCATTGATACACTTAATTTCCACAGCCACTCTGAGTGATGGGCAACATTACTGTCCCAACTTTACCAAAAAACTGACTGAAAGATTGAAATATTTTCCTAAAGCCAAAAGAGCTAATGGTTGCAGGCAAATATTTGACCCCAGCATCAGGACTTGTCACAGTGCCCATTGGACGTCAGACACACCTACAGCATCCATTTAAGCAGCCCCTGTCTAGTTGTTCCCTAAACATTCTGGGATGTTCATTAAACCCTCATCTGACTCAGGTCTCTGGGGAAACAACTTGTTTAAACCAGAGACAGCCTGGTGATGTCCCCCTGCCTGCCTGCCTGCCTGCCTGCCTGCCTGCCTGCCTGCCTGCCTGCCTGCCTGCCTGCCTGCGTCCTTGCCTCTCCTGCCCTTGTCCATCAGGACTTAGGCAAAATCATTGCCTTGTGGCTAAGGCTGTTGCTCCATTCATTCCTGTGGGGCACTGTCTTGGTTTCTTTTCTTGTTACTATGATAAAATATTCTGACAAAAGCCACTCAAGTGTGTGTGTGGGAGGGGGTATTTCAGCTCACAGTTCAAAGGATAACAAGGGATAATCCATCATGGTATGAAGTCAAGGCAACAAGAACTGAACCAGGTTCCCGGTTCCCATTCTTCATTGCATAGTTCAGAATCCCAGCTGGAGAATGTGACACCCACAGTGAGCAGCTCTTCCCATCTTAATTAACACAACTAAGATAATAGCACAGGCATGCCCAGAAGCCCATCTCTCAGGTGATTTTAGATACTGTCAACTCAAAGATTAACATTAACCATCATGGACAACCAAGGCTCTGATCACCATCTCACAAGGTTGCCCAGTCCTCCTATCTGATGAGACTGCCTGCCTGCCTAGGTCTCTCCTCACTCCTAAACATTTAGGTAAAACATGCATGTCCTCAGCTCACCAAGCCACCTGGAGCGGGTAGTTCACACGGGTGCTTCTAGGTCTTCATAAATTTATTTGAGTATGCCTTATCTGGAAATTATAGCTTCCATTATCCAGAAATGATATAACCTTTCACCCATGCTGGATTTTTTCAATGTTGGGCTTGGCAGCCTATAATTTCAGAGCAGCCACCTCAAGGCAAGAAGGAGGAATATAATTAATAGTTTACATTTCTACCAAAGTCCTGGAATGACAGAATAGACTTTCCATTCTGAAATGGCCAATGCCACATCACAGATGTGTTTCTTCAACAAGTGTCTCCTGCTCTTCGTGGCTGTAGAACTGTCAATGAGCTTCGAGGAGACAGGTTTTGTTACAGGCTTCTTCAACAGAGCTTTAGGCCCATTTCTGCAGACCCCAAGGAGTGCAACTAGCAATTCTGCATAGTATGTACAGGGGAGAGGTACATCTCTACTGTAGGCATGAGGAACTACCTTTGGGAACTGAGTCAACATGGCAGGATTTGGGTGGAGGGTTTCTTAAGCACATGGAGGTCAGAGGTCAATTCTGGGTGTCTTCTTCAATCACTATTAACCTTATTTTTTAATTAATTAATTTTTTAATTGTGTCTATGTGTCTTTATATGGTATATGCATGTGAGTGCAGGTTCCCATGGAGGTCAGAGAGGTCAGATCACCCTGGAGCTGGAATTATAGATGGCTGTGAGCTGCCTGCTGTTGGAACTGCCGCTTTTCCATGGGGGCTGTGGATCGAACTCTGGCCTTTGTGCTTGCATGGCAAGCATTTTACTGACTGAGCCATCTCCACAGCTCCCATGACAGACTTTCTTAAATTGAGCCAGGTGGTGGCACACCCCTTTAATCCTAGCACACAACAATAACATAAAGAAAAAACAAGAAATTTCATTCTCTATAATTGATTCATCACAGTAACATGATATACTTTTCCATCTTAATTCTGTGGATCAGAACAATCTAGTTCTCAGAGAGTAAAGACGAGAAAGGAACCATGGGGTCTGCTGAGACTGACCTGGCACTCTTGGGCTGTGGAATAGTCCACATCCCTAACAAGTACAAAGTGTCAATCCTTCCCACTATGTTCTCTGCCTGGGGAGGGACCACTGGGAACATGGACTGTTGGGAGCACATGAGATGGTTTCTTAAGGTTCTGAATGACATTAAAAGTATAAATTTTCATGATGAGGAAGCTAGTCCATCTCCATTTCCTTTCATTCTCCTATGTAATGCAGAGAGGGACAGCATGCTAACACTTAATTTCCTCTTTTAGCCAGGAGAAAGCAGGCCCCTGCCTTATGTCTAGCTAGAAACACACAACACAGATCTTCATTTCATTCAATTTCATGGGAACTAACTGTTTAAAGCCAACAATCTGGGGGGGGGGGTATTTGTTTGTTTGTTTGTTTTGTTTTGTTTTTTCCTATACTTTGACCAAATTTAAAGAAAAATAAAATGGTCAATGGTCCGAGTCTGCATGCGACTCGGAGCCAGGGGTGCTACTGGGGGTCACACAGTGAAGACACCCGCCAGTGGGCATCAGACCTTCCGACTGGCTTCACTGAAAACTGACCTGGCAAGCCGCCTGGACACCAACCCACCAAATGAGTTTAAGTATCTCACCCCTAACCAGAAGTGGGCTGAACCAGCATGCATACATGGGCATCCAGAATTTTGAGCAGATGGACCCCCAAGTTGGGCCCAGGTCATATGTCCTGCCTGTGGTGAGGAACAGGATGCCATTTTCCCACTGCAATCAGAAATTGAAATTTGGACTCACTGTCTGCTTCAGTGACATTTGGAGTTGAGAACTTTATTTTCAGCCTAGATGATAATATCTCAGCAGGAAACCAGAGGCTTTAAATTCCATCAAGATCCTAGCTCATCACCATTCCGAAAAGATCGCCCTGAAGTGGGCCCATTCACTGCCTGCCAGGCGGTGAATAGAAAATGTAAAAGCCAGTGCCACAGTCATTCCACAAGTGGCAGGAGGCAAACCTGGAACCCTTGGTGACCCTGATGAGATTCTTCATCCACTTCTGGGCTATGATCTTCTTGCAGCCAGTGTCAGACCTACTAAGCACTTTCAGATTCTCCCTCTAGAGTCGGATGAGGAGGACCTATGGCCCCTTCCCATTGCCGGCACAAGAGTTCCGTGTTTACCTCCCATCTTTTATCTCTCGTGATGCTGAAGTTTGGACCACCAGTGCTGCATTAGTTAAACCTTGGATTCTCACACGGATCCTCAAGTGGCTGAGTCCTGGAAGAACTCTAACTCTATTAACTTTATGCAAATTTTTAAAATGGGCTGTAGAGACACCTCTTAAATACTGTTTATGTCTCAGGAAACATTGAGGAAGGGGGGCTGAATGATAACCCTGAACACAGGCTGTGTGCTGAGAGACAGTCTTCTATAGACGAGAGGGAGATGCACCCATGAAACTTTAACAGCATGGCTGCCTAAGCAAGACCTGCATGATGACACCAGTTGCTATTCTGCTGTGGGTGGGTAAAATCTCACGAGGCTCCACCCCTAGATGAAGAGCTTCAGGCAGTTATAGCTTCTAGGAGGCAGAGAATCGGTGTTCTCCAGTGAAGAGCCCCACAATAGCTTTTCTAGTCCTAGTGTTCAGCCCTAAATACACATATACTAGCAATAGTAAATGGACTCAGCAGCCACTGGCTATCAGTGAAGGTAGTAGACAACCTCATATTGCATGACAGAGCTTCCAACTAATCTCTCTCTCTCTGAAACAGCGTCTTCATTGTAGGAGAAGGTTTAAAATGGGGTCTCATGTAGCCCAGGCTGGCCTTAAACTTGTTATGTAGCCAAAAGTGATCTTGTACCTCCACCTTCCAAGGACTGGGACCTCAGGCATGCTCTGCTTCATCTGGCTACAAACACCATCTTGACAGCTCTGATTCAGCATGGTGTCCATGCCAATGTTGGTTTATGCAAGCCAGTGTTCTTTTTTTTTACATATAATATTTTTTTCTTTTTCTCTTTGCAGTACGAGATGCAAAAAATCTAATCCCTATGGATCCAAACGGGCTTTCAGATCCTTATGTGAAGCTGAAACTTATTCCTGATCCCAAGAATGAAAGCAAACAGAAAACCAAAACCATCCGCTCCACTCTAAACCCTCAGTGGAATGAGTCCTTCACATTGTAAGTGCTCCTTCTTGCCATGCAATGAACTCGGCCCCATGTGCCACATACTGCCAGCCCCATTATTAAAGACATGGAAGGGGGCTGCATCTCTATGTCTTCATTCCTATGACCTTCACAGACTACTGTTAGGTGATCGCTGCCATTGCTTCTGTTTAATGCATAGTGACTTGGCTTACCAGGATTTGTGTAAAACAAATTGCAATTTTTATCAGTTCCTGCTCTGTAACAAAAGAAAAACAGCTGATTGAGGTGTCATAAAAACATAAGATGTTCTCCATCTCTTGATGGACTCAGTTACTTTGACAGCTAGGAGAGAGCGAGGAGCAAGAAGTTAATAACTTTTGCGGCAGAGAACAGTGAACACACGGTGTAGGAAGTTCTATTGCTACTGAAATAAGGAAGACAGTCTCAGTTCTAAGCAGGGAAAAATTCCTGAAGAAGGTGACATTTGAGCTGGGTCTTGCAGGATTGACAGAAATCCCAAAACAGAGATGAAGGAAGGGGAGGAATTATGAGAGTAAAGAATCAGTAGTGAGGGAGCACCCACAGCAGGGAGCACAGCAGGTCCCCATGGGGACATACTCAGGAATTGCTTCCTCTGCTCTGTAAAGGGCAAGCAGTCTGTATTCCAGACATCGTGGATCATACAGGCTTTGTGGACAAAGCAGCCACAGATAATATATAAACAAATAGCTAAGACCGTGTTCTAATAAAACTTTATTTGTACATGCCCAATGTAAATAAATTATTTAAAGCTGTGTTCTAATGAAAATTTTTTATATAAGCAATGAGTTGCCCAGGGTTGGTATTCACTGATTCTTGGTCTCAACAGAGCTTTTATAGCTAGTTAGTATGAAGGATTGATATCCTGTTGATACAGGAAGGAAACTGAAGATACTGTTTATTTCAGATACAGACTGTGGGCATGTTGGTGTCTCCCAAGATGCCATGATGGAGATGACTAAATGTATTGTGTATGTGTTTGTCTTTGTAGCAAATTAAAACCTTCAGACAAAGACCGACGGCTGTCTGTGGAAATCTGGGACTGGGACCGAACGACGCGGAATGACTTCATGGGTTCCCTTTCCTTTGGGGTCTCAGAGCTGATGAAGATGCCAGCCAGCGGATGGTAAGGAAGTTCCTGGGACCCAGCATGTCTCCAAACCCCATGCAGCTGACAGAAGCCAGGAAGAGGCTGATGAGAGCCCCCCATTCATCCTCTGTGGGCCCTGGCTGTGGTCCCTGTACGGGCACCTCTCCAACAGCCTGACTAGAGGCTGAGGGAGACGAGCCACTGACTGGCCCTTACCCTTTCTTCTCCCCCTGTCTTTGAAGGTACAAATTGCTCAACCAAGAAGAGGGTGAATACTACAATGTGCCCATCCCAGAAGGCGATGAAGAAGGCAATGTGGAACTCAGGCAGAAGTTTGAGGTGAGGATTCCCGTGACGCCATGGGTAGGACACCATCCTGCCTCCATGTTACAAAGCACGTGTTCAGGGAGGCTGGCTTCTTGTCACACCACTGGGAAGCCCAGAGTACTTCTCATGCTAATACTTGCTTATTTAACAACATAAATGTTACATGTAATGGCTTTCACTTGCCAGCTGTTGGCATTCTGTGTCTCACATCCTCTGGACACCAAAGATAGGAGATAGCACAGTTGATTTCCACATAAGAAAACGGTCTAGACAACACCCGGAGATGGCAAGGTTATGAGCGGACTCTCCTCTCACAGAGAAGGGCTGTGTGCCTCCAAGAGGGACTTCCTAGGGAGCAATTTGTCTATAATTAGCTACCATTCCAGTATCTGGAAAACATTTTTTTTTCCTATAGGAAGAAAATTGTCCTGATTTTCTTCTGTGGGATGAGCTCCAGCAGACATTCCTGTCTAGAATCCTTTTTTATTTTTTTCTCCAGACTTCGTTTAACCAAGCAGCCTCCTGCTGTCATTCTGAGTGGGTTTGTGTCTGCCTTCTGTCTCAGTTTCCTTTGCCCTCTCCCCCCTTCCTTTCTCTGCTCCCCTCCCCTTTCTCTCGATCACTTTCCATCCATCACAGCTCACAAAAGCAATTTTCTCTTTAAATCCCCGCCCCCATCTCTGATGATTTCTCTTTCCCTTGTACCTTGCATTTGACCATTTGATCAGCTTATTTAGTAGTCTCCATGGTCTGTATAACTCGTAATCTTTCTATGCAGACTACGTGGTATTCCCTGGAAATCCCAAGAATTACTAAAGCTACGTAGAGAGAGACACACACAAGTGTATGGACAGTAAGATTTTTTTTTTTTTTTTACTAAAACATTGAGATTAATGGATGCTGATGGTACTCAGCCTTAGGCTGTTGCCAAATGGAGGTGTAGGTTAGATGGAGTGAATTCCAAAGGATGTGAAACAGAAAATTGTTTAAATTCCTTCATCATGGAGCTGATGGTATTTGGTAAAAGTAGATGTCTGTGATAATAGTGAAGGTCAGGCTGGCAGGCAGTGTAACTTCTGGAACATAAATGATTGAAATGAGTCATGAATAGTTTAAATTAATGATACTTATCAGCAGGGGTGCAGGTGGGTGACGCAGTAAGGAGCAGTGGGCATGGGTGAGCCGGTGAGTTTGAACCTATTTAAGGTGGCAGCCAGGCTGGGAACACTGCTCAGTAGTAGAGCACCTGCCTAGCATTCTCAAAGCCTTGGGATCTATCGCTGTTACCACAAAGATAAAAAAGTGACAGTCTCTGTTTCTCGGGTCCATGTGGCATTGGTCAGCATACATGGAAGCCCACGCTGTCATGTCCCCAGTTCCTCAAGAGCACTCAAAAGTCCCACCCGCTTATATGATGTTGTTGTGGTTTGTTTTAATGTTGGCAATCAATTAGAACTGTGTAGGTCAAGCATGCATATATTGCTTTCAACTCAGGCGAGAGTTACCTGGTGACAACCAGCCTCCAGTCTCTACTGTCAAAAACAACAGGAGACAGGGCTGGGCCAGTGGCTCAGCGGCTAAGAGTACTTGCTATTCATCCAAAAGACCAGAGTTCGGTTCCCCACACCCATGTCAGGCAGCTCACAACCACCTGTAACTTCTCCAAGTGGTACGTTAATAGGTACACAAATAGATAGGCACACATATACATAAATATTTAAATGCTACATGAGAGAAAATAAACAACAGGAAACATGTATTAAAAACTGAAAGAATGAGATTCTTATGATCTTTAAGGAAGTCAAATGCAAATTCGAGAGACAACACTTACTGGGCACAACCCTCCCTACCTTTACCCTTCTCTTTTCCTTCACATACTTCATTATCTGCCTCGACCCCGGCCCTAGTTAGGACACAGTGCTATACCACCCTCCCAAAAAGACCTCCTACACACACTTCCCTATGCCACCCACCCCTGTGATGGATGGATCCTTATGTAAGGAGTTTCAGGACACTGAGTGCCTATCTCATGCTTTACTGACACTCACACCCCAAGTTTGTCATTCATAGTCACTGTTTAGATCCATGAGCACAGGACACATTTTGAGAGAGGAGCTGTTGAGGCATCACGGGTGTGTCTCTTGAACTCATTCTAATCTGGAACCACCTCATTGATAGAAAAATATTGACCCACTTTGGTGCTTCATTTCCATGGCTTTCCAGTGAGTTAACTTCCTGTTTCTCTGAGCAACAGGTCCTGTTATAAAGGTCAGCAGTTCCAAGCTAAATAGCTAAGTAAACATGGTAGACTGGAAGACTTGAGGCCAAAGGGGAAGCATTTCTCCTAGAGACTGTCTCCCTGCTGGGAGAACGGGGCCCGACTGTAGAGCACTAGCCCAAGGCTGTACAGCCTGGAATGGTTGGAGATGGCGGGTACCAGCAATCTCAGCCCCATGCTTAGACAGAACACCTACATGAACTTTGTACATCTCCCGGCTTTAATTCCTTTGTACACCTTCTGGCTTTATTTCCCAGATCTTCCTCGGATGGTATCTGCTCACTTCCTGAGCATTTTGCCAACATTACAGCAGGAGACTAGGCAGAAGCCTGTAGCTGGGGGAGTCATAAGGAAATAGGCTTTCATGGCAGCTTCTATGCCGTGTTTAAATGGAATCATATGGTCTGACCTTAGGCAGGCACACAGTCCTGCAGTGGTTCTTCTGTTCAGGTCTACTATGCGTGTGAGAGCTGTGATCCTCCCCTCGGTGCCCAGGGTTGGCAAGGCATGCACTAGGGCAGAAAGAACAGGACTCGCATTTGAGGCCCACTAGCTGTGTTGGTAGAACATGGGATTGTTAATCCCAGGGTCGTGGATCTGTGCCCCATGTTGGGTGCCAAAATGTACATGGAGTTCTTAATTGGTCTAAGTAATAAAAACCCGGAGTCAGATATGGAGGAAAATGCTGAGAGATCAGAGAGAATGAGCAAGCCACCGCCACACCTTAGCTTCTTAGCATCTCAGCAGACAAGAAAGCAATTTCCTGTTTCTCCCTGCTTATATCCTGTTTCTGCCCAGCCATCTCACTTCCTCTCTGTCTGTACAGACCTCCAGACCTCTATGGTTAGCTATAGTGTAGCAAGCTCCATTCTCTGACCCTCAGACAGGCTTTATTTGTACAAGCAAGATATCACCACAGTAGGGTGGCCAGCCTTTCCAAACAGCATGTAAGTTAGCATCCGGATAAACTTTGGGAGCTTCTTTTAGCCGCCGCCCCCCATTATTTTCTTTCTCCCATTTCTAGACCGATTGCTGATGGCACCCCTCAGTACCTCTCAGCTCATAAGAGCGGGCAGCAACCTGTCCCTCGCCCATGCATTCTTCCCACTTTTGCACGCTTGGGCTGCAGACAAGTTCAATGCTGAGTTGTCACTGGCCGAAGCCCAAAGCGATTGTTACTCCTTTCTGAAACCTGTGTATCTCAGGGACCTCTCCCAGTATCTAGTGCAATGGGCATCTAACCTTTTGACATAGCACTGAATCTACAATACCTTGAGTCTCATTCATAGCTGTCCTGGCCTGCAGCATGGCCTGGACATGCTTGTCTGGTAATTATTCTGTCCGTGTCTGATTCCTTTTTTGTGGTAGTGGTTTTGGATTTTTGAGCTGGGGGAAAAGCCTGTCTATATAACTCATATTGCTCTTAAGTTCAAAATATGCCTCCTACCTCTGCCTCCCTGGTGTTGGGATTGGAGCTGTGCCCCATCACGCCCAGTCATCTCTGTGTTCTAGAAGGAATTAACAAGCTGTGGTTTCCTAACCTTCCCTAAGACATCAAAACTCACTCATTCTAATTTTAAAAAATCGAAATTAAATGAGCACCGACAGCTCTACCCACTGTGTTACAATTCGTCAGATAATTAGATGGATTTTTTTTCATATTTAAATTGTTGATTCTAGAATCTTGGCAAGCAGAATCCTCTGTAAGTGAAGCTGTTAGGAGCGAAGGAGAAAACTCCCAGGATGGCTGGGAAGGCTGTGTTTGCTCTTTGAACGGCTCAGCTGCCCAAAAGACAACACAAACCAGGGCCTTGACCACAATATTCACAAAGTGTCTCTGCGGCCCTTTAATCTGCTCCATGTTTGCCTTCAGATAAAGCACACATAGTCCCTGCGTCACAAACTAAATTACATTTCTTTTCATTTGTTCAGTAAATGAGGCTCCAGCCGTGCCCAGAACAAATAGCCCTACTTCCTGCTGAGCTTGTGTTCTGTACCTATGGATCCAGAGATGAAACAGGGAGATTACTGAGAAGCAAACACAATGTAACACCTTGTGTTGCTTTGCAATTTCCTGAAACCTCCTATAGAGGCTCAGCTGAGCCAGAATTCCAGAGTTTCCTCCTAAGCCTGGGACTCTGCTCCTGCTGTAGGCTCACCATCCCCGCTGAGAAAGGGAGGGGTCCCAAGGCCGGGTTACCTGTGGCTCAGCAAGTCTTCCCTGTAAAGGGTCAAATAACATCTGCAAGCCACAAAGTGTCCTTTGCGAAGTTTAGTAGCACTGCCCCATGGGAGCACATGCTGACCATGTGTTATAAATGAAACGGTGTCAATAAGATTTAATTTATAAAAACAAGTAGCAGACCAGATTTACTCTAAGTCATGGTTTACTAACTGCATTAAAAAGGAATGCATTTCTTCTTGAAATTACTTTCCACACAATGGGTGGGTTCTCTGTCATGTTGTACGGCTCTACTTTGAAATGAACAGGTAGAAAATGGAAAAACACCCTTGTGTAGGTGCAAATGGATGCCTAAAACCCATGTGTCTGTAAAATGAATTTCTGAAACATATTGTGTCTGTAAATCAGACATGTTGTAAGTCTGAGAGTATATAGGATGACCCCTGAATAGAAGGGGCTGCCCATGACTATTAGAAAAGGAGATGAGATCCCACACTGCGTGGAGACTTCTCAACTCAATGGTCTGTAGAAGACTTTCTCCACCTATCTATTCTCCGTCCCACTGGACTGGTTTCTCTCTGCCCACCAGGTCCCCATAGCTGCTTAATGAAATAACCACTCTGAGAATTAATATCTGTTACAATTTGACCCATGGCTTAGGCTTCTTACTGGCTAACCCTCTCTTAATTATTAACCCATTTCTATTAATCTGTGTATCACCACGTAGCCTTGGCTTACAGGTGATGTCCTGGTATCTTGACTCCCCCAGCAGATAGATACATGGTGTCTCTTCAACTCTTACTATCTCTCTCTATCCCTGTTCGGATTTCCTGCCTGACTTTATACCCTGTTAAGCCACTGGCCAAAACAGCTTTATTCATCAGCCAATAAGAGAAACATATAGTCACAGCATACAGAAGGACATCCTCCATCAGTGGTCTGCTTTAGGTTCCTGAGTAAAGATTCAAAAGTGTGCTTATCCGATAGGTGATTGGTAGAAACCACTGAAGCATAAGCAAGAGTGGAATCATAGCCAGGATAGCCCCTAGCAGGGCATGAGAGAAGTAACTAGGTTAGTAGTGCACATCGTGGTGATTCGCAACTGCTTCCGCTCCTGTGAAAGCCCAGTGCTTCCAGGGAAGTGATCATTTTGATCTTTTATAAAAGCCAAGCATACAAACTGTTCACATCTTGAACTGTACCTGCAAGCTGCATTCAGCTTTCCGAAGTCTGAGAAGGAAGGAAACAGATAGCTTCAGGCCACAGTTTTCCTTTGTTGTTGTTGTTTGTTTGTTTGTTGGTTGGTTGTTTGGTTGGTTGGTTGGTTGGTTGGTTGGTGATTGGTGATTTTTCCTATACAGGGTCTCCTGTAGCACAATTGGCCTCAAACTCACTATGTAGCTGAGGGTGACCTTGAACTCCTGATTCTCCTCCCTCTGCCTTCAAGTACTGGTGTATGAGCTAGAGTGCTGTTTTGGCAAGGCTGACTAGCCAGTGAGCCCTCGAGGCATACCTGCCTTTGCTCCTCTCCCAATTCTCAGCATATATATATATATATATATATATATATATATATAGAGAGAGAGAGAGAGAGAGAGAGAGAGAGAGAGAGAGATATAGATATATATAGGTGGGCTGACGTCACCATACCTGGCCATTGGATGGGTACTGAGGATCCAAACTTGGGTCATCATGGTTGCATCGTAATCAGTACTTTACTTAATGAGTTATCTCTCCAGCCCAATCATGGATAAATTCTTTAATCTCTGGCCTCTGTTTTTCTTGCTTATGAATGGGAAAATTACAGTACCTACTGCATGGGGATGCATGGGGATTAAGTCATGTTGCTGTGTAAACTTAGACAAGTACCCAGGACACAGTGAGGGCTCAGTCCCTGTTAGCCAGGCCCCTACTTCTTTACCTTTATGGCAGTTGATCGTGTGAAGTAGACACCTAACATTCAAGCTTCAAAACTCCAGTGCTCCTGTCTCAGTCACGTTTGTAGCAAAATGGGTTGTAAACATTCCTGGATCCCTTAGCAAGTTGTTCCTTCTACCTTCTTTCTCCTTGATCCTGGTACTCAGGCGGCTACTGAGGGGCACTGGAATGTGAGTGCTCTCCTGATTACAAACAGTGTCCCTTCTGAGGGACCTGCTTTCTTATCTAATGCTACCATGGCCTGAATCCCACCATGAGCATCTGGGTTCCTCACAGAACATCAAGCCAATCTCCCATGGTAAATCTGGTTTCCCCAGCCTTAGACTGACTTCACATCCCAGCCTCTACTTTCAGATGGCCACAGAGGACCAGGGGTTCTTCTTTCCACTGGGGTCATGTGAGACCCCAGTATTTGGAGTATTTAAAATATGTACAGTCTTAAGCTGGTCATGATAGCACATGTCTGTTATCGCAGCACATGGGAGACAGAGAAAGAGAATCAGGAGTTCCAAACCATCCTATGCTACATAGAAGTTCAAAGCCAGCCTGGACTAGATGAGACCACCTCAAAGCAAAACTAAACCATGTGTAGTCTGGCATGAAATAAGCAGTTAAGATAAAATACACAAGCTTTCAAAGACATAGTAACATGAAAAAAATGTAAAATGCTTCAATAACCACTTCATGGTCAATGTATACTGAAGTAATATCCTGGATATTTTGGCTAAATATATTATGTAGTCAAAGATTATAATTATCATTATATCCACATATGACCATTAGACATAATTTCAAAATTAATTTCAACTATTTCTTATATTGTTAATGAATTTTCTAGAAAAGTTAAAACAACATGTGTACATCTATTTCTGTTGTACATGGCAGATCTAGAACATTCCTCTTGATTAATAAAAATAATATGCCATGGGCTAGAAATGTAGCTAACCCAGCTGGAAAAGGCACTTACTGCCAAGTCTAATGACCTGAGTTCAGTCCCTGGGAGGAGAGAACCGACTCCCACAGGTTGTTTTCTGACCTCCACACTTAGGCCATGGCACAGAGGTACAGGCCTACTCTGCCACAGCCCACATGTGAAGGTCAGAGGACAACCTTCAAGTGCGTCCTCACCTCTCTCCCTTGCCTGAGGTAGGGTCTCCTGGCCGCGTCACAAGCCTGGCTGGATGGCTGGGCAGGAGTCCCATCTCCCCATAGCTGTGCCCTGGGGTGGCTGACACTGTACTGCTGCCTCCTGCCTGTACTGTACACGTGCTCTGGGGATCTGAACCTGGGTCATCAGGCTTGCTCGGCAAGTGCCTTTGCCTATTGAGTCACCCCTCCCTCTTCCCCCAGAGCCTGCCCCTGAAGGAACATAGTCTCACTTCACTGATGTCACCCCCTTTCCCAAGACAGTGCAGGATCAATCCCAGGGAGGCCCCACTAGGAAAACATGTAACGTGCTGTCCAAGGAGGTCACTGCCCCCCCCCACACACACACACACTTGGATTATTGAGAGCAGCAGGGCAGAGAGGGTGACAGCAGGGAACAGAACCTCACTGTCCTGGGAACTGCATGCTGGTGCCCACCTGCCAGCGCCCAGCTGGCTCACGTGTACCCCAGACACGTGCAGAAAAACATGCTGTGTTCCTGGCTACTGCTCAGAACCACACAAGCAAGGGTCTAAGCCAAAAGGAGTCCAAATACGTTTGAGGGTTGGGAGGGGCTGGTTTGGGGAGGGGAGTGGTGAAGGAGCCTCCCGAGGCTTGTCGTAAACATGCAGAAGGTACAAGGTCCCCCTGGGAACGCTGCCAGTTGTCTATTTCCCTTTGTCCTGGGAAACAATTTAAGATTCTCTCTTACTAATGAGCAAATTAATAGATTCCAATCACTGCGGTAGTCAACGTACTTAAATCAATGAAGACGAGATTCTGTGGGTAGGTTTATGAGAGGAAGCAGGCATCTTTTATTTACTATTGTCAAAATTGGATTTTCTGAAAGACTCCATTGTCTTTGAAGACTTTATCTAATTTGCAATGTTCTTTTCCAGATTTTTTGCGGGGGGGAGACAGCCCATTGGAAACCCTCAGATAAATCATAGCTATTTGTTGATTTGATCAGCCCTGCCATGGTTACTATAGAAACCTGAGTTCTCTCAGATGCCCTTTAGCCACAAAACAGAAATTTGATGTGCCCCCAGAACAGATTCTACTTCTATGGTCCCTAAATAGCTACTTAATTACTTTCTGAACTGGATGTTAAGGGGGTAAAAAAATAAATCTATTAAAAGGGCATCAGTTAAGAGATATTTTAATGTTTGTACTTCAGCTTGGTTTTAGAAGCAAAATCTTAAGCCAAAATAGGATATGAGGTGAAAGTCATGTTCACACATTCGTTAGATCGTTGGTCAATAGCCCTTAGCGCTGAGAAAGCCCAGAGAAAGGCTCTGATGTCACAGCCCAGGCTTGTGATCAGTGTGGAAGGGAAGACAAAGGCCACACTGGTGTCCTCCTGCTGGCCATGTGTCCTCAGCTTAATTTAATTTGGAGACACAATGCATAATTTTGTTGGGAAACAAAAGGAAATAAAGAAGAAAGGATTGCCCATCCTAGGAATGTACCATCCTAACGAATCCCTAAACCAGCGTGAGAAGCCTGGTGTAACAGGCATGACTTTGTGGCTGGATGTTGCTGGGCGAGGAAACGGGCAAGTATAACGTCGGGAGCGGCTCTCCCTGTGTACCCAGGTTCTGTACCCATGGGGGTCAGGGTGCGAGTGAGGACGGGGATGTACCCCTCCATTTACAGGCACTGAAAGAAGGGAAGGGGGAGCCGAGTTAAGGTGACAGAAGTCCCATGATACAAAAGCCTAGTGGGTCTGGAAAGACGGGCTAGTTGGTAGTTTACCAACAAGATGACCCGAGTTCGGATCCCACCACTCACATAAAAAGCCTGTCACAGGGCACGGTGAGAGTGGCAAAGGGTGCCATTGCCTGGGGTTTGCTGGCCAACCAGTCTAGCCACATCACTGATTCCAGGTTCACTGAGAGACCCTGTCCCCCAAAATAAGGTGGAGAGCAACCGAGGAAGACACCTGACTTCAGCCTTTGGTCTCCACATGCGCACACATGTATGTACACGTGTGCACATATGAACACAGATACACACACATACACCACACACACACCGATGCCCAATCCCAGCCAGATACAGTGCCGTATACCTGGAGTGTGAGCCACTGTGAATATAAGGTGAGTGGTAGACGTGGTGGAGATATAAGAGATCACCCTGCTTTTTACAGAGTGGATCTGCATTTTCATCAGATTCCCGGGTGCTCATTACACCTTCAGAGGTGCTGACTTCAAAGACGAAACCCACTGACTAATGGGCAAGCAGAGTCATCGTCTATAGCTACAGGGGGGATTAATGGCTCTAACAGGGAACTGAACCAAACCTCCTGCCTTCATGTGAATTAAGAGTAATTGTGTTTTGAAATATCTTTTTAACCACCACCCCCCCCCCCATATCAAAGAACTATATAATGTTGTGAGACATGAAAATTAGGTGAAAATTGAGTTTTCTTAGCAGGGCCCACATCCATTTCTGTAAGCATCTTGCCTGAGGCTGCTTTGGTGCTTCTGGGAAAGGTGGAGTCACTACCAGGAGTGTGTGGCCCAAAAAGCCTGAAAGCCTGGAGCCTCTGGTCCTCTACTGAAGTTCCCAGATTCCAGGATTAGCAGAATTTGGAGTGTGGATCCTGAGAAAGGTGTATAAAATCATGTTTCTTGATGGGAAAGGCACAGCCCAGAAGGGACACACTTGTGAAGTCAGTCGTGTAAGGACTCCATTCTCCTGTCTGAAACTGTTCTTATTCCCTGTCTCTTCCTCTACTCTTGCCTGCAACACTCACTTCTCTGAGCATGTGTATAAAGACTTAGGTTTTTCCGTCCGCCACCTGGTATGGTCCTGCCGCCACACCTGCCCCAATTAACACACTGAGACTCTGTATTTGATATAATGCTGTTGGCCAGGTACTAGTTTCTTATTGGCTAGCTCTGTCTTAAGTATTAACCTAATCCATTTCTATTAATTTAAGTATTTCCACGTGGTCTTCTTACCAGAGAGCGGGGACCAGCGGTTCTGTTCTCTCCAGTCTCTCCATCTTGAATCCTCCTTACTACTTCCTCCTTCCTCCTTGTCTCCTAGTCCCTCCTATCTTCCTTTCCTATTGGCCAACAGTGCTTTATTCATTAACCAGTATGAGAAACATATATACAGAATAACATCTCCCATCAGCTCCTCTTTTCTGTCTAAATAAAAAGGGTTTTAACTTTAACATAGCAAAATATATCACACAACAGTTATCAAGTAAGAATCACAGTTAACAATATTTAGTCCATTAACATTTAGCAAGATTAAAAGAAACTATTCTATCATCTATCCTATCTTTGTGAGTCTAAAATCCTATATGTAACTTATCTTTAAGCCTAACTAAGGAAAACTATAACCGTAACTGTCTTCAACTCCATCAAAGACCATAGAAGGATACTATATAAACTCTAGAAATGACAGAGACATCTCACCTGGTCAGTCACCTGAAGTTCTTCTGTAATCTTTCATCTTCAGCCCACAGGCCATAGTGTGTCTGGCAGACTCTTCAACAAAGCAGGAAACTTTACCATCACATGTGTACACACACACACACACACACACACACACACACACACACACACAGAGCAGTGTATATCCATGCATCTTGGTACTGGCTTATTTCCCCTTCTTCTCCACTTTCTTAAGTCCCAACCACATTAAATCGATGTAAACTTTGACATAATTCTCAAGCTTCCTAAAGCTGATACTATTGTCCATTGTAACAAGCTAAAGGTAGCTTCTTTGCTAGACACGCCTATCTCTGGAGGTGGTAGGAGGCCTTCAGCAGAAAGCCATTCTGGAGCCAGAAGGCATCCCACCCTTGACATGCCCAAAGCCCTGTAGCAGCTGGGTAAAATCCAGATGAGTCACGAATCTGATTGCTGTCAGAGGTAGACCAGCTTCCTTCCCACACTTTTTGTGATTCCAGAAATCAGGACTCTGGCAATTCCTAGCTGGTTGTGTGCATCCGCCCTGGGTGGGTCAGATCTTCACTACCTCTGTTCACTCTCTAAGACCCCAGAGTCTCAGATGGCACAAAACCTCCTCCTCCCATGTCTCCCTAGATGAGCAGGGCTCTCATAGGCTACAAACTCTCTTTGTCTGGTTGCCGGTGACTGCAGCTCCCGACGCTGACCAAACGTCACAGCTGGAAAACATGGCCACTCTGGTGATATGGCATGGTATCAAAAGGGCTTAGGACCGGAGGGGCCTCAAGAACCAAACCGGCAGTGCTGGAGATACTGCTCAGTGGTAAAGAGTGTCTGTGGTTCTATCCGAAGGCCTGAGTTCAGTTCTAGCAGTCATGCCAGGTGACTCATGCCTATAACTCCAGCTCCTAGGAATTCAACACCCCTGCACTCACAAGGGACTCACATATACCAGCCCACACAGAGCTATACCCTTGTACACATAATTCAGAATAACAAAAATAGATCTTTAAACCAGGTATGGTGATGCACACCTTTAATCCCAGCACTCAGGAGGAAGAAGCAGGCAACTCTCTATGAGTTCAAGGCCAGCCTGTTCTACATAATGAGTTATAGTCTGGCCAGGAGAACATTGTGAGACTTCTTCTCGAAATAAATAGATAGATAGATAGATAGATAGATAGATAGATAGATAGATAGATAGATAGATAGATATTTTTAAGACTTCAAAATGGCACTTCCCAAAATGAGGTTCAGGAGCCTGTGCCTGGGGTACTCATGGGTATTTGAGGGCCTTTGCGTATTCCCATGTAGAGTATGGGGACCATTACTGCGACCATTACACACACACACACACACACACACACACACACACACACACACACACACGCATATATATATGATGGTGACAATCCCCAAATTACATAGGTCAAAAGAGTACCAGGTCTCAGAAACCTGGTGCATTCAATGGCTCCTATGTCTTTTGCCCTTAACACAGAGATAGCACCACATCTTCCTAGCATTCACCATCCTGCTCCTGCCTGGACGCCCAGATTCCTGCATCCTGCCTGGACGCCCAGATTCCTGCATCCTGCCTGGACATCCACTGGGCCAGAATATGTTCGCTAGATCTCTTGTAGGTGTGAGGGGGAGGGCTCAGGCATTTCATGTTTTTCCCCCTTTCATCTATTTCCAGAAGGGGATTTTGGGTTAGTTTAGCATAGCCAAATATTACCAAGCCTTGGGCTTAGTTGTAAGCCCATCTGAGTCCAAGGGTAATTTCCCAGTGGCTAGTGGAAGACTTTGGGGTTGCACGGCACTTGTATTGGGGTGTTTCCCCTGGAGGTCTTCCTGGGATGACCTATCACAGATGGAAGTTGGAGGCAGGAATTTCCTGAAGCTTGTCAATGCATCTGGGCTCATCCCTAGAGGCACTAAAGCAAACGTGGTCAATGACCCCATCAAAATACTTCTAACTTCAAGATTCCAATGGATGTTTTTGTTGCTGGTTGGTTCCCTTTAAGCGTGTTGTAGATTAAGATCTCTAGCCAGAAAACAAAGCTTTGGCAGTTAGACTAAAATAACCTATTTTGGGAAACATTACAGATATGTGAATACTGACCTAAAGACTCATATAAGATATAAGAGAAGAAAATGTGTGTAAGGAGTACAGTTTTTCCACCCTCCGCCTGGTCTTGTCCTGCCACTGCGCCGCCAGCCCCAAATAACACACAGAGACTCTGTGTTTGATATTATGCTGTTGGCCAGGTGCTAGTTTCTTATCGGCTAGCTCTGTCTTAATTTTTAACCCATTTCTATGTATATCCACGTGGTCTTACCAGCGAGAGGCAGCTGGCGCTTCTGCCTTCTCCAGACTCTCCATCTTGACCCCTCCTTACTACTTCCTCTTTCCTCCTTGTCTCCTAGTCCCTCCTATCTTCCTTTCCTATTGGCCAACAGTGCTTTATTCATTAACCAGTATGAAAAACATATACAGAATGACATCTCCCATCAAATGTGTTTATACTTGGTAAAATATTTTAACAGTTTAACAGACAAAGCTTTACCACCCTAATGTCTCATCCATTTGCCCAGCAGTTTCAACCCCTAAGTTGCTAGCCTTCTGGGATTGAATGACTTTCACAGGGGTCAGACCTAAGACCATCAGAAAACACAGATATTTACAGTGTGATCCATAATGGTGGTAAAATTACAGTTGTGAGCTAGTGACAAAAACAGGTTTATGGTTGGGGATTACCACAACATGGAGAACACTATTAAAGAGTGGTAGCATTAGGAAGGTTGAGAACCACTGCATTTACCCCTCATTGCCCCTATTAAGGCTCAGGGATGCTATGACCCATTTGGGTTGTGAGAACCAGCCTCTCTGGCATCTTCTCTCTGAAGCTACCTCACACTGGGTCTCTGTGTCTGCTCTTGTCACTCGTTTCTCTGTTAAGAGGGTATCAGTAATTTTCACTAATGTTAGAAATTGAGATGGTGAAGCTTTTAGTCACAGAGTTTTCTAGACAACAGTGGAGAGCTGGAGGACGCAGATCCTGGTGATGTGGCCTTCATTGACAGGGACAGCCTAACCCATGTCTCCCAGCTTGTTTTACTGGGCACCTTGAGTTACTGAAGAGCCTCTGAATCCTCAAGAAAGATTTGTATTAGAAGCATGTATGTTTTCTGGGGATGTCCCTTGGTAGAGTACATGAGGCACCTGAGTTTGATCCACAGCATGATAGAACATAAACTAGGCATGGAGTCACACACCTGTAATCCTAACACTCAGGAGATAGAGGCACAAATGTCGGAAGTTCGAGGTCGCCAGGGCTACATAGAAAGTTCAAGGCCGAGCTGAGCTGCATGAACCCTTAGCAGGTAGAGAGTCGCATATGGGGGGAGAGGCTAACTTGAACTGGGAAAAGAGAAGAGACACATCCACAGGTACGGTGGAACTGTTTGCCGTCAGACTGTATCGATGCCCAGAAATGCCCCGAGGAGGGAGAGAGAATGGGCCTGGCCAGGTGTGGCTTGGTTCCAGGCTGTTCACTCTTCTGAGGATGCGGCAGCTCGGTACCCTCCAGGGACGGCTGCCACTGAGGCAGCCCCGAGCAAGAGGGTCCACTTTCCTGCCTGTGCCCGCCCCACTCCTGTATCATCAGGTGACCGCCACCTTCTGTGCTCTGTGTCTTCTAAATGAAAGCTCCTCTGTCGGGAGCTCTCCAGTGTTTGTCTGGTGGTGCTGTATCCAGAGAGTGGGGATGACAGCCGTTCCGAGCATCACTTTCCAGAGCTCCATTTCCTCTGCCCTCTGCTGTCTGTTAAAAGCCCGGTTTACGATGCTGAGAAGCAGCTTGGGAAGGTGGCCCCACTCAAATACGCTGAGCCGCCAGGCAGGTCCTTCCCTTGGAGTAGCTCCTTCTGTTTTCTCAAGAGTAGTTTCCCCTGGCCACTCCAGGGTGAGAAGACAGTTCCTGTTTATAAACACTTCCAGATGGATGAGACAAGTGGACAATCCTATGTGCTGTGTAACCCTTCTGCCTGTGTGATGTGACATGCCTAAGCCACGTGTCTTTGTCCTTGTTTCCATGTCAGAGACCGTCCTTCTGGGTAGAAGTAATATGTTGCAGGTGTTTTCTTGTCCCAGCAAGGTCCTGCCGCCCTTGCCAGCACCAAATAAGCACATGGATGCTATATTAATTATAAAGATGTTGCCCAGTGGCTAGGGATTCTTGTTGGCTAGCTCTGTCTTATTAACCCATTGCTATTAATCTATGTATTTCCACAAGGTCTTGGCTTACCAGAGAATGCCTAATGCATCCTCTCTTCCTGGGCTCACATGGTGACTCCTTCTGCCTATGTTTCCTAGAATTCTCATCTCCTAGCCCCTGTCTTCCTGCCTGGCCTATCTGTGTTTTATTATTCAACCAGTAAGAGAAACATATACACAGAAAGACAACCCCCATCAGTAACATGCACATTCTAAGTCCATATTTCCTAGTGTAGACACGGGTACAGAACACAGACATGGCTGAAAAGAGAAATAGAGGGCTGAGGATGGGTAGGTGGCTCCGCAGGCCGCGTCCTGTACAGACAGCTCTTGCAGAAGACTTGGGTTCAGATCCCAGCTCACTAACCACCCATAACTTCAGTTCCATGGGATCTAGCGCCCTCTTTTGGCCTCCACAGGCACCTGCATGCCCACCATGCACATAAATACATATAGGCACATACACATCCACATAAACAAATATTTTTAAAAATAGAGGGGGAGGGGGGAAAGACTAGGGCAAGGCCATCACCTCTCTAGATCCCCCAACTCTGGTGAACAACTGCCCCCTCTACTGGTGGCCACTCACTCTCACCTACCTTGGTATTGTAGGAAGCAGCTTGGTAGGAAGTGTCGCATTCCTGCACTCAAGCCCAGCTCTGTCACTGCCGGGCTGTGTGGCCTTGGCACTCGGTCACTTGGCTGGCTTGTCTTTTTCTGTCTCTCCAAGTCAAATGTGGAAGAGATAAAAGCCCCAACCTTGCAAGACTGCTTAGACGGTTAAACAAGCGGCTACAAAAGGGGCCTAGAACAAGACCTCACTGTTACTCCCTGCACCCCCCACCCCAGGAGGTAGGAATCAAGGGGCTGCCTGCAACGCTGTTTTCCTCAGTAGCCATCTCCAACTACACTCAAAAGCTGTGTCCTCCCACTTGGGTCTGAAGCCCCCGTTTGTGCTTTGGGGACCACGCTGGTTATTTTTCTTACCGCCATGACAAACTGCAGACAAGAAGCGTTCTAAGGGAGGACAGGTTTATTGAGGGATCGTAGCAGGGTAGGCGTGGTGGCACCAGGATGAGGAAACTGGCCATGTTGCCCCTGATGGTGGGAATGGAGGCTGGACGGGAAGTGAGGCTAGCCCATCCACAATGACCCATGTCCTCCAGTACAGCTTTCCCTGCTAAATGTTCCAAAGCATTCCCAAACGGGGCCACCAGTGGGGACCAAGTGTTCAGACACATGAGCCTGCTGGGGACACTTCACATCCAAACCACAGCATACAAGCAGCAAGGGGACCTTGGTTCAGCGCACTTCCCCCACCTGGGACAGAGAAGGCCCGTGACACGCCACAGCGCCTCCTCCTGGAAAGTTCCATGTTTGCTCTCACTTTGTGCATTTCTTGTGCCCTTTTATGATGAGCCCTGGGAGAAGAAATCCAGCTTGTTCTGTCTGAGACAGGAACTGTTACCCATGCTGGGGCAATGCACGAGTCACCCCCTCACACCTCAGAGTGGCTTTGCTCCTGCTTGGCTGCAAACTGATCTACACCTTGTCATCAACCAGTGGGTGATGGCCCCCAGAGGCTGTGTGTGTCTCTAAGCTGACACAGAAAAAAGCAGGACCTTTGGCCCCAGCAAGGGCCAGAGGCACGGCCACATTTGCACAGAACTGATGACTTGGGGTGGGAGAAGGTGCAGGGGGCAGTGCCAGCATGGTGTCATATTTTATCAGAGGTAATCTTTCTGTATCCCACACTGCTTCAGTCCCCAGAAGCATGTGAGTACCCATGTAGGGCACAGTAACATATTGATCATTGGCTCTTTCTGCCCTGTTTTCTAAGTCCCCATCCATTTTCAAGGCCTATGGGTTACACCTGAAGAATCCCAGGACATCTAGCCTGGATTTAAAAAAAAAAAAAAAAAAAAAAAAAAAAAGGTATGGTTTTAAAGGATCTGGGAGCCTTCTGCCTGCACATCTTTCTACTCCTGTTTGGAGCTCTCTATCCATGAAGCTACCTGTGCTTCAGCTACCTCCTCTCTACTGCAACCTGCAACAAAGTCTACACCTCAATTTTCCATAGCCTCCCAGGACCCCAGACCCCCCAGCAGCATCTTACACTAGGCCAGTGTCCCCCATATACAGACACAGAAAAAGGTATGGATTTATACCCCAGTCTTACATTGAGACCCCGCCTGCAGAACCTCCAATCCCAAGAACCTTGGGGACCTCTTGGCCCTCTCTGAGTCTACCTCTTTGGGGAGTGTTCCTACTGAGGCTTTGTCTACTCCCCTCTACCTGTCCTGAACCTCTTCTGATGTTGCTTGCCACCTGGAATGGTGGCTGGATACTATCAAAGCAGCTCTCAGTGCTGAGCCAGCAGAAATGGAAGACCCCATCCATCTACGATGAGGTAGCATTCCAGTCCATTTTACAGAAGACAAAACTGAGGCCCCAGAGAAATTACCCTAAGTGTCATTCCAGTCTGTGGCCACCCTTGAACATCTCCAGCTTCCCTATGCGCTGATGGCCATGGAACCCAGGGAGGAACCCAGGGCAGTACAGCTCCAGCTGCTCCTAGAAACAGGTGCTCTGTGGAGCTGCGATGAGATGCCTGGGTTTAAATTTAAAAAAAAAAAAAAATCACAAACATGGAATACAATAGAACTTATGGAAGTTCTGTGCTAAATATAATAGCAGATGGCTCTTCTTTCAAAATGCTTGCTCCTGTCCAGTAGAGACATTCCAGCATTCAGAGACAGACTCATAAAAGCCTGTGTGGTAACACAGGTTTGAGCCCCTTTGGGGTGGGGTGTGGTACTGCGCCCTTTCCCACGGCCATACAACCATGAAGGAAAGCCAGCTTCAGGGGCAGCCTCTGCTTGGGTAGCATGGGTATTTGTTTGTCTTCAGGAACTGACTTTTTATGAGCATTCAAATTCTAGAACATCCCCCGTAGTGGCTTTGTCACTTGAATTCTGCCCTTATGTGACGACAACCGTCATTTCCCATCATTTTGCAGATTGCTGTCTGCTTCCCTCTAAAGTAGAGGCTGTGGCTCTCGGCCCACTCCAGGATCCCTGGCAACTTCACTGCCCCCCTCTCTCTTCTGATCCATTCTTGGTCCTGTGACTTGCAAAGTCCGAGTGCATCAGAGGTTATAGAATATTCAGAAGACACAAAATGATCTATAATTGTTTGGGGTTTGCAGTTTTCTGTAAGTTGAGGTGCCTGGTGATTCTAAAACTCCCTTTGGCATTTTACCATCAGTGGCATTGGCGAACCCGTGGCTGGCTTCCATCTTCCTGCTCCAGGTTATCTCTGCAAAGGGCCATCTGGGAAGATGGGTCAGGTGCCGCCTTTGGGCCACTTTGCAGGATTCACTGGGACTCCACTGCCACAGGCTACCCCATAAACCTTAGGCAAAAGATCCTCATCAGGGTGCAATTGCTCCAGGAACTAAATACCACAAGAGGGCAGTAAAGACTTGCAAAAGAAAGACTCCTACATCTTAATACAGGCCATAGCAGAAGAAACTTGTTCATGAACAGGGATGGCAATTCAACAAATGTTCATCTCACACTCCCAATTGCTCCAGATTTTAGGCAACAATCACAGTGCTAAAAGAGAAGCAGGCAAAGTCTCCTTCCTTCTATTGCTTGCCCCAAGAATCCCTGCCTTTAAGAGGCACTGCGGCTGAAAAGCCATTTGCTTTGACAGCATGTGTGAATCCAGAGACTCCGGACCCTGAAAAGCTGGAGTGGTGGCAATCCCTGGCAGGAAGAGAGATGGGTTAGTGTAAAAAGAGTCTAATAATATCGTATTCACAGCCATTCCGCCCTCACTAGAGTTCCCTAAAGTGGGCATTGGATGAATTGTGCTGTCGGCCCCAGGAGAAGAAAGATTGTATTTTCATGGATGGAAACACCAAAAAAGGTAAACTTAGGAGGATCTCCAGGCAGGATCATTTGGGGATCCAGGGATCTCCCACAGCAACTGGGGAAAACTAAGCCAGGGACCACTTACCAGGTGAGGCACATTGAGCTGCTTCTAGACTAACCAGCCTCCCCCCCCCCCCAGGGATAGGGGACAGTTAGGTTAACTGTTGCTGGTGGAGGGGGAGGGGTACATGATGTCACACCCTCCCTGAAAAGTTATTGGCAGTTAATAGTAACTTGTGTGTGTGTGTGGGGGGGGTTGTTTGCTGTTCTGTAACTCTAGTGAAACTCAGGTGGGTCACCTAAAAAGGAAGGAAAGTGGCGAAGAGAGACAGAGGGAGATAGACTTAAAGTGGAAGGAAAACTAGCCAGGAAGGGGAGAGTCAGTGGGAATGTGGGAATGGGAAGGAAGTAGGAAATGGCGGGCTTGTGGGGACAAAATACTCTGTATACATGTATTTAAAAAAAAAAACAGCCAACTTAACAGGATGAGTCAAAGAACATAAGGGAAAAACAGTTAATGGTAAAGAAAATGGCATACAAATTGGCTACTGGAAACTCATAAGGGTTGGTAGAAAAATAACCAAACACCATTGTCCACACTGGGCAAAACTCTAACAGATCTGCATCTCAAATTCCTCCAACCCACCCACCCACCCTTGGAGTGTGACTCAATTGCCACAACGTGGAGGGTTGCTGGCTTCCTGTGACTTCCTGACTGCATTTTAACAGTGGCAGCCATCTGAGTGCATGTACCCATATAAACATTCTCATTCAGGAAACTATGGAAACGGCTTATCGTGTGTCCCCTGCCCTTGTGCTTTGCTAAAATTAGTACCTACTATTTTGGCGACACAGCCTTATTTGCCTGTACCACGTACAGCACCAAACATCACAGAAGAAACTGGATGGTAACTTGATACTGATGCATCTGGAACTTTATACAGTCGCTATCCTGATAAGTTAGCAAGGAGTTGTGAACACTTTATCTAGGTAAAACTGCAGGGCTGGAGATGAAGGTAGAACACTAGCCTCAAACAAAGGCTTGAGGCCCTGGGTTCAAGCCCCAGCATGGAAAAATCAAATCCATCAAAGTGGGAAAGGCCAGTGGTAGGTGAAGATAAATGGTCTGAGAATCTACAGGTCATGGGGCAGGAGTAAAACCTGCACCCAGAGGCCCATCCCAGTCACTGCCTGCCGTTGTTCTGAATCATGCCACAGCCACAGAGGCAGCAATGATGTAAGAGAGTATCTGGCCCACACAGCCAGAATTATTTACTGACCCTTTGCTATAGGGGGAAGAGGGCTAACTCAAAGCCTAGAGTCTGGGCTTCAGAACCAAGGGCGGAAACAGACCTGAACATGTCACTCAGACCCCCTCATCCATAACCTCGGTAGCCTTGTGTCCACTGATCACCAAATTCTCTCAGAGGCTCTGTCATCCTCCTGAAGTTGGTGACACCCATTCTGGGGCCTAGAGTGCAGGAGGATCAGCCTCTGCAGCCAGTGGGCCCCATGGTCCTGTGTTGGGATCTACTTGAGAGAAAGTAGCAGGAACAATCCTGTGAGGGGCTGGAGGCGGTGGAGACCATCCACAAGGTCCGTACATCTCCATCTGCATGCTGCAGGTATCTTCATCACAGGCAGGCTAGGGTCCTCGGGGACCCTGCTAAGGATGACAGACCCTGGGAAGAGTGACTAGAACACACCTGAGTGCTTGCTGTTCAGCTGTGACTCCCAGCTTGGGGAGGAAAGGCCAGTCAGCAGGTGTTGGCAGTCGTCCAGGCCCTTAAGTCCAAGGGTATAAACAAGAGCATGCAGTCAGGAGGAAACGGGGCGACGATAAAGGTGGCCTCCTCTGGGGATAGCTGCTTGCTGTCTGTACAGGTGACCTATCCTTCTGCTGTCACCTACTGTAACCAATCCACACAGGCCATGAGCCTTACAAACATGACCCTTTGCTCACAGCCCTCAAGCCTAGGAGGTTAGGGCTCAGGGCAGACACAGATTTGATACCTGGTTCATAGATGGACCCTTGTCCTTGTTTCCCTAGAAAACACGAGGCCCTTTCATAAGGGCACCCCTGTTGTGACCATGGAACCCTGGTGACTTAATAATTCTCTCCCCCTTCTTCCTCGTACTGCCATATCAGGAGTTAGGATTTCCTCATATGAATTTGGGGCAAAGGGTAATCCTTCAGGCCATGCCACAGTTCCAAGACTGTTCCTTCTGGCCCATCAACAGAGCCTGCATGAGGCTGGGGATGGCTGTGAATTCAACCACACACAAAATCATCACTCACCTTACTTAAAACATTCAGAGGCGCTCGTGTGTGTGTGTGTGTGTGTGTGTGTGTGTGTGTGTGTGTGTGTGTGTGTGTGTATGTGGTTTGAAAATTAGTTGTGAGGCTCAGGGTGAGTCACTTAGAGCAGTGGTCCTCACCCTTTGTCAGGCTGTGACCCTTTGATACAGTTCCTCGTGTTGTGGTGGCCCCCAAGCATAACATTATTGTCATTGCTAGTGTTGTGAATCATAATGTAAATATCTGATAGGCAGGATAGCTGATATGCGGCTCCAGTTCATCCCCAAAGGGGTCACTACCCACAGGTTGAGAACTACAACTCTAGAGCATGAACTTTGAGATGACCATGTCATTTCCTGATATCAAAAGGTGGACACACCTGAGTGAAGATGGTTCCAAAGCCAGATCTGAAAGAACACTGCTAGGAGTCTCAACCAATAGCATATAGCGATGTCCTAGAAGAAGTCAAAGCCTGTCTTTTGTAATTAGTGTGCCCTGACTCCTTGAGCTACCCGCCTCTTTCCCCTGACCTTCCCATCTGTCCCTGAACAGTTGGCAGTGGGCACCACCCACCTTGCCCCATCCAAATCTCTTGACCTAGTGACTCTGCATCTCCTAAGGAGTCTCAGAACAAGAGAAAGATTCACACTGAAGATAGTGCATCTGCCTGCTCTAGCAACAGTAAAGAGAGAAACAAGACAGGTGTCTGACAGCAGGGAGTGGGGATCCTCTAACCCATGCCGAGGAAATGCAGGTTACAATGGAATTATGTTTCTGTTCAATATAGTGTGAAAATGTGGGCTGGAGAGATGGCTTAGCGGTTAAGAGCACTGGCTGCCCTTTCAGAGGACCCAGGTTCAATTCCTAGCATCCACACAGCAGCTCACAATCATCTGTGGCTCCAGTTCCAAGGGACCTGAAACCTACACACCAATCTCCATAAAATAACATCTTGCATAACATCTGTAGAACGATACCAGTGATTGTCTCTAGCTGATAAAAATCATAGGTACTTACTTTTTCTTTAAAAAAAAAAAAGTATGTGTCTTAAATTTTTCTAAAATGAACAGATATAGAAGAAATAACTGTGCCTTTTACAAAATGTTATGTGGAAAGGCACTTATACATTCGTTCAGATAATTTGAGGAACGCCACACCCCAGGCATGTCCTCAGTTTTGGAGATAGACCAGAGACAACTCGGCAGAGGACCTCAAGCCCTCTCCAGTGCAGAAAGAGAGGTGACACGTGCACATAGAAAAGAGACCAGGAAGAGCGAGCAGGAGGGAACACAAGCCACAGGAAGCAAAGTGACAGGGACAGCGGGCACGGTGAGTGAGGGATCCTGAGGGTTTTTACGGCATCGCTTGCAGGATAGCAGGAAGATGAGTATGCCCTATGTGGATTCCAGGAGACAGAAAGCACAAAGGTCTTCAGGGGACAGCACGCTTGGCCTGTTCCAATAAATGACAAATGAGTTAGCCAGAGAACAACAGGCTTCTGTGTGTCTCCCTGTGTAGCCCAAGAGCCTGTAATGCCCCCCTGAGTAGCATCCTTTTAACCTGTTGCCTAGCAACTGAGTAGCAGGACTAGATGTCAGGACTCACTGCTGTTTGGAAACATGGGCACTAACCTAGCTGACAGGTCCCTCTAGCAAGCCCTCCTTGAGTCCGCATGATTGGCTTCTGAAGCACTCAATTGCTCCGAGCCAATATTGCAGCATGGTTGAATACACCGCCTTGAAGGCAAAGTCCTGTGCCTTGGTCCTGTGTGGCACATCTGCTTCTGCTAACCCTGCCCCACTTTGTGGAACAGTGCTAAAATGCCTTGTCAGTGTTCAGATAATGAGCCCAGGGCATTTTCATCATGAAAAGGAAAAAAAAAAATATGTAAGAGAAATCCAGAACAGTCCATGTGCTTCCAGGGTTGGGTACCACTGGCCTGTCTACCCCTAGAATGTCAGAAGTAGAAATGCCCCACCACAGCTCTCAAGCTCAGTGGCAGTCACTGTGTTACACTGCAAATAGCTGTGATAAGTACATCCATCAAAGCCACGCTCAGACTTTTATTGAAGACATGTTCACAAAAGAGTTTAGAATCAGACCACTTAAAGTAGAGCCGAGTGGGATTAGACACGGACCCCCACTTTAGTGATTTCCCAAAGGACCACCAGGAGACTTGCAGTCCTACTGAGATGTGGGTCGTGGGGCTTGGATAAACCAGAACTTCTTTTCAAAATTTCTAGGCAGAGAGGCATGCCATGAGAGCCAACAAGTGATAGCAGTACACTCACCCCAACACTGGGTCTTTTAAGTCTGTTTGCTTGTTTAGCAAAGCCAGCATACACTCAGCACACATGATTCAAGTAAGGCAAGGTGTCTTGGCATGAACTTAGACTTTGACCATTGCGGCTACCAAAGGTCAAATTATCCCAGCTCTGCTTCTGCAAATGCTTTACCCTGATAGAAAATGTGTCTCCTACCACCCCGTCCTTCATATAACTAATGCAGGTTATTACTGTGATATCATTATTTTATGGATTTTAAAGTCAGACCCATGTAACCCTGGCTGCCTTGAAATCTTGGTCCAGCTGCCTCTGTCTCCTGTGTGCTGGAACTGATTTCAGGGTTATACTACCACACCCCACGATGATGCAAATCATTTGGCATGGAACTCATCCTGGTTTTAATTTGAAAACCCTGCATTAGTGAGCTGAGTGTAAGACGCCTTGGACAGACGAGTCCTTGGACACAGGTAGGAGCCATAAATACATACATACATACATACATACATACATACATACATACATACGTATATATGTATCTTGACTCCCAGCACATCAGGGTTTGCAGATCAGTTTCCTATTACATGGTTTCCTTGTCTCCCACTCACCCTGTAGCCCTTCAGGGTCTAGAAAATGCCTCATCATTCCAAATGAGATTCATTATTAGTTGGTTATTAGCTCATTTCCTCATGAGGAGTGGACACTGGCTGGTCTCAGACCCTGGAAATCCAGGTGGCATTATGCAGCCAGGCTTGACAAATAAATGCTCAGGTGCCATCTTTTGAAGAATCCAGATTCCCCAGGCACAACTTATTTTAATCAAAGCCAATAGCATATGCTATACTTTTGTCTAAGGACAAAAGAAGAGAGGAAAGTTCTAGCATTTAGAACTGCTTTGTTCTACTGTACAACATCATACATCAAGGTTTTCATTTTTCCCATTTTGAATAATTTCTATGCTGTTTTGTGTTTGTTTGTTTCTCTGTGTAGCCCTGGCTGTCCTGGAACTAGCTCTGTAGACCAGGCTGGCCTCGAACTCAGAGAGACGCCTCTGCCTCTGCCTTCTGAGTGCTGATATCAAAGCTGTGTGCCACCAACGCCCAACTGTGTGCTTTTCTACAACCCCTTTGCCTTAACCCCATGGTCCTCAACCTTCCTAATGCAGTGACCCTCATTTTGTGGTGACCCCCAACCATGACATTATTTTCATCGCTACTTCATAACTATAATTTTGCTACGGTTCTGAATTGTCATGTATATATCTGATATGCAGGATATCTAGCATGCAACCCCTTGAAAAGGTTGTTCCACCCTCTGGCTGAGAACCACTGCCTTAACCAACCTCAACCCAGCCCTGTAGGGAACTTGACAACTGCAGAAATCTTGGTTTGGTCTCCTGCCATCCCCTCTCCCAAGAGGCTGTGAGGCCTGAGGGACATGCACAGCCTCCAGACATATGCAAGGGCCACAGGAAGCCATAGTCCCTTTTCTGTTGCTGCAACAAAATACCCAGAGCTACCCGGTATATGAATTAAAGAGGGTTATCTCACTTATGGTTCTGACAGTTCAGAAGCATGAGCCAGTATCCACCTGCCCTGTGGCGAGGACGGACATCAGGCAGAAAATGGAAACATGGAAGGGGTCTTCTGTGTTCTACTCCTATCACTGCTGTGCTGCTGTCAGCCCCAGCCGTCCAAATCCTGTTTGCTCTCACCCCAGCAGGGCATCTGCCCCTGTTGGTCCCTGTTTACATTGCTACAGTAAAGGATGTCAGCAGGTGGCAGTGGGCTCCAGCTGTACCCTACACACACATATATTGATTCGATTTGCGCTCCTGGCGAAGGAAGTCCACGCTACACTCGTGACAGCCAGAGTAATGTCAACAATATGCAAGTCAGGAAGGACAGGTCTCTCGGTCCTGCTGTGAAGCCAGTTGCCAAGCAACCCATTCAAAACCAAGGGGAAGAAATGGTGGGCTCAGAAGAAGAACTTGTTAAGGGATGGCTGCGCCTTCTAGAATGTGATCCCGGGAAGAAGAGAAAGCCAGCATCCCGTTCACAGCATCTGACCTCCTAGAAGGCCTCTAGGACTGTCCCCAAATTTCCAAACTCCCCCAACACACACACACACACACACACACACACACACACACACACACACACACTCTGGCTGTCTTCTCAAACACCACAGTATCTTAAACTTTTCTGCCTTTGAGTGGGGCTTTGCCCAAAGACAGACCCAGATCAGCAGAGTTTAAAAAACAGGTTTTTCCTGTTGCTTTAGAAAACTCAGTATCAGAGGTGGCTTGGTGTCCTTAGGCAGCAAGGTCTACAGATGGCACAATGGAGATGGCTCTAGAACGCTCTGTAGGAAAGCTGGGGTGGTAGGCAGCGCCACTCTGGATGGCAGCACACAGATAATGATACCTGGGCCATGTATACCTCAGGCAGGGGTGAGCTCTAACTACACCCCATGGGTTGGGCCCCCACCCCCGAGCAGCCAGCTGTCCATCTTGAACACAGTTAATGACACTACCTTGTGATCTGGCCCCACATACTGGCCTCCCTCTGTGAGTACAGCACCCTCATCCCAAACCACAGAATGAGCCATCTCCGATTGAGCTGCACTTTGGGGGGAGACTTTTCCTGAGTGATATGAGCCTCCACTGGTCATGCCCGCATTCCCACCATAACACAGTGTAGGGGACTGCCTATATTGGGTTGGCCTCTGTGGGGGATTGTCTCCACTGACATGGGAAACCCTTGATGATAAAGAAACAAACCTACAAATACACATTTCCCCTAGAGCTAGGACCCAGCCTTGCCAAGGCATCTGTCTATTGTGAGACACCCCCCCAATGCTCCCCCCCCATTGGCTCTTATATTCAAATGCTTAGTCGCTGGGTAGTGGTACTCTCTGAGGATTAGGAGGTGTGGCATTGTTGGAGTAGGTGTGGTCTTACTGGAGGAAGTGTGACACTAGGGGTGGGCTTTGAAGTCTCAAAATCCTGTGCCAGGCCCAGTCTGTCTCTGCCTGATGATCAGGATGAAACTCTGAGCTACTACTCCAGTACCATGAGTACCGCCATGTTTCTGCCATGCGCCTGCCATGGTGATAATGAACTCACCCTCTGAAGCTGCAAGCAAGCCTCCAGTTAGGTGCTTTCTTGTATAAGAGATGGCTTGGTCATGGTGTCTCCTCACAGCAATAGGGCAGTGGTGAAGATACCTACTCAGAAGGTGTTGACCACCCGAGTGAGAACCTAGCCCCTGCTACTGAGCTCAACCCCACACTGAGGTCTGCTGCACTGAGGGAGAGGAGGTGCTCCTAACCTGCCTCACTCTGCAGCCCTTTAACACAGTTCCCCATGCTGTGGTGACCTCCAGCCATGAAAGTATTTCCATTGCTACTTCGTAACTGTAACTTTGCGCTATCATGAACCATAATGTTAAGTATCTGATTTTTGAGCCTTGTGAAAGAGTCATTCAACACCCAAAGGGCTTGAGACCCACGGGTTGAGAAGCAGTGATTTAAAGCAGTTGTGCTTGCTTTTGAAATCGCTCCCATGGCATCTCGTTTGCGTCTTCTTTCACCGAGCCCTCTTCCTTTTCCTCATTGGCAGTGAGAGCGGGACTCTCCGAGAGAGTCTGACACCAGTGGCTCTCTCCAGGGTTGCCATGTGATGTGACTGCAATGTACAAAAACTGCTTTTGGTCCCATAGCATCATTTACTGGATGTCCTCCAGGCTGATGTGAATGCAGATGCCAGGGGCTGACTGTTTCTTTTCATCAATCTAACTCTTAACTAAAAAAAAAGAAAAGAAAAAAAGAAAAAGCCCCATTCTTCCTGCTCTCTTGAAAGTAGCAATAAATCATCCCCAAAGCTCACCAATTAGGCAGCTCCTCCCTGGAGAACATTCTGCCTGGGTACAAATTTCCTTCATATGGATTAATTTTGTTACAAAACCTACAACTAAGAAAAACATCCACTCACAGACTCATTTCCTTGATTATGTTAGCAATCTCAAGACACTCTTCACCCTCAAGCAGTCAGCTTTCCATGCCAGAATTAGGATTCACCTGCCATGGGCAGGTTCTTTCAAATGAAGTCTCTCTTCCCTGTCCAGAGCTGTTCCTAGGTGAAGAGCTTTCCCTTTGTAGATCTCCCCAGGGGATGCATACAGCCGCTGACCATCACCCCTTACCCTCCATTTCTTTTACTCAGCCTATCGCCACCATTCACAGCTGACATCCGGCTTATGAACTGTGTGCTGGTTTCTGTCACTCTTTCCATGGGGGCAAAAAAAGTGACCAGTGGCTTTTTGTGTTTGTGTGTCTTCCAGAAAGCCAAGCTCGGCCCTGCTGGTAACAAAGTCATCAGCCCTTCAGAAGACAGGAAGCAACCATCCAACAACCTTGACAGAGTGAAACTCACAGACTTCAATTTCCTCATGGTGCTGGGCAAGGGCAGTTTCGGGAAGGTAAGAAGGGAGGAGCTATGCATAAATGTTCATCAGTATTGCTCAGGGTTAGATCATATACTCACATCCCTCAGGTAATCCGGATGTCGTTAAAAACAGCATTGGAGAGATGACTCGGCAGTTAAGAGTACTTGCTTTCCTTCCAGAGAGCCTGTGTGTGTTTGGTGCAGCGCCCTCCAGGCAACTCACAACCAACCACCTGGAACTCTAGCTCTGGGACATCCAGCATCTCTGACCTCCACGGGCACCCATGCTCACATGCACACACCCCACCACACACACCTACACATATGTGCACAGTTAGAAATAAAATAAATCTCTTTTGAACAACTGTGATGAGATTGGGGAGATCACTCAGTCAGTGAAGTACTTACAAGTAGATCTGAGCCTGTGTGAGGTGTGCTGGCATACGCTTACGGTCCCAGCACTGGGGACAAGTGGATCCTGAGGCCCAAGTGACCAGCCAACCTAGTCTACTTGGTCAGTTCAAGTGCAATAAGAGACCCTTCCTCAAAACAACAAAGGAAAAGAAAAGAACAGGAAAATGGTGGATGATGCCTGAAGCTAAACCAGCATGAACATACATATGTGGTCCCTCAGTGTACTTACATGCAAGTATGTGCACATGGGTGGGTGCACACATTACACCTACACACACACACACACACACACACACACACACACACACACACGTGCTATAACCCATAAAATGCCACAGAGTTTGTGGTGCCCCCCATTTCCCAGTATTCAGACTAGAAGGCATGCTCCAAAATGCTAGCAGAATGATTAATTCTCACAATGAAAATAGAACATGAACTTGCCCTAAGCCTGGGTGATCATCATACTGAGACCATGCAATGGGGCTGTGTGGACTTCAGTCTGTGTATCGTTTGGCCTCTGTGACCCTAAACCTTGTGAAACACCCATGAATTGATTGTGAGCCTGCCTTTTCCTTTGTGTTCTTGGCCTTCAAGGTTGCAAAGGTTACAATTTACTCTCAGGATGTTTCCAAAACATGAATATGGATAATTCCAGACTAATCCCATTAAAGAATATTAAATATCCCCATTACCAGGCAAAATAGCAACTGTGTATATTAATATCCTACACTGTCTACAAACCTGGATACTTTTAAAAAGGATTATGAATGATGAAGGAATTTTAACTTGTGGTATCTTGCAATACTTAAATCCAAATGTAAAGTTTATGTTAGCCTGCCTTCTGTAACTATACTGAATTATGTGAGGTGGTTTATTTATATAGAGAAAGAGGGTTTTTTTTGGCTCATGGTCTTAGAGGTTTCAGTTCGTCCATGACTGAATGGTCCCATTAACTTTTGGCCTCTTGCAAGATAGTACATCATGGCAGGAATATGTGTTGGAATGAACCACATCATTTAATCAGCCAGGGAGCAAAATAAAAAAAGAACGTGACCCTGGTCCCTCAGTGCCCTTCAAGAACATTGCACACCTGCGATGATCTAAGGACCTTTAATAGTTAGCTTTCATTGTCTCAATGAGGGATTGTCTACACTGGCTTGGAACTTGTCTTACTTAAGTTCATTGATATGGAGAAACTAAGCCCACTGTGGGAAGCACCATTCCCTAGGCAGGGTGGGCCTGACTGCTCGAGAGTGACTGAGCACCAGCATGCAAGCAAGCGAGTGTGTATATATTCATGTCTCTGCTCCAGATGGCTGTGCTGTGACAGCTGTTTGACATTCCTGCCTTGACATCTCCACAATGATGCCCGGTAACTTGGAATTGTTCCCTGAAATAAATCCTTTCCCCCTTAAGTTGATTAATTTTTTTTTTTGTCAGTGTATTTTATCACAGCAACAGAACTGAAGCTAGAACTTAGCTCCTACAGGGTCCCCCGCGTCCCGCTATTGCCACACCAGGGACCAAGACGTCTACACGAGGACTTTAAGCACAGCTACCCATAATGAAACCATACCAAATGCCTTAGCATTTTTTTCATCTCACACTCTCAGACTTGCGCCAACCGTTGCTGAACCGTCTCCTGCCCTTGCTCCTCACAACCTCCACTCCTACTCCCAGATGTCTGCCCACCAGTGTTGAGCCTTCTCTCCTTCCGTCCCCAGGTGATGCTCGCGGACAGGAAGGGGACAGAGGAACTGTACGCCATCAAAATCCTGAAGAAGGACGTGGTGATCCAGGACGATGATGTGGAGTGCACCATGGTGGAAAAGCGGGTCCTGGCCCTGCTAGACAAGCCCCCGTTCCTGACACAGCTGCACTCCTGCTTCCAGACAGTGGTAAGACGGCAGCGCACACGCACGCACGCCCGCCCCCTTGCCTGGGGGCTGGGGTGCGGTCTCAAGACCCTCTCATCTCGATAACTGAACTCAGCTCCCTTTGGAGGCAGGCTGCCGCTGCACATCCTTCATTACAGTAGTGTTTATGCTGTGTTAGATATAAGTAATCTATTGGGTTCAGTAGGCATGTGTGCATGGATTACATACAAACACTAAACTACTTTAAATAAAGGGCTTGCACACAGGAGGATCTGGGTTTTCATTAGGGACCTGGAAGTGGCTGTATGAACGAGATCTTCTTCATGCAAGCCCTACACTAAGACTCACACAAAACAGCTGCAGATTCATAGCCATGCCTTTTTTTTTTTTTTTTTTTTTTTTTTTTTTTTTTTTAGCAAACCAGGCTAGCCTCAAACTCTGCCTCACCAAGTGCTGTGATTAAAGGTGTGTACGGCCATGCCTGGGCAGCCCTGTTTTTAAAGAGCACTGACTGAACACCAAGCTACTCCATTTCCTAAGGAGCGTGTCCCTGTATAATGAATGACACAGCAGGAATGGCAAGCTGTGTCCTGTCCTGCAATCCATGAGCTGTAAAAAGTTACAAGAAATAAATCCAAATTATAATATTTCCTGGCATGTGAAATTCAGATTTCAGCATCTGTAAGTCACTTTCTAAGGACAAAGCCACATCCATCCTCTCCCCTGTCACCTGCAGCCACATCCCCACTTTGATTAGGAGTTACAAGATGAGTTACAAGAGACATACAAAACCTGTATCTACTATCTGAAAAAAAGTCCTTATAAAACACCCTACAACTGTGATCTTTGTCAGAGAGTAAAATTAAAAAGGAAAAAAGTCCATATACCAAAGCACTGTGGGGCTTTGCATTCACCACAGAAACATACACAGTAAGATATACCACAGTGAGTTGGCGCACACCTTTAATCCCAGCACTCAGGAGGCAGAGGCAGAAGGATCTCTGAGACTCCTAGGCCAGCCTGATCTACAAAGTGAGTTTTGGGACAGCTAGGACTGTTTCACAAAGAAACCCTGTATCAATAAGTAAATAAGCAAACAAACAAACAAATGTGTACCACAACGTGGCAGTGCAGGCAGGTGTCCCCCACCACGCCCCCTTTTAAATGAGGTACAGTTGTCCGGTGCCCCTCCTCCAAAGCTCTCGTTACCTGGGCTATGGTCAGAAATGGGTCCATGATTATGTCCCTCTTTTAAAATTGTGGGAAACACCCTAAATGCCTTTGGATGGGCAAAGTCTCACAATGGGGCATCCCTGTGGGCACAGCTTGTGCTGAGAGGCTGCAGAGCCGTCACTGGCCACTGTGTGTCAGCCTTGCGCTGGTCACTTGGTCCGCTCCTGCCCCAGTATCCCTCCCACCCCCCACTCCCACCCCACCCCCACCCCCACCTCCCAGCCACCACACACCTGCTCCTGTCAGCTGCTCCAGCTCTCCTGGAACACCAGAAAGAGCTAGTGGCAAGGTGGGAGGGAGAACTGAACCTCAACCCTGTTTCCTGACCCCACAGACACTAGGGCAGCACTGGAAAGTTGCAAAGCAAAGAAATGAAGATGTCGTTAAAGATAGAGTAGAGCTCCCAAAGCCACTCCTGGCTTCGAGCACCTGCTCCATCGTCTCTCCCTCCCCAGGCTGCAGTTCCATGCTTTGTAACCTCTGCAAAAGTGGAGAGTTTTCTAGACCCGAGCAGAGGTCAGCTTTTACCTGCCCTGTTGTGCTGCTGGTTATTTCCTCATTAAATTCCCCGCTCTCTCCCATCTGTCCCAGCATAATGTCCTCATAAGTATGCCGACTTACTTGGCTCCATGATTTATGCCCTCCGTGGGACCAGCGCTTAGCATACCAGTGACAGAGAAGATTTTTATAAAAAAAGCAATATTTGAACACATTATGGAGGCAAAAGAATACTGATTAAAATTTCCATTTGTGGCGCTCCCCTCCCCTCCCACTAAATATCATTAACCCAAGAGATATATTTTCAGAAACATCCATTTAAGCATGCTACTACATCAGCATGGCATTCCTCCTCGCCAGGTTTTACACATGTGCACCATCAATAACACAGGTTAAGATGAAATGGCGGGCCCATGTGGAATCTTCACACCACCACTAGCTTAGAGATACATGATCTATACTGGGAGAACTAGGCTGAATGTCTGGGGGCTCTTATGGTAATAAGGCACATATAAAACCAGGAAGCAGGCATGTTCTCAGTCAGCCATCATCTACAGGGTTATTAAAGGACATTATTACCCTTCCCAAGGCCCCATGCCACAGGGTGAGCTATGTATCCCCCGCCATCACCAGGAAAAGATTTGGAAGAGTGCCCAGCAGAGCAGATCTGCCCATGCCACTCCATATTTGCTCATGAGAAAGCAAACTAGACCAGCTCTGCTGGGGAGGAGCCCTACTCATGTGCGAACCTTGGTCTACAGGACCGGCTATACTTCGTCATGGAATATGTCAACGGTGGAGACCTCATGTACCACATTCAGCAAGTAGGGAAATTTAAGGAGCCCCAAGCAGTGTGAGTACTTTTTTATTTTTTATTAATATTGTGGATTGGTCTTTTTGTTGTTGGTTTATTCTGTTTTGATTGAGTTCTGCAATTCAGGCAGCCTAAAACTCCCAACTGGGAACTCCTGTATAAAATGTCCAGGGGTGACTCTACTCACTTGGATCTAAGCACTGAAACTTCCCAGAGTAGCAGACACGCAGACAGGACCCATGTATAATGATATTTCTAAGGACCAGCTGATTCTATTCTCAGCAAATTGGACATGCTGGTGCCTTCCCTCCCCATCACCTACTAATGCCTCTATAGATGGACTACTTCACCATTCATTGAGTGGATGGTAATTCGCACTCACTATGTATCCAGAAAGAGTGTGAAAGGCATGTGAGACCCAGCCCTCGGGGAGTCCACATCCTCATGTGGCATTTGGAAATGCCATCCAACTATTTTAACACATTGCTGAAACCATACAAGTATAAAGAGGATACCACTAATACCCCAGGATTGGAGTACAAGTAAGCAAAGGTACCACTAGTATCCCAGAATTGGAAGATGGGGAATACTCAGCCCAGAGGTGAAAGAAAGGCTGAGAAGAGATGGGAGCCAAGTCCAGGGAATGGCCTGCAGCTCAGGTGATGTGGGGTGGGGAGGGGCTAGGTGGACAGATGCAGAGCCTGCTGGCAGGGTAGCTAAGGAAGATGGCAGAGGGAAGAGCTTGACCTCATAGAAGGCGTTACAGAGCCCACTGGCTGAGGGAAGAAGTTCAAGATATTGGGGCTGGTGCAAGGGGGCCTGTGGGAAACTGCAGGGAAGAAGAATCAGCTGGAATTAACCCTTTATCTTTAATGAATGTTCTAGAAGAGGAAAAACAAAAGTTGGTGGCTTGGGCAAGAGAAGGAAACCCTTTAAGGAAACCTCAGGCTGGGGTGAGCGCAGCTGTTGAGGAGGAAGGATCCCAACAGAAGCTTATCTTGAACCATCACACTGGGATGCTCCTTACCTATGGGAATGCAGGGGTAGAGAAATGGGCCCCAGGTGGCGGTGGAGGAGTCGTCCACAGGGTGAGGGGGGGAGGGAAACAGATGCCTGCACTGTCACCAGCAGAGTGCCAGTTCCCATACCTAGACCTGGAGCCACAGTGCAGTGGGCCTGACCCAGTAGAGTTGGGGCCCACTGTGATCTGAAACATAGAGGAATCCAGGGCCTGTGCGGGGTAATCTGTGCTAGAAAGATTAACTGCAGGCAGGCAGGGAGACAGGGAGCTCTTTAATCGAAAGCTTTAAAAACCATCAAGGGGGCTTTTTTCTGCTTTTATTTCTACTAAGAAGCCAATGCATTTTTACACCTGCCCTTATCCCCTCATTGTACACCACAGAGCTTTAAGGAGCTTGCATTGTAAAATAAAGCTCAAAAGCCCAGAGCCAGAAAGTAGAGGTAGCAGGATAGCCACCTTTTGTCACCAAGCCACTGGATGGCATCATCTGATACCCTTCCATTCTGCTTGTGTTACAGAAAAGTTAAAAAGTACAGGAAACGTGGAAAACAACACAAAAATCACCTGTGATCTTATCTATCTCTCCGCTCCCTGCTCCATCCCTGCCTCCCCTGCCAGCCCCTAGGGGCAACCCCACTAAGAACTCAGTCTTCAACTTTTCTCCGCTCCTCGGCTACTGTGTTTATTTTAAGCCTCTGGGTGTATTTACCCAGTCCGTGCTTGTGGCTTTGTGGACTTCCAAGGCTCCCCAGTGCTGTGCAAATTCTAAAACACTGTTCTGCATTTAATCTGAGTTCCAGATATTAACCTATTAATGATTTTGAAGTGATGGTAATGACTGTTTTTATTGTGAATTATTTAAAAGGGCAAACGCAGGCATGATGAATCATGGTGCATGGCCCATTTATTCCATCCAGCACTTCAGCAAATGAATAAAGGAGCTGGAGCACTTGGCAGCCCTAGGCTTTGTCTTCTGGGAGTGGTTGCCTTCTCAGACACTGAAATCTACTTCAGCCATGTATTGGAGAATGGAAACTTTTCCCACTCAGCCGCACTCCTAACACAGGAGTGTCACACAAGTAGTCACCCTTTGAGTTGCCATACTAGAAATGATCATGTGGGGAGTGAATGAGCTTCTCCCTTTCCACAGACAAGAAAAATCAGTCTTTCTCATTGTGGGATAGAGAGACAGGCAGAGCCAGCTGTGAAAAGCACACATGCAGGGTGATCTCAGAGACTTCTGGGGTATCTATGTCTGTCTGTCAATTGGTCGGTCAGCCTTTCTCTCTCTCTCTCTCTCTCTCTCTCTCTCTCTCTCTCTCTCTCTCTCTCTCTCATATCTCTCTGATGACCAAACTTAAGTTAAAATATCCAGAAAGCCCCAAACCCAGATGTCTGAAGTATACTTTGTTCTGCAGATTCTACGCAGCGGAGATCTCCATCGGCCTGTTCTTTCTCCACAAAAGAGGAATCATTTACAGGTGTGTCTCAGAGCTCTTCGTGCAGCAGAACGATGGAGGGGGTTTGGGGAGCCACTGTGGGCAGGGAACCAATTCTGTGATGGGAACTTTGGATGTGGAGTCCACAGCTCCTCAGGAATGCAAACTTGCTGAGGCTCATCTGCCCCCGCAACCTTGGGGCAAACCAGAGCCACTTCTAGAGTCAGCCACATGACTTCTAGGCTCAGAGATGTTACATGTCTCCTTCCTGCTTGTCGCATTTTCTACTCTGCTGACAGCACCTTCCTCTGCCTTTTATTTGGATGGAGGACAGAGAGCGACAGAAGCTAGACTGCCGTTCTAGTCACTCAGCAGGAGAAGAAGATGGGAAGCAGGGACTGCTGAATTAAATGCTTTGGGGCTGTGGTACCAAAAAAAGAAAATGCCTTGAATAATTAAGAAGACATTGGCTCAGGCAGGATAGGGGAGACATGGAAGACAGAGGTTCATGGAAGGTAGCTCTGAACCTGTCACTTGGGGTACCTATATGTATGTCTGTATCCCCACTTCTGTGTAGGATATTAATAAATCCAGTGCCTGTAATCTCCCCAAACCTGATAATGTGGAATCCCTGGATTTGAAGCCACAAAAGGTATTAGGAATCAGTAATTCAACCATTTATTACTTACTTGGCATTTAAATACCTACTGTGTCTTAGGCTCTGGAGAAGGAAGGACACAGTAATTCCTTGGTGTCTGGTCTCCAGGGACTTACAACACAAGTGCCACTGAGCTAGGCAAAGATCCTTCCATTTCACCAGCTCCAAGCAAATCAAGTCATGTGATGGGAGGGCCCCTGACAGTCACCTGCTTCCTTACAGGGATCTGAAGCTGGACAATGTCATGCTGGATTCAGAAGGACATATCAAAATCGCCGATTTTGGCATGTGCAAAGAACATATGATGGATGGAGTCACAACCAGGACCTTCTGTGGGACTCCCGATTACATTGCCCCAGAGGTAAGGATCACCAGGTATTTCCAATCTACAAACAGGGAATGCAAGGTCATATACGGATTGTGACACAAGGTAAACTAAAGTAGACAAATGATGCTCAAATAGGGGAAAGACATAGACATGCCCATCTCACACAGCACTATTTCACGGAACTCCTGCTTTTGTTTTATGTGTCTGTGGGATGGCTGCATGATAAACTATTTATCCTGCATGCCCGTGGCCATAGTGATTTCAGAGACACTGAAACTGGGGGGATTTGCTCGCATATACAATCTGCCTGTAAATGTTGAGTGAGAAGGCAGTCACCATCGTGGTTCTTGGCATCCTTGGAGTGACGAGGACTCTGACTACATGGTGCTCAGATTCTAATCTAGGAAGAAGACTGCAGTTGATAGGGTTAAAAAAGCATGGTTGGTTCCATGGTTTGTGTATGTAGTAGAGGGCATATTAGGGTAGCCCATTCAGCTTTTCCCACCTCTATAAGCTATATGCCCTGGCTTGTAGAAGCTTCTACTATGCCTCAGCTCATAGTGCTTTCTTCCACCATCCACACAGCGACAGGATCGTGTGATTGCTGTGACTTTTCCAACTCTACCCGTCTTCTTCCCATGACAGCTCTTGTGATTATCACAACCTCAACTAGTCTACATTGGGTTCTACATCTCTAGACCTCAAGCTGTATCTGAAAAGTCCTGACTGTGGAAGATTATATCCACAGGTTCTGAGGATTTGGACCTGGCCGTCTTTGAGGGAGGAAGACCTTCAGCTGCACATAATCATTTCAAGGACACTTTCTACTAGCAAACACACTTAAGCACATTCCAGGCATCCTTTGGGAATCTGGGGACTCTTCGTACACAGAGAATGATGTGCACATGCTATGGGTACCCTGGGTTCTGAAGGCTACATTCTTCAGTTCTCTGATGAGCAGCAACTACTGTGTGTGGCTAGCTTAGCATGCACTAGACACTTCAAACCCAACCCACACCCCACTACCACCTCCTCTTGCCTTAGTCCTCAAGGCAAACCCCTTGAGAGAGGTTAGCACCAGGCTCTTCCTTCACATGAAGCGATTAAGACCATAGAAATATGTCTAAAGCTAAATTGCTAAGAAATGCTAGAATTAGGCATCAACCCCACATTCAAACCATCTCCAGACCTCTACACCACTCACATTAAGCAAGCCGTTCATGTGCAGACTGTATTCTTATCTGTTTCCTTGGCACAGGGTCCTGCTACATAGTCCAGTGTCAATATAGACACAATCTAGACTCCCTTAGGACTGTGGTTCTCAACCTTCCTAATGCTGTAACCCTTTAATACAGTTCCTCATATTGTGGTGACCCCCAGCCATAAAGTTATTTCATGGCTACTTCAGAACTATAATTTCGATAGTGTTACGACCTGGACCGTAAATATCTGATACACAGAATATCTGCTCTGTGACCCCTGTTGGGGGTTGTGACCCACAGGTTGAGAACCATTGCCCTAGAAAGAGCTTCCCGGGGAAGGATTATCTAGATTGGGTCATGCTGTGGGCATGCCCATGGAAGGTTGTCTTGGCTATGTTGTTTGACATGGGAAGACCCAATCCGTGGTGGCTAGTCATGTTCTGTAAGTTTGGGTCCTGGGCTATATGAGAGTGGAGAGGATAAGCCAAGTACCAGACAATGACAGCGTGTGCATCTATTCTTTGCTGTCCACTGTGGATGTGTCTGTTTCAAGTTCCTGCTGCATCCACTTCCCCACGGTGACAGACCGGAACCGGGAACACTGCGTTAAAATAAGCCCTTTCTCCCCTAAGCTGCTCTTTGTAGCAACAACAAAACAGGAAAGTAGAATACCCAGGCTGCCTACTTTTTAACCCCCTCCCTGCCCCGCCCCATGTTGTTATTACAGGCAGGGCCACCATACTGAGCACTGGCTTCCTTAGCCTTTCCTGGCCCCGTGCTGTGATTACAGGGTGGGGGGGGCATCATACCCAGCACTGGCTCACACTGGAAACTCACTATGCCAAGCATGTTATCTCCAGGGCTCGCTCCCACCCTTCAGTGCTGACAGCTCAGGAGAGAAGACATGCTTGGGGCCAAAGGCAATGTCCAGCTTTCTCTCCCTGACCAGTTGACTTTCACTGAAAATGTAGGCAATGCAGCCTAGGAAGATCAGTTGCCTCGCCCGTTCCCCTCCAAGCCTTTACACATCGGACACACATGGCCCCAAGAATATTTAGTGTTTGGGAAAGACCAAATGGGTTCAAGGTTTCAGAATTTGCTCAGAGGTTAAACTAATTTTGTCGTCTGTGTAAATCTTCCTGTCAGGCAGAAGCGAAATAATTATCTTAGATGGCATTTTCCCTAATAGGCAAAGCAAAGATTGAAATATTTATGGGTATTTGTTCAAAAACCTTGAAATCGATTCATACCGTAGCATCTCCCTAATGGGGAGAGAGGGGTCAAGGTGAAAAATGTCACTCAGATATGACTTGAGAGTAAATATGAAAAGCCATAGAAGGGGTACAATCAGAAAATAATTCTAGAGGCTGTGTGAAGGCTCTCCTTGCTCCAACATACCAAGAATTGTCTGCAAGAGTCCTGCAAGGCACGCACCTCTGCCATCTCTTGAGTACCAGCCTGAGAGGCATGGCTCACAGTACAGGGGTACCCTCTGAGATGACTGGGTTCTCGTGTCATGGAACAAAGTACTAGACCAGTTACACTGGATATTGATAGACCTGGAGCTAGCGATCATTTACTGAGAAAGAGAGGGGCTCTAGAGAAGGAAGTAATTCAGAAACCTGGGAAAAGCCCAAAGCTCAGAGGCCATCCAGGACCACAAGGGTCTCATCTCATGAGTCTTTACATCCTTACAAGTCATCTGCACAGTGCCCGCCCTCTTTGGTGCTTGTAGATCCTGGGCCTATTTCCCTCACAGGTATTGCTTCATTATTTGGAGCCACACTAGGAGGGCTCTCCCATCCTCCTCTCCCATTAGCTTCTTCCCTGCCAGTCTTGATGCCTTGTTTGGGAGAAAGGCGATTTAAAATGCCTACCTCACCAGCGTTGTCTCCCCTCCTTCCTTGAAGGAGTGACTGGCCAGTGTCCTTCTGTGTACCCTTGCTGCAATGGGAAAGAAACCATTTATAGTGTGCCACGCATAGGACATCCTCAAGCCTTGCTAGCACAGGGGCTATGCTAGGTGGGCGGAGCACCTCTCCCGTGATGTGCTGGCTCCGTCTCAAGTCCCCCGAGCATGTCGTTTTCAATGTAGTGAGTTCCTGTGACTTCCCCAGCATCATCATACACCTGGTTACAGGAAAAGTTAGATTTGGATGTGGACCCTAACCTCCTGACCCAAGAGCCCATACATTTTTTCCCATGTGTTCTATCATCTCTAGAGTCATGGGAGAAAAGCAATTTAAAATGAGCATTCAGGGACTGGGGAGATGGATGAGTAGGTAAAGTGCCTATTGTTCAAGCATGCAGACCTGAGTTCAGATCCCTAGAATCTATGTAAAAGCCAACCACAATAGCACACTTCCATAACACTAGTGATGAAGGAAATGGAAATCCTAGGGCCTTTTTGGCCAGCTAGTCTAACTATATATATCTGAGCTCTAGGTTTAGTGAGAGAGCCTGACTCAATAATATGGAGAGAGATTGAGGACCAGTGTTGACCTCTGACTCCACAGGCACATGTGCATGTCCATGCACGCGCATGCACGCACTCACGCGCGTGCACACACACACACACACACACACACACAGTGGTTGAGGAATGAATAATAAAAAACATGTTTAACATAATATTTTTATTGATTATTTGGAAATTTCACATAACACACCCCAATCACATTCACTTCCCAGTCCTCCCAGGTCCCCCCCCCCCCACACACACACATACAGCCTTATGACCTTTCCAGGGAAAGGCTGTGAGGAGGTATAGACAATTAAAAGAAAAATATTAAAAATCTCAGTGAGAAAACAGCTCTCGTGGTCTACGCAGCCAAGCAGTCAGGCAGTAAATTGGCACTTGGCTAACAGAAAGAGGCTAAATGAGAATAAAGATGAGCAACAGCCCTAGCAAGCCTCCTCCAGCTGTCATGGACCGTGGGCCACGCCTGGCCTTAAAAAAAAAGTGCTTGATTAAAGAAAGAGAATGATAAAGCCAGCGAGGCTCTCTTTCTTTCTTTTATTTATTTATTTATTTTATATAACCAAGTCCATTTAAATGAAAACAAACATTTATAGACAATATTTGGGAATTTGGGCGAGGTTCTCTTTCTATCAGAGGCCGGTTTCTGTCTGTATGGGATCATGGTCCATAGACTCCGGATCTGAACAGAAATGAATCTCTGTTCTCCCTCAGAGAAACACTTAAAGAGCCTAAATCAGGCTTTCCTTTGGTGTCCTCCTTAAATTGTGTGACTCTCCTCGGGACATCTGTGAACTGCATAGGGTACACGACCTCATGTGTTTTATTACCTTCCTGCAACTCTTCATCTCCAAATTCTCTGGCCTCAGAGCCAATCTAATGAGTGGGAATTAAGATTCACTGGACTCAGGACAGGTTAAGTGAGGTTTATTCAGGGAGGATTCTCTTACACATGAAACAGATGACCACCACGGGTTCCCATTCCACGGATGCCACCCTGCCACCTGGATGCTTCCTGCAACCTGTCCAGGAGGCAAGAGAGCAAGCCGGGGTCCTGGCACCCCGACTAGTCTGCACCTATGACCACACCCTCTCCATCATCCCACCTCCCAGTAGATTCTCTGTGTTGGTGAATGCCTAGACCAGGGCAAGCACACCATTTGCTACTTGATCTGGTCATCAATTCTATTTAGTGTATAAAGAAATGATATAGAGATTTGGTTCGTTTTTCTGGAGACCCAAATAAGGTAGGTCTGGGCACGCAGTCAGGAATAAGCTGCCCCCCCCCCCCCCCGCAGTGCCTATTGTCCTGAAAAGAGTTGCAGCTTCGGCCTCAGATGACATCCTGAGCACACATTACACCCCCCACATAAGCCGGTGAGCTCCTCACACAGGCACAAGTTCATTTCCAGCGCTCAGTACCCTCTGGGTACGCAGGGGCCTACATTAATTGGCTCTTCATTTAGAGATTTATTTAAATCCTGTGAAAATGGGCCAGGGATTTCCGAGCTGTATTTCACCTCTTCCTCTGTGAAATTGCCTAAGTAACAGTGGGAGGAAGTGGGTGTCTCAAGAGCCATAGCCAGCATTTTATTCATTTCCTGGTTTTGCTTTTGGTTTGTTGTGTTTAGTTTGTTGTTGTTGTTTTTTGTTTGTTTGTTTTTCGAGACAGGGTTTCTCTGTATTGTTTTGGAGCCTCTCCTGGAACTAGACCAGGCTGGCCTTCAACTCACAGAGATTTACCTGCCTCTGCCTCCCGAGTGCTGGATTTAAAGGCGTGCATGAGTGCTGGGATTAAAGGCGTGCACCACCAACGCGCAGCTTCATTTCCTGGTGTGGTCCTCTTGCTCACACCTGGTGCCTCAGTTAATGCCCACACCCATCCACCAGTGCTCCGAGGCTAGTTGTGCTTTTCCAGGAAAAAGGAGACTTGGAGAGGGGCAGTGGCCTACCCAAGGCTCATGGTCAGCAAGAGGGTCACTGAGCAGCCCCTTCTCCATGCATGTTCCTCTCTGCTCTTCCATCTCCAAAGAACTGCCGGACATGAGCCCTCACAGCTCTGGGAAGTCTTCAGACACAGACCTCATCCCTAACTCTTTGGAGTCTTTACTATGGAAGTAGTTACTGTGTCCTGAAGTGCATTTAACATTTTGAGTGGTTCCCTGGGCTTCAAAGGGGAGTTTCTGTGCTGGTCCTGCAGGGGAATGCTGGGCTATGAATCCCAAAAGGCCGACCCCCTTCCATGGAGGAGCCCCCTGTAGAGAGGCCACAGAGATCTTGCAATGCATTTGATTCCAGGCTCATTGGTTTCTGCCCTGTGTAGTCCTGTGTAATCTTAAGAGGCACCACTGAGGACAGACTTCTGTTCAGCTTCAGGCTTTTGTATTCCTTCCTGTCTGCTAGGTCCTTGCTATAACCCTGCTCTTTAAAGAACTTAGTGTGACATCTGTAAAGTGGGAGGGGGAGGCATCATCACAATTTCTTTCTTAAAGTACAGCTTTCAGGACGGACTGTGACTTACATGAGCTTGTCCTGACTCAGAAGCCCCGGTCCCTAAATCCACATCTGTTGCTTCTATTCTGTCTAGTGTAACCAACTCAAAACTTAACGGTCGTGTGAGCATGCACACAGAGACCAGAGGAAGACATGTGGTACCTTGTCCTATCACTCTTAGATTTATACCCTTGGCAAGATCCCTCACCAAAACTGGAGCTAGGCTAGTGACCAGCAGTTCCTAGCAATCCTCCTGCCCATGCCTCCCACAGTACTAGGATTGTGGGCACATACAAGGCCATACTCAGGTTTTTGTACAGGGGCTGAGGCTAAACCTAAGAGTCCTCATGCTGTCATAGCAAGTGTCTGTCCCTCCCTTTGGATGGGAAGATGATTCCCATCCAAATAGACATACTGTCTGTTCACTTCAGCCATAGACAGAAGCATCATTTCTGTCTTAATAGAAAATATACTTTCTGTATTTCCCAGTCTTCTAAGCCAGATCATATCCATTGTTCTCACATAATGCATTTCTTCCTCTGGAGATTACAAATATTATAAATATTTCTCATATAATATTCTAATATCTGTGATCATAGATACTACATTTCTGAGTATCTATGAGTAAGTGTCACGTCTATCTCCCCAGTTAGAGCCATTATCCCTAATGTCTAGCAGAATGCCCACCCAAAAGACAAGACCTGTCAGCCATAAATGGTGACAGATAGAGAAGGAGGAAGTGGGCAGTAACATTGTAACAGGAACTCATCTCAATTGCTTGAAGGAGGTGTGTGTGTGTGTCTTTTGTAGTTACTTCATCACTTCTGTGTTCCATGCTGTAAGTAGTGTCTGAGACATAGCCATTTGTTAAGAGACTGAATTGAAAGAGTTAATGATAATTTCAATGTCCAAGTGGCAATCATCACTTCAGAGTGTTCAATGTGCCTTGAGGACTTGCCTTACTCTCTCCTCCCTTGAGCCAGATTGACTTTATTGCCCTGAATACCTTTCACCCACATGCCTGGGGACAGGTCCTTATGTCTGATGCCAGGCACTGTGGGTGACATGTGTTGCAGTTACCTGACGTGAGCACACTTGAGTGTGCACAATGCCATTTCATCCCTACCACATACCTACCAGGCAGAGTCTGGGATTCCAGGATCACAGCTGGGAAAAGCCAGAATGACAGAGCTGGTCTCCAGGAGATGCACTCAGAGCCCTCTCGCCCCAGTACATTTCCTATTGAGTGTTGGACTCAGATGGGTCATCACAGTGGAGTTTCACTGGGAAGCCTGGCCCTTGCTCTCCCTGCTGTAATGTCTTCAGTACGCCACCCTCTAGTCTCATGCCTGGTACAGCCAAAGGGGACAGTCAGGGGCCCTGAGGACTTTCCTGACCTTATAGACTGATGCGCCTGGAAACATCACTTTCCTGTTCTTAGGCTTAGGATTCTTTCCAAAACACTTTTTATATCATCTCCAAGCTCTTTCCATTCAATCTCAGTATCCCAGCAGGCCAGAGCCTCACCACTTTGTTATTTTGAGACAAGGTTTTTCTGTATTGCTTTGGGGCCTGTCCTAGAACTCACTCTGTAGACCAGGCTACCCTCAAACTCAAAGAGATCCACTTGCCTCCTGAGTGCTGGGACTAAAGGTGTGAGACACCACTTCCTGGCTGCCTGAGGCCCTTTTAATTTATGCGTGCCTATGGAGTAGATTCACTCTGATCTATCTATCATCTATCCTCTCTCTCTCTCTCTCTCTCTGTGTGTGTGTGTGTGTGTGTGTGTGTGTGTGTGTGTGTGTGTGTGTGTGTGTTCAGACCTTTCACTTATTAAAGAATGTACCCTGGACAATGGGTAGACCTTTTACAAAAATAAGAATGGGCTGATCTGTGGTGGCACACACCTTTAATCCCAGCACTAGGGAGGCAGAGGCAAGTGGATCTCTGTGAGTTGGAGGCCAGCCTGGTATACAGAGCAAGTTCCAGGTCAGGCTCCAAAGCTACACAGAGAACCCCCGTCTCTAAAAAACAAACTAATAATAATAATATTCACACTCTGTGGAATTATCCTTAGGCAGGATGCCAGACGCAAGGAAGGTAGAGTGGTTTCCCAGCTGTTTGGCTCCTGTTGAATCTTTGACCAAGCTTTAGAGTGAGGTACCTCTACCAAGCTGGCTTTCCCAAGACATGTCTAGGAAACTAGCCTCGGCCAAGCCAGCCTCGGCCAAGACAATCAGTATATTAAAATGGTCAAAAGTGAAGCCACTGAAGCCATCTGATGACCAAGGGTCATGACCAGCCTTGCCACTTCCTAGCTTATACACATGAGCAAGCTACACAGCCCCTATCTTCCTCAGTTCCTCACCTTTGAAATAGGCCTCAGAAGGTCTAGATGGATCAACAGATAAAGACCCTAGCCTGTGGTGGTGATGTTGGTCATAGTGCTTGTTACTTCCAGTAGTATCCCAGTGTTCCCAAGCTCTCCCATCTCTGACATGTCAGAAGTTAGGCATCATCTAAAGTGTCAACTACTCTGGGATGCCTTTAAGCCAGGAGTAGCCTCTGCAGATGGGAGAAGGCTGGGTGGCCTTTAACCAATGGTCTTCCAGTAGCCTTTGCTGGGCCCATTGGCCTAACGGGAAATGAGAAGCCACCCCTGGTCCTTTCGTGCCCTGGTTCTGTGCCCGTTCTGGAAGAAAGCCTATTCATACCTCACTTCTACAAGACAGGCACCCATTTGTAACATCCTGACAGTCCCCCAAGCAATTGGCTCATATACGTATAATCATAGTGATCACAGTGACAAATGGCTGTAGAAGGAGTGACAGTGGCCCGGTTGGGGTCTGTCTTCAAAGCCAAAGTTCAACCTCCCATGTGCTGCAGGGAAACCCGCCAACTCTAGACCTTCTCGCCAAGCTGGCCTCCTTTTGTGAGCTGCCCCATTATGAGATGCCAAATTGCCATGGCAGCCCCTGGCCCTGGGCCTCGCGGCATATCAGGCAGCCCAGGCTTGGCTGGAAGCCTCCCTCGGCCCACAAATGCCAGGGGCACCTGCATCTGTCCTCACTGGTGACAGACCCCAGAGACTCAAAGCTGTTCTGCGCTTTCTGAATCTAGTCCAGCTCAGAGCTGGACCCCCGAGGTCAATTCAAGTCAGAGGACCCGAGTGAGCTGTGGAGACTGGCAGACTCTCAGGGCCCAGAACCATCAGCACCCATTGAAAATGCAGTATAAATCATAGCTGCACTTAGCAGTCAGGTTTTTAATGGTGACAAAAGAAACATGAAACTGATTTTGTTGTAGCTTATGTAACCCAGTATAGCCAAAGTTTAAAAAAAAAATAAAATTTGCTGAGGAGTTATTTTCCTTTTTTTAAATGAAATTATCAAAATCTTATAACTATTTCATAACTTCAGATATCTCAGTTGAGACTGGCTATATCTTGTATGGTTAGTAAACACATGCTGATGGCCACTGGACAGCATGTCCCTAGACAGCATCGTAGGACTGTGGGTCTGATCACCTGTCTTCAAGAAGGACATCCTAGTTACCATTTCCCTTTTACCCTGGGGTTTTCGTTCATTAGAGATCTTTGTTTTCCTTTTATTTAAATTAAAAGCAATCTTATTTTATATAGCAATCCCAGTTCCCTCTCCCTCCTGTCCTCCCATGCCCCCCACCAGTCCCCCATCCCACCCCCCATCTAGTCCCCAGGGAGGGTAAGGCCTCCCATGGGGGAATCATCAAAATCTGTCACATCATTTGGGCCTAGGCCCTCCCACTGTATCTAGGATGAGAGTATCCCTCCATAGGGAAAGGGCTCCCAAAGTCTGTGCACTAGGGATAAATACTGTTCTATTGCCAAAGGCCCCATAGACTGCCCTGGTCTCCCAACTGACACCCCCATTCAGGGGGCCTGGTTCAGTCCTATGCTGGTTCTCCAGCTGTCACACTGGGGTCCATGAGCTCCCCCACACCTTGTTCAGATCAGCTGTTTCTGTGGGTTTCCCCAGCATGATCTTGACCCCTTTGCTCATTACTCCTCCCTCTCTGGAATCAGACATGACTTAGCATCATGTGAACACAGGAGTCTGGCTGATTGAACTGTTTAGTTATTCATGGCTTACAGAGTATGAAATAAACAGTTGCCATGCATGGTGACTCGTGCTAATATCCCAGCACTCGGGAGGCTGTGAGTTGGAGGCCAGCCTGGGCTGCAGAGCAGCCAGACCCTGAACTGAAATAAAGTCTAAATCCCTCATTTATCCAGCTACCTCCTGGGTTCAACATCAGCTCCATGGGACAGTAAATAGCACAGATTGTAGGAACTGCCTTTGCATGCTGAGAGGTGCAACTTATGCAACTATTTTCCAAACACCATTATACCACTATACTTTAAACCAGGAAATCATTTCAGGCCCCTTTAACTTCAACACCCTTTGATAATATTTTACCAAGTCCAGCACAGACATATTTGAAAACCACAAAATCCTCTTTTAAAAATACAAACCAGCATTCACAAGCCACTTAATCACCGAGTGGGTTTGACAAGTCTGTTAGCTTTCTGAGCCTTGTTTTCTAATCTATAAAAGGGGAATAGCCATGTCTCTCCATCATGTGGCAGGAGACGATGCATGTGACGTAGTTCAGCAAGTGGATTTTCACTCTCTGAAGAGAGTGCTTATTGCTCTCTTTGATCCAAACAGGTTCTGAAGAAAAGGTGAGGTGTAGCAATTTGTTAGCAGAGGGATAACTGAGTCTAGTTACTAATGCTTGCCACTGTGGATATCTGCTCACCACTAGCAAGCAGAGGTCAGGCAACCCTCCTCCATCCAGACCATGAGAATCCAGAATCTCAGCATGGCAGCAGACAAACAAGCCTGACACGGCCTCTCTCCATCCATTACCCAGAAGCTTTTCTATTTAAAAGTTTAAATCTTGAACCATCAAAGGGTATATGCTAAACAAAACATAAGACATTGATGGGTTGTGATGAGTACACAACAGAGGATGCATATCCTTAAGATATAAAGAACTTTCATTAATCAATAAAAAAAGACCCTGTAGCCTGTGTGAGGGTAAGAATCTTGTCCTTTCTCCAGAGTACCCCTAGCACTTCCCATAGTCTCCAAAAGAATGAATGGATGGGCCAGCCAGTCAGAATAATCAGGAAGCTTATTAAAAAGAGAAACACAGGTGTCTAATTCCCATGTGAATAAAATGAAAATAGAAAGACTATTGAAATATCGCTTTCCGTCATCAAATAGGCACTTTGGGAAACAATGGCAGTAAGTGCTGTTGTTGAGAATTCAGGGACATGGACTCAACTCTTTTGCTGCCAACCGGGTAGGATGCATTGTGCTGCCCCACAAGCAGTCTGGCAGTGTGTCCAGAGCTTTACTTCTGAAGCGAAAAGAACTACTTTGACCCAAAAATTCAACTCATAGGAATTTGTCCTGCAGAAATAGTCAAAGGTTTTTGCAGAGATGTACCTGACCTACTATATTTTAAAATGTTGTATTGTGAATGTTATGCCTGTACCACTCACATGCCTGGTGCTCACGGAGAACATAAAAAGAGGTCGGACATCCTGGGACAGGAATTGCAGACATTTGTGAGGCACCTTGTGGGTTCTGGGGATTTAGCCTGAGTCCTCTGTAAGAGCAACAAGTGCTCTTAACTGAGCCATCTCTCCAGGCCCCCATACTCTACTGTTGAATAAAGTAACTAACAATAGGCTAGCAGGCTGGCATGATACTATCTGTAAATTTTCTTACTAGTTAATTCTTATTGAGAATAGCAACCATCAGGGGATAAATCAGTAGAAATTAACTTACTGAACATCAATATGCTATCCCTAAACTAACCATTGTAGCCATCCAAAAGTATACGGACTCCCTTGGTGTTACTTTTAAAAGATTCATTTATTTCTCTATTTTATGTGTGTGTACCTCTGAATATATGTATGTGCACCATGTACATGTAGGTACCAGCAGAGGCAGGAGAGGGCATCAGATCCATTGTAACTGGAATTTCAGACACTTCTAACTGCCCACGATGTGGGTTCTGGGAGCCAAACCTACATCCTCTACAAGAGCATTAAATGCTCATAATCCTGAGCCTTCTCTCCAGCTCCCTCTTGTGTTTTTTAACCATTAAATCCAACTCGCTGCACTGTCTATTTTTCACCACGAGGGTAAGTAGATGTACCTTCAGACAGTCAGCAACATCTCCAAGTAAATCCAGAAGAGGAATCCTGAAACAAAATTTGGGTGGTGTCCCTCTGTGTTTACATGCCTGCCTGCTTGACTCATCCTCTCCCAACAGGAGCTCTTCCAGTGACTGCGATACATAACTAATGTGTTTGTTTCCACACAGATAATCGCTTACCAGCCATATGGAAAATCCGTGGACTGGTGGGCATACGGTGTGCTTCTGTATGAGATGCTGGCTGGGCAGGTAATGTTTCACTGCATGTCTGCATTTGTTTGTGGCTGTCGCATGTGGTGTGACTTCCTTTAGACAGAGACAGTAATGACAGGAGGAGAGTGCAGTGTGGCAGATGCCACTCCAAATCCCTGTCCCAGGGGGAGGGGGGGGGAACCTCTGGAGAGCAGACGATAATCTCCTGATCACTGATCATAAAAACTCCAAATGGAAAGTAACAGCCTAGAGTGTGGACACGGTAGCCACCATGTTGAGCGCCCTGCAAACTGATGATAGCAGTGGCCACTGTGAGTTTGCCAGGATCTCAGAACTGGGATTGAGTTGGTCAACAGAAATCATCCCAGCTGCTGACTGTGACTTATTATTAAAGGAAGAAAGCAGTAAAACTCACAGGTAGCCCCTCCCTGTCCCCTCCTGTCTCACTGTTGGCAAGGAAGTATCCTTTTCACCCAGGCCCAGCAAGGCTCAACTTCCCAAGGCAAGAAAAATTTATCTGAGAACTAAGTGCATTGCCTAGCATGGCACTTCCTTGTGCAATGGCTTAAGGAACTGAGCCACAGCAACACATCCGGACTGCTTTAATAAACAACCCCCAGATGCCAGTGGCTGCTTCACACTCTCCATATGGTCCTCTGTACCCTGGCAGAGGGGGTGGATGAGGGCAGTGAGTTCCATCCAGTCATTCAAGAATCTGAGGACAGCTTTCTCCCCTCCTTTCTCTCTGACGATCTCAGAGCCCTCCACTAACACATCTCATTTCAGCCAGTGATGAAGAGAGAGTTGGGGCATGGCACAGGGAATATTCTAGAACCAGGCCTAAGTGGCAGCAGTAGGTTTGGTGAACGAACCCTTGAGGGATCTCTGGCTTTATTCTTGTCTTAGTCACTGTTCTATTGATGTGGTAAGAGATCATGGCCAAAGCAACTTATACAAGAAAGAGGTCAATTTGGGGATCACAGTTCCAGAGGATCAGAGTCCATGATCATCATGATGGGGAGCCTGGTGGCAGGCAGGCAGGTATGGTGCTGGGGCAGTAGTTAAGAGCTCACACCATTACCTACAAGTAAAAGGCAGAGAGAGCTAACGAGGAATAGAAAAGCCCACCCCCAGATTCACACTTGCTCCTACAAGGCCACACAGCTCCCAATCCTTCCACCAACCAGAAACCAAATATTCAAACATAGGAGCGTATGGGGCCTTCTCTTTTGGCTCACACAACAATTCTGCTGCTGGCTGGTTTTTTTGTTTGTTTGTTTGTTTTCCTAGAACTCTGAGCTAGTGCTAGGGACCTTGACCTTAGAGCCAAGAACCTTAATAATGAAGAATGCACAGAAGCACCCATGCTGAGTGCAGACATACATATTTCTGGGGAGAAAATGCCCACCATCCTGAAATGATACATTTATCCATCGCCATCATTTATTTGCACACTGAAGTCTCCCTATGTACAGCGAGGATAAAGTAGACAGAAACCCTTACCTTCAGGCAGCTCACAGCTTAGCGAAGGAAAAAAGATAAGGAAAATATATGTTAGTGATGCACTAAGAGGAAAGAAACTATAGGGAAGCCACCAGTGAGGCTGGAGTGTAGCAAAGCGGCGAGAGATCTTCTGGCCATGCGGACACAGTTGTCATCTCAAGGCTTTTACTCTAGGATAAGAAACCTGTCCTTTATGTCTGTCATTATTTCATGTCTAGGAGACACTGGAAACAAATGCAAACACCTGCCTGCATTTGATCAGTGTTCCTCAGTCAGTTAAGATCTGAGTGACATAGAGTGGTTTGTTTGTTTATTCCGCCCCCCCCCCATTTGAGCATTCCTCCTGGGTAGACTGTCTCAGTGCATAAACACGGAAAAGCAGGTTATACAGGCTCAACTGTCCCATGGCACAGAGATGGGGAAGCATGGGTGACCTGTGCTTGAAGTCAGTCTCCCCTCTTGAAAATTTTGACAACAAAATTTGGCTGTGTATTACCAGCTGCCTGCGAGCCTTACTGATCACATGGGCAAAGCGAAGTCTAGGCCCCTCCTTGCTCCTGAATGTTGAGATCTCAAGTCCAGAAAACAAACCCTGCCTTCATTACAAGCAGTCACTCTGCATATGGCAGCTAGGACACTCCATTTCCCAAGAGCGTCTGTGCCTTGACTCCTGGCTGGCTGACAGGAGACTAGGGTTCCGCAGCCAAGTCCTTGCTTTCTCCTCTCCTCCCTTCCATCCTTCCCCCCACTTTTCCTCCTTCCCCCCACGTTTCCTCCTTCCCACCAACCTGCCTGCCTCCCTCCCCAGGACTTCCTAGGCTGCACTGTCTAGTGAGGAGCCCAGGAAGGAAGTCTCCCTTGGGCCTTGTGGTGACAGAAACAGCTTAAGGAAGGTATTAGTCACAGCCATCATAGACACAGATGCTGGAGACTGCAGATCACATCGTATCTAGTTGGGAAGCAGAGAGAGTCGAAGGCCTGTGCTTAGCTGGCTTTCCGTTTCTGTTCAGTCCTGGGCCTTAGCCCATGGGATGTTAACACCCACATTTAGGGCAGGTCTTCTCGTACCAGTTTTCTAATGCTAGAAACCTGCACAGGAGTGCCCAAGCATTTGTTTCCATGGTGATTCTGAATCTCATCAAGTTGATAGGATGGACCATCACAAGTCTTGTGTGCAGACCCTGAGATGGTATCCAGGCCTTCTAAGGACTGCCCCTGTACCCACACCCGAAGCTTCTGTACACCTTCTGGCCGATTCCCCAGACTACTTCTCAGAGCCACTTAGCCATGCATCCCTCTAAGTCTCTATTTTGGATAAAAAAGGGGGATAGTTCTCAAAAATGACACCTGCAAGGTTTCCAACATGCTGGGCACAGGCCACAACTTTTGTTCCACATTATCTTCGCCTGGCTGCCTACCAAATAGTGAGCACAGTTCCAATCAGAGCCTTGTAAAGGGAAGTGAATTGCTGGTGTATCTGTGACCCAGCCATGGGTGTCACTCCAACCCACAGCCATAGGGACTCAGCAATTGGAGTAAATAGATACAGGCACTGAGAAGGAAGATTTATGATGAGCTTGTCTGAGAGGTTAGGCACTAAATCTGTCTTCCTTAACTGTAAAAGGCTAAAGATGAGCTGGGAAAGGTGGCTGGTGGCAATTGTATGTGCCTTTGGCTTATCAGTTGTCAGCAGCCAAGTGGGCCCATTAAGTCTGAATAGCCTGAGTCTACATCCAGTTTCTGAATGGCTTGACAAACATAATTGCTTGGGGAGGGGCATTAATAGTGCTCATGTGGCCCTCTGATGAGCATATTTCGTCTCCAAGTGTTCACAGTATTTGTCATAAGGGAACTAGCTCTCTCATCAATGTGTTCTTTTCTTTCCAGAGCTGTTTATTAGCATCGGGTGCCTCGTCCCAGTAACTGGAGCTTCAACCCAAATGGTGTGTGTGTGTTTGTGTGTGTGTGTGTGTGTGTGTGTGTGTGTGTGTGTGTGTGGTTATGGGTGTGTGTGCATGCATCTGTCTGTCCCCAAATGGTGTGTGTGTGTATCCCCAAATGGGGTGTGTGTGTGTGTGTGTGTGTGTGTGTGTGTGTGTGTGGGTGGGTGGTTGTGGGTGCGTGTGCATGCATCTGTTTGTCCCCAAATGGTGTGTGTGTGTATCCCCAAATGGGGTGTGTATGTGTGTGTGTGTGTGTGTGTCCAGGTCCACAGCAATCTGCAAATCAACATGGCAGGGCTCTTACCCACTGCCTGTTAGAAACTGATTCAAGAATCATTTTGTACTGTGGGAACCATCACCTCATTTGTCTTATTAAAGCTCAGAGCTCTTAGAGTGGGATATGGGGTACAACACGTTCAGAAATTTTTCTTTACAAAAGCTTGTTAATGGGGATCTGAGCTCAGAACACTGCGTCCAGATTTGTAGACATTTAAAAATAGCCATAGGAATGGGGGCAGTAGGGGAGAGAAGCAATCTGAAATGGCCATGTACCAAGTACCTAGGCAGCAGATTGCCCCACATTGTAGTAGCGAGTGTTATTAGAAAGGAAGATGGATGTAATTATAACCTGTCACCGCTGACCTGCCTTCTGCACCAAGGCTTGAGAGTAGGCAATTATCTGGGAAGAGGCCCCAGAGTGAGCTAAAGTGTCCTAGCAAGAACATAAACACGCTCACGTCTTTGGTGTATAATCCCACGCCTGGTATGTTGTTCCTCAGGAGTAATTCAGAGGAGAAAAGAGCTGGTGTGCACAGAGACCCTCTGCCTGGCAGTCTACCATTCTAGTTATTAGAATACAATGTTGGAAGCAACTCTGAATGCACCCAAGGACCTATGAATCCATCTGAAGAAGTCTTGGTGGCATTCTGGCCCTAAATGGGAACGCTGCTGGCTACCAAGAAAAAGGTGTCTGCAGCGGTCAGAAAAACAGAGAATTCAGATTAAGCGTCTTATTTGAAAATACTGTAAGAAACACCAAGGATCCATGAAAAGAAAGTAAGAGGATATTTGTGTATAGGTATGCTAGGGAAAGTATACCAGTGAAATAGCTACAGTATGGCTGCTTCAAAACTTAACAATGACAATACCAACTGACATGCCACAGGGCATGGAGGAAGCCACGTGGGACACCACCCCTAGAAGTAGTTACAGGTGACTAAATGCTGCTGAGAGGGGGAAAATTAGCATCCCCTAGAGATGAGCACCCTAAATAGTCATCTAATCCCAAGTGGTCAGCCATAAAAAAAAATATTCACACAAGCAACAACTAAATGGGCTCAATGGTTTGAATTTATATGTTTATTCACATACATATATACATATGTTCTCCTGGCATTATCTTGAAATCTGCAATAGAAGAGTATGTTGTATGCACACATGGGTACATATGTGTGTATGCCTGCCTGTATGAATATGTGAGTGTAGAATATGCACGTATGTATGTGAATGTATGGAGGCCAGAAGCTCCCACAGGTGTCTTTGTTGCTTTCCATTTTATCTTTTGGGACCAGGTACCCCATGAACCCTGGAGCTCACCGATTATGCTAGCAAGCCTATCCAGGGATTTTCCTCTGCCTCCTAGTTCTGAAATCACAGGCATGCACTGCCATGTTCTGCTTCTTTAAAAATATATTCTGGGGTCGACATTCAAATCCTCATTTTCGCATGGCAGGTCCTTTACTCACTGAGCCATCTCCCTAGCCCCATAATAGTTTTGAATAAGGAGTCAAAGACCTACCAATAACGTGTCTGGGCTCAAACTAGAAGGCTATACTGGAGGTGACCAGCTAATGATTTGGAAGCAGAGCCTAACCCTTCCCACCTCTAAGACAGCATCTGTCTTGCAGAGAGCATGCCTACCTCAGACTCAGACTCTACTGAGCCTCAGGCAGGGTGTAGCTCACAGCCCAGTTCAGAATGTAGCATGATTGTCTTAATTGTGAAAACTCCTTGGCCAAAATCAGACCCTCTTCTGGGTCTGTCATCAGGGAAGGTGAGATGCTGTGTGGGGGACAAGTAAGAGGTACTGAGGGGATGCCTTTATAGGGCCAAGAAGATGGTGTCTCACTCGGACAGCAGGTCAGGCACTGGCCGTCTGCAGCTCGCTCCCCCATTGACCTGCCTTGTGGGTCCCTCTGATGTTATGTTCCATCTACACACACCATGGCAGGCTCTGACTAATGCAGCCAGACTCATCTGAGTTCTTCTCGCCCACCTGTACACAGCCACCAACCACATGCTTTTCAAAGCCAGGCGTTCGCAACAGTAAAAGAGGCTCTTTGTTTATATTTAAAGAGGAAGAGAGAGAAAATTGAAGTGGGCCCCACCACCCAAACCTCCATTCCCCCATGGCCAGCCCTGAGGGAGGGCTCCTTATAGACTTGGAGTCTTTCCCTCAGAGCATGCAGCTCTCCTGCCCAGCTCCCCATCAAAGCGCTCTACAGGGGGTAACCCTGCCATCTTTATGTTAAATTCAAGGTTAGTTGTATCAAAGAGGATAGTCAGGATTTTCCCATAAGTCCAGTCCTTCTGGGTATATCCCATTAGAGTGAGAATGATAGATTAGAGTCCTCAGGGTTAGAGATGTAATAGAGGAAATGCTTGAAGGGCATCTTGGGCACAGGCAGGTTCTTGGCATCTCTTACACCCCATCGCCATGCCTTCCTTGAGCTCTCTCAGGGTACCACCTGCTGGGCTCTGGGCCAGCCAGAAACCCCATCACAGGAACTGCTGTGTCTAACAGAGGAGCCATTTGAGTATAGGCACCCTGCTGGGAAGTACAGCTAGAATACTGGCCCAAAGTCATGTGGCCTCAAAGCCAGGACGTTCCAGGGTACCACCAATCCTCCACATCTCAGAATGGCGATTGTAAGCCCAGAAGCTAGCGCCTGTCATTGCCACCAAGCAGGATACGGGTCTTGTCAGGTCAGAAGGGCCCCAGTTCCTCTCTGCCCCTGTTCTGAAGTTCCCTCCACCCCAAGTAAAGGCAGGGAGCATTCCTTGTAACCCCTCACATAAACCCTCTACACATAAGACCCTCTGTAGCCTGACTTGTTCATAATTAGATTTTTAGCACATAATTACACGATTAATGGATTAATTATAACTTATTTGCAAATCACAAACCACTAAACGCATTACTCTAAAACATTTTTCCCTAAAGATTATTTGGGGCTGCTCAGGGCAAGATAATGAAAGGGACAGTTAAAAAAATGGGAAACACACAAGCAGCAGCCTAATTAAAGATAATCAAATCAACCTCCGCCTTCATAGAGCTATCCTCACCGCCTGCGGTGTGTGGGAAAAGGTGGTCCAGTTCTCACAGATCTTCATGCACAGGGATAATGTGTTACCCTTTCTGTTTTCTCGTCTTTGGAACAGCCCCCGTTTGATGGTGAAGATGAGGATGAGCTGTTTCAGTCTATAATGGAACACAACGTGTCCTACCCCAAATCCTTGTCCAAGGAAGCTGTCTCCATCTGCAAAGGAGTGAGTACATCTCTGGGTTTCCTCCCTGGCAGTCCACCAAGACGCTGGCAGAGGAAATCCCCCCCACACCCCATACCTGATGTTTTTGAGACAGGGTCTTGCTATTTAGCTCAGGCAGCTACCCATGTAGCCCAGGCTGGCCTTGAACTTGCAATCCTCTTGCTTAAACCTCCCAAGTGCTGAGGTTACGGGTATGCACCAGCATGCCTGGCTTCCTTTTCCAGCCTCCTAAGAGAGACACCAGAACTATCACCAGTGAATGCTGCTGCCACATTCGGTGACATGCAAGGAGACAACAGACTCCAATTCTAGTACCATCCAAGAACCATGTCTCATTTTTCTTATTCTACTGCACTTCAATTCCTAGTCCATTTCTTAACATTTCAAGGGGTTGGGGACAGCTCGGTCAGTAAAGTGATGCCATGGGTCCATGAAGACCTGAGTTCAGTCCTCGGAAACCATGTGAAACACCGGCTGTGGTGGCAGACACTGTTGAAGCAAAGGCAGGTGGGTGGACCCCTGAACCCACTGGGTAGCCAGCCTAACTCCAGTCCATATGTTCCAAGGAAGAACGATACCTGAGGTCCGCCTCTACACACATGCACACACTCATACACCCTCATTCTTCCACACGCGTTCACATACATGCATCTCAGGATCTTGGGAAGTGCTAGTTCTCACATCCAGCCTCCTAATTCCCACATCTGTGACATAGTTTGTTCTTTCTCTCTTCAGATAGACAGATTTAAAAATGGGTGTAGCTCATCCACAGACTGATCAATGTCTTTTCATGAAATGGATGTGCACGTAACTGTACCCTGCTCAAGAGAGACAGAACCCCAAATGCCCTTCCTTTCTCCTCTTACAGAGACTATCACCCACCACCCCAAGATAATCATCATTAGCCACACAGATGGGTCTTGCCTTTCTCAGCCTTTGCGCAGTGGGGACTCTTAGGCGGTGCCCCTGACCTGGCTCCTCAGCACAGCATGGCTGTAGTAAATGTAGTCAAACAGCCATGCGTTGCTGTGTGGTTTTCACTGTGTAGAGATCACACTGTCCCTCTCTGAATTCCACTCAAGGCAATGTTTCTCCCTTGGCTGGAGGCTATTAGAAGTAGAATTGTTTTGAACCTTCTGGGTCCTGAGCCAACTAACCTCTTCTTTCAGGGAATTGCTACACATGTAACTGATAACAGAGAGTTTTTTTAGTTTGTAAGTTTGGTTTGGCTTTTCCAGACAGGGTTTCTCTGTGTAGCTTTGGAGCCTGTTCTGGAATTTGCTTTGTAGACCAGAGAGATGCACCTGCCTCTGCCTCCCAAATGCTGGGATTAAAGGCATGAAGCACCCACCACCCAGCTGACAAATTTGTTTTTTAGTCTTCAAGTTTTGAATCACAAAATTCTTGTCTTCAGTTTATCAAAAGGGAGTGTACCACACCCAGTGTTTTCTATTTAGTGTGTTTGAAGGTCAAGGCCCCGGTACCAGGGGTGCCCGTGGCAGCTAAAGGGGGTCTCTTGATGTAGAAGAGCCCACGGTTGGCTCCTCACTCTGAGTCCAGCATCAGATACCACTTGCTGCAATGTGTGTATTACCATGTACCTGGTAATATTTTGATCTGGGCAATGAGGAAGAATATGATGCTTGTTGCAGCATCCCCCATGGTGCTGGCCTACAGTATTTTCATCACACCTGATTTTTAGTGATCTCATGCTTTTTTATTAGATGTGCATATAAATTATATGAACTTCTTATCCTCCTCCCCCCACAACCTTCCTTCCTTCCCCTTTGGCAGCGCTAAGGATTGGACCTAGCTTTTACACCCTGTAAAGGAAGCTCCATACCACTGAGCTTCCCAGTCTCCATACAGAATGTCAGGTTCAAAGCACACGATACATGCAGATGCCTGTTTGAATTCTTATTCCATTTGGCCACTGTTTCCAACTGCTTCCTTACTGTGAAACATCACTCTACAAAGGCACTTTGTCACAGCACACATGTGTTTCTTGGTGAACAGTGACATCTATGCCCAGAGGCAGAGCTGGCCAGGGAAGGTGCTGTCTCTGGGAGAATGCTGTCATCAGACTGTCTTTTTGCCTCATTCTCTCCAGCTCATGACCAAACACCCCGCCAAGCGGCTGGGCTGCGGGCCTGAAGGAGAACGGGACATCAGAGAGCATGCCTTCTTCAGGAGGATCGACTGGGAAAAACTGGAGAACAGGGAGATCCAGCCACCATTCAAGCCCAAAGTGGTGAGTCCTAGAAAAGCAGGCCAGTGTCCTGAGCTGTGTCCCTGGTCCCGGGTGTGGCCCTCCCTCCCTTTCTCTGGGAGGTAGGAGGCTAGTGACCCTGGCCTTGGCAGGGTAAAGAAAAACGGGCAAGTCACCAGCCATGGTGCAGAGTCAGAGGATCCGACGGCCAGGATGCTGCTGCCTTTACAGAGACAGGACAGATGCACAGGCTCTTAACCCTCCTTGCCCCCTAAAGGATGGCCACAGAACGCCCGGGCTGTTAGCCACCAGGTACTCCCCTGGAATCTGGGGATATTGTACCCTGCAGAACTTTCTTTGCCCTGGTCTTTGACATGACTTTGGTCTTGAATCTGTCACTAGCTTTCCCCTAGATCTGCTTGCTCCGCCAGACTCCCTGAAGCACACCTGAATCTCCACAGGCCGGGCTGGGACACAGTTCCCACAGTGGGTTGTGATCCACTGTGAAGAGTGGGTGGCCACCACCAGTCCCACCTTCAAAATTCCCTCTAATCCATCATACAGCTTCCCCTGTTCCGGACTCTATTCAAACATTAATTCACATAGTCTTCCCAACACCCCTGTGAGGCAGACACAATTGTCCCCACTTTGCATTTGAGCAAACCAAAGCAGAGAGGCAGAATAACTCAAAAGAAGACACAGCTTGCAGATTCAGTAAGAACAACATCAGTGGTCCTTTCTCACTACAATGTCTCAGAATGTTTGGTGACAGCCCACGGCTTCTTGCGTAGTAAGTGGCAGCCACTATGTCCCTTCTTATGGTGTCTGTCGCTAGAACTAAACTAAGAGTGTCTTACACTGCATCTGCTTCTCCACAGTGCCCAGGATATCTCTACCCACCTCTTCCAAGTTTTAGCCCCCCCCCCCACCATGAGCCTGTGCCCCTGCTCTTCAGAGACTATAAGGCAAGCTGCCATAGTCCACAGTCAGTGTCAGAACTCCACCCTGCCCGATCGATGGGCCCCAATCTGTCTCTGACCAGCGTGCCTGAGCAGGTCAGGGGGACCCCTGTGGTGACAGAGTTGCTGAGTAGGAAGCTGCAAATCCTTCCTCAGATGTGTCCATGTGCCCTCTGTGCCAAAAATAGCCCTGGCTGTGGAGAGTCCAGTGGATTTTATTCTCCTCAGACATTTTTAGCACAGACTGAAGACAAACTAAAATTAATCAGGTCAGTTGACTTCCCCCATGAATCATTGTTTCAAACAGTCAACTAGATAGTCTGCTCCCATTCACCACCACCACCACCACCCCCACACACACACACACACACACACATGGCCCATCGTCTCCTCTGCCAGCCCTGGATTTGGGTACTCTTAGGAGGCCCTCTTCTTCAGTCCACAAGACCGGGATGTAAGTCCTGAGAGATGTGTGTTTGGGGGAGGAGGGATTGATACAGATGCCTCAGCAGGACAGTGTTTGGGAATCTCATTGTTCACAGCTGCCCTTGTCCTCATCTAGGTAGTTGGCCTTAAACTCACAAGTAGAGAAAACCAGGGTGACTTACCTCAGAAACTAAGAATGTGAACTGTTCCCCTTGACTCATGGAAGGATTTGGGATTTGGGAGCATAGTGATTTCTATGGTAACAGCTGATGTGTGAGCAGTGGTTTTTTTTTTTTTTTTTTTTTTTTTTTTTTTATTCCCAACGGAGTGCAGTTTGTTTGTTTGTACTAAGTGCTAGTTTTAAAAAAAGGAATACATTGCATTTGGCTGTGAAGAAACAACCCCCAGAATCACAGACAGAAACAGAAATGGAAGACCAAGTTCCTCAAACAATAGCTCTGTGAAGAAGCCAGAGGCGGGAACATGGCCATGCCTGCTTACAGTGGAGTCTCTGGTCCTCAGTCCTGTGCTCAAGGAGCAGGAAGCCAGAAAGAACGTAGAGACAGAAGCCAAGCCCTAGAGAAGACGTAGTTAAGCGGGGAGGAGTGGGGCTGGATGCTTTGGTTTTCACAAAGAGAGACGTGGGGGGGAATCCTGGTCACAGTGTCACCCTTGAGCTCAGTCCCCATCCTAACTCCCATGCCACAGACCCAGGAAAGTTGCCTCCTAATCTCAGGTAAGAAGTCCCTAGGGTATCACTCTGTCTGCATGGCAAGCTGCTGGTGTGGAAACCCCCCACCAAGAACAGGTCATCAGCTCAAAGATCATTTAGGGCAGAGGAAAGCAATTTAGTCAAAGTCACAATATGGTTAGCGTTGGTAGCAGGGAGAAAGGACGGCGGACAGAAGCTTCTCTGGGATGTGGCTTCCCAATTTCCCCATGAAACATGCTTCCCTGGGCCACGGCTAAATGCAAACTCAGAGGAGTGTGCAGAAAAAAAGGAGCTGGGGATCCCCAACAGATAGCCGGTAAAGGGGTGATAAACACCCAGGCAGCATGACTGCCACAGCCTCTGGCGTCCTTCCATGCCCCTCCATACCCCCCTCAGTGAGCCTGGCTCTGAGGGCACTGCCACCCACACCTCTGAGCAGCCCTCAGAGGCCTGGCCAACAGACAACCTTGTCCATCTTGGTGGGGTCTTCCTGGTGGGTTTCTAGCCAGCACTGATGATTGGATTTCCCTGAGAGCTGCAGGATTAAGGGCCATTAGCTCTTCTCCCCTGTACTGCTCCAGCTTCCATGGAGTTAAGCCCTTGCTTATTGTCACATACCAGCTGTGGGACTTCAAGTGTTCACAATATTGGCTGGTTGCTGCAGAGCATCTTGTCTGTCAGGAGTCTATTGGAGTGTTCTGTTGTGGCTTTGCTTTGAACTACTTTACTCGTAAACCTCCAAAGAAAATGATTCTAGAATTACTGACACCACCACCCTGGCACCGCCACACACACACACACACACACACACACACACACACACACACACTAGGAGGAGAGAGACGTTACATAGCAGGGCAGACATGGAATTTACCTAGAAGAACCAAGGTTCCCTTGGTGTACAGTCTGTTTATGCCTTTTTATCACGTGAGTAACACCTTAAGTTAACTTTTAGACCAAAGTGTCATGCCAAATGTGGTGTCACAGCAAAAGACCCTCTATGGTATAGAATCCATTGGGAAGTTCTATTTAGAACCTTCCATCTCCCGCTGACATTAAAATCAAGACCCACAGCGCTTCAGTGGCCTGCCTCCTGTAAGAGGCCGCACATATAAGAGAGCAATGAGACACAGTGGTCGGTATCAAATATGGGGACCGAAGTCTCAGCAGTGAGGAAAGAATTTGTCCTACAGTGACCAACAGTGAGAAGGCCCAGAGCCATGTGTGTCCCTCAGCGGCTACCATGTACCACTGTGAAGCCAAGATTGTCCCCAGGCGGAGTAAAGGCTTTCCTGTGCTGATTTGTTTTAAAGAAAAGGTAAAGCCAAACAGACGAGCTATGCCAACCCAGAGGCAAAGCCACTAAACCACTGTCTCCTCGACCTTATGAGAAGAAATGCCATCTAGCCCAGTGAACAGCTCCAGGAAACACATACAGTAAGCTTCAGTCATGATGTGCCCAATGCTCCCCACAGCCAACTCAAGTCCTTAAAAGAAAAGTCTGTCTATATTCGGACAACTCCATGAAAGAGATGCTGTAAAAACATGTAAGGACATGTCACCTCTGAAAAGGCCCATCTTCAGTTACAGAAGAAATGAATGTTCCTGCCCTCCTGTGGCTTCAAGCAGGCTAGAAGGTACTGCACAAGGAGCAATACAGCTAGCCTGCTTGGCCACCTGACTCTCACCAAGGGAAGGACAGTCCCCTCTTTCTGCTTGGACTAAAAAGTGGAAGGTTCTAGATGCTAATGAGCTACTCCAACTGCAGGGCAGTCTCCACACCATCTCTGAAGATACAGAGAAGGAATAGAGTGAATTGATTTTTTTCCCCCTCTTTTGAGTTGTATTCATTGGCACAAGACAGCCATAAATAGCCACTGTCCTGGAAGGGACATTAGAGGATATTAGCCTGTAAAGTCAACACCAAGAACTAAACAAGTCTGAATGCACAGGCAGGCAGGGCATTTTTCAGATGGGCCAGTCTCTCAAGAGACAGCCTTCCTTGGGAAATTATTGTGGTTACTTTATCAAAAGGAGGTAGGAAAGACTAGAATAACTTTCCTTGGAGCAAAAGCCAAAGACAGTAAGAACAGCAAGCACAGGCATAGCTATGATTCCTTCCCTTCCCCCACTGCCATGAAGGGAGCCAGCAATGGGGATGCTTACAAGATGAAGGTCCCCTTGCATGATGTCATCAGCATGTTTGGAGAGTACGGCGACGGTTTGGAGTTGTGGTTATTTTATTTATTTATTTATTTTGATTGTTTTGAAAGAATTTCTCAGACTTGTCAAAGAGTTGGGAAGCTGAGTGTGGTGGCAGCCCTTCAGTAACACCAGTACTCAAGAGGTACAGGTAGTGGATCATGAGCTGGAGACGCCCCAAATATATAGTGAGATCGTGTTAGGTTAGGGGTGACTGTGAGGTAGAGATTTGCCTGGCAAGTGGATTCAATCCCAGCACCGCAAGGGATGAAAGGGAGAGGGGACAATAAAAGAATGTCTACCTTCCCATTGTCTAGATTCTCTACATGTTCACATTTTACGATGCTTGCTTTGTTCTTTTTTTCAGTTTCCTCTGTGAACCCACACACACACACACTTTTCTGAACCACCTGAGATTATGTTGTTGGTGCTATGCTTCTTGAAATATAAATAATTCTGTGCATATTTTCTAAACCTGAAGACATCTCATGGCACAGTGCTCTTTTAATAACAACCCTGCAAAGTTGCTTATATGGAGCAGCAGCTACCCAGGTGAAGGAGGAAGTCTAGTGACTGTCTAACTGAGATAATGTCTCTGGCACATCTAATCAACCCTCTTGAGTGGCAGGCAGATTCATTTTCCTGGCCTTTCCGTTGAGCCAGTAACAGGGATGCTAATTAAAACGGAGATTCTCAAGACTCAAGCTTTGCTGACAATTTAAAAACACTAACCATCCCTGGAGACAGAAGAAATCGCATCACGGTGTGTCAGGGTTTGATTTAAGCCTTTAAATTGTCAGCATCTTTCACTGGTGAATTAGACACAAGCACTTTCTCCTACTCTTTAATAATCACTTTCCAAATATTTTTCTGCTTGGAAGAAATTGAACATCTTTAATAATAATAATAAATATAAATTATAAGCCTTGGAACTTCAGTAGTTAAGGACATTGTATATACAGAAATGCTCTCGGGTTTCTTAGTTTGTCTTCTGATGAAGGACCTCTCTGTAGCCCTGGCTGCTCTGGCACTTGCTGTATAGATTAGACTGCCCTCCTTGAACCCAAAGATCTAGCTGCCTTTGCCTCCTGAGTGCTGAGATTAAAGGTGTGTGCCATCATGCTTGACTAAAGCCCTCACTGTGTGGGCTTATGTCCTATATCTGTCAGCAAACCCATCCATAAAAATCAGACTCCCTCCAAACAGCATTTGTCCTTCCCAAGACAATATTCTAAGACAATAGGTGAGCTGAGTATGTATGATGATATCCCCCCCCCCAAAAAAAACCCAAAAAGCCAAAGCTCTTCTCCATCCCTCACCCCAGGGATGTTGGCCAGAAGTAGAGGACATCTCCATCTCTTTCAGGCAATTATTGTTGTTAAAGTCCTATCCATCTGTAGCCAAATCATCAGCCAAGCAGTAAAAAAAATATAAAAGGAAAGATGGCCCCTCCCCCTCCTGGACTTTTAGTCCCACAATTCATGATCTTTTCTGTAACCTTCCAGAAAGCTATATGCATGTGTAAACCCGTACATAATGGAGACAGTGCGGCATTTTGCATCTCGAGTCTTTCACATAGCAATGTACTGCAGAGGTTCCTGGGTTCATGACACTCTTCACATGGCTGTTCCTGATTCTCAGCATCTCCAAATCCTCTCCTCTGTCCGTTCTTATTCTCCAGACTATCTGTACCAAAATGCACTGGCTTCAGTGGGCATCCAGGCTTTCGGTGAGCACACTTCCAGAACCTTGAGTGACTAAGCCAACTAACCACACCTTTTAACCTTTAACTGCTCGTGTGCCGATGCTTGCCCTCACCCTGCATCGAGACCTTCCCTAAGCATGCTGATCTTCATGGAAAGGGCAGCGCAGTAGCCAAAATGCCCCCCCCCTTCTGTACACTTGGCCTTGTCTCCCAGGAAGCATAAGGCAGATCACATCAGTTTGTGCTGCTACTGGCTATTTAACTCACATAGATAGATAGATAGATAGATAGATAGATAGATAGATAGATAGATAGATAGATAGATAGATAGATAGATAGATGATATTCTCACAGATGACAAATGCTCGCACTGGACAGCACAGTGCTACAGTCTCCTCCATAACAGACTTCAGCATAGGTAAGCCTTCTCCTGATGCCAAGGATACCCTGCCATATCTAGCAACTGTAAGAGGCCCTCCCCAGATTCCTACATTTTTTATTTCTATGCTTTTGCAGCTAACATTTATGCTTCCTTTGTTCTGAACTCTGCCTACCCTCTGGGATTTGTGTGGTTTTGCTTTCTGGCAGTTAGTATTCTGTAACTACTCATTTCCCATGCTGGCGACCATGGAGTCAGAGTCAACATTACTGAAACACCATAGAGTTTAAACCAGGACATGTGCTGCACATGCTCAGTGCTTCTCAGGGTAGAAGTCACAGGCAAGAAGTCATGCTTTGCAGCATAGCTCGTCCTCCTCCCTCTGCTCTTTCAAAGGACAAAAGGGCTTGGAAGGCTGCTTTCGCCCAGGATACTGGTACAGAACTTTGCAACCCGGCCTCCACCCTGAGCCCACATCATTCTGTGCTCTGTAACAGCTAGCTTTACCATGTCTGACTTCTCTTGTGTTCACTTCATTGATTGGTAAATGTACTAAACAGGTGGTGTCTTGGTTTGTCTTCTGTCATTGTGATAAAATGCCCCGACAAAAGCAACTTGGGAGAGAAAGAGTTCATTTTGAGCTCATTGTTTTTGACAAATCAAGGTGACAGAAACTCAAACTAGTTGGCCATACCCATGGTGAAGACAAGAAAGAGAATGGATGCATGCGTGTTTGTACTCGGCTTGCTTCTCTAACCTTTACAGAGTTAGAGGATCCCTGGCTTAGGGAATGGTGTCACCCTCAGTAGGCAGGGCTTCCTCAATGTAATCAAGACATTTCCTCACAGATTTGTCCACAGGCCAACCTGATCTGGACAACCCCTCATTGAGACTGCCTTCCAAGGTGGTTCTAGACTGGTCTAGTTGATAATTAAAACTAGTCAATTCCTTGATAAAGAGATAAAAGAGAAAGCAGATTGTGAGTAGCATTCATTCATTCTTCAAATATCAATTTGAATACAGAGCTATTGCTACATGTTTGTATCTTCTTTCTGTACAATGTTTCATCATTTAGAAAGGCCTCACTTACAAGTCCTTCAGCCCTCACCACAGCCTTGGAAGGTGGGTGGCCACTTCCCCATTTTACCTTTAAAGGGAGATGCAATGAGACTCTTAAAGCTACACCTGGGCCTCTCGATCTCTGGCCTGGTCCTTCATTCTGCTGTCCCTCCTCAAGGGTCAGCCCTGCCCACTCTTCTCGGGGGACCTCCCTGGGTTCACACACCAGCCCAGTCAGGTGTGGACTGCTTCTTGCTGACCATTTCTCTTCTGAGCTTGTCCCATGCCACCTTGCTGGCAAAGGTTTTCACCAGTGAAAGCTGCCGATGGCCTGTTTGTAAGCGGATTTAGGCACTGGGAAGGTGGACTAGAACTCAGAGGTCACATACAACCCAAACTTGCCTGTTGTTGTAGCTGCTGTGGAGGCTGCCCTTCAAATGGCCGTGGTAATAATGTTTGGGCTTCTCCCCTGATGAGTGTTAGTAGAGCATCTGCAGTAAAGCTAGCTCCTTCCCCCAGGCATTCCCTCTCACTGGGGACCCCTGTTTGTCTCTTACTCCCTACTCAGCTCAAGGTGGCACCTGAAGCTCTCTACCCATCAAGCCAATGATCTCAAGTTTGGATCACAGGCACCAGGGTGATAGATTCTTCAATGTATTATCTCCTGTCCAAGCATCCAAAGAGCTCTGGCTGTTTCAATTCTTGTCTGTATTTGCTGGTGGTGTTTAAGATCTCTGCATAACATTGTTTAAAACAAGCAGTTCTTATCTTCCCCACTTTTCACGAAAGAGATTATCTGTTTCTGGACTTGGTTTTCTGGACCTGGTTTTGCTTAGACGTATGGACTTTTCCTTTTTTTTTTTTTTTTTTTTTTTTTTCCTTTCAGAGAGAGAGAGAGAGACTTACCCTGGTATAAGACTAATTTATATTTTTCACAATATCAGAGTGGTAAAAAAAAATCCTCATGCTGTTCTCCCCCCCCCCCAGTTCCCTTTTTGGGGGTGACATTCACTCTGATATGACCACTTTCAGAATAAAACATCCTCCAACTCTTGGATCTCATGTCATCCTCGACCCCCAGTTTTTCAAAGGCTATCTTCCCTATTTCTGGCTAAGATACTCCTGCCCCTCACTGTGTTTGCTTTGGGTGTTTGGTGTGTTTTGTTTTGTCTGTCTCATGACTGATGTGTCTGAACTTGAGTGATTCAATGTTTAATCTCTGTCCTCAGCCTGCCCTTGCCTCTGGTCTCTCCACCAAAACTGAGCCAGTTTAAGGAAAGACTTCATTTGCTAAAATGTGATTTCTCTCCCTCTCTATTTGAGGCAGGGAAAATTCCAAGGAGAGTTAAGGTGAGAGAAGAGGAAGGTGTCTCTGGTGGTGAGCAGTTTTGAGACTGAATGTGGCCATTCAGTGTGGTCACAGAGCAGCGATTGGATTGACTGGGGCTCCACACTGTCCCCTTAGCTCCACAGTCTTCAGTACAGATGGCACAAGGCTTCACCAAAGGAGTTTTTCCATCCCATGTATTACAATACTTGGCTTTATAAGCCCTAGACACCATAGCCATAACTTTCCTTGGAACACTGGTGATAGAACTGGATATCTTCTTCCCTGTCTCTTTTTCAGTGTTGATGTCTGTGTGGGTCCCCTTTGCCTATTTTGAGGACTCTCAGTTTTTGTTAGTTTTTCTCCAACCTTTGGCAATAAAGCCGTGGCATTATGAAAGTTCTCACTTGAAAGTAATTTGCCAAGCATCATAAGAACAGTATTCAAATAAAGGCCCACATTCATACAAGCTTTTCAGAGACCACATCCATAAATGTAATGCTAGACATGCAGCAAAGAGAACACTTTTCCTTGACTAGCCTTGTTCTGCCTTGTAGGGACTCATAATCTCTCTTTTCTCAAACCTCCTCCTTGCTCTTTGCATGGTCAGTATCACAAAAAGCACAAGTGATAGCTTCTTGCAGGTACTCTTGCCCAGCCTCTGAAAGCATCAACAGTAAACGCACATGAACCCATCCAGGCAGTGAGTACCCACCCACCAGATTCCAAAGGGGAGTATTTCTCTAAGGCAGCCCCCATGGGGTGGCACCTCTGGCTTACATCTTTGGCCTTCTACAACGTCTGCATGTTTTGCTCCCACACACAACTGCTTCTGCCTAATTCCCTTGTTTGGCCCCTTCACATCCACCACAGGACCTCTCCTTACAGTCTAGATATACGGAGAGCAGTGTTTCACGACAGCTGCACTGTTGACATTTTGAGCCAATAAGTCTTTGGGGGGGGGGAGGGGAAGTTCCTCATTCTAGGACATTTATCGGTGTCCCTTCCTGCCGCTAGATGACAATGGCACCTCTTATCCAAGTTATGACAATTAAAAACAAAAGATGGGTTCTCTGAGGAAGACTCTTAACCTTGTTGAAACCAAGTCTTGTCAGAAAGATAGCTGTTTCCTTATCTGTTTGCATCATTGTAATATAGTGGAATGTGACACCTCAGTGGAAGCTGGTTTCCATTGTTTATCTGATTCATGGACCAAAAGCAGACTCCTGATCAGTTCCCGAGAAGAAACCTGCTTCCGGAAGAGCCCTTTTCAGTGGTTCAGGACACCCTCTGCATGTGGGGTGGTGTGATTGCAGGCTCTGCCTCTGCTGACCTTTGCTTTGAAGTGCTTTGGGTTCTTGCAAAGAAACGCATCATGGAAATACAGTTTGAAAGCTATATGGGAGCCAGAGTGATAATAATGAGTGTGATTCATTGCTTGCATGGACTCCAGAGTGACTTGAGGACCCCCTGCCGTGCAACATCACCATACAGAACTCAACCTTTACCATACATACACTCCACACATTGCCACCCCCATCACTGTAGTGGGAAATGTCCTTGAGTTCAGAGTACATAGCTGCTTATTAAGTGAAAATAATACTGGAAAGGGACACTGTTGCTTTTGAAGACCTTGCTATGAACCAAGGACATGATTTCTCCCTCAGATACTGAGAAGCATGTTTTATTTTCTGAAAAGAAATTAGGAAAATCATAATGAAATGAGATTCTTGAGAAAACCCATTTAGAAGATAGAAGAGAAAATACAGCCCATGAGGCTAACAGACCTTGGCTTAATAAATAATAAAAATAATAAATGTGTGCTGAACTCTGACCAAGTACTAGGTTCTATGTGGAACTCAACTGTAAACCTTTTAACAGAATAAGCAGGGAAATACATCCTCTCTCCCCACTCTACAAATGGGAGAATTGGGTAGATTTTAACCTCACATACTACCTAGGACTGCCCTATGCTAGATCCAAGAATGCCTCATTAGGTCAAAGCGTTTGCCGACTTGAAATAAGTTCATGTTGCGCCTACCAGCAGATGAAAGAGCAATAGTTTGCAGCAGGTTCAGAATCATCATTAGTAGCATCTGTGACACTCCCGACTCTTTCTCAGAAGCCCCAGAGACCTTGGCATACCTTAACCTTTCTAGGTATCTGGAAAAGTGAGGATGCCCCTTCCCCACCTTCCTGGAAGGAGTGTTTTGCAAGTGCATCGTAGTAACTCTAAGTTGTATGATTGACTCTGAGTAAGACTCTCATGTACTTCTGCTTAAGCAACTGTCTAGTTAGACAATCACAGGGGAGCTATGCCAGAAGCCTCCATTTGCAAAGAATGCCTTGGTAGATCCTGAAGGAGGATACTATTCAAGGCAGACAACAGGCTTTACTGTGCCTACCAGTAAAGTGCCTACCTCCTCCTGCCTTGAGACCATGCTGTGTATGAGCTCCATGTTGACCTGCCTGCCACTTGACTAGCTCTATCCAGGCATGCAGAATTTATCTCCTACCATTGTCAATGCACCTGCCCCATACTGCTTTAAGATTACTCTAAGGGCTGGAGCTTCTAAAAAAAAATCCCAGTTACATGGCAAAGATACACAGCTTCTGTCTGATTATAAATATTAATACAAAGAAGCAGATGTGGGACAAAAAGCCTCACCCTGTCAATTCAAGGGTCTTTACAGGCACAACCAACAGCGTGGCCTTTTCAACATGGAGCTATGACTGATGGCCCTGTGTGTGCACTGTTCCTGATAATAGCTCGGCTTGCTCAACAAGGTAATATTGAAGTTAAGAGGCTGCTTTCTTGCCACGTTGTAACCAACAGTGCGGTTTCCATTTGGAGTTTTGATTCTACAAATATGTAAAGATTTACAGTCAAGTAACTCTGTTGTTTGCTGTGCCTGGCTTCTGTCTCTGGTAGGCCTGCAAGTCCTCCAAGAGTCTTCCTGTCCAGCCAGGCTCAATTTCCCTGGGGCCCGCCCTTTCTCTCCAAATACTCTCAGAATACTAATCCCCTGTGTTTTATATCTTCTGACTTCTGTTTCTTTTTTCCCCTACAGTGCGGCAAAGGAGCAGAAAACTTTGACAAGTTCTTCACGCGAGGGCAGCCTGTCTTAACACCACCTGATCAGCTGGTTATTGCTAACATAGACCAGTCTGATTTTGAAGGGTTCTCGTATGTCAACCCCCAGTTTGTGCACCCGATCTTGCAAAGTGCAGTATGAAATCCACAAATGAGAGACCAAATGCCTCCCCAGCCCCCAGCCTCCCCATGCAGTGGGAAATGATCCTTAACCCTAAAATTTTAAGGCTATGGCCTTGTATTTTGTTCCACACAGAGGCCTGAAAATCCTAAGGACATTAGTTCTAAAGTGATCAACTTTTCAGGGTCTCTCTCTCTCTCTCTCTCTCTAACCAAGATATTTCAACTAAGATAATGACATACTGTACAGAGTCCAGCTTAATTATGTAGAAGCACATCTGGCTCTAAGTTGATTTTTTTTTTCCTAGAAAACAACGCAATTTGTACCCCTCCCCCTTTTTGGTACGATTTGATATATTCTCCATACCCTCCATCTTTGGATTTTTATCATCAGGATCCCTCCACCAGAGATAGTAAAGTGAACCTGCTCCAGCTTAAGGGTTGGAAACATCTCCACCCAAGATGTCTTTGGAATGAAAGAACAGGAAGCTCAAAGAGTAAGCAAAGAGAGGTTGGGGGTAGTAGAATCTTGAGGACCCCATTGCTTCTATTCTCTGCCTCAGTGGGAACAGTCCCTAGAATCTGAGAGGGCTGGATAAACCTAATCAGTGTTCCCAAATGTCATAGCACAACCATAGCACAGCAGTTTAAGAATGAAAGAAAGCTTCAGACGAAAATGCATTGAATCTATCATCTGTGTTGCCCTAGTTGATAACTATCTTGATAAAGCATTCTTTTAAAGAGGCCAAATCATCTAAGGACATTGCTAAACAAGCATGTGAAATCATTTCAGATCAAGGATAAACCAAGTGTATGCTCATTTTAATCTCTGGGAAATGATTCTTCAATCCAGGGTGCCATCAGAATCATGCCACTATTCACGAGTGTTGTCAGCCAACCCCCTACACACATGATATTTTGCTACCTTTGTGGGTACCCTTCCTAAGAAGCTGGTGTGTATGCCCCATCCCTTTTTCTACTATTTATTTAATAAGCTGCTGTGTCGTTTATGAAAGTACAATGTATAGTAATTTAATTCGAGTATTGACTATCATCAGTTCCTATTGATTGATTTTCCTCCTTTCTCTAGCCCTAACATCCACTTAGAGATGAAAAACATTTCCAGTTTCTATTGAACGACACACCTGGAGCTGTAGGATCAAGATACTTTATGCTTATAACAACTCAAAATGTTTTCTTGCTAGAAGGATTTTTAATATGTTTTGCGAGTGCATCATGCAATGGATTTTGCATGTTTATAATAAACCTTAATAACAAGTTAATCTATATTATTGATATAATTGTATCAAGTATAAAGAGTATTATGATAATTTTTATAAGACACAATTGTGATATATTTGTGAAGGCTCGTGTTTCCAGTCTGCTTTAAGATGAAGTGTTAGCTTTATTCATTGCTGCTGTGCTCTCTCACCTGCTACCCCACACACTGGCATTCTATCAGATATATTAATTTTTTTAATTAATGTAGATGTAATTTTAAAAATGGATGGCTACTTTACACATTTAACTAGGCTTTTACTATATATGTGTACATATGTATATATATATATACTTGATTCTACCTGCAAACCCCAGTTTTGTTTGTGGGAATTATTTTTGAGATGAGACTCTTGTTAACTTCTTTTTGGGTTCCTCCACCACGCCTTCTCTTGGGGACAGCTGGAAGCATTTAGTTTCCAGTATGCCTGATATGTTTATATACATGTGGCATTGTTCTAGGACCTGGGCTGAACTCTGTGTGTGTGTGTCTGTCTGTCTGTCTGTGTGTCTGTCTGATTCTTTTCAGCCTATGTCTTTTGGGGACTCTTGGGTTGGAAGGCTGGGAGGATTCCTTTCTGTATGTTCATATGGACACACCAGAAGGATGTAGTCTGTCTTCTTGCCCCTGAATGACCTAGTGTGTACTCCAGAACACACAACCTCCACAAGACAAACTTTATCCCCATGCCTGTGTAGAGCCATCCCTGTTACCAACAGATTCTTTCCAGAGGCACACACTGTCTTAAAGCTGTTGCTAGTACATTCTGGTCTTTGAAGAGCACATCTTGTGGCCAAACACCTTCCCGATGCATGGTGTTTAGAAGAGGCAGGCCTCTGCAGTGTAAAGAACTGGAGGACATGAACGTTCCCACCTTATAGAAGGCATCTCTCCTGAAAGCATCTCCCAGATAAGAACTTCTCTTTGTATTCTCCATCTGCCTGCCTGGCAGTCACATATCATGCAAACCACCAAGCGTGTTTGAGATAAGGGGTTTTCAGAAGGGCCTGTGATCCTTATCAGAAGGAGATAATGGAGTAGGGAATGGGCTGCACCAGAAAAGAGCAGTTTCTTCTGCAATCTTTCATGGATTCTGGACTTCAAAATTCAAAAAGGCTCTTGTGTATCGATCTTAGAAGTCCAGCTCATCACCTTGACAACCAACCCAATCAAAAACACTATCCTCGGTCCAACAGTAAAGGATCTGGTCTATGAGCCTTGGAAATGGTAGGGTTATTTTTTACCAGGTGGAACAGCAAAAGGGCCGACTCCCAGCGAACCTCTCAAAGTGAGGGAAGCCACAGAGAAGAAACACAAAGGTCACAGTCAACCTGTCCCAAGGTGCCATGCTGCCTGCTTGTCTTAAGCAAGAAACAGGCTTGCGTTTTCCTGTAAACAGGCAACATCCAACTCCAGGTGATTCAACTTCTTCAGAAAACACGTGCAAATCCCCTGGGTGGCTTGGGTGCTTAGAGAATGTGAGACAGTTCTCAAAAGGGAGGGGAGAAAAACAGTAACAGAGCCAGCATTTGCCTAAGGGACAGCACACTGAACAGTGAACTTAGGAGAAACCATAAGAGTTTAAGGAAGAATTCATGACGCAGCCTATTTTATACACTGCTGAGTGTTAAGTTTAGATAAAGGCTAATACTTTAAAGACCTGGGCAGCCTGAGACAGCTACTGCTCCAAAACTAACTCATGTGGATAGCCATTAACAGCTGTTAGGCAGGACCAAATAATAAAATTCTACAGCACTGTGCCGTTCTCAGGCCTTGTGTGAAATAGGGCTCCAAGGAAAGGGCTGGAGCCACCATGTTGGCGGCTGGAATCAGTAGGATGCCTTGAAGGGGTTAGTCCCTGGGGGAGCGCTTCAGGAAGCACCTGCTCTCAGTCTCAGACTCTGCCTGCACTGGTAGGTCCTGTCCATAGAACAGTCTCCACAGGACCCATCTAGCTGTGACCCAGAAAATCCACTGAAATTGCTTTGTATTATATTGCCCTGGAAGGTGGCCACCGCTCAGTGGCGGCTCTTTCCTCCAACACAGGCCAATGGGCTGCTAGCGCCACTTTTGGCATGGCATCTAAAGGTCCCCAGCACTTGGGTTGATTGGAGAGAGCTGGAGTATGCTTGCCAGGTACAGCCCTGAGAAGCTAATGGGAGGCCCACCTCCAGGCAGGAGCTAATTCAGGAGGTAAATGAGAAGCCCCAGGAACTAAAATGACTACCCTTCACCACATCCCCCTCATATCTCTGGCCTAGTTTCAGCCTTTTCTTCACTGGTCTTTTTATTAGTGATTTGAAACACTTGGGGGGCCAAGAGTTTTCTGAAAGCTTGGCCTGAGATGGTCACATGAAAGATTACCAGAGGCCAGTATTAACCCTCAAGTGTGGTCACTCACGAGCAGCTGTTCTTAGCAGAGTGTGGTACCTCGCCAAGCCCCAAAGAGACACCCATTGATGTGCCAGAGGAGGCTGCAGTCGACACCACTAGGGAAAGGCAGGGCTTGCATGCACCCAGAAAGACTTGGGAGAGGCCATGGTGCTGCATGGGCTTTCCACTGGCATCATCGTTGCAAATGGAAGTGACCTTTTGCTGGTCTTCGTGTGTGTGTGCTGTTTTGTTTTGTTTTGTTTTGTTTGGGGGGTGGTCAGGGACATAGTCTGATCCCTCTCAGACCCTCCCAACAGTACGAAGTGTTTTGCCCTGGCAGAGTCAGACCAGCCAGCAGACTGGAAGCCACTAGGTTTTGCCTCTTTCCCTCTGATAATTACGGCAGCTGAGACTAGGTGCAGAAGTTGAAAACCCAAAACAACAAAAACCAACAGTGTCCTGCTAGCTTCTGCTTAGTAGGAAACGTAGGAAGGGTTTGTGCAGGGTTTTGTTTTCTCAAAATCAGAAGAGAGCAGAAGTGAGAGCCACATGCTTTTAGTCTCCTCAGCAAAGCTGTGACACATCCTGACAGCCACTTGCTCACCTTGGTCTTATGAAATCACCCTTTTCTCATGGTCCATGTCACACTTGTTTCCTATTTGTTTACAGCCCCAGAGGGGCAGGGCTGCCTGCCCCACACCTGACGACTGAACACACCCAACAGCCCTGTGTTCAGGAGATGCAGGCTGACCTTGGGAGATACAGGACAATGGTTAGCAGTGGCTCTGCACTAACTTGACAGTGTTAGGAACCAGGTTTGAAAATTGGTTTTCCTTGAACTGCTGCTAACAAAATATGCCGGAGGGTCAACACTCCTGCCATGTCTCGTTTGGGCCAGTGCAGCAAATCTAGAGAAAGTCAGGAAACCGTGCTCAAGACATGCACAAATGCAGTGGTGTCCACTGTTGTCCTAGTGACACTACAGCCTCAAGACTCAATGGTCTGTGCCCTCGTTCATGTGGTCAGGCGTCAGTCAAACACACTGCACAGGTTAAGTGGTTAAGCAGCCTTACTGGGACCCTCCCCAGAAGCCCACAAGTTCCAAAGACTTTTTTTTTTTAACCTAAAACAAGAAATTAACTTATTAACTCTAGTAGAAGAACCTGACTATACTGGGCTATTTGTACATTTTTTATAGAGAACTTTAATGACTCAGTTCTTTTAAAAAGAGTTTTTAAAAAAATAAACCTAATAAAAAAATTTCGTAAACTTCCAATTCCATGGAGCCTTTAAGAGGACTTAACCTACATTGGACAGAGCATCTTTACCTGCAATCCCACAGTGGGGTTTTCCTGAACCAGTGAGGTCTGGAGTCCACAATGGAATGGCTACAGGATGGTACCCCCTTCTTCAGTAGACACTAAAGACAGCTGCCTAAGGTTTAGAGATCTTTGAACTGTAGGGAAGATGGCTTTCTAGCCCCCCCCTCCTGATGCAGCCCAGGAGAGCATTCTTGAGGATTTCGGGGACCCTCTCCTTGCTCTCTCAGAGTCTGTGAGCAAGGAGGGGGTGCTTCTCCAATCCTGTCTCCTGCAGCTTCTGGTTCCTCATCCTCTCACATCTGGTAAAGACTGAGAGGTGCCCTATAAGGATTTTGCCATTGGGCAAGTCAAACCTACTATCCCAAGATGTTAAGAGGCAGCATCGAGTGTGCCTAAGGCATCTGTTTCCATTGCTGTGCGTACGAGTAGACAGAACCCCACTTTTCTGAAAACTGTTATCCCCCACTTTGTAATAACCCCCTTTTCTAAAACACAACAAAAGGCTTTGCACTTTCTGATTAAACAACTGTGTCTTTTGTCTCCTGCTTCATTTTAAAACTATTCTGTAATTGTTTGTAGATTTTTGTTAATATTTTGCCTGAAAAAAATGTGACCCTCTTTGGGAGGTATAGTAGACTATTGAAAATTATACATGAAGGTGGTTACTATTTTGAGCCCAATAGTTTTTCTAAGAAGCTGGCCTCCTATCCTGACTATGAAGACTTTTCAGATTATCTTTTATAGGCAATCAGAAGCACTCACTGGAAGTTGCACTTCCTATACAATTTCTGTTTTGTTTGATGAAGGACATGCCATGTTTAAATCTCTCATTGAAAAACACCATGCAAAAATCCCAAATTGGTTTGGAGGAAGGAGGTTTTCAGCCTGAATAGGCCATTACTGATAAGCCGTAGGGGCTGTGCCATTGCTCATTTGGTTACTTAGTAGGTAAGAAGGATATGTTCATTGCTGCATAGCTTTCTTGGATTTGTGTAACCTCTAATCTTCGTTTGCATGAATCGCTTTGTTAGATGCATTCATTGTAGTTCGGAAGCAAGTGTGTATGAATAAAGATATTGATCACTGCTGAGTGAGCCGCTGTCATTTGCATCCAGTAATGAATGGCCTTGCTATTCTTTCCCATCCGTATTCACTGAATGCCATTGAGTCCAGACACATTCTGTGGAACACTGTCTCATCTTTTCACCTGTTCCAGGCACGGCTCCCTAGTAAGGCCACTTTTTAAAAAGTCATAAAATAGCTTTGGGGACTGGAGAGATAGCCCAGCACTTAAGAGCATTTGATGTACAGTCATGGAGGCTGGCGGTCAGGTCCCAGTGCATACAGGGAAAACAGCAAGCCTGTGTGAGAGCACGCCCACTCACCCATATATTCACACACAAATAAGCAAATGAGTGAATAAATAAACGTATCAAAGAGAAATCAAAATAGTGTGTGCTAGGCCAGTGAGACAGCTCCGTGTGTAAAGGCACTTGTCACCAAACCTAAGAACCTGAGTTCAATCCTCAGGACTGCCATGTTAGAAGGAGAAAACTGACTCCTAAAATGCATGGTGTGACTAGTTCTGTGTGTGTGTGTGTGTGTGTGTGTGTGTGTGTGTGTGTGTATCTCTCTCTGAGTGTGTCTCTCTCTGAGTGTGTGTGTCTCTCTGAGTGTGTGTGTGTGTCTCTCTCTGAGTGTGTGTGTGTGTGTGTCTCTCTCTGAGTGTGTCTCTGTGTGTGTGTCTCTGATTATGTGTGTGTGTCTCTCCCTCTGAGTGTGTGTCTCTCTCTGAGTGTGTGTATGTCTCTCTCTCTGTCTCTCTCTGTCTCTGTCCCTCTCTATCTCTATCTCTCTCTCCCTCCTTCCCTCTCCCTCTCCAAGATTCTCACATAGTCCAGGCTGTCCTCAACTCTGTATTATGGAAGATGACCTGGATTCCTGATCTTCCTGCCTCTTCTCTGTCCTTCCTGCTAGGGTACAGTAGGATACAGGCAAACCACCCACCACATCCAGTTGGAGCTCTGGGGATTGAACGAGTGCTTTGCGCATTCCAGGCAAAAAGTGTACCAACATTGCAAGGCCACACCCCTTGCTCTGGAGGTGTTTGAACACTAAGGAAACAAGATAGACATACAGGCATGGCTTAAAGACAAAAAATTCCAGGAGCAGATGCCTCAGAAACCCAAGTTCTCAGTTTCTGTCCCAAACCCCAAAACCCAGTTTCTAAAAGCCGAGGACTGGCGACAAGGACTGGCGACAAGGACTGATGTTGACAACGTGTCTGGCTCACTCACTCCCGATATCTTCCTCTCCCCTCACAGCTTTGTTCCACTGGACCTCACTTCCTTCCCATCCCCACTCCTGCAATGCCCAGCCCAAGCCCATTCTTTTCAATGCTCTACATTCACACATGCATCTACTAGGTCAATGTCCTATCCTTATGATGCTGAACTCACACCAGACCTCCTGAAGTGCAGGGTCTTGCTGCTGCCATGGAAAGGGCCAGGGGATCCACACCGGGTCCCCCTGCCTCAAACAACATCCCCCAGAACAGCCAGTGGCCATAAGGGTCCGAGTTAGTCCACCAAGGGTTACTCGGTGGCTTCAGAGGCACAAACAAGATTGAATATAGTTTGTCCACCCAGCCCTACAGAGGTGAAAGAGATGGTCTGAATACTGGGTCATGAGCAATACCCTTCCAGAGTATCACATGTCACCAGAACTGAAGCTTAAAAACTAGTTCTCTGTCAAAGGATCGCCTCTCCCATCCCCACCTCTGCCCACTGACACCCCAGCTGTCAGCAGGTATTCTCAGCTGGGGCATCTAGAGATGTTTGGCTGACACAGCCAGGAGGAATGCTGAACCTTCTGGGTAGAAGGTGGGGATGCCACCAAACTTCCCACAATACATGGTACAGTCCCCTCTGCAAAGCATTGCCACACCCCAAATTTCAGTGGTCCTGATGTTGAGGGGCCTAGCCTAAAACACCTCCCAAATCCTCCTACTTGGTTCCATCACCAGTTCTCCCTCGATCTCTCACAGCTGTCCCTGCATAGCAGCTCACAGGACCTGTGTAAAGGCCTCCCACAGTTTCCCATCACCCACCATCCACAGCCTGTCAGGTTAACCCACTCTTGGGATCCCAGGCCAACAGCTGGGAAGGGAAAGCTCAGAGACACTGACATGAGGATTCGGGAAACAACTCAGTAAAATGTGTGTTCCATGGGCGTGAAGGACCTGCACTTGATCCCCCAAACCCATGGTTTAAAAGCCAGGCACACAGCGTGTTCTCACAATCCCTGGGGAGGCAGAGACGGGATCTTTGGACACCCAGCCTAGCTGAATACACACACTTCAAGCCCGTAAAAGACCTTGTCTCAAGCAAGCAAACAAAAACAACAAAAGTAAAGCAGACAGCCCCTGAAGGACCACACCCGAGGCTGTTCTCTGGCCTTTACCTGTGAACACACACAAATATTGATTTACTATGCGCATGTGTGTAAGGCTCTTTCCTATCAGAATATAATAAGGGAGAGGCCAATACACTTGTCCTATTCACTGCTGGACCCCAGCAACTAAAGTAGTGTTTGTGCATAGTAGAGACCCAAAAGAATATTTGTCTAATGAGTGAATGCACAGGGACAATCTGTCATAAAGGTGTGAGTCGTGTCTACAGTCTTTGCATTTAGAGCCCACAGTGGCAGTCACCTCAGGTAGAACCTAGTGACCTTGTTCATCTAATACGTTCAGAGGTGTTGAATACCAATACTCAGGGGAGCGAACAACGGATACCCCGAGTCCACTATAAGTTCAGAGACGTGAGCGGTGCCAGGTGCTTCCTGGAGAAGTGCAAAGACTAACAACCAGTGGGAGAGAAAGGGCATCTGTTATAGAATCTAAACATAATGACCTCCTTAGCTCCTTGTGGCCCCTGTGAAGAAGTCTTATGATACCTCCATATGGTAGAGGCCACAACTGTAATGATGGGAAAAATCAAGGCTCGGGTACTAAGAGGCATTAATAAGCTGGGTACAATCTGGGTACCATCTATGTCTGCTCTTCCCAACCTCAGCCTACTCAGAGAAAAAAGATGCTGCAATTAAGACACGATGCAGGACCTCCTGAGGGCTTTCCTTCATTCTATCACTTCCTTTCAAGCTTGCACCAAGGGGGAAAGATCATGAGACTAAATGCCCCTCTGCAGCCATCCCTGGAAGCTTATCCCCAGCTTCCTCCTGTTTTTTATCACCACCACCACCCCCCCCCCCGCTCCCAGCTTCTTTAACACTATGCCAGGGAACAGAGAGAAAAATAGCACCGCTCTTCTTAGAACCCCAGCAGGTACTTCACAGCCGCCCACACTTGCCTGCCTCTTGCCCAGAGAGAGACCCAGAGAGAAAATGCAGGAATGGCTGGCTGGCTGGCCTGGGCTCAGCCTCCCATTGAAAACTTGAATTGAGGCTCCTCTCCTAGGAGTCGGAGGCTATCACAGGGGAGCCCAGCATACGGACAGGGGACTTCAGCAGAACAAGAGACCCAGTGTCTATGGAGATGAGCAGCCCAGGAAGGAACAGTGAGGCTTGGCTGGGACAGAACCCTCTAGAAAAGCTTTTACTATTTTAGGATTCAACAAAAATAACACGTTGATCTCTGGAACTAATATAAAGAAGGAAAATGAAACACCATCGCCTTGAAGACAGTACTGTCATACTTAATAACCAGATAACCTGCCCATCACATTTTGTCATCACGCCTTTTGGTGCTAGCAGGGAAGTCCCATAATAAATGCCAGTAAGGCTCACAGAGAGAGAGAGAGAGAGAGAGAGAGAGAGAGAGAGAGAGAGAGAGAGAGAGAGAGACAGAGAGACAGAGAGAGACAGAGAGAGACAGAGAGAGACAGAGAGAGAGAGAGACTGTGTTGCACATTTGGTGTATGTGTGGGTACATGCATGAGTGTAAGGGCATGCATAGGGAGGCAGAGTTCAACACCAGGCATCTTCCTCTATTGCTGCTTGCCATATTTGCTTGTTTGTTTTGAGACAGCATCTCTCACTGTCTCTCACTGAAGCCTGTCAAATCAGTTTGAGTAGCTGGCAGGGAGCCCCAGGGATCCTGTCTCCACCTCCCTAGTACCAGGGCTACTGATACATGTGCCCCTATGCCCAGCCTGTTTATGTGGAGTCTGGGAATATAAACTCAGGTCCTCATGCTTGCCTGACAAACACTGTACTAACTAAGCCATCCACAGCCCCTACATTAAACATCTTACACATCCAGAAACTCATAACGGGGGGGGGGGGCAAAAAGTCTACTACAATTTCTAATTTAGGCTTCTTGAAGGAAAAGCACCACCAGAAGCTAACTAGGCATAGCCTGTCTTGACTTTTACAATATTCCTGGTTTTTCTTAGCTGGACTCAGTGCATTTTCTAAACTTGTTTTCAATCTTGGATGGATCTATGGGGATATCCTCCCATCAACAGTTGAGAGCTTGTGTATAGTGAGCACCAAAAGTTTGGGGAAATGGGGACTAGGGAGATGGCTCAATGGTTATGAGCACTTGATATATTCATGTTGGTTATATAGGATTTAAAATGTATTCAGAACCTAAAGAACAATGAATTCTGCTTTCTAGCTGATGAGCCATTTCAAGATTCACTCTGTGTACACAGAACGTATACACCCTACAGTCTAGCATACCATGTTACTGCTTATCATGAATTTTAGCTGTGTGTTGTTGTGTAACTAATTATCCTGCCACTTGCCAACTTAAATATTTGCTGTTCTCCATTTTTGATGGGGTGGGAGTTTGGAACAGCCTGGCAGAGAGGACTGTCCCCAACTCACTATGAAATGGCAGTGATGGCATTCTTGTCCTCAGACTCAGGGAATCTGCCTGTTGGCTTCTGTCTTTTCCCTTTTAATTAAGAATGCCCTGCAGCTACACTACAGAGACTGGAGAGATGGCTCTGTGGTTAAGAGTACCAGCACCCATGTGGTTCTCTGTAACCATCTGTAGCTCCAGTTCCAGGGACTCTGATGGCCTCTTCTGGCCTCTGTGGGCTCTGCACACAGGCATGCATGCAGGTAAACACGCTCATATGCACAAAATAAAAATCTAATAAACTTTGTTTTGAAATCTTGAGAAATACAGAAAAATCAAGACAAAAATAATCAATTTCACTCATCGTCACAGAACCTGAAGAGAACATGGATGACACCTGCATTTGTCTCTTTTCTTGCATATTGTCTTACAGTGTTGGGTACACAGTGGGCAACCATGTGCCTATCCTGCTTTTCCATGTATATGTATTTCCATGACTGTATACTGTTGCATAACTCAAGTCATTAAGAACTTTTTATAATGATTTCTTTGTTGAAACAAAGTTTTGCTGCATAGCCCAGGCTGGCCAGAAGTCCCTTTGGAGCCCAGGATGACTGTGTTGGTTTGAATGACAAATGTCTCCAATAAGCTCAATCATTTGGGTCCAATGAGTGATGCTCTTGGAGAGCTGAAGGACATACGTCACTGGAGGGAGGTGCTTTGAGAAATTTTTAGCCTCAGCCCACTTCCAGTTCTCACTCTGCTTAGTGCTTTTGGCTAAAGGTGTAATCACTTACTGGCCTGCCCCAGCCGCCAAGCCTCCACTCCATCATGACCACCATGTACACTCATCCCATTCCTCTGAACAATAATCAAAATAATTTTTCTCTTCCTTACCTTGGTCGTGGCGCTTTATCATGGCATCAGACAGGTAACTAAAACATTGGCTCTGAATTCCAAACTCCTCCTGCCTCAGGCTGCCAAGTCCTGGAATTACAAGCACATGTCACCACATCTGAATCTCCACTAAATATCTTCAGTGACTATTGCTTTCCTTTGTACAACTGACAACATTTGTTGTTAAGTCTGTGACAATTACATTTTCAGAGGTTTCCATTTTTTTATTATTTTGAACAATTCAATGGTGGACAACTTTGATCCAAATTCTTTCAATGTGTTTATGTCATTTCTTCAGTTGGATCCCACAAACATAATTGGATTTAAAATAAACTATTAACATTTGTTTATGATTTATAGTGGTTTGTTGGTTTGAGACAAGGTCTCATGTAACCCAGACTGTTCTCTAACTTATAGCTGAGTCTGGTCTTGAACTCCCAATCCTCGTGAATGCTGGGATTACCACTGTGCCTGGCTTAACACCTTGTTTTCTATGGTGATATTTTCTTGCCCCAGGATCCACTAGAAACTAGTGGGGTTTTATTTTTTTAATGCCATACTGTCTCACCATGGATTGCCACCTAGTCATCAAGAATCAATTCGTTCATTTCTTCATTCAACAAACATTTATGTGTACCTTGTACAATGCACCAGGACCGGGCTACATACAAGGGGTGTCATGGTTGACACAGCTCTTAGCCAAAAGGGTGTTTGCCTCTTTCTACAGGGTTTGAAGCAGCTTGAAGTAAAACACTTCAAGCAAATAATTAAATAGAAATAGACCATCAGGCCCAAAGAGAATAAAAGCATATATTTTCCACAAGAATCAATAAAATCCCTGTCACTGTGCTTAAAGTTATCTGTGCATTTCCTAGAACCCAAATGAAGTGGGAGCTATGACAGCTAGTCACGTGGTTCCCATTCCTGGAACCTTGTGCCCTGGGAGAGAGAGCCTCTTCCAGCACTGAATCGCAAAAGAAGGGTTTTATTGCATCAAAGAGACACTGTCAACATCAACATCTTGCCTTTAGTGGCATTTGACTGGTTTTTGTTTTGTTTCTTTTTGAGACAAGGTCTCATGTAAAACAAGCTGTCCTCAAACTCTATAGCTGAGACTGGCCTCCAACTCCTGATCCTCCTGCCTCCGCCTCCCTGATCCTGAGATGACAGGCCTGTACCAATGAAAAAATGGCTGACAGACTGGATAGTTTTTTTGTTGTTGTTGTTGTTTTTTTTTTTTTTTTAAGACAATCAATTCCATGACCTATCTCCCCGGTCTGCCTTTAGTGATCTGTATCAATTCCTGGGCAGAATATAAAAAATGAAATTTCATGAAGGTGACCGACAGGGATGTTCAGGCCAGTGTCTGGAAAAGTAGCCAATGACATGGTCCACCTCGGTCCAAGAAAAGAGTTTAGAATTCCTGGAGGAAAAAGAACAATGAGATTGCCGTGTTTTATCTGTCAACTTGGCAAAAGTTAAAAGCCTGCTTTAAAGATTAAAACCCAATTTTGGCAGGAGTTGGGGAAGCCAACCCTCGCCTACCCTGTGGGTGGGAACAGAAATTGGTGCAAACTTTGGAGGGCAATCGGGCACTCTGTAACAACAGTCTTTTAAAAATGTGCTTACGCACAGCGATTCTACTTTAGATTTTTTTTTTGTTTAAGTGGGGAGCACGCAAAGTCTTAGGTGGTGAGACTTCATTCTCCCAGGCTGTGAAGACTGAGGTCAACCAGCTGCAGAGCTGGAGACACAGCTGGACTTTGCAGTCAGTCACTTAAGCTTACCAGTTCTCTTGTGTGTTCACTCATTCATTTGCTCATTCATTTATTCATTTTGTGCATATGTTGGTATGGACATGGTTCATGTATGCAGCTGCACAAACATGTGCAAGCATGTGGAAGCCAGAGGACAACCTCAGATGTCCCACCTTGTTTTTTTGTTTTGTTTTGTTTTGTTTGGTTTGGTTTGGTTTTTTGTTTTTGTTGTTGTTTTGTTTTTTTGAGACAGGGTCTCTCACTGACACCCGAGGCTTATCAATTAGGCTAGGTTGGCCAGCCACCCAGCACTGGCCATCTGCCCGTCTCTACCTCCCCAGTGTTGGGATGTAAGTGTACACCACCATGACTGGATTTTTCACTTAGGAATTGGAGATCAACCTAAGCCCTCATGTTTGCATGGCAAGCAATTGCTGAGCCGTCTCAGCCTACCCCTCGCCATGCTCTTTTTAAAACTTGTCATTTTGAAATCGTCTGAGACTCAATGTGGACTCTTCCTATATGTTCTTCAGTCATTTCCCCTTCGTTTCTTTTATCTCCATGGGCAAGTGCATGAACAGAGCTAGGGAATGGCTGCCCCACTAAAGACCTCTGCCGGAGTTCGCCAGTGTATACACACAGTGTGGGAGATCTGCTGTAAAGTCCACCACAGGGGTAGGAACCCTTTCCAGCCAGATTCCTGGCTCACCAGAGCCCCTGGCAACCACCATTGTGCGCTGCCTTCCTACCATTTGTCATTTTTAGTGTCACAGAAATGAAAGCATGAGCTGGAGAGATGGCTCAGTGGTTATGTGCACTGGTGTTCTTCCAGAGGTCCAGAGTTCAATTCCCAGCAACCATATGGTGGCTCACAACCATCTAGATAAGGTCTGGTGCCCTCTTCTGGAATGTAGGCATACATGCAGGCAGAACACAGTAGACATAATAAATCTTGAGGGGGAAAAAAAAAGATTTCTATGCTTTAAAAGAAAGAAAAACAGAAAAGAAATGAAAGCACATAGGCCCAGAGAGATGGCTCAGTTAGTGGCGTGTTTGATGCAGAAGCGTGAGGGCCTGAATTCAGGTCCCCAGCACACATGGGACAGCTGAATGTGATGGCACATGCCTGTAGTCTCAGCTCCAGGGAGAGAAGACAGGCAGATCCCTGGTGCTTTCTGGCCAGCCAGTCTAGCAGAATATGTGAGCCCAGGTTCAGTAAGAAGCCCTATCTCAAAAATAAGGTGGTAAGCAATAGGGGAACCTGTAAGTGAACATGTGCACTTATGTTCATGCATGCAAACACACACAGAGAGAGAGAGAGAGAGAGAGAGAGAGAGAGAGAGAGAGAGAGAGAGAGAGAGAGAGAGAGAGAGAGGAAGAGAGAGGAAGAGCACACGAGAGAGATCTAAGCCTATGCATATTTTATCTTCCTTGGCTTCTAGCTCTTTCAAAACTTTAGTCAACTATGCCTTCCCTTCACCCCTCCTCAGCCTCTGGGCATTCTTTTGGCTTCTTCATCTATAGACCAACCCTGAGAGACATGAAGGTGTCCCAGTGAGATTTTGGATGGAGCCACATTACCCGGCACCAATAGGACCATGAACATTGTCCATGCCAGGTTCCCAGTTCTGATCCATTCACCTGTGGCTGAGGGGAACATGACCAGCTCAGCATGCCCTACCACTGATGCGAACACAGGGAAGTCCCAGCTAAGAAGGGCAGGGACACACAGGGTGACTACACACTATGCCCAGCTCATTGAAAACAAACTCAGCATCCATGGCTTCTGTACATCCTTTCTCATAGAACCCTGAGCAAGTCAAGGTTGACATGGGGTAACCATATGTTCCTCAAGTCCTCGAGGACCCCAGGAGTGAGTCCATCCATTTGCTTTGCCTAAGGGGGGGAGGGGAATTAGGAGAGAGTCTGTAACATGAGGTCCCAGTGAAGGCATCTATGGCCTGCTCTTGGTCCATGAACATTTAGAGTGGGGCCAGGTTCAGAGATAGCAAGTTAACACAGAAAAGCTCCTGAAGGCTTCTTCAGTATGAGAAAATGGTTTTGTGTGCAGTTGCCTTGTTTTTAAAAATGTGTACGTGTGTGATGTGCCCAAGTGTGAGAGCACATCTGTTTGCAGGAACACATCATTGCTAATGCATATGGAGGCCAAACATTGGCCCTAGATGATGTCACCAATCACCCCTCTATTTGTAGAGGCTAGGTATCTCACTAGAACACACTGATTTGGTTCCTTTAGCTAACCAGTCTGTCCCAGGGAATTCCTGTCCCCCATCTCTGGAACACTAGGGTTGCAGGCATCTGATACACCTACCCAGCTTTTATGTGGCTGCCAGGATCTGAACCCTGGTCCTCACTCTTGGGCACAAAGTGCTTTATCCACCAAATCTCCTCTCTAGTCTCTGTGTGGTTTCTCCAGACACCTCTACCCAGGGGACATGGCCCAGAAGACTATAGCTATCTATGGCAAGAGCAATTTATAGCTAAACAAAACAGAACCCCAAACGCTAAAGGAGGCAAAGCAGTTTAAGCCCAGAGAGGAGACACTGGAAATGCTATTAGACTGAAAAAAAAATGTGATGTAAAGATTTTCATGAGCTAGATGGATTATTTCATCCTGGATGTTCTATGTCATTCCTGTGCCTAGGAAATTATTGCCCACTCCCTCAGCCACCACACAGGGTTGTCTCCAGACTCCCTGTGCAGCACAGCTGAGCTGAACCAGAGGGTGAGCTCTGGCCAGGAAGATTTCTCTCCCCACTAGAGAGAACGATAGGGTCACCATGTAATTAACTGTCCAGACCGGGGCACAGGCAGGAGACTATGTAACTAAATATCCAAGGCAGCATATGAGAGGCAAAACATTATGCTACAGGTCGGAAGCTGTCCCTTGGTGTCAGTGCTGTTTGTCAGTTTGACACAAACCAGAATCACCTGGTTTCATATGAGGACCTGCTGCCATCAGATTGGCCTGTGGATGTCCGTGGGACATGTTCTGGGTGAAAGAACACTCCATTTTCTGGAGTGTTTGGCTCACCTCTGAGCAGGTGGCCTTGGGTTGTAGTAAGAAAGCAAGCTGAGCAAAACCATAAAGGGAAAGCCAGTCAAGAACATTCCTCCCAGGGAGGTCCCTCAATGCCATGAGTTCCTCAGTGAGCGACCATAAACAAGTCAACCCTTTCCTCCCCAGATTGGTTTTGACCATGATACCTATCACAGCAATAGAAACCAACCTGGGACAGTGTCCTTGGGGTATGTAAGGATATCAATCTCCATATCGTGCTCAAGTACCATATGTGAAATGGGGGGGGGGCATTACCCAGCCTGCAAAGAAGGCAGCAGGCCAGTCCCTTAGACCTAAGGGTGGAAGGCTGCTGTAGCCAGAAGGGATTTGTCGAACTCCTCTGCTCATCTCCTAGCAAACTCCTTCACTCATTTACATCCAAGCTCTTTTCATTAACTTCAAAGCTAGGAAATGGCTATGTAAGGTCCTATTTCCTGTCATTCTGAAAGCCGGGTCATTGGGAAGTGACATGAGCCCAGCCCGGCTTTCTTTGCTCTGAGATGAACAGAGATGCTCTCCTTCTCCAGCCCCACCCTCCTTTTCTCTGCACTCCCATGCCATCTTCCAGGTTGAAGAAGTCTGCTGTGTGCAGAACACATGTCTGAACCTGTATCACATGAGCTGAGCCGAGCTGCCTTCTCACCCATAGAGCCTGGGGCCCTTGACAAGCTTCCAGAGCTTTCGACCTTGAAGTCACCCTTCTTGGGGGATGTTCTCTAAGCTTTAAGCCCTGTTCTGTAAGGCCTCTGTCACCAAGCCTCTTTAACCCCTCATGGTTGTAGGTGTGGTGTTGGACTTTCTTTTACTCTAGACTCCTGTTGGAATGCCAAAATGCTGCCTTTTTTTTTTTTTTTACTCTTTGGGCTCTTTAATCTTTTGGGGGGGACCTGCCACCTAGTCCCAAATAAATCACAAGGAGGCTTATTCTTAATTATAAATGCCCGGCCTTAGCTTGGATTATTTCTAGCCAGCTTTTCTTAAATTAACCCATCTACCTTTTTTCTCTGGGCTTTTTAATCTTTCTCTTCTGTAAATCTTATTTTCACTCCTAACTCCATGGTTTACTGTGTAGCTGGGTGGTGGTACCTGATGGCTGCCTCTTCTTGTTCTCGATCCTTCCTCCTCCTTTTCTCATTTCTTCTCTTCCCAGAGCGCGCCTCCTATTTATTTTCTCTGCCTGCCAACCCCGCCTATCCTTTCTCCTGCCTTGCTATTGGCTGTTCAGCTCTTTATGAGACCATCAGGTGTTTTAGACAGGCAAAGTAACACAGCTTCACAGAGTTAAACAAATGCAGCACATCTTTGTATCATTAAAACAAATGCCCTACAGCATAAACAAATGTAGCACACCTTAAAATAATTTTCCACCACAATGTGGGTCCACGCTGATGTCTTTTTGTTTTCTTCCCTCTTGTTTTTTGGGACAGAGTTTTTCTGTGCAGCCTTGGCTGTCCTGGAACTTGCTCTGTAGACCAGGCTGGCCTTTAGCTCTCAGAAATCCTCCTATCTTTGCCTCCCAAGTGCTGGGACTAAAGGCATGTGCCACAATGCCTAGCTATGAAGACTTTATCTTTGTGCCAGGGGCAGGAGGTGGGGGTTGGTGGTAGGGGAGTGTATAAGTGTATACATGTTCTTGTGTATGCAGTCAGTGTATGTATCTATGTGGGGGTGGGGGGGAGAACAGAGGTTGTTATCAGGTGTCTTCTATTTATGTCCCCCCTTTAGATAACAGTGCCTTTCACTGAACCTGGAGGTGCTAGTCTTAGCTTGACTAGCTGGCATAAAGACCCAGGGGTGCCCCTGTCTTCCCAGTGCTGGATGACAGTCACCCCCACCACACAGCACTTCAGTGGGTACAGGAGATCCGAACCCTTGTGCTTCCACGCCAAGCACCTGCTGACTAAGCCGACACAGATCAGTGTCTTTATCTTATTCGGGGAGAGGGCAGTCAAGACAGGATTTCACTGTATAACAAACAGCCTTGGCTGTCCTAGAACTAGTTCTGTAGACGAGGCTGACCTCGAATTCAGAGATCCGCCTGCCTCTGCCTCCTGAGTGCCACCACCGCCCGACAGTGTCTTTATTTTATCAGATGAGATTGGTATCTCCATGAGACCCAAGGCTTGAGTCACCAGAGAAGCTTTATAGGGTTCAGGTGATTACAAGGAATAGTCTGGAACAGTAGTTCTCCACCTGTGTGGTTCACTCGGCAGTCGAATATCAGATGTTTACATTATGATTCATAACAGTGGCAAAATTACAATTATGAAGTAGCAATGATAATAATTTTATGGCTGGGGGGTCACCACAACCTCAGCAACTGTATTAAAGGGTCGCAGCATCGGAAAGATTGAGAACCACCAGTGTGTGTGGTGTTTATGATTCCCTGCAGAGATCTCCAGGACTGCCTGGCTGCTTAGCCTAGAGAGGAGCTGTCCAGGTGCTGAAAATGATCTCTGGGTTCCCAGCCTCCGGCTGAAGTTTCTTCCTCCTGGATGCCCTCCCTCCCCCACTCCCCTCACCCCCTTCTCTGCCCTCCAGAGTATTCTACTCCTCCCAGGGCTTGTATTCCAAACTATCCCTCGTACTTTCTTGGTAATCAAAATCAAGAGACATCTTCACTTTGCAGATGGGCTCCCCGACCCTGAAACTGATTTAGAGGCAATCATCTAGTTACCAAGGGGACCACACAGGAGAGCAGAAGCTGAACAGCTGGCCTTTGAGTGAGCAGAGAGCGCAGCACTGAGAACATGGAGAACAGCCATGCTGGGAACCAGAGCTGCTGTGGCAGTCACCAGGTGGGAATGCAGGCGGCAAAGTCATCACCCCGGTTCCACAGGATGCTGCCTGGAGAATAAGGGAGAGCATGTGCCCATGCAAGGAAGGAAACCACTTCTTCTCTAGCTGGGTCTGGAGCCTCAGCAAGATACTTACTGGGCTGTGGGAAGGAGAGGGGTGGGTGGCTGGGAGGGAGCATGGAAAACCACTCAGACTGGCTGATAGAAAAATGCAGGGAGAAAAGATGCAACTGAGTCTGAAAGAACAGGGGGCAAGAGAGAACTTTGTAGAACACAGGTCAAGCCCAGCCCAGCAAAATTAAGTGCAGGAGCCATTTGTAGAGAAGACAATACAGCAGAGAGAGAGAGAGAGAGAGAGAGAGAGAGAGAGAGAGAGAGAGTAACATAGCACAGCCTTACCTTCCAGGTCCCCACCTCTTCCCCTCTTCCTTCCCCTCCCCCTTCCTCCCCCACTCCTCTTCTTCCTTCTCCTCCTCCCCCCCCCCTTCATGAGTCTCCTGTAGTTTAGGATGGCCTCAAATTTACTATGTGCCAGAGGATGATCTCGAACTCCTGAACTGATATCCCTGCCTCCACTCCCTAAGTGGTTGGATTATTGATATTCATCACTATACCTGATCTGAGAGGTACTTGAAATCAAATTCAGGACTGTGCATGCCAGGCAAGCACTATTCCAACTGGGCCCATCAGCGGCCCTGTACTTCTTGCAGACTACTATTCCTTGAGCTCTGTGACCAATCATCCTGTCACCTGCTTGCCCAGCCTGTGCTGTGTGCCTCAGAACAGCTCCTCTGGCTGTCCTGTAATGATCAACTCTTGGAACCTGGGGTCTTGTCTCTGAGAGCAGCCTGAAGATTCTGGCTTTTGCTCTCACTTCAGTGTGGGTGATGCCCAGGTAAACAGAGCCCAGAGCCAGAACTTGCCATTTTCCTTTGGGCATTGGAATCTGGATGTCCCTGGGGAAATTTGCCTCCAATTCCCCACAGGCAGTGATGATGTCTGAGCTGATAGACTTGCTTTCAGAACCAACTAAGCTAACCCAGAACACAGTGTGTGATTGTCTTGAGTAATGATAGGGATTAATAGTGTTATCAATCAGCCTTCCGTGGGGACAGCTAGACATCGTACTCACCTCCTGCCTGCCCTACAGTTCCCACCTGGGCCATTTCAATCTCCTCATCTCCACAGACATATGCATACCTTTGTGTCCTCCAGTCACACATATACAAGCCTGACTTGCATCTACAGACAAATACTGATCCCCTATGTCCTTGACACCAAAAAGAATGCCACCACCTGCCCATCACTGATGGGTCCACATCTGTGGGGACCACCATCGTGACCTAAAGTCTGGGTTCCCAGCTCAGCTCCTCATTGCTCACTATGTAGCAATCAGTTCACAAGGCAAGGCAGAGACACCAGCGGACACTCTGTGGAGGCAACAACCAGCTTGCCTTTTCTTGCCCAAAGCATGTGTCTATCAAAAGTCATCCGGGAAGCTCTACTACTCGTTATCACATACAGGAACTCTCAGGTGACAGAAGACATCATGTCTCCTGTCTCCATGATCCCAAAGGCAGAGAGAATTGGCTGACAATGCTGACACCTGAAAGTGACACCTGTCACCATCTCCCCCTCCCTAGGGTCAGGAGGAGGCTGTCAGGAAGACACACACACACCACCCCCTAGACACAACTGAGCATATTTTTCCACATGTACTCGGAGCTCTCTGGGTAGAGCCGACATGCACGTGTGGAGAGTGGCAGGGTTTTCCTAATTAAGACTTAACGTGTGGAAGCTCAGACTAGCTCAACCCAGCTGTGGATTCAGAGAAAGCGTGTGTTTCATGAAACGCCTCGCCCAACAGGGAATGCATGAATTATTGAAAGGACTGGGGGGAAAAAAGAGAGAGAGCCAGGGAGGGAGCTCTGCTCCATTATTCATCAGGCCCGGAGTCCCCACGTCCCGAAGCACAGCTGCTGGCTTTCACACCTACAGCATTTTCCCATTATGTCGACAGGAGCATCCAGCCCGATGTATTGGCAGCCTCTGAGCAGGCTTCCTCTTCTCCCATTCAAGGCCTGTCCTCATCTGCAGCCAGCCCTGCAGAACTGTAGCTAGGCATGGAGGCGCTGTGTAGAGCTGCCTCCCTTTCCCATTCGGGCCCCAGATCAGTGGTCCTCCAGCCTGAGGGTAGACCTTAAAGAACCAGAAGGGCTTTTCCACAGCCCCTGTCTGTGTCTGCAGCCACAGTCCTAGCCACACCCATCCAACCCCAGCCCATTTGCATTTCACACCCGGGTGAAATTGCCAATTCTCACTCAGACCTTGGTCCATACTGGCCACCCGCTCTGCTCCAAATTCCCTCTCAGCGCTTGCCACTGAAGTAACTTTCATATGGACCATGTCAGGTGTCGCGCCTCTTCACCCACAAGGTCTCAGAAGCATCCCAGTGTCCCAGAGAGTTCAAGATTCTCACCAGCTCTGGCTGCACCAAGGGAGCCTGTGCCAAAAAAAAAAAAAAAAAAAAAAAAAAATGCCCGAGCCTCTTTGGCAAAATTATTAAGAATTATGAGGTGGGAAAGCTTATCAGTAAACACACTAAACAGCCTTCCTAAGAAAGGTTGTGCAACTGCCTAAGCCATACTCTGATTACACAGAAGTAAAGCTCTCAGAGAGGTTAAGTAATTAAGTCTTGAGGTCACACAACTAGTTAGATGGAAGAGGCAGGTTGAAGACCCGATACCAACCAACCCACATCCTTTCTCTGTCAGCCACCTAAGTCTTGGGTGGAGGGGGCACTGCCTTGGGCAGCAGGACTGTGGAGGAGGCCATGAGCATCCCTGGAAATGTCCTTTGTAAAGAGTTTCAGCCTTTAATCCCAGCTTGGAAGCAGAGGCAGGCAGATTTCTGTTAGTTTGAAGTCATCCTGTTCTCACTACGTAGTTAGTTCTGGTTGTCCTGACACTCAATCTGTAGACCAGGCTGGCTTTGAACTCAGACCTTCTTTATCTTTTCATGGCACAGGTCTACCACACCTGTAGTTTAGTTGTTATCTCTTTGGAAGTTTTAGTCTCTGGAAAATTTATTCAACTTTTAGTCATTCATTCAACACCTCCCTCGAACCTCGTATGTGCAAGCCTTCTGCTTAAGCTCACAGTATAATCAAGGAGACTGTCAATCAACTTATTGTCATACTGATGAGCCCTGGGCCCAGAGAAGGAGGAGAAATAAATCCTTAGACCACAGGGGGCAGCAATAGTATGTGGTGTGGTTTACATGTGGCAGTGTCCACCCACGGTATCTGAATCCAGTGACCTTAGTCATACAGGGCTTCATACAGGCAGTGCCTTATAGTCTGGGGAGAATGTGTCCAGTGCTTGGGTGGAGGGGACAGCTTGGTTGGTAGAATGGTGGTATAGACTTGCAATCTGGGGGGGGAGGGGGAGGCAGCAACACTAGAATCCCTGGGACTTGCTGGCCAGCCAGCCAAGCCTAATTAGTGTCCCGGTAAGAGGCCCCAACACACACATGTGTGCATACACACACACACACACACTCTCACACCATACACATACACTCTCACACACATACACACACACTCTCTCTCACATACACACCACACATATACTCTCACACACAGCATTCACACACTCTCTCACACCACACACACATACACTCACATCAAAACACACACATACACACACACTCTCACACACCACAACACTCTCTCACACACACCACACACACTCTCTCTCACTCTCACACCACACACAAACACACACACACACACACACACACGAACCTCCCCCATCTTGACCCACTTCGTCATCTGTAGGAACTTGACAGAGCTGCTGCTGGAAGCTCCCTGTGGCCTGCCTAGCCAAGCCTCTGTGTCTGCAGGGCACCCTTCCAGCTTGCAGCAAATGCCACTATGTGCAAGGTTCACAAACGTGAGGACAAAGGTACCAGCTACCATATCAGAGAAATGGAGATGGCAGATGTTCCAACCCAGAAAGCAAACTCTTGCATTTTCCCAGTCAAACTGGCTGAGAAATCCCCTGCCAGACCGTGGCTCCAGTTGCAAATTGTCCAGGGCCACATAACCCTATGAAATTAAGTTTGCTGGTGCTAGGCGTAACCATGGAGGCCCTGTATTTCACTTAACAATTTAGAGAGGGAGAAAGTGCTTAATATCAGAGCCAGGAAGCTAAGAGCTGCAAACCTAATTATGTGGCTTGCCTTCAGGCACACACCTTGGGTCCAAGCCTTGGCGTTATCATCCGTGAAATGGGACTTTTGTGAGAGTCAAGTGGCTGAGGATCTGAAAAGCACCTTGTCTAGTGCCTGGCCCTTAGGACTCAATAAACAATTAACTAGTGCTGGAGTGTTCTCTTCAACATCAGTCGCAGAAGCGGACACGGAAGGTGGGTCTGACTCAAGGCAGGTATTCTTGATCGGGAAAGCTTCCGGTTTCTCGGCAGCACCCCGCAAGCTCTTCACCTAAAACCTCTGCGAGAGTGCTTCCCCATCCCAAGGGTTCTCCCCTCGGCGGAAGACTGCATCCTTCAGCCCCAAAACCCATCCACTACCGACAGCAAAGGGCGGGCAGGCTCCGCCCAAGCCCCGCCCAAGCCCCGCCCTCTTCGAGTTCCAGGCTCAGCAGCGGCCACTGCCACCGTCGCTGGCGCAGAGCAGCTCAGGCGGACCGGACGGGACAGGCGCAGGGCCGGCAGCGCAGTACCTTCCACCGCGCGCAGCCCACTAGAGACCTTCCACGCGAGTCTTGGGTCGTGGCCGCGAGGTAAGAGCCAGATTGAGCGGGAGGGATAGGCTCTCGCCTTGTCGGGTGTCCGGGAAGAGATCTCTAGTGATGCCACCTCCACTGCGTTGGGCTGGCCTCCTTACTGAGGAGCCAGGGGCAGGGTGGGGCGTGCACTCTGTGTGTGTGTGTGTGTGTGTGTGTGTGTGTGTGTGTGTGTGTGTGTGTGTGTACAGGGGTTGGGGATCATGATGCGCCCCCCCCCCTTTGTAGTCGCTTACAAGCAATTCTCTTGCTCCAAAGCCACATTTTCCCACCACAGACTTGAGTTGAACTGGAAGAAATGATGTGGCTGCGGAGAAGGGGGTGCGGAAGGGGGGGAAAGAAAACCCACTGCCACCTGTTGAGCTGGGCTGCAGGTCCCTGAGGGCCAGACTCCCCAGGCTGTCGGTCTGCGATTGGACTCACTTCCCAGAGATCTAACCCATCTGCACGTTACCTGCCCATTTCAGGACATCTGGTCTGCCTATATTGCACTCATCCTGCTTGCTTTAGGTGTCGGAAGGATGCCTGGGGAGGATTGGAGCTGGAAGGGCTTTGCCAAAAGCCCCAGAGCTGATAAAGACCTGTAGTGGAAGAGCGTAAGACATGGGGATCCCCTTTATGCTTTGAGTGAGATACCAACGCACAGGAGAACCTCTTATCCCCCCCACCTCCCAGCCACTCCAAAGCGCCCTTTTTAATGACTTGGTCTCTTTACTGGAATTCTGTCTTCGCAATTGATGAAGCTGCAACATGCTAACAGTTTTAAAGTGAAATAAAATCCTAGGGGCAAAGGGGATTAAAAACTACGAGTGCCTGGCTGAGAAACCCTGAGGTTGCTGAGGGAGTATCCCAGGGTGCTTAGACACGATCGGCTTTGTGTTTGGGTTTTCCGTATTCCCACCCCAGGTATCCACCTTCTTCCTGCCGCACAGAAGGCTAGAACCCCAACAGTTCCCAAGCTGGAGGCATTAGGGTTTCATAACCCCGGAGAGGACATAGAGACTGGGTAGCCGAGCTGTTCACACACACCTGGAAGAGCCTGGCCTTGGTTTGTGATAGAAAACGTGGATTCGAAGCCCAGTTGCTCACCCCTGACAGTGTGGCATTAGGGAAGTCACAGAACCTCTTGGAGGCTCCGTTTCCTCCTCATGTACAGCCAGACTGTCAACTGTGAGAACCAGGGACACTATCCACTCACAGAAATGGCCGGGGCTGCCTCAGCTCTCTCACACTGAACTTGAGGATGGTGACCACACAGTGAGGAGGCCCCATTAGTCCTGGGAGAGGGAGAGTGTGGTGTGGATGTTACAGCTTGAGAGCTCCGATTGAGTTTAGATGCCCAGAGAGTGCGAATAAAGGAGCTGTAACTATGGAACCCTGCCTCTAGGGGGAACTATCACTGCCTCCCCAGGCTTCCGGACCATTCATTGCAGACTCCTGGGTAATTGCCAGCTGCTCCTTCGCCATGTGCCTGTCGCCCCATCCTGAGTTTAGTGTCAGTCTTACATGTTGGCAGAACTGGGAACAACTGCTTGTGATTTAGAGTCACCAGTAAAGTCCTTCCTCACCAAGTATCCAGTTCTCCGCCGTCTTGCGGAGCCCGTGAGGGGCTCACCCCTTTAGTCCACGGCCTTGTATCTCATGTCGGCTACTAACCCTTCGCAGCAAGGCTTGTTTAAATCTTTCAGGACCTTAAAGAAAAGAGGGTGAGGACAGAAGGGCAGACAGGGAACAAGATGGGGGTGCAGGAGAGAAAAGACGGGGCTTTGCCAACACTAGGCTCCCTAGGAGCAGACCCAGTAGCCTGGGAGGAAGAAGGGCTGGGCAGAGGTGGCAAGCCGTGGGCAGGGAAGGGCTGAACCTCAGTTGGGACTCTCGGTGGGAACAGGAGGTGGGTGCCTGCTGAGGAACCCTGGTACATATAGTGCTGCCTGCCTGGGGTGGGCTGGAGCACCCTGTAGGAGGCAAGGAAGCCCCAAAGCAAAGCCAGCCGGCCCTTCGGGCATGCCACACAGCCCCAGCTGCAGAGGCAGCTACGCAGCATTCTTGGAACCTGTAGCCTAGGCTGCGGCTCTGGCTGTTTAGTTAGTTAGGGCAGCAGAATAAGGACACCAGGGGAGCCTTCAACACTTGTGCCTTCACACACACACACACACACACACACACACACACACACACACACACTGCCTATTGTGTCACCTCTCTGGAGAGAAGCAGAAATAGAGTAGTTCGCTCACATCCAACATGGCTCCAGGGCTGATGGAGGCCCAGAAGGAAGGATCCCACTGGAGACAGCCTGAATGGTGTGTGGGGTCCTGAGTGTAACAATGTGGGGCATGCTGAAGAACTGGGAAGGTCCCTGCTGAGAGCACATGGGCCAGCCTCACGGGGGGGGGGGGGGTGTGCAGAGGCGGGGTGAGCATCACTTGAATCTGTGAACACCGTATCTTGCTACCACTGACTAGTTCAAAGATGAGTGTTTGCAGCCCATCCTAGGTGCTCCAGAAGGCAGGGAGGCAACCAGAAAGGAGACACAATGAGCCACTGATATATCTTAATGGCCTTGCATTTCCAATTTGTTTGTTTTGTTTTTGTTTTCTAATAAGGCCCCAGGTCTCGTGTATCTCAGGCAGGCCTTTAGCTTTCCAGGACCTCATGGGTGGTAGGCAAGCACATTACCAACTGAGCAGAGCTCCTGCCCCAGCCCAAGGGACAGCTATTGTTATATGGAATGACAATGGCATGGTGGCTGTGTGTGTCTTTGTTCTTCCATATGAGCACCTCTTACTGAGCACCAAGGGTGCTTGTGCCAACCGCTGAGCTAAGTGACAAGGGTATCGTGGTGTCCTTGGCCTTGGGAGATGGGTATCCTTTGTGTTTGTTGGCAAGTAGGCTAACCTGTGTATTGCAGGATGTCCCCAGCGTCCATCAACTAGATACCAGGAACATCCACCCAGCTATATACCTGGCTGTCTTCAGACATTGCCTGATAGTCCCGGGGGAGCAAGGCAGCCTACAGTTGAGAATCACTGGGGATCCAGCTAAGAATAAACCAGGCGCGGGGGGTGGGGGGGTGGGGGGGATGGGGGGGTTAAAGAGTCCCATTCCCTGAGGAGCAGCATTATGCGAAAGCAGCAAAAAGCAGCCAGCTTTGTGGTGAAAGTTATGGCAACACTGGGTGAGACTGGGGTGGGGCTGCCATTTTCAAAAGGGGACTCAACTCAGGAAAGGCCTGCCTGAGCCGGTGACATTTCAGCAGAGAGGGGAAAGGAGGGGAGAGAGCAAGATGTGCAGAGATCTGCAGACCCACCCGTCAATCATCAGCAGCGGTAGTGGGGGTGGCTGCGGCTGGGTGGTATGAGCCGGTTAGGGACAGCTGGAGTCTGATAGTCCTTTCTCTGAGGACTCTGTGCTTTCACACTTAGCATTCACAGCCTGCTGGGTGCCAGCGCCATCTTGACTGCTCTTGGCTAACACTGACAGAGGCGAAGTGGGGCCATGAGCAGGCAGGGACTGTCTTGCCTCCTGCCAAACTGTACTTTGGAGCTGTGCAGCTTGAGTTCACTCTAGCCCTCAGCTCTAGCCCCTTGGGACAGATCTCTGGGTGCCCGCGTCTTCTCTGAGGATGGTGACCCCCATGTGTTGGTGCTCCTTGGGGATAGTGTTTATCCTTCTTGCTCATATGCCCCATGACTGTCACCAATGGACCAGTCAGGAACTAGGAGGTAAGTGGCACCTCCTAGGCAAATCCCTTGCTTTTGGCTTTGACTTTGCATGCTTCTGGCTTTGTACCAGGGCTACCTGCTCTGAAATACTGAGACCAGTATTCCAGGAGGTCAAAGAACATGAGCCCAAGACTCAGAGACACACGAGGAAGCTGTTAGGTGAACCAGTGTCTTCGCAGGCCTTCAGGGCTGGCTGGCCATCTCCTTCTGCTAATGCTGGCCTGGCATCCCCTGGAAACGAGGCTGGACTCAAAAGTTCCACCGTGGAGTGGAGTTGCTGTGAGCATCTCCCTCCCAACACTGTTACCCCACGCAGAAGTCAGAGTCCTGATTTGCCCACCTCTAGGCCCTTATTTATTGATCAAGCTGTATATATGGGAAGTCGGGTCCTTCTTTAAAACAGAGGCTGAAATAATAGCTCAGAACTGGGAAAGGGGAAGCAGCCCACTGTGGCTACATATGAATGACCTCCCTGGTCACTGCCACTGTGAAACCAGTGATGCTTTCCCTTGCCCACGGATCCCTGGGTAAGGAAACAAGTGGAGAGGCAGGAGATGCTGCTGGTGCCTGGAAGGCACGCATCTGCCAGACTGCTTAAGGGGCACCCACGCTAATGTGAGGCCTTTGTACCAGGAATTCACCTCCCTGCAGGCTTCAGTGAGGGGTGCAGATGCTCATGAGGAATATCCTTGACTTCTGTGGGAAAGCTTGGGTTATAGAGTTGCCTCTGGTCTGTATTGTCCTTTCCAGGGACGGACTGTGTTGGAGCATGGATCCCTAGTGGTTTCCACTAAGGGGAGGGAATTTAGACTAGCATATCCTGGGAGCTAACACAGGGTACAGAGTCTGGTAAATGTTCTGTCTGCTCAGCCTTTGATGGTGAATCTCACTGCCATGTCAGTGGCTACACCATCCCTCGGCAATGAAAACCTAGGCAGTCGGTCACGAGCCTCTACCTCACCACCTGTACAGTGAGCTCACGCACATGTGCTCTGAAGTTCAGCTGCTCTGTGAGCCTTGAAGGGATCACTTGGCCTCTTTGAGCCTCCTTTTCTCTAATTCTGAACTGAAGTGGTGAGCTGTCATTGTCGTGACTACAGAGCCTTACAACACCTGTACCCACTCGCCCTCCCGGTGCTGCGGGCATGGAGCTCCGCCCACCCTCTGTGTGATGTCTAGACCCAGTGTGGCTGAAGTTTGTGTGTCCTTATAAACCACTACAGTGGTGACCCTGGTCCCAGAGCCACCATCTGCCAAGCAATGGGCACAACGCTAATGATGATGGTGTATGTCCTACTCTGGATTGCCCAAGCCGGTGCTCTGTCAACTTTGTCCACCCATGGAATGAATTTGTGAGGCCATTCCCATGAGCCTTGTGTGTGTGTGTGTAAAAGATCATATGTGTGCAGGTATATACACATGTGTGCACATGCATGTAGACAGTTACGTACAGGCATGTGTAAATGGAGTTCTTAATTTGTCTAAGTAGTAAAAACCCGGGATCAGATACAGAGGGAAATGCTGAGATGGGAGAGAAGGAGCAAGCCACCGCCACACCTCACCTCCTTAGCATCTCCGCAGACAAGAGCGCAAGTTCCTGTTTCTCCCTGCTTATACCCTGTTTCTGCCCAGCTACCTCACTTCCTGTCTGGCTGTACAGACCTCCAGACCTCCGTGGTTAGCTAGTGGAAAGCTCCATTCTCTGACCCTCAGACAGGCTTGATGTGTACAAGCAAGATATCACCACAGGCATGTGGAGACCAGAGAATATCTCCATTTTTCTTCCTTTTCCTCAGGGACTACCTACCTCTATTTTTTAATTCTTATTTTTTAGACAGGGTCTCTCACTGGGCCAGTGCTCACCAAATGGACTAGGGTGGATGACCAGCAAGCCCCAGAGATCTGCCCATCTCTACCTTACAGGCGTGCACCACCACCCCTGGCTCTTTATGTGGGTTCCAAGGCAAGGCAAGAACTTTACAAACTGAACTATCTCCCAAGATTTTATAGACAAAGAAACTAAGACACCAAGAGAGCCATTAACTGATCTCAAATCGCCCAGCTGAAAAATAATGGGGCCAGGACTTGAACCTGGTTCCTCTGCTTCATGAAGCAATGAAATTTGTCAAAGAAAAAAAATATATAACCAAAACATCTAACCTAAGGGTGAACTCTTATAAAATTGTCTTTTTTTAAAAATTATTTGAAATGAAAGCTCCAGATGGAAACCATGTAATTCAAGAGACTTAGCCAGGTGTCACCTCCTCCAGGAAACCTCCCGAGATGGTCCTGTCTGGGGCCTTGTGTACCTTGGGGCCATCCTTGGTACACAGTAGCAGCCAGCCTCTCCCAGTGCTGACCCTTGAGACCAGGAACACCAAGCAGTGTTTCCAGAGTACTTGCCCAATAGCAGTCACTCCTGTGTCATAGAAAACCATACGCACTGTGGCTCTGCCAGTGCCCAAGTCTAATTGTGGGCCTCCAGAGGTCGGTGACCACGGTTCCACCTCTGGAGTCTGGTCCTCAGCTGTTCCCAAGGGCAACAGGTCTCTTGATCTGTAAGAGGCCTGGCCCTCCTGCTGCCTGGGGCTGCAGGGCCATGAGGCTGTCAGGAGCATAGTTCTCAACAAGAGCAAGGATGTGAAGGGGCTGGGGCAATTAGTGGCTGCTTCGGGTCTCACCCCTTCATGAACACTTGGCTTCTAGTCTCTCACTAGTCCCTGTCCCTTTCCCATTGCCTATATATACACACACTTGCAGAATGCACCCCTAAATAAATATGAATGGTGTCCTTTCAAAGAAATGCATTCAATTGTGTCTGTGTGTGTGCATGCGTGTGCGTGTGTGTGTGCATGTGTGTGTGAACACTGTGTAACTTTTGGCTGGGAGAAGTGGACAGGTGTCTACTCTCCCCCAAATAGGACACCACAGACAACAGACCAAAAACGGATTCCATCCCAATGTAGCTCAATGAACCAGTGAGTTTGCTGGGGTTCCTTACAGGAGGGTAGGAGACTCCACAGCAGCTGTATCACCTAGAAGCCTGCCCCGAAGTAAGTGATGACTCTAGAAAGATGCACAACCTGCAGGCAGCTCCATGCGGTCTCCTCCCTCCCACAATTATTTGCGGCTATCGCCCTGAGGATCTGCCTTGTAAATCTTGTAACATTTTTAGCTTCCCAAGCTTAGTCATCTTTATGAGTTTCTGGACCTTTTAAGTTTTCTTAGCTTCCCCATGAATCTCTCCTCTCTCTTGGAGGTAGTATTGCAATATGGCTATGCTATACACATCAAGTTTTCCATTTTAGTGCTGTGTGTGGGGGGGTGTACATGTATTTATGCTCACATGTGTGGGGGAAGGTGGGTGGAGGCCTGAGGTTGAGTTCTCTTAGTCTCTCTGTTCCTTAGTCATTGAGGCAGGGTCTCTGAACCCAGAGCTTGCAAACGGGGCTGGTCTAACATGCCAATTCTCTATCTCTTGAGCACTGGAATTGCAGGTGGCTACCATGCTTGCCTAGCTTTTATATGGGTTCTGGGAACCCAAACTCAGGTCCTCAGATGGCAGACACTTCCCCTGATGACTCGTTTTGCCAACCTTTGCCATCTTAAATGTTCTTAGTTCAATCTTAGTTGCCATCTTAGTTCAATGACATTTCATAATCCAACATGGTGAAGCTAGCCTTGCCTCCAGAACACCATCACCCAAAATGGAGATGCATTCCAGTAACCACCCCCTATGTAGCTCCCATTTCCCTGAGATTCTGGCAGCCACCCAGAATCTACCTATCTTACCCTCCCATGACTTCACCTTCAGACTATTTTATATAAATGTGTGATATGTGGTTGTAACTGATGTCTTTTATTTCACACCTTTCAAGCTGAAACGTGTATTGATTCTCTCTCTCTCTCTCTCTCTCTCTCTGTGTGTGTGTGTGTGTGTGTGTGTGTGTGTGTGTGTGTGTGTGCAGTGTATGAGCACAGAAATGTGCGGGGCACACACCCATGTGCAGTGTGGAGGTATGAGGAGGGCATTAGGTGTCCAGCTCTCTCTCTATACCTTGCCCCCTTGAGACAGGATCTCATTGAACCTGGAGCTGAGCTGGAGGCCAGCAAGCCCCAGAAATCGCTCTGTTACCCACCATTCTTCCCCCCATCACAGCAATGGAGTTACAGGCACATGTGTCCACACACAGATCTGCTGGGGGTGTGAACTTGAGTTAGATGCTTGATGAGGATGCTTTTATTGCAAGCACTCTTACCCTGAGCAAGTTCCCAATCCAAGAGATTCCCTCCTTTTGATGGACCATACTGCCATCCATCCATCAGCTATGGACATCATCTTTAAGCAGTAACAAGCATTCTCCCAGGGTCCTGCTGGAGTTCTTGCCATGACTTCCATTGAAGCCTATAACATCTGGGGAGTGACAGGTGTTTATCCTGCAGTCTCAGCATAGGATTCCTGGGAACTTGATAGGGAAACAACCTAGACCTCTGTCTAATCGGGACAGCTTCATAGCCACAGGCTCCTCCCCACCAAGATCAACTGTCTGATCCCAGGTACCTGCAGGATGACAGCCAGGCATGAGAGTCCCTGTGTCCCATACTTGTTCTTGCCTCACCTGCCAGATCCAGTTACTGTGAGTTCTAGGCCCAGGTCAAGGGCCTGAAGTCTAAGAAGACTCCTTCCAAACAACAACAGTTATTGGGGGGGGCAATGACTAGAGCCCCTTTTCAGCCTCAGTGGATAAGAGTGTTTCGAACAGGAAAAATCCTGCCCTTTGGCAGATGCGACTGTCACCCGATGTCCAACCTGGTCCCAAACCAGGAGCATGCCATAGAAGTCCTGTGGTCATAATCAGAATGGGCCCAACCGGGTGCCTCTGTGCTGGGCCCAACACTGTACTCATTCAATCCACCTGCACAGGACTCCACAAAAGGAGTTCTACTTTTATCACCCCTGTATATATGCAGAAAGTAAGATAGAATACCCTACTCAAGGACACTCTGCTGGTAAGGGCTGGAGCCAGGACCAGGGTCAGCAGAGCACTCAATTGAGCAACTCATGGCTTTTGTAGTTTCTTAGCAGAGAGCCCTAGGGATAGGCTTGCATTGTGCAAATCCTTCCAACCACCTGCTCTCTCTGTGATGAGAACATTGATTGGCCCCTGAAGACATGAAGGGCAGGGCCATAGGCTGCGAGTGTCAGTTCTCTGACGGTCGGGACTGGTCTTGACATCCCTACCTCCGTGTCCCTATCCCCAAGTTCTACTCCAGGCATGAGGTGGTGGCTGGCCTTTTGGAGGCCTCCTCTCCTTCTGTAGCCCTCTCTGAAATTTTCCTACAGAGGTCCCCTCATCCTTGAGTATCTCAGCATTCTCCCTTTACCCTTCTACTTCCAGAAAATCCCAGAATCTTGATGGGGGAACTGCCGCCCTGTGCCAGGAAGGCACTATGCCAACTCTTATCTATGATACCATTTGCATGGTTCTGGCACTTCCACAAGGACCTACCATCCCACCTCAGTATACCAGTAAGAGCTCCCACTGGAGGAAATAGAGATGCTAAGAGGCTAATTCCAACTGGTGTGCCCAGCTGGTGAGCCAGGTGGGAACCGGATGGCCAAGGACAGAGCAGCTTATGAGGAGGCCAGATGTAGGTTGGGCCCCAAGTGTGGGTGGTCTCATACACCCCTTGCCCTGTCCCCGGAGCAGGCTATGTGATTATCCTCACGAGGAGAAGGCTGTGAACATTCAGACTAGAGGGTTAGTGGCTTGATAATACTGTCTGCACCACTTGAGTTTCAGCTTAGCTAAAAATGCATCTGAATCTGGGGCAGGGAGGGATTTCTACCTGGCAGGGAGCTGGGCTGTCAATTATGGTAGTGGTACCGCCTCCTGGAGTTCCTCTTTCGCCACCCTCAGATCCCCCCTGCCTCCCCCCCCCCGCACCTCCCTGCAAGCTGGCCAGGCCACCAGTGTTGGATCACGGAGTCAGACAGACAGGGGCACTTGTGCACATTGATTGAGAGCTCACTGTCAACCCAAATGCCAGCAGGTGGTGGCTAGCTATTAAGGGGGCATTGCTAGGTTCACCCAGCTTCAACATCAATTAATATCAAAACCAGTATTATTTTATCTGCTGCCTCTGAGGAGGGCCTGGAGTAGGGAGGCATAGAGCAGACCCATCATTCTCCGATATTGATCTCCTCTGCTCTCTCTCTCTCTCTCTCTCTCTCTCTCTCTCTCTCTCTCTCTCTCTCTCTCTCTCTCTCTCTCCTCCAGATAGGAACGGCTCCCTCCTGTCGCTATGGGCAGGGTGAAGTCACTCATCATCTGAGGTTCCCGGGGAGCCGTGCTGTGCACAGGCAGGCAGATGCAGTGGCTATGAGCTGCCCAGATGGTGCTGGCCTGGGAGAAAGGGGGTGGGGAACGCCAGGAGGCAGCAGTGGCCTGGTGTTACCTTCTTCCTGCCCTAGAGAGGGCAGATCCAGCATGGGCGAAGGCTAGGAGTCTCTTTGCTAGGAGTGCACATAGCTCTACCTGGGGTGAAACCTCCTGCCTGGGTGACCTCCTAGGGCTACATCCTGGGGAAACCCCTGCCTGTTTGGAGGATTATACTTAAATCCAAATCCTGCCCTAGCTTCCCAGAGCAGAGCACCTCCCATGGCTTCTATTTTATACTTCATTATATGAATAATATCATCTATAATGTCATCTCTGTAGGCTGCTTAATCAAAGGAGCTGGTGAGGTAATACATGCAAAATACACGTAAAGATCAGTGCAGTTATCAATAAATACTGCTGCATGGTGCCCCACGTGACTGAGGGCTCTTCCGGGCTCCTGCGGGTATGGGTATAAACCTCTGATGGTCCGCAGACACAGTTTAGATGGTAGTGAAAGTGGAGAAATGAAAATTTAAGCATGAGGCTGAAGGTGCAGCTTAGTCACTTAGCCAGTAGAGTACTCGCCTAAAGTTCAATAGGCCCTGGGTTCGGTCCCCAGCACTACAGAAAGCAGCACGATGGCACACGCCTCTAATGTCGGTGACTTGACAGGATGAGGGAGGAGAATCAGTCTAAGGTCATCATAGCTACACATCCAGTTTGAGGCAGCCTGGGCTACATTGAGACCGTGCCTCAAATACATACATGCACCACATGCATACAAACATGCATGCATGCATACATACATATATGTAATAAAAGAGTTCTACCCAACCACCCATATGGGGCTGGGGATGTGGTTAATGGTAGCACACCTGCTTAGCATGCATGGGACCCAGAGCTACCCCCCCCAGCAATGAGACAACAAAATGACATCAACAATTTAAAAAACTCATTTCTAGAGGAGGTGAATCCCAGTGGAATGCTCAGCCAGGGTAGCCTAGAGCTGAGTTAGCTGGTCAGAAACAAGCCAGGAGAAGTGAGAAAGCACGGTAACAGCTGGGGGGGGGGACTGGAGGGAGGACTTGGGGGTGCAGGGGGAGTGGTTTGTCTCTCCCAGGAGCTGACTGCATCTGGCTTCTGGCTTCCCCTCCTGCAGCCAACCCCACCCTGTTTCCTGGGTGGATTGTTCCCATCCCTGATATCTGGGTCTTGTGCTGAAGCTGGAGTAGGGGTGAGGACCCTGGCTGTGACCTGCAGAGTTTCCATCCATGGGACCTGGGCCTCTGCAGTCTGAGGTCAGTTGTCCATAAGCTGCAGACCTGAGCGCTCTGCTTCCAGAGAATGTGGGCCACTGTTAACTTTGCAAACAGAAGCGAAGGCAGCAAAGCCTGGGGCAGGCCGCCTGGAGCTCAGGAAGAAGGAGGGAAAAAAGCTGTCCCAGGGAGAGGGGAGGACACTCACTGTTGGCCTTAGAGCTGAGGCCATGAGGTTTACAGTGCATTCATTTGTCATTCACTGTGGGATACCTCCAGGGTCTCCAGGGATACCCAAGTCCCAGGGTGCCCAAGCTCTTAATGGTGGTGTTTTGACAGGTGCCCATGCCCTCTGCCTACATACTTAAACATCCTTTCTACATCACTGATATCTGCTCTTACAGAGCAAACATGGTAAGCTTTGTGTCCTTTACTGTGTAGTGACCTAAAGAGTCTGTAACTGCTCACTGTGGACAGTTTGAAAAGCATTTGCAAGCCCTGGGTGTTTGAATTCGCAGCCAAGGAGGCCTTCCTCATATGGATGTCCTCATTATGTGCAGTGGTGTGGGTGCTGGGAATTGAACCCAGGTCCTATGGAAGAGCAGCCAGTGCTCTTAACCACTGAGCCATATCTCCAGCCCATCATTTGTTAACTTTTAAATTAAATTTGAAATGAATAAAAATTAAGCATATGCCAACTTTTCTTTTCTTTTTGAAACAGAGGCTTAGTCTGCAACCCTGGCTGGTCTGAAACTTACTACATAGACCAAGCCAACTCACAGAGATCTGCCTCCCTCTGCCTCTGTAGTGCTGGGATTAAAGGTGTGTCCTACCACACCTGGCAACATTTGTTAACTTTTAAATGACAACACACACACAAACACAAACAGTCACATACATAAATATATATATACACATGTGTATAAATCTGCATGTATATACACATGCCCACGTACACACATATATACGTGTATACATGCAGGTGCACATACACAAATATGTATGTATTCACACCCCGCTGGAGAAATCATCTGTCCTCTTAGAAGCACATTGGGAATGCAGAAGAGTAGATAAGAGAACCCTCCCCACCCCCACACTCCATCCCATAATGCCGGGTAGAGGTGACAGAGGAGTCTGAAGCAGCAGGAGAAAAGAGAATGGGATGTAAAGTAGGGACTAATTTGAGGCATAAAGCAAGCTCTGCTAAACACCTGTCCAACTGCCCGCTCCTGAGAGGTTCTCCAAGTACACAGCTGACTCCTAAGAAAGAACTGTCATCTGTGTACTCAAACTCAGAGCCTTAAAAGTGACATCTAAATGGACATCAAGAAGGACCCCAGTGTGAGTGTAGATATGTGAAGGTGTATGGGTCCAAACGTGGACCACAGAAACACATGCTTTCACAGTAACACATGTTCTCCTCATCAAACAAACACACAATGGTGACCAATTTAAAATTCAAAGACTAAATAAAATGACTAATCTGTGGCAATATTAAAAAACTAATGAGAGAGATTTACAAAAAAAAAAATGTTATCACAAATGAGATTAGGGATGAAGTTTTGTACCCATAGGAAAATTTTCACACACAAGAGAATATCACACTTACATTAAAATGGGTGATTTTTTCCCCAAAGCAATATGGGAAGAAACAGAAATTGAATGGGTTGTAGTCATTAAGGAAACTGAGAGGAATTTAATGCAACCCCATTCAAAAATAGGCCCGTGAAAGGTGTGTGAGTGTGTGCGCGCACATGTATGCACACATGCATGAGCATGTATGTGTGGAGACCCGAGGTTAACCTTGTGGTGATGTTGATCCACTTTGATTTTTGAGACAGGGTCTCTCACTGGCCTGGAATTCACTGGCTGGCTAGTCAGTGAGCACTGGGGATCCACCCTGTGTAGAATTATAAGCTTGCATATAAAGCCTGGCTTTTTTTTTTTTTTTTTTTTTGCATGGGTTCTGGGAACTGAGTCATGGCCCTATTGCTATCCCCCAACCCACCTCACGAGGCTTTAAGGCAAGCTTTACCAAACACTTAAAGAGCTGGTAGTCTCTGAGCTGTGCAAACCTCTTCAGGAAGCTAATGTATCATGTAAAGAAGGTGCAGTCTGCACATAATGAAAATTTCTGATTACTGTGTACAGCCAGGTAGACAAAGCTCCCCTATGGCACTTCACAATCAACCCTCTGCCTACTAGTGATCTTTCTATCCCTGAGCTGCTCCTCTGCTCTCTCCCAAAGTGTGGCCTTTTCCTCCATGTCATGTAAAGGGGAACCAGACAATAAGTGGTCCCAACTCTTAATTTAGCATAATGCTTTGTCTTTTAAACAGGCTGTCACTATGTAGACCTGGCTGACCTGGAACTTGTTATTCACACCACACTGACCTTGAACTCTCAAGTCCAGGTCTAAAGGCCTGTGCCATCACACCCACTTTTTAGATTTTTTTCATTGCTTATCCGTTTACCAAGAAGGGATATGTTTATACTGGTGGTAATTAGGGCTCTTTTCAATTAATTCTCCCAGAGTCCCATCCAGAAATGGAACTGGCTAGCTGTATGACAGAGAAACTAGCAAACTTTCTGAAATAATCAGACCGTCTAGCATTTTCTCCTGCAATGTGCAGCAAGCCCTAATTGTCCCAGGTCTTCACCAACACTTAATGTTGCCAGTCTTTTTCAACTTTTGCCACACCCATGTGCCACGGTATCTCATTGTGGTTCTCCTACGGCTTTTATGGTGATACTGACATTAGCTCAACCACCTATTACTATAAATACAAATGTCACTGAAGTTAATTATGTCATGTATATGCATGTGTGTGTGCGTGCACATATGCACCGAATGCTAAATAAGAACAGAAAGCCAGGCCCCCAGAGTGTAAGGATGACTTAATGCTAGAAAGTAAGTGTTTTCTCATGAAATGAAGGAATTTATAAAAATCAGCATAAGCCAATTTTTAAATTAGCTAACTAGCATTAATCAAGAAAGTCTTTGCCCTCCACAAGCCATGTTTTAAACAAAGACCATAATCAATGAGAAAATACCAGAGACATCTTTTCCTAATCACACAAGAATCATTGCTTGTATGTCTCAGAGACACTACACAATTCACCAAAATCAGAGAAAGAAATGTGAGGTGTAAGAGTTGGAGTCAAAACTACAAAGTGTTTGGGTTCAAGATGCTGTTATCTATACACAGAACCCAAGAGGACCAGATTCAGCAGAGTTGTTCAATACAAGATCAACACATAAAAATCAGTAATAGTACAATACTTCAGATTCTGAAAAGCTCCCACCAGATGCCACAAAAAAAAAAAAAAAAAAAAAAAAAAAAAATTGGAGGAAAGCCATGAAGTTGCACAAAATATCTTCCATACAGATATATCGAATCTGATATCTAGCCAGTTTGGAGAATTCCCACAAATGAATGAGAAAAGATAGCAAACTTGATAAGGTCGAAGCAGGGTGACACTGAGGAGATGGCTCAGCGGTTACAGCACTTGTTGCTTGACCATAAGGACGGGAGTTCAGATCCCAGCACCCACATGGGACAGCTCATATTTGCCTTGTAACTCTGGCTCCAAACCATCTGATGCCTTCTGGCCTCTGTGGCTGCCTGCACATACTTACACACACACACTTTTATTTAATGAAGAGAAGAAGCTGCCCCTGTGAAATGACAATAGGGCCGGCTGAGGAAGACTTGCAGAGAGACAACACCAGCGGATATGCCGAGATGAATGGGAGAAATCTCATAAGGCCCCGCCCCACCTGGAGATGAGGAGCTACAGGCAACCAATGGCTGCTGAGAGAGGAAGAATCTGCTCCCCCCCAGGGAGCAGTCCCCCTGATAAGTTATTCAGTCGCGCGTGGTCAGCTGTGCCTGCATATACATGAGAGGAACACTAAGTGGGCACCACAGGTTGAAGGAGTCATGAATTTGAGAGGGCGTAGGAGAGACATGGGAGGAGTTGGGGTGGGGGAGAAAGAGGATATAAATAGAGTCCTTACTATAAAATTCTAAAAACAAATAAAATCAGGAAAAAATAAATAAACGAAGCCATTTCACAAAGGGGGGGACAGTAATATGACCATAAATGAACAGGTGCCTTATGTAATTGGTAACCATGTGTGGTGGTTTGAGAGAAAATGGCCCCAAAAGGAGTGGTACTAATAGGAGGCGTGGCCTTGTTGAAGTGGTCTTGTTGGGTTGGAGGAAGTGTGCCACTGTGGAGATGGGCTTTGAGGTCACATATGTACTCAAGCCATGCCCAGTGAGACAGACCACTTCCTGCTGCCTGCAAGTCAAGACACAGGACACTCAGCCACTTCTCCAGCACCATGTCTGCCTGCACGCCACCATGTCACACCATGATGATCATGGACTCAACCTCTAAAGTGTAAGCTGCCACCCCAATTAACTGCTTTTCCTTTATAAGAATTGCCATGGTCATAGTGTCTCTTCATAGCAATAGAAACCCTAACCAAGACACCACAGAAACACGAATGAGAAAACTGGGTATCCTCACCATCCCTGGGAAGAGTGACATCTTCCATCCCAAATGCTGATGTGGATAGGAAGCACTATGAACTCAGACTGAAGGCACTACAACTACTTTGAGGAACAATTTGATACCCCCATAATCACTGCCAGGCCCCCCCCACACACACACAAGATTACATTGTCCCTTTTTTCTATCTTTACTGAAGGAGGCTGAGAAAGCTGGCATATCTTACCATAGCTCCCATAAGCTACGAATTTCCAGATTTTCCATTCTATCACCTGACAGACAAGGACTCTCTGAGTGGTGCTGAGGTAGGAACAGGCCCCCAGATCTGCCCATCAGAAACATAAGCCCTGTCTGTCCAATCAGTGCTTCCCAGTAACGCAGGACATCAGGCTGCACCACCATGGTATGCCAGCAGGGGGCAAGTCAGCCATCTGCCTTCTTCCCTGGTAAGGAACTGTCCCCTAGCAATGAAAGCTACCTTGTTTCATGGGGTGTAAAAAAAAAAAAAAAAAAAAAAAAGTGAACATTTATTAAACAAAACTATGGAAAGGAAATAGTGAATCAGAAAAACAAATTCGCAGTAATGGTATCAAAATGCTCATGATGCACAGTTCTAAACCCATCATGCACACTAAAAGGTAGTTTTAAGCCTTAGCAAACAAATACATGGTATGACCTTGTTTTCTTTGTCTTCATTTGTTCCATTGAGACAGGCTCTCGCTATGTAGGCCTGGTTGACCTGGAACTCACTATATAGACCAGGCTGGCTTCAGACTCACAGAGTTTGCCTCCACAATGCTGGGATTAAAGGCAGGCCAGTCCTTTGGTGATGTTTAACACTTCTCACCAGCATTAGCCATAGCTACCTAATAGCCTGCTAAGTGGCCAACACATATGTTACCGAACTTTCCATAGAAGAAGGCATGTCGCTGGCTGGAGCGCTTGGCTGTAACAAAGCAAAAGGAGCCATCATCTTGGTATGCTTTGTGCTTGGGTTCCTATCTGTTTCCCTGGCAGCAATTCCCAGGAGTAGCAAGCACTATTTGAACCAAGAGAGATGGAAATCCTTAATGCTTGACCCAACGGCTTTCCAAATGAGGTCTGCTGTTCTATGTTTCTGTATGTGTCAAAGTTATTGTTTGGGAGGTGGCTTTTTCAGAGTTAAACCTTTCTTTTCTCTCTCTCTCTCTCTCTCTCTCTCTCTCTCTGTGTGTGTGTGTGTGTGTGTGAGAGAGAGAGAGAGAGAGAGAGAGAGAGAGAGAGAAAGAGAGAGAGAGAGAGAGAGAGCACATATTAAGACCTGAGGTTCATTCTCTCAATCAAACCCAGAATTCACTCATGACTATTCTCTCTAGGCAGCTTGCTCTGGGGATCAGGCTGGCATTACAGGTGGGAAGCCTTGCCTGGGTTCTGAGGATCCACACACTGGGGTCCACTCTAACACAGGAAGTGCTTACTTAGCCACTGAGCAGCCTCCTTAGGGCCTAACTCTTTTGTTTGGAGGTCATCCTGGGCCACATACAATTATGGTAAAGGTAGCAATTTCATATGCCTTGTGTCCATGTCAATCCCACCCTCCGTGATAACATCTTACAGAAGACCAGCACATCACTACCAAGATTCTGGCATCCATACGGTAGCGATACAGACCTCACCACAAGCGTGTTGCTCTTTTTTGACCACATCCTGCCTCTCTGCATCCCACCTCCCCTTCTGGCCCCAGCAACCTCTCGGATAGCTCTTATCCTTTCAATGCTATTAAATAAATGGACTCATAAGCTAGATTCTTGTCAAAACCAGAAGAAATAAGTTTACTGCTAGAGAGATAGGGAACACGCCCTTGGTTGGCCTGTCTCTAAACCAGCAGAAATGGAATGAGAGTAGCATAATGTAAAAGTCTTTCTATGGCCATACCACCATATTGGCACATTTTCCTAAGTGCTGTGATTATTTTCCTACAATGGAAGGAAGGGAAGGAGGGAGGGAGAGAGGGAGGGAGGGAGGGACAGAGGGAAGGAGGGACAGAGGGAAGGAGGGAGGAGGGAGGGAGGGAGAGAGGGAGGGAGAGAGGGAGGGAGGGAGGGGAGGGATGAAGGAAGGAAGGGAGGGAGGGAGGGAGGGACAGAGGGAAGGAGGAAGGAGGGAAGGAGGGACAGAGGGAGGGATGAGGGAGGGAGAGAGGGAGGGAAGGAAGGAAGGAAGGAGAGAGGGAGGGAAGGAAGGAAGGAGAGAGGGAGGGAGGGATTTATTTGAATTTACAGTTTGAAAGTGCATGGTGGAGGAACCCACAGCAGATCTGCCATCGGGAAGCAGACAGAGATGAAAGCAGATGCCCCGAACATTTTTTTTCATTTCTCCCAGGGTCCCAACCATAGAATGGTGCTGTCCACGTTTAGGGTGGATCTTGTCACCTCACTTAACACAACATAGAAACCCTATCACAGACACACCCAAATGTTTGTCTCCTAAGTGACTCTCGGTCCTGTCAAGTTGACAATATTCAACCATCACTAAAAAATGTAAAGGCACAGATGAATTAATTCTAATAATATGTGTGTGTGGTATAGGTGTCCAAACATGTGTGAGCGTGCACGTGCAAGGGGATATTAGAGACAGCCTGGGGTGTTAGTCCTTGCCTTCCACCTTGGGCCTGTTGCTGTGGAAGCCAGGCTAGCGGCCAGGCCGGCAGACTGTCTCCGCTTCTCATCTCGAAGGAGTGCTGGGGTTAGAGATGAAAACAGCTATGCTCAGCTTTGTATGAGTTCTGGGGATCCCAACCCAGGTCCTCACGCTGGCGTGGTAAGCACTTTACACACTGAGTCCTCTCCTCCGGACTCTGAAGGTTCTGTCGGGGCATGGGCTCTGGGTGGGGACCGGGACACAGCAACACCTTTACTCTTCAGCTCTTCAGCTGGCCTCTTGGAAAGCACACCTCTCCTCCTGGCCATTTCTGTTCTGCTCCACTCTGTGAAGTCTCGAGCTGCCCTGTCCTACTCTGGCTTCCGACTTGTTCAGCTAAGTCTGGTGTTGTACCCACCCTTCTTGTAAGCCGACCTCCTGCGTTGGGCTTGGGCACATCAACGGTCAACATCCATATCCTCTCTGGATGCGGGAGTGAAGGTTGCCGTTTGCCGTGAGCATCTTTCTCATTCGGACTCTGTGCGGGAAGTCATTCCTGAATTATCTCTGAGACAGAGAGGCTGAGGAAGAAGCCTGAGGGGCTTGGCTAGGACAGAAGTTGGGGCCAGACGGCCATCCTGGGGCTGTTGCAGTGAAGCAGGGCTTCGCGCTTGACTGCCTCCGAGCCGCCTCTTCCACACCAATGCTTGCAGATGCCCAGCGGCTCAGGGGCCTGTGGGATGGTGCTGTCAGCTGAGGAAGAGGCACAGTCCCCTCCCTTCCCCCACCTTGTCATCAGGCGTCACCCAGGGGCCCGATGAGTTGTGAGCTCAACCCCTGTCTTGGCTCTGCGTCACCCAGTCAGGGGAGGTGAAGATTTCCTTTAAAAAAAAAAAAAATGGCAAGCAACTGGACGCATCTCTGAAGAGGTGTAAGACGTCTGCCAACAGCACAGCCGGGGAGACGGCCATAGCCAAGGCCTCCCAAGGGTCATGGGAGTCAGTGGAGTCAGTGGGCTTGCGTTGCCCTACTTTGGCCTTGGGCTTCTTCCATCGGAGGGAAATGCTCCAGGCCAGGCCCTTAGAGGCCCCAGGTTTACTCAGAGGTTTACTTTTTATCTTAAGTTACAGGGGTGGGAAGGGAGGCACAGCATCTTCCTTAAGCTTCTCTGTCCTTGTTCATCTGCCAGGGCTCTCTGAGGGGCTGCTACACTGTATTCCTTTTTGCACCAGGCCTCAAGGGACTGGAAACTGAGGGTTGAGAGTTGTCCCTGGACCCCGAGAAAGTGTCCAGCCTTTCAGTTTGCCGCTTGAACCCAGTGGAGCAAAGCTGGGGCATGTGGGAGAGAGGTGGAGGCGGGTGCGGGAGAGAAGGGCAGGCCCAGGCATGTGTCCTACATACCGCAGAGCACTGGTTTATAGTAAAACAGGCTGGGGGCAGGGAGGAGTGCTGGAGGAGGTATTTATAGCAATACGGCCATGCTTTGTGGCAGGCAAGGCCACACCTGATTGTCTGGAAAGTCCTGAGGCACACACAGCCTTTCTCTCAGGATGGCTCCTCAGCACGGCCGAGGAGCTTCTTCTCTAAAGCCAGGCTGCTTTTCCCTCCTCAGGATCTTCCTCTACCTACCTAGAAGGAGGAGCTGGCACAGATGTGGGGGAAGGAGAGAGAAACTCCTCCCAGAACATAGACGTTGACTAATCATCAAGGGAGGCCCAGGGCTGAGCAAGAATAGCTTCGTATCCATCAGAGGCATCCAGAGGCCTCCTCCTCCCCCAAATCCTTCCCCTCTGTCATCTTGCCTTCCTCCTCTTCCTCTCATCCCCCATGATCTGCCTCTGTCTTTCCTCCCCCCTTCCTCCTTGCCCCTCTCTGTGTCCTCCCCCTTCACCTCCTCCTCTCTCCTCCTTTCCCTCATTTACAATCACTATTTTATAAGGAAACTGTCCGCCTTGTCTGTCCGCCTGAGTGACACCCATGCTAAGAGCCATCAAGAAGCTGACAACGTTGAGGAAAATTAGGTCAGCCCCCAGACTCTGCTTTTCAGAAGAGTGTTCCCAAGCAGAATGTGGCACCTGACCTCTGTAGCCCCACAGGAGCCAGGCCAGGGGGTGAGCAGAGGTTGGCAGAGCAGAATGCGGGAGGGTCACAGGACTGGTCTCAGACCCTGGGTCATCTACACGTTAGCTGGGCAAATGACTTCCTGCCATTTCCCAACCTCCACATCTTAAGGGGGGTGGGGACAAGATGCACAGCTGAATCTCTCTCAAACACCCTGGGTGGAGAAGGTGGCAATACCACCTCTTTGAAGGGATGGAAGATGGGGGGAGGGGTAGCATCCATTGAGAATCTCAGAGCCCAAAATACGGCCTGTGGGAAATGTGGGTGGGAGAGAGATCAAACGACCCAGCTAGACAGAAACCGAGCATTTCTCGTCAGAACCACCTGACCCTCTCCCCGCAAATGCTCAAAGTGAATGAAACTAAATAAGAATATTAAGTCCCCTAAGATAATTGTAAATATACCAGAAGTAATTATGTAGATAATTACAAAAGAATAGTATCACTACCTATCTCATCTCTCGACAGTAATAAAGCTACTAAATGATATGAATATAATTACATTGCAGAGCATCCCTAGAACTGTAATATTCTGTGTGTGTGTGTGTGTGTGTGTGTGTGTGTGAATGTTTGCATGCATGCAGATGCAAATGTCTTTGGGGGGGATGCAAGGGTGTGTGAGTGCCCATATAGAGGTCAGAGGTCAATCCCAGGTACCCTTTCTTAGGCATTTGTCCCTCTTGTTTTTAAGACGGGGTCTCTCATTGGCCAAGTAAGCTCAGGTGACTGGCCTGTGATCCCCAGGGTCTCCTCAGCACTAAGATTATAAACACATGGCATCTTGCCTGGCCTTTTCCACATGAGTTCTTGAGACTCAAACTCAAGTCCCTATGCACAGGGAAGCCAACTGAACCATCTCCTCACCCAGAAGTGCGATAGTTTTGACAGTAACAGTGCAAAGATGGAAGAGAGGGAAATCATCAAGTGCTAACACAGGTCCGCAGGGGCGAAGAGAAGCAGAGAGAACAGATCAAAAGGCCAGTCAGTGTAAACTAACTCCAAATCGAGAGGTTGAGGCAAGGGAATTTCCAGTTCAAGGCCAGCCTGGGCTGCAAAGTGACACTCAGCTCTAAACACCAAAAATAAAGATATAGAGGCTGGAGAGATGGTTCAGTGGTTAAGGGGAACTGTCTGGCTGTTCTTCCAGAGGCCCTGTTTGATCCTTAGCACCCATGTGGCAGCTCAGAAACATCAATAACGACAGTCCCAGGGGATCCAACACCCTCTTCTGGCCTCCATGCATGTTGTGCACAGCCATACATTCAGACAAACACTAATAGCATACATAAAATAAAATAAAAATTTTAATATGAATGATAATATAAAAATAAGCTCTCTGCACTTCCTCCGTTTGTCTAGCTGGAATCCCCCACACAAACTTGTTGGATGTTAGCCCCTTTAGCCCTGATTACCCTACACTGCAAATGATTATTGAAGGATTCAGAGAGTTAATATGTGCAAATTGCTTGGAACAGTGCTTGGCACATGTCCTGGCCCAATAATCACCTGCTGGTGAGAGGCAGAGATGCGCACAGCAGAAGCAGAGAGAATTGCAAGCCCACCATTGGGTTCCCAGGAAGGGTGAACTGTGTGGCCTGGCCGACTCAGCAGGCTATGGCAGCCCGGATCTGATGGATGGCTATTGTCAGCAGAATTAGATCAAGTCTGCACATTTTCCTGTCTACATCTATTAAGTTGCAGGGTACAAAAATTGTTTTCCATTTCTCACTGGCTTTTATCACACCCCGCAGCCATGGGGGTGGGGGGCCTGGTAGCGGGTGATACATGCTCCTCGGTGTTGCTGGAGGTGTGAAAAGGAGAGATCATGGGAGCTGGCTCCTAATTGGCGACAATTAAGACTGAATGATGGAGCTTGCAGCCGCCGCCACCGTGTTTAATTTAAAGAAGGAAGATATTGTGCGATGCCACCTCCCCTGTGGGGTGTTGGGGTTTTCTGAAACAGCTATACGATATAATCCATTTCTCCTGTCTCAGAAGTTGAGGCGGTGGCTCTTCTCCTGGGATCGGTGTTTGGTGAGGCTGGCCAGAGTCCCTGATGTGCCCGTGGCTAAGCTGAAACTTAGTAGGCCAAAAGGAAGGTCTGCGCTGACACTTCAGGGATGGTGGGGCGGGGTGTTATTCGTCAAAATAGAAAATTCCAGGGACAGATGTGTTCGCCTAAAATCTCACTTCTCTGTCCCATCCCTCCTCCCTCTCTCCCTTTTCATTTACTCTCTCACAACAGTCTCTTGTGTCACACTGCACATTCCTTTTCTGTTATCAGTTTCCACTTTTACTATCTCCCCTCTGCTGCTTTAGGGAGAAAGTCTTCATTTGAATTGATTTTCTTGAGATATGTAGCTAGAGAAGTGATTTTTAGCCTTGCCTTGGTTTCTTCCTGAGACATGCTATTGCTTTGTTTTGTTTAATGTGCCTTTACATGTGAAGGCCAGAGGTTAATGTCTCCCTCCACAGTTTATGTTAGTTTTGTTGTTGCCGCTGTTTTGTGTTTAAGACGGGGGTCTCTCACTGCATATGGAGCTCACTGGTTGGTAGGCTGGCTGGTCAGAGGATGCTAGGGATCTGCCTGTCTCTAACCCTACCCTCATGCTAGGGTTATAGGCGCATACCACCATACCTGGCTTTTATGTGTATAAGCACAAAAACAAGGTCCTCATGCTTGCCATCCTACTGACTACTGACTGAGACATCTCCCCAGCCCTGACATTTGCTCTTCAGGCAGTGATTGTCCGAGGTTTCCTGTTACTGGACAAGTTCTGACAAAGGATATTTTGATCATCATTTAGCTCAACCAAGGAAGAGAAAAATCTTTAAGCTGGTCAAAGGCACATTGATTTCAATTAATTCTATTTGAGACCCATAAGACAGTATTGTTACACACACACACACACACACACACACACACACACACACACATACTCGCACACACACACATACTTGCACACACTATTTCTCTTCGATCATTGTCCTATTTTGATCCTGCATTTATGTGCTTTAGTACCAGGTCATTCTCCTGCAGAGATGGTTCAGTTGATAAGAGCTTTCCTAGCCTGAGTTCAGTCCCCAGCACTTAGGAGTGCTTAGGAGGCAGATGGGTAAGTGCCTGGGCTTGCTGGCCAGCCAGACTAGCCTACTCAGGCAGCTCCAAGAAACGCTGACTCAAAACACAAAGTGAATAGCTTCAGATGAATGACACCCACGGATATCCTCTGGCCTTCCCACCTTCACACATATGTAAATGGACATTTTTTTGTTCTGACTGCCTGCTCCCAAGTAACCAACACCAAGGCTTAATATTACTTATGAATGATTGGCCAATGGCTCAGGCTTATTACTAACTAGCTCTTACATTTTGAATTAACCCATATTCCTTATTTATGCTCCGCCATGTAGCAGTGCCTTTATTAACATGGCACATTCATCTCCTGCTCCCTCAGCATCTCGATGGCAACTCCTGACTCTGCCCTTCTCCTTCCCATCATCCTTAGTTTGGTTATCCCGCCTACACTTCCTGCCTGGCTACTGGCCAGTGTTTTATTAAGCTGATATGAGTGACAAATTTTTACAGTGTACGGAAACATTCCACAGCATACACATTTATACACATATGTGAATGTTCATGTACACCCACACAAAGAATCCATCTAGCATTTCTTTTGTGGAAATTTGTTTATAACACACTTCCTGGTTTTGTTTGTCTAAGGCCATTCCCATTTTGCCTTTGATGCCGAGAGATAGCTCTGCTGGGTATAAAAGTCCAAGTTGACGAATACTTGTTTTAAGAACATTAAAAGTGTTATCGTGTTAGATTCTGACTTTCATCGTTTCAGTATCTGGCATTTGTCTCCGCACTGCCTCTGGACAGGTCTGGTAACTTTCCACTGAGTGCTAGGCGTTCACATGGGAAACCTGTAGGAGCTCCTGGTGATGGTCCCTTCACTTCTGGCATCTGTTACTGGAAGACCACCTACATCTTATGTGAACGGTTTCAAACCTGTGTGAACTGGTTTGAAGATGGCTTGCAACCTTTGCAGAGGCAAATCTGTTACTTCCCAAGTCTCACATTGGAAAGTCTGGGCTATTTTGTTAGGCCTGCCCTCCTTGGTGAGCTGAGGTGAGCACTCATTTTGATTTTACAAGGTCAATGTGACTGAAAGGTCTGCACAGCCCTGGGCTCAGCCTCTCACTCTCCTTATGGACTGGCACATGCTTAAGTGGGCAAGTGGCACAAAAATGCCAGGCTCATCTCTGCATCTGCTCTGTCTTCTTCTCTTCACCTCTGCAACCTTGGTTTTCTTGACTACTGTACAACATCTTCAAACTGATGTTTCAATGTTTCATCCAACTCTTCTACTCATTTTCAGCAGGGGGATTTGCCTAATCTGTGCTGGTTATTCATAGCCAGCAATGGCTATTTTTAACAAGCTACTTCATCACAGCCAAAAATAGCTTTTTAAATTTCCATTGATGTTTTACCTCCTTCATCAGAATCGAACCATTTTCATTATGGTGCCTGCGTCATGAAGATAATTGCCTGGTATTTGCTACTCCTTTGTCTTCATCCTTAAAATAAATTCCCTGGCTATTTGCAAATGTTTCCCCTCCAGGGTAACCCCAGAGTCACAGCATTTTCTAAAGACCTCATTGTAGGCACTGGAGAGATGGCTCAGTGGTTAAGAGCACCTGCCATTCTTGAAGCCCTATCAATGATAACTCACAACCATATGTGGCACCATGGAACACAGCACCCTCTACTGGCCTCTGCAAACACAACATATTTGTAGTGCACATACATGATCATACACATAAAATAAAAAATCAGCTAAGGAAAGTTTTAAAATAATAATAAAAACAAAAACAACTCATTGCATTGAATTCATAGATTAGCTTAGGGGAGAATTTTTATGATGTTTTTCTATATAAAATATGAAATATCCTTTTATCAATATTGGTTCATGTTTGTTGATAAAGTTACTTTATGAATGTGTATTGTGTAAATATGGGTCAGTGTGGGTAAATATGTGTGAATGTGGGTATGCCTTGGGGCTATCCTCTCCTCTGCCTTGTTTGCTACAGGGTCTCATTGCTGCTGGGCACACCAGGCTAGCTGACCAGCAAGCTTCTGGGAATCCCTTTGTCTTTGCCTCTTCTCTTACAATAGGAGTGCTGAGACTGCAGATGTGTGGCACATCTGGCTTTCTGTGGGGTCTGGGGATCTAAACTCCTTATGCTTACACAAGTGCTCTGTCCACTGTGTGGGTCAATTTTTGTCAACTTGGCACAAGCCTAGACATAGTTCAGAAGGGGAACTCTCAAAGAAATGCCTCCGTAGGTGGGGCATTTTCCTGATTGATGATTGATGTGGGAGGGCTTAGCCCACTGTGGGTAATGCCACCCTGGGCAGGTGGTCCTGGGTGGTATAAGAAAGTGGGCTGAGTGAGCCATGGAGAGCAAGCCAGTGAGCAGCACTCCTCCACGCCTTTGCTTCAGCTCCTGCCTCCAGGCTTCTGCCTTGAGTTCTGACCCTGACTTCCCTCAGTGATGGACCTGGGAGTTGTAAAAGCTAAAATAAATCCTTTGCTCTCTGAGTTGCTACTAGTTATTGTGTTTACTGCAGCAACAGAGAAGCAAATTAGTATATACATTGAGCCATCACTCCAGTCCTGTGTTTCTTTTCATGGTACCCGGCACATTATTTACTTGTTTGGTTCCAATAGTTTCCCACTTTGTTGCTGCATAGAAAGTATTTCCTCCATTCGTTATCTTTTCTATTTGGCTACTCTTCCCGTGTAACTATTTTTCAAATCTAACAATTTATATAACCCCTTGGATTTTCTTGTTTTGGCTTGGTTTTGAGATAGGGTTTCACACTGCAGTGCAGGCTGGCCTGGAATTCGCCCTGTAACCCAGGGTGGCCTCAAATCCATGCTACTCCTCCTGCCTCATCTTTCCAAGTGCTAGAACTTCAAACATGAGCCACCATGCCTGATTACATTGTTTTTAGCACCACTTTTCCCAACTGATTGGCCTGGGTGTCTGTGTCTATATATCACATAGATGGTGATGTACCTAGGAAGTTCCCAGTCAAATACAAACTGAACACAAATACCTAAGCTGATCAACCCCTTCTCCTTAGCAAAGGTTATTTTGGCTCGCAACTCTGGATATTTCAGTTCGAGAATACTTGGCCTCATTACTCTGGGGTTGTGGTGAAGCAACACACCATGGTGGAGTATGCAGTTCTTCTCAAAGAAAAGAAGGAGGGGAGCGAGGCCCCAGATTCCCTTCAGGGCCATACCTCCAGTTGCCTGAAGACTTTTCTCTAGGCCCCACCTCCCAAAAGTTCTGTAGCTTCCAACACCTGGACATTTAGATAATGTATTGGCACTGAGGGAGGACATTTTGCTTTTATACACGGGAGGCTTAGACAGTCCCCAGAGCATCTAGAGTGGTATAGAATCTTTACTCTGACGCATCCTGTCAATGCAGGCGACAGTGGTAGCAGAGCAGAGCCCAGGGACCAAGTTCTCGGTGGAGCCAGGGGAAGATTCTTCACACTGGGGACATGGGGGACTCTTTGTGGATGTACAGTGGGGCCTCTGCTGTGCCTCGGGTGGTGGCCCTTTGAAAGATTTCAGAGTAGGTCAGATGGCACTTTTAGGGTTGTGAAAATGGTTTCTTTCCTTCTAAAATGCCACTTCTAGGAATTGATCCTGAAAAATTACTTGCAAATTTAGAGACAGTGACATTTAGAGATAAGTCAGTTTATTCATTGGTTTTTGTAATAAGGACATATTTGAAAACAACTACCCTGCAGAAGGGAAAAGGCTATCTCATGTTGAACATATGCAAATCAGAGAATATACGTTTTGAAGTTATTAAAATAATGCAAAGCACTGATAATATTAAGGACACTGCATGCACACATGTCCATTTTTAAGACATGGGAAATTTTAAGCTGCACAGAAAAATGCTGCAAAGGCAATAATGCAGAGATATGCGGTAGTTAAACCTTTCTCGTTGTTGTGACAAAATGCCTGAAGGGAAAGAGGGCTTAGACTCATAGTCTGGGGTACAGTCTGCTGCGGTAGGGAAAGATGTAGCGTCAGGAAGCAGAGAGAGGGATGCTGAACCTCTGCATATTTTCTCCATTTCCTCTTTTTGTTCAGCCTGGGAGCCATCCCTTAGCACAATCCTGCCCACAGTGCTCTTCAGTTGGTCCTTTCTGGAAACACTCTCCCCGATACACCTTCAGATATGTTCCCTGGACGATTCCCAATCCCAACAGGTTTACAGTGAAGATTAGCATCACAAGGTGTCTTGGTGGACCTTCAGATTCATCTGACTCCTGCCAGATGTCTGTCTATTGGCAACAGCATTGGCCCTTGCTGGTTACCCATAATGCCTCTTGATCTCTCTGAAAACTTATCCATCAACTACCTCATGCCAGGTCAAGGGTGTGAGGAGTTTTAATAATCATTGACCTCCATTCCAGGAAGTTTGGGAACACAGTGTGATGGGGTTTGCCAGGTCTCCATATCCTCGGTTTGATAGGCCGAATTCCTGGCAGACAGGCTGGCTGGGCTTAATCATAGAACAGAGTGTGTTAAAATGTGGAAAGCACACTCCTTGGGGCCCTTTTTATTGAAGGACAATGCATCCTTGCCCGGCAATTCGCAAACCCTAACAAGAGCATCTACAGCAGAGAGAGTGGTAGAGCTTGAGAGGAAAGCTATTTGGCAGCTCGCCAGCCGGCAGCTGTATGACCATTTGGTGGAAGCTAGTAGCTAAAATCAAGACAGCAAGTTTGGAGAGAGAAACATGGAGTGATACTGAGGTCTCTAGGCTTCAGAAGACTGTCCCTTCTGAGCCCCTGTGTGCTCGGCTCTTAGGGCTCATATGTTTGGGTATTTATCATCTGCGTCTTCCGGGATGCCGCTTTCCCTGCCATGAAGTCATCCTGTATCATTACACAGTGTAACTCCCCATAGGATAAGGACCTAATATCTCTTCAGTTGGCTGGTATGAGGGGAGATCGGAAACTGAAATTTGTTAGGTTGCCCATTCTGGCTGTTCATGAGAAGCTCAGCACAGTGTCAACCAGAATGTCCGTACCTACCCTATAAGTGGGGGGAGGGCAGTCAGCTGGTTATTTCCTGTAGAGAAGCATTTTCATATGTCAGAACTTGGATACTATTGACATCTGGTGATGGTAGATAGGATAGGGATGCTCCTAAGCATCCTGTAGTGTACATGGGTGGGTAGGATAGGGATGCTCCTAAGCATCCTGTAGTGTACATGGGTGGGTAGGATAGAGATGCTCCTAAGCATCCTATAGTGTTCTTGGGTGGGTAGGATAGGGATGCTCCTAAGCATCCTACAGTGTACATGGTTGATAACCCTCACAACAAATAATTCCCCACCCCCAAAGGTCAGTAGGTTGATAAATCCCACTCTAAAGCATGGTGATCTTGGTTTGGCCATCATACATGAGAGCTATTTTCCCTGAGACAGCTCTTGAGAAAAGCCAGTATTTTCTAATGGCCAAAAAGTCCCATAGCATCACTTTTGTGTACTTCCTTAATCAGAGCAGCCACAAACATGTCTAGATTCAAGGGAGAGAGTTGCAGACCCTACTTCTCAAGGCAAAGAGCATCAAATAACATGATCCTTTTTTAAATATCTATTTTACTTTCATTGTATGTTTATGAGTGTTTTGTTTGCAGGTAAATATGTGCACTACATTCATGCCTGCTACCTGCAGAGGCCAAATGATGTTGGATTCCCTGAAGCTGGAGTTACAGATTGTTGTGAGCCACCATGTGGGTCCTGGGAACCGAACCCAGCAGCCAGTACTTTTAACTGAGCATCTCTCCAGCCCTTATGGCCATTTTTTAACTCTCCTAGAAGACAATGAGGACATCCTGGTAGGAAGCAGGCAGGGGATCAGGACTCACTGGATGCCCTCTGGTCACCTTCTGCTGGCTGCTGACCACACCAATGCTGAGTCAATGGACCAGCTCAGAGGAGCAGCTGTCACTGGTTCCAAAGCCTTGTCAACAGTTCCTACTCCTCAAACCCTTCATCAAAGCTCTACTGGGTTTTTCTGAACCAGCTGCATATTGGCCCTGGGTGTAGTGGCATCTTGCCAGCAGCTCCTCTACCTTAAGAGGGTCACGTCTGCACCTGAAACCACACCCAAAGGGTGTGGCTACTACTACAAGTTCACTGGCAAGGCAAGATGCCACTATACCAGAGTTCTTTATTTGACTGTCTTTGTACTGTCCTCCAATTGAACCCCATCCATCTTCCCTACAATCCTTTGTACCTACTACCTCACCTACCCCTGGATCCCTGAGCACTGCATCTCCAAGTCCTTTCGTGACTGACTTGGGCAGGGAAATGTACCATTAGTGATTTAATCTCCACAAGACATTTCTCTCTAATTGCTGGTCATGGATGATAATTAGCTGCTGTTAATTCCTGATCATTAACAAGCTGATACTTAGAGGTAATGGCACCGGTAATCATCATAAACCATACAAAGCCACCGTACTTCCAGTCCCCAGCTTCCAAAGGATGACACTGCACAGTGATAGCTCTGGTCCAGGAGGGAGCTGGCACCCTTCATTTTTGTTTCTGAGAGCAGTGGTCAGAGAGGTGATGTCTCTAATCTTTAATCTAATGTTCTTTGGCTGTAGAAATACTGTGTGTTCTTTTAGGAGCCTTCTGGAGCACAGAAAAGCATAAAGAACATAAAACACATATAATCTTATTACCTAGAGCATCTTCTGCTGATGTTGTGTTCTTTCTTCCCAGTCTGTGGATTTTTCACATAGTCAAGTGGCTGTTAAATTTGTGGCTTTGCAGTCTGCTCTGTTCACTGAACAGCCTAAGGTAAACATCTCTCATGTGGGAGCAACTACACAATTGTCCTCCTCTCCCACCAGAGGCAGGGAAAGCTATGACTGTAGAGGGATGAGAGTCTAGAGACAGAGAAGCGGGCATCAGAAGAACAGGGCGCAGTAGATGGCTTGATGAGCAAGTGACATGTTTATGGATCAAGCCTGAGAAACTGACTGTGATCCCCAGAGCGCCTGAAAAATGTCTGTCTGTATATTGCTATCTTGTGCTTTTGTTCCTTGGAATAACAGACTGATTTGTCTGTCTCCAGCACTTCTGCCTTCTGGAACCTGGTTGCCTGACGTGGGGTCTAGGGTACTATTAGTCTAGTTGCTTACAACATGGCTTTCAGAATCAGAAATGCTGAGTTACAGTGGCCCACCGTGGAAATGATACCAGAAACTACAGTCCTGAGGCACCCCACAGAGAGCCCCCAAAACATTTGTTACTCTAACCCTTATGTAATACTGGCTCATTTATAAAATCATCTAAAGACCTGTGTCTTATGCATCTCTGGATTCTGCAATGTCCTCTTTGCATGTCTCTCTACTGCCTGAACACTCCTTGAACTCATTCATTTCTCCAGTAGAAAAGCATACAGTCTAGGCAGAGAGTTTGGAGTCGGACCCAGCTTCAATCCAGTCTGCCACCTATGATATCCTGTAGGCTGCCTGACACCTTAGGCCTCAGTTTCCCCATCCATGAAATGAGGTTACTATAACCTCCTCAGGGGGTTCCTGTAAGGGGTTGGTGAGGGCTTCGTGCAGTAATTGACAGTCAGTACCTTATAAACACATACGATGTCACAATAAAAGCATAACTGTGTTTGCAGTGATCTGCTAAATTTCTTTGCTTTTCACCTCTGTTTCCGCCCCCCACCCCCTGTGCAGTTGTCCCATCCTCCAGAAAGGGAGGGGACTCTTGGGGTTTGCCTAAGTACACACTCCAGACTTAAGGGCCTTTCTTGTAGAGTTCTCAGGCAAGGTCACCTTCAGCCTCTTTTATGCTTTGCTTTACTGATTCGGATCCAATCTCCTCTCCACTTTCATCTCTCCAAATCTCTAAGACCCAAATCTTTCTCATCTCTGCCAAGCTCAACATTAAGATTGGCTGCTCAGCTTCCGCCGGGCAACAGCTGTCGTATTTCAGGCGTCCCGATCTGTCTGCTCCATTGTTACTGAATAATGACACCCTACACAAAGTCCAGCTTTTGGCTCTTGCAAGCTACAGTCCTATCCACCATAGCAGTCAATCCCCCAGCAATTCTGGGGGATTTTTTTTTTAGTCCTTTATCGGAGCAGCATGATTCCCAGATAAGTCTGGGGAAATTTGGAGTAAGTGAAAGTAAACCATGTTGTCCCTCTTTACCCCACGCAATGCAACTCTTCGACACCAAGATGCAGTGTCTGCTGACCACTTCCCCCACCATCTAGAATATTCCACAGCACTATTGCTCTGGCTCTCTGCATATTGTGTAGTAAATGGCATGGCATTTCACTTTCCCCTTCCTTGTCGCAGTCAATGAAAGGAAGGTCTTATGGCCTTAGCGCTCTGCACTCTCCTGCCTTGCAGACCCCCTGCCTTTACACACCCCCAGAACATGATGGTATGTGGCCCATTCTGTGGCTTTCCCAACTCTCCCATGGTCAGCTGCGAGGGTAGCTCTGCTGCTGGGGCATGACCAGGCAAAGAGCACCAACACCCTGTCCCCGGCCACCCAGCAGTGAGGTCAACTTTACAGATGAACCTGGCCTCTGGTGCTTTTCAGGCATCTTGGCATCCTATGCTTAGATCTCAGCCAAGGTGTGACATCATCACTTGGTAGGATCCTCGAGATACCACCCAGGCCCTATGCCTGTTGGACTCTACCAAGACAATGCTGAACCACTTCTAAGACTCTAACCTTATAACACTCAAAGTTGCCCACACCATTGGAACTTTGTGACAGGGCTGCTATAAGTACGATTTTTGTCCTTGTCACCTTAGGCTTGTATCTTTTAGAAGTGGCTCTGCCTGCCTTGCTCTGGGCTTGGGTCACACTCTGAACTTTCTTATAGATTTGGTTTCACCGTAACCATATGCATGATAAAAGCGACAAAGCGACGTAAGGACGAATTTGCTGTGGCTCACAGTTTGAGGGGACACAGTCCACTGTGGTGGTGAAATCATGGTTGCAGAATCTGATCACATCATTCCTGTAGGAAGCAGGGAGATGTGAATGAACACACTTAGCTCCCTTTTCATTCAGTTTAGGGCCTTGCCCTACAGGCATTGCTGTCCATGTTCAGGGTGGATCTTCCCCTTCGGTTAAACCTTTCTGGAGATGTCCTCACTGCATACCCAGAGGTGTGTTTCCATGGCGACTAAACCTAATTGGGCTGGCATCATACTCTCTCATAGCAGGTTCCCTGCTGCAATGCTGCCTCCTGTCAATTTGGCAGTGTTTCTCAGACTTTAGCCGGCAGACAAACTCACCTGGGTCTTCTTAAAATGCAGATTCTCATTTAGCCACATTTCTCATCACTATTACAAAATACCTAGTAGAGGCAACTTAATAGATGGAAGAGTTATTTGGGTCCGTGGCTCCAGTCCAACCATCATAGGGAGAGAGGCATGCGGCTCACGGCAGTAGAGCCTCCTCACATCTTGGTGAAGCAAGGGTGAGAGGCAGATATAATTTCCTGGTCTGTCGCCAGTGTCCCACTTCTGCCAGCTGGACCCAGTACCAAAGGCTTCATAACCTCCCCCAAACAGCACTAGCAGCTAGGACCCAAGTATTCCAAAGCGCAAGCCTATGGGGGATTATTTCAGCCCTAACCCATAACAGAACGTTGGTAGGTTCCATGTCTGGTTTTCAAACCATCTCCCTGGTGATGCCAATGCTGCAGGTCTGTGGACAGCACTTGGAAAAGCAAAGATCAATCTTTCTCAATTTCAGCTTTTTCAATGTTGTCACTCGGGTCCTGATGGACACTGTAGGAGATTCTGTGAGGTGACCCAGGATAAAGGATGCTTAAGACACTCCTGGGTGAGTCTCAGTTGCAGCCACAGTGTAGAAGCCCCAAGCCAGGCCATGGGCTCTGTGGGGCTAGCATCCATCCTCTCCACTTCCCACTATTCCCCTCATCCCTGGAAGCATCAAATGAATTCATGGCTCACCTTGCAGACTCTCAGCTTTTCTCTGGATAGTTCAGAGCTTGAACTCAGGTAGAAATGGGAGGCCTGTTGAAACTAACCCTTGGTCCGGTTGCTTTACCTGTGCTGACCCAGTCTCCCATTGGATCAGAGGAATATTTCCCACAAGTAGCCTTCTCTGTCCCTTTGTGTCTCCCCAAGACCGCTGCCCACTATCTGGAGCCTGCTGTCAGTGAATAATTGACCCCTAGTGTCCTTAACAACCTGGAGGAACCTACCCAGAAAACTTGATCCCCACTTTTTCCTGTCTGGTGTCTCAGCCATGACCATCAACGGGTTACATTGGGCTGCTTTGGGGACACTGTTGTTCTAGATAAGCAGATCTTCAAGGGCAAGGGCATAACATGCATCATTGTACCTCCCATATCTGATAAGATGCATGCATGGATGGATGGATGGATGGATAGGTAGATGTGAATGGATAGGTAGAAAGATGGATGGTAACGTGTAGTAAGGGGAACTTAGAAGACAAGGAGGTAGATACAATAGCCTTAAGAGAAAGCTGTGAATCCTTGAGAGGCAAAGGGAGAGAGTCTCCCTTATGTGGTGATGGTCTGGAAACTGGGAAGTAGCCTAGTTACTCTTATTCATTTACTGGCCCAGAGCAGACTGACTTGAGTTACTGCTCAATGCTTTCTGCTCACACTCCCTCCCTGTCCCCATAGCCCATTGTCAGCCCTTGAGACAGCACTGCTGACTGCCCAGAGATCATCCAGGAAGATGAGCGCCTGTGGGAGGAAGGCCCTGACCCTGCTGAGCAGTGTCTTTGCTGTCTGCGGCCTGGGCCTGCTGGGCATCGCAGTCAGCACGGACTACTGGCTGTACCTGGAGGAAGGCATCATCCTTCCACAGAACCAGAGCACGGAGGTCAAGATGTCCCTGCACTCGGGCCTCTGGCGGGTCTGCTTCCTCGCTGGTAAGGACAGTCCTGCCCTGGGGGATACCTGCCCCAATAGAGACACCCAGAAGATGCCAGTAGACCGTTCAGCATAGACAGTCTCCACCAACTCTGGGCAGTGCTACAAGCAGCCACCAGGTCACAGACCCAAACTCAGACCCTGGTTCATCATGTCCAGAGAGCTATCCCTCTCTGGTCCCAGGGCTTGTTTCCCTTCGAAAAGATCCGTGCAAGCCTGGTTTCCCCACACTCTGCATTTCAGTGCTGAATGACGCCTCAGATCAAATCACTCTCACAGGCCTTACCTGCGAGACCGTGTTATTAATCACACATAATTTTCACAATGACTCTACAAGGCAGGCTTATCGTTGCCACTTTATAAACGAGGAAGTAAAGACTCCAGCCGGTTGAGCTTGTATAGGCTCCTACTTCACTGACATCCACAAGGTTAAGGACCAGGAAATGCTCAGCAGCTTCCTGTGCCTCTGTGAAATGGCCCCACAAAGAAAAAAATAAACACGGGTCTTTCCGGGAAGGTGCAGATTTTGTTCTTGCTAATGTGACTTGGGCACTCTCTAGAATCAAGTGAGTTGCTACAACAAGAGCCCTGTCCTTGGGGGTTTTATCACAACTGTATTCCACTTTATGCAAGATTAGCATCCTCCTGTTCCACGAGACCTGTATAAACTATGCGGGTCAGACTAGCCACAGTGTGTGTGGTCTCTGAGCTTCTCTTGTGGGATCCTGGGACCTGTGTGTACATTGAGAAAAAAAACATAGCTTGTTTCCCTCAACTTCCTCTCCCACCTTGATGCTAGGGTTTTGATGGATAGGCCAGAGGTTGGATGGGGTTTAGCACAAAGGACACATCTGGCTCCAGCCTGGCTACCCTGTGTCACTGTAGAGTTTGCTTCCAACTCTGACCTCATCTCCCACTTCCCCAGAGACTGTGCCAGAAGCAGAATTTGAGGCCACCAGGGTCTGACTGACAAGGCAGTGGTAGGAGGTTATTGCACAAAAATCTACACACATGCATCCGACACAGCCAAGCACCATGCCCAGTCAAAAGCAACGGAGGCACCAAACACTTGCCCGCTACAGATTTCAGTATGGACCACTTCCCATGCTTCAGACCTCACTCCGGGAAGAAAGCAGCATCAATACATGTCCCCCATCTACTACCATAGCCCACCAGCCAAGGGATGGAAACTTCCCTAGAGTGTTTACAGAGGCCCAAGGATCCTAGAAGCATTTGGGAATGTACTAACCTCGAATCCATGTTGGAGTAGGACCTGGAAATAGCGGTGATTTCTTGTCTCCACAGGTGAGGAGCGAGGGCGCTGTTTCACCATAGAGTATGTGATGCCCATGAACAACCAGATAACATCAGAATCCACAGTCAATGTCCTAAGTAGGTGTCTAGAACATTCTAAGCCGGGCCACTGGCGGGACAGAGAGACAGACAAAGGGAAGAGTCAAACATCCAGAATTTTCTCAGGAGTTAGTGTCCTGGGCCTTAGCTGGCTCTCCTGATCGCTTTCCCTAGCATGTGCTCTGCAGGCTCTTCTTTCCAGGGTGAAAATAGATGGCCGGGACCACCATATCTCTGACCCCAGGAAGTAAGGGAACACTCACACCTGGACTGAAGCAGCCTCTCTGGACTGTACCAAGACTGACTTTATTACCTTGACCTCACCAGACTCTCTCCAGCTCTCAGCATGAACTTATAGCGTTACAAGACAGTTCATCCCCTTGGTCTGATAGAGTTGGCCCAGGACCCTCTGAATACAAATACCTATGAACTTACATCTGTTAAACAAAATGGCCTAATACTCCAAGAGCAAATAACCAACACACTAGTCCTGCAGTCTTCGAATACACTCTAAATAGTGGCTAATATCTACCACACTGTGAATGACTAAATCCAGTGTCAGCCCCTTCTCTCCTCAGAGGTCAGGCTTATGTCACATGGCCCCAAGTTCCAATCCTCTAATCAATGTGTCTGCTCTTTCCTGCCCCCATCCTGAGTAAGCTGTAAGCATAAACTCAGCTGCTCTGGGAAGCACATGGGAATAACACAGATACTCTGTGGGAAACTGAGGATTTAGGTTGCCTCTCAGCAATCAGAGACAAGTGTGAATTCTTTATTGTATGGTAGAACTCCACAGGTGATTATAAACTGAAAAAGGAAGAGGCCAGTGCCAGTCCCCCTAACACTCAGAGCATGCCCTGGACCCTTGGAAATGGCAGATGCCTCTCGAAGATGAGGCAGGGTGACACCTCATGGCTCTCCTATAGACAGGCAGTGTAGATTCCTGGGAGGGCAGCTTTTGCCTGAAGGGGTGACAAATCTCTGTTGACAGTTGGAGTCAGACCCGGCAACCCTGTGTTGGGGACAAGAGCACTGCCAGCACCAGGAGATCCCGAGGCCACCCTGTGGGAGTAGGGCGTTGAGGACCTGTTGGTAGACATTGCCAGAACATACTTCCTGGAGTGAGGCAAGTAAGGAAGGGTCACTGTTTTAGCCTCACGGGCTGTTCCTTGTCCCCTGCATTAGAAATGATTCGCTCCGCCACCCCGTTCCCTCTCGTCAGCCTCTTCCTCATGTTCATTGGGTTCATCCTGAGCAACATCGGGCACATCCGTCCCCACCGGACCATACTGGCCTTTGTCTCTGGCATCTTCTTTATCCTCTCTGGTAAGTCTTATTGTTCTATCCCCATCCACCCTGGACTTCTGCTTCAGAAAGTGCTAGCAGCTGTGAGCCAACACTGGGCATAGAATGAGCTGAGACAGCCACCTTGGCAGAGCTGGGTTAGAGCTGAAGCTGAAGGACACTTCTGATGTCCTTAGACACATCCATGACCAAAAAGGAAAAGAAGCACAGGAGGCTTCAGAGTTAGAGTGGCCGGATGGGTTCACCCTGGCACAGCTGAGATAGGAACCCAGCCTCTGTCCTCAGAATACGCATCACCTCCTCTCCCGTTCCCAATGACGGGTATTCATTCCTGTGTCCCAAAGGGCATAGGTATGGCTTTGGAAAATAAATACATTGTCCTTTGGAATAATTGTTCCTTTACCCCTAATGCTCAGCTACCCCCAGAGATTTCTGCTTTCATAATCTAGCCACACCCCATATCTTGATCTTGCCAGACCCCTTCAACATAGACCTATCTTCATAGACTATCACGAGATTGCACTTCATTCTTTCATTCCTTCATTCACTCATTCATTCAATCAGCCAGTGATCATGTCTATTCTGGATGCTAGCATCACTTAAAGGTCAGAACAGTGGGAGATATAAACATGTAGCGTAGAAATAGGGACTTGGGGTGAAGAGGACCATGGTGGGGCCACCAGGAACTGTCACTGGGACTGAGAATAGTGGCTGAACTTCAGAACAAGGGTTGTTCAGAGAAAACTAGAGGAGACGTTGACCTATACAGTGAGTAGAAATCAGGCAAAGAAATGAAGTTAGAGAGAAGGAAGGGGCCTAGAGAGAAGAGCGCCAAGTGTGGCAAACTACCAGAGTCTCTGGGGGCCTGAGGAAGTGTTGAGAAGTGAGACCAGAGGCACTGAATCGTCTTGAGAGCTGAAACTTTGCAAGAAGCCTTGAGAGGATTTTGAGCCAAGGACTAGCATCATATTCGGCTGCTAGAACACAAGCTGTTACGAACTGTGAAGAAGGGAAGCGAGCCAGGAGTCAGGGAACCTGGACAGAGGTGGCTCCAGGAAGTACAGGGGTCAGGCAATAATGGCACAGACTAAGGTCTGCAGCAGAAAAAAGTGGGAAGGTTCATGGGACATTCACTAGCACCAGGACTAGGCTGTCAAGGGAGGCATCCAGCATGAGTGCCACTTTCGTGTTTGGACATTCCTAGATCACATCCATGATCGAGGTCACATCCATGGTCCAGGAATCACAGAAAGAGAAACAGCTTTTCACAAAGGTTATACAATTAGCGTGGAAAACACTGAGTTGGAGGTGTCCATTGTGGCATGAAGGAGAGGTATCTAGAAGGCTTCCAGACACAAGGGTCTGGGTCTCATGGAGTCACCTGAATGGAAGACAAAGATTTGAGAGCTACCAGCCTAGGTGATGAAAGCATAAATCATGATGAGATGCACAGAGGAAATGTGTGAGAAGGCAAAGTGTGTGGTGAATTAAATGGGTGCTTTCTCCCCAGTGACCTCAGGAAGACCTTTTCTCTAGAAAATAATGGATGGCTTTCAGGGCATACATTTTAAGTGTCTTGGATTGGTAGGCTGGAGAAAGATCTAGGAGTTGATGCTCAGGTAGAAGATAGGTAGGTGGTTTGAATAGGATAGATAGATACAATGGCTGACTGGATGGATAGGTAGAAGGAAGGATGGATTAGTGGGTGGATGGAAAGATAGATAGATAGAAGGATAGATATATAGAAAGATAGAGGGTATGTAAATGGATGGATGGATGATAGATGGATGGATAGAAGGGTGTATGCATGGGTGGGTGGGTGGGTGGATGGATGGATGATGGGTGAATGGGTAGATAGATGGATAGAAGGGAAAAACAGATAAAAGACAATAAAGAAAAAATGATTCTCTTGCATAAGCAACCTTATTGCCAACTGGCTTGCCAGTCCCTTTAGGATCATTCCCCAATTTCCCTGTGGTCATAATTGTTGAGCCAGGTGGCAGGCAGATTACCTGACTCCCAAGAACCATTCTGCCTCCTTCTTTTTACTCTCTCTCTCTCCTGCCCACCCATTTTTTTTTTTTTTTTTGCTCTACCCAACAACAACCCACCTGCAGTGTATTTTCTTTTCTATCCCATCTTTCCACACTTTCATCCACATAACAAATCCAACAACACCTGAAACACTGCAGCCCAGCACTGGTTTGGGGTATTCCAGCTAGCCAGAGCGGGACAAACTCAGGGCCAAGCTATTCATTCTTCCTCCTGTGAACTCCATGGCAGCTAAGCTGGATGCCTGAGATTCCAACAGTGAGTGAATCTCAGGACCATAAACCTAGGATGGAACTGGTACACAAGCTCCATAACAACAGAGGGACATTGGGGGCAGCAGTGAGTCACTCTTGAGTTAAGTAGGAGGGAGGTTTGAGTCATACCTGTCTATCTCCCTTTAACATCCCTCCTTGCAGAGGGCCTAGTTTTATAAAATAATGTGAATGGAATGAAGCCTGAGCAGCTCAATGCAGAGTAATTAATTACGTCTTGACTCAATTACACTCTCTAGTTGATGGAACTGCCGCCTGAGGCAGGCATGGACACGATGGCAGTTGGAGTTTGGAGGCCCAGAGGCCTCCCGACTCAATGCTGGCCAGGATCTGAACAAACTTCCCTTACATCTCCTGGCTGAAGATCTCAGAGGGGATGCACTGTATGATTGAGTGGTCTGCATAGGCCCCGGGGTCATAGTGACAGAGATAGCTAACACCCGCTGCTGGAGACAGGATTAGAAGCCCTGCAGGGGAGATGTATCTTAGTCCTCGCACTAATAAAAATCTTCTTGTTAGCTCAGGGTTCACACCCCAGGATCATATCAACGTTTTAGGACACTATAGTACCAGGAGCCCAGAGCAGGCCCAGTGAACAAGGATACTCAGTAGGGTATGTGTGACTGAAGTATGTCAGTCACAAGGCTAGTCTCTTGGCTCAGGAAAGTAGTTGGACAGGGAAATAGACTATTCACTTCCTAGAAGAACACGGGTGTAGACAGAGTCATCAAGGGGAAAGGTCATGCTCACTCTGGAACTCCAAATTGAAGGTTTTGTTCCCAGCAGGTACCATATTGGCAAACTCCCTGGACCTCCATGCTGAATGTGCCCTTCCTTCCCCTTCCCTCATCCAGGCCTCTCTCTTGTGGTGGGCCTGGTGCTGTACATCTCCAGCATCAATGATGAGATGCTCAACAGAACCAAGGATGCAGAGACCTATTTCAGCTACAAATACGGATGGTCGTTTGCCTTTGCTGCCATCTCCTTCCTTCTAACAGAGGTAACCTACCCCATACTGTCCTGTGCCAGGTACTGCCCTACCTGGAAGGGAGGAGGGAAACATCCCACAGCATCCTGGATCCTACTCCACCACTCTTCCCCAGAATGTATCTCTCCTTGGCTTTCCTGGGTCTCTTCTATCCCGGAGGTTCCCAGAGCCAACTCCTGTCCACATGTACGCTGGCCATCCCACTAGAGAGGCTGTGTTCCAGGAAGACACAGCTGGGGCATTACAAGACCCACCCCCCTCCCAGTGAGCTCTCCTCTGCTTCTCTTTGACTGTAGAGTGCTGGGGTAATGTCTGTGTACCTGTTCATGAAGAGGTATACTGCCGAGGACATGTACAGACCGCACCCAGGCTTCTACCGGCCACGCCTGAGCAACTGTTCCGATTACTCTGGCCAGTTTCTACATCCAGATGCCTGGATCCGGGGACGTAGCCCCTCAGACATCTCAAGCGATGCCTCCCTGCAGATGAACAGCAACTACCCAGCTTTGCTCAAGTGCCCAGACTATGATCAGATGTCGTCATCCCCCTGCTGAGCCCTGGCCTCCTTCCCACCTGAACTTTGGATGGCTGGACAGCCTTTCCCTCTCCCCTTGAGCCAAGGCCCAGGCCATTCCCTGCTTAGCCATTGTTACTTGACCACATCCTCTCCCTGCTCCCAAAGTAGCACTTCCTTCAGTGGGCATTAGAGCCTGGAGTCACAGGCATGCCGATTGGCTGAGGGCATGGATGAAGTCCCTCCTCTAGAGTGCCAATCACAGGCATGGGTCCCTGGGAAGCCAGCAGCGCCTTTCGCTGTGCTGTGTCTGAAGATGCCTGTGTTCTAGTCGTATTTTATTCCTGCACTTCCGGGTCAGCCAAGGCCAGGTTGGAGTTGCTGAGCTCCTGATATAGACAAAGCCAGACTTGAACACTTGCCAACCAGTCTGGCTCTCCACCCGTGATCTATGCTGTGAGGCCAAGAGGTGATTCTGCTCCAGCAGTCTGGCTGGCTCAGAAATCCCAAGCAAACAGTTCCTTATGAGATGCTCTACCTTTTTATGCCATTGGCCTCCCTCCGCAAAACACATCTCTCTGTATGACACTGTCCCTAAGGCCCTGCACTTTCTGTCTTTCATCCTTCCAGAATGCAACTGCCCTGGTCAGGGACTAAGGTAAATGTTCACCGGTACCCATGAAGTCACAAAGGTATTAACGGCTGAAGATGTCTTAATACACATGGCCCCTTGATAAGGCGTTTCAGGGGGGCTTTTGATGCCTTAACCCAAACAAGTGACTAATGAGCAGAACTCAAGAGTTTGACAGTTCTGCGTTCAGAGCTCCAAGCACCGTGTCCAACCCTGGGGGCATTGTCCCTGACTTCAAGGACCATTTTCCATACGAGGCTCTAAGGTCTAATCATGCAGACAGGTGTCTGTATCAGCAAAGGACACGGTAGCTTCGAGCCAGGTTTGACAACACGGTGCATTTTGATCCCAAACAAGCCAGATTCCAGATGATCCAGCTGCCTTGCCAAGGATGCCTGTGAACATTTGGGGGTTGCCAATTTAATCCTAATATGGGGAAGCATCTGCTTCCCAGTTATGTGACATATGTAAGCAAATCACATGCCTCCAGAAGGCCAGTCAATGTGACAACTGCTTTCCTGATGGGGAGGTTTTGGAAGGCTGCAAGCCACTTCCGCGAAGTCCGTAAACCCCCCATAGTTCTCCATGTGTCCGCTCGGCTTGACCATTGTTCATTCTGAGAATTTTGAGAGGCAAGCCAATGTGGCACTCTCTTTGCTGTGTTTTTTTTTTTTTTTTTTTTTTTTTTTTTTTTTTTGCCGTGCCCACTTTTGCCTCGCTCTCTTTGAGATGCCAAATGTCCCTGGATACACAAAGCCACAGTGGGTAACTCACAGGCTCTGGCAAGAGGCACAGGACACACAGCGGGTGCCGACAGGAGGGCACTGACTCAGTCAGCTTGGAGGAGGCTGTAAGTTCAAGATCAAGTTGTCAGAGGACTGATCTGTGGGGCATTTCCTCCTAGCTTTAGAGATGCTACCTTCTTGCTCTGTGCCCATGCGCCTCTCAAAGAAAGTAAATAAATAAGTTTTTTTTTTTTTTGGTATATTCATATTACCTCTTAAAAGGACACCAGGGGCTGGGGACATTAACTCAGTTAGTAGAGTGCTTCTCTAGCATTCATGAGGCCCTGGATTGGACCCCTAATACTATATAGTCCAGGTGTGGTGGCACACATCTGTAGTCCTAACACTTAGGATATAGAGGCAGAAGTTCAAGGCCACTCTCACCTACATAGCTAGTTTGAGACCAGCCTGGGTTACATGAGACTCTGACTCAGAAAAAAAAAAAAATACAAAGACATCAACTATGGGTTAAAGCACATTCCAGTAAATTTGATGTTCGTTATTAATATAATCATTTAAGTGCCCATGTACAAATTGATTCCCATTCTGAGGTACTGGAGACTGGGGTCGCAGAGTACAAATTTGGGGGAGGGTACAGCTCAGCCCCTCCCATCTCCCATGCAGGTTGCTTTGTAACAGATCACTCCATTGGTTTCACAGCATAGTGGAAGGTAAAGCTCAAAGAAGCTGATTCCGGTCCCTCAGTTCAATCACTGACTCACTACGAATCCTTGGGCAACCCCTTCTATTCTGAGCAGCTCAGCTGACATCGTTTCCAAGCCCACTCTCCACACCCACACCTCTAATGATTTGGTCCACATTGTTCTTGTTTGCCAAATTCCGTATCTGCCCGTGAACTGAGAGCTATTGGCAGGCCCCAGCTTCCCACGCCATCGGTGGCTCACGGTGATCATTCGCTTCCGTTGCTGTTTGCAAGTGTCTGTTTGAAAATGACTAAGTGGAATTCTCGAGCTGGACCAATGTTTAGACATGCTTGACTTCAGTTTTTGTCAACGTTATTAACACCTAACACGCACTTTTCTCACTATAAAACACTTTCTCTGTCGTTGTGCCAGGCTTGTTTTTGTACACATGGAGGAAAAAATTATAGAACTTACTCCTAACTGGAAGCTGACTGTTGACCATGGTTTTCCTTAGAGCGGGCCATCCCTAGCCTGAGGCTGAGGTGTCAAATGGGGGGGGGGAGCACAGGAGAATCCCACCCTGGGACAGGCCATGTGCACTGCCATAGCAATGGGTCTTTCTTCTCCCATGAGGGTTTATGGGTGAATGTGCCAACACATTAGCACCATCGTAATTTCTTTTCCATATGTAAACTGAGTTCAGAAACTTTTCATAGCCTTATTCAAAAGATTTTTACTCACACATGTAAGTATATAAACCCAGATCTTGGTTATGCTTTCTAGAGTTAACTTTATACTTGGGTTGACAGCAAGATGATCACATAAAATATGATCTGGGAGATGCAACTGCACCAGCAGAGATGCAGGAGGTACCCCTTCCTTTGTTACCCCTAGAGATCAAAACAAGCCCGTTAGACTCACCCTATGTTTCCCTGGCCAATTCAGGGTCGCATACCCATGCCTGGACCCTTTGGCCAGGGAAATAGGATGACCATCTATTAGTATAGAAAGAATTATCCCCCAAAAACTTAAGATGACAGCAGCCATGTCATGACTGTCTGAAGGGGTTGGCTGGGGCTCAGCAAGGTAATTCTTGTTCAGAGTGTCACGAGAAATTGAACTTGAGCAGGGGCTATTATTTCAAAGACTTCCTTGTCCTCTTGTCTGGCCACTGCAGTTCACTGACAGGAGTTAAGGTTGTTAGCTGGAGCATCTGAGTACAGATGGAATTCCCAGCTCCCAACAGCTGGGAGCTAAGTAGAAGTATCTCAGGAAGTCATATTATTTTGAAAAAAGGCTTGGAAGTGACCCAAAGTCATTTTTATTGTGATCATCAAACCACCTATATTGAAGTATAGAAACATTGATCCTGCTACTTAAGAGTTGAGAAGCTTCCATTGTAGAAAGAGAGTTGGCATCTACTGTAATGACTACCTTGGAAAGACAAGACCACTTCATTATTGGCTTTGCCCTTGTCCCAGCTGTGTCTCAAACAAACTTCCAGATTGTGTCAAGGTCATTGTATACTCTAGGCTCCAAGGATGGAGTGCTGGACCCCTGAATATTTTTAAGTTCTGATCTCAGGATTAAGAACTTGGGCCTAGATTTACCATCAGAGATGAGGATAAAACCACCTTCTCACTAGTCCTCTTGGGGATTACTGGCTTCTTACAAAATGCAAAAAAGAAAGGATAAAAGAATGTGAGGTCAGCCACCAAGGAGACTAAAGGTCATAGTATCATCCTTGTTCCTTCCCAGCCTTTAGTGGCCTCACTTTTTCAGACTGTGCCTCTGGGCAAGGTGACAAGTTCATAGCCTTAAGCCCAGTACTTAGGCCCCAGAGCCATCCCTCAAACTGGCACCAATTAGGATGTAACAACAGCTTGCCCTTGAGGATCAGGATGGCAAGTGCTAAGCATTCTAGAGCCAAGATGCTCTTCTTCCTGTGGCCAGAGCCAAGAATGGACACCCAGTCCTGAGGAAGGCCAACAGATCTTCAAAGGTGACCTTGTAGTCTCAGAACTTCTATAGAATTTCAGCCAGTCTTCATTGCTGAAGATTTTGCACTCATCCATCATTAATTAACCAGGCTTGAGGGCTTTGGGGCCATAAAGAGACCATGTATCACCATGTTCAGAGCGAATACCATTCAGCCAAAATGTATCTTAAAATCCATCCACACATATATCTCTTCCCCGCCCCCCAATTCCGATTCAGTATACCCTGTGTGCGAACACTTTATAATCTACTGTTTTCAAAACTCAAACACGAGAGCTGGAGAGATGGTTCAGGAGCTAAGAGCACTCACAAAGGACCTGGATTGGGTACCTACCACCCATGTGGTGGCTCACACTGATCTATAACTCAAGTTCCAGGGGATCCAATGCCCTCTCCTGGTCTCCATGGGTACTGCACACATACGGTGTGCTTACATGCAGACAAACACTCATACGTATAAAATAAATGTAAACAAATGTTTATTTTAAAATCCCAAACAGTAAATTGTACACTCTCCTCAGATTAAACTGTCTGTTATTAAGAAGATGTGAAGATGAAGTTAAGTGTGCCTTATGAGTCAGTGTTATCTAAGAAATTACGGTCAGCTCTCGGGCTTGGCATTCACTCAATAAAAAGAAACAAAAATAAGTTTTGTGAACTCAAATACAAGCTCTCATGGATGTCACTTAAGACACTGTGACTTCAGCTTCCATTCCCACAGGAGGCATCATTAGACATTACCATCAGCTCACATTTCCAGCCTTCATTGAAGTGTGTAATTCATAGTAGGTCTTTGTGAGCATGACCACACTTAGCCTTCTTCATCCTATTAATAGAAGGATCATGAGGCCTAAAGAAGTTTGTAAACAGATTTAGAAACTTGGTGGCTGGGGATACAGCTCAATCAAGTGCTTGTCAATCAAGCACGAGAACATGAGTTTGATTCCCAGAACCCACACAGCTGCACGTGTCTGCAATCCCAGTACTCAGAGGCGGAGAGAAGGATCCTTGGGGCTTTCTGGCCAGTCAAACATTCTAGCTGGTGAGCCCGGGCTCAGTCAGAAATCCTATCTCAAGAAAGTACAGTGGAGTCTGATTAAATAAGACACTGGACGTTGAGACCTCTGATCTCCACAGGTGAATGCAAACACACACATACACACACACACACACACACACACACACACACACACACACACAGGGGGTCAGAGACTTAGTCAGAGTTGGTAATAATTTCTATGCTCGGCAAGTCTTATTTCACTCCTAGGAATTTGGCATCTGCAATTCTAAATATTCAGCTTGGCAAATGTACCCTTTCCATAATCAGAGAGGGAGGGAAAAGCCTCACTAAGTGGGAAAGAATGACACATCATTCCCTAAGTGTCTCCCAACCTCTTGCCTGCCATCTCTACTCATGACGTCAACCCACATTGCAAAGGCTGCAGTGCAATTCGGGCTCTCCCGGGCTGAAGCCAGTCAGAGGCGGAGGCTTTCCCACTCTCGCTCATCAACTGGAGGAAGACTTGTGACACCTGGTCAGGTTCACTGCCAGTGCAGAATCTGAGCTAAGCATGCCCTCCAGAACATGGTACACACCCATCAGTGGTCCACACTGGCTTAGTGTTTCATTCCTTCCTTCCCAGCCACTGTCAATGAGTACCATACAAATGTATTTTACGTCCCTGTTAGGTTACATGTACTTTAAGATGGGCACTGTGGTTTCTTTGCATGTAGACCTTTTTCCATAAGTGATGCTTACGTTATCCACTACACATATGCTCTTCACCAAGTAGAGCTTTCATAATGTTTTATCTTGCTCCATGACCCAGTGGTTCACTATCAAGTACCCCATGGTACACATCACTGCCTTATACCCAAGTCCTAGCGGAAAATCCCAGTGACAGATGCCAAAATGGTGAAATCCAGAGGCCAGGGTCTCACACAGCCCACCTCCAGGGTTTGACATCAATGCCATCATCAGCACTCTGCAGGGTCCAGGTTCACTTTTAACAAAGTACTGGCTAAGTCACAGCCTAAGTCTCTCCTTGCAGACTGTATAATCAATCACATCTTTGGATAAGACCAAGGATTACTGCATGTACTTTATGTAACCAGACAGCCTCTTTGCCTTCAGAATAAAGACTTGAGAGAAGGGGCTGTTATTTTGTTTGTTTAATGCTTGCACTTGGGATTAAACTTAGGACCTAGGTAAATCTATACCACTGAACTATATCCCCATCCAGGCTCTCTGGTTTCTAATCCCACAAAAGGACTTAAGCATCCCCCTATCCCCCTACCCACCTACCCTACCCAAACAGGGAAGAATCCCTTCACCTCAGAAACACTGATGCTTTGGCCTGTAAATTCTCTGTATATATGGCAGACTATTCAGCACTGTCTGGACCCACCATGTGTCAGTTGCATAGCCATCCTCCATTGTGGCGGCCCCAACCACCAAATGTTGCCAGGTATCCAAGGGCAGGGTTCCCAGTTTGGAAGCACCTGGCCCTGCCTAGTGTTCTGTCTGTGTCCAGTTGCACAGGTTGCATTCTGTACCATGGCAGGAACATTTTTCTCTCTATCTCATAGTGGAAAACACACAGGGAAAATTAAGTGATTTGCCTTATCAAGAAGTAGTTAGGACCCTCCATCCTTCACAGAGCTCATGGCTCACCACAAAAGAAGTATGATCCTATCTGGACATCCGAGCTGATGGACTTGTCAACCCTGTTACTTGGGTGCAGGAAAGAAAGACAGCAGAGGTGAGGTGGTAAAGGAAATGGAATGTCCTTGAGTTGGCCCTCAGAGCATAAGAACTGAAGGTTAAACTTGTGTGACACCAAAGTTCAAAATCCACAAGAAATCTATTATTTTAAAAGCACTAGCCAGTCGATGGCTAGAGGCAGGCAGATCTCTGTGAGTTCCAGGACAGCCAACTCTACAAAGTGAGTCCCAGGACAGCCAGGACAGTTATACAGGGAAACCCTGTCTTGGGGGAGGGGGGAAGGAAAGGTACTGTTCACTATGACACCTTCAAACCCTGCTCAAAAATAGGAAGGGATACAGAGAACTTAGTCAAGTGCCTGACACACAAGCATGGGGACCTGAGTTCAAATCCCCAGCACTCATGAAAAATAAATCCAGACACAGTGATTACCTCTTCAACCCTCGTCCAGGGGAAGTGGTCAGAGACAGGAGCATCCTCAGTGCTTGCTGGCCAGCCAGCCTAGCCAATCAGTGAGCAGAAGACACCCAGAGTCAACCTCTGACCTCCACATACACTCACACATGTGCACACAAACCTGTATGCACACGTGTGCAACAAGCAAACACACATACCACACAAAAGTTAACTGGTGGCAAAGGTGGTTCTTTCATCTCAAAATGCCCATGATACATGGAAAGCGGTGAAAATATTTCAGGGGCAGTGCTGCAGATGGTACCAAAGCTTTGCCCATGCGAGCCACACGACTTCTAATCTACCACGTATCTGAGTAAATGTTTGACTCTCTCAGTTATTTATAATATGCCATTACCAGAACCCACTTCCTCTTGTCATTGGGTTCATCCCCTTTATCCTCTGTCCCTCTAGCCAGAGTAGCCCACAGCTTGGAGTTTTGTTACTAAATCCCCACACTGTTGGTGGTTTTGTTTCTCTGTTCCTTCTATCTCCTGTGAATTGCTAGATGGACTGGACTCTTACTTGGCCATGGATTCTAGTACTAGTGTTTTATCATGGGGCCTATGACACACACCTAGGACATTGTGGCCATTGACAAGCGTAGCCCAGTTTCATTCTGTAGTGGCTTTAAAATGGTGGCTATGCTGATACCACTCTGTCTTTATTTATGAGGTGAAACACTGTTGTCTGATAATCTGTTGAAACTCTGACTTCTCTGACTTAGTCCCCCATCCTGTTTGGGAGCCACATGTGTGGTCCCTAGTAGAAGGGCATTTGAGCTGTTTCCAGATATGTCTGTTAGTGATATTTTGCTGGCCTTCCCTCTGAAGCCATTCTTCTGACCTTGTCTTCAATTCATGAATATGCATGATGTTCTTTCTGGGCCTGGGCTTCTGGGACATTAAACAGCCACTTCCCAAGTTCTCCAATGACTGCAGAATACTCAGTCTTTTGCCAGGACAGAAGAGGCCTAGAGTGAAATTAGCAAGCCATTCAGAGGGAGACAGGTTGTGGGTCAAGTCCCCATCACAGGGTAGCAGAGCCATGAGTTAACACGCCCTGCCCCCGACCCGCCCCCACCCCACCCCAGGCCCACTCTCACAGGGAGAAGAGCCTTTCTCGGAGCCACCAGCCCCCCCCCCAGCCCCAAACCCTACAGAGAAAATGCAAATGGATTCTGGCGACTGGGAAATAAAGTCACTTCTGAGTGGGAGAGGATGTTATAATACCAGGCTGTCGCCAAATTAACATTGTTAAACAAATGCGCAAAAATAGCAGCCGTAATTATCCCCGTACAGTAGCTCAGTCTGCAGCTTTCTGTGTGCTTTGTTCACCCCCTAAACACAGGGCTGTCGCCATTCCTTTCCTTTGGGCCTTCCTTTTTTCCAAGGAGAACTCCCAGCACCACCACCACAACCCCACCCCACCGCCACCCCCCACCCCGCTCCTAGGGTGTCTTCAACACCTACTAAATGCATATAGAACTTGAGTTAATCATGCTACACTGAGTGCAGGAGAAAGCTGCCTGACTCAGTCTCTCAGCTCAGAGATACGGTGGACGCCTGGGTTTGACTGACCTTTGCCCTTTGTCTATGTTCCACACACTCCTCTGGCCGACACCCCTCAACCTCCTCCGTAGAGAAAGCTCTCTGACCAACATACAGTCTGGCATCTCTTCTCTGGAATGCTCAGGAACAGGAGTATTGGGGGGGAAGGGTCTCAGATTTAATTTTACATTTTGGAATATTCACGGGTACATAGCGAGATACCTCGAAGATGAGATCCAAATCTAAAAACAAAATCCATTTGTGTGTTGTATGTAATCTTACACCCATAGCTGGAAGAATTTGGGTTCTTGTATTTTTCCACTAACTTCAGCTCCACCCGCTCAGCCCAGACCTCGCAAGCGTGCCCTTCTGTTCCTTGGGCTATGCCTGGCGGGTAGTCATACCATATTCCTTTCAAAGACATCACCTTCCAGCCAGGGTTCCCTATCACCAGCCCAAGTCCCACATGGTAGAAGGAGAGAACCAACTGCCACAAGTTGTCCTCAGCAACCACATGTGCACACTCCTCACCCTGACACACACAATTAATGAGTTAAAATATTCTTTAAAGACCCCACACGGTCCAGCTCCCCCAACATCTTGGCTTCCTGAGCTATGGATAAGTATGAATACTTTCTCTTAATGCTGTGACCTACACAGAACCCAAAGAAAGGCCTTACTGACATTTGTATTGATATTTTAACACGACAAGGGAAGATCAGCAAAAATCATAGTGGGTCACTATGGGTTGGTCACCAGGGTTGGTCTTCTGTGGGACATCATCGGAAGCCCGTAAGTGTCATCCAGACGGCACGCATGTCATTTTATTACCCTTTGTGGTAATTTTAAAAATAAATAAAATCTGTGTTGTAAATGGAGTTCTTAATTGGTCTAAGTAATAAAAACCTGGAGTCAGAAATAGAGGAAAATGCTGAGAGATCAGAGAGAGAGAGCAAGCTACCGCCATATCTTACCTCCTTGGCATCTCAGCAGACAAGACAGCGCGATTTCCTGTTTCTCCCGGCTTATATATTGTTTCTGCCCAGTACCTCACTTCCGGTCTGTCTTTACAGACCTCCAGATCTCTATGGTTAGCTAGTGGCCAGCTCCATTCTCTGACCTTCAGACAGGCTTTATTTGTACAAGCAAGATATCACCACACTGACTAGGATACATAAGGTCAGGTATGAGATTTTCTATCATGTTCCAAAATGTCACTATTTGAAGCGATTCTGACTTGGGGGTTTTGCAGATTACTGGTTCTCAGCCTGTACCTGCCTGTGACGGCACTATGACTGTTCCAGGGAACTCTCTGTCTCCTGCTCATCCTGGCCTGTAGGCCTGAGCCTGCATGAGGCAGATATCTGAAGAGGATGGAGCAGGTGGGGTGACAGGGGGCTGGGGATGGCGGGGGAGGGCATCAAGCAGAGCCTAGCCTCCTGGCAAGTGAGAGAGGAGGTCCAGGCCAGGGGATGGGTGGGTCAAGAAGAGGTAACTTCAGTAAAGATCCAATTGTCACACCCTAGCCAGGCTGTACAGGACAGCACGCAGAGTCCTGGGTGCACAGTGGCAGCCTGTTTCAGCCTCTGCTCCAGCTGGCCAGTCATCTTTCTGAGTCGCATCTTCCCATGATGCCTCTGCGTAGGATACTACAAATGTAACACATTACTCAGAGGATATGCGTCAAAAATGGCCATTAGTTCATTGGGTGTGTAGCCCCTTCCCAAGCGAGGGGTGAAACCAGCAGTCAAGCTCACACATGACCCTTTGCCCCCTAGATGTTAAGAGTTGTTTTTCCCTGCCAGTCTGGTTCCACCACTGTGCCAGCCCCAAATAACACACAGAGACTCTGTATTAGATATAATGCCGTTGGCCAGTTACTGGTTTCTTATCGGCTAGCTCTGTCTTAAATATTAACCCATTTCTATTAATCTAAGTGTTTCCACGTGGTCTTATCTTACTGGAGAGAGAGCCCAGCGTACTACCCTGTAGGTCCTCCATCTTGAATCTCCTCCCGACTCCTTCTGGAATCCTCCTTGTCTCCTAGTCCTGCCTATCTTCCTTTCCTATTGGCCAACAGTGCTTTATTCATTAACCACTAAGAGAAATAGATTACAGAATGACATCTCCCATCACCTAGATGTCACAGTCAAGCAGAGAAGCCATGGTAATGATACTGATAGCTACTGTCACCGTTGGGTGGACACCATGCACACCACCAGGAAACCCCCCTCAGTGAGGGCCTTGGCACCCCTGATGGGAGATGTCATTCTGTAAATATGTTTCTCTTATTGTTAAATGAGTAAAGCACTGTTGGCCAATAGGGAAGCAGGATAGGTGGGACTAGGAGACAAGGAGGATTCTTAGAAATATAGGATGGAGTCACAATGTGATCAGGGAGGAGAGGATGCATGAGTCTGGTGGTCTTGGTAAGATAAGACCATGTAGAAATACATATATTAGTAACTATGGGTTAATATTTAAGACAGAGCTAACCAATAAGAAGTGCTAGTAACTGGCCAACAGTTTCATAATTAATACAGTGTCTCTGTGTGTTGTTTGGAGCTGATGTGGCTGTGGGACCAATCTAGCTCATTGCTGGGAGAGCTGTCAATAGTAGACAATTCTCAGCCAGCAGCTCCTTCCTTTGGGAACCTCAGCCCTCCCTGGGCAGGCACATCCAATGACAGACCATTTGGGAATACAATGGTGCTGAAATCAGGGCAACTCACAGTGACACTAAGGGAGCATCAGCCTATAGCACCCCTAGGGGTTGAGTCTGTACCATAGGTAGGCTGCTCTCTAGGGAGCTGCTCATTCCCACCTGACCATGTCCAAGGGTTGAGCTCCTGGATACTGTCCCAAGACCTGTGAGCTTGACATTTTGTTCTTGTCTCTTGCTTCCTGAGGAATCCCACCTGCAACACATTATCACTAGGGCTATGGAACTGCTCATGAGATCAGTAGGCTTGCTTGCATAGCTGACCAATTGCTGGCAGCCACAGGAAATGGACCACAGAGAGCATCATTGGTTTCTACGTGTCCCCTTGTCCTTCTCACTGTCTTCTGGCCATAGAGAGGACAAGGGACACAGACAGGGCTGATTATAGCCCTCAAGTGGCCTACATGGTTGGGTTGGGCAGCAGCCAGGAACTATGCCAGGCATTAGACAGGCCCCTTTTGTCCATGATTAACCTGACCATGTATATCGTTGTCCTTTGTCTCACGGGACTGAGTGACTTATCCAAGGTCACACAGTTAGAAGGTGGTAGATTATGGGTATGTGACCAGTTCGATTTTGCCACAGGGACTCTGGGTATCCTGGGGTATTCCTGAGAGGAGGGGTCCCTCGAAAAGTGAAGGAAGGAAGGGAGGGAGGGAGGGAGGGAGGAAGGGTGGAAGGAGGGAGGAAGGGAGGGAGGGAGGGAGGAAGGAAGGGAGGGAGGGAGGGAGGGAGGAAGGAAGGAAGGGAGGAAGGAAGGAAGGGAGGAAGGAGGGAGGAAGGGAGGGAGGGAGGGAGGGAGGAAGGGTGGAAGGAGGGAGGGAGGGAGGGAGGGAGGAAGGAAGGGTGGAAGGAGGGAGGAAGGGAGGGAGGGAGGGAGGAAGGGTGGAAGGAGGGAGGAAGGGAGGGAAGAAGTCAGCTAGGTAGACTTTGTGCCAAGCCTGATGACCTGGGTTTGATCCCTGCAACCCACATGGTGGAAAGAAAGGGCAGAGTCCAATGGGTCATTCTCTGACCTCCACACGCACAACCACATGTGTCCACCTACACCTACACATACATAGCAAGTACATTGTTAACCCAACATGTACAGACACTTCGGAAATTGGTTTTTGGAATCTGAAGCCAACAGTCTGCCCTTACTCCTTATCAAATTATGCATGTGCTTATTAAACACAGAATGTGCACCATCCAAGAATCTTTTTCCAAAATCCAAATGCTTCCTGGGTTCTATAAGGAAAAAAAGTAACAACTCTGCCCTCTCATGGCCAATTTGTGGTTGCTGTTTTCTTTCATTTCTCATTGAGCTAGGGTGGTGCCAGCAATTCCCTTCACAGTACTGGCACTGTGCCACACATGTTTCCTTTGGGATAAGGCAAGTGTGCTCTTAGAAATGCAGAACATGTCATTTCAATAGCCTGGTCCCATCCCCAGACACCCACCTACTGTGCTTGGCAGTTATGACTGCCTAGAAGGGACAAGAGACCTCTGTCTAGTTAATGCCCATGCTTCCTACCTTAACTTGAGGCAACCTGAAACGTCCAGAAAACTTCCAAATTCCAAACACAGACCTTGTTTCTGTACTAGAAGGCTCCAAAACCTGATGGCAGACTGAACCTTTGGTGCCTTGGGGATTTTTTTTTTTTTCCTGAGCCCAGACACATACTTAGCCATTTTAGTTATTAGGCAATTAAGTTTATAGATGTCAGTCCCCATTCCATTGCAAAGCTTCACATCTCCTATGGAATGGAAGTTCCCGTTCCCCTGTGGATGGATAATAATACCCATGAATGACATTCCCCCAGCTCTACTACAGGAGCCATTCTTGAGCTTGTCTTCATCGTTGATGCAAACCAGTTAGTGGTTTCTGTATTCATATTGCTCTTTCTGAACCCTTGTACATCCCCTCTGTTCCAAGGATGTGAAGGTCCTTGCGGTGGTTTGGATAACAATAGTCCCATGGGCTCATATATTTGAATGCTTAGTGTAGTAGTTTGAAAGAAAATGGCTCCCAAGGGGAGTGGCACTATTAGGAGGTGTGGCCTCGTTGGTGTGGGCGTGGTCTTGTTGGAGGAAGTGTGTCACTGGGGGTGGGCTTTGGGATTTTAAATGCTCAAGCCAGGCCCAGTGCCACTCTCCGCCTGCTGCCTGAGGACCTGTATGTAGAACTCTCAGCCACCTCCCAGCACCATGCTCTGTTATGACAGTGATGGACTAAACTAAGCCAGGCCCAATTAAATGTTTTCCTTTATAAGAGTTGCTGTGGTCACGGTGTCTCTTTACTGCAATAGAACAGTGACCAAGATAGTTCTTTAAAACTCTGTCCCGGTTAAGTGTTTAAGAATAGCCATCTCTTTGCCAAGTTTTGGAGGGACCATAGCGAGCCTTAGATGGCCATTCCCAGAAAATAGTTTAGTTATGGAAGTCTGGTAGATGTTTCTGTATTTCTCTGAAACAATTAGAAAGCTCTATGTGTGGACAGGAGGATGATTTAAAGGGGATTGACACCAAGCCTGAAAAATCTGAGTTCAATTTTCAAAACTCACATGGTTGCCTTCTGAACTCCATGTGTGTTCCATGATACTTGTGTGTCCACACACATGCACCTACAAAATAAACAATTGCAAAATTTATATTAACATCCTGGGGAATTAAGCTTAGCTCTGTTCATAGAGCAATTACCTAGCATGCATGAGGTCCTCGGTTCAGTCCCCAGTACCACATAAACTGGATATGATGGTATACATCTGTAATTCCAGCACTTGGGAGTCAGAGGGAGGAAGACCAGAAGTTTCAAGGTCATCCTTAGTTATACGACAAGTTGGTGGCCAGCTTGACCTATGTGAGACCCCATTTCCAAAATCAGTTGAAATAAAATATTCTACTGACAAGCTGAGCATGTAATTCTCTCACTTAGGAAGACTGATGCAGGAGAATTGTAATTCCCAAATAAATGAACAAACAAAATAGCTACAACACACATACACACAAACACACGCGCGCACACACACGCGTGTACACACACACTGCCAAGCTTCAGTGCAGAGCAGGTACACCCTGCTGGAAAGATAGATGTGCCATCATAATTAAGCTAAAAACCTGCAGAGAGGCTCTTATTTGGCCAGAGAACATAACATGGCACATTGTTCCAAAACTCCCATCATCTTTAGTCAAGGAGAAGAAAAAATATGGGAACTCTAACATATCCGAAGCCCTTTTTACCACCAACTGATTCTATAAACAAGGGAGGGCCGCCAAAGAGCAGGAACAGGAGCAGAAGCCAGGTCTCCAGCTTCCAGGTTAACCTGGGGGTTCTGAGATGGTGGTCAGGAGGCTGGAAGTCAGGATTTCTCATTTTCCTCCCTCAATCCCAGATCTGGAAGTGGGCCACTAGTTTCCAAGGCTTCTCCTTCTTCAAGGGTCTATTTCTAAACAGCTCAATGGATTTGGTCTCCTCGACTTCAAAAAGCATTTTCTGGCTTAGCAGAGACCCATCTGCAATTGACTTGGGGGGGTCGTTTAGGGAAACAAGTACCCCTGGCCAGGGCTCAGCTGGTTGGCATGGAAACGCACGGAGTACAGATGCTCTTCTAGCGGCTTCTGGCATATTCTGGGCAGTGTATCTAGCTTGCTGTTTTGCGCAGTCATCTCTCTATTCCAGATTCTCTGAGTATGGCTGAAGCTCAAATGGCTTCATCTTGCAGCTATTGTCCCCTGATGAGTTCTCAGTCAACAAATAATGGGAAAGCCAGACAGTAGGTAGCTACAAATGGAGCAAGGGAAGATGAAAATGGCTGAGGTTCAGAGTGGGTACTTGCAGAAGACCAAGGAGCACCCACATCAGGCAAAACTGAGCTGCCTGGACCTCAGTTCCAGGACGTCTAACACCTCTTCTGGCCTCTGAGGGTCCTGTACACATGCAGTACACATACAGACGAGCAGAAACGCATACCATCACACAAATAAAATGTAACAAATGAGCAGGGGAACACGCAGAGATATTGACAGAAGGGTTATAATTCGGGAAGGCTTCCCTGAGGAAGAGGCATTCACAAGCAACCTCAAGGAATGAGTGATTGCCCCAGAAAAGGCCTTGGGCAGTTTTCTTCTGGGGTACAGGTGAGTGCAAAAGTTCTGAGGTGGGACAAGGGTCCAGAAAATTCCTGTTGTACACATTACTGAGTATTTTTTTTTCCATAGGTGGAAAAGGGAGCTTCAGAGAGTCATTGTCCATCAAAGTGTTCAAGCCAAAACTTCTCCCATATTCACACAGAACAAATGTCTCTCCTGCTTTTACCCAGGTGTTCTAAATCAATAATCTATTTCTGGACACTCAATAGAGCTCTCAACAGGGAAAAAAGTTAATTTATTGTCTTAGGGTTTCAGTTGCTGTGAAGAGACACCATGGCTGCAGAAACCTTTAAAAAAAAGATTTATTTATTTACTGTGTATACAGTGTTCTGCCTGCATGTATTCCGAAGGCCAGAAGAGGGTACCAGATCTTGTTATAGATGGTTGTGAGCCACCATTCGGTTGCTGGGGATTGAACTCAGGACTTCTGAAAGAGCATTCAGTGCTCTTAACTTCTAAGCCATCTCTCCAGACCCCCACAGCAAATTTTATAAAGGAGAACATTTGGCTTGGGTGACTTACTATTTCAGAGATTTAGTCCTTTATCATCATGGCGGGAAACGTGGCAGTGTACAGGCAGGCGTGGTGCTGAAGGAGGAGCTGAGAGTTCTACATCTTGATCTGCAGGCAGCAGAAGGTGAACCATGACACTGGGCATAGCTTGAGCATAGGAAACTACAAAGACTACCTACACAGTGACACACTTCCTCCAAGGCCACACCTACTCCAACAAGGTCACGCCTTCAAATAATACCACTCCCTATGAGCTTATGGGGGCAAGTTAAATTCAAGCTATCACATTCCACTCCCTGGAACCTATAAGCTTGTAATAATATCATGATGTAAAACGCATTTGTTCCAACTTCACAAGTCCCCATAGTCAATCACAGTCTCAACAGTGTTTTAACGTCCAAAGTTCAAAGTCTCTTCTGAGATTCATGCAGTCTCTGAACTTCAATCCCCTGTAAAATAAAAATAAAAAAATAGATTCCCAACATACTTCTAATCACATACTTCCAACGTATAATAGCCCAAGATATGCATTACCATTCGGAAACATAGGGAAGGGGGCATAGTGAGGAAATACTGAATCAAAGCAAGACCAAAACCCAGCTGGGCAAACTCCAAACTCTGCATCCCCTTGTCTGATGTCAAAACTCTCTTCTGATCCCCAACTCCTTTCAGCTTTGTTGACTGCAACACACTTCTTTCTCCTGGGCTGGTTCCACGCCCTGTTAGCAGCTGTCCTTGCCAGGCATCCCATGACTCTGGTATCTCCAGCACCGCACTGTGTTGCTTTGTTTATGCTGCATTTGTTTAACTCTGTGAAGCTGTGATTTTTTTTTTTTTTTTTTTTTTTTTTTTTGGCCTGTCTAAAACACCTGATGCTCTAATAAAGAGCTGAATGGTCAATAGCAAAGCAGGAGCAAGAATAGGCAAGGCTGGCAGGCAGAAAGAATAAATAGAATTAATCTGGAAAAGAAGAAAAGAGCAAGAGAACAAGGAGAGGAAGCCAGCCACACCGCCACACCGCCACACCGCCACACAGCCACACCGCCACACTGCCACACCGCCACACTGCCGCACAGCCACACCGCCACACCGCCACACCGCCACACAGCCAGCCATGGAATAAGAGTGAAAGTAAGATTTCCAGAAGGAAGAAAAAGAAAAAGGTAATCAGGACAATTTATGTTAAGAAAAGATGGCGAAACAAGCCAAGCTAAGGCAGGGCATTTATAAGAAAGTATCAGCCTTCATGTGTGATTCTTTTAGGAGCTGGGTAGCAGGCCCCCCAAAAGATAAAAGACCAAAAACCAAGGAGCAAAAGAGAAAAACCAACAGATGAGTTCCAGGCAAGTGAGGAAGGCTGTCTTGAAAAACAGTGGGGAGGGAGCAGGCGATGAATGAAAGTGTTGTCTCCAAGTGTGAGGACCAGGGTTCCGATTCCCCAGCACCCATACAAACGCCAGGTAGGCATGATGCCCACTTGCAATCCCAGTCCTTGGAAGGCAGAGACAAAAGATCCCAGGAGCAAGCTGATTGGCCAGATTAATGTTGGTGAGCACTAATTGTTGGGTTCAATAATTGAGGGCCCTAGCTCAGTGAGTAAGGTGAGAAGGAGCTATGAAAGCATTCAACATTAGTTTCAGACCTACACACACACACACACACAGAGAGAGAGAGAGAGAGAGAGAGAGAGAGAGAGAGAGAGAGAGAGATGACCAGACAGAATGGTGACTATTTTCCCCATTGCATACATAAGAAGACAGGATCTTGGACACTCCTAATTACTTATCCCAAGCCACCAGCTGCTGGGAGAGGGGGCTGACACTTGGGGTGACCTCCTCACCTGACCCTTCGTCTACACTGCCACGGAGAGATGCTCCTGTCCCCACCACCAATGCACTCTTCCTGAGTACCTACTGTGAGCAGGGACTAGTCTGGGCAGAATCCTTGATTGTCCCAGGGAAACTGGGCCACTTCAACAGACACCTGCCATAGGTGCTGTGACAAAGATAAAACAGGGTCCAGTAGAGGACAGGGCAAGTCTCCCTGAGGCAAGTGATGTTTGGGTTGAGGCCGGAATGTTGGGGGCATTTGTAGAATCTGCCAACAATAAAGTTTGATTAGTCCAGAAAATGGTGACATGTATAAAGTGCAAGGAATCCTGCTCAGAAGCAAAGGGAGAAGCCCCATCTAGTGGCCAGATCTAGCAACAGCATGGGACTGAGCCCACAAAATATCAGAACTTGGTTGGGTAAATTCAACATCCACAAAATAGAGGCACAAGGTTCCGTTAAAACACACACACACACACACACATCCAGGATGGACATATGTGGTAGTTCACGCTTTTAATCTTAGAACTTAGAGTATGGAAGGGCAGAAGCAGGTGGATCTTGTCTACATAGTGAGTTTCAGAGCAAACGGGACTAATAGAGAGACCCTATTTTGATAGGTGATAGATAAATAAAAATCATAAATTAATAGACTACAGATAGATAGATAGATAGATAGATAGATAGATAGATAGGCACTCCATCAGCTGGTTAACCCCAAAATATAAATACCAATATTCACATTTGTGGATACCTTGCCATGCTGGTCATTGTGGTTTGCAGGTATCATATCTGGGTATGACTATTGATTGCTTTTCTCTTTGGGCAGCTTGCATAGCTTCCAGTATTACTGAGGGATCGTGCTTAGGCAGGAGCTTTAAAGGCCCATTCCATCTCAGTTCCCCCAAATTCTGTATCTAAAGTGGGTGATGTCTTCAGCAACATGGTCTTGCCTGTCTAATTAAACCTGAGGAGTGCTAAACAGGAAGGAATTCATGCCTGACAACTAACCAACTAACCATGGCTAGTGAGACCACAGAACCCAAAAGAGGTCGTAATACTATCACTGTCCTAAAGTAATGCAACAGCTCACTGCATGCTAACTACTGATCTTACACCCATAGTTCAGTGTGGCCCTCACTCCTCAACAAGACCCTTCTTTTGCAGTAGACAGAGTCCATTACAGGAAGCCACAATGGTCGAAATGCAGAGAGCAACTGATCGTGGGATGCCCAGCCTCAATACATCTACAACACAACCCCTAAGGCTCTGGGAATATTCTGGAAGAAGGAGAGGGAACAAGGACACCTACTGCAAGATTACCTTCCATAAGGGACAGGGAAGCTGCACCCACAAAATCTCAACAACATGGCTGCCTATGTAAGACCTGAACAATCACACTAGTTGACATGCCTATGTGGGTGATGGAAATCTCACAAAGCCTCACCCCTAGATGAGCTACAGGCACCAGTGACTGGTGAGAAAGGAGAAATCGGTCTTCCCCAGGGCTGAGCCCGCTAACTGGTATTCTGATACCATCCCTAAATACATGTACACACAGCAACACTAAATGAACTCAGTGGGTCGTGCTCACATTTATATGAAGTTATACATGTAACAATAATAACTAAAGAAAAAGGAAAAGGGACATGAAGCTGGGAGAGGTTGGGAGATGGGTGCGTGGACCTAGGAGGGGTTATGAGGAATGGTATAAAGTAAATGTGATCAAATTACATTGTGTGAAATTCTCAAGGATTTAACATGCCATGTTTTTTTCAAAACCACCATATCATTTAGAGTCAGGGTGACATGTATCCTTAATCTACAAAAAAAGAAAGAAAGAAAGAAGGAAGAAGAAAGGAAGGAAGGAAGGAAGGAAGGAAGGAAACCAACAAAAGGAAAGAAAGACTGGTTGTTAATAAATATCCCCAACTACACATAAAATCTTCCCTTGGTGTTGGAAGGAATTGATGGCAATACTCTCTTAAATACCAAAATCCAGATGCTCAAATCCCTTGTACAAAATGGGGTAGTATTTGCATATAGCCTACATTCATCCTCTGACACACTTAAATCATCGCTTGGTTACTTACATCTAGTACAATGTGAATACTATGCAAATAGTTGTTACACCGTATTGCTTAGGGAATAATGGCAAGGAGAAAAGTCTACATGTGAAGTAAAGATGCAATTGCTCTCTCTACACTTCAGCCTGAGGTTGGTTGACTCCACAGAAGGGAACCTGTGGTTCTGGAAGGTGAGTGGTGTGTCCTCATATGCAAGCAAATGCCATGTTTTCTTGCGGGACCTAAGTACCATTTTTGACATTAAGACTTCTTTGTAAACAAATTATTTCAATACATTTCATTTAAAAGAAAAATCTGCTAGTGATATGGCTCTTATCAGGTAAAGACACTTGCTGCCAAGCCCTATGATCCAAGTTCGATTCCTGGAAGGAAGAGAACCAACTCCTGTAAGTTAAACCCTGATTTCCACAATCATGGGGTGGCACTCTCCAGCCCACACATACTGTTACTGAAATTCCTTCCCTGAAGGAGATTATAAAGTGTCTACCCCTCCTCCTGAGGTCCCAGTGATAAACCAAGGTATAAGTTACAGTTCTGCCAGGGTTCAGTCTGGGGGACCAGAGAGCTAATTAGGAGTAGAGAGCAGCAGGTGAGAGGTGATGGGCAGGAGCATGGGTGGCCTGGAGCAGCCACACTTGATAATAATTCTCCTATGGCTGTGTAGATGGAGTGCCCCCTTGTTTGGTCCCCCCCCCCTTAGCATTTCCTAAGATCCTGAGACCATGTGTAACGCAGGCAGCCCTGCAAACAGCTGGTCCAGATACTCATGTGAGGGTCCAGGCCCTCCCCACCTCTCCTCTGAGGAAATACCAGCAGCCCATAGACCCCATTGTGGTGATCTTTTTGTACCCACGCTCTGATGAAGATGGAGGCAATTTTGCTTTCTCTCTCTCTCTCTCTCTCTCTCTCTCTCTCTCTCTCTCTCTCTCACACACACACACACACACACACACACACACACACACACACACCAGCTGATAAATAAAAACATATTTAAAACAGAAGAAGGATCTTTTGCCATCTCTCACAATGCATCAAATCTGACATCATGCCCATGGTAGTAGCCATTAAGGCAAACAGGTAGCATGCCAAATGGCAGTGTGGCTCACTCTGGACCCCATCCTTCCCTTGTTTTCGTTACAAGTGGGAATTAGCCCGCAGGACTGGATGTTACAGACAAGGGGAAAAGGTGTCTTAGCTAAAAGGAATGAGAGATGGAAATATTATTTAATGTCATGTCTCCAACCTCCTACAGTTTGAGGCACATATCCCTCCCAAAAACAAATAAACAAAACCAACAAACAAATAAACAAAACAAAAGGCTATGACTGTTTGCTTGTCTGTCTAGGTGTAGAATTCATAGCCTTGGAAATCAGTACCCAGCCCCAACCTCCGGCACAGAGGTTAATTGATTTCTGAAAGATCACACTGGGGGTGGTGAACCTGAACAGAGGCCAGGCCACCAGAGTCCTCTTATGTCTTCCCCTGACCGAGGAAGGTCACTGTCATCCTCAAGGGCCTCAGAGTCCCCGTTTCATGCAGTCCTGTCCTCTCCATTGCCAGCTCTGAAATCTGGAGTCTAATCATGATTCCCCAAACACGCACTGGTAAGTTTGCCATGCTGCGATTTACCTGGTCAAGGTAAAAATAAGGAAGAGAGTATTATCCAAATTTCACTTTTCAGGGCAGAATTTTCAGAAGAGTTGTCACCTGCAAAACTCATCTCCCAATCTCCTTTTCGGCCCGCTGTCAGAAACAAGTGTCAGTCGACTCTGCATGGGTTATGTGGGGAAACCGCCCCCACAACAACAGCCTAGAGTAGGGGCGCTTCCCAGCAGGCTGCTGTGACCTAGCAATGCCAGATGTCTCTAATCTGTCACTTTACAGGTGCCATTCTTGGCTGGGAGAATGCATCTGGGTCTGCTTAGAAAGATCTATCAGGGAAAAGCACAGGAAGAACAGACCCAACATTAAAAATGGCGGCGGGGGGGGGTGCAGATGTGGAGGAGGGCAGAGCTCAAGCTGGGCATCCCAAGACTGGTTACCTGGGAGGCATCTGCATGCAGAAATGTGGTCTGGGGCAAGGTGATGCTTTCCTGCCTTCCCTGGGGCCTCTCCTCTCGGAGCCACCAGAGCTCAGAATGGTGGCACCCCAAATAAAGAGGTTTCCACATCTCCTTGGCCTCATCTGCTCTCCTGTGTGCCAAAACTCTCCCCTGGAAACAGACTCAGGAGGGATGTGCCCTGGAGAAAGACAGGCCAGGCCCGGTGAGAACTGCTTCCAATCCTGGAAGGTGCAAACCTCGTTTTCACAAGGGACTATGCATTTAGCGGGTGCTGACTGAGAACCCCGGGACCCACAGAGGAGAGTACCGGAGTCCATTGCCGTCTGCTCACCACAACAGCATCAGCAATGCCTGCAAGCTCAGTCATCTGTCTGTACAGTTGTCCCTCGGTCCTCCTGGGGGCTGGTTCTAGAAGCTTCTCAGGTACCCAGATCAAGGATGGATGTATGATTCTCTTACACGAAACGGCAAGTATTTGCCTACAGCCCAGGCACATCCTCCTCTATGCTTTAACCTGCCTCACACTGAATAGTTAAACAGCTGCAGCATCACCTAAACGATAATTACAAGGGAAAGGTGTGTGCATTCATTGCAGGAGTGTTCTGAGCTTTCTCCTGCTCCTCCTCCTTTTCATTCACTTCTCTGTGCCTTTGTTTTCTGTATGGCAGACAGGCTTGCTTGCCATACTCAGAAAAACAACTGCCATGTTTTAATTTTGTTTTATTTTATTAAGATCTATGTTCATTTTTAGCACGTGTCCTTGTTGGGGTAAGGTATGCACATGAGTGCAGGTGCCACCAGAGGCGATGATAGAGTTGATTCTCCTGGAGCTGCACTTAGCGGAGACTGTGAGTCACTCACTCCAGGTTGGGAACTGAACTCGGGTCCTCCGGAAAAAGCAGGAAGTGCTCTCAACGGCTGAGCTATCTCCCCAGCCCTGTGCCAAGTTTTCTCTTATATGGCAAATATAGAATGTCTGTCTATCTCTGTCTGACTGTCTGTCTCTGTGAGTGTGTGTGTGTGTGTGTGTGTCATGAAAGTAGAAAGGGAACCATGGGGCTATGGTTCCCATGGAGGAAAGGATGAGTTTTTTAAGGGGGGGTGTGGAGAGGAAAAAGAGAACGTGATGGAATGTAAGCAGCAGGGAATAGAAAGGTCGATTCGTACAGAGTACAGTGGTCCACTGGGCAACGAGAGCAACGAGAGAGGTGATGGAGTGAAACAAAGCACCGTGTCATCCATGTATAAAATGCTGTAACAGCTGTGCATGGTGGCCACGCCTTTTATCCCAGCACTCGGGGTGCAGAGGCAGGCAGAGCCCTGTGAAGCCAACCTGGTCTATATAGTGAGTTCTAGGCCTGCCTGGCCTATACAGTGAGTTCCAAGACAGCCAGGAGACTCTGCTTTGGGGTTTTGTTTGTTTGTTTTTAAGCATTAACAATATCCACCATTTTGTGGTTAACGTTAAATTAACAATGAACAGCAACCACACAGATGAAAAGCCTTGCTACGCAACCCAAGCTGGCTCCAAACTCATGGTCCTCAGGTGCCTTAGTGCTGAGATTGCAGATGTGCGCCACCCTGCCTGGCTTTTTATCAAGTATGTTCTATCTGTGGCTGCAGAAAATCTAGAGAGCCCCATGCATATGCTTGAGGTTTGGTGTTTACTCTGTAAGCAAGACTGCCTTTCAGCCAGATCTGGACCCCTGACAATCAGGTGATGCCCATCCCCAGTCTGCTCTGCGCACATACACACACCAACAAGCCTCTGCTTTAGATCAGTCCTAAAGTTGCCCCTGGGGCCCGGGACAGAGCTCCCTATCACCCCTGCCTCTAAGGAATGCGATGGTTAACCTTGATTGCCAACTTGATGGGATTTAGAGGCACCATGGAAGTAACTCTCTGGGTGTCTCTGTAGGGGATTGTCTAGATATGTTAAGTGGAGTTTAGGAACCACCCTAAGCATGGGCAGCTGCATCCTATGGGCTGGGACCCTGGACTGAATAAAAAGGAGAAATTGCAGAGCACATCCATTCTTTGCTGACTTGTGACTGTGGCTGCACCATGACCTCTTGCTTCTGACACTGTACTGTCTGTGTGACTGTATCCCCAAGAACTATAAGCCAAAAGAACCCCTTCCTCCCTGAGTTGTTGGCCAGGGTTCTCTAAAGGAGCAGAACTGATAGAATGAATATGCATGTAGTAAAAGGAAAGTTATTAGACTGGCTCACACAATATGGTCCAGATGGCCAATGACAATGAATATCTCAAACTGATGAGGAGGGAGACCCAGGGAACCTTTCACGCATGAGGCTGGATGCCCAGCAGTTCCAACATGGTGCTAGGCCTGAAGGATTCCTGGAGAGCTGCTGGTGTCCCTATACCAAAAAGCCCATAGAAGCTGGATCTGTAACAGCAAAGGAGGGCAGAGGTGACGGAGTTGATGGACTTTTGAGCTAGTGAGGACTGGTGGGCCCAAAGCAGTTTCCTTCTTATTATCTGAGCAGCCACCAGAGGGTGCCACCCACACTTAGAGTGGCTCTCCCCACTTCAAATAACCTCATCAAGAAAGTCTCTCTCAGGAATGCCCAGTGTTCTGCTTTTTGGTTGGATCATTCCAGATCCAGTCAAGTTGACAACCAAGATTAGCCATCACACTCCCTTATGTCACTTTAGTTGGTCATTTTGTCACAGTGAAGGGAGTGCCTCTTGAACTAGGAGTGGTAGGAGCTAGAGAGATGGCTCAGCACTCAAGAGCACTTAGCACTCTTGCAAAGGACCCAGGTGTGGTTCCCAGCACCCGCCCACACGACAGCTCACAACTGTCACAACAGCTCCAGAGGATTCAGGGTCCTCTTCTGACCTGTGTGCGTGTGATACTCACCAGCATACATTAAAATAAGTAAATCTCTAAATATTAACAATTGAGCTAGAGGCACAGCTCCTGGGCTTTAGCTTAAACCACACTCGATTGGGACCTAAGCAGTGACCTGAGGTCAGGTGTCCAACCTTACCTCCAACCACCCCCACACACACACACACCTGCCCTTAGTGATCATATAATCAAGGTGAGTGGCCCCCTGTCCAGCAGAGACAGAGAAATGGTGTGAGTGTACCTTGACACTGGAGAATATTGTCTCATTAAAACAAAATACAGGGAACCTTCTAGTTAGAGAATTTAGGGAGGATTACAACTCTTTGTCCTTTCATTGTATCAAAATCCTGAGCCCTATTTTTGCATAATTATGTCTAATTGCATTACAGAGCATGTTGAGTACACATGATGGGACAGAGGCTTACACAGAGGATGGGAATTTTGCACTTATTAGACATTTTGTACTTATTAGATATGCATGGTTATTTTCAGGGTCAATATTATTAAATTACCTATTCTAAGATCCTAAGAAAGGGCTAACAACAACAAGAGGGAGGGAGACTCACATCATGCCACTAAGAACATGCCAGTAGAGGGAGGAGCATCCCAATAGAAGGAAGGGAATAAAGACTTCCTCCCTCCCTTCCTCCCTCCCTTCCTTCCTCCCTCCCTCCCTCCCTCCCTTCCTCCCTCCCTTCCTCCCTCCCTTCCTCCCTCCCTTCCTTCCTCCCTTCCTCCCTTCCTCCCTCCCTTCCTTCCTCCCTTCCTCCCTTCCTCCCTCCCTTCCTTCCTCCCTTCCTCCCTTCCTCCCATCCTTCCTCCCTTCCTCCCTCCCTTCCTTCCTCCCATCCTTCCTCCCTTCCTCCCTCCCTTCCTTCCTCCCTTCCTCCCTTCCTCCCTCCCTTCCTTCCTCCCTTCCTCCCATCCTTCCTCCCTTCCTCCCTCCCTTCCTTCCTCCCTTCCTCCCTTCCTCCCATCCTTCCTCCCTTCCTCCCTCCCTCCCATCCTCCCTTCCTTCCTCCCTCCCTCCCTTCCTCCCTCCCTCCCATCCTCCCTTCCTTCCTTCCTCCCTCCCTTCTTTCCTTTTAAGCTGGAGATATGTAGATGAGGGGCTGGAGGTATGAGGATGCAGGTTGGAGGTAAAAGGCCTCTCCTCACCAGGAAGCAGGTACCATACCACAGGTTAGGATAACTGTATCCTAAGGGTGTGAGCTGCATCTTCAGTGAGCACATGGCTTCTAATATTTGCAACCCTCTACCCCTGGAGGCTGACCGCTGTCACTTTGTCATGCTATAGGCAGGGCGGATGTGTAAGGTGAGGACAGTGACGGAGGCTCTGGCTAGGATAGACCTGCAGGTGCTCATGGGGCTGGCACACACAGAAGTTTGTTCCAAAGCCTAGAGGCACCTGAATAGAGCAGTCACAGCCGGTGAGAGCCAGCACAGAGATGCAGGAGTATTCCCCCAGGCTGCCCATCACCAACTGGCTGATCATAAAGTAGGAAGCCCTTGCCAAAGATGCTACAGAGAGGTGCTTCTCCTGGTAAAGGGTTTGGCATGCAAGCATCCAGAACCTACAGATTAAAAGGTAGGTTCAGTGGTGCACATTTGTAATTCTAGTATTAGGGAAGCAGAGACAGGAGGATTCCTGGGCCTTGCCGGCCAGCCAGTCTAACCCACTTAGCAAACTCCAAGCCTGTAAGAGATCCTGACTCAAAAAACAAGGCAGGCCACGCCTAAAGGGGTGACAATTAATGTCTCTGCCCCCACACACACATTCACACATATACACACTCACTCAAAGGAGGCCGATGGCAGGGAGGGAGCAGGAAGCAGTGACCGGTGTGTCTGGGCCACACTGGGGCATTCAAGTCTCTAAATCCAACTGCCACTGAAGCTAAGATCCCAGCCACCTCCCTATACCTCCACAATGTACTCTGCAAAAGCTACAACAAAGCAAATAAATCCCTCAGCTTAGGCTCGACTGCAGGCATCTGTCACTTAGAACCAAAAAAAGAAGTCTGACTCAAATCCACTCACCCCAGTGCCATGCTCCCCTGAGTGTCCCCAGGCCACACACACACCACTGCCCTTCACAGGAAGGAAGCTCAGGGAGACGCTGCTGACAGAAACAAAAGCATCATCTACCTGGAGGATGCCACAGCCTCCAGTTGTTTCCCTAACGGCAATCAGAATAAAGATGGCTGGCATTGACCCTGTGTAGGTCACAAGCAGGGAAACCAAGAAAGAGGCCAACCACCGAATATCAGGAGGAATACTGAAAGAATTTGAACCTGTCTTGTTTCAGACTGACCTTTGAACTCTGTGTAATTTGCTCTGGCATCCAGATGTTGTGGTGGAAAGTCTCGAGGAGAGGAAAAGCCCCAAGGACATCAGCATTTTATCTCAGAAAATAAATGGCAAGTCTTAGCTTGGAAGGAGCCAACTGGCTTAATTAAACTTAATTCCCTCCATCATGCTTGCTGCCCTGCCACGGCGTTTAAAAAAGATAATGGCAAAAAATAAAATGAGTCTGGGCACAGAGCCTAGGAGTGAAGAACCCTCAGCTCAGTCCCCCACTGGTGTGTGGAGAATACCCTGGCACTGTCAGGGAGAAAAGGGAAGCAGCATGGGGCTCCAAACCAGCAGTCAAAGATAAGACCACAGACAGGGAACCAGACATCACCGAGGAGCCAAGGGGGTGAGGCCTCCATAGCCAGTCACTGGCAGAACTGAGTGAGGCCTCCATATCATGAGAAAAAGAAAAGACCCAGAAACTGATACCAGGGTTCAAGCTGAAGATCAGCGGAGCGAAGCAGCCGGCCACTAGCTCTCACCTCCAGCTCAGGCTGAAAGGGCTCATCCACACGCGAGCTCTTTACCGGGTCTCAAACTGCCGCCTCTCCCCAGTGTGGCTGGAGAATGAAAGCCAGTGGCTACCCTCTCACCTGACCCCTTCTGTATATCCCTGAGGATTGACTCAGCTCAAATACCACCAGGGACAAGACTCTCATGGCCAAGGGGGTTATGTTCTGCTCGAAGATAATATAAAATTTATCACCTTTAAAATATCATTCTGTCAGTTGAGCTGGAGCCCCTGTACACAGTGGGAATGGGGGGGGATGAGTATCTAGGGTGAGAACCCAAGTAGAGGAGCTCTTGGGGTTTATGATTGCTGATGCTCTTCTCCACACTCTAACACCTGGTGTTGTCCTTAATGAAGCATGCCTACTGTTTGTTAAGTAATTATCACATGCTACAGTTTAGATACATTATACCCAAGCTCACAACCCTATGACATACACAATTACCAGCCCCATTTTATAGGTAAGGAGCCAGTGTAGGGCAAGGTTTAGTGGCTTGCCCCAAATTTACCCTCTTCACAAGTGGTACTGCTATTAGATTCAAAGCCCATGCTCCTGAACTGCACACACACAACACACTTCACAAGCTGAAATGCATGCATACACACACACACAGGACACACTCAACAGGCTGAACTGCATGCACACACATGTATACACACACACACACACACACACACACACACACACACACACACACGAGACACACTTCAGTCTGAGATGATGCCATTGTGGATCCCTCTTCACCAGCCTCCTCCTCTGCCTTATGAGAACCTCTGTGCTCACCAACCACAAGAGAACCAGGACAGAACAAGGTCATTCCTGGGTGTGATACCTGAACTGCTGTGTGCTACTCAGAGGGGACAGCAGAGTTCTGGGTGACATAGACTGTGACCAGGCTTTCTGCCCTCACAAGCGCTGCTGTTGAAGATGTAAGGTCAGGAGACAGGTGCGTCTGCCAGATTCTACGCCAAGCTACTGCAAGCACTTTCTCCCTGGAGAAGGGGGCTCCTGGACCAGGTTCTGGATGGAATGAATGCAAAACAGAAAGTAAGCCAACATCTGTGTTCTGTACTCAGAGAAGAAAAGATGTTATCCTCTCTCTCCTACACACACACACTTCACACACACACTTTTCATACTCTTCTCTCATGCACACACTCATATACACACTCCCACACACATCCACATCCATCATACACACCACACCTCTCTCACACAGCAAACACACCTCTCTCTCTTTCTCTCTTTTTCTCTTTCTCTCTCTCTCTCTCTCATACATGCACCATGCACCCACACCTTCCCCCAGCCTCCTTTCTAGCTGCTCTGAAACGCTGAACCAGGTAAGGCTGACATCCAAAGTAGCCAGACTCCATATCACTGATAACATCAAAGAAATACATTCCTTTCATATGCTTGTCTACTTATGTATAAGCCCAGAATAATGATTTGTTTTCTCTGAAATGACTAGAGCTTCGCTTTTTCCCTTTCATGTGTGTATAAGGTGACGCCATGATCAGTTTGCATGGACTGATCAGACTGAGGCCCATGACACCCGGGCATGCTGCTCATTCTAGAAGACCCCCTCCTTTGCTCTCACGTGAGTTTGCATCTAAAAGCTGCAATGTGTCACGCCAGTGGAAGATGATAACTGAGCTTGTTAGTGTGGTTGGTAGGAGGTGGCTGAGCTATGCCAACTCCATCTCTCCCTCCACACATACCCCCCCCAGCCTGTACCGTGTTTGGCACCTGCATCCTAGTAAGATGTTTGTCTTTCCCCTAAAGAGCAAAGATCATGTATCTAGCATCGTGCACCACAGAGAGTAAATATTTGCCAAATAAGTGTTTCTTCGGGTCAGCTGTAGAAAATGCTCGGATGGTCAACATACAGTTAGAATGTGGAGGCAGGAGGAACAGGGGTTCAAGACCATCTCTGACTACATAGAGAGTTTAAAGCCAGCCTGCACTAAATGGAGACACTGCCTCAGACAAACAAACAAAGCCCCTGATGCATGCAGCTCCAACCATCAAGAAACAGAAGTGTAGCTCTCACCCTCTGACCCTTAAATCTGGGTTAGCCTTGCCTTGCTTGGACCAACACAACAGGACAAAAGCCAGAAACCTTTCTGCTTGGGAAATCCTGAGCCACAGGTGATGAGACAGGATGAACCCTATGGCCCTAAGGACTGGGACCAGGCTGCTCCCTGATCCAAGTTACTCCACATTGTGAAAACAAAGCTTTTTCAGGTTGTGTTTTGCCCTAGAAGACTTCGTTTGACAGCGGCATTTGATTCCATTCTGAGTGTAGACACAGAGGCAGGGTGACCCTGAACCTGGGCGGTGGCATGTGAACAACACCCTCCGTCTAGCACCACCTATAGGCACAGACGGACGGATGCACAGCGTATTCCTAAAATGAAAGGGGGCAGCCCACAAGGTTATCAAAGGAAGCTGGGATGGTGTAAACACACTTGTGTATTAGCATCATAGCAGGAAAAGCAGACCCAAGAACTCAGCAACCACACAGATCAAGACCTGAGTCAACCTGGGTCCCAGAAAGAGAAGGATAATTTTGACAGTAGCAAAGCCAACAGATGGAGAGGCCATTCCTATAGACTGCCTTCCATATCTGATGTCAGGCACAGCACCAAGCAGTCACCTACACTTCAGAGTGCCCTGTAATACAGTGCCCGTGACCTCATCAACAGGCTTGCTTCCTTTGCTGGAAAAAGTTCACAGAACTCACAGAAATAGTTTGCTCATGCTGCCTCATTTAGTGTAAGTGACATCACAAAGGCACAGATGACCAGCCAGATGGGAGGAGTACACAGAGCAAGCATGTGGGAAGGGTCAGAACCTCTCCGGACAGTTCACCCTCTGGTCCCTCCATGTGTTAATCTATTGAAAGGTCCCCCAACCCAGTCCCTTCAGGTTTTTATGAGAGCATCTTTTCATAAGCCTGATTAATTGCAACACCAGCCATCAAGGATCAATGTAACTTGGGAGTAGAGCTGAAATCCCCAGCCTTCTCAGCTTGGTTTTCCCTGGTGACCAGCTCTGAGACCCTTAGCCACTAGGCATCTCGTTAACACCCAAAAGATGCTAGCATTTCAAAGCATTGGTGGAGGGTTGAAAGCTGACTCTGGGAAACATAAAAAGCAAGGTGTTTTGTCACTGTCACACATTATATTCATGTAAGGGAGTCATGAGAAGCCCTACTAGAATCTCTTTTGTTATGGACCCTGGTACTGTCCCTGGGATCTTCCTCTGTAACCCCCTCATCCCCAGGCCTTTCGGCTCCACGGAAAGGATCTAGAAGAGAAACAGAGTGTGATGTAGAAGATTGTCAGGGTTTGTTGCAGAGGGTAGCACAGCATACTCTCTGGGTCAGAGAGGACAATGGCCAAAGGGACCACTGTGGAGCAGAACACATCCCTGGGGTGTGGGTAGACAGCCACATGTTGATCTACCTTTGCCTGGACTTGATACTGTTTGTTTCTTGTTTGCTTGGTTTTGTCTTTGTTTTGTTTCTCTGTGTAACAGCCCTGGCTGTCCTGGAACTCACTCTGTAGACCAGGCTGGTCTCAAACAGAGATCCCCCTGCCTCTGCCTCCTGAGTGCTGGGATTAAAGGTGTGCACCACCACCACCCAGCGACACTGTTTCTTAAAGTCTCTAGAACTGACATCCCAAGGAGCATCATCCTTTCTAGAAGATTGACAGGCCCACTTGGATTAATTCACGGTTGGCATAATGGGACGTCTTCCAGCTATGCAGTAGTCTTAAAGCTTTCTGGACAATTTCCAATGTCATGCCTCCATCTAGGACCAGAGATACAACTCAGATTTTTTTTTTTTTTAACTAATAAAGCCCTGCAGTTTCAATTCCTGCTTCTACAATTGTTAATATAAGTGAGGGGTCCAGCCTCAATAACCCCCAAGCCAAGCCTACTAATATCTTCCTAGCTACTAAATAATCCCTGATCAATAGTTAGGATCCTAATATTATTCGGGAGATTACAGATCACTCTGGCTGCTTCCCACGAAGTAGGGTCCCCGCTATTGCTGACTCGTAGGCCTTAGAGGATAAGGAAGACCCAGACAGATAGAATCAGAATGCTCAAGTACTAGCCATAGGAAGATTGATGGTTAAGAAAAAGAGATACAGTTAAACGTGCAAAGTTCAAACCCTGACAGGATCGCCGCTGAGACCAACCCATTTCCACCATGAATATCCGAGATCCGGTCCTAGAGCAGCACATCCAAGGGAATGGTGGTGCCTGACATGGCTTGGATCTGATTTTGTAGATCATGGAAAGCAGAAGCGACGTCAGCAGAATCATCAGGAATTTACACACAGCATCTGTTGTGGTTTGAATAAAAAAATGGCCGCCTCGCCGTGGGTCTGAAATCTTGGGTTTCCCCTTTTGGTGGTGATATTTGGGAGGGTTAGGAAATCTTTAGGAGGCAGAGCCTTGGAGGAAGTACATCACTGGAGGCGGGCTTTGAGCGTTTGTAGCTCCGCCCCACTTCCGGACAGTCCCACCTCCACCCTACCCCACTTCCGGTGTGGATAAGGATGTAATGAAACAGTTCGTGATTCTGCTACCATGCCATGCCTTCCTAGTCGTTATGCACTCTCCCTCTAGAGCCATAAACCAACATAAACTCTCTATTGCCTTTACTTGCAGTATTTTATCTAAGCAATAGAAAAATGACCATACAGCATTTGACTGCAGTCAAATGACGTCTTCTAATCCCACAGATACGGTAAAAATGGGAGCTGGATGCCTGTGCCAACAGAGAATACTGTGAGTGCAGTAGCAGAAAAAATTAGCAGCACAACCTGGAGGTTTTATCTTGGATGTCTATATAAAACGGCAGAAGCAAAGGGCTGGCTAGAGACCAATACACACAGCAAAAGGGGACTTTTTAATGAGAGGGGAGTCCATGCCTGACCATGATGAGGATGAAGAAAAGTTACTGGTAACCAAGTGATAGCAAAAGATGTCACTGGGATTCTAATCTGGGTTATCACTGGTTCGCCAGTCCTTATGATCTCAACTGCAATGATTAAGATGAGACACACAGAATGCTATGTAGAAAACACTCAGAGCTGATTTCAGAGAAGAGAAAAATACCGTCTCGAGGGGCGATAGTGCACAATGGTCAAAGAGACCACCTCAGAGCAGAACACTTTCAAGGAGTATGGGGGGGGGGGGTTACAGGCAAAGAGCCATTGTCAGTCTACATTTTAGCGAGGCTTTGTTCTGTCTCCCTTGCCTCTGAAACAAACAGCTTCCCTTGAATGACAGGTCTGTTTGGATTAACTCAAGGGAGGGAGTAATGGGATATCTTTGTTTGGTTCCAAAAAGCCTCTGGATACACAGTAATCTTGTGAGCTTTGGGGCATTTTAATATGACATGTTTCTACACAGCACCAAAATACAGACCCCATTCATTTGACCAGAAATCGAAGCTCTGCAGCTTCAGTCCCTCCATCTACAACTGTGGATAATAAATGAGGGTCTACCCAATATTTACACACACATAGAGAGAGGGGGAGCGAGGGAGGGGAGATGTAGAAAGAGGAGAGAGAGGCAGAGAGGGAGTAGATCTTAAAGAGGTGGGTGGTGGTTGTTGCTATTAACTATTAGTAGTATTATTAGTACTGTTATTTTAGTGTATGTGTGGGTGCAGTACCTAAGGAAGCCAGAAGAGGGAGGTGGATCTCTGAAACTAGAATTACAGGTGGTTATGAGCCACCTGCTCTGGGTGCTGAGAACTGAACTTGGGTATGCACTTGGTTATACACCTCTAACCACTGAACTATCTCTCCATACTTCAAAGATGTGGTTTGGAAGTTCGTATTATGTGGTATATTCAAGAAAGAATAATATTATATATTTTTTTCTTCTTCTTCCTTCTGTTTAATTTTGCTTTAGACAAAGTCTTATATAGCCTATAATGGCCTGGAACTTTTAAGTAGACCAGAATGGCCTCAAATTTGTGATCCTCCTCCCTCTGCCTCCCGAATTCTGGGACCACAGGTGTGTACCACCACATCGGGAAGAACAGCACGTCTTTGGAGAAATTGGGACACAAAGAAAATCGACGTTGAGACTGCGGGCAGAAACTTGCTGGGGGGGGGGGGGAAGGCAGTTGCATGGTGGACGGGAGGCCGGTATGAACTGAAGTTCCCAGAGAAATACAGAACACCACACTGTCATTGAAAAGCCTACAAGACTGATTGAACTGTGCACTGTGATGAGTTTGGATGTTTCCAGTCCTGAGGCAACATTATCTTGGGCTAACTTTAGCCCTCGTAATTGACTTTTTTTTCCTACTTCAGTATCTGATCTAACATCCCTCTAATCTAACTCCAACCAATTAAAAAATATATCTAAGAATGTCATCAGACAGCTCCTGACAGCTGCTGTAGCATGTCACTGTAAAGCACCCACCTTCTCTCCTGGTCAGGTGTTTGGTAGATGCGTTGATGCATAGCTATGTAAGTCTGTGGCTATGTAAGTCACCTCACTACTCCCACCGTGGAATGCACCATTTGAGGTACCCTGAATCCATGTTTCTGGGATGTGGGTCACTTAACATTTTGCTCAGAATAAACTACTTCTTAGTCCCTTCTGGAAAGAGCTGTTCTTCGTCAACAATGGGTGGGAAGGTCTGCTAATATAATGTCCTCTGATGTCATCTCCAAGCTAATGAAGGTCTCAAGCTGTCTGCAGCGTTTCTCTTTGACCCCTCTGGGAGAGATGATGGGGTGTCTGTAATCAGACATTTCTTTCCTGACCACCTGCTCCCAAATAACTGATTCAGAGGCTGAATATGAATTATAAATGCTCAGCCAATAGCTCAGGCTTATTACTAACTCTTACATATTAGGTTAACCCATATTCCCTATTTACACTCTGCCATGTGGCAGCGGTGCCTTTATTAACATGGCACCTTCATCTCCTTCTCCCTCTGCATCTGCAGTGATCCTCTGACTCCACCCTTCTTCCCATCATGGTCATCATACCTATACTACCTGCCTGGCTACTGGCCAATCAGCATTTTATTAAATGAATTCAAGTGGCAAACATTTACAGTGTACAGGAGGATTAATCCACAGCAGATGCCTTTGTAAATCTATGTCCCACATTTAGACAAATAGAGTAGGGGCAGAAATGTAGGGATGAAGGCTGAAAAGCTATCCCACACATGCTCTTAATTGCCTTCAGCCCTTCATATGTTGAGGCATTGTGTCCTAGTCTCCCACACCCTATAGGTTACAAATATAGACTAGAATTTGTTGCATAATGTGATCAGAAATAGGTTAGTCTTTACATGTTCTCATTTTTTAAAATGCAACCTCAATGCATTTTGAAGATTTTTTAAAAAATTTATGTATATGAATGAATGTTTGCTGTGTGTGTGTGTGTGTGTGTGTGTGTGTTGCCCATGGAGGCTAGGAGAAGGCATTGGATCCACTGGAACTGGAGTTGCATATGATTTTGAGCTGCCACATGGGTGCTGGTCTCTCTGATAGAGCAATAACCGCTTCTAACCACTGAGCCAACTCTATAGTCCCTCTGATTTTTTTTTAACTTAATGAACTTTGAACATTTTTGTGCTATTATTTTGTATAAGTCAAATGCACTCTATGATACTATTATAATAAATTGAAAAATCCCCTATAGATGAACATTTACATTATTTTCATATTTAATTTCTTAGGTAATATGATTAACATGTTTATAGATACTTTGAGAGGAAACTCTGATTCTGTTATTTTGTTTGTTTTATTTTTGAGACAGGATTCCATTATGTAGCCCTGGCTGGCCTGGAACTTGCTTTGTACCCAGACTGGCCTTGAACTCAGAACTCACAGAGATCTGCCTGCCTTTGCCTCTTGAGTTGCTGTAATCAAAGGTGTGCACCACCACATCCAGGAAAGTAAATTATCTTGTAAATGGAAATGCTAAATTTAAGAAAAGGTTAAATAATTTCAACACTCAGCTGTCCAAGGTAAGTCACAAATTTTAGACCGGCTGGGGTGGATAGTGAGAGTCTGTATGAAATAAGTAAATAAAGTTTCTGTTCAATTAAGATTGTTAACCCGGTATGTGCTGTGATTACTGTTGTCATTATTGCTTGTAAGCCAAGTGTTTATGCTACAAGCCTCAGATTGCTCAGCCACAAAAATCCTGTCTCCACAACTTTTGGCATTGTCTACACAAAAATTCCACGGAGAACCGGAACTAAATGACCCCAAAGACTCCAAGATGGGAAACATTGAAAGAAACAAAGAACACTGTTCAGTCATCCCTTGACTTATTTAATAAACATTTTATTGAGTGTCAAAGGGCTGGAGAGATGGCTCAGCTGTAAAAGCCTAGGCTCACAACCAAGAATGACCAAGTATCAAACTGCACAGACTCTGCATTAGACTCCAGAGGAGACAGGGACCAAGGATGGATTCTCCTGCCCGCCTCCGAGTTCAGAATCTGAGGGAAATCTTGAGATCCATCTGACTTTTTCAGAAGTATTAAACCACACGTCACAACACACGGACACCCTGAGAAAATGAAGACGAACGAGGTTGGTATTGTAAACAAGTTCATACTGGAGCAAGAAGCCATGCTCACAGCCGGGGCGGGGGAGGGGAGGCAGGGTTTTAGAGAATGCGGAGACGCAAAGGTGATGAGTATAAGTGCTGAAGAGATAAATAATGCAAGGGTAGAGTTAGAGGAGAGTTGGAGCTCACTCCCAGGAAAGCTGAGAATGGCTAGATGAACCAGAATCTAGATGTGTCAATGGAATGGTATGGAGACAGCAGAGATGAGGCGCATCTGCTGTTACTTCCGGTCTGGAATGGCACACGCCATTAATCCACCACCTCTTGCCAGAGCTGCTGCTTTTTCAACCCCGTGCTCCAGGCAGCCACGGCAAAGCAATCAGAGTTTGCATACCTGATGAAGCCAAACTGCCATTTCTGGAAGAGTCATTCTCTCTCCTGATGACAACAGGCAACAATATTCCATTGGAACCAGGTAAGATGAATTACAGAATGCAAAGCAAAACTATCTCTGGCACTGGGCTTCCCGAGATCTGGTCGTGGAGTATGGTCTTGGCTACTCCACGTATCAACTGCAGGACATACAATCTGGTAGAAGCTATTGGCTGTCTGTGGTCCTTGGTGTCCAGGCCTTTTAAAAAGTAGGGGCATTGGGATTACTAAGAGAGTCCAGCCGTGCCGGTTTTATTTACATTCACATGACTATCACCAAAATCCCTGGCAGAAGCAATATAACAGGGAAAGACCTCTCACTGTGGGTTCAGAGAGGTCAGCCTTACTCCATGAACTTGGGCAGACCATCATGGTGGCAGGGCCCCATGGAAAGACAGATGGTTCACTCTGTGACAGACAAGAGGACTGGACCAGCAGCAGGAAATGGATAGGAGAAGACAAGACAGAGGGGCCTCCTTCTTGTTGCTGGGCTCCACAACCTAAAATTCTCATAGACCCTCAAAACAATGCCACCAGCTGGAAGAGCACAGGTTTTCCATACACATCTGTGAGGGGCACTTCAAATTCAAACTGGAAAAGTAGTCTATCCCTATCTATTTCAGTGCTCATAACCTCTTTAACATAAGGCTATGTTAAACCTTTTGTAGCTTTGGGGGTCTGTCCTGGCACTCACTCTGTAGACCAGGCTGGCCTTGAACTCACAGAGATCCACCTGCCTCTGCCTCTCGAGCGCTGGGATTAAAGGCATGTGACACCCCCACCCGGCTAATAATTCTTTCATAATTTCATGTATGTCCTGATCATCTCCTCTCAGGTCTACCTCCTCTCCCTTATCCCCTTCATATTTGCTTTCTTTATTTTATTTTAAATTCAGAAGAAACGACATGGCAGCAGATGTCCTGGCCCTCTGGCCCTTATAATCTCCCGGCCCCCCTCTTCCACCATTGCAGGAGTTGTGTTGTGAATGTATTATTTAGGGCTGGGCACCCTGCTGCAAAAAAGAGCAGGGTAAGAACCACCCTTAGCTGTGGGTATAAGGATCAGCAGTTAGCATGGAGTTTGGAATTACTGACTTAAGCAAGTGGCAGTAGTAGATTCTCTAGGTCCCATGGCCTCACCAGCCATGGCTGTGTTTCAAGTACCAGGCATGAATTCCTCCCATTAATCAGACCTTAAATCCAATTGGCTTCCTCCAGGATGTGAGTGGTATGTACCTGTTGCACCTTTCAGAATATCATGCCATGTTGGCCATTGTTGTGGCTCAAAGGCTTCACAGCTTGGGTAGGATCATTGGTTGCTTTTCTCTCATGACAGCTTGCATAACTCCTTCTTCTACTATGAGAGTTTGTCTTCAGGCAGGGAACTTGCAGGCCCTGTGTCTAAAGTGGCAGCACTCACAATCTTGATTTCTTCCACTCTCTCCTTTGCAACAGCCAACCAACTTCCAAGTGGCTCAAGATGAGAAAATAGATTCAACAGAGGTTGGCAAAGTGTAGGAATGTCACAGCTTTTCTGTGTAAGCAGGGACATGGCCTGTGACTCTAGCTGACCTCTAGGGAGAAATGTCACTTCCAGCCATATGGGCCTTCATAGAAGCACTTGTAAGTCTATGCTGGCAAAGGTAGGGTGTCTCAGCTGCCATTCAGAACACAGTTCATGTAGAGTGCACTTTCTGCACAGGAAGGCAAAGTTGCCAGTTCTAACAGTTGGACCAAATTCTTCCTTCTAGAGCCAAGCAGAAATAAACTATGAGATCCTTGGTTGGTGACCAAGGAAAGCCAATGCTTTCTGGTGATTACAACTACCAGCAGCCTTGGGGATAGTGTCAAATCTATACACTCTCTGATGAGAAGAAAGATAGTGTGAGGTAAAGTCAGGTGAAGAGAAGCCAAGAAAACTTTCAAAACACCTTCAGAGGGGTCAATGAGATGACTCAACTGGTCAAGGGTCCTGCTTCTGACATGAAGACATGAGTTGGATCCCCAAGGCCCCATAAGGTAGAGGGAAAGAACTGACCTCTGCAGGTTGTCCTCAGACCTGGATAAGCACATCGTGGCACCTGTGCCTACCCCTAACACACACATCATAGATACGTATAAGACAGGGGAAATAATAGTTCATTTGCTGGGTGTTTTGTTTTGTTGTCTTTGGGGAGGGTGTGGTTTGAGACAAGAACTTGCTATGTAGCCCAGGTTAACTCCAAACTTGCCATCCTACTGTCTTAGCGGCGCAAATGCTTGAGGTTACAGTTGGGCCCCATCACACCTGCTTCTGTATAGAGTGGGGGTTTTGGCACAGAGTGTATAAAGTGAGGGTATAACAGCTCCAAGGTATGGTTAAGGGGAAAGGTTTTATTGTAGACACGAGGAAGACAACAGCCAGGGGTATCTGGAGGCGTCCAGAGAAGGGAGAGAAAATAGTAAACTGAAGATGGCCAGCAGAATGAACTGGTCAGAGAGAAGAGAGAGCAAGGGAGAGTAAGGAAGGAAGAGAAGAGAGGGCAAAGAGGAGAGAGGGCTGAGAAAGGGGCGTGTAAGGAGTACGGTTTTTTCCTCCCACCGCTGGTCTGGTCCTGCCGCCGCGCCAGCCCCAATTAACACACTGAGACTCTATATTTGATATAATGCTGTTGGGCAGGTACTAGTTTCTTATTGGCTAGCTCTGTCTTAATTATTAACCCATTTCTGTTTATTTCCACGTGGTCTTACCGGAGAGCGGGCTGGCATCCTGCTTTCTCCAGCCTCTCTCCAGCCTCTCCATCTTGACTCCTCCTTCCTACTCTCTCTTTCCTCCTTGTCTCTTAGTCCCACCTGTCTTGCTTTCCTATTGGCCAACAGTGCTTTATTCATTAACCAGTATGAGAAACATATTTATAGAATGACATCACCCATGGGGGGGTAGACCAAGAGAATGTGTGGCCAAAACAACAGGGTTCTGTGGGAATGAGAAGCTGGGGAAGCCCATGAGCTAGAGAAGCTTAGAGTAGGGAGTGCAGATAGAAAGAGAGCCTGGATGCAGCATCACCATGTGGAGGCGGCCAAGATGAGCTGGCACCCCTGAGCCCCGTGCAATTGCTGATTTAGAAGCAAATAAACAATTGCCACTCAAAGATAGTAAGTACAAGAATGACTTTATGTTGGATAGAAATGCCAAAATCATTTCCTTGATATACAAACATTGTTTCATTGAACATGAAGAAATCGTTGTCCCAATTTCACTTATTAGGAAACTATAGGTTAAGTATGTGGCCAGAGCCATGAAGTTGGCATATAACCACACTGGGATTTGAACATGGGACTGCCACATTCTGAAGACTGCTTTCAGTGACTCTACTGCCTAGACAAAAGCTCTGATGTCTGTAAGTGTACAGAGACGATGTTTCTAAGAGAGACTCAAGCAGAAATCTATGTGGCTATGACCCTGACCCTGACAGGTAAAGATTATTAGTATCAGTGCCCTAAGACATTTTTTCCAAATTAGTGAGGTCCCTCAAAACTACAGCTTTCCAGGTTCTTGAAAATGACCTGAATCTGTGCATTAACTGCTGGTGGGTAAAGGGAGAAGGCTAGCATAGCTGCAGATCAGCAGTGGATAATTGCTGCTCAGGCTCCACTTAAAAGCCTCGTCTCAGAGAAAGCATCAGATGACCGGGTCTCCATCCCACTACTTGAGGTCGGTTCAGAGCAAATCACAGTTTCTGAAGGAGGTCACAGAATCAGGTTCATAGAAGGCAGCTCCCAGCAGAGACCCCTACCACCACCACCCACCACCACAGAAGGACCTCAGCTCTGACCACAGATGTGCCTTGTGCAGGTGACACCACCAGGACAAGTGTTCAAATATGTGAACCTATGGGGGGGCACTGCTCATCCAAGCCATCACAAGGAACCTTGAACTTAACCATCAGCGGGAATCCTAGAGACCATAGATGAGGTATTGAAACTCAGGAAGAGGCCAATATCTTCACCTTGACCGACGTCTCGACCAGTGATTTTGGTTATATCACAGGATCTCTGTTCTTCTAGCAGATCCTCCACGCACACCCACGATAGCTAAGCTGGATGCTTGTGATGAACACAGTGTCAAATGTGCTGTCACATCTGCCTTTGGGAAAGTTAGTATGGTAGAGAAGACCCCGTGTAAGTGATCCACCTGGTGACATATGCTAAATAGTATCTCTTCGCCACCTAGACACACCCTCCTATCACTGTCAACCAGCTCTAAGTCTCCTCCTCTAGGGATCCATCTCTCTTGAGCTTGACCTGCAGAGCCTGCCTCTCCTGAGTCATCTTAATCCTTCCCAGCATTTGTGGACCACAAGGCTACTTAGTCATGAGCCAAACCGGAAGCCACAGTCATCCCCCATCCCCTAGGAATGCAAGAGCATGGCTGTATTCTTGTTCATATTCCAAAGGCCTTTTATAAAGAGATCGGCACACTGTCCCCAGGAGCCAAATAGCATCCAGAGATTCTAGATGCTTCTCTAGTCATCCCTCTGGACTTGACCTCGGGATATCTTGCTTATTACCCACTTGAGAGAGGATCTGCTCCTCAAAGGGAGAGGTGTTTTCCTTTTCATGTAAAACATGTCCCCTCATTTCTGCCTCTCCAGTTGCTCCCTGGTGAAAAGAAACAGATAAATAAATAATTTTTCACAAAAACTAATTAGCAGATAGGAAGATGCTAATGTGTTTTGTCAACTGTATCTCTCCCCAGCTCACTCCCAGCTGGCCTGGAATTGAGGAGGGGATGCAACTGATTGGAGCTGGCACTGTCAGAGATAGACAGCAATTCGAAGCACAGTGGCATGGCGGCTTCTCTCTACACTGGCTGGCCAATCATCTGCTGGATGAACTCCACTTGTATGAGGAGCAGATGTTTCTGTTGGTGGGAGGGCCTGAAGGGGGCCAGAGCCTGGGGTTGGACTCATGAATGTTGGGGCTGGATTTGCACAGGTGCCACTCTTAAAAAAAGGATTTATAGGCTGGAGAGACGGCTCAAATGTTAAGAGCACTAACTGCTCTTCTAGAGGTTCTGAGTTCAATTTCCAGCAACTATGTGATGGCTCACAGCCATCTATAGTGGGATCTGATGGCCTGTTAAACTGATGCTTCAGAATTTCTGTGAGCCAAGCCCAAGAAACCTCTCAAGGAGGGCCACGTTCTGGGTGCTGAAGTGCTATGAGAACCTGGAGTGTGGAAATACGCTGTAGGAAACACTTAAGAGATGAATAAGTAATAAGATAATAGCCCTAATCTAAGCATAGGAAAAGGGGGGGTCACTCCTGAGCCGACCTCACACTTCCAGGCAAGAAAGAGCACATGCATCCAGAAGTCAGGCTCCCACATGTTTTCGAAAGAATCCCATGGGCCAGCACCATGGCCTCATCCCACAATTCCTCCAGGTCAGCAGTCTTAACCTTAAAGCACCTGGTGACCAATATTGATGTTAATGCCCTCACCTGAGGCTACTTACAGTGGGAGGGCAAGTTCCCCATTCTCTAAGTGGCAGGAGGCATAGACAAGAAGAAGTCTAAAACAAAGACAGACTCAAACAAAACCAGAGGTGTGTCAGACCTAAGTGTAGTAGATGCTCCCACCTAATGCACCAGGGCACCAGACCAACACGAGAAAAGACAGAAAACAAGGAGTGTCACCCATGCTCACCTTCTCCAGGACCAAGGACATGAAACAAGCAGGGGCCAGCTCACCAAAGAGGGGGTGCCAAAATGCACCACAAGTGTGACGAGGAATCTGACAGGGAGCTGATAGAGAAAGCAAAAGGGCAGTGATGTAGGACCACCCACCAATGCACCACCAGCAACAAAAGGCAGAGATAAGGGTCCCAAAAACAGCCATGGTGATGGAAAAAATTACACCCTGATTCATGCAGGGTCAAAGCCCATGCCAGCACAGGATCCGCCAGCCCCACGCCTAGGCATCAGATGTTATGGGTGGCCCTGCTCAGACACCCTTTGGGGGAGGGGGTGAGAAGACACAGCACCCACTCAGGCACTGGGAGTCAGTGAGTAGCAGAGCGTGCTGCAGACTGGTTTGTTAAGGAGGTTAGGTCTGCCTTTATCCCCCCTCCCAAGGTCCCATTGGCCCAGGCAGCTGACTCTGCTACGTTGTCCTTTCCTGATTGGTGTCTCTGGCCAGGTCAGGTGTCTCTTCATCAGCAGTCTCTGGGCATGGAGGTAGGCTTGACTCAGGGAGGAGGTGCCTGCTGAGCATGCTCCTGCGGGCTGGCCTGGGCACCTGGGCAGGGTGACTGTGGCTTGGGTAGGCTGGCGGGCAGTTTCTCCTACAGAGAGAGAAAAAGTAGAAAGGGGTCAGGGAGGAAGGAAACATTGACCTAGGAGGTTGTATTGCTTTCTTCCTGACATCTTTTTTGGGCACTTTGTATTGCTTCCCTTATTGTTGTGGCAAAATACCTTGAGAAGGCAAGGTGTGCTTTGGCTCACAGTTTGAAGATGTAGTCTGACATGGTAGAGAAGGTGAGGCAGTCGGAGCTTGAGGGAGCTGTCCTCATCACAGCAGCACCCAGGATGCAGAGAGAGATGATGGTTGATGCGTCTGCTTTCTTGTGGGAGGAAGAACCCCAGAACACAGAGTGATACCACTCATGTTTAGGGCAAGTCTTCCCACCATGATTGACACACCCTCAAAACTCCCCCAGACGTGCCTAGAGGTGCGTCTTCCGGGTGATTCTCGATCCTGTCAGGTTGACAGTGTTAAACGTCACACATTTGATTTTTTTAAAAATCATATTAAAACATACATATAAAATTGACAATCGTCACCATTGTTAGGGATCCACCAGGTTGGAAGCACTCCATCTGATTCTCAAGCCCCTCCTCCAAGCCTGGCCAGCCTCCAACTCTCCCTCTCCCTGCATAGAGAGCACAGTAGGTGTCAGTCAATTATTGAATTGCAGTCAGGTTCAGTACAGGTGGGTTCAACCAATTGCAGATGGAAAATATTTGGGTAAAAAAAAAATCCATCTGTGCAGAATATGCACAGACTTTTTTCTTGTTATTATTCCCCAAACAATGCACTATAACAAGTATTTACATAGTATTAGGTATTATGCATAATCTAGAAGCAATTTGAAGTGCAGGGAGGCTATGCGTGGGTTCCATGCAAATGCAACCATATTTTATATAATGGATTTGAGCATTTTGGGATTCTGATATCTGCAGCTGATGCTGGAGCACACCACACACACACACGCACACACACATGCTTGCACGCACACACATGTGCACACACAGAGAGGAGAAAGAGGGTATTAAGTGCAAATGTCCTTGCCCCTCTTCCCCTTTAAGCCTAGTCTTCACTGTGGTCTCCAGTGAGCTCAGCAGGTGGCCCACATTTGGCCTGTGTGGGTCTGTCTCTGATGTGCCCTGATTAACCTGAAACCACACTGATGTCTCCCAGAATTCTCCCTCTTTGGAGCAGCCTTCCTTGCCCCAGGTCTGCCCAGCTGCTGCTACGCGGTAGGATGCTCCTCACCCCTGCTTGTCACTGTGTATTTAATGCCATCTGCTCTGCTTGGTGCCCACAGAGGTAAGCCCTGTCTCAAGCATTAGTACGCACCTTATCATCTCTCCCTCCACATCAGCAAGTGGATAACTATGTGGAAAAGCACTGAAAGGCCGACCTGGACCTCGATGGGGGGAGGGAGAGGACAAAGGGTGCCAGCCACTCTGCTCTGTTGCTGGCTTTGGAAGGAACCAAAGAGTCTTGTTGCAGATTATCAATGACACTAGGAGGACAATGAATTGTCCCTTGATGTCCAGTGCCCGGTTTGAGCCAAGTGTGATGGTACACACCTATAATCTTAGCACCAGAAAGGCAGAGGCAGGAGAATTCCCTCAGACATGTGGGCTAGCCAGTCCAGTCAAGTTGGTGAGCTCTAGGTTCAGTGAGAGATCCTGCCTCAAAACTTAAGGGGGAGAGCAATAGAGGAAGATGCCTGACATCAACCTCTGGCCTCCAAATGAGCACACACACACACACACACACACACACACACACACGAGTACACACACTTGTCTCTCCCTAGGGTGACAGCTAAGCTTGAAGGAAGCACCCTCCTGCATAAGGCTGCAGGGCTGGGCCCAAGAGAAACAGTGACTCACCCAAAGGGACCACTCATTTCTTTGGTCAGGTAGGAAAACGGGGTCTGTAGCCCCACAGAAAACACGCGGGAGCCTGCGCTATCACACCGCTTCCAGAGAGAGCCAAGAGTCATCGCGTGAGGCCTGCGCAGGCGAGTCTGTGTAACAGCGAGGCAGTGCAGAAGGGGCACACTGTAGGGCACAGGCTGGGAACCTGTTGGAGGGGAGGGGCCGTGGAGGTGGGGATGTGAGGAGGGACGCTCGGGTCTAGGAAGACAGGGACATTCGTGACAAAAACTGTGAACACAGCAAAGACACCATGGCACTCCTTCCTCAGGAAACTACATGGCACCCACATCTCCATGTCAACACCCAGAGTCCCCAGCCTTTGGCTAGCATTATGCATGGAAGTTATACTGAGTCCCACCAGGCTACAACCAAGGATGACAAGTCCTCTAAGGGCTGAATGGGTGCCATTTCCCACAAGACTGAAGGGCATGGCTCAGGGCCAAGAAACCATTCACCACCTGGGGTGACAGGACCAGAATCCAGAAACACTGACTTCCAGTCTCATGGAATGCAGGTTGGCTTTGAACTCGCCATGTACCTGAGGATGGCTTTTCTAATCCTTTCTCTACTTCTCAAGTGCTGGGATCACAAGCATAAACCGCCCCAGGTTTATGTAGTGCTTGTGGTGGGTGCCAGGGCTTTATGACAGGCAGGCAGGCAGTCTACCAACTAAGTCACATCTCTGCTCCCTGCTCGCCTTGCCGCTGTCCGTGGTGCTGGATTTTCCCTTCCCTCCAGGAGTTCATTCCAATTTTCCAATTGACTGTGAGCTCCTCCAGCAGCAAGGCCAACAAGCACCAAGTGGCCTCTGAGTGTTTAAGAAATGCTGACTAAATGGGGAAGATTTAGTCTCCTGAAGGTGACATGTGCAGAGAATAGCAAGGTGTGTGACACAATCAGGGGCAACTCTTCTCTGTCCCTATCTGTCACAGATGATCGGATGCTTGCAAGGCAAGGAGTGGACCTGCCCAGGACTCCAAGCATGTGTGTGGACTGAACTAACCATAATGGGCGCCACCAACCACCAGAGAAAGGAGAACATGGTCACATTGCTAGTAAATAAATCCAGAATAGCTACCAAGAAAAACACTGTGAAGGGCATCCTCCACACATCCTCACTTTTGGTGAGTGCATCTCACCAAAACTGGAAGAAGTGTGGGCAGAAGACAAGGGGTTAATTGTGTGGGGGCTGGGGAGGTGAATTTGGATCTGCAGCAGCTACATAAAAAGCTGGGTGTGTTGGCACATAACTTGAAACCCCAGCTCTGGGTATGCAAAAACAAGAGGGATCCTGTGTGTGATGTCAAGTCAGCATAGCCAGCTGGTGAGTTCTAGGCTCAATGAGAAACTCTGCCTCAAAAGGTTAGGTGACAGAGCAACTGAGGGACACATTCTACATTGATTTCTGGCCCCTACATACACAAACAACTACATGCAGGTGCACATCCGCGTGCACACAGAGAGGGGGGGAGAGAGGGAGAGAGAGGGAATGAGGGAGGGAAGGAGGGAGGAAGATAGAGAGAGAGAAAGAGAGAGAGAGAGAGAGAGAGTGCATGCACGTGCTTTGGACCAGACTTACAGAGTCGCACCTAATGTTGATGTCTGAACCAAGTGTCCAGCACTGTATTCGGGTATGCTTCTGAACCTTGGAGCTGTTACCACAATATAGACTGTCTTACACTGCTAAAGTGTAACTTTCTTCTCTAAACAGGAGCATGGCAAGCCCACAGTTCCAGACCATTCATGTCAGGATATATTCATCATTCATCAGCTCTGTTCACAAAGGTTTTTATTTCTCCTCTTTATGTGCAGTGAAGAGAGGAAGTGAACGTGTGCTTTGTTTGGCCAAGGCAACAGAAGCAGACATGGCCTGTGTCCTAGGTGGAAGTTTCCAGAGTTGGGACACAGCTTTCCATGTCTTCTCTCTTACAGCTGAAGTTCCCAGTACCCCTGTGAGCAGGCATGTTCTTGAGCAGACTGACAGTAGGCTTGCCCTGTGAGTGAGATGGGTGAGATATGGTGGGGGATGCTCTTTACAGCAACGTAACTGAGCATCTACTGACAGGCACTGACCTACCCAACATGAGTTCTCCATACTCCAGCCCTTGTGTTATTTCTTAGCAGATAACCCAGGAGAAGACATAGTCATTGCAAGTCTACCTTATCTGTTTATCTGTCCATCAAGTGTACCCAATGAATGTCACCCTGTGACATCATTCCCTGTTAACAGTAGCCACAGCAGCACTTACATCTGGATATCAAATGTCCACAGATCCCAAAGTGGCTAGAGACAGCAGCTGGATCCGTGTCCTCGTCTCCAACCTACTGAAGCTTGTAGCCATGACTCCCTTCTGACCTGGCCTCTTCTCATCTTGCCCATCTTGGGACCCCAAAAAGATGCCTTCCCTCCTTGGCCCTCTATTCAATCTCTCCTACATCTGGACACTCATCTGTGGCCCTCTCTTTCTAGCTCTGCTTCCTCGGGTCTCTTGTGAGCCCTTAGTTCAGAAAAGAAAGTCCACTACAACAAGCGGTGGTCAATCTTGATTGCCAACTTGATGGGATCTGAAATCAACTAAGAGATATGCTTCTGGGTAAAGGCATTCCCAGGAAGGATTAACTGAGGGGAGAATCCCCTCCCCCAGAGTGGATGGAACTTTGGACACCAGCCAAGATATGCAGAGGATTGAGGAAAAGACAGGGCTCCTCACTTGCCTGTCTGTCTTTGCTTCTTGCTGGTAAGAGCATGTTTCTCATTGCCACGGCCCATGCCTTCCTTCGTGGACATCGGGACTCAGCTTCTTTGGGCTTCTGACATGGATGGAAGAACTGTGGCTCTCCAGGAACCCTCAAGATCTTCAGCTCCAGATTGGGACTGTGGAGACACGAGGCCTCATGGACTGAGAAGTTACCAGGTTCTCCAGCATGCAGACATTGTTGAAGTACCACGCCCTACTATGAAAGCCAACCTAATAATGCCCCTTTGCAGCATAAATCCACTGTATGAATTCCACTTCTCTAGAAAACACCCAATATCGTCTTGCTCAAGGGCAACAGATCAGTGAGGATTCTGTCTAGAAGGCTGAAATCTGAGTGTTTCCAGCAGTTTAATTCAGGGTCTTGGTTCACAAGGAGCGAAGTGATCAGGCTGTCCAGAGTGGAGAGCCTGGAGGAAGCCAAGCATCTCCTTCTCTGAAAGGACAGATAAGAGAGGGCCTGGGACAGCCAGAGGAATCTGGAGTCACCACTAATGGGAACTGGAGCATGTACAGAGAGAGGCAGGCACTGGAGGCAGATAGAGGCAAGAGACAGCCAGCCACACCCTGCCTGTAAGAGCCCCTCACTGGCTGCATGACCCAGAACAAGTTGACACAAGAGCCAGATGGTCAGCTGGACAAGACTGTGGGAGAGCCAGGGTCACTTTGGAGAGCAGCTGGCCCAAGCTCTGCTGCCTAGGCTTCCTCCATGCAGCATCCACTTCCCATGAACCCATTGGGCAGGGCTTTGCTTTTCATCCCAGAGCTCAGGGCTCCCCTGGCTTTCTCCCTTCGGCTCTTCTATCCTAGCTTATGCGTGTCTGACTCTCTAGCCTTCCCTAGTTGGAACAGGTAAAAACAAAAGATTCATCTCCCATAGCCAATGTAGTGGAGTGTGCACTACACAATTCCAGCACTCTGGAGGGCCTGTGGCAATAAGAGTCTGAGTTCAAAGCCAACTTAGGCTACATAGTGAGATTTCATTTCAAAAAAACCAAAGGAACAACAAACAGACAAACAAAAACCTTCCCTTTCTGAGTCTCCATGTCAATGGGGTAGTCAATAATTTATTTCCCTTGAGGACAGATACAAATGTGACCACCTCTGTCTCCAATTTCCTTGTCTTCACACACACACACACACACACACACACACACACACACACACACACACACACAGGACTAGTACTTGTAGTACTGTACATCTTGTGCCCATGAGGTAAAGAGCCAGTACTCCTTGGATGGTTGAGCAGAATGAAAACCAGGTCTTAGGTCTCAATTATGTTATTGAGATTTTAAAGCCAGCTCTAGACCTCCTAGTGTGTGAAACAATCCAATGCTTTCATAGCTTGAGTCATGGTTGGCTCTGGGGCTGGAAGTGTCCAGATGTGGACGAGGTAGCTCACCCTATCTGTTGTTGCCCACATCAGGATCTATCTTAGTTACAGCTGTGATGAAACACCATGGCCAAAAGCAGCTTGTGGGAGGAAAGGGTTTATTTGGCTTACACTTCTATATCACTGTTTGTTAACACTTCTATGTCACTGTTCATCATTGAAGGAAGTCAGGACAGGAACTCAAACAGGGCAGGAACTTGGAGGCAAGAGCTGACACAGAGGCCATGGAGGGGTGCTGCTTACTGGACTGCTTCACATGGCTTACTCGGCCCGCTTTCTTGTAGAAGCCAGGACCACCAGCCCAGGGATGGCCCCGCCCACCATGGGCTGTGCCCTCCCCCCATCAACCACTAATTTAGAAAATGCCCTGCACTATAGGGCCTACAGGCTTGCCCAACTTATGGAGGAATTTTCACCACTGAAGCCTTCAGATAGGCCCTCATATGACTGTATCTTGTTCCAAGTTGACATAAAACTAGCTATCGCAGGATCTCGTGAGCAAAAATCTCTCCCCAGACCCCTTCACGTCCACCAGTTAGTCACTGAGACCCAGAAATGTCCTTTTGGTCTTCCCATCTGCGCCCCACGATCTCTGCCCACTTTGTAGGTCAGGGTCTTACCCGTCCCTAACAAAACATCGCTCACATCCTACACCCCTCTCCATTGCAAGTGTGTGTGTGGCAGCGGGTGGGCATCTTGCTAAAATGCAAACATCACACATTAGCTGGTGTCTCTTTTGGACTTCAGGCTTGCCTTGGCTCCCTAGTGCTTCCAAAATAAAATCTAAATTGCCTAGCTAGGCTGCCAGCCTCGTGAGCTGACTCACCAGCCTTTCCTCCCCTTGATCTCCACTCCAGCCATGCAGGCTGCTAATGATTCTCAAAATCCCCTGCATGTCCATCCAGCCCCTACAGATGAGCCCCCCACCCCCGCCAGCCTTCCCTGCACCTCCTCACCCACCTCCCCTCTACCTGTCCCTTTCCTAGCTGGCTCTGAGCTCTGTTGCTCCCCTCCAAGCTTTCACTTGATTCCTTCCCTTCCCAGAGAACCAGTTCCTTGACAACAGCATTGCGAGTGTTATTCATCTCCATGTCCCCAGTGCCTGCCGCGCTGCTTCGAGGACGTGATAAATGCGTGTGGAGTAAGGGAGTGAATGAGTGTGTGAATGAATGAGGCCATGCACTTGGGAACTTGGGGAGGTGCTGCTGTTCTGTTCTGTATCTTTGCAGAGGAGAGATAACGCTGACCCAAGTCTTTGAAAAGCCTCCCAGAGCCCTGGCTTTCTGGAACTCTGCCCAGCCAGCTTAGGGGAGGAGAGCACCCTACCCACATGAGCGCCCTACGCACATGGAGCCATAGCTGGGTCACGGCAAGCCACTGGCCACCGGGGAACCATCTTGAAGCATGGTTCCTCTCCCCAGCCATTCCATTTGTTCTGGAACACAGGAGGGAAGGTGGCCTTGGCTTTGGATCATCCCTGAGAGTCCTTTGAGGATTCCTGCTCCCATCTGTCTTCTTGGGGAAGCAGAGAAGTGGGGGGGGGTCGGGGAGTGGGGGTACAGGCTTGCTACAGCTCTGAGATTGACACACCTGTCTTGGATGGGAACAGGGGAGTGACAAGATGAGAGTCCGAACATCCCCGTCGTGACAGAAGGCACTGTTCATCCTGCTGGCAAATGAATGATTGTCCTGTGAATTACACGGCCTGCCTGTTACACGGCAGCTCAGAGCCAAAGCCTCCCGGGTCGTAAAGCAATGGGTAATAAAGAATTATGGGGCCCAGTAAAATGAAAATTGAAGACAATCAGCTCTCTTCAGAGGAGCACTGCTCACACACAGAACATCCATTATTGTCATCCCACCGTAAGAGGGAGGATGGGAGGAGGCAAAATCTGTCCCCTTACAAGTGGCTGTGGCCCACCCACCCATTTAAAGACTCTCACCCCAGCTCCCATTGAAGAGGCACAGCTAACACTCCATGGCCTGCCCTTGCTCTACACCACCACCGGCTCCTCTCCTGCCTTGGGACTGCTGGGATAGGGCCCTTCACCACAGCTGGGGAGTTCATATGAGTTCAGCCTTCAATCTGGAAGCGGCAGCTCCTTGGCTGATGTGTTCAGTTAATTAGATGCCAGCTTCCTGAGTGCCAATCACAGGGACCAAGTGTCACACAAATGTCAGGAAGGTGTGGCTTGCTCCGTTCCAAGGGACATAGCCATAAAGGGTCGTGGTTGACTGTGAAAGGCACACGGCCGGCATTGGCACGCCAGTGGTTGCTTCCACCTCATCTCCTCTCTGCTTTGGGTCTCATGGAAGCCTAGTCAGAGAAAAACTCCCATAGGCACGTGCCTGCCAGCCTCTGCTCTGGGCTCAGCAGCACTTTCTCCTGCCCTCATTCCCAGCAGCCCCTAAAAGGCCCCTGGAGCGTCACTTCATGTAACCACTGCTTCTGGGAAGGAGATCCAGGTTCTTTGCTCTTTACTTTTATTTTTTTAAGAGAGGGTCTCGTACACCCCAGGCTAGTCTTGAAGAACTTACTATGAACTCCTAATACTTCTGCTTCTATTTCCTAAATGCTAGAATTACAAACATGTGCTGCCACACCTAGTTTACGTGGTGCTGGGTATACCTAGGAAACATACTATCAACTGTGGCACACCCCCCAGCTCCATCTCTTGCTTTTAAATCACCTCCATCACACACACACACACACACACACACACACACGCACGCACGCGCACACACACACACACACATACACACACACACACTGGCTTCCAAGAAAAGATGGGGACACCCTTGCTACTTAAAACCTTAGTTCTCTCTGATCGGGCCTTGGCTGTCCCCTCCCCACTATGGAGCCATAGACACGAGGTTCCTGTCTGTTTCTCCCTGCTGCCCAAAGCTGGCCGCTGTGTGGATGCCGTGTGCTCCTAGCCCTGAAGTTTTTTCCCATGCATTTTAGTTATGTGGATGCTTCTCTGGAATGCATCTTTGGATTCCTTAGATCAGACCATGACCTCCTTCTCTGGAGTTCCCTGGTCCAAACACAAATCATATAGAATTGTTCCCTGTTTGATTGCTGCTCCTGGGGGCACATGGGGGCTTTGACTCCAAGTTTAGCTGAGTCCTGGTAGTGACTCACGCTGTTTGCAGCTAGGACAAGGGCTGCTCAGAGCTGCTGGTACAAGGACATTTGTACTTTGCAAGCCTGGCATTGAAGGGGTGTGTGTGTGTGTGTGTGTGTGTAAGAGACAGTAGAGGTTTGATGGGGACAGAAGGGGGTCCAGAGCCAGGATTCAGTCAGTCCTTTTGTCTGTTTGTAGTTCAGTTTCTCAGCCATCACAGATGTGTGAGGCTAATGTGGTTGGGAGACATAACACTCTGAGGGTGCTGCCTCCGAAAGTAGCCACACCAAGCTAGAAACAGCCCCTACCGGTTGGCCCAACCTCATCCAGGACTTGTCAGAGGGGAACCTTGGGGAACACAGGGCAGAGCCTGAGTGGTCTGTGGTAGATGGGGATGAAGGGCTCTCCATGGGTTTGCTGTGTGTAGCATGAATAATATAAACACAGAGACTGATATTGGAGTTAAAACTGAAGCTAGAGAAGCAAAGCACCAGCCACTGGAGAGTTCTCACCTCCACCTAGGCCCAGACTGAAGGGGTGACCCACTGAACCTCAGGCTGCCTCAGATTATATCTGTCCCTGGGTTTATATTATTCACGCTACAGTTCTGTGCCTGTGGGTGTGCGTGTGCGTGCGTGCGTGCGTGTGTGTGACCTTATGTGGATGTGTGTGTGTGTGTGTGAAACCTTATGTGGATGGGTGTGTGTGTGTGTGTGTGTGTGAAACCTTATGTGGATGGGTGTGTGTGTGTGTGTGTGTGTGTGTGACCTTATGTGGATGGGTGTGTGTGTGTGTGTGTGTGACCTTGTGTGTGTGTGTGTGTGTGTGGGTGTGTGTGTGTGTGTGTGTGAAACCTTGTGTGGATGGGTGTGTGTGTGTGTGTGTGTGAAACCGTGTGTGTGTGTGTGTGTGTGTGTGTGTGTGTGTGTGAAACCTTGTGTGTGTGTGTGTGTGTACACAGATCAGAGGATGACCTCAGGTGTCATACCTAATCTGCTGCCATTTTTCAAATTCTATTCTATTTTAGTTTTGAGACAGAGTCTCCTGCTAACCTGGAGCTCCCAGTGGGCTAGGGTGGCTGGCCCTTAAGCTCCTGGATCTGCCTGTCTCTGCTTTCCCAGCATTGACATTACAGTGAGTGCCACCACTACCTGGATTTTTTCTCTTTCCTTATGGGTGCTGGGCTTGAACTTGAGTCCTTACTGCAAGGGCTTTGCCAATGAAGCCATCTCCTCAGTTCCTGGGACTGGGATTAATCCCAACTCTGCCACTCGCAGATGCACAGGAAATTGATAGATCCCCTTGGACCTCAGGCTTCATGTCTGTACAGTGGCAAGTTGGGTTCTGGAAGACACTGAGAGAAAGCATGTCTCCAGAATGCACAGTTGTAAATAAAATGTGGTTGTCATCGCTACTACTGGGACGGGAGGGACAAGGCAACACCCAGAACTAGAGAGGGCTGTGGGCTTGCTCAGGGGGACAGGCAGGAATAGGGGTCCCTGAATGTCTCGACTGGGCCACGACCTTCCTGACCACATTGCAGACTCTGGTCCCCACTAACCTTCCACTCACCTACCAATCTGTGGAGAGATCCCAGAAGCCAGGCCACACAGAGCTGGCAGCAGCATGGCCTGAGGCAGAGTTTGCTTTCACGGCTGATGTCCGGAAATTAATTAATTGCCTCTCGTCGCTCAGCCTGAGCAGTCCATCACAGCATTCACCGTCCCTTTTCCCACTAGAAAATAATGGCAATTATCCCTTAAATAATCAATTTTTACAGTTTACATTTAATTTACAAAAGGATGGCAGGTCCAGAACTCCCAACTGCCACCACAACTTCGTTTTCCACTCGCCTTCTTTCCTTGGTGCTCATCCCTTAAGGAAGACGAAAGGACACAGGATGGGGACAGCGGGATCAGTCGGTGGGGCTCTGGCAACTTCTCTGGAGCAGGTCGGGCACTGCCTAGGAGACCCAGGCCAGCATGAGGAGCCAGAGGGAGCTGAAGAATGAACCCTCAAGTGTGGGCGCCCTCGCCTCTCCCCAGCAAACGGACCCTTCTTGGCCCAGCCTCGCCTCTCCCCAGCAAACGGACCCTTCTTGGCCCAGGGCCTCAGGTAACCTTTATCTTGACCTACTGGGCTCTGTCATCATTGACATGCTCAACTTCTGGCTGACATCTCCCGTCAGGCTGACCAAAACATGTCCTTCCCCAGCTAGAAATCCTTCAGAAGATCCCTGTGGCTCTGGGTGAGATTCCAGAAGGTCAGCCAAGCTGAAGTCAGCCTATCGGTGCCCCAAGGTTGCTCCTCAAGAGACTTCTTTTCCAACCCAGCACCTCTTGGCTACACACCGGGCCTCAGGGCACACACCCCACATCGTTTTCCAGACAGTAAACAATCCAGTTTCTCCTAGAGTCTCAGCATCCAGAAGCTCTGCGACCTGTGGTCACCAAGAAGTATATATGGGATTGCTCTGCCAGCAGCCCTGGTATTCAGAGGATGCCATCTGGGTATCCCTAGTGTGTTCAGTTCTGACCCTATTTAACTGTGGTTAGTGTCAGATCCCATGCAAGAGGGGACCATCCCCAAGAATACCCTCCACTTCCTGTGCCCATTGAAAGTCCAAGGATGTCTGGCCTGTGCCCCTGGCCTACAGTGTAATTTGGAGGTTCCATATCCAGACTGTCTAGGATGTCTCACAAGACTCAAAGAAACAGACTTACTAATTTATTAGTATTAGTTAGTATCACCGGAGGGCTGGAGAGGTGGGCCAGGGGTTCAGAGCACTTGCTGCTCTTGGAAAGGATGAGGGCTTGATTCACAGCATCCACATGGTGGCATCCAACTGCCTGTAACACAAGTTCCAAGGGATCTGGTGCCTTCTTCTGGCCTCCTCCAGTACCAGGCTTATACAGACAAAAGGCTCACACTCGTAAGGATTTCACCAAAGGCATCAGAGTGAGGGGTGAACTGATCTAATCAAGTTGATGCCTGACATGAGCTATCTAGATGGGCTGAGCAGCAGTCTCCATCTGCCTCCATCATGGCCCTGGATCATGTGGTATACCCATCATGGGCTCTAGGGATTAGGATGGAAGCCTGTTTGGAGGCCTCTTATTCTGTCCACCATAGAGAGGGCTCAGCACACACATCCTGCAGAGATGGAGGACTGAAGTGAACCTACAAAGGTTATGGACTTTTTGCTGTTATGAAAAGTAGCCCTCAACAGGTCAGCTGCTAGGGAATGGGGGGATGAGCTGGGGTGGGCACCATATCCATCGTGTGCTATACCTGGACCCCACTATCTCCCTTCTCCCACATACGTGGTTGCCTGGTGGCTGTACCCCGGGAACTCTGATTGCACAATGGAAAGCCACCTTGGAGCATCAACTCCCCGCTCTGATACCTTTGGTGAACTCTCCTAGCACGCACGGGTGGGTGGCTTCTCCTCTAGGAAGCCATTTATAGAGACAAATCTGCATTTCCTGCAGGTTTGTTAAGGGGCAATCCCTCCTTAGTCAAGGATCCAACACAGGATCTTCCTAAAGACCAAGTTACTGGGAGCCTTTACTGGCAGAGCTGACATATGACTTTGAAAAGATGCAAAAGGCCTTGTCCGGCAGCCTTACCCCTCTGCCACCTACAGGAGGTAGCCCGAAGGCAGTGGGAAAGACCAGTCAGGTCAGGTAAGTGTCCACTGCCCGGGCAAGCAAGCAAAGTTCCATCTTACCCTGGTAAGGGGACATTCCACAGCCTCATCCTATGGTTCTGTCACCGAGGACAGAGTCAGCTGACTTTCTGCCCTCCTCTTCCTTCTGGTTTTCTTCTAGGGAAGAACAAGGGAGGTTGCTACAGCAACCCATTTCTTCTGGGAGTGCATTTTAACCACTTTTCTCAGATGTTCAGTGTGACAGGAACTCTTTCCTTCTGGGGACCCGCTCACCTTATATGAAGTCTGTGGCCCCTCCCCACATCTCCAGCCCATTTACTCAAGGAGGGAAATCAACTTTAAGAGCATGACTTTCAGAGGAGAGAGGAAACCAAAGTAATTACATTGCTGAGCCTGTTACCCATGCAATATTGAACTTGTAAGATCCGGGGAGCCAGAAAGCTCACCACACAAGTATTGGTTTTCTTCCTTTACTCTTCTGCCTTCATATAGCTCAGGAAATATCTTCTTTTATTTTGTTCAGCAAATGTTTGTTGAGCACTTCTATATTCTAGGCCCTGTGGGTTGGGTGGGGCCTACCTGCTAGAAGTGGGAAGACAGACATCAAACAGGTTGGCTATGGGCTAGGGCTCAGACCCCGTGGCAGAGTAAGTACTTACCTAGTATGCATAGGTCCTGGGTTCCATCCCCAGCATTATGAACAAACAAAAGTCCTTATAGTACTTCTCTGGATAAGGGAAGGGAAGGAGCCAGGCATGGTGGTACATGCCTTTAATACCATCATTGGGAAGACAGGCAGCTTTCCATGAGATCAAGACCAGCCTCATCCAAATACTCAGTCCCAGGTCATCTAAAACTATATAATGAGATCCTGTCTTAAAAAACAAAAGAAGAAAGGAAAGGGGCCTGAAGTCAGCTGCAAACATTAACCAGACTGGGGAACGTGGGGAGGTCTCTCTGAGGTGACGTTGAAATAAAGAGGATAGGGAGGACTTTGCAGATGTGCCCAGAGCTATAGCATGACTTCTCTGGGTTGTAAGAATTCAAAGTTGGGGATTTGGGGGAAGGGAACGTGGTGGGTAGGACAGGGAGGTAGCTTTTTAGGGAGGAGAAACTGAGGGTGGGCATCGGTGCTGATGCTGAGGATGTGAGAAGCTCTCAGGTGAGCATCACCACTGACATTGACAGGTATTCCCTGTGGAGGGGCAGGGACAATGAAGAGCTAGCATAAACCAGGAGACACATTAGCTTGAGGGTCTTCTTGTCATTCACAGGACAGATGATACTGGCCTTGCCAGGTGAAGTTTCAGAGAGAGGGATACAGAAAGCTTCTAAATATACCCTATGTGGAAGACTGGCAGAGTCAGTGGGAGGTTGGCAGCTGGAGTGTAGAGGTGACTGATGGGCTTGTGACCTGAGCAATAAGCTAATGGCTACATGGCACTGAAATTTCAAAATGGAAGGAGGAATAGGTTTACAAAGAGGAGAGAGACTCTGTGTGGCCTGAGTCCTGAGATTCATCTCACACAGTCAAGCCCATCCCCTTCTAAATGAATGGGAAGCTTCACAAGAGCTGGATTCACATGTGCTCAGTTCACAGCTTTGTCCCGGCAGAGCCTGGGTCCTGGTACCTGAGTATCCTGGGGCTACCACAAGAAACAATCACTAATCTAAAACTAACCCAGACTAACTCTCTCCACATTCTGGAGGTCAAAGGCCTGAGCTCAAGATGTTGTTAGAGAAAGTGCACTGCACACCTTGTCCCCAGCATGACTGGCTGCTGGCAGTCCTCGGTAGGTCTTGGGTCACACCACCAGTCTTAGCCTTCACACAGTTTCCCTTTGAATCGCTAAGCTGAACTTCAAACTCACAGAGATCTGCCTGTCTCTGCATCCTGAGTGCTGGATGTCTGGGGACTGTGGGGCTGGCATGTTGTATGTCAGTCCGCAGGCGCTGTCCATCTTGCTTTTTTGAGGCAGAGTCTCTCACAGGGACTCATTCATCAAGCTACACTGGCCAGCCACTCAGTCCCCAGGATCCGTCTGTCTCAACTTTTCCAGGGCTGAAATTACAGACATGCCCCACCCACCATGCACTCAGTCTATCTCCCCAACCCGCCTTTCTGTATGGATGTTTATCTTTGGACCTCAGGCTTCTGATTCAGGATGACCTCAAGAGCCTAAATTTGTTTCTGTCCGTAAAGATCTTTTTCTCCCTAAATGAGCTCACATTTGCAGATTCTAAAGTTTTAGATTTGGGCTTATGTTTTGCGAAAGTCATTCTATCAATTGAGAGAACGATTGGACTGGATCCCAGAATCCCCTAATCCCAGGGGAAGTAACCCAGAGCCAAGCACTTGTAAGCTCCAGGCAGGCTCATTGGCCAAGAGAAGAACTAAAAGTCATTCAGAAAATGAGTTCCACTCAGTCTTCTGCAGGGTGTTTTGTCACCAACAGTTTCTTATACCCACTGTAATTCCACAGTGAGGGTCCCAGGCAGAACTCATGATGGACACACGGTAGAAGAGAGAAGAGGGGAGCCACACTTAAAAGTAGGTGAAACACTCCAAAGGTGAGCCTGGACTAGTCACATAACCAGAGCTGTCTCTGTCTCCCTCCCAAGATGAAAAAGAGCAAGGTACCATCTCCCGGCCAAGGCTCTCTGCACAGCCTCCAGGTCCTCTATTCCTCCAGACTTCCTGTGTGACCATCTCCACATCACCCAGAAGCAATGATGGTTTCCAACCTTCTGGTTGCAAAGAGGAAAGCCCATGAGAGATGATGATTAAGAACATCTTGGCCAAGGTCAATGTGACCTCAAACACTGGTTCTGTAGACAGACACTTTATATACACCTCGACTCTAGCTAGACACCTCTCTACTGGGCCAGACAGTGCTGAATTCCCCCCACCATTTTGAGGGCACTAATCCCAGACAGGATCTGCTATGAGCTGCTGAAGATGGGAAGGAACCCTGATGGTCCACTCGGGAAAAGCAGTCCCAAGGCAAAGGTGACTGTCTACAGAGCATAAAACTGCATTTCCAAGCTGTAGATCTAGGACTACAGCCTCTCCCTATCTGAGCCCCATGTCCACAGGAGTCTGTCTCCCACAGATGCTGCTCCAGTCCTGGCCTCTGACCACTGTCTATGCCCACAAAGAGTCTCTATGTCCTAACACCAAGATGGATAGGGACCAGGTAAGTGACATTACAGAAGGACAAGTCTGAATATATGAGGGGTCACAAGGCCAGAACTCACCAAGCAGGGACACCAGCTGAGTTTCCAGGGATGCAGGGGGGGGGAGGTAAAAACCAGAACTGGAATGTTGTGGGTAAGGCCAAGGCACTAACTGTGGTTTGGAGTTTCTTTGACAGCCAGCTGTCCTTCTCATTGGGATACCTGGCACCCCAACATTATGGTTCCCCCATCTCCCTAGAGACAAACTCTTGAGCAAGAGGTGTTCTACCCATACCCAGCCATCTAACCTGGGGCATATTGTTGTCTTTTGCTAGCCCTGTCTTGCTAGCTCTTTAGTTCCCTGGAGCCTCTTTGCTCATTTCCCCCCCCCCAAGGACTCCCCTAAAAGACACTTTTTACTATGCTCTACTTGTCCTAATGTCCCAAGGCAATTGAGTTAAAGAAGCAATTTTTTTGGTATGAAGAAAGAGCGGCCCATCCCCCACACGCCAGCTCTTCATCCATGCTCGCTCCTGTGGCTCTTATTCCTGGGTTCTGTCCTCACTTCTGGGGGGTCCATAGGAGTAAATAGATCATTCCTGATACCCACAGCCCCAAGGAACCAAGCATAGAGCCTCAGGGCTCCCACTGATGATCAGGAAAGGCACTCTTGCTGAAATAGCTCTCCACAGTGATGAGCATTGCAACTGGCTTCCTCCATCTGTTTGGAGCAATCGCTACACAGTTCCCCAACATTGGGACTTAGGGGCTTTGTCCTTTTTTTTTTTTTTTTTTTTTTCTATTTCCTTTCTGCCTTTTTTTTTTTTTTTTCAAATATTTATGAAGAGATTTCCCATTTATCCTGGCATGTCTTCTCCCCTGTGGGCGTCAGCTGGGAGGGTTCAGACAACAAACTCCAGAAGGTATTTTCCCCAAAGCAGCAGCTGCCTCTCTTGGCAAAAGCACAGGGACCTTTCCTGAGGACTGGCCGAGGCGCAACAGGGCAAAGTGGCAGGCAGATAGCCCCACAGTGTCAGTGTGGGTTCCCTGACTCTGGGATGCCCTCAGCGGAGGGCACTGGGGCAACTCAAGAGAATACAATGTCAGGAACCTGACAGCCCACAGTCCTAACACCCTATGCCAGCCCGGACTCGGGATGCTTGCAAGCACCCTGGCCTGTCCCTTTCTACTTTGATATGAAAGTCCCCACGCCCCAGGAAACCCATGTGGGTTGTTACTGAGTTCTCAATGATTTGTTTCCAGGGTCTTTGGTGACAATCATAGTGGGGAAGATTGGTAAAGAACATGCTGTCTGGGCCTGGGCCTCCAGGCTCTCCCATGCCTGGGAGCCTTCCTTGCATGCAAGGTAGGGGGCAGGCAGAAATGCAGAAGCAGGAAAGCATGTGCCACCCAAGAATCAGCTGTGTAGCAGGGATAAAGGGTGGCAAGGAGAGTCTTGCAAAATCTCCCAATTCTCCCCCAGCCTGACAGCTATCCCCCCCATGCTCGCCTGAAGACTCAGCTAGTCAAGTTAATTCCGAGAGCCCCCAGCATTCTAGTCCTTGTCAGTTCCCCAGCGATTGAGACAGACTGTGCATGCCCATGATAGACTCAGCTGAAAACCACTTTCTCCAAGAACCTGCTCCCAAAGGCATCATGGCACCATGCCCTGGTTCTCCAACATTTCCATTACTAATCACTTGGAACCTTTCAAATATATGATGTCAGGCTCTCTTCTAGACAAACCAGAATACTGGAGAGTAGACCATATATTTCTAAAATCTCCCAAGCCGTTGTCAAAGGCATCTGGGGTTGAAAAGAATTGTACTCTAGGAAGAATGTGCTCCCTGGAGACTCCTAGACTGGAATTCTTGCATTTTTATTTCTTAGTCTTGACCTAAAATCAACTTAATTGCCCTCTGGAAGCTTTAGAAACAGTGTCTATTAAATGGGGTTAGCAGCAACTTTCTCAAGATGAGGAAACTAATCCATAGAAACATCCACTGGGCTGATCAAGTTCCATTGGCACCCCAACTTCTGGGACGGGAGTCATTTGTAATGTACTCGAAAGAGTCTCGAGGCTGGCTAGGTCACTGGGAAGAGTCCCAGCTGGTTCTGGTGAATCCCAAGAAGTTGCTAAGGGTGGGTCATTGCTTCCACTCACAGAACCACTCCGGGGCCCCAGACCTGTGCACAGACTACAGGAATCACTACAGTTACAGGCCAGTACTACCCACTAAGTGACAATACTCCCTTCAGAAAAAAAACCCAAGAGTATTTCTCCTGGAGTTTCAAGTAACCTGGAGCATTTAAACTGTCAGTCTAGGTAGCCAGTTCCTTTTCAAGCTGGCATGAAATCCAGCAAGAGGAGAGACAGGTTGTGGTGTCTGAGAACTCTAGCTGCTGTGAGCCAAGCTGAGATGAGGTTGGGACACACAGAAACCATGCCAGAGGACAGGTGCTTCTGGATAGATACACTGGCATGCCACTTGAATCTCTGGAAGGCCCTGAATGCATGGCTTGTTCACACGGGAAACTCTTCCCTGCTTTTTGCACAGAGGGGGCAGAGGTTGATTCATCATCTCTTCCTCAGTTGCTTCTCTACATCCTTTTAAAGATAGGGTCTCTCAGTGATCCCCAAGCCCAGGTCCCCCAGGTCTTCTTGTCTCTGCCTCCAAGCACCAGGGTCATAGATACCCACCACCATGTTCGCCTTTTACATGAGTTCTGGGGATCTGAACTCATGTCCTCACGCTTTGCACAGCAATTACTCATCTCCCCTGCTCAATTGTTTTGTGGCTTTTTTGAGACAGTCTTACTCTGTATACCAGGCTGGCATGAAACCCATTGTGAAGCCTAGTTGTGCCTCAAACTTACAATAAGCCTCCTGCCTCAGCTTACTGGAGAGCTCCACCATGCCTAGCAGGAAATACTGATTCTCATTACAAGTCTCTGCCATGTGATGAGCTAATGTCAGACCACTCTGGCTAGGTCAGGTGACACCTAACTGCTGAGCCTTGCTCTGGAGACTCCCTACCTCATCTCCAGATCTCACAACAGCTGTCTACAAACAGCTGCCACCATGTCATTCATGGCTGGGAGATGCATAGTCCATGAAGCAGGGTGTAACTCATGCTTCTATTTTCCTGTGCCATGCATTGCCAGAGACTTCTGGATTGGGGGAAGAACTCCAAGAGCATTTTAGTGACTCAAAGCAATGACTTCAAGGATGTGCCTGTCACCCAGGATATATTGTCCCCATTCATAGATCCCCAGGAGACAATATGGACCACAGAGAATGACTCGTTGATGACAACCAACATTTCTAGACTGGGTAAATCAATGAACTTGTATTGTGAAGGATGCTTGGGTCTGGCAATGCCCCTGGTTTTGGGTGGAGGAGGAAGCTGAGTACTTAAGCCTAATTGCTAAGAGGTATTAGCAAACGAGATAATAACTGTTTGTTCAGTGTATATTTTGAGTTGAGATGTTAAGTGTGGGCTCTAAGGCCAGACTGCAAAGTCTCAAAAAATCACACCATCCTTGGCAAGTTATTTGCTTGCTTCAGGCCCTTGTTATCACCAGTAAAATGAGGTTATAATAGTACCCACCTTGAAGAATTGGGAGTGGTAGGGAGTCAGCATGAGGTCAAGCATTTAGACTATTGGCAGTGTGTATTAAACCGAAGCTATTAATTAGCATTTCTGCTTCCCCTGGCCTCTGGTCCACACAGCCACCCAAGACAGGTACTTGGGTCCCATGTTACCAGAGTGGTTCAGCCACTAGTCCAAGGCCACATAGTGCAGATGGCAACGCATGACTCAAATCCCCAGGTTAGCATGAACTGGATGACTTTTCCTTTTCCACTTCCTCAGAAGGTCTAAGACAGAAGAGCATGGAAGACCGGGGCTTTTCGGTGGCCTAGCGGGCAGGGGAGCAGAGGGAGGGGAAAGTGCGTGATTCAGAAAGAGTGTAACATAAAGTGAGCCCTCCCACTCTGCCGCAGGATGGCTTTGAGAGGGCCAAGAGCATCCCACCTCCAGTGCCAGCAGGCAGCTGAGATCTGTGGGAGTCAGGAGATGAAAAGGAAGGCGTGGTGCAGGAGGCTAAGAGACTGGACCGTCCTCCAGAGCCAACCTTTCGCAGCTGGCACTCGGCAGCAGTATCTTGCAGGAAGGGCTGCCCTCTCTCCCAGCTCCTTCACAGGGCTGTTATATTTTAAGAATTAAAGCTGTGCTCGGTAAAAGCACCAACGACACGCATTAGCTGAAGAATGTGCCTTCGCTGGCCACGCTCCCCACCTGCCGCTCATGCTGGGTGTTCAAAGGCTTCCTGTCTCTCGGTGCCTACCCATTTTTCCTTGGACTTGTCTCCACCTTTAAGAGTCAGCTCAGTTTCAGAGGCTAGCTGAGGACAAAGGAGCCTCTGGCCTGTTTGTCCTGTCGAGTGTTTTCAAAAGAATGTTCTCAGAATAACCATTTCATTCTCCAGCGTGCTGGGCTGGAAGCTTTGCCCAAGCTGGTTCTTCATATCAATATGCTCGTCAGCGGGGTTGGAACCAGAACTGCTTCTTGCTAGAGAGCTCACCCAGCACAGCCCCTAATGTGATTCCCTTTGAAAGCACACTGGTCCAGAATAAGCCCAAGGGGACTTCACCCACAGTTCGTTGGTTCACTTTTTAACAGCAATGTGCTGGGTTTTCCTCCCACGGGCAATGCCCAGGAGACAGCTGCAGCCAGAGGCCGGCATCGTCTGGTGGGGGAGCCACAGGGCTCTTATATTACAGAGCTCAGCCTCTGCCTAGGAAGGAGGGAAAGGTGAGCCCTAAGACCAGTGACTTCTAGCACCTGCTCAGCCCCAACCCACCCCTACCCTCTCTAAAGCAAGGGGAAGAAATGAATAGAAGTCCTACACTCTGCCCCCACGTGACTTTGATAGTGCTTTAAACCTGATTCCACCTAAATGAATAGGTAGGTGAGAAGTGGAGGAGGGATCAGGGTAGGCAGAGTGGCCTCAGCACCCTCTGAGAAGTGGGGTGCAACATCGTAATTATTAGAACTTGGCTGTGCTTCAGAGAGAGCTGTGTTCAAATCCTACCTCCAGGTTTACTGTTTATCCAAATGTGGGTTGTTTACAAAGTGCAGGTAAAGACATCCACCTCCTAGGGCAGACATCGTGATGAACTTACATGAGGTCATACAGTGACCCTGGCCCACCCAAAAGGTACCCACTGGATGCTGCTTCCCTTCCTGCTATACCGCAGGCAGGTTGCCTCTGGGGCTTCTAGCTTATTGCGGTGGAGCTGACAGAGAAAGCTGTGTATCCAGCTCAAATGGGATCTCAGAGATAAGCAAATGAAATGGAATGAACGTGAATCCACAAAGCCAAGCGGCATTTTCTGATCTCTGCTCTCCCCTCCGAGGAGGAACCTTCTGAAATAAGGAAGAAAAGAAAAGTCATTTTTGCGACTTTGCATAATCTGATGGGGAGGGCATTCTTCTGGATTCTAAGCAGCCTTCGAGCAGATAAGCCTCCTCCAACCCCAGTCAAGCCCCGGAACATTCTGAGACTAACCCCCAACCTTTGCCTATGAAAATTCAAGATCATTCTTTTTGCCTAGGTGCCTGAGATGCTGCCCAGGCTCCCTCAAATCCCCTCAGCTAAAGCCTCCTCAAATCACTACAGCCATCTGCTTGAGCATAGAAATGATATGCCACAAAATGTTGCCACATAGAGGTCGTTCTTTTGAGAGGACAAAGAGGAATAGAGCCCTTAATAAAGGCCTTCTGATCCACCCTCCACAGTGGCTGCATCCCTGGTGGGAGGGGGCATCCCCTCCTCCAGCTGCAGAGGTAGCCTGCTCTGCCAGGCCAGCCACTTTGACATGCCTATTATGCAGTAGGAGCAGCCTAGAACTGTGTTCCTTTCCCTCCCCAGTAACTGCCTGGTGTGGCTGCCCAACCCTGGATCTGAGACAGAAAATTTCACTCACGGTGGCTTCACCTTCCCAGTTTGTGTAAAGGCAATCGTCAGGAAAGAGCCAATGAGGAAGGAGCCACTGGGAACTGAGGGGAAAACTGTTCCAGAAACGCCCTTTCGCTGATGGTCTCCTGCCTCGCCTTTTTGACCACACAGGGAAGCAATAAAATATGTAGTTAGTTGTACAATTTGTCTGGGGCAGTTCCCTGGAAGAAGTGTCATATCTCTTTGGAATAAGACTGGTCCAGAATCTTCTCCCAAGCAAGCAGTGGATGCATCCTTCTCTCGGGACTGGAATCAACCAAGGAGACACTGAAAACTCTAGGGTCCCCAGGCAACAAAACTCTGCCATTTAGAACTCGCCAATCTAGCTGCGCAGAAATTTCCAGATTTCAATTGTGTTCACCCAGGCATGATGAATGGCCTCAGACAGCCTTGAGTTTGCTCCAGCTTCTTTGCCGGCGGTCAAGTCCTTATCTGACTCCACGGTCTACACCCACATAAAGCTCAAGTCCAAGTGTGGATGCAGGTTGGGTGTCCCTCGACAGACAGGCTAACCATCAAACTCCCATCAGGGGCCTCCCAACATAACAAGAAATAACAACACAGCCAAGTAGTACTTGACAATGGCCATCAAGCTAGGAGATGACCCTCAAGAATTCTGGCCTTGAAGACCCAGGACCTGAGCAAGGCTCTGACCTTCTAGGCCTTATCTAGGGTGAGAGCTTAAGCAAGCTCCTCCATTTCTCTTTGTCTTAACTGTCCAGGTGTTCTAGGAGGTGTGTGTGTGTGTGGGGGGGGTGATAGTGAGAATTCACAGTGTCCTGTATGTTTCCATAGCATGTTCTAATCCCTGCCTCCAAGAAAGGTAGAAGTGGCATTTGCCACTCATCCCACAAATGACTGCCCAGTGCATGGGTGTCCAAGGCTGTAGTGAGATGTCCACCCCCCCCACACCTGTTGCACTGACCAGGCCCATTGGGGCGTGGGGACAGGTGTAGATGTGACCTGTGGGGTCTAGGTCTGGGGTCCCGGACCCCAGCTTGTTCTCTCACTTCCTGGTCAGATTGCAGAGAACATCTGGAACATCCTTGGAGTAGGAACCTGTAGCAGTCATCTGTTTCTAATGTAAGTGATTTCTCCCTGAATAAACATCAATCAGCCTATATCGTGTCCCGGAATCTTATTTCCCACACAATAAAGGCTATATATATTTCTGAGACCCTCAAATCAACTATGAAAGGCAGACTGGAAAAGCAGCTTTCTCCCGGGTGGGCGTGGCTTAACCAGATCAGTCTGCTCAGTACTCAAGATGGTACTGATCTGAGGCCCAGGTCCCTTCTCAAATCTCTTCCCCACTCCCCATGTTCCTCTGTGGGTGTAGTGCAAAAGATGGTCCCACTTGCATCCTGGGACCAAAGACTGTTGTCCCATCTCCTGTGGGACTTCAGGGTTGCTTGCCTGGAGGATGGGTCATCATCTCATAGCTACCTAAGAAGAGATATGGGAAAGTCTACTTCTCCCCACCTGACCCCACCAGCATCAATTAGGCCACTGCATTGGTTTCTTCCAAGGTTCCAGAGGAAGGCTCTGAGCAGAGCAGGCTACAGTATGCCTCCCGGTGTAACCCTGCAGCTAGCTAGCTCCTTGTCTCATGGAACTCTAGCAGGGCAGAGGTTCTCGGAGCTGCAGGGTATGGTGTGGAGGTATGGAGACACTCAGTACATCATCTGCTCAGAGAGCAGGTAGTTCTTTAGGTTTGCAAGGAGCAAAGAAGTCACAGGGCTCCCGCCACAGGTTCATTTGTGTTGGGCTTCTGTTGAGGATTTGCTCTGAAACAAAGATTTGCTTTCAAATAGGAGATTGAAAATCGCCTCTCTCAGAGCACAGAACCTCGAGTTCATCGTGGAGGCTACTGGAGACATCCTTGTTCTGAGCCAGGAGATGCTATCACGTACCTTCTGGTCCATTCAGCCATATATCAGGTACCTGCTGTGTATGGAATGCCAGACTAAGTGATGGTAAAATTTTTAAAGGGAAGAAAAAGCAGTGGCCCTTGTCCTTTGAAACTTTGGGAGGCAGAACAGACACTCTCAAGGGCAGAAAAAAGGGCCAGCAATGCTGATGAGGGTAGCCAGCCTGGTCCTCTCGCTTTCTTATTACATAATTTTTTCTTTTTCTTTTTTTTTTTTTTTTTATATTTGTATTCCCATCCCCCAGGAAAAGATGACTTTCCAGGGGAAAACATTTGCACATTGCTACTATTTACCATACATGTTAGACAAGCAGGGCCGCTCATACCAATTCCAGCCTGGGGTCATTAATATCCTCTGAGGAGTGCTGGGAAGATACCATGGGAAGTAAAATTGCAAGGGGTTTCAATTTCCAGGGGTTCAGGAGACCAGTCCACAGGATACCACCTCCCCAAGGATGCAACAGGGATATGGGTGTGAAGCAAGGAAACACCTGGCCTTCCAGGGTGGGTTTCAGGTCTCCTGTGGGGGAGAGGGAGGCTGGGTGTTGACAAGGAGCCTGGAGTGGCTCCTAGGAAAAAGGAGTGTGTTCAGCTTGTGACCCTTCCAGGACCGGGCCTGAGGCAGAGTCTGGCATTGTTAAGGGGAGCTGAGGAAATGCCCTTTAAGCTGAAGCAGAGCCAACCACAGAAAAAAGTAAAGGTTCGGAGAAGGAGCTAAGAGGAGAAAGAAACTGCTGGAGGCTGCAATATTAGGCTGCTCCACTCTGATACGGTTGCGGTGTCCCTGCCTCTACCAGCAATGGAAGGGTGACAGTGTGAGTCACGTCCTCAGTCCCCCTCGGAAGTCCAGAGTTTCCCAGCGCCCCTCTGAGCCCCTTGGCTGCCTGGGTTGGGGTGGTGGTGTTATGCGTCCGTCCGGCTTGGCCGGTAAAGAATGCCTCCGGTCTGTGACCCACATCTGGGGCTTTTAGAATCCTGGTGTCTCACTCTAAAGCCGTGCCTAGACCTTCACAGCCAGGACCAGGCACTTGGCTGTGGGGAAGGAGGAAAAGGAACACACTCCCCATTCCACAGATTGCAGAATCCCGGGGGTTGGGAAGAGGGGCAACTAGAGACGCGGCTTCCCCGGGGTCCTTCCAGGGAACCAACCTTTCCCTCGGCTTCCTTCGCTCTAATAATGTGAATGAAGCCTGGGAGAGAAAGAGAGCGCGCGTGAGCGCGGGGAGGGGAGTGGGGGGGAGGGGAAACCCCGGCCGGGGGAGTGCGAGCGCGGGGCCCGAGGCGGAGGGGCGGCGCCGAGAGAGCGCGGCGGGCGGGCGGTGGGTGGAGGCGCGGAGGGCGCGGGCCGAGCGCGGAGGGGAAGGCGGGCCGAGAGGGAGGAGCCCCCGGCCGCCGCCGCTGCCGCCGCCGCCGCCGCCAGCCCGCCCGGCGGCCCGCGTAGCCCGCGCAGCCCTCACTCGCTGCCGCGCCTCGGAGTTTGAGCCCGGCGCAGCCCGAGCGCAGGCACGCCCGGGGCGCGGGGTCGGAGCGCGCAGCGCGGCGCCGCCCCCCGGCCCTCGGCCCCCCAGCCCCTGGCGCCCCCGGAGCTGCGCGCCGAGGGAGGAGGGCGGGCGGGCGCGGCGGGCCGGGCCGGCGGGCGGCGGACTATGAGGCGCCCACCATGGTGCGATGCGACCGCGGGCTGCAGATGCTGCTGACCACGGCCGGAGCCTTCGCTGCCTTCTCGCTCATGGCCATCGCCATCGGCACCGACTACTGGCTGTACTCCAGCGCGCACATCTGCAACGGCACCAACCTGACCATGGACGACGGGCCCCCGCCCCGCCGCGCCCGCGGCGACCTCACCCACTCGGGACTGTGGAGGGTGTGTTGCATCGAAGGTATGACCCCCCTGCCCCCCAGCGCACGCACATACACGCACATATGCACACGCACACACTGCCCCGGGCAGCGGGCCGGGGGAGGGGTGGGCGCGGCGCTGGCTCCACGAGAGACACAAAGAACCTAAAGCCGGGAGGGTGGGTCCCCGAGTGGACATGGGTGCCAGAGCCTCCGGTCCCTCCAGGCTGGGGACCTCCCCAACACACTGATCCCACAAACTCTCGGGTCGCACGCGCACACCCCCTCGCGCACAGACACAATGAAACACACGGAAACTCACGCACACGCGCGCAGCCCGAGAGCGGAGCGATCCCCAGGGGCCTCGCCGGCGCCCCTGGGGGAGGTGGAGGCTGGCGTGGGGGCGGGAGGAGTCTAGGGTTGTGGGGGAGCGGACGCGGGAGGAGGGGGAGGGGTTGCTTGGCAACCGGTGTCTGTGCGATTGCTATGGGAACTGGCCATCCTGGGGCGGGGCCGGCCGGGGGCGGGGAGCCCCGTGGCATCTAGGTGCTCTCTCCAAGCCCCTTACTGAGGGAGTGAAGGCGGGGTACAGGTTGGGTCCCAAGTGGGTCCGGGGTACCTTATGCCGGACACCCTTCTCATATTCCACGAGGCCACAGACTCACACCTCCTTGCGCGATGTGGACCAGAAGGGAGCCACACCGCGACTCCCGTAACTGAAGCAGCGAGCCCGGGGTCACAGCCCCTCAGTACGAAGGCTGCAAGAGACCGCTACAGGAACCACACAGGGGAGGGGAGGGCTGTCCGCGGACCCATAGTGGGCTAGGAGGGGCGTGGTCGGCCTGTCAGGGCAGGGCGGGGCTCTGAGACCCCCTAGCGTAGGAGAGAACGAGGCTGGAGAGGTGTGCTGAGATGGAAATGAATCTAGAGGTCGCGATCCGGTTCCATGAACTGTGGGGACAGCTTCCAGGAGCGCACACCAGATGCCTCTGACGTCTGAAATGCTTTCGGCTTCTTAGCCCTCCCGGCGCCCTCATGCCCAACTGTGAAACTCGAACTAACAGGTGTCTACAGAGGGGCGGTCTGGTTCTGTCTGCCAGGTTGTTGTCTGATCCACTGCTTGGTCTTGGCTCCGAGATTAGGGACAGAACGGGAGTTGGCGATCATAGCTTTAATTTTCCAAAAATCCCTAGATAGTGTTTCCTCTTTCTTTCCCATCACCTTTTGTCTTGTGTTCACTCCGCCCCTGGGTGGTTGAGGAAATTCTTCTATCCTTTTACTGCAGCTACAACCCCTTCCGCTACAGCCCCTTCCGCTAAGTGTGGTAGCAAGTGACAGGAGGTTGGGGACCGGCTGTTAGAAAGAGGGCCCTTCCTGGCCACGTTTGGAGCCATCTGAAAGGAGGCTTTGTGAGGTTGTCTGCTCCGCGATGCTCCCCCCCCCCCCGCTGTCCCCGCTAGACCCCGGACTCCCATCCACCTTTGTCCCCAACACCGACTCCAAATCAGGGCTGCTTTTGCACTCTGGAGCTCCATGCCAGGGCTCTGAGCAGTCCGTGGATGACAGAAGTGTGAGATTAATAGTTAAGGGGGAAGCACGCCTCACAAAGGAGCCAGTGGGCCCGCGATGACACCCCCTCGTTTCTTCTGAAAAACATCATTTTGGGTATGCAGTTGCTCAGATCGTGAACACCTACTCCTCATCTGGAGAATGTACTCACGTCACTACCTGCCACAGCACCGGAGTTAGACAGACAGGGAACAAGGGCTGCGGGGCTATGTTCTACCTCACAGGCTCCACTGGATGCCATGTGTGGCATAGGGAATCATGCCACCATCACCCCCCCCACCCCCAAGAACCCCACGGAGCTGGGACCTTCCTGTTTCCCAGGGGAAACTTGAATGCCGCCGTCAAGCCTGGCCTGCATGGTGACTCCAATGCCTTCTGTATTAATTCCTCATCCTAATTAGGATTGATGCTGCACTTAGCATCTTGCCAGCTGCCTGGAGCCGTTTGAACTCACTGTTCATCAAGAGAGCCCGGAGCTGATCAGGGCAGCTGGCTTGCCTGGCAGAGAGAGCCATCTGGGGGACTTCATGGGAAGAACTGGGCTGCCTCTGTTATTCCCCAAAGCTCAGGGGGTGCTGAGGGACAGGGAGGGGCTGTATCTGCCTCCCACGGCCAGAACAGCCTCCTGAGACCAATCGCCTGAGAGTTAGTTCAGGATTCCAATGCTTAAATCCATAACTGGGCGGGAGCTGCCACTTATCTCATAAGAACACAGCATGGAAGCTGACAGCTCCCAGAGCCACGGATGCCTCCTGTGATGCCAGCCCGCATGTGGTGGCCAGGGGCCGAGACCAAGGCAGTGCAGTTAACCTCAGGCCACTCCCTAAGGATACCAAGAGGTGTTTCAGAGGTTGCTACTTCTGTGTTAGTTTTGGTGGGTAAAATGCACTATTTTTTCCTGTTTCTAGCAGCAGCCCCCCCTCCACACACACAGGCATGACATCTGCATCATACACCACACCCTCCACATGCACACAAGCTTGACATCTGCAACAGACACACACACACACACACACACACACACACAAGCAAGATATCTGCACCATACAGACACACACAGAGACACCTGACATTTATACCACACATACACACAAGAATGACTTCTGCACCACACACAAGCATGACATGTGCACCACACACACACACACACACACACACACACACACACACACACACGCCATGTGAATTATGAGGTGGAAGATATTAAAGAGTGAACCCTTTGGGCTAAAATGCACGACTTCACAGCCGACAGTGAATAAAGAGCTCGAGGACTCTGGTGGGTCTGCTGGCAACCAACAGCCCGCCCCACTCCTTGCATGTGTCCTGTGCACGTTAGACTCCATTTCCTGTGTGTGTCCTATGCATGTTAGACCTAGAAAGTTCAACCCTCTGTGCTGAGGTGTCCACAGAGACATCTGAGAGGGGCAACTGCTGTGTCCAGCTCCAGCAGGCCTGGCCTTGCCCCAGCCTCCCTCCACCCACCAAACAGCATCCCCTCCACCCACCCGACCGTCCACTGGACAAATGTCAGAAGACTCGGGTGCTCAGTGCTCCCCAGCAGGCCCCCGCAGCCTTGTGAGGCGCTGCCTTCACCCACATGTGCAGGCAAGAGAGAACAGTTCTGGAACTTGCCCAGGAGCACCCAGGCAGGAGGCAGCCAGGCTAGATTTGAGCCTCTATCTCTACAAAGCCCTTCCCGCCATGTTACCCTGCCCTTTCCCCAGCAGCTTCTGGGTTGCCCATTAAAAATAGAACCAAGTATTTGGCTACTCAGTGGAGCCCAGCACTAAGGCTGGGTGGCTGGCAGGAAGGCATTTGGAAGCGAGAATGTACAACCGATGCATAAATTGCGTAACACACTCTTGTCTCTCCCTCTCCCTCTCCCCTCCCTCCTTCCACGGACTAGCAGACACACTTCTGCCCTCCTCACCCCACTGTGCATCTCTTTGTCTATCTCTGGCTGAGGCCAGGGACAGAGGGAAGGGGAAACAATGTCATTTCTGTCCCAGGCATCATCAATGAATGGTTATTTAGTTCCTTGTCACGTTGGAATGTAGAAGGTGCAGATCACGTCCTGCTCAGAGACAGAAGCACTCTTTGGGTGCGGAGGGAGAAGATGGCTCTGGGTCCAGACGCGCCAGCGTAGAACCATGGGCCAAGGCTCCACACCCATAATGCACCCCAAAGCGCACACAGACCCCCGAGAGACTGGGCGTTAGCATCAGAGTGAAGTTGAGCCTGAACAGCACACTTTCCCTCCCCACGCTTCCCCCACAACATCACCCACAGATGAAGCTGCCTCCAATACACTCACGATTCTGTCAGAACCTTAACAAGACAGTCTTGACATCGGTGGTGGGGCTCTCGTGCCTGATCTGTGCAAGCTCAGTGCTGGGCACTGGGAGAAAAGGCGATCCTTTGCTTTTCATACTAGCGTCCCCAGCCTTCATCCCCACAGTGACACACAAGTGTGTGTGTGTGTGTGTGTGTGTGTGCACTGTACCCTGTGTGTGTGTGGGGGGGGAGGATAGCTAGGATGCCTGCTCCAGAAGCTCCAGCTATCCTAAGCCCTGCCCACCTGCCCACAGGTAGGAGGGGTGTATAATCTTCATATACCTCGAGTTCTTTCGCGGTAGGTGCGCTGGGAAGTGGGCCTTCACACCACACTCTGGGATGAACCAGACCACTCAGAGAGCCTGCATCCAAATGATTGCTTTGCCACAGCAGCTGCAAGGCCCTGCATAGAGCCGGGACAGTCGCCTTTGATGTTTGTTTTTCTTTAACTTGCACTAACCCATAGACAGCCCATCCAGTGTGGCTGAGGTGGGTGGTAGTGGCCACAGCAGGCTCTCCATAGCTACTGTTTTGAATTGCCACCTTCTGGTCCCCTGGGGCCGTTGGTGTTAATCACAGTCATCACTTACGGAAGACTCTCATAGGCGGGTGTAATTGCCAACAGCACTTTCGGGTAAATATTCATTCCCTGACTTTTAGGGGTGGAGAAGCTGAGGTTGAAGATGGATGGAGCCCCTGCATCAGGCTTGCCTTTCCCAGCCCACGTCAGCTTCAGTGTAGGTACTCCATCTTCCAGCCGCTTTATGTAAAACCACTCAGGCTTGGGAAAGGGCAGCTGACCTAAAAGAATGATTGAAAGTATGAGAGGCGGGGCCGTTTAAACCATAGGCATTTCCTTCCCATTGGTCCTGGGGGTCAGGAAGACCAACGGAGCGAGGCTGGCTCCTGGTTTGGGTGGGATGCTCTTCTGGGCCTGTTGATGGATGCTTGCCCTGGAGCATTCACATAATGGAAGGAGGAAGCTGTCTGTGCAATCCCTTCTAAGAGAACCCTCCCCTGTGGTCTCATCTAAATGTCCCATCTGCGTGTACCGCTGTTCACATCGAAGATTTGGGGACCACCTTATGAATTTGGGGGCACTCAGCAGCTAGGCCACAACAAGAGTGCTTGTCTTTCCTGTCCCCCCAAGCAGCTGGCATTCACTCCCCAGTCATTTGGAGGTTCCCTCTCTCATATCTACTTGCTGATAATGCCGGATGGGCTCAGTTTTTCTGTCACCTCTCTCTCTGTCTCACACCAGGGTATTATGTAGCTCAGGCTGGCCTTGAACTCAGCACACTGAGATGACTTTTAACTCCTTTGTCTTGCCTCTACTTCCTCAGTGCTGGGATTACAGACAAGTTTACATCACAGACGAGTTTATGCCGGTCGGTGCTGGGGATTGAACCCAGGACTTTGTGCATGCTGAACAAATACCCAACTGAGCTGGAGCCCAAGCTCCTTCTTTGACTCTTCTTGAGGGAAGCACCAGCTTCTTTTCATTAGTAAGGAAAAGCTGTTCATCTGGGTGCACCTGGCTATGGAGAAACGGTGTCACGGGCATTCACAGTGCAATCCGCAGACTACAATCCATCTCTTGTGTCAGTTTTCCCAGGTAGCTCAGTTTCTGAGGACTTCGGGAAGCAAGCGGTCACCGAAAGGCAGAGCGGGAACCAGGCCTCTGGTGCTAGGACCCAGGGTCTCAGAAATGTAGAAGGCAATGACCAACACAGCCAAGCTGGAGTCGCTCAGTGTGAGGAGGACAGACTGCATGGCCTCTGCTACTGATCTGACACATGGGATCCAGCTGATCTGGAACCTTCTAGAGCACCAGGCTTAGCTTGCAGGTTGGGTGAAGCTCTGAGCGCTTCTGTCAGAGACAGGAGCTTTAAACTCCTTCAGAATACCTCAGCTGTGCTGTACTAAGACACACCTGCCTATAGTGTAAGCTGCCCGCCTTTTGGCACACTTCATTCACTCACTCATTCATTCATCCTTTCCGTACAAGGTCACTAAACACCCAGTCTCCTCAGGCCTGGGAGACCCTGGGTCCTTGCTGCAAGCAGGGCACACATTCTAATGGAGTGGTTGACAGGTCTGTGTCATGTGCCCCCCCCCAAGCTGGAATCAGGGAATGGATGTCCTGGGAGAGACTGCAATCCAGTCACAGCTGAACCTAACCCGATGTGGATGAAGGCAGATCAGCAAGGTGGACGGAGGGTGGCCCAGGGAGGGTGGCCCAGGTAGGCTCAAGGTCAGGGTTAGGGGCCCCTCCTTCTTTTGCTGGGGTTGTTGCTATTAGTTGGGCTGGGTGAAGAGGTATCCAATGGCTTTTTTTAAAAAAGTGTTTTTCTTCCTGATTTTTCCTGAGACAAGGTCCAGGAACTCTATATGTAGTCAGGGTTGACCTTGAACCCTGAGCCTCAAGTGCTGGGATTACAGGTGTCCACCACCACAAACATACTTGGCTGTGACAATTTGGATCCTCTAGCTTTATGTGGAGGAGGGGGATCGCAGAAGGCTCAGAGGCCCATAGGAGACCCAGCTGGACCCTGGCTACACTAGGTGGCCACACTAGAGTCCTGGGGCCAGATGGCAGCTACAGAGATAGGAGGTATGGAGGACAGTAGAGAGAAGATGAAGAGTCAACGTTACTGCCCAGATCTGATGCTTCACAGCTGACTGGGTGATGATGGTACCACGTCCCACAGGGGAAGACTGAAGAAAGGAGAAATTATAGGAAATCAGATCCGGGGCTCGCTCAGGTTTTTGACATCAGGAACCTCCATGTTCACAATAAGCATTGCCGGAAGCTTTCCATGGAACCTCACAGGAGGGAGCCTATGATATCTAACCAGGCCCAAGGTCAATGCCACCAGTGGCTCACAGCTAAGCAGGGGTTTTAAACCTGGGCACCCTGTCACTGTTATGTGACTGTCCTGTGTTGTAGGATCTTTAACTGTGTCCCAGCCTTGAAACACTAGAAGCCAGTAGCATATCTCCTCCAGTTGTGACCATTCAAAGTGCCTTCAGATGTCACCATGTCCCACTGGTCCAGGGGAAGCGTTATTTAGTCTGATGGCCTTGGGGTGGAGGCAGGCGGGCCTGATCCCAGATAGAAGCCATGCCCCATTCTCTAACCTTCAGAGACACAGGGAACTCAAGCAAGGAGTCTACTAATGTGTGACCTGGCATCTGTTTAAGTGCCCAGCTCCTTCCTTTATTAATAGCAAGGCTCACCTGCCTATGCCACCCCAGCACGAGGCCTCAGGCGGCCTGGGAACTGCTGATGGAGCTCAGCCCTCAAACACCACCGGCAAAGGAAACCCAGGACCAGCAAAAGCAGAGTGACTTGCACAAGGTCACATGACAGTGATGAGGGGTTAACAGCAGAGTGTTGTCTTAGACCAGCTGTGCTGTGCTGGGGTCTGACCCCAGCACAGTTTCCCCCTGGGCAATAAGCAGCCACATGAGCATATTCATAAGGGTATAACCATAAAGGCAGAGCCACTGGGAAATTCACTGCTGTGAGGCCCCAGGCCTCAGTGCATCCCTTCTACTGTGGAACCCCCTGTTCTCCACCACACCTCATAAGGACCTTCTCCTGGTATGCATGCAGGAGTCACTCTTGGGACACCTCCAAAAAGGAACACATCCGCTCCATTCTCCCAGGAGGACACCTTCCCCCGCTCCACCCACAAGTCCCCATCCCTAATTGTGTGTGTGTGTGTGTGTGTGTGTGTGTGTGTGTGTGTGTGTGCTTGTTTTTTGTTTTTGTTTTATGTTTGTTTGTTTATGGTACCGGAGCCCCACACTTACTAGCAACTGCTTTACCAAATAGTTACATCCTTAGCCATGTGTTTATTTATTTATGTTTTGAAACCAGGTCTCACTGCAATAGGATAGTAGAGCAGTGAATGGGAGAGCAATCGGCAAACAGACAGAGTAGGGATTCCCGGTACATAGTTTGTAAGAGGCTGCTGTCTCAGGCCCCTGCAGGCAGCCCCAAGGAGTAAGCCCTGTGATTCTAACCAGGCAGGGCAGGGACTTAGGTGACAGCCTCCAACATACACAGCAGACCCTCCCAGTGTAGCTCAAGGGCCTGTGTAATTCACAGACAGTGCTGTCCCTCCCAGACCCCAGGGTCGGTCTCTCTCTCTCTCTCTCTCTCTCTCTCTCTCTCTCTCTCTCTCTCTCTCTCTCTCTCTCTCTCTCTCCTGGCTTCCAGGTAGCAGAGGGGAATCTCAGCCACGCCCAGTGTTACTTGGGTACCTGGAGCTTTTTTTTTTTTTTTTCTTTTGACAATACTGAGGTTTGAACTCAGGGTGGCGCACATGATAGGCAAACACCCTACCTCGGAGCTACAATCCCCAGCCTGTTTTGGTTCCTTAAGATGGTCTCACTGCACAGCCCAGGCACCCTTGCAGCCCTTCCTCCTCAGCCTCCCAGGTGCTGGAATTACAGATAAACACCACCACGCCTGCTGCAAATGATGTTCATCCTTGCTACCCTCTCCATTGCTGCCTCATCTCTGCAAAAAAAAAAAAAAAAAAAAAAAAAAAAAAGCCAAAGGGCCAGTAAGTTCCTTAACCCAGCAGAGTTCCACACAGAGCCTAGGAAAGAAGTAAAACTTGTCAGCCTGCCTGCCTCACCTGCCAGGAGCCTTTTCCTTCCTAGCTGTCAGGGACAGAGGCAAGATCCAAATGCTCATCACAGCTAGCCCTTTCTCCCCACATCAGTCCACACAGAAGTGGCGATAACACTGAAGTCACTGAGATCTGGCTTCAAGTCCAAACTCTCACTCGTCAGCTGTGTCTCCAAATGTGAGATCGGCTCCTGGGTTGTTTTAATATTAGTCTACAAAACATGCAAAAGGCCCTTCCTTGTGCCTGGCACCTTGTCGTCATTTGAAACATGTCCTTTTATTTTTTTGCCATTTCCATCATTCCAGAACTTTGGAAGTCTTCAGAGCACAAATAGATCTTCCAGATGTTGCAGCTAACCTGGGCAGATTACCTAGTCAGCTTCCAGGCTCCAGGGTGTGGGGATGGAGGAGGCTGAGCCTCCCCTAGTGGAGCTCATCCATGCTGGCTCGTTGCTCTGAGAGACTGGGAGACAGAGCTCCACAGGGCTACTGAGAGCCCCCAAATTGATGGCTGAGGAGGAAGCTGGGTGGCCATTGATATCCAGCTATAAAAAGACAACATCTGGGCTAAAGCTAAGGATGCTTTGGTGCATCCGTCCTCCTGCCTAGAGCCAAACTCAGCTGTGATTCCCAGTGTCAGGGATGGGGACAGATAAAGAATGGCTGGGTCCCAGGATGTGAGACCATTGCAGAGGGTCAGCGGAGTTGTGGACATCTGAACACTCTTCAGCTGATCCGCTAACCTCTTGAGCCTCTTTCTTTGAATTGCTCAGTCATCAGATTGGGGAATGATACTCACCCTCGCCTCCATGCTCCCTCCCTCCTCTGTCTCCCTCCCCCTGCAGCTTCCCTTCTTTCTAGCTTCCCTTCCTCTTCCTCTCTCTAACCTTGCCCCCTCCAGCAGCATGCAGACACGCAGTATGAAGAGACTTGGGAAGGCCTGTGATGGTGGCCATGCCCCCATAGAGGCAGGAAGCAAGACTTTAGAACCCTTTTCTTGGAAACACTCTGAGCTTGCCTCTCCCCATCTCCAACACACCTTGACAGGGAAAGGCTTGCACATGAGATCCTCACACATAAGGTGTGGGACAAGCTGTGTGCCAACTGGAGGAGTCTCCCTTCCCTCTCCCATGGGTTGTCATCAGCCTCCATCAAAAATTTCAGGGGCTCTGCCTTGTGCCAGCTTGGCATTAGCCACTGCAGAGACAGGGTAGAGCCTTTTTCCTGATATTTGCTAGTCGTCTGGGCTACCTCTAGAACACAGCTTCTACCTCCTTCCCCAGCCACTTCTCCTCTGTGTGGGGCTGCTCAGCCTGCCTGCATCTTCACCTAGATACCTGTATCAGCCCTATTTTTACTCTCTGCATGCAGCCACAAAGATCCTGCCTAGCTATCAGTCAGATCACATCACTCCCCAGCTCCCTCCAGTGAGAACACTCCCACTTGTGAAAAAGCCAGGCTCAGCCCTATGTTTCTATCTCTAACCCTGTCCAGCTCTGACATTTCCCAGAGTCCCAAGTGAACCAGCTGATGCTTAATTGGAGGAGAGGTTAGAGGCAGTCAGAGAGGCCTGTGTTGGAATCTTGCTCCAGTCTACTTGGACACATTCCTTTGTTTCTCTGAGTCTCTGTTTTCTCATCTGAGAAATGGGGGTATGAATGTTAAACAGTCCCCATGTCATAGACTAGCCACAAAGATCAAATGGGATTTTCCCTGGGGAGCCCTGCTCTGCCCACACTTGGTGCCCAGAAGGCTGGGAGAACCATAAGGTGATGTCTGGGAAAGGAGCTGGACCAGTTCATTAAGAGTCACTAAGCTATGGGCCAGTGAGATGACTCAGTGGGTAGAGGCACCTGTTGTCTACCTGAGTTTAATACCTGATTCACAGACGAATCAACTCCTTCTAGTTGTCTCCTGGACCTCCATGATTGTGCTATGGGATGCACAGCACCCCTAACCCCTACACACACCATACACACACACACACACACACACACACACACACACACACGCACGCACACGCACACACACGCACACACACACACACACACACACACACACACACACACACACACGGTGTTAGTCACTGCCAAGCTTGAGGCTTACATATAGTAGGCAACCATCAAGTGGGTTTTTTGGGTTCACTTCTCCTGTGGAGCAGAGATGGACTGAAGCTACGAGGCCACCAAGACTGTCCCTGAGTTGAAATGATGAGAACCGAAGCCAGGATGCTGGTCTGAGGGAGGCCAGTAGCTGTTGGATGTCCAAGAAGAGGAGTGTGTTCCAAAGACTGAAGAGACCCACCTGACCCACTGACCGTGATGGATGGCAGTTCGGGGACATGTGGTTCAGAAATAGAAGACCTGAGGAAGCTTGTAGTGGCTCAGCCCAGGAAATCCACAGAAGAGCTGTTCTCCAGGGCTGACTGGGGAGAAGAGAACTCAGCTTCACTATGTGCCTGGCTCAAGACCTCTCCTTTCCTTGGTTTGAGACAGCCATGGCCCAGGGCTATAGCTGTGGAAGTCCTGATGATCTCAGGGTGGCAGTCACACTTCAGAACTAAAAGTCTGGCTGAGATACCTGGCGGTAAACTTTCGCTGTAGATAGTAAACTACCATACAAAAAGTGCTGTTGGGATTCTTAAAGGTTGGCATTCCTGGTTTGGACAAAAAAGGGGGAGAGACATCTAGGAAATTTGGCATCAAAATGGGTAGAGAAAAACATATTTCGGGACCAAAGATATAGCTCATTTGGTAAAGTGCACAAAGCCCTAGGTTTCATTGTCAGCAGAGACCACAGACCAGATGTAGTGGTGCACATCTGTAATTCCAGTACTTGGGAGAGATGGAGTCAGGATCAGGACCAGTTCAAGGTCACCCTCAGCTGCTTAGAAAGTTCACGGACTGCCTGGACTACAACGACTCTTGTGCTGGGAAGAGGGGCGAGAAGAGAGAGAAACACCCATTTTCTCGTGGCGAGGGAGTGGGACTCCAGGCACACACTATGCGAAGGCCCTGAGTTTGCTATTGGGAATCATCCTCACCACTCCTCCACCTTTTTCACTGCGGCAGGCTCCCTCCATCAGACTCCGGGCCTGCTTACATGCTTAGTCTTATTAGCCAGATTGCCCTGAGGATCCTCGGCCCCTTCCTTTCTAGGCTGGGATTTCAGCCTTACCCAACCCACACTTAGGTGGGATCTGTGGATCCAAACTCAGTCCTTACACTTGTATGACAAGCTCTACTCAGCCAGCTCCCCAGCCTCCAACCACTTCCGGATGAGAAGACTGAGCAAATGCCAACAGTGAACCTGAGCAACCTGCTCTGCTTCAGGGAGACTCTGCGATACAGAAAAACTGGTGCTGGGGGAAGAGGGTCGTAGAGATGGCTGCTGCTTAGAGGCTGAGGTGGGAGTGAAAGCTAGAACTCACTTCTCTAGCATTTTTTCTAAGAGCTGCCACCAGGACGTTCCTCCCATCAGGATCAGGGCCTGCCTCGGAGGGAAACCACCACTAACAAGCACTTGCAGGGGCCCTGCTGAGTGCCTGACTTTAGGCTAGGCACTGTGATTCCAAAAAGCCTACAAACACATCCCATCTGATTCTGGAGTGCATGTCATACAATGAGCCTGGACTAAACAGTACTCTTGTAATTGGCTTCATAGAGAGCAGCAAGGCAGTGAGGCAAAGCCAGACCTGGTCTAAGTAAGGTTTTGAATCCAGACTGCCTCCTCCTGCCTAGGAAACCCTAAGCCAATCATTCCACCTTCTCTGAGACTCAGTTGCTTTCTCGGTAAAATGGGTTGGTAGCAATCCCTACCTTGCTCATTTTCTGGCAGGAGTGGACAGTCCAGGGCTTGGCGTGGAGCTGGAATTGTGGCCATGAAACATCTGCATCTCCTTTGCTATCATGAAGGATGCCCAGCACCTGGAGATTGTATGATAGCCAAGAGTAAGCATGGGTCTTAGAAACAGAATTCTTTAGTGTTTATACCCCAGGGCCTCTGCATGCCTTGCTTCTCATCTATACCATGGGCAAGGAAAAAAACTGAGACCACCCCCCTCAAGACACCCTCAGGACATCTCAGGACACCCAGGCTCCCATCCAGAGGCGGCACAGCCCAGCCAAGGCCATGCCACCAGCTCATCATTAAGATGCTGTGGGTGTGGGGTGAGGCTACCCTGTGCTGCTTCCGGCCTCGCTCTGAAAAGCCCCTATAACAAGTGCACATTGACAGCAAGGGTCCCCCAGGCGAGCACGATGTCCCGGGCTCGCATCTGAGCCCTTGCCCGAGACATTTTCTCGCTTCAGCAGTTTGGCTTGTCATACAAAAGGGGCTCTGATTCCTCCTGATGGCTGACTCCTCTTGCATGAAAAATGGCTTTTGTTGTCTTTGAATCCAAGGAGCCCCAGGATTCCTGAACATGAGTCCAGGCCAGATGCCCGGTGGCTGAGAGGTCCCGCTGGCCTAACGGTTTAGAGGGGCTCTCTTCTACCTTGATGATCACTTACAACCTGTAGTCTGAGGCAGGCCCTAAGGCTGTTGCCCTCTGGCCTCTGAGTTTGTCTCCTCTTCTCATACTAGTGAGCTCCTTTTTCCATGAGTGACAGCTTTGATGTGTCCCAAAGGTTCCTTTGTAGGGGGCCACTGTACCAACATAGCCATCATCCCCATCATTTACATACCTGACTGCCCCTGGTTCTCTGTTCTTTTTTGTGTGCAGCCCACCCCCGCCCATGTGTGTGCTCTTTCGTGCATGCATGAATTTGTGTGTGGAGACTATCACGCAATGTCAGGTGTCCACCTTGTTTTTCTGAGACAGAGTTTCTCATTGAACTTAGAGCTTCCAATTTAGCAAAACTAGCTGGCCAGAGAACCCAAGTATCTGCCTGTCTTTTCCTCCCCAGCACTGAGATGCCAGGCACCTGCCACCTCTCCAGGCTTTTGTGTGGGTGCTAGCGATCAAGCTTGGGTCTTGGGGTTTGCATGGCAAGTACTCTACCCACTGAGCCACCTTCCCAGGCTTGGTCCTCCTCCCATAAATATCAGGCTCTCCCCCTTTTTTCCTGTCTATCATCCCTCTTTGTTTTCCTTTTTATTTCTAATAATTTCTCCTCTTCCCTTTCTGGTCAGCCATATTTAAATCATGCAAGCTTCCTGTACGAGACACTCTTTTTAAAGTTCTTGTAGCATTTCCTAGATTTAAAAAAAGAAAAGAAAAGTATTATTTTAACTCTGCCTTGATTAGGAGGTTCTTAAACACAAAGAGAATGATATTAAATAGCAAGTTGAGTGTGTGAAACCTCACAGTTGTGGACCTTTAGAGCTCATCTGGTGCAGAGTAGATAGGATTGTGGCGATGGCTGTTTTATTATGCTGGGAAAAATATTGGAAGGAGGTTCACCAAAATGTTAATGCGGTAGTCACGGCAACCAGGAGTGATTTATCTTATCTCCTGTGGTTTCCAAATTTTCTGTTGTGTTGTGTGTCAGGGAGGTGGCATATACCGCAGGCATAAATGAAAGAAAACCATTGGGCCAGGTTCTAGACATATGAATGGGTACACAGGTCTCTTCCACACTGATGGTGTCTCATCTCTTTATTCTTAAATGCATCTGGCACCATGCCCATGGCTTCTCCAGGGTTTCTTGACTAGCCACCCCTGAATTATAACCAAATTGACTCCTGGGTCAAAGTTTCCAAGAGCCATCCACAGCCAAATCTTTTATTTCCTGGATGTTGCAGTTTATATACTGGGTTTGCATCCTAGAGACCCAGTTCTGTCAATCAAAGGTGCCCGAAGTAATTAAGGAGAAATTGAAATGCAGGTGTGGGCTCTCTGGGACGTATATCACCTATCGGAAGCCGAGTGCCTCATAGAGGGCCCCCCAAGACATCCTGAGGGGATGGCCAGACTGACCAAGTTCCTTAGGAACAGGGCTCTAGTGGCATTGTGAGAGAAGCAGCCTTAATCTGTTGCTTCACCCAGCCCCTGGAATTCTTCTCCTGTGACAATTTTAGGCAATGCTTCATTGCAGCAAAAACCCTCACAGTCTTTCAGTAAAGGACTCTCCAAAAGAAAAAAAAAAAAAAAAGGAAGGGAGGGAGGAGAGAGAGGAAGAAAGGAAAAAAGAGAGAGAGGAAGGGAGAGAAAGAAAGGAAGGAAGAGAAGAAAGAAAGAAAGAAAGAAAGAAAGAAAGAAAGAAAAAATTTCCATTGCCAATTCCATTTGTGTAAAGTTTGGACAAATCTGTGCATAGAGTGCACAGGAGGAAAAGCAGCTTCCACGGGCCTCCTTCATGCTGGTGACGTGACTTCCTTCTCTCCACATCACAGGCACTTGACCCTTTAAGCGCCACTTGATGCAGAAGGATCAGCTCCCTGTAGGTCCTCATGGCCAGGTCACAGGCTGCTCCCTGCTAGCAAGGGTCTCAGTTAGGACAAGGGTGTGAATGACCACACAGGGGATGCCAGCACAGGTTCTCAGCTCTCATTTCCAGTGCTTGAAAGGTTCTTCTTGGTTCGGATCAGAATTGGGATCAGCAGTGACGTCACACCTTTCTTCAGCCTTTCCGGGAACCTGAAAACGAAGCACTCCACTCTGGCCCTTCAAGGCCCTTCAGATTCTTGGAAATAGTTATTTCTCCTGAGACTGCCTTTCTCTGGGGGATAAGAAAGGAAATTTACCTTTCTATAATGGTGGTTACAGTATAGATTATATGCCTTTGTGATACAGATTATATATGGTTACAGTGCATATATTATATATACGGTTGCATTGTGGGTGTTTGTGCGTATGATTATTTGCCCATTTCTGGCTTAAAAATCAGCATTGTAAAATGTGGGCTAGTGCCAAACACTGACGAGATGCTGGGTGCAGACTCCTTCAGGAGACCCTCTCCCCTTTCAGAAGCGAGCCCAAGCAGGAAGAAGCTCAGGTTAGCCCATTCCAGTCCGGATGGTGTGTGCCTTCTGCTCCACTTTGGCGGCTTACCCACCCCACCCTCTGCTGATCACCTTTCTCTTTAGCATAATTACAAATCCTTTAACAACTATCAAGTGTTCTCTGTGGACGGAGCACACAATGCCTATTATCTCCCATTCCGTGCATTTCCCTTATGCCATTCCGTTTTCTCCTCCTAACAACTAGGATTTAACCGTGTTTAATTAATTATTGAATTAACTACCAAGTAATCAGGTAGCTTGTGGGCAGAAGGAGAGCTAGTGGTTGCAATGGTCCTTAGTGTATGCCAGCAGCTACCCTGAGTAGTTTACACCCATTCGTATACATTCACCTGGTTGATCCTCAGCTTCCCTCAGAGGCAGGGCACTGCCTGCTTCTTGGAGATGGGGAAACTGAGGAACAGAGAAGTTGAGTCATTTGCCTGAGGCCCCAGAGCCAACAGGTAGTGAACTCAGGGTTTGTGCCTCTAGCTTTCCTGTTGGCCTGAGCTGTACCACCTCCCATTCAATGACAGTGTTGTCGACGATCTACCGAAACCACGACACAGGCATTCCTCAGTAAGCCTCATCCTGCAAGGCAGCATGAATGCCATATCCCTGTGACTGCCAGGGACACAGCAGGTGTTAACACCCAGTCTCTGGCTCCACAGCCTGGTCTGAACTCTTTCTCTGCTAAAAAGCTGCCATATGACTGATGCACAATAAAGAAAAGGAGGGATTGTGTTGTTTCTGAAATGTCCCAAAGGACCTACAGTGACCCTAGGCGATTGGGGGGGTCCCAGCACAAGCAGTCAAGGGCTGAGAGGCTGAGTGTAATTAGAGAGTGGGACCCACCCAGCAGGGGCATCTCAGTGGTGGCTCTATGATGGCTGTGGAGCAGGCTGGCATGTCAGGTGTCACGGAGGAGGTAGGTAGAGCTCTGCGACCATACCTTTGTATGATGCTGCATCCATACCTGACTCACACAGCCCTGGCTCCATACACAGGATGGAGGCTGCTGTGAGACTGGGGGCGGCTCTGAGGATGGGGTGCTCTCAATGATACAGGGGAGCGCTCAGGTGAGACACTTCTTTGAGAAAACATTCACCGCATACATCAAACTCCCAGAAAAGGTTCCCCAGGGGCTGCCACCCGAAGTCACACTTCCACACCAACAATGCCATTCACCTACTGACTGGCACAAAACAGGTGGAAAGCAGGGTACCCATGCTGCAGGCTCCATTCAGATAAAATTCAAAGGCAGGCAAAGCTGTCGGATGTGAGGGTAGCAAAGTGGCTTCTCTGGGGGCCACTGGTGGGGAGAGGTAGGGGGAGCCTGCCAAGCTGTGAACGCGTTCTGTCTCCACCAGTGTGGGAGACACATGTCCATCTAACTCATCTCTTGGAATTGTGCTCTCTGTGTTAGCTCCGATACAAGTTACCTACAAAACAAAAATATAGTCTGGGACGACAAAGCCCCCCCAGGTGGCCTGCCCCAGGTCCAGATGCTTGTCCCCAATGGGTCCTAGTTTGGGGATTCTGGTTGTTGTTGCTTGAACCTGATAAACCCAGTGCATACCCATTGGAGATGTATGTAGCCTGCCTTGTGCTAAGTTCTAGGGATGTGAGAACTCATTTGTTCATTCATTCATTCATTCATTCATTCAGCTGCCTTGTGTGGGTACTGGAACCTGGGAGAAAAGGGTCTTTATCAGCACGTTCTGGGATGTAACACTCTTTAGAATGGCATGGCCACCCACCGGGTCATGCCTCAGGATCTGTAGCTTCCATGGAAGGTGGGGGTCTACCAGCTTCAGAAGGTAACAGGGCAGGAAGAGAATTGGGCTTGAACTCACCGGGTTCCAACAGGAACCTTCCAGACACTGTAGCATGCTTCACATGAGGTCTACCCTTGGGTGGTTCCTCCATGGGAGAGGAGAAATTCCTTACGACGTCTCAAGTCTAGAATGACTTGGCTTCTGTCCACCTGGGAGAAATCAGGAAAGGCTTCATGGAGGAGGCGGTAGGGCCTCTATGTCACCATACGTACCATGGGGGCACCGCTGTAGACTGTATGGTGCCCGTCCCAAAGACATATTAGAGTCCTAACTTCCGGTACCTGAGTGGGACTTTCGAATCGAATGGAATGAAGTAAAGTGGAGGTCATGCTCTGTTAAGGTGACCTAAATCAATAGCCCGGGCACTTCTGAGAGCACAGGAGGCATGGGAAGAGGACAGAAGAAAGAGCCAGTGAGCCTGGCCCTGTCCACTCCTCAAGCTTCCCACTCAGTGTGTGGTAGCCAGTGATAGCAACCCCGCGAAGTGAATCCATGGTAGATTCAGCCCCACATACGGCTGCCAAAATCAGTGGGCTCTGAAAATTTTTGTGCATCACACAGCAAGACTAAAATTCACGCAATTTTGCTGGCCGCTGTGTGTTGATAGCTCTCTGTGGAAGGGCTGGTGGGATAGTTCAGTCAGTGAAAGTACTTGCCTTGTATGCTCAAGGACCTGAGTTCAATACCCAGAACCCACCTTCAACAAGAGAAAAGGGGAAAGAACAACCAGGCTTAGTGACTCACGATCATAATCTCAGGAGTGGCAATGTGGAGGCAGGTGGGTCCCTGGGGCTCACGAGCTACTCCACTCGGGAAGTTGTAAGCCAGTAAGAGACCCTGTCTCACAATCAAAATAAGTGGGCAGGAACTGGACAACCACACCCAAGGTCGTTCTCTGACCTGTACATATGAGTATACCCGTATACACATGAGCATGGACACATGCATGCACACACACACACTTCACTGTGGAGTCTAAGGATGCACACACATGACCTATTCATTGCTTCCTCCGACCAACCTGGTGATATAAGTCTTGACTGTAGGCTCATTTCAGATGTAGAAACTTGAATCTTGGATGAGACAATTTCTCAAAGGTGATGTGAATTTCTTCCTGGGGCCACAACTCTTTTGAAGGCTGGATTGGGTTCCCAAAGGCAAAATGAAACTGTATGGAACACACATTCATTTAAAAGGAAGAGGAGGAGGAGGAAGAAGGGAAGAAGACTTCCTAACACATAACCGAAGAAGAATGACAACAAGAAGGAGGAGGAGGAGGGAAGGAAGGAAGAAAGGAAGGAAGGAAGGAGACTTCCTAACACATAACCGAAGAAGAATGACAAGAAGAAGGAGAAGGAGAAGGAGAAGGAAGGAAGGAAGGAAGGAAGGAAGGAAGGAAGGAAGGAAGGAAGGAGACTTCCTAACACATAACCGAAGAAGAAGAAGGGGAAGGAAGGAAGGAAGGAAGGAAGGAAGGAAGGAAGGAAGGAAGGAAGAAGACTTCCTAACACATAACCAAAATCTCGGTGGCTTCAAAGAGTGTAGATATTATCTCACAGTTTCCATGGCTTGGGAATGAGGACATGCCCATAAGCCCTCTGCCCAAGTGTCCCAAAGATACAGATGGGACACACTCCTTCCTGGAGTGTGGAGTCCTCTGCCTACAAGCTTGCTGGTTTCTGACAGAAAACAGTCAGTTGTGGTTGACCGTTGGAGGCCTGCTGACCTGTTAGCCATTAGCCAGGGGCCTTGAAGCCACCCATGGTGACATGTCCTGTGACCCCATTGGCAGTTCACAAGCAAGGCCCTTTGCTGGCTTCCTAGCTGGAACCCGAGGGGACACACCTCCTTCCTCTCCAGCCTGCACAGGAAATCTATATTATATAATCCCATTACCATATTCCTAGGTTCCACCCACCCTCCAGGAGATATCTTGGAGCCACCTTAGGATTTGCCTGCCACAGATGGAAGGGCTTCGTTACAAAGGGTGACTCCCAGGCAGGTGAACTTGACTATGAAGTCTGCCTTTGTTCCTGATTAGGAGCATGATCTCTGGGAATTTGCTTCTGCTCTCTTTAAATCTGGGTAGCCTTATTTATAAAAGGAAGATGATAATACCAGACTTAAAGGGCTGTTGCAAGGATTAGATCAGCTCAGCCACAAACCCAGGCAGTTGCTGGATGCTCAGCTCCCCCCTCCCCCCACTGTGCAAACATCTCACAAAACATTGGCTTGAAGGCCTGAATCCTGGAGCCTAGAAGGCTTGTGGGACTCCAGCCTGGTCTTGGGGTGGCATTCCCTTAAAAAAAAAAATCATGTAATTTTCAACACCCTTCTGTTCCTTCCAGTGGTGGGAACCACAGTGTCCCTGCTTGGAGAAAGCAGAAGAGTTGAACTCTTCAGTCTAGAAGTACTTGCCCTGCCATTCCCCTCCTCAGCATCCAGAGCCCAGAGGAGGTGACCCCTCTCTCCTGGTCACCTCCTGGGGATGAATCAAGAGGGCATGGGATGCCTGCTGATGACAGGCATTTTTGCTCCTCTGTGATCAGTGTGTTGGTTTATTGTATTGGTTCAGACCCTTAGAAGAAGCTTCTGTTAGTGTCCCCTGATCACATGGGTAAGGACACCAGCCCACGAGGGTACCCCATCCTGATGCAACTCATCCAGAAAGGAAATAATTTCCCCCACTCATCCCCCAAATATGAGCCTGGGGATACTACCTGATGACTGCCAGCTACACGCTTAGGAGGATCCGTGCTTGTAAATCAGAGTCGTCTCTAGTGGACGGTAGGAAACTACATCTCAGGGCAAGATGTCCACGTAGTGCACAGGACGCAGGAAGCAAAGGATCTAAACCCTGAGCGTGCTTTCCCATTTCAAAGTAGAATCCCGGTTTGAACTTCCTCTGTCTGCTCTGCTACTTCAGCCTCCCTATCTTGCCTGCTGGAGTGGACTCATTCACGGGAGCCACTGCCCACCCACTCCATCCAGCCACCAAGGCCTCAGCCTCCCTAGCTACAGTGACACTTCCTCACTGTGCTCTCAGAACTCCAAGTCTGGGCCTTGGGCACAGTGTATCTGCCATGGTCCTGGAGGATATCTGCGTAATGTTCCTGGAGGGCAGGGCCAGTGGCCTCATGATTTCAGGACATCCAAGTCAGTGGTCTAAGTGAATGCTTGCTGGGTGACTGAATGTACTGAATGGCTCTAGAAAGGAGGACCCAATTGTTCTCCATTGTTCAATAGACCCCTCTTATCCATAGAGCTGGTTCCAGACCCCTTCGGACTCTCGAGGATATTCAAACCCTTTGTATAAAATGGTGATATTTACATATAACCTTTGATTATCCTTCTGAGGACCTCAAATTGTCCTTAGATGGCTTATAGTACCCCAACAATATAAATAGCAATGTAAGTCACTGTCATGCTGTAATGTTTAGGGAGTAATAAGGAAACCATCTGTGTATATATACACACACACACACTACATATACATATATATTTTTTTCCCCAGTGGTTAATGCACAGAAGAATCTTCAGATAAAATGGGCCATCTGTACCTATCTCCTAGAACCCACATTGGGTCAGTTAAAGAGAATTTGAGACATAGACTCTATAGCTGACAAGCTCTCATCTACCATTCATACGTCTGTCACTTTTTCTGTCTGACCCTGGGTACTCCCAGGTACTCAGCGTGCAGCAATAAGAAACTTTTCCAGGATGCTGAAGAGGTGGCTCAGGGCTTCAGACCAATGAACCGCTCTTCCAGAGGTTCTGAGTTCAATACCCAGCACCCTTATTAGGTGGCTCATAACCACCTATAACTCCAGCTCCAGGGGAATATGATGCCTCAGACAGCAGAGGACATCACATTCACACACATACACACACAATTTAAGATTTAAAAATAAATCTTGAAAGAATATTTTCTCAATAGCATTAACTCACCACCCACCACGACTCCATTTCTTAGACAGAGAAAGTTATGTTGCTTGCAGCAGTCTTGTTTGGGTTGGATCCAGTGGTGAGAGAGACGGTCATAGTGTCAGGCAGGAACCTGCAAGTCCTAACGTTCAGAGCCCACCCACCTGGTGAGGAGCTTCCTGAGCCCTAGACAGAGGGCTGTGTTCACGGTGCTTCTGCATGCAGTATCAGTCTTGTGGCTGAGGCAGCCCCATTCCACCAAGGCCTAGTCCAGCCCAGCACTGCTTGGGTGTTCTTTCCTTTGCTTTGCTTTGTTTTGCTTTGCTTTGCTTTCCTTTCCTTTCCTTTCCTTTCCTTTTCTTTTCTCTTTTATAAGAGAACCTGCCCAGTTTACATCGGGGCCTGTAAAATCTAATCTGCCCTTGGCTAGACTGTAGATAAACAAGAAGGGCTTCCCATGAGAGGTTGCTCTGTGGGATCCTTTAGGAAAGGAGGTGTGGAGGTCCCCTGTGGACCTCTAGGTGTGGCTGCCTTCCCCCCTTTGAGTTTCCCTGTGAGGATGGAGACAGTAGGCATCTAGGACTTAAGCATAGTAGGTTGGTGACTCCTGGACGGACCTGACTTTAGTTCCAAACGCTAAAGCTGCTCCTCCAGTAAGGGACATTATGCATGTGTTTCCTCAGCCTTGTCTGGTCTCCCTCTCCCCAGACTATCAGAAAACATGTCCCTCCATCTGCCCTTTCCAATGCCAGCTGTCACAAGTCCTGCCAGCAAACAGAAATCTTCAAACCTTGCTGTTCCGAGGTCCTGGAGGGAAATCCTGAGAGTGTGCCTCATCCCTGTCCCCAACAGTCTAATGTCAGTAGGCAGCCCTGCTCACTTGCCCAGGGAGACACTGGCTGCAATGGCCCTCAGAGTTCACACTGGGTAGGGTACTCACCAACCCCACAGTGCCTGGGACTCAGGCTGCCTGGTTCTCAGGTCCCCAGCAGGGACCTTGGGGCCCCGATGCAGAGCTCGGCATTTGCTGAGAGCTTTTTCATCATTTATGAATGAGTGCTGGCAGCAGCCATGCGAATTAGGGCTCAGCTGGAGGCCTGGCCTCTGAGAGGCTGGGCGGGCAAGACCCAGCTTCCAGGTTCTTCCTCTTCAGCCATGCCAGCATCGTCCCTGCTGCTGCAGCTGCTACTGTGGGCCATACCTCCTAAGCACCATCCCTCCCAAGGCCAGCATCGCACATTTGTAGATAAAAGGATGTAGCCATTCATCTGCCTAAGCCCCGGTTGCTGTACCAGACAGAGCCCACTGGGCACGGACTCACCCTATGCATGAGAAGTCAGCCCACCCCCGCTCCTCAAGGATAATAGCGATGGAGTGATGGGGCTACAGGTGACCAAGTGTTTGCTCCTCGTTAGTCTGGGAACCTAGCAGACATACCAGGGCTGTGGTTCAGGGCCTCCCATGTTTTCCTTGACTCTCTAGCTTCAACCCTCAAGGAGATCCTGTTGTTATCCTGGCTGCTTGAAACAGGAAGGTGAAGCATGGGGTGGGACAGGAGGTTTTCTTGAAGAGCCTCAGGCAGACTGTGGATTGGTCTCCAGGTGGCCCTATTCTGAACACCAATGACCACAAGCCGGGTGACATGGGAAAAGCAGCATGAACTTGGAACCAAGTGTAAGCCACTTGAAAACCAGCTTCCCGTACCTGCTCATTCTGGAGCCTCAGTTACCTCCTCTATGAAATGGGACAGTAGTGCCCATCTCCTGAACTTCTGGGAGCTGTTGGTACAAAGTTGGGGGAGGGGCGCTTGGGGAGATGGCTCAGAGGCTGAAGTGTTTGCTGCTCAAGCAAATGCCAGGTGGGCATGGCAGCCCATCTCTAATTTCAGCATCTAACAGCTGAGACACAAGTCCCTGGAGCTAGTTAGCTCGTCTCATTGGTGAGCTCTGGGTTTGATTGAGAGACCCTGCCTCAGTGAGTAAGATGAAGGAACAGTTGAGAAAGAGTCTTGATATCAACCCCTGACCTCCACACGCATGTGCACACATGGACGACCTATACCCATTCGCGCATGCATGCGCACCACACACGAAGACGCATCAAAAGAAGGGGGCAGAGAGTTGCCAGTGTCTCCATGGAGACACTGTGGAGGCTGGTGGTGGGAAGAGAGAAGAGGGGAATGGGGGGAGAGAGGGACAGGATCTCCAGGGCAAGAGTAAGGTGGGGAAGGCAGGAGCTGGCACCTGGATCTTTCCAGAAGTCCACAGCCTTAGACTGTCAGCAGACAGAGCCATCCTGCAGAGGACATTAGGTGCCATCTAGCATCTTTATTTTTCTTTAACAAATGTCCTCCAGGGCCAGTTTCAAATCAAGTTTAATCTGGTGTCTGAAGCCTATAACCCGGAGTCACTAGGTGTAAAATATTCAGACCTCAGTGGACACAGTGCTGGCTCCCGGCCACAGCACTCAGGCCGCTGACCTGCTTTAAGCACCTTGGCAAACTGCATTTCTGCAGCTGCTGTCTGAATCACTGCCTTCTGTCTCTGACCTGGAGAGAGCTGCTACAGAACCGAAGATGCGTGGCCCATGTGGCTGGACCCAGATTTCAAGCCAGAGGAAAAATGACTTAATGAATAATGAAAGCCTTGAGGTCACAAGGTGGCTTTGCGCCATGCCTGAGGAGTCTGGCTTTTGAGCTCCAGCCAAGCAGAGGGAGGCCTGAAAAGGGCAGGGTAGAACCTGGCAGGGGTTGAGTCTTAGGATCTACCTGCAGCTTGCCACCATCTGGGGGTGACCTGCATTACCTCAGAAACAACCAGACCAGGCTTGAGAGCAAGATGTGTTGAGAACAGGATTCAGACAGATCTCTGGGTTTCCTGTGTTTTGTTCTTGGCGCTTCCCATCCGTCCTGCTTACTGGTGGTTAACTTCATTTTGACATTAAAATTGGTTAAAAATGAAGGCTGGTGGCACAGCTCAATCGACAGAGTACTCAGTGTACAAGAGTAAGGACCTGCGTTCAATGCCCAAAAGCACCTAAAAAGCCAGGCATGGTGGCCTGCACTTGTAATCCCAGAGCTGGGAGATAGAGGCAGGCATCTGTGTCTCCAGAGCCCAGTGGCCCATTAGCTTAGCCATATCAGTGAGCCCAAAGACCCAGTGAGAGTCACTGTCTCACAAAATCAAGGGGCACAGTTTTTAAGGAATGAAACCCGAGGTTGACCTGACCTCCACATGCATGTGAACGTACATCCATACACAAGTTAGTTAAAATTGTACTCATCTGACATTTGATCACTTTGAATCCTGTGCTGTGGTTCTTAGGGGTACAGCTCATACATTCATCTCCAGAGCATTTGTATTTATCATGTTCCATCAACCTGGGCTTTCCAGCACTGATGACTGGACTCGGGAAGACCAATGACAGGTGACTCAGTCCACTGCATCTTTTGGTCAGAGACACTGATACTCTATCTATGGCTCTCCCTGTCCAGGCTGGACATTCTAGGTCCTGGGGTATTTCGCTTACTGCCGGGAAAAAGTGAGAAGAGTGTGGAGTGAGCATTTCTTTCTGCCTTTTGCGCATGAGCACAGAACCAGTAGCTCAGAAAAGACATCCCTACATCCCCAGCCTCACGGGTCCTTTGTTTTTACCAACATGAATCAAGCAAATACTCAAAGACAAATTATGTCAGACCAAGGTCTCTGGCTTAGGCATTGAAACACAGTTTAAATGTAGGTAATGCAAGAGACTACAATGTGTGTAAAGGATGTGCACAGAGGATGGGTTCTCCCCCAACCCACCCCAACCATGGATAACTAAGTCCACTAGGCTCAAGTCCCTCCTGGCAAGTGGCTACATAATTGCATAGCGCTTGCACAAACTCTAGGTGCTGAGTCATCTCCAGCTTCCAAGTCCTAGTACAGTATACATACATTGTATTATTTAGGCAATGATGATGTATCAAATATATAATCTCGGTATGTTAATTTAGGGCGGGGCGGGACAAGACCTGTAGGGGCGAAAAACCCTACTCCTTACATGTATATGTTCGGTTCAGATGCCCTTTTCCCTATATTTTTGACCTACAGTTGATTGACTCTGTTGATGCAGAACTTGTAGGTACAGAGGGCTGGGTTATAGGGAAAACGGAGTAGAAGCCTGGTGGCTTCTTGGAAGGTGTGACACCTGCCCTGATGACCTTTGAAAATTTGCAAGGAGATGTAGTGGGGGGTGGAGACAACAAGAGCATGCTTGGGACAGTTTAGTGCGATAAGGGTTGCACCTGGTGCAGTGTGGTTGGGAGGGAAATGCCCACAACAGGGCTGGAGAACAGGGGAAGCCTAGCATGCCCAGATCTGCTGCTGCAGGAGGTGGGAAGTCAAGCGTAGCATTGAAGTCCTGTGTCATCAAATCACCCTGGCGGGTGATTTTGAATGAGGACACCAGTTAAAAGTCATGCAGATCCAAATGGGGCAGAGGAGAAAGGAGATAACATCGGGTTGTAAAGCAAAAGACTTTCTTCTGGTATATCGACAAGGCCTAGTGAAGAAGAGGGAAGTATGTGGAGTATGCAGTTAGGAGAGAGGTGTGCGTCCATCTTCCCAGCACTTGAGACGTGGAAACAGGATGAGCAGAGGCTCATGGGTGGTTTGATGATACAGCAACTCTGGGGCCAACTCAAGGCTGGTGAGGTGGCTAGGCAGGTTTACCTCTGATGACCTGAATCCCACCCGTGTCAAAGTAGGAGGGAGCCTGGGGCCGTGGTGCACACCTTCAGTAGGAGGCAGAGGCAGGCAGATCTCTGTGAGTTCGAGGCCAGCCTGGTCTACAAAGTGAGTTCCAGGACAGACAGGGCTGCACAAAGGAACCCTGTCACAAATAACCAAAAAAGGAGAAAAGAAAAAAAAAAGTAGGAGAGAGCTGACTCTACAGAGCTGTTTTCTTCCCTCCACGTGCATTTTAGAGTATATATACCCTTTCCGTGTCATTCACACACACGATGACGATGATGATGATATATATATATATATATATATATATATAATATATATATATATATATATATATATATTTTTTTTTTAATAGACACATTTCCAAAGAGACCCAGGGTTCCTCCTTGGCTCTTGGGCACCTTATGTAGTTGAGAATCTGGCAGAAGGGGAGATGTTGTGGAACATTCCATCTTCCTTGCTGGGCATTGTCAGCCCTCTAACGTGTGTGCATTTGGTCCCAGAGAGTGTAGGGCAGTGGGGTCTAGGCACAAGGGTCCCGAAGATGGCTGTTTGGGTACTAAACACAACTACAGTTACAGAATCTCTGGGGACCTCAGTTTCTCCTTTTGTGACATGAGAATCACATCAAGGGTCCCTGTGAGGTATCAGCTGCTGGTATTGTCATTACTAATGCCATCAGAGCAACACTTGATGCCCACATCACTGCAGGCGTTGGTTTCGTGCCTCTTTCTCAGCTCTGAAGGCTGTGAGGAAACGCTTGTGCTAGTGCAAACTGTTAGGACAGCCAAGGTGTCAAGCTCGCACTGCCCACCTCCATGGCTTCTTGAGACCCAGCAGCACTTTATCTAGGCGGGTTAGCTAAGAGCCCTCGCCTCCATCCCTGACTAGCTTCCATGGTCCCTAGTAAGAGATTAAGAAGCCACCCGAGAATTTAGATGAAATTGGCGATGTCCAAACCTCGACCACCTTCCTGCTCAGGTGATGGCCATGACCCCGCCCCTCCCCTCCAGCAAGCTGCCATTGCTGGGCTCTCTGCTGAGCAGGCTGCTGCTTCGAATCCACTTCTTGGTGTGGTTTATTTGCCGGCATTGCTCTTGCTTAATGGTGGGGCTGAAGTACAGCTCTCATTAACTTTTATCCTCCCCGTAAATGGCCTGCTTAACTCACAATGGCAATCGTTCCGCTCTGTTCCCAGGGGTTTCTCTGCAGCCTGGCTCGGGGCCAACCCATCTTCTCTGCCTCCGGCCCCACCAAACCCTGTAGCTCATAGGCCCGCTGTGCCTGTGTGGAGGGAAGAGATGTAGCTGGCTTTTACATTATCGCTACTTTTTTCACTCCCGGCAATCAAAATCTCCAAGCTTTAGCTCCAAACCTAGAAAAAGTGAAGCAGGGGAGCTGAGACCTGGGGGTGGGGGAGGGGCACTGGGTGGCTGGAGAATATGGAGAAAGGGCCACAGTGACAACTGATTTGGAACTGCCAACAGGGAACCTGAGCTGTTTTGGCCTTGCTAGCAAACTATGGACGGGCTGTTGGAGGTCTTGAGTGTGGGTGCGATCTGGAAGAAGTAGTCCAGGAAAGCTACTGTAGCCTTAAGCCAAGTGTGCTTGGCAGTGACAGACAGATCTGGGAAGACACATGGCTCTGAGGGAACCCTCTCTCTGCCCCAAATCAGCAGGTGAGCATCCTTGAGAAACTGTCCCAGAGTCTAGATTCTGATTGGCCCCTCTGCTTTTCTGTCCCTGTCCCTGGAGGCCGAGAAGCAAATCTCGTTTGCATTGCTAGTCTAATACCTTTCCAGGCTTCCAGATTCACGAAGTCCCCTAGGCCAGGCTGCGTTCTCTTCCCCGTACCTTTCTTTGTCCCCAGCTACCTCTCACCATCTCAGGCATCCCGGCCTCTGGCCCTGACTCTGCCATGCGCTCCCTGTGTCTGGAGCATCTACGTAGCCTTTGGCTTGCTGATTCTTCATGAGGCTCCAATCAGATGTCATTTATCAGATGTCATTTTCTCCCAGTGGCTCCCTGACCAAGTCACGGCTAAGCTAAAGGCAGGGATGGGACTGCTGTGGCACATGCACACACAGGGCCAGACACCTGGTACATGCCAGGCTGCAGGTAGGTGTTCACTTGAAGAGAAGGGGACATTTGTCTCTGCTGCCATAGAGAATGGACAGTGTAAGGGCCAGAAATAGTGACTCTCTTCCTGGAAAGCAGCCAATGGACTGACACAGGCAGGACTTCAGGTTCCCAGGAGGCTAGGACCGAGGACATGGGCATCAGGTGTGGCCGATGAGCCCAGAGCTCTGAGACCTCATCCAAGCCTGTGAGCTAGTGGCTCTTCACCGAAGGAAGTGTTAGCACGAAGTGTTAGCACCAGGGCTGCAGCTGGTGACTGTTTATTCGGCACTCTGTACCACAGGTGTGGGAGGAAGGGGGAGGGCATTGAGCATCTAAATTGGGTGGCTTGCTGGCTGGCATCGCTGCTCCAGCCCCAGGTGTATTCCGTGAGCAGCTCCCAGCTCTCACACCCCTGCCTGCCCAGCTCCCAGAAGGTGCCAGTAACTTAGCAGGTTTGTACCCTCCCAGACGCTGCCCGCCCTCCTTTCTCTCCTGGAGAATTCTGTGGCTCCTTGGGACTCTGCTAACAAATTGCTTGCCCTCTCTGAGCCTTGTTGTGTGTGACAGGTGTACTGGTGGGCCTGCTTTTTTTCTTTCTTTTTTTTTTTTCCTCATTAAGAATCGAACCCAGGGCTTTTTGAATGCCAGGCAAGCACTTTACTGCTAAGCTACATCCCCAGCTGTGGGAGCCCTTGCTTCTTAAGGCATTTTGAAGGCTTACGGGAGAAATTGGAAGGCGCTTAGCTAGGGGCTTTGCGGGGTTTAGTGCTCAACTGCAAGCTGCTCTCCTTAGTCCATTAACAGTGGGGCTGAAGGAAAAGCAGTCATTGTGCAGGCAAACTGCTCGTTTCCACAGTCACAGTGCCGTGGCCATACGAGAGCAGAGAGGGCTCCATGGCAGACCTGGGGAGGGGGCCCGCAAACTGGGCTCTGTCTGCTAAACTTCCTGTATGCCAGGCTCAGTGCCCTTTCCGAACCCTAATGGGTCACCTTCAGAAATCCCTGTGAGGTTACCCCTGTTTAGGAGCCCCCTTTCCACAGGTGGGGAAAATGAGGCACAGGGAGGTTGATTAGGACCCACACCACACAGCTGGTGGATGACAACAGCAACAACCACCCCCAGAGAGCGGTGTGAGAGCGGTGTCGCCACCACCTCTGTGTTCCGCCATCATAGAGCAGCTAACATCTCCATCAGTTGTCCCCGATGGACTCAGACTAAGCACTGCGATTGGTTAGCGATGTCTACCGTGGGGGTGGTCAAAGTCACTGCAGGCCACTGACTCATCGTCGCCAAAGACACTTTCCACGTTTAGGATTAAGTTGGAGGTTGTTGGACTGGGGAGGAAGTGTCTTAGAAAATGTCCATTGGTGTCACTGTCCTTGCCCACTAGATGCCAGGGACACCTGGGGAGGTGGGATCATGTGTCGAGAGCCCCGATACGGAGCAGGCAGCAGTGGATGAGCAAAAGGATGCTGAACTGGGGAGAACAGAGATTAGCTGTCTGGGCTTGGCTGTCCCACCAGCTAGCCTGCTGCCATGGAAATGGCCTTTCATCTCTCCAGGCCTCAGGTTCCTAATGTGTGAAGCGATGAAGATGAAGTAACCAGTCCCCAGGGTCCCTTTGAGAAGCTCCTGCCTCCATTATGATTCTCCCTCCCCCACACAGACCTCCCAATTAAAACTCTCAAGTTATTGGGGCATTAACTTCCCAGAGATCTGCAGAAGCGATGCTATGGAAAGGTCTGGAATCTGCAGAGCTGTTTTGCCCCCTTTGAACACCATATTTGTTCTTCATTAAAAAAGAAAAAAAAAGAAGGAGGCAAAGAGGAAAGGGGGAAAAAAAAGCCAAGCCCTCAATACCAAGGTAGCTTTTATCCAGGCAGTAGTTACGGAGCAGATACAAGTAGAGAAATCACAGAGAACACCATTCCCCGGTGCTAGGGGAGAAGACAGCTATTGGTTGGGGAATCACTCTGGCTCTGTGCAATTATGAATCTCGGCAGGAAGCCTGGAAAATCCCGGCAGTTCTGCACGGCATTGGAGGAGGTGAGCCTGGAGCTGTGCTGCCCTCCAAGGACTCTCAGGAACCCAGAAGGGATGGAGAAAGCCTACGGCCCAGGGTCATGAGATGGGCAGTGAGCTGCAGGCCAACTCCCCTCTGAGGCCCCTGTGATGGCTAGTTCTAATTGTCACCTTGGCACGATCTAGACTCAATGAGGACTTATCTAAGTTAGACTGGCCTGGGAAGGATGTCGTCATTAATCGGGTTAATTGAAGTGGGAAAACCCACCCTGAATGGGGGAGGCACCATTTTGTGGGCTGGACCCTGGACGGAATGAGAAGGAGAGCCAGCTGAACACTAGCCAGCAGGCATGTCTTCATTGTAGCCTGCTCCTGGCTGTGGGTGTCATGTGACCAGTTCTCCTAAGCTCCTGCTGCTGTGACTTCCTAGCGATGACTGGCTGTAACCAAAACTGTGAACTATACTTTCTCGGCTAAGTTGCTTTTGCCAGTCCCCATGCAGGTCTATGTTTCCTGAAAAGGCAGCCCAGAGGAAGGAGACTGCCGGGGTTTTCACTCTAGGTTGTGGGCAAGCAGAAAGGCTTTTCTTTTTAATCAATGATAGAAGAGAACCTGCCATTTGAGAACCTCTCTCTCTTGGTCTTATATCGTCTTATTTCTTCTATGGCAACTCCACTGGGTTCATGGCTAACCCTATTTCAGAGATGGTACCCCAGGTGCTTGTGGGAAGATGACTGCCTGGGCTGGTTAACTTCCAGGTGGCTGAGACCTGGAGAGACTGGGAGGCACATGTCACATGCTTCTCTGTGATGGCATGCAAAGTTGAGGTGTTCTGATGAAGCGTCCTTTCTGTCCCCCGAGGTCTGTGATCTCTTGGGAATCTGTGCCTATTTTCATATCTCAGAACAGTGTTCCTGAACTTCCCTATGGAGCAGAGCCCAGGCTTCCGAGCCAACCAGAACCAGATATCCTTCTCCCAAGCAAAGGTTTAGCTGTCTGGGAGCTGGCATCCTCTTGATTGCAAGCATAGATGATGCCTTTAGTGGAAGTGTCCTTAAGGCTGTGGGGAAGAGTTCAGCCAAGACCAAGGAAGAGAAAAGCCAGGGACTTCCGTCATGAACCACTCAAGTATACCCTGCTTATGAATACCCTGGCATCTCCTGAGTCTCCTGACTGAATTCAAATCTATATTCATGGTGGAGTATCTGATTGGTTAGTCAGGTGGTTCTATGTGAGGACATTATTCCCAGAGGAACAAGTCGCACCACAGAGGGACAGCGTGGCTTAGGCTTGCCTCCTACTTGACCTTGTGTCCAACTGTCCATAGCATAAGACCCTAAAGAGATGCCTCTGTTTGGAGGTTAAAAAAAAATGACTCAAAGAATCCCACTTCTAAAGGAAGGGGCTGATGAGTATCTACATTTGTGACTTTTCTTGTTACTGTGACAAAATGCCTGAAAAGCACAAGTTGGGGGGGGCTGAATGTTCAGTTTGGCTGAGACTTTGAGGGTATAGTCCATCACAACCAAGAGACAGCAGTAGGACCAGGAGGCAGTTGGTCATGTTGCATCAAGTCGTGATGGTGCTCATCTCTTTTTATTCAGTCCAGAACCCCAACCCACGGGCTGGTGCCATCCAAGCTCAAAATGGGTCTTCCCACCACCTCACTTAAAGCCTTTCTCATGACCTCACAAACATGGATGGAGGTTTATCTCAAGGTGACAATCAAGATCAACTGTTACACAGTCATCCCTTGCCAACCTGACACTGAAACACATCCTTTTATGTTCATCATATTCTATCCCTGGTTCCAATAGGTTTACGGTCATAATGCAGAATGCGTTCATTCCAACTTCAAAACACTCCATAACTGCAACAGTTTCAACACTGTTCAGAAATATGAAATCTCCTTTTGAAACTCAAAGCAATCCCTTTACTCCGAGTCCCTGAAAAATTAATAAACCAGTTACATTCTTTCAACATTTGATGACATGGAGTATTATTCCCATGTTAAAGGGAACGGATGTGGAGAATCGCAGGGAAAGATTGAGCAAAAGCAAGACGATACCCCACCCCACCCCAGGGAAAACAGGAAATACTGCAGCTCTATGTTCAACATCTGGAGCTTGTGGTGTCATCGTCTAGGTACAAAGGGCATTGAGTAGCCCCACCTCTCAGTTCTGTTTCGGACAGCACACAGCCTATCTCTCAGGCTGGCTCTGTCCCACACCTCCGTCTTTCCTCCACAGATATCCTTTGGTCCTGATATCTCCAACACTCTCTGCAACTGATGCTTCACGCACACTTCAGGAAGTCGCCCTTTGGGGGCTTCCTTGCAGGAAACTTGACCTCAGTAGCTTTCTGGAACATTGACGCAAGCCTCCGGGACATGCTAACTCTTGGCTTTTGTGTGTCTGCAAGACCAGCCCCATGTGGATGACACAACCAGGTTCTGGAGCCAGCTGAAGCTGTAGCATGGCCCGCCTCTAGCCCCCGAGCTGTAGTGATCTCTGTGTGCCTTGACTGATGAACATAAGAAACCACCTCTCCATGCTGTTTTGAGGTGGGGAACCTCTTTGGGCAGTCTCCATTCAGGGTCTCTTCTTTGGAATGAATTTATCCCCCCCCCCCAGTTTGCTGTGACCTTCCTTCCTCACTGTCCTGAGTGCTGAGATTATATGTGCATTCCACCATGCCTGGCTCACCCAGCACCTCTTAACATCACCATACACAAAGCTCCCAACACATGACCAAGGAAGCCAAACCCTAGAAGATGTCTTCTTCCCAGGCCCAGGTCTCTGGAGCCTCTCTTCTGTTGTGTTCGCAAACAATGTGGTTTGTGGTCCCATGTGTATTGGTCCATGTGTGTGGTCCAACACAACTCCTCTATAACCGACAGTCTGTGAGGAGAGAGCTGGGCTGATGCTGAAGCACCCATGCCTACCTATCCACGCGCCTCCCTATTCTCTCCCTGCCCCTCGATCTGACAGCAGCCAGCAAGAGGTTGACCAAGGGCCTCAGGCAGCTGCAGGAGGCTGCTGACTTAGAGCCAGGTTTAAATGTGTCCTTACAAGGAGTTCCAATGTGGAAAGACATGATGAAGAGAGAGCTTGTTAGGCCTAGACAAGCACAGCTTGCCATCCCAGGCAGCTGAGCTCCTCTGGGACTAGAGGCAGATACCCAAAAGCCCTAGAGTAGGGCAAACCTAATAGGCCAAATGATGCCCAGGCAGGCTGGGAATGGCATCAGAGACATCCAGCGCCTCCGGAGAGTAGCATTCCCCATGTGAGTCATGAGGGGTTTTTCTAGCTGCCAGTCACTCTCTGGTCTCACAATATGACCTCGCCCTCATGGTGGCACCTTGGAGCAAGTAGCATTAAATGCAGTCTTTACAGGGAACCCCAGGCTGCCTTTGTAATGGGATCTTGCCTACGTTTTTTAAGCCTCGGTCCCTCACCTTTTCTCTCCTGAGCCTCCTTTCTGGGTTGCCATTTGCCAAGCATAGGGGATCTGCCCCTGCAGCTCCACCGTATACGCCAGCAAGCAATGAACTTCTTTGAACCCTCATCTACCTGCTCCTCGCTCATCTCACTGTTTTGGGTAGGATGTCCGCGTACCTCCCCATCCGAGGTGTCTGTCCTCCCACACAGGTTCTGTGTCTTTTCACTCCCACGGGGCCTGGCATCAATACAGAAGTGCTGGATTAAAGGATCAAAGGGTGAACCACACTGTGGCAGTCTCAATGTAATTGGCCCCCATAAGCTCATAGGGAGTGATGCTATTTGGAGGTGTGGCTTTGTTGGAGGAAGTGCGTCACTATGGGGGTGGGCTTTGAGGTTTCCTATGCTCAAGATACCGCCCAGTGTCTGAGTCCACTTCCTGTTGCCTTCTGATCAAGATGTAGCCAGCACCATGTCCGCCTGCATGCTGCCATGCTCCCTGCCATGATGACAGTAGACTGAACCTCTCAACTGTAAGCTGCCACTTCAATGAAATGTTTTCCTTTATAAGAATTGCTGTGGTCATGGTGTGCCTTCGCGGCAATAGAAACCCTAAGACACACATCTAAAAGGAAATCCCTGAAGATCATAGAAGGACAAGGACCTTCCAGGTGCTAAATTAAAGCTATCAGAAGAAAGGGTAGTTTGTTTGGTAGATCGCTTGCCTAGCATGCACAAAGCCCTGCATAAACTGAGTGTGGTGGAACACACCTGTAATCTCAGCACTCAGAAGGTGGATATGGGAGAATCAGAAGCTCAAGGTCATCCTCAGATGACCTTGGGAGTTGGAGGCCAACCTGTGCTATGGAGAGCCTGCCTTAAATGTTTTCATTTAAAAATTAAACAATAGGGCTGGGCAGTGATGGCACACTCCTTAAATCTCACTCAGCACTAGGGAGGCAGAGGCAGGCAGATCTCTGAGTTCGAGGCCAGCCTGGTCTACAGAGCAAGTTCCAGGACAGGCTCCAAAGCCATACAGAGAAACCCTGTTTCAAAACAAAATTCAACAGTGGTAGGGAGAGCAGTGTGAGGCTTTCTGCGGGCATTAGTGTTAGCCTTGCTGTTTGGATGAAGAACTTTCCCTCTGAACCCAAATGGCTGTCCACGGAGAGGACATGAACAGCTCTTCACCAAACTCCAGTCAAAAAACAGCCCAGGCCAAAGGCAGCCCTGAGGTATCAGGAGTTGAAAATTGTCCTCCTGGGAACTCATGGCATTGGGGTAAACTGTTTCTCTGACTTCAGCGCCACAGCCTTGGCCAGGTTCCTTAGCCACTCACTCTCTAGGGCCCTGGGCTCCTGGAGAGTCCTCTCCTTCGTCACCATTGAGGAACTGTTGATAGAAAAAGTGCCAAAGGCAGAGGCCATGTGTGTCCCAATCCAGCAGAAATCCCTTGAGGTGTGGAGAGCAGCCAACACAATAGCTGGTCACCTGCTGGAGTCAACCATCTGAAGTGACTGGTCCTGTCAGAGGACAGCCACCCTCCACAGTGTGACTCTTGTCCCTCTCGTCACTCCTCCACTGTGTGGAGATGGAGGTGAATAGGCACACTCCCTGCTCCAGAACCTGCCTCAGGCATGACACAGTCCAAAGGACAAGACAGTCACCTACCCCTGTCCATATCCATGGAAAAAGTTGGAAACCCTTAGTAGCCCAGTGAAAGGGAGACAAATATAACGAGAAAAACATTCTGCTACATCTCCAAGACTCCATCATCTAGAAAATAGCAGGTGCTCAGGAAATATAGATTGCACGGAGAAAGTGAGATCTCTGATTATTTAACAGGGTCTTGAAGTGTTGCTGTAGGCCAAGGATCTAGCTCAGCCTTGGAGTGCAGCCCAGCCACCCCCACCGCCTGCTTCCCAGATCCTGGCATTGCTCTGTAGGAACCCGGGGAAAAGTTTCCCAGCAGCCTGCCTCACTGCCACTGGAAAGCAGCCAGCCTGCAGGAGACCAGAACATGCCAATTGAGAAATCATAGTCATTAGGAAGTCTCTTTGGAGATGGGTGTGGAAGAGGATTATGAACGGGACCTCTAAGTGGGGAGCAAGACAGGACAAAGAGCCTCAATAGAGATCAGTCCCTCCAGTTCGTTGGCCTGCCTGCCTGGCCAGTGCACCCGAGTTAAATGACTCCTCTACCCCCAAATCTCGCATTGACATCGTCATTCCGGCACCTTGGAATGTGACTTTGTTTAGAGATAGGGTCCTTAGAAAGGTCCCTCCGAGGTCTGAGGGGCTGGCGAGATGGCTCAGCAGGTAAAGGTGCTTGCTGCCAACCCTAATGACCTGATTCGATCCCCGTAATTAAAAAAAAAAAAACATGGTGGAAGAAAGACATGACTCCCAAAAGTTGTTCTTGGACCGCTACCGTTTATGTTGGAGCTTGTGCTCATGCATAAACAATTAATAGAGCTATAGTGCTGAGTATACACTGCCTCTGTAGAAGAGGTATCAAAGCCTGGTCTCAAGGGCCTAATGGTCTGGGATCAAATCCCAGGTAGGTCCTTAGCTGTAAAGGATGGTGGCCATCATGTCTACCCTCTGGGATTAGAATGAAGGCTGTGTTGATAAAGCTTGAGTGCTTCAAATAGTGCCTAGCATACAACAGACGCTAAGTAATACCACGGTTTCACGCCTGTGAAACCTTGCCACTACCTGCTGTCCCTCAGCTGTGCTGAACCCTCAGATCTCTACCTGGCCCATGAAGTCCCAGATTGTTCCTGGCCCAGGTGAGTTAAGGCATGGAAACATCTGCCCAGGGCTGCCACACTGTTTCTTCCCATCCCTCTGGGAATGGGATGGAAGCTAGCCCAAGGGTAAACAGTTCTGGGAAGCTGTGGCCATGGAGCTGCATGGGGGCAAGAGACCCAGAATGTTCCAGTCTGAGATAAAGACTTGGGCCAATTTGGGCCCTGTACCAGAGCTGTGAGCCACACATTGTCACCCAATCTCAGTGCTCTATCAGTGAACTCTCTCTAATTTGGACTAATCTGGAGGTTGCCTAAATAGGAAATGTTTGTAAAATTCATAAGACATAAAGTTAGCAGTTGATAAAATGACTCCGATGCAGGTGACAGGTGTGGTCTTTGCCCTTGCCTTGGCTGATCTGGGCATTCTCTGCCTGTATCCTTTCTTAGCACTGGGCCATGCGTAGGTCTTGTTTTCTTTGTTTCTTTTCTGATCTTCTCTCTCTCTCTCTCTCTCTCTCTCTCTCTCTCTCTCTCTCTCTCTCTCTGTGTGTGTGTGTGTGTGTGTGTGTGTACAACCTTGTGTCATTCATTAGGTGCCATCCATTTTCCCCCTCCCCATTTTTACACGTTTGTGTGGTATGGGGTGTGTTCACACGTGTATCAATGCATATGTATGCAGGTAAATATGTACATGTTGATGCCTAAGGCTGATGTTGGGACTCATCCTTGATCACTCTTCTAGCCTATTTGCTAAGGCAGGGGCTCTCAGTCAGACCCAGAGCTCGAAAATAGGGTTAGTCTCAATAGCCAGCTTACTCTGAGATCCTCTGCTTCTGCCTTACAGACCCACCAGCACCTGTGTGGGTTCTGAGATTCCAAAATCAGGTCCTCATGCTTACACGGAAAGTGCTTTAACGGCTGAGCCTCGCTCACCTACATCCACTTTTTAAAGACAGGATTCAGTGATTCAGGTAGACTGGCTACCCAGCAAGCTTCAGAGATCTGCCCTCTCTCCCTTTCCCTCCTCTCTCCTCTTTCTCTCTCCCTCTCCCCCCTCTCTCTCCCTCTCTCTCTCTCTGTCACTCTCTCTCCTCCCCCCCCACAACACACACATACACACACACACCAGTGCTGGGGTTACAAGCATTGCCACTGTGCCTGTCTTTTTATGTAGGCGCTGGGAACCAAACTCAGATCCTCTGGCTTGCAAAGCATTTCCCTCATAGCTGCTAGTTTTGAGATGGTGTCTCAGGCTGACCTTGAACTCGCAACTCTCATGTCCCGGGCTCTAGAATGCTGGGCTTACAGGCTATGTCAGTGCACCTGGCTAAATTGTCTCCTGTATGTAACGGTGCATCTGTACAGATCTATGGGGCACAGCGTGATGATCTGGTGCATACACACAATGATTGCATTTGCGTGGTCGCAATATCCATCACCTCACTTACCTGTCTTTGGGATGACATCTGGGGCTCTTTTCCTGCTTCCTGGGTTGACCCTGGAAGCTGAGGAACGTCTGTAGGAGTCTTTCCCTGCATTTGGCCTCTGTACCTTCACCACCCAGCCCTGAAGTCAACCTCAGTTTCTAGACAACGATGCACAGCTAAAATTTTCATCCCCTCCTTGTCTGCTGCTGCCTACCAATCTCCTTGTTCGTGTCCCATGGACAATGATACAGATAAGCGTTTACACTGTCTTCTTGGGTCTCCATTCACCCTCACAGTAGGAGTTCTGGGAGCACCTCCCCTCCAGCACCTAGAGTGCGCTTGGTGATCCTTACACACTCAGCCGAAATACAACAGAGGAGCCTGGGAATGTGGCTCAGTGGGTAGAACAATTGCCACACAAGCGCGAGGACTTGAGTTTGACACCAGAACCCTCCTAAAAATCCAGAGGCAGCCATACAAACATCTGTAACCCCAGGTATACTGGGGGACAGATACAGGAGGGTCCCGGGTGCTCGCCGCCTCTGGGCCTAGCGCCAGGTTAGTAAGAGACCCTGCTTCAAGGGGACAAGGCCAGGAGTGCTCCAGCAGGACACCAGTAGTCATCCTCTGGCCTGAGTGCGTGCATAAGGGTAGGCACACCCACACATAACCTTCAGACAAACCACATATATACAGCTGAGGAGTGAGTGAGTGGGTAAGGACCAAGCAATGAGAATACCAATGAGGAGTGAAGGCGTGCAGGCGTGAAGGCATGAACAAATGGTTTCTGAATGAACAGACACTTCCACGGAGTACCCACCTCTACTTGCCTCTTCTGCGTCTCCGCTGAGCCCTTTAAGTGTCCCTTGACCCTGTCCCACTCTCCCTCGCAGATGTGAAGCTGGCTGTCATCCCAAGGCTTAGACACCTCCATTCCCTCCAGCTTCACAGTCAGGAAACGTTTCTCCTAAGCCAGCTTTGTCCTCACGCTGCCTGCCCTCCCTGTAGATAGCGTCAACTGCAAGGTTAGGGAAGAACAGGGGTCCAGGAGCCAAGAGTCAGCCAAGAGATGCAGCCACTCTGCCAAGCACACAGCAGACCTGGCTTTCCTCTTCTTCTTTCCAGCACCAGGCAAATGCCCAGTGTTTCCACCCACGGGACCCTGTAGTGGGCTTGTACATGCAGGACTTTGGTCCTCTCCAAGATGCCTCCCTCTGTCTCCAAAGGAGACGTTATAGAGATGTAATGGGCTGATGTACAGGGCACATGCAGCATACCAGCTTTGACCTATGACTTGAGCACGAGTCCAAGGCTTTCTATAGGTAGTATTTGCCCTAAAAGTGGCCACCCTAGGGAACCAAACCTGGAGAGGAAGGAAGCAATGGCCCCAACTTCAAAGAAGTAATTCAGAATGGACCAAGGAAACCTGTGCCCAGGGGGACAGAGACTGGAAACGTTTCTCCACCTGCTTCCAGCCCAGGCTCCCCTGCACAGAGTCTACTGGGTGGGTAACCAGGGGATGGCTGCAAAGCTGTTCCCCCAGGCAACCTACCCATTGCCGTGAGCAAAAAACAAGAGGTAATTAGTGCAGCTGAATTGAGGAATGGACGGGTACAAGGCCGACGGCTGCAACAAACGGGAGGTGGGCAGTGGGTGTCCTATGCTTCTGGCAGGGGATCCTAGCTGCTGTTAGTGCTTTGTGGGGCTCGAGTGGTGTGCTACTCTGGGAAGACCATGTAGGAGATAGAGCATGCGAATGATCGCTTACGACATCAGCAACTGACATTCTTACCCCTAGGATTCCCTTATTAGAATGGGCTGCTAAGGTGCCTCTTACCAAGGTGTCAGATGCCAGCATCCTTGAAATGACTCAGACAGTGACTGGCTACCCCAGCTTTCATACCAAAAACCTTGTTTCCAGAATCCACTGGGTCCACAGGGTTGGTCGCCTAGGCTCTCTGGAGGCATAACCCTGAGGTGCAACCTTCAAAGAATCATGGAAGAGGAAACTACCCCATTATCACACACACACACACACACACACACACACACACACACACACACACACTCCTGCCACCACAGTCCCTACCTGGCTCACCAGCTTCCACACCTGAGGTGTCTGATATGGCTCCATCGCCATGTTTTCTCTGAAAGGATCTAGCCTCTTTCTTTTAATAAGGTTTAGTAGTTCATTTAAGACGTGGCAGAAAATTCAGAAAGCACAAGGGAATCTGCACACTTATTCAATATTCTACCACCCAGAAATGCAATAGCGGACATATCTTGGGAAATGTCTTCCCAGATGTGTCCTATGCCAGCCGATAGACTTTTGAGGAAAGCGGCCCTCGGTGGAAGGAGATGAGTGGATGTACTGGCTGACACACCTGCACATCTTTTCCACAGGAGGCCATAGAATCACAAACAGGCGCAGCCCCTCTGGCTTCTTCCTTCACCCATGAGAACAACTCTTGTGGGGCCATGGGACTAGCTTCCTGATATTCCTGAGGGCCACTGTGCCCCTGTGAACACAAGCCAGTGACCCTGCCCCTAGAACCCCCATATTCTTGTAGTGGGGTCAGTCCAGGGTCTCAAAATGGACCACCCTAAATATCACCTTGCAGAGAAAGAACTCACGCGAGTTGGAAATGGCTTCTTCCCCTCCTACTTCTCTCATCAGCCATTAATTTTCTCCCTGTTAAACGCCTCAAGCCAATGCTAACAAAATTAAACTTGACAGAGATGAATGTGAAGTCCTCAAGACTAAAACTGTTGCGCTCCACATAAACAGGTTGAGGGAGGTGAGGTAACTCTTGTGGGAAAACTCCCAGGAAACTGAGGCAACGGGAATGCTAGGTCCCATTAACAGATACAAGGGCTCCAGAGAAGGAGGAGGGTACAGCCTGAATGCTGGATTTGCTATTAGGCACTCTGCCTCAGGACACAGTTTCCCAGCTGCCCCTGAGGAGCAAATGGGGATAGAGAAGGCCCTGGGAGCCTCGGGGGGTGGGGGGGGGGGCACTAGAGATGTCTGACCAAGCAGGATGTTTAAGGGAAATAGCTCAAATTCTTAGCTTCAGGGACAAGTGGGTGACCATCTGCCCCATCGCCCGCCTCCTTTCACGGCACTTTAAACCCAGGCCACAGTCCAGGCCTACTGGCATTAATCTCAGCACTTGGGAGAGAGACAGACAGATCCATGCATTCAAGACCAGCCTGATCTACACAGCAAGTTCAGGCCAGCCAGGGCTACACAGTGAGACCCTGTGTCAAAACAAATAAACAAAAAAAGGCTATGAAAGCTAATAAATGGGCTGTACAATCTTGTTTACAGTTCTATAAAATAATAAGTAAGTAAAGAAAAAAACGAAGGGTCTGGGACACAGTTCAGTGGCTTAGCCACTTAGCCTTCTCAAAGCCCTAGGCTCAATCCCCAGTGCCACAAAAATCAACTCATTAATTCTCTCTGCTGCGGTTTTCTTTTAGGACCTTTCCTGTATCATTTGGGTTGATAACGACTTAACTATTTTTCTAATTAGAAAATAAAAAATTTCTCAAGACTGAAATTCTTAATTGGGGAGATGTTTGTGTCAGTGGCAAAGGCAGGCTGTAGATAATATACATGATATTCTATTACTACAGTCACACCAGAGCCCAGCTTGACAGTCTCTCTTAAAACTAAGCATGTTGCTGTCATATGACCCAAGAGCTGCACCCCTGAGCATATTTTCCCCCAAGACCTGAACATGAACACCCACAGCTAGAAGCAGCAGACATCCCTCAGTGGGCCATGATTCAGCAGAGGATGAGGTTTCCATGCTGTGGAACACTGCCCAGCCATGGGAGGCACAAGCCACCAACACACAAACTAGAGATAAATCTCAGGACTGTGCTGAGTGCAAAAGCCACTCCCCAAAGGTTACCGGGCCATGCCTTAGACTCTGCATGTAGAACAGTTTTCAGAGTGCCAAATGGCCACAATTGGGACCCCCGGGGAGGCTGCTGTGGGTTCCAGACAGACTGGGGTAGACAGGAAGGTATGTGCTAAAAAAGGGGGGTGGAGCCTGGAGGGATCCTTGTGATGGAAGGTTCTGTATCACAATGAGATCAGTGTCACCATCCTAGATGTGACATCATGCTAGTTCTGGCAGGAAATTGAGTAAAGGGCATTCCATGTCTTTTTATTTCTTTATGTGTGAGTGGGTGTGGCCATGTGTGGGTGTGGCCATGTGTGGGTGTGGTCACTGTGGATGTGGTTGTACATGTGTGTGCTCATCAGTATGTGTATGTATAGAGGCCAGAAGTTGACTTTGAGATGTCTCTCAACTGTTTTACCTGTGTGTGTGTGTGTGTGTGTGTGTGTGTGTGTGTGTGTGTGTCCGCGCGCACATGGATGTGTGTATATATGTAGGCCTGAGTTACTGTTGCGGCTCCCTTTATTGTCCTTCACCTTATGTTTTGAGGCAGTCTCTAGATGAAACCAGATCTTACCATTTGTGTTAGTCTGACCCAAACTCCTGATGTCTACCCACCACACACACACACACACACACACACACACACACACCTCCCAAGCACACCCCACCTGGGGTTATAGGCAGGCCTCCTTGCCTATCAAACTTTTCATCCTTTCTGGGGATTTGAACTCTAGTTCTCATGCTTGCATGCTGAGTCATCGCCCCAGACTTCTCCACCTTAGTTTTTGAGACAGGGCTTCTCATTGAACCTGGAGCGTGCTGGTTTGGGCTAGACTTTGCTGGTTGGCAGGTGTGCGCAGGATCCTCCTATCCCTGCCCACCCCCTGACCCCATACCTTGAGGAGGAGACAGGGCACCTCCACACCTGGCTTTTTACATGGGTCTGGGGACTCAGATTCAGGTCTTCCTGCTTGAGTGGCAAGCACTGATTCATCTCCCCAGCCCCTCTCCTTATTAAATTCAAAATAAGGTTGATTTTAAATAGAGACTGGAATCCAGGAGTGGGATATATGCTTTGTATGAGCAAGGACTTGGGGTCAACCCCGAGTCCCCTTAAAACTGGAGGAGAACCCTACGTGTATTCATGTATTCGTGTGTGGGGGAGGATGCGGGAAGACAGACCACAAACCTGAGAAGTCGGCCACAGGATTGTCGCTCTGAAGAGCTTATTTTCTTCTCTTCCAGCCTCTTATTATTTGACTTGTTCCAACAAGCAGGTGTGACTTGGTGACTTTTTAGACCCATGAAGTGGCAAAAGAAAAAAAAAGCAGAAGAGAAGTGTTGGGGGTGGGCATTGGAAGTGCTGCTCCCTCCGCTCATCTTTCTCAGAAAGGGTTGGTTCTGGATCTGTGGGAACGTTTTTTAAAATCTGGGGTAGCAGGTCCTAGGAATGAGGTGGAGGCTGTAGCTGGCCCACTCAAGCCTCTCTGCTAATCTACTGACCCCCAGACAATCTGGACCAACCCATTCTACTAGTCTATCCCTTCCCTCGCCAGCCCCAGAATTTGTTCACTGACTCAACCACCCAGGGACACATGAAGTAGAAGACTCCCTGAGTCATCGCCGTAGGCCCAGAACCACCACAGTACCTTGCCAGTATCATCTCCCATAGTTCTAAGGAAACTAGGAGGTAAGGGCTGAGGTTATTGCCATGGTACCGGTGGGGAAACTCGAGGTTAACTGTGTATCCACCGAAAGTACCCCCCACCTAAGACAGCACCTCCGAGATCCTCAGTCTGTCTCCTGTACCTCTGACCTGGGCCTGGGAAAGCATGGCTGCTACAGTGCATACAGGTCTTTGGAGCAGCTGGCTGAAGGGAGATAGGGGGAGAGCTTGGAGCTGGCCAGCTGGCCAGCAGCTTATTTGTAGCCAGGTAGGGAACCGGCCTGTTCCCGGCTCAGCAGGAAGCCCTTAGTTGGACACAGGGGAAGACAGATGTGCCTCTGGCATATACCCAGCCTCCATAACCTCTCCCACCCACTGTGAGGTCAAGCTGGGCAGCTAGAGGCCAGCAGGATGCTTGGCAGCAGCTGCAAAAAAAACACTGGCTACAGCTGGAAATAGACCAGTTTAGACCAGTTACGGGGCTGGGGGGTGGGAAGAGCTCAGCCAGAGTCAGGAAGCTGACTAGGCATGAGGAATTTTGGCAGACAGGGGCACAAAGTGACATGACTCCTTCCCTCCCCATGTGACTCCCTCTTTGCTGGTGTGTTTAGTAATGGGCATTCCCAGGCTACGGGCCAGTAGAGGATTAGGAGAAAATGGATGGAAGATTCTGGAAGGGAAAACTGTCCTGTCCTCCTGCAGTACTGGACAAACCAGGAATCCTGCTCTTCCAGCCTTTTGGAAGTTTCTTGGCTCTCTACCATCAATCAGATTGATGGGGGTAGAATCTTCTGTCGGTCCTACAATTGGTGTAAGGCTGTATTGTTTATATAAGTACCTCTCGACCTTTGCCTTTTATGAGTCTAGCTCTGCCTGGAAGGCCCTCTGCCCATTGTCCAGGAACAAATTCCTGGTCATTTTTTTAAGCTGCAACTCTAGAATCCCCTTGAGTCTGGGGATCTCACCTGCTACTTGAAGCTTTTTTGCCTGGACGGTGACTGATGTGTTGTTTAGTTCTTGAGGATGTCAAGACTTGCCCATAAGTGATACGGTTGTGATTAAGCTTTATCTCAGTGTGCAGCTATCTCTCTGTGTATATCTGTGTCCCTACAAGGTACTAAGCAGTGGGGACTTCAGATCTAGCCTCCCTCCCCTCTGTCCCTGTGACCTGCCCAAAGTTTCCACATCTGGAAAGAATAGTTGTGTGAACCCACAGGACACTCACAGCCTGTGTTTTCCCTTGTTTCTTCCAGGCATCTATAAAGGACACTGCTTCAGGATCAACCACTTCCCAGAGGACAATGATTATGACCATGACAGCTCAGAGTACCTCCTCCGTGAGTGACAAGTACCCCAGCTGCTTTGTATGAGGAGGGGAAAGGAAGGGAGGGGCTAGAGAGGTGAGCCCTGTGGGCTTGGACCCAGTTCTTTGTCCTGTGAGCGTGAGCGAGAGCGTTTTTCATTCAGAAGTCCTGTGCTCAGAGGGTGGGATTTAGCCCAGCAGTGAGTGCCCTGACATGTGGGTGACCTGAGTGTGGGTGGGTACAGTAGGTCAAGGCCCCAGACCCACAAACAGTGAAGCCCAAGGGACTGCTGGTGGGCAAGTGAAGGTAAAGGTAGGGACTCTGGCTGGGGGTAGAGTGCTTGCTTAGCTTGTACAAAGCTCTGGGTTCAATCCCCAGCACCGTTAGAACCCAGCTTGCTGGCCCACAATGTGATCTCAGTATTCAGGAGGTATGGAAGAGGACGAGGAATATGAGTTCATCCTCTGCTGAACAATAAATGTGAGGTCAGGCTAGTTTACATGAGCCCCAGTCTCCAGTTTAGAGGGGGGAGGGAGGGAGCTAGAGAGATGCTAAGAATGCTGGCTGCCCCTCCAGAAGAGGGGTTCAATTCCCAGCTTCCCAGCACACACAAGGCCACTCACTCACAACTGTCTGTAACTCTGGTTCCATAGGAATCTGACACCCTCACACATAAGATTAATTTTAAAAAAGAAAGATAGGAGCTCTCTGAGCCCAGTATGAGTGTTCACACCAACAATTCCAGCCCTCAAGAGGCAGAGGCAGGAGGATCAGGAGGCCAAGGTCCCCCTCTGCTGTGGGATGAATCTGAGGCCAACCTGAGCTCTATGGAGCCCAGTCTGGAAAAAGCTAAAAAGCTCTGCCCAGGCCTCACCGTCCTGAGGGATGGAGAGCCTGCTTCAGGAGCACATTATGTAGGGATTTAACTCACCAGCCCAGACAGCAGCTTCCTGGAGTGCTAGGAATCCCAGAGTTGGGGTTGGAGGTGGCAGAGTACCCCAGGTGGCCCTAAATCCCTTCAACCCTGACTAATGCAGCCTCAACTGTGCCTTTGGGCTACCCTTAGGCCCTGGCTCCCATCTAATCTTGTGACTAAGTGGTGCCTCCCAGTTGGTACCCACAGCATACACTGAACTGCAGTCTATCCAGAGTTCATCTGTGGGCCTCTGAGCGCATTTTCTCCAGAACGCAGGAAGATGCAGGCAGAGAGGGGCTAGAAATGGATGCTAGAATTTCTGTGTCACTCCTCCTTCCCCGGCAGCCAAAAGACACAAAGAGCTGCTTCTCTCGGTGCCCCTGGGGCTCCGGCCCAGCCTTGCACAGGGAGGATCGATACCAGTGTGTCCTTAGAGAGAGCACAATTCACTGTGCACCTGATTGCCCCCCGCCCCCCCCCCCGACAAGAAAGGCTTCAGATTATGAGTCATCTGATAAAATAGAACAGCGTGCAGTTCCCATGGAGCTGAGGCCATGTCAGGCTGCTCCAGCCAGGCCCAGAACCTGAAATAATGTGACCAGAGCCCTGCTTCCAATCCACCTACCTCCCTTATCTTCTCCTCTTTCATCCCTTATCTTCTCCTCTTTCACCCTCCAGTCCTCAGATTCTACATATCAGGGGCCCACACTCTACCAGGCAAATGAGATCCCCTTCGAGTGGCTGGAGATCACTGTGGGGGTCGCACAGTGTACAACTGGAGGATTGAGGCTTGCATAAATTATGGTGTGAACGGCATCCTTCTGGTTCTGCAAGGCAGAACACATGAGAGGGAGCTGGAGGGACAGGGCTGAGTGGCAAGAGCTGTGGCCCCTAGGAAAGACTGTGGCAGCTTCTTCATTTTGCAGCTTGACAGAGAGAAGCCTTGGGAATAACACCATCAGTGGCACTGTCCTCCAGAAGCCAGAGTTGGGAGCCCTGGTGGTTTGGTCCACACAGTCAGCCTCCTGGGGTCCAGAATGGGATGGAGAAGGGTCGAGTAAAGGTCCGGAGTCACGCGAAGCATGTGGCCAGAAGCTTCAGCCCTGATGCCACAGGTCTTCCTGCCAGCAGTGTCCCCAGGGGACTGGGGATGCCTCAGAGTGATAGTATCAGTGTGACAGTTGTCTCTCTCACAAAGGACATGTTCTCAAATGTACCAGATCCCCAGGGAGACCTGCTGGTACACAACAAGCCCAGAGGTACCCAGGCCGGCAGGCTCTGGCTAATGGTGACTTTGGAGGTAGGAGGCAGAGGTGACTTCCTAATAAGCTAGTGTGTGTCCATTCGGTGGCTTGGCCCTGAAAACTGATTCCAACATTCCCCCAGAACAGAAGGAGCCAGCTGCTTACACAACTCTGAGACCTGTGAAGGTCATAGTCCCTGGAGCCACAGGGCCTGTATCTGCCAGGCTGCCCTGACTCTCGGTATTCAGGGTCCTGGCGTCTGTTCAGACTCCAAATGGTGGAGAAGCCCAGGAGAGTGGTCTCTGGGGGCTTATATGATGATCTCATTTGTTTCTTCATTCATTTACCGGAAACCTGTGACTCTGTCATGTGCCTGCCACCATCCTGAGCAAGTGGGATACAGTAGCATGGAAAAAGCTCTGCCCTCCGGGTGCTGATCTGGTGGCAGAGTGCAGGAATTCGTAGAGCACAAAAGGTTCTGTGGCAAGGGAAGGCCCCCAGAGACAGCAACCCAGCAGGCCCGAGACTAAGAGACTCTCACCCTGCCTTAGAAAATTCAAGCAACAAGTCAACCATGACTCTCCAGCCCTAAGCCTCCCAGGGAAGCTGGGCTTGTATTTTCAGTTACATTATTGTCACTGGATTCCTGGGGACTCTAAGCATTGCACACCACAGCTTGGGATTGGAGGAAGTCACCACCTCACGCCCTTCAGGCTTGTCCTTGGGTGTGTCTTGTCCCTACAGGCCCTGCCTGTCTTGCCCCAGGCCCGGCACCTCCCTCCTAGGTTCAGAATTTCCAGTTAGATGAAGGGTGTCTGTGCCAAGCCACGACGCTGCCGTGAGTCCACGGTGAAGCCTAGAGTAAGTTATAAGATAGCACCCATCCTCCAGACAGACACATATCATTGTGGCTTGATGTGGTCACGTGGCTCGGCTGATTCTAGCCTCTCATCCCTCAGACACGTGTTCAGCAAGGCTCTTGAGCATCTGAGCCCAAGTGGCAAGGGACAGGTGCTTGTAGGACTCACCCAGATGGAGGGCTCTGAGCCACAGGCCTCCAGAGTCTTTGAAGGAACTGAAGCACCCTTCTGATGGGAGATGCCCTTCTGTATAAATGTTTCTCTTATTGGTTGATGAATAAAACACTGTTTGACCTATAGCCAGTAGAGGCAGGAAGATAGGCGGGGCTAGGTGATGAGGAGGATTCTGGGAAAGGTTTCCAGAGAGGTGCCAGAAGAGGGTTGCCAAGTGGAGACGGGGAGGATAGGATGCGCCAGGCGTTCTCTGGTAAGATGAGGCCATGTAGAAATGCATAGATTAGTAGTTATGGGTTAATAATTAAGACAGAGTAGCCAATAAGAAGCCCTATCCATCAGCAAAGTTTTATAATTAATATAGCAGAACATGGCAGAACAGAAAACTCCAGATACACGCTTCTCTCTGGGCCACCTGACTAGTCTTCAGAAGGCAGGGCAGGGCCTTGACCTGAGTCTGGCCATCTCAGCTCACAGGCCTGTTTCTGAAGCACACCGGAAGCTACAGAAAGCTAAGAGAGTAGGGGAGGGAGTGCTGGGGAGAGGAGTTTTCTTTAATGCCCCCACACAATCCCTTCTCTGTGGAGCAGGGGCTCACACTGGGTGTACAGAAAGGAGACAAACATCGCCTTCAGAGGCTGCAAGGCCCCAAGCCAGTCAGTCAGCTGGCTCAGGAGGGGCACCTACCCGCACTTCCTGACTCACAGTCCTCTAAGGCCCACGCAACTGGATTTCTCTCGAGCTGTGAGGACCCGGAGAAGGCCGAGCTGCGAGCATCTTCCGTGACCTCCTTGCCACCCACCCAGATGCCCAGGGTGGACACTGGAAGCCTGCCGTGTGCTCTGGGGGGGGGGGCGTTCACTTCCTAAGGGGCTGTAGCAAACCATCATGAACCACGAGACTGAAAGCAGCAGAAATTGACTCTACTGGGTGGCAGCTGGAAGTCAAAAGGGGACACATTGGCAGGACTCTGCCCTTTCCTGCTTGCAGTTTGGGAGCACCAGAATTTCTTGACTGTATCACTGCCTTCCATCTCCGTCCTCATGACCCTCCCCACTGTCGTGGAAAGATACTTATCCCTGGACTCAGGGACCACTTGATCCCTGATTCAGGATGGTCTCATCTTGAGGCCACTAAGGTCCCTAACGACATATGTAACACCTTTTCCCACCGGAGGCCACATCCGCAGAGAGAGGGCATAGTCAACCCTTCTAGCGTGGCATCATCACTGGGGCCATGTTATGGAAAGTGACCTCAGGTGGTCACTGAAGGTTCCTGGCCCTACCCCACCCTCACCCCTGCTGGTCAAGGATTGAGACGCAGTTCTGTTGGCCAGCGTGGCAGACAACGTCTCGCTATGCCCTGCTGCCTGCCTCATCCGTGACTCTTGATGCCGTGAGCTTGTACGTCACCATGGGTGTGCACAGTAGTGATTTACTGAACATCGCTGGTCACTTAGGAGTGCCCAATGCAGCTGACCTTGTGCTACAGCCCCCACGAATTCATGGCCTTAATTTGAGAGATTTTAGTCCTCATTCATGGTTTTACTTTGTGGGATTTTAGCCAACAGCAGTTCAAACTTATGATATGGAAAATGCCAAAAATAAAGAACCCACGGGTTTTTAAAGTAACTTTTATTACAGTTTAGAGTTACAGTGGTTCTATTTTATTATTAGCTGCTATCAGTCACTATCTATATTTGATTTGTCAAAAAAAATTCAATTTTATCATGGTGGAGTGGCAAGATGGCTCCAGGTGCTTGCTGTGGGGACCTGAGTTCAGTCATGGGACCTACATAAAGGCAGAAGGAGAGAACTAAGTACACAGAGATGTCCTCTGACCTCCACACATGGGCTGTGGCACATGCATGCACATGACGATAATAAATGAAAATTTTAAAATGTTAACTTTGTCACGGGTATGTATGCATAGGGAAACACAGGGTCCTTGTAGGAATTGGTATTTGGAATATAGCCCCTTACAGATGAGGAGACACTGAGTTATTAAACCATGTTTCTCAAGTGCGGAAAGTGAGTATTTTGGAGAGAGGAGCAATTTGCCTAAGAATACACAGCATGTCACAGAGCTGGACTGACACCCAGTCCCATTTAATGTGCTAAATCCTGTACCTCCAACCATCGATCCAAGCTGGCTCTTGGGTACACCACTTCCCAATCTTCTGATACACGTATGGGATCGTTCAGGGGAGAGTTTAGTGGGCTGTGAGCTGTTGCATGAATGTCATGCCATCCAGAACATTGGTGATTGTTACTATATCCTCCTCAGTGCCACTGAGGGACTCCAGTCCCTCCCATTCGAAAGAAATGTGGTCCACACCCAGGAGGAGGCCCAGTGACTTGCAGGCAGATGTGACTAGAGTCATTTGGCTTCTGGAAGAGTAAACAGCCACCTTAGAGCCATCATTTGCCTCTGTCCAGCAGCAGGACTCCTGGGAGATACACTCACGGCCATGGCAGGGAGGATGGCTGGACTCACTGCCCTCCCTCTCTGTTTTGTTCCTACCCTGGCCTAGGCATTGTGCGAGCCTCCAGTGTCTTTCCCATCCTCAGCACCATTCTGCTTCTGCTTGGAGGGCTCTGCATCGGCGCTGGGAGGATCTACAGCCGCAAGAACAATATTGTCCTCAGTGCAGGCATCCTCTTTGTGGCTGCAGGTAAGTGGGGCTATCCCTCTGGGGACAGGAGCTGAGGCCATGGTCGCATACCTGAGCACATGGCCTTCACTGTCAGGAGTGTGCATCCTGGTGGGAGGGCAGTCTGAAATTAGTACATGGTCAACTTTAAGAGGACGGATGCATGGGACTGAGGCCAGGGATGGGGAGTGTCTCCTTTTGAGGAGACGACCCTGTTACAAACAGGATTTGACACATTGTGAAGGGTTTGCACATCGTTAAGTGCACTAGATGCCACTGAATCCTCCAGGAGGGTTAATTTGATAGTGTGTGAGGCAAAAGAATCGGGAGCTCTTACTGGGAAAGATGGCTGCCATTCTCTATAGAGAGATACTTTGCTCAGTCTAGGTATGGGGGAGGTCCTGCCTCAAGGAGATATGAGACAGATATACTTGACTTCCTGAGGGAGGCCTTACCCTCTCTGAAGTGGGGTACGGGGGGGGGGCAGGAGAAGAGAAGGGAAGGGGAACTGGGATTGGAATGTAAGGAATTAAAAAGAACACTGGCTGCTCTTGCAGAGGGCTGGGGTTTGACTCCCAGCACACACACTATGACTCACAACCATCTGTAATTCTTCTGGAGGATCTGATGCCCTCTTCTGGCCTTTGCACGTGGTACATAGACATACGTGCATGCAAAACACCAATACACGGGTACACAAAACATTTTTTTAAAATGAAGATCAGGAATCCAAAGCCAGCCTCAGCTACCTAGGGAGGTCTGAGCCAGCCTGGGTTACATGAGATCCAATCAAAAGGAAAGAGGAAGTAAAAAAGGAAAGAGGGGTGAAAAGGGGTAGAAAGATGGAAAATTAATTACCAAACCAGCTGTGGTAGCACATGCCTGTAACCCCAGCACTTGGGAGGTGGAGAATTAATTGGAAGTTCAAGGTCATCCTCAGTCACTTAAATTCAGGACATGCCTGGGCTACGTTAGACTCTCAAAAAATAAAAATGAATTATCATAATAAATATATTTCTCGGGGAAGACTGGCCACCATCCCGCCTTCAGCGGCCTGTTCTCCGTCCTGACATTACTGTGAATGTGACCTCTGGTCTCCCCCTGTCCCACTTCCCTTTCAGGCCTCAGTAACGTCATTGGCATCATCGTCTACATTTCCAGCAACACAGGCGACCCCAGCGACAAGCGTGACGAAGACAAAAAGAACCATTACAACTACGGCTGGTCTTTTTACTTTGGAGCCCTGTCGTTTATTGTGGCGGAGACGGTGGGCGTCCTGGCTGTAAACATTTACATAGAGAAAAATAAAGAGTTGAGGTTTAAGACCAAGCGGGAATTCCTTAAGCCCTCTTCCTCCTCTCCTTACGCCAGGATGCCGAGCTACAGATACCGGCGACGGCGGTCCAGGTCCAGTTCCAGGTCCACTGAGGCCTCGCCCTCCAGGGATGCGTCCCCCGTGGGCCTGAAGATCACTGGGGCCATTCCCATGGGTGAGCTGTCCATGTACACACTGTCCAGGGAGCCCCTCAAAGTAACCACAGCTGCCAGCTACAGCCCGGACCAGGATGCTGGCTTCCTACAGATGCACGACTTCTTCCAACAGGATCTAAAGGAGGGTTTCCATGTCAGCATGCTGAACCGACGGACGACTCCTGTGTGACCTGCCCACCCACCTCTGCACCGGCCTCCCCAAGAGTGGCTGTTTGTGTGACACGAAACAGGGTGACCCTTAAGATTATAGACAGTGAACTGGAGCTAAGGGCAACCCTGCCTGGCATCCAGAAGATGCCATGGACTGGCTTAGATGGAAGGAAGCCTGGAGACCGGAAGCAGGGCTAGGGTAGAAACGGAAATCTAAACTTTCTCCCAAGACAGGGTGTATTGCTGCCCTCTGGGTCTCTGAAATTTCCCAGGAGGCCCAAGAATTTTCCAGAAGCTGCATCAGCCTGCCTCTTGGGAACCAGGAAACCAGTCACGCCTGAAGAAGATGTCAAACCCTTTCCCCTTACCTGGGCACTGGGCCACAAGAAGGCTTCTTCCAGAACTGGGACCTCTGGGCTCCCGTCAGCTGTTTCCTATCCAGAAGTTCCTGTGTCCTGGAGCCCTCCCTCCATTCCCTTCTGTGTGTCCCTCAGCCTCTGTCTGGCACCCTGGTGGAGCCTGTGGTTGTAAACAGCATCTGTCTTAAGAGAAAGTTCTATGGCTACCTGGTGCTTCGGCCTTCAGCTGTCCTGTGGCCAGTTTCTCTCCACCTCAGGAGACCAGGAATCCAGGGCAAAGGCCTGCTTCTGGGAGTTTCTACTGAGCTCAGAATGGGCAGGACACACTAACTAAACTTGGAGAGATCGGGAGGATTCCATGGGTCTGAGGCCAGGCAGGCACGCGGCCTCTTGCTGGGTCCCTCTCCACTTGCCTGAGGAACCATTCTGTCCCCTGAGCAACAGAGGACCCTGCTGGGGGGCGGAGCCATACTCCCACCTCCAAACTGGTGTTCCAACGCAGATGTGCGAACTTCAGTAGAAGAAAGAGCAGCCTGAGAGTAAGCAGAGACAAAAAAAGAAAGAGAAAGAAGAAGGAAGGAAGGAAGGAAGGAAGGAAGGAAGGAAGGAAGGAAGGAAGGAAGCACCAGTTTCCAAGTGGTTCTGAATCACAGAGGACTGAACGACAGCAGGACAAACTGCACTCAACTCTTCATCCTAAAAGGTAGCAATGACCTCTCCCCCAACTCCTGTCATCATAATTTATTCTGCTGACACCCGAAGGACTCCATGGACATATGACGTCAAGGGACCATCCTGGGCTTTCTAATGTTGCCTGACCTCCCCCTTCCCCTCTTGAGATGATCAAAAACCGTGAGAGTGTGCCCAGATTGGAAAGAACTCTCCAGAAAGTGGCACTCCCCCACCCTTTTCTATAACACGTGTGCTTTCTAAGGATCAATTGTTTCTTACTTTTTGAGACTTCTTAATCCAATCTTGAACAGTCATCTGTGACCCCGGTAACTGTCTCACTTGGAAGTGACAAGCCAACTCTTACCTCAGTCACCTGCTCATGGAGCCCCCTGGGCTGACTCAGAGTTCAGACCCAGCTCGTTTGCCTTTCCCTGCCTGCCCTCATTGGCCCCGCCACCCCAAAGGAAGACATCCCAAGTCATAGCTCCAGCCAACCGCCCATGAACTAGATGTGAGCTGAGATGCGAGCATGCTAGGGTTCCTTTGCACTTGCTCAAAGCCGTCCCCTCCTGGCCAGGTTGGCTCCTCGGCGTGTGTCAAAGCATCCACAGCAGCGAGCACCAGTGTGGTCTGTCCCCCCTCCCTGCCCACCTCCCCAGCCACCCCTACCTCTCCCACCAGCACTGTAGCAGTCTTCTGCGGCTGAAGGAAGCCTCCGCCCCCCAGGGAGACCCAAGACCCGGCTCATGTCTCTTCTGGAAATAAAACAGCCTATGGTAAACTTCCACACAAGCCACCTTCCCAGCTGTGGTCCCAGAACTTCCCATGATTCCACGTGAGAAAGCTGTGTTCCCATGAATCCTACCTCTTGTCCAGTCCCAGGCAGAGTACACAGGCCCAGTCCAAGGACCGAGAAAGAGCTAGAAGCAAAAGGAAGAAGAGACAGGGGTTGAACGTCAGCTGCTCCAGCCCTCACGGCCTTTCTCCCGCTGACTTTTGGCCTCACTCTGGGGACCCTCGTTGCCAGCTTGCCCTCCCCGTGGGACAAGGGGAATGGAGCTGGGCCCTACTGCTAACAGTCTCAGATCTGGCTCCCTCTCTGAAGGGACATGAGGCCTGAGCCCATCTTGCCACCCTCCTCTGTGCCACCCTCTCCCCTGTGTGTTTCACCAGTTAAGCCCCTGTGATCCTGTACCCACTAGTGGTTTGGGGTTGTTAGTTCTGTCTCTCTCTCTCTCTCTTTTTTTTTTTAATTAAATAAAAACATTTTTAAAATGTTCTATTTTTGATATAATGGGGGGGCTCCCCTGGGATCCTCATGGGTGTCTAGTACCCCAGGTGTCGGAATTGTGTGGAACATCCAAGAGAAGGAGGTTGGTAGGGTGAGGGCAGACACCACACGAACAAGACTGGCTTCTCTGGCTTGACTCTGAAGACCAGGTCAGGCTTGCGCTCTGGAGAAGGTACCACTAAGATGCTTTTCCATGGATACGCTGGGAGCAGCTGAGTGAGTCACCGGTGGGCCTGAACTCCCTGAGCCACGGGAACCAGTAGCTCAGCACACCCAGGGACACATTTTCCTAGGCCCCCTTCTAAGGCAGGAAGAAAGAAGGCTGAGTAACCAGGACAATGAGTTTAGACAAGCTGGGCCAGAGGGAACAACAGGCCTCAGCCTCCTAGCTTGGTGCCGTTCCCTGGGACCCCGGATGCAGGAGGACATCCCTTTCCCTGGGACCCCGGATGCAGGAGGACATCCCTTTCCCTGGGACCCCGGATGCAGGAGGTCATCCCTTTCCCTGGGACCCCGGATGCAGGAGGACATCCCTTTCCCTGGGACCCCGGATGCAGGAGGACATCCCTTTCCCTGGGACCCCGGATGCAGGAGGACATCCCTTTCCCTGGGACCCCGGATGCAGGAGGACATCCCTTTCCCTGGGACCCCGGATGCAGGAGGACATCCTTTTCCCTGGGACCCCGGATGCAGGAGGACATCCCTTTCCCTGGGACCCCGGATGCAGGAGGTCATCCCTTTCCCTGGGACCCCGGATGCAGGAGGACATCCCTTTCCCTGGGACCCCGGATGCAGGACATCTTGAAGGAGACAGTAGCTGAGACAAGAGGCCACTATGCTTCCCTGTGCTGTTTCAGGACTGGACCCCCGCCCCGGGCCCAGTCAGGGCTGCCAACTGCCACGGCCTCGGGTGCAGGGAAGGTAAGGAAAGGGAGAGAAAGGGCCAGAGCAGACTGCCCACCGAGCTCTGCTTGGCAGATGGCACAGGTCCCGAACAGCAGCTGCTGTTAGTCACTGTCCCCTCCTGTGTGACCCTTTGCTGGGTATCAGGTGTGAAGAAAGATCATCATTGACTTCCCCCATTCTACTCACTCTGGGATCTGGGACCTTCCCATCTCAACACACACACACACACACACACACACACACACACACACACACACACACACACACACACACCGTCTCATAGGACTGAGATCTGGGATTTTCTTCCTGACAGTGGTGGGCTTGCCTGGTCTCTCTGAAGCCAAACTCTTCGCCTCCTTAGAAGCTTTTTACATCCTAGTCCCAGGGAAGGCCATGAAACTGGGAGACTGAGATGTGTTGCCCCCATACTGCTACCCTCTCCCTCCCAGCCTGTCTGAACTCGGTGTCCTGGTTCCTTAGTCTTCTTTCAGAAACATGGCCCCAGGTATGCTGAGCCACCAGGACAGCCTGGGGACTTCAGGCTTTTGCCTGGTCCCATTAGTGACCATGCTGTACACCGACTGTGCTGTTAGCTTGGGACCAGTTCTGCCTGGAGTTAGCACCTTGTGCCAAAACGCCCATGTCTACTGTTTATTCTTAGCCTGGAGGAAACCCTGGCTCAGCAGAAGCTGCCCAGCCATCCTGGGCTGACTCTCGTGCCAGACTGCATTTAGGGACTTGCCACCAACTCCCACAGTCACATGGTCACGTGTTTAGTTCAGCTAAAACTGCTGCCTCCGTAACTTGCAGAGCTAGGTCTGTCAGAACCAACACAGAAATCAGTTCCTTAATGAAAATAAGCTCCAGGGCTGGAGATGGGGGATGGATGGCTCAGTCAGTGAAGCACTTGCTTTGCAAGCATGAAGGCTTGAGTTCAATCCCCAGAACCTACTTACAAACATCAAGCCTAAGGTGGTGGCCACTGGCAGCCCCAGTATTAGGAAGGCAGCTCTCTCTGCCAATCAAATGACCTCCAAGGTCAATGAGAGACCTAAAGGAGGAAGACAGGGTTCCTGTGAATGGTTTCTATACATATGTGCACCACCATACATATGAACCACACACACATACAATCATTTATAAAAGAAAAAAGAGTAAACACTCATAACCCAGCCATAGATGCTAGTCCTCACTGTGTTACTTAAGAATAGGCCAGCTACACACTCAACAGCCCAAGTGTAAATGCTGAAGATAAGAACTTAATTTCTTATATCAAGTGTGGAGCCAGGCCCATGGGGGAATTTCTGGCTTCATAAACTCACACAGAGGAATCAAAGAGCCCGGCAGTGCCAGAAGCTTGGCTATGCCAGTAGAGTACCTGTCCTGTGTCACTAAAGTGAAGCCACTAGAGGCTTCAAGGGAGGCAGGAGAGCCCAGCAGGAAAACCTTGACTTCAGGTCCCTGTTGTGGGTCCCAGATACAGCACCTGGCTGCTGTATCTGGGACCCAAGATGAGAGGTATGAGGGAAGTGGGCGGGGCTTAGAATGCAGTGAGGAGATGGAGTAGATACTCTCAGTAAAGATACTTTTAAACTTGTAGCTTTCAACAAAACTGCCAAAGCGACCTCAGAAGCAGAAGTCTACAGTCCAGGAGAGTTAACACCACATGCTTCTGCCTGCAGGGGAGGGGCTTGTCCTTCTCAGCCTTTGTCCCCTGATGAGAATTCTAGAGGACATACAAGCTCCTGCAGGATACCCAGAACCTACCAATAAAATTGCAATAGCCAAGTGCATCTAAAAAAAAAAACAATAAACTTCTGTTTTCAAAATTCTATGGTTAATACCTTTGCCTTTAAGAAATAAAGAATTATAAGGGATTGCCCAGTCAGCAGACATGAGTTTTTGGATCCCCAAAACCCAACTGAAAAGCACAGTCATGGCAGTGGATATCTGTAACCCCAGCGCTAAGATGGGCTGAGACAGGTGGGTCCTTGTGGCTTGACAGCCAGCCAGCAAGTCTGGCTAAATCAATGAGCTCCAAGTTCAGCAAGAGACCATGTCTCAAACAAAGATGAACAGCAATAAAGAAAGACATTCAGGACCGACCTCTGGTTTCTGTACACACACACACACACACACACATGCACACATAAATTACACTAGAGAGAGAGAGAGAGAGAGAGAGAGAGAGAGAGAGAGAGAATGTTAAAGAAGAAAAAGTATCAATCAAAAGTCTACCAGGGGCTGGAGAGATGGCTCAGTGGTTAAGGACACTGACTGCTCTTCCAGAGGACCTGGGTTCAATTCCCAGCACCCACATGGCAGCTCACAACTGTCTGTAACTCCAGTTCCAGGGGACCCGACATCCATGGCAACACACCAATGTACATAAAATAAAATAAAAATTAAAAAGTCTTCTACCCAAGAAAAGGGCAGTTAACTTCTCTGCGCCTATAGAAGGGCCTGGGGACCTGCAGCTTCTGGTGCTGCCTGTTTCTATTTGCTGGTTTTGATCATGACACTCTTCCCATAGCATTTTTTTATTTTAAAACAAGGTCTCATGTGTCCCTAGCAGGCCTGGAAATGTACAGTGTAGCTGTAGCTGAGGATAACTTCAAACTTCTGACTCTCCTGCCTCCACCTCTCAAGTGTGGGCTTTATAGGTATATACCACCACATCCAGTTTATATAATGCAGGGGAGATTGAATTCAAAGCTTCATGCATGCTATATAAGTACTCTGCTCAGAGCCGCATCCCCAGGCCCCTACCCACACCTTTAAAACTGTACTTTTGTTTTGCTTTGCTGGGAATAAAACCCAGAGCCTCGGGTGTGCTAAACACAAGCTTTGCCGCTGAGCTATGGGCTCTGCTCTAAACTAATATGCAGTGGCTACCAACAATACAGAGAGATAGTATGTAAGGAGTAGTTTTTCCGCCAGCCTGGTCCCACCACGGCACCAAGACTCTGTATCTGATATAATGCTATTGGCCAGTTACTTGTTTCTTATCGGCTAGCTCTGTCTTAAGTATTAATCCATTTCTGTTAATCTAAGTACTTCCACGTGGTCTTATCTTACCGGAGAGAGAGGCCGCCGGCATTCTGTTCTCTCCATCTTCCATCTTGACTCCTCTTCCCTACTTCCTCTCTCCTCCTTGTCTCCTAGTCCCTCCTATCTTGCTTTCCTATTGGCCAACAGTGCTTTATTCATTAACCAGTATGAGAAACATATTTACAGAATGACATCTCCCATCAATAGTATTTTAGTGGTGTCCCGTGGCTGAACATTGTTATTCGCTTGCCAGCAGATGACTCCTGAATGAAGCAAGAGAATCAGGACTCTCATAATTTATTTGGTGGAGGTCTGGCGAGCTCTCACTCAGGGCTTCGTCCCAGTTTTAACCTAGGGCCTGATGAAAACTGCACATAGATTAGTAGAAATGGGTTGATTTAAGTTATAAGAGCTAGCTAAAAAGGAGCCTAAGTGATCGGTCTAGCATTTATAATTAATATTGCCTCTGTGTGGTTATTTGGGAGTGACTTTTCACAGGAGACAGAAAAGTTCTGCCCACAGAAAATCTCAAGCTTCCGTGCCTAGTGTGTTAGTTACTTTTCCCCACTGTGTGACAAGACACTTGACAGAAGCAGGCTGAGGAAGAAAAGGGTTTGATGCTCATTGAGGATGCAGCCCATTTTAGCATGGTGGTGAGAGCTTGTGGCAACTGGTCACATGACATCCATAGTCAGGAAGAACAGAAATGAACGCTGGTGCTTGGCTCGCTTTCTCCTTTTTATTAAGTTCAGGATCCCAGCTCATTGGATAGTGCTGCCCACATTCAGGGTGGGTCTTCTCTTCCCAAATAAAATAACCTTTTTATTATTGTTATTTATGTGCATTGGTGTTTTGCCTGCAAATATGTCTGTGTGAGGTCATTGCATCCTCTGGTACTGGACTTACAGACAGTTGTGAGCTGCCTTGTGGGTGCTGGGAATTGAACCCAGGTCCTCTGGAAGAACAGCCAGTGCTCTTAACTGCTGAACCATCCCTGTAGCCCCAATTAAAATAATCTTGGATGATCCCTCACAAACATACTCGGAGGCCAACTAATCTAGATAATATCTCAGTATACACCCAGTATCTAATCTATTCTAGATGATCCTTCACAGACATGTCTAGAGGCTAACCTATTCTAGATGATCCTTCACAGACATGTCTAGAGGCTTGACTCCAAGGGAGTTCTAGATCCTAAGAAGCTTCTTTCCACCAGGCCACACTCTTGCCCATCCTCAGCTACACCAAAATGCATTTCCCTCCACTCCTATAGTCCATCGGCTAATAGAATTGTGAAGGAAATCACTCCAAACCTAGGAGCATTAAACAGTCATTAAATATGGACTGGAGGTCTGGCAAGATCACTCAGTGGGTAAAGGCATTTGCCACTAAGTGTGAGTGATAATCTGACTTCACTCCCTGGGACTTTGCATCAAGTAGGGAACCAACTCTTGACCTCCACACATAGCCCAGAGCCTCTACTGGAAGGCTCATGACTGATCGCTTGCTCAAAGATCTGATGGAGGAAACAGCACACTGAATGCCTGTCTGCAAGGCTAGAAAACCCCAAGAATAGCATCTGGACCCAAGGACAGATATCCTGAGGCAAGAAGGAAAAGTGGAAGTCTCAGAAGATGGGCACCCTTTTCTGGGTGAAAGGAAGAATATTCCTGCTGTGACTGGGGGCGGCAGTCCCAGAAGATGTGGTAGCAGAGATACTGCTGTGATTGCTTTGACAATCTGTCCTGTCTCCAGGCCCCTGCCCTAGCTCTAGCTACCCCCACCCATCCTCCATGCCCACTGTGCTCTCTCCAGAACTCTCTCCACCGAGTCTCTTTCCACCTGCCTGGAGGAATGATTCCATGCCCTCCTGTAAAGACCATGCTTTCCCCGCCCCGCCCCCCCCCCCAGGCCTCTCTGAAGAAAGCTACACACCCTAGAAAGGTCCCAGCCTGGTTTCCCAGTTGAACACGCTTGGCTGCCCAGCCCCAGGAGGTACGTGGCGAGGAAAAAGGGAGAACTGGGGATGTGTAAGTGTCGTGGAATATTACTTTAAGATGTGCTACTTTTGTTCAAGCTGTGGAACATTTGTTTAATGATGCACAGGTGTGTTGCATTCTTTTATGTTGCATTTGTTTAACTCTGTAAAGCTGTGTCATTTTGCCTGCCTAAAACGCCTGATAGGTCTAATAAAGAGCTGAAGAGTCAATAGCTAGGTGGGAGAGAGAAATAGGCAGGGCTGCCAGACAGAGAGAATAAATAGGAAATGTCTAGGCTCTGAAGAAGGGACAGAGAAGGAGAGAGGACACCAGGGGTCAGCCACCAGCCACCCAGCCAGGCAGCCACGGAGTAAGAAGGGAAGAAAAATACAGAGAATAAGGAAAGTAGGGGCTGGAGAGATGGCTCAGTGGTTAAGAGCACTGACTGCTCTTCCAGAGGACCTGACTTCAATTCCCAGCAACCACCTAGTGACTCACAACCATCTATAATTAGATCTGGTGCCCTCTTCTGGCCTGCAGGCATACAGGCAGACAGAACACTGTATACATACTAAGTAAAGGTAAAAAGCCCAGAGGCAAAATGTAGTTACAGAGAAACGGGATAATTTCAGTTAGAAAAGCTGGCTAGAAACAAGCCAAGCCAAGGTCATAAGTAAAAATAAGTCTCCATGTATTTACTTGGGAGCTGGGTGGTAGGACCCTAAAGAATAAAAACAAAACAAAACAAAACAAAACTACATGTAGGGTTCAAAAGATGTTGGGACAGATATGCCTGAGACATGGAGACATGCAGCTTCCAACAAAACTGCAAGGTGATCTTAGGAACACAGGCAATCATGAACTCTCGGACTCTGACAACCATGAATGAACTATATTGAATCATTTCCTGTCACTGTCCTCCTCTAACCACCTCATCACTATTCCTGCAGTATGCCAGAGATGCTGCCTCTGATAACAGGCTTCCTTTATGCCCCAAGCCCCACCCCCATCACATGAGAAAGGATCAGGGTCCATGAGGTAAGTCACTCTCACTGACTCCCTGGCCTCCCAGCTCTCTGGTCCTCTCATCTGTGTTGGTACATATATGTACATATAAATTAATAATCTAGCAAATAATTTTTCAAATGTGAAAGACTTTGAGACAAGGTTGTAGTGAGATGTCTACCCCACCCACACCTGTTGCACTGACCACGCCCACTAGGGCGTGGAGACAGGTGCAGGTGGTGGGGTGGATATCTCACTACACAGGGTGATTGCCCTGGATTACCCACGTGACCCCAGTGTTATCTCAGAGGCCGTTGTAGGGAGAGAAGCAGAAGGTCCAGGAATGTCCCGGAAGTGGAGGACAGACAGAGCCACAGGATTGCTGGCTTTGAAGATGGAAGGGACTGTGAGACAGAGAGTGAAGATGCATGGATTATTTGCTTTCTTCCCCCACCCCCAGAGCCTCAGGAGTTAACACAGCATGGTGGACATCTTCCTTTTAGCCCGGCAAAACAGCCTGAACTGTGAAATAATAGATGCAGAGTACTGAACCACTGAGTATGTAACATCTCGTTCCCAGAGCAATAGAAAATTAACATAGGCTCCTGGCCATGTCTCAGCACATTACTGCCTCCCAGCAATTGTTCCTGATTCCCCATCTAAGCTGTCACCCCCATCCTCACAACAGCTGTGCTGACTTTCCTAGTTCCTTGGACCCTTCCCCATACTCTTGACCTGATCTCTTGGGTCACCAAGGAAACAGGGTGCTTCAGAAGGTAACAGCTCCCATCTCTCTACCGCCTACACCCTGCTTGGTTCCATGGCCCTCCTCTTCCCTGCCTAGGCAGAGGAGGTAGCTAGCCTTCCTCCTCCCATCTGATGACAACCCTCAGATCTGACCCAACTATTCCTGCCCCCTCCTCTTGAATCTTTTTGTCTAGATTTCTTTTTTAAAAAACGTTTTATTAATCATTAGTATCACTATGCATACATACATACATACATACATACATACATACATACATACATACATACATTGGGCGTGTGAACCATGGCACTTCTGTGCAGGTCAGCGGGCAGCTTTGTGGGGTCAGTCCCTCATCATTATGTGGGTTCCATGGCTTGAACTTGGGTGGACAAGCTGTACAGTTAGGCTGCAAGCACTTTTTGCCCCTGCTGAGCCGTGTCGCTGGCCCTCCTCTCGAATCTTGCTCAAGTGTGTAAGCATTTATCTCTTAAAATAGCAAGCTGACGTTCATTTTCCTTTCTCCTCCTTCTGGCCTTTGCTCCTTTGCTTCCTTTGTATTTCTTTATTTATTCACTTGTGTGAGTAAGGGGCAAATGCCATGGCACATGTATGCAGTTCAGAGGACAACTTGTGGAAGTTGGTTTGCTCCACCATGTGGGTTCCTGGGATTGAACTCAGGTTGTCAGGCTTGGAGGCAAGTGCTTTTACCCACTCTGCCATCTCACCAACCCGTGACCTTCCTTTCTAAGCTAAGCATGTCATAGGAATGGTCTATGCTAGCTGTCTGTCCTTCCTTCCCTGGCATCCATTCCCCGGCTATAATCATAAATTATTGTTTGTGGCATTGCTTTCTTGCCTGCCAGTTGTTAAAAATACTTTTTACTTTTTGACCTGGGCCTTGGTGGCACCTCAACTTATTGGTTGATGTCTTCTAGCAACCCTAGGCTTCTACACCTTAAGCTCAAAACTGCCTACACTCAGGGAATTGTCATCTGCCTAGTCACGATTTCCTCCCAATGGAGGGACAGGCCAGACCGTCCATTGATGGCAATGAGTTTAAGTTCTTGTCAATTCAAGCCTTTTGCAGCTTGAGTCTTCCCTGCACATTTGGAACATGTGGTTTGAGTTTGCACTCTTTGCTCCTTTTTGGGCCTTCTATAGAACAGTGAGCCAGCTCTAGCCTCATAGGCGAGAGCAATAGGCATGGCAGAGGGCAAGAGGGGAGAGTCCTGGGCACATGGCTCCCTGGATGGAAATGGTTACCCTGTCAGCCAGGTTGCCTGGACTGTAACTGGAAAAGGGGATGTGCAACCATATGAAGCCAGTGCCTTTGAGGTTCTTGATTATAGCAACACAGATTAGATATAGACTCTGTACCTAAAACCAAGTTTCTCCCTAGGGATCATGTTCTAGCCAACAACAACACTGCCCACCAAGGCCTCCATGACCCCAATTCGCCCCTTTCCATAGTAAGTCTCTCACCAAATCCTTTTGTGTCTACACCTTCGGGTTTTCCAAACAGACCCTCTTCTTATTGGCCCGGGACCTTGGTGACTGCCACCCTCACATTTTCAGCCTCACTCTCTTCCATTATTTGGGGACTGACAGCCTTGGCAGATGTAAGTGTGGTGCTTGGAATGCATAAGTAGTTCATATGCTGGAATGCTTTGGTCCCCAGTTGGTGGAACAGTTTGGGAAGGATTAGGAGGTGTGGCCTTGTTGGAGGAAATGTGTCATTGGGAGTGAGCCTTGAGGTTTAAAAATCCTTATGCCATTATGAGTTAGCTTCTGTCTCTGTCTCTCTCTGTCTCTGTCTCTCTCTGTCTCTGTCTCTCTCTGCCTTGTGACCTGTCTGCCCCCATGCACCCTGCCATGATGGCCACGGATGGACTCTAACCCTCTGAAACTGTAAACCCCAATAAAATCTTCCCTTTATAAGTTGCCTTGGTCATGACATCTCTTCACAGCAATAGAGAAATAGCTAAGGCAGTATGATATATAGAAAGCTTGTGAGTCTTGTGCTTCAGGCTTGTGACTGCAGTGCCTCAGGAAGCTATGCCCGGAAGATTGTAGGTTCAAGCCCTGCCTGGTTTACAGAGTGAGTTCAGGGACCCTGAATGGAACCCTACCTTGAATTAAAAAGAGACGATCTGCAGAGATGGATCAGCAGGAAAAGGTGTTTCCCAAGAGAGCTTTGCCCCCCTGAGCTCCCCCAGAAGCCATGTAGAGGGGAGGAGAGAACAAACTCCACAAGGTTACCTTCTGACTTCTACTTGCATGCCATGGCATGAGATTTCCCTGCCCCCATCACACACACAGTACAGTCCAAAAATAAATAAATAAATAAATAAATAAATAAATAAATAAGTCAGGTGGTGGTGGCACATGCCTTTAATTCAAGACAGGGTTTCTCTATTTAGCCCTTGCTCTCCTGGCACTCGCTCAGTAGACCAGGCTAGCCTCAAACTCACAGAGATCCGCCTGCCTCTGCCTCCAGAGTGCTGGGATTAAAGGCATGCGCCACTATGCCCAGCTCAATTAAAATTTTTAATTAAAAAAATAAAGGATAAGAGGGGAAACACTTCAACAGGTCTCAGCATTCTCATGACGTATGACTCTGGCATATTCTATCTTTTTACATGATTTCTGGGGACCCTGCAAGATCGGACCCCTGATGACCTCTCTCCCTTCATTTTCCTTTTACAAACCATGTACAGTTTTTAAAGGCTCAGTCCTTTTCTTCCCAGTGGTTTCTGTATTTACTCCCTCTATCGGCCACATGCCCTCCGCCCTAATCTCCATCATCCCAAAAGGAGAAGTCAGCAAGAAGTTCCTAAGAGAAGTGGGGTATACAATGGTTCAATGCAGGTGAGGACTGTGGGTTGCAAGATGCATTATTAGAGGATGACTCTGTGCATAGCCCAAGGCAAGTAGCACCCCAAGTTGCAATACTATTCCCGTGCTTGCCTATCTCTGTTGTGTCCCCTCTACAACATCTCAGAAAGTAAAGGTAAATTATCTAAGTGATACAAGATCTACCCCTATTGCCCTTTCTTAGGTTCTTGTGACCTTAAACAATGGAAATTTCCTTTGGATCATCTAGTGGATTAGAGTATATGATCTACTGTCTCTTCCAGTCCATCCATCCATCCAACAGTCACTCAATAACTACTTATGAAGATTCTACCTTGGGCTCAGGTCTGGGCTGAGCCATTGCAGGGAATCTAGAATGAGTACCTGCCATTGCTTCAGTAGTTGTCTTTTGGAAGTTTCTCGCCCATCCAGGAAAAATAGATCTGTGGGTAGTCTACAAATAATACCACATGGAATCAACTGTTTGCTATATTAGTCTGCCCAGACTGCTATTAATATAGCAAAATGCCACAGGCTGGTTGTCTCAAACATATTCAAATATATTCCTTCACAATTCTGGTGCTAGCATGGCCAGATCTTTCAGACAGCTGCTTTTTTTTACTATGTACTCATATATGACCAACAGAGACTGAGGCAGCCCTGACCGAATTTTATAATCCCATCAGGAGGGCTCTACCCAATTCTCTCCTCAGACCGCCACCATCCAAATATCATCGCTGTCACGCTTAGGACTTCCAGATGTGAATTACAGCAGCCATAATTCAGCTCATAGCATCTGTCACCGGCTAAGCTGATAAAACCATCATCTTAATCCTTAGGTCAGCTCCCTCCAGGCCCATTGCCCTGTGCTCACAGAGGAGGAAAGGGCAGCTTAGAGAGGCTCAGGACCTGCTGGAAGCCACACAGCTGGAGACCGGCCCAGTGGGGTGTGATCTTGAGGCCACTGTGTCCCCAGTAAACTGCTGCCCACTCTACCTGCTGCCTGTGTGAAAAGCTCCCCTGCCTGCCGCTCCAGGAAGCATCCACAGTGGCCAGTGTAGGCGCCCTGCAACGTCCTGGCTTCTGAGCCCCTTTCTGGCTGGCAAGTCCCTACACGAGTTGACCAAGGAAGCCTGTGAATGGCCTTCAAGAAAAGGAAGGTGTATCTGCCGAGATTTAGCAGAGAGGAGAATCAACTCATCTGCAGTTGCTGAAGCTCTGCCAGCCAAGTTGTGTGCTACACGCTAAAATGGCTTCAAAACGAACAGGCCATCTTTAGTTGCAGTATTTATAAACAAAGCAATTCCCCCTTGTTTGTACAATATGACTGTATGAATCGTGTGCATTGCGATCATCAAAGGTGTTTTAATTAATCTACATGGTTTTCTAACCAATGAGATAATCCTAAAGAAGTTAAAAATTGGTGTACTCATTAGATTTTTTTTTCTTGCCAAGAAATAAGAATTTTTTAAAATAGTAAATAAAATAGTCTTGCTCTGAAAAGAGAGAGAGAGAGAGAGAGAGAGAGAGAGAGAGAGAGAGAAGGCCATCAGTGTTTAATGCTTCCACTAGCCAGGATAGAGGACTCAACACACGCCTGCCCCCCACCCCCACAACAGAGGAAAATGCAGAAAGAAGTTGCTAAGCAGCTGCTCTGGGCCCTCTTGGCTCTACAGTGGCACCCTGGCTGCTGCTGGATATACCCCTGGGCTATACTGCAGTCTAAGACATCCCCCCCCCAGGCAGTACTGGAGAGCAAAGGGTGCCCCCAGTGCTAGGAAATTAAAAATGTATTTATACATCTTCATACAAGCCCACGATTACTAAAGGTAAGTGGTTTTTGTTTGTTTTCTAGATCCTCTGTCTTCAAACACCAGACCTGTCCACCTCCAAGTGCTACTTTGCTGGGCATCTGGCTCTTGCTGGCTGTACCTGAGGCCACCAAGGGTCCCCTAAGCACCGGCCCCCTTAAGGGGCTCAAAGGCCATGCAAAGTCTTAGGTCTCCATGGGAAGTCCAGACTCCATAGAGACACTCTCTGAGCTGAGTGGGGACAACTGCAGGTGTCAGCAAAACATTCAGCCACGAGTCGTGGCCACTCGATCAGCTCCGTTGAGAATGCAGAGATGGGGACAGGGAGAAGAAACAGAGATAGTTTGTACAGGAGCTCCTATACCCTGGGGTGGAGGTGCTTTTGTAAAGTAACAGTTCAGATGGAATTACACTAACACAAGCCTCGGATGCAGGCAGCTGTGGCCTATTCATCAGATCATCCCAGCTCCGTGCACCGCTCTGGGCTGCAGATTCCTCCCAGCTCTGGCCACTGGCTGGGAGTTCAGGGTAAGAGTTTATGACAGCTGGCTTTCCATCTCCCTGCTGTGTGGACAAATGGCTCTGTGTCTGAGTCTGTAGGTCCCTATCTCTAAAGTCGGAGTGATGGTTTTACTCCCCCGGTGGAATAATGAGATTAACTTGACAGGCTGCTTTTGTTGTCTGTGATGGAATACCAGACCGGAGTGACGGAGTGACGACTGAAGGGTAGAAGGATTTCTTTGGCTCACAGTTGAAAGAGTACAGTTCAAGATGGTGAGGGCACCGGCTAGACAGCCAGGGCTCAGCACAGGCAATGAGAGCTTTTTAGCATGACTTGTTACATCTCAGAAAGAGGAGCGCCCACTGGAAGCAGAGCTGAGCTTTAACTCTCACCGTAGCTCTCAAGAGCCCTCCTCCAGTGACAAGCATCCATCAGCCACACCTCCCAAACTGGGATTCATACCGTGGCAACCTGAAGGCGGGTCTCCAGAAGAGGGCTGTGTACATAGTGAGCACTCCCTGAAGAGGAGCTCTGATCACTTTTATCAGCAGGGTCAGCCCTCTGTGGTTTCCACATCTGAATGTTTCTCCCCCCCTGGTGAGAGCCTTCCTAAAAGCATCATAAACTTGAGGCTGGGATTTTGAGGTGCAACACCCTGCCCAGCTCAGGGGTCCTAGTTCCAGTTATGTGTCAGCCTCTTGGATTCACCCACAAAGGGCCACCTGCTGAACTGGGACAGAGGGAGATGGTGGAAACTCAGGAGCTGGGCTAGGAAACACGTGACCCTCTGACAGGGGTCCCAAACTTTCCCAAATCCCCCCAACTCTATCTGCATCCTGTTTGTTTCCTGTCATTCACCTATGAATAAGTCTCCTTCTGTTTGTGTTTGAAAGTAACATGGCCTGGAGATATAGCCTAGGTGGTAGAGTGATTGCCCTTGCCCAGCACGCACAAGGCCCTGGCTTGAGCATCAAAACATAAACTGGGCATGGTGGCATGTGCCAGTGACCCCAGCACTTGGGAGGTAGAGGCAAGGAAGGTGGGGATTTTGAGGACTCGTTGGTTACATACCAAGTTTGAAGCCAGCTTGGGCTACACGCGACAGAGTCGAGAAAGAAAAGGGGCGAGAGAACAGCGTTGAAAAATCTTTTGTTCCCTGTCTCCGGCAAGAAACAAGGCTGAAAGCGGTGCAAAGAAATGGCTCCAGTCTAGTTCGTGGCCTCCTCACCCTGCAGGCTGCTCTGTGTGCTGCGGAGAACTGTACAAAAACAGCTAAAAAGCGCAAGGACTGTCAGCCCCATGCAGAGCTTCTCTTCCGCTCCCGGTTGCAGGGGCAGATAACAATAGAGAAAGAAGTAACTTCTCAAGCTGGGCTCAGGTCTGGGAACCAGTGGGAAGTGGCTCCTGCGGGAGGGGGGTGATGTAGGACTTGCCCACTAAAATGCTTGCTTGGGTGGTAGGCTCTGTGGGAGTTCCTTCTCGAGCCCTCCAGACAGCTCCCTGAGTGCCGCACAGCCACTGGTGTTGGTGGCTGCCTTGGCAGTGTGAGACAGGAAAGCTGACCCGTGGGGTCCCCTGTCCTTACCTGGTGACTCATAGGGCCCCCTGCCCTTACCTGGTAGCACACCCACACATCTAGTGAGCCTGTCACACACACACACACACACACACACACACACACACACACACACACCAAGTCTGCTCTGTAGACCTCTCAAGCCACGATCTGGAGCTTTTGTTCTCCCTCACCCTGGTGGGTATTTCTAGCCCCCAGATGGCCCAAATGGGAGAAAAGCCCTGAAATCTGAGCCGAAGGCATCCTCAGTGACACGCCTAAAGACAGGCATTAATAGAAGCCTCCCTCAGGGCGATGACACGTCTGGGCAGCTGCTCCTGCTGCCCAGTGTCTCTCAGTCCCAAGGCCAGCCCACCCTGGCTCAGCCAGGCACACTAAACTTAGCTTCCACTACCAAATCCATAGCCACTGCCACCATCTAGCCGGCTGTCGCCTCTCCCTGGGAGACACTGCTGCCCCTGCCCAGAGCACCCACACCTCAGTGGCCACCATGTCACAGACCAAAACACTGAAGGTTCGTGTGACCCTCTTCTTCATCCTGGTTGGGGCAGTGCTGGCCATGGTGGCTGTCGTGACTGACCACTGGGCCTTGCTGAGTCCACACCTGGAGAACCATAATGAAACGTGTGAGGCAGCCCACTTTGGCCTCTGGAGGATCTGCACCACGCGCATTGCTGTGCTTGACAAGGAAGACAAGAATTGTGAACACATCACACTGTCAGGGGGTAAGATCCCATTCTCTCTACCTCTTTCTATTTCTTGTCCTTCCAAGACTCCAAGATAAGTTGTAGGTGGGAACAGAGTTGTTTCCAGCCTTTCCTGCAAGGGAAGAAATGGGAACAGCTTGGGGTAGTGTTTACAGTCGGCGCCAAAGGTGGGAAATGAGGGCGTTTGTCCCCGGCTCCATCCAGTGCAGGTTGCTAGAGTTAAGAGATCCCCAAGACTACTGGTCTACCAGACTGGGGACTTCTGGCCCTAGCAGCAGATGCTCAAAGGTGGTACAAAGTGGCATCTCAGCTCCATCCTCTTCCTGCACAGACTAGCTGGTGACCCTGAGATCTCAAGCTAGAGGAACCTATGGGGCAGGCTGGCTCCTTCCTCAGCCTCTAGGCAAACGTATAGACAAGACTACCACCTAGTTTGTCAGGCCCTGCAAAAGAGAAACATTAGGTTCCTTGTTCTCAAGTACTAAGAACTTCAAGTTGGTAACGGCAGAGCATGAAATCAAGCATGGGAGACTTGGGGGGGGGGTCAGTGAGATGGGGGAGGCTGCCGAGTGCCTATGAAGCAGATGTGGTGTGGCTGCCTTGTTCTCCCTTAGTTCATGCCACTCAGATCCTCAGCGTTTCCCTCCATAGTGATTGAACGGTATTCTTCCATTCCCTCCTCACACCTTGCAAACAAGTTTCTTGCCTGGGAGCTCTGGCATTGGTGTGATGTGTCTCTACCCTACCAGTGTAGAGCCCCTGGGTCTCAGAGCAAGCAGAGGATGCATGGTGGGAAGGAACGTGCTGGGCAGAAGAGAGGCCCAGGCTAAAGCCACTATCACCCATTGCCCTCTTAAAGGAGTTTTTCTTGCTGAGACATCGTCTTGAGCTAGCTATCTAGTCAGTTGATACGATGCTGGGGATGGAACCCAGGGATTTGTGAATGCTAGGCAAGGCCTCTGCAATCTGAGCTATACACTTAGCCCCTTGAAGGGGTAGTCAGGCCCATCTCAGCTTCTGCTTCGCCTGTGCAAAACAATAGGGTCACGTCTAGAGCTCACAATGTCTCCAAGGCCTCTGTGGACCACAGCGTGTGTGACTTCCATCCTGATGTTCATAATAACTACTTCCATGTCCTGCCTGGCACTGGCCATTCCAGCGGTCAGTCCTGGGTCTCAAAGACCCAGCAGTCTGTGTGGAGCAAAGAGCCCTCCCTCTCATTTCTCCTCCCTCTTCTTCCTTAGCTCTTGCTTCAGGAAACCTGGGCGTCACTCATCACTGCTAGGGAACCAGAGATTTGCAACCACTCAGCTGTCTTGGAAACACAAGAGTCTCAGGGAAGAAGGCTTTGATGGGCATGAGCATATGCTCAAAGGCTATCGCATAGCCTGATGTCCACACCCTTGGCTGCTGTACACACTCGTAAACAGATGCATCATCCGGCCAACACCCTGGGCAGGGCAGGGCAAGGCAAGGCAGCTTCTCCAGGATCATGCGTGGGGAGAGACATTATGGTTCGGTACCCCTGTCCTTAGAGCCCATGCCTTTTAAAGTCAGAATAGATGTCTGCACAGAAAGGGACAGGCTGACGAGAACACCAGCCTCCAGGGACCGACAGGCAAGGCTTGGCCTGGGGCCTAAGCAGAGTCTGTTTGTCTGCCCTCATCAGCTGTAAATTATACTGCCCACACTTGTGACATGGAACCTAACCTCCCCCAGTTGACTTCCAAACCCTGTTCCTGCATCCAAATGGACATAGTTTTCCTTCCCTGTCTACCTTTTCTGTGCTCCCTAAAAGCTGTCTTTTCTGAAAGAGAGTTCACACAGAGCTCTCTCATTCATCAACAAGTATAATGGCACATCCATGTAGGGCTCTGTGCTATATTTTCGTATATTAACTTTGGGCTATACAGGAAAAAAATGACTGAGGAAGAAATAATCCCTCCCTCACTGACAGCAATGAGAATGCTGGGAAGTAGAGACAAGAGTCTTTATTGCTCAGCATTCTGGAAATTAACTTAAATCTTACAGCAGGCTGGCAAGCACTTATTATAACAAGCAAAGCAGGAGACTTTGGAGAAAGTGATTTGGTTGGTTGGTTGGTTGGTTGGTTGGTTGGTTAATTGGCTTTTTCAAGATAGGGTTTCTTCGTGTACCCTGGCTGTCCTGGAACTTTCTCTGTAGACCAGGCAACCTTGAACTCACAGAGATCCACCTACCTCTGCTTCCTGAGTGCTGGATTTAAGGCGTGCATCACCCCCACCCATCAAAACAGTGAGTTTTAGGATGCTTTAATTCTAATTTCCTCCTTTCTGTTGTGTGCATGAAAACTACTATCTCAGTAAAACAAAGCAAAACCAAGAACTGGCTGGCTGACACTAGAGGAGACAGAACAGGGTTGGGCCTCTTGCAGAGTCCCTGTCCTGTCCTGTCATTATCTGATTTTTTTTTTTTTTTTTTTTTTTTTGGTCATTTTGCAAAATTGCAAAGCTGTGACTGGGGAATGAACTGGTTCCATGCATGTTAGGACATCTCTGTTAAATGATGCTCAACAAACTAATAGAACAGAGGTTTCATGTTCTTATAGGTGTCACAATATTATCTCAAACACAGAACAAAAACAAGCCTCAAGGAGAACCAGGTTTCCCAAGTTGCCATGTGGTGTGTATGTTTAAAGCCATTAAGAAGGGCGTGTTGGCATGCACCTTTGATCCCACACTGGGGAGGTAGAGTCAGGTGGATGTCTGTGTCTTTGAGGCCAGCCTGATCTTCATAGGGAGTTTCAGACCAGTCAAGACGACATTAGGGAGACCCTGTCTCAAAGCAAACAAACAAAAACAAAACAGAAAACAAGCTATGTGGAGAACTAAGGTGACATGGGTGATATATGAAGAGGAAAGCCACAAACGAGAGTAGCTAGAACGAGCCTTTGGGATGTTTTGACGTGAACAAAGACTTCATCACGTTTATTTGTTTGTCTGTTTCTGGGGGCATGTCAGAGGATGACTCGAGGGAGTCGGTTCTCTGCTTCCACCATGTGGGATCTGGAGACCACACTCAGGTTGCTGGCCAGAACCTGCTAAGCTGCCTCACCAGCCCCAGCTAGACAAAGTCTTTAAATCAGCAGTTTCGAATGTATTCTGAGAACTGAAAGAAGTCTTATCTAAGAATGGAAGAGGAGGAGGAGCCTCCAGAAATAGATACCAATCAAGAGGCAGAAATTAGTTTTAAAACATCAAATAGAATTCCTTTTGAAAAGGGCAGTAATTAAAGTAGAAAGGCCAGTCTGATCAGGCAAGTGAAAAATCCTATGAACTTTTAAAAATGCTAATTGAGATTCTCCAAGCACTGTAACAAGCATGAGAAAAAAAGGCCAACGGTTCAGACACGTGTGGGACACCATCATATATATCATGGGCATGTCCAGAACAACAGAGAGAGAGAACGGAGGGAAAACTATTTGGGAAGGATAATGGCTAAAAGATGAAAAACATGAATCTACAAATCCATGAAGTCCAATGATTTCTAGGTAGTATAAACTTGAAGAAATCCATACCTACATACACCATATCCAAACTGGTGAAAGATACCAAGAATGCTAAAAACAGAAAGCAAGACACGATTATGATGGCTCATTTGTCAACTTGACACAATTTAGAATCACCTGAGAGAGAGTCTCAGTGAGGAATTATCTACACTGGTTTGGTGTGTGGCATGCCTATGAAAGATGCACTACTTTATTGCTCTCTGCTCTTGACGGTGGATGTGATGTGCTTTTCCAAATTCCTGCTTTTTCAACTTGCCTACTATGAACCTGGAACTGTGAGCCCACACAATTACCAAGGCACCAGAAAATGAAGCTGAGATTAGGAACTGCCTCGGGTTGCTTCTCTGCTACTACAAAAAACACTGACCAAAAACAACTCGGGGAAGAAAGGGTTTATTTCAGCTTCTGGTTATGGTGTCTCCTGCCAGGGCAGCAACACAGAAGCAGGAACTCAGGAACTGAACAGACGCCACGGGAAAGTAGAACGCTGTTTGCTGACTCGTTTTCCATGGCTTTCTCGGCTTGTCTTCCCATGCAGCCCAGGACCACGTGCCCAGGGTGGACTCCCCACAGTAGACTGTGCCACGCCACACCCAACATTAATCAAGAAAGTTCTCCTGGAGCCTTTGGTTAAGAGAACTTACTGCTCTTGCCGAAGACCCAACTTTGGTTGCCGACATTCACACGGCAGCTCACAACTGCCTTTAACTCCCGTTCCAGAGACTCTGTTGCTCTCTCCGGGCCTCTTCTGGCATTGTGTGGACATGGTGTGCACATATACACTCGTGCACACATTCATACACATGAAATAATTTTAAGGATGATGCCCCACACACATGTGCACATGCCACTCTGAAGGAGGCAGTTTCTCAGTCAAGATCCCCCTTCCTAGGTGACTCTAGCTTGTGTCAAGTTGAAAAAAGCTGACCAGCACAGCCATTTATCATACACATGATATTATTATGATTTTATGTGCATTGGTGTTTCATCTGCATGTGTGTCTTGTGAGGGTGTCAGATCTTGGGGTTAACATATGGGTTCTGGGAATTGAACCTGGGTTCTTTGGAAGAGCAGCAAGTGCTCTTAACCACAGAGCCATCTTTGCAACCCTTCGTGAAATTCTTAGTAAGATAAACAGGATATTTTTTTTCTCAGACACCATGGAAGCCTGGAGATAATGGGAGGCCACACATATGCAGCTGTTTAACACATATCAATATTTTGGCCAACGATGGACCATATGTAAAAGAATGTCTTCATGGAATTATATCACCTGGTGATATAGTTATCCTAGTTTGTGTATGTACACTCCATAATGTCTACACAATGACAAAGTTGCCCAATGATGCCTCGTTCAGAACTATCCACACTGCTAAGCAACACACAATTAGACCAATTCATCTAATGTCACAGAAACCTCCAGGAGACCCATCCATCCATCCATCATCATTCCGTGTCACAGATAAGGAAAATAAAGCTCAGAGGACAGGAATCATTTCGAGTGTGGCTATGTAATTAATGAGCAGATATTTGCCCCTAGACATTTGCCCCTTATGTCCACAGTCTCAGTTTCTGCGTCATCGAGGAGGCTTTTGTTCTATGGATAGTTTTCATTTGACAAGGAAGAACCCTGAAGGTGAGCATGGCCTTCTCCGGGCTAACTAACGAGGAGAGGCTCAACACCCAGGTCTTAAATCCCTAGCCCCCTTGCTCTCCAGAACCATCCCATAACTTCCAGGGTACATACTCAGCTCCTAAAACCATCTGTCTTAAGAGGCCACAAGGAGCCCCATATTTGTATGCCATGACATGATCACAGGCAGCCAGACTGAGAACTGATATGGGCGGCTCCACTAAAACCATTCTGCCATGGTGTGTTGGAGGATTCCTTGCAGGATAGACAGGACAGGGTGCTTCGTGTGAGTGCCCCACTGTCCACGAGGGGCCATAGGCATTCTGCTGTGTACAAGATCAACCCCTGAGCTTGGTGCCGATGCCTCCTGAGTGGGAGGAGGGGCTTCTCCTGCTTATAAGGGAGACCGTGTGTCATCCCAGAAGCCCAGAAGAACTGTCCTCGCCCTTGTTTCTTTCAGGTTCGGCCTCACTAGGGCAGCCCTGGCAGCCCATTTCTCTGCACACACGCACCTCTCCTCAGTGCACATGTTGTGGGCAAAAGAAGGGCATGATGTCACTGAGCTCAGGGATCTCCAGGGCTCCCTTCCCTACCCACATGAACTTGTATTGGGGTGGGGGGGGGCTGAAACTTTATCTAGACTCCCCCATGAAAGAACAGGACTCATCTCAGGGATTCCTCAGTGGTGATTAGAAGCACCAGTTTCTGGGGTTTTCCACACATCAAGTTATTTTTACTATATTAAATCTGCACTGCCAGGTGCTTGCTACCCCGGTGATAGTCTCAGTGACAACCCAGAGCTTGTCCCCTGTTAAAGGTCACCTTGCGGTTTCATGTGCCTGCTCCTCTGATTCTTTGAAATTGTCACCCTGGATTCTGCACAGCCGGTGACTGAACCGTACTATGGGTCAGCCAGCCACCCATGCCCCAGTTCCCAGGCAAGCCTGAGCTGGGCTCGCTGGTTTTTGTTTTGTTTTGGATTGGAAACGTGGTTTCACTATGTAGTAGCATTGTCACAATGTAGACAAGGCTGGTCAGGGACTCAGAGATCTGCCTGTCTCTGTGCCCCTCAAATGCCAAGTTTAAAGGCATGTGCCACCACACATGGCTGTGCATATTTTTAAGGAATAGCCCAGTTCACATTTTATAGCACTGCATTTTGTAGAAGAAATAATCTTAGATGGCAATAACCTCAGAGACCCTAATGATGGTTCTGGGTCCTCTCGGTACTGGGATCTCTGCTTACATTGTTCTAAATCACTGTCTGTGTCTCCGCAGTGAAGGGACGGAGGCCATCAAGGTAGAGTCTGAGCCCCCAAATCTATGCAATGGTGTCAGAGAGGCAGAATCAGGAAGGGTCAGACCACCCCATCCCTCACCTCTCCAACCTTACCTGTGACTAAGTGGTCACTTAGGGCTTGCTTCATATGGTGTGTGTATGTGTGTGCACATGCATGTATGTGTGTCTGCACAATACACACATGTATGTGCAAGCTCATATGAATGACAAAGGTCTACAGGAGGTGTCTCTGTTGTCCTCCACGTTATTGTTGAAGACAGGATCTCTCATTGAGCCTGGAGCTCACTGATTTAGCTGGGCTGGCTAGCTGACAGCCCCAGGGGTCCACTTAGCTCTGCCTTCCAGCTTGTCATCACAAGTGTAGGTCGCCATACGCACCACTACCCCAACCCCCGAAGGTCCTGAGGATCAAACTCAGGTCCTCACGCTTGCACAGCAAACGCTTACTAAGTCATCTGTTTTAGGCTTTGTTATTGCTCAGTTTCCCAAATACTACCATCCATCCGAGGGGCAAAGGTGGAGAAAACTAAGTCGCATGACGTGTGACCATCTGTAGGGCCCTGTGTTGTTCTCTAAAGCTGCTGGCTTGGTTGGTTCTGAGTGTCTGGTGTGGCTACTCCATCTTTGGAGCCATCAGGGACTGTAAAGGGGCTTGTGTTCTCCCTCAGGCAGCCCTCTGGGTCTAAAGCAGATATATTTCTCTCAGGTTGAAAGCCAAGGACAGGGGTCTTCTTCATACGCCAAGTTCAAGAGAGAATATGGGTCAACCTGTCTGTCCTCTTATCCAAAGTTGAGGATACTGGGGAGAAACTAAGGCTTCCAGTATTCCTAATGCCCCCTATCCCCATCACCTACTTTTGAGGATGTTTAATGAAGGAGAAGGAGACATTATATACACTACCCAAGGGAACAAGTTACCCCAGTGACACCTGCCTGGTGCCCACAGGTATGCAGCTTATCCCAGTGAGTGCAGCTGGGCTCAGCCTTCTCTGCCCTGATATCCAGCATGTCTGTCTACACACTGCTGTCCGCCCTGGCATTTATTTGGTAACAGCTGACTCCCCAGTATGCTATGCAAGAGTCACCTCTGCAACCCAGAAGGGCCAACCATTGGTAGTCACCAGACTCTCCAGGCTGCATGTACCTCACTCGGAGGGCTCTTAACTTACAAGCGGCGAGTAGCCTGGAAAGCAACTGACCATGAAATGCACTTGAATTCAGTCAATTCTTCTTGGAGGGTTTTCAATGGCAACTGAAATTGGCCCTTAAAGAACGAAACAGAAATGTTCCTTTGTCCTGAGGGAGACCCAGGGAGACATGTTACATAGCGTGAGCCGTTTTGAGGCAGTGATTCAAGAGAAATCTACAGCTACTGATCTCATAAATATAAGAGGGTTGCATTATGCTTTAAAATAGCCACAGACACTGTGAGAGAAAAGAGCTGTGTTGAGTCTGACATCACCACTGGTCTTCAGACACCCCAGGTAGCTTGGCTCAAAAGAAAAGCGATTTAAATATAGACGCTTGGGGAAAAGGCAGCTTGCTTGCAGGAACAGCACTGCTGCTAGGCCAGACCCCATCTCCAGGCATTCTGGTCCTCAGCCTCGGGAGAGGCATGGGGAAGGACAGAATTAAGTAGTGGTGAAATGATGTAGCCAGGTAGAAGGAAGCCTTCATCCTGTTCAAAGCCGTGACAGCGGCAGCCCCGGGGTACATATCTAAAAGAGCCTGGGTACCAGGCTTTGGGGAATGAGCATTCAACACAGCCTGGAAGTGAAGCTGTGAATTCACACTCAATGCCACGGAAACGTGAACGCAGAGATTTTTAGTTTTTACAATAAGGGAGACAGAAACACAAGAAAAAAGACACCAAGACAGGGCCTCGTGTAAATAAAGAAGCAACCTAACTTAATTTTCTCAAGGAATAGAAAATAGAGGGGCGGTATTGTGCACGCCTTTAATCCCAGCACTCAAGAGACAGAAGCAGGTGGATCCCTGTGAGTTCAAGGCCAGCCTGGTCTACAGAGCGAGTTCCAGGACAGCTAGAGATGCTACACAGAGAAACCCTGTCCCCCCCAAACAAACAAGCAAACAAACAAAACCAGAAAATAGGGAGGAGGGAGCAGAGCAGTAGGGAGAGCGGGCACAAAGCCCGGCTGCACACCCAGCACCACATAAACCGGAATGGCGGCAAGGACTTGTAGCCCCAGCACTGGGAAGGGACAGGTAGACAAATCAGCCCTTCGAGATATCGTTGGCTACATTTGGATATACGGTAAATGCAAGGCTAGCCTGGGCTGTGTGAGACCTCATCTCAAAAACAAACACAAAATAATATAAATAGTCCACTCTTATCCTTCCTAACTCAGTAAAGCATGGATAACAAATATTGACGTACTCAATAAGGACTGCAATTATACGTTGGCATTCTATCAAGCTGTGAAAGAGACAATGGAGAAAGCTAAAGGGGAAAGCTGGAAGAGCCCATGTTTACACTTCCTGCTGCCTATAACATCCAGGTCTCAAGTCTAAGTGTCCACATGGCTTCCATGACAATGCTAAGAAGCCTCTAAGAACATGCCAGGGGATGTTTTGTCTGCGGTCCACATGACTCAGGTCCTGAGGGTCTGGAGAAGTGACATTCAGGGGAGCCCTTTGCAGGGCAGAGCTGGGGTTTCCGACCTCGATGAGCATCAGGATCTTCCAGAAAGCCCCCCCTCCCTCTCTCTCCCTCCTTCCCCCACCTCTCTCTTCCTCCCTCTCTGCCTCCCCCCCCCACCCTGTATGTGTACATGTGTGAGGTTCACACACACCTGTATGTCTGTGCATGTGGAGGCCAGAAGTTGACATCTGGTATCTTCCTCAATTGCTCCCCGTCTTGCTTTTTGAGATGGGGAGCTCTCGGATTGGCTAGACTGTTTGTCAGTGAGTTACAGCAATCTCCCACCCCCTCCCCATCACTGGGACTGCAGATGCACAGCCCTGTACCCAGCTTTTTACCTGGTTGCTGGAAATCCTCATGCTTTGTGTGGCAAGCACCCTAACAGCACCCATCTCCGTAGCCCCTGGAAGTCTTTTGAAAAATGCTGCTCCCCAGGTCCCACTGTGAATGCAAGCTAGGGGTCTGCTTGTAGTTTAATCCAAGGTCCCTTAGCTATTAACTATTAACATTTCACCCTGGATAACCCCATGCTGTGGCAGGCTGCCTTGAGGGGTTTTAGTACAATCGCTGGCTCTAGGCATTGCCCAGGGCCCCCAGGTGAGGGATCCACATGCTAAGATCATCGATTGGTTATTTGCTAAGCATGTATGGCCCCTACTTCAGGAGCAATATAAGCCTGGGTCTCAGTTGCCCCAACTGCTTAATGGGCTCAGAGGTTGCATGCTGTCTGCCCCAAGAATCCATTCTTTACTCCCTGATGCCCTTTGCCATCCTTTGTCTGCTGAAATAGCATGCTAAAGGTCAAGGAAATGTTTGGGCCAGATTCAGAGTGTGGGGGAAGATAGGCAGCCATCGGGTCCTGCATGCTCAGTGGGGAGACACCTGTCCTTTCTTCCTGCTCACACACTATCTCCTCCTTTACAGAAAAGAACTGCTCATACTTCCGGCATTTCAACCCAGGAGAGAGCTCAGAGATCTTTGAATTCACCACTCAGAAAGGTGAGGCCCTGGAAGGCAGGGGTGGCGGTGGAAAGCGACGTCTGTCACCAGCTGCTGAGCTAGCAGCCACTCTGCAGAAACGTGCTGACTCCTGCCCAGGATGAAAAGCAGCTGTAGGCTGGTGCCCTGTCACATCCCTGCACATGCAAGCAGTTCTGGGGCCAGGTTCTCAGAGGACACTTGTCAGTGAACTCCATAGACTTGCTCGCAAGGCTGTAAGTTGCTGCAGGAACACATACTATCCAGCAGAGCCAGAGGGCTAAGAAAGTGGTACAGGTTCTCACAGTGCTGGAGCAGGGTTATCGGGTGGGTGGGTGGGTGGGAGGCTCTGTGTGTATGCTCTGTGGGGACAGTGGTAGTCCTGCCCTCACTAACAGCCCCCAGAGCTGAGGAAACGTAGTATTCCTGCCCTTCATCAACAGAACTCAGAGACCTCATCAGCAGGAAGAACCTGGGCCATGTGGGATGGGAGCAGGGGGTTAGAGAGTATACAAGAGCCAACAAAGACACACTCGTGCACACGCTAGAAGACCCTCCCATGTAATCGCATGCACACACCAACAGATTCTCAAGCACAAGGCATGCAAACACACTGAGAATCTTAATGCACGCACGCACACACACACACACACACACACACACACAGAAAAACCAAAACAAAAAACAAAAAAAAAACAGGGCCTCATGCATGGGGCATCATACACACTGAGACCCTTGGTGCAGGTAACAATCACACATGCATGAATATGCCAACAGATCCTCATGCATGAAGAATGCATACACACAAAGTCAAATGAAAGGAACATGCATACTTGTATGCACACACAGGCAGATCCTCGTGTGTGAGGTTTATGCAAATGCTGACAGCCTCATGAGCAAGGCATACACATGTGTATCCACATATGCTGATAGATACTCTTCTGTCTGTCTGTTTCTCTCTCACACAGACACACACACACACACACACACACTTCTCACATGCAGACCCGGGCACATACTCTGATGAATTCTTAGGCAACCCACACGTCCTCACACTCACATGCTAGGTAACACCCACACAGCTGTCAATCTCCCAGAGTCCCCTTGTCAATCTAAGACGACCACCTACAGCTCAGTGCCTCCTTCAGCCTGTCACTCAGGAAGGCTTTGGCTCTAGGAAAGACTCTAGCCACAGGGTGTCCTGCCTCCCTCTGAGGCCTTTGCCTCAGGGAACCTTGCAGTTTAGCGGCCTGGAAAGACACAGGTGAATCCATCCTATTAGCATCTGGCCTCACTCTTCCACAACAGCGCCCGACTTGGAAGGAGTTAGAAAGTGAGCGAGCCTTAGTCAGGTGTGAAATGGGAATCTAGGCTGTGGAAGCTCAGTAAGCAGCCTGATGGTGTGAAATGCCTGGAAGGCTCTGGTTCTGAGGCTGCCCCTGTTTTGCAGAGTACAGCATCTCAGCAGCGGCCATCGCCATCTTCAGCCTCGGCTTCATCATTGTGGGCTCCATCTGCTCATTTCTTTCCTTTGGGAATAAGCGTGATTATCTTCTGAGGCCAGCATCTATGTTCTATGCCTTTGCAGGTAGAGTGGGACCCTGCAGTGCCTGGGTGGGAGGGGGCTCCCTGGGGGCTGCCCAATCCCCACTCCCTAAGGCTCCCCACTCCACACAGGAACAAACTCAGAACCCTGGTGACCCCAGGAAGGCTATGAGAGAGACAGCTTGCTTTGTTCCCTCCCCGCCCCCACCACCATGTACCCTTAGGAGGAATGCTGAGGACCCTCCCCAGAGAGCAATTAACAAGAGAAAGAAGGAATGTAGCCAGTCTCTGGGTAACCTACTGCAGGATGTGGGTACTGCAGGGAGGGAAGTGGTAGGCAAGGATCATTTTTGCAGATTCCCAGTTAGAACCATCTAGAAGCATTTTTCTCCCAGGACCAGGTCAAAGGCAGGGAACAGAGGTTAGGGGAGGGTGGGGCGGCAGCAGGAGCACCATCTGTCGCTGAGACTCTTGGATTTGTCCCCAGGGCTCTGTCTTCTTGTCTCCGTGGAGGTCATGAGGCAATCGGTTAAGCGCATGATTGACAGCGAGGACACCGTCTGGATCGAGTACTACTATTCCTGGTCCTTTGCCTGTGCCTGTACCTCCTTCACCCTGCTCTTCCTCGGTGGGCTGTTCCTCCTGCTCTTCTCCCTGCCTCGGATGCCCCAGAACCCCTGGGAGTCCTGCATGGACGCTGAACAGGAACACTAACTTTGGGAAGATCGTGCCCAGACCAGAGTCTCTTGGAGGCTAGGAAGGGATTTTCACATCTACCCTGATTCCGTGTCTGCCATGCTCTGTGCCTCTCGCTCTGAGTTCCTTTTTGCAAACAGTTATGTGTGGACATGAACTCAAACCTGCCTAGGGTCACAGGAAGCAGGCGGGCAAGTGTCTGAAGGGTCCTTTCTTAGGCCTGCCCCAGCTCAGGCTCATGCACCATGCCCATTGTCTTTGAAGAACTGGTCTGGTCATCTTTAGAAAACTTCCAAAGGCAGCCTGTACCCATTGACCAGTTCTGAGCTTCGCCAGCATTCGGAGCCAGCCCCTCCCCCACTCTTCTCCCCACCTCAGTGTGAAACCCTTTTCTGTGATCTGAACATCCCTCCTTGGCTTCCAGGATCCCCAACAGACATTTTTAACTGCGTAGAATCAAACTGTGCTTTGAAATAAAAGATCCCCAAAACGCCTCTTTTCCCTTTGTGCCTTGCATAGCAATTGCTAAGCTTCCTGGCCATAGGCCTGGCACCCTAAATCCTGGAGATGAAAAGGAAGCAATGTCCCTCTGAGGTAGCGGTTCTCACCCTGTGTGGTCCCAACCCCTTTGGGGTTCACATAACAGATATCCTACATACCAGATATTTACACGATGATTCATAACAGTAGCACAATTACAGTTATGAAGTAGCAACAAAAAATAGTTTTACAGTTGGGGTCGCCACAACATGAGGGGCTGTATTAAAGGGTCACAGCCTTAGGAAACTGGAGGACACTGCCTGGGCCACTGAGGGCTTTCACAGGCGAGGGAGGGATAACTCGGAGGTTCTGAACTCCAACTGGATTATCTGAGCTCTGGAATTGTTTGGCATGAAACTAGAAACCTTGTGACTCGGGCAAGGGTGTTAAAAATAGGAGGGGTTATTTCTAGAATCATCCAGACCCTCTCAGAACTGAAGACCCACAGTCTCAGTCTAGCTTCTGAGGCCAGATCCTTGCTGGAAACAACAAACAAACAAACAAGCAAACAAACCCACCCCAAGAAGCAAGGCTTCACAGACACTTAGCATACATGCACACATAGCAGCATCATTTAAACCCTGCTGCCTCCTCAGACCCCTGCTGCACTGAACCTGCCTCCAGAAACAGAATCAAGCTTGATTGGCAGACAGGGAGGACTTTTTGCGGTCCTTGCAGTGAACACTGGAGTACCACACAGAGCTGGCGCAGTTGGCAAGGGAACACCTCCACCTGTGGGAAAGACCTGGCCTGCTGCTTCTTGTGGAGCCTGCAACATTGGGGTAGTTTTTACAGCTTGAAAGACACCACAATAACTTGTCATGAATATGAAGAATATCTCATGACATGAAAATGCTATGCAATTTAAATCTCAGTGTCTACGAATAAAGTTTTATTGGCACACAGCCACACCTGTTCCCATGGGTGCTCAGTATGGCTGCTTTTCTTACAACAGCATTGACTAGCCTCATGAGAAAGGTTTTGCCCCCATGGCATAAAGTAATATTTACTTTCATACTGGACACGGTGGCACTCGGGAGGCTGAGGCAGGAGGATCACTCTCCAAGTGATTATTCTCTTGACACAGGGTGTATTAGTTACTTTTTGCTGCTGTGACAAAACACCATGACCACCAGTGATTTATAGAAGAGTTTATTTTGGTTTGTGGTTCCAGAAAAAGAGTCTATAACGGCAGGGGAGGAATGGCCACAGTCAGACAAACATCATAGCCAGAGCAAGCTGATAATCACCTTTTCAACCACAAACACAAAGCAGAGACAGCAAAACAGAAGTGTTGTGGGATGATCTTTTTGTACCCTGTGAAGATATGTCTCTGATAAGGCACCTTCTCATTGGTTTAATAGATAGCTGAATGACCAATAGCTAGGCAGGAAAAGATAGGCGGGACTTCCAGAAAAAGAGAGGAACTAGGTGGAACAATCTGAGAAGAGGGGAATTCAGCAGCCAGACACAGAGGAAGCAGGGTGGCATAGTACTGAGCAGAGGTTATGTGGGAGAACACAGATTAATGTAAATGGGTTAATTTAAGATTTAAGAGCTAGTTGGGAACAAGCCTAAGCTGAGGGCAAGCTTTGATAAGTCACTGTGTCATTATTTGGGAGCTGGCAGTCCAAAGAAAGTCCAGCTACATGGAAGTAGGGCCAGGCTATAAACTCTCAAAGCCCATCCCCAGGGACAAACTTTCTCCAGAAAGTCAACAGCTCCCAAAGGTTCCACAACTTCTCCAAATAGTGCCATCAAATGGAGACCAAGTGTTCAAATACACGAACCCGTGAGAGACAGTTCTCATTCAAACCACTACACAGGGGCTTTTGAGCTAAGCTGATAGCCAGTAAGCCTCAGAGAGCCTCCTGTCTCCACACTCAACAGTTCTGGGCTATAGATGCATGTGGCCATGCCCTGCGGGACACAGATGCGAGGACCTGGACTAGGTCCTCACACTTGCTCGGCTAGTCCTCTTATTCACTGAGCCATCTCTCCAACCATTTGTTTGTCACTGTCTGGTCCTTCTTGGGAAACATTAGCTGAGCCCTACATTAGCTTTCTGTCACTGTGACAAAAATACCTGAGATAAACTAAAACGGGGAAGGGTTGGTTTTTTAGCTCAGTTTCAAAGGCCTCTGTCCACAGTCACTTGGCTTCATTGTTTCTTGGCTTGTGTAAAGATAGTTTACCCTGGCAGAGAACACACCTTGGGGCAAAGCTGTTCACCTCATCTCATAGCAGCCAGGAAACAGAGAGGAAGGGAGTAGGGACGAGATACATTCTTAGAGGATACTTCTCCCAGGTCCTGCTTCCTTTGACTGGGACCCAAGTGACTACCATTCCCAACAGCTCTGAATCCATAGATGGACTCATCCATTGAGAGGTCAGAGTTCTCATGACCCAGCCACCTCCCAAGCCTTGCTGCTGAACATTGTTATACTGTGGGCCAAGCTATAACCTTATGAGCTCTTGGAAACACATAACATCCTGGTCCCCAAAGACTCAGATCCTTATCACACAAGTACATTGGTGCATCTCTGGGGGTTTACTATTCCAGGGTGACTATCATTCCCGTCATGAACCCCTCACTCTTTCCATCCGTAAATGATACAGAAGTACTAAAGGATGTGTGTCTGTTCTTAAGACACAGATGATGGGAGAATATATGTTTCTCTTATTGGTTGATGAGTAAAGCTGTTTTGGACAATGGACAGGCAGGATGTAGCCAGGCAGGAAGTATAGGCAGGGCTACCAGACTAGGAGAACTTTGGGAAGAGGAACACAGGGAATGAGTTGCCAGCAAGACCCCATGTAGTTGCCAAGGAAGAAAGAGATCCAGGTATCATCGGTAAGCCAAGACCACGTGGATATACACAGATTAATAGAAATGGGTTAATAATTAAGAAAGCTAGCCAATAAGAAGCCTGCGCCATCAGCCAAATAATTTATAATTAATATAAGCCTCTGTGTGTTATTTGGGACTAACTAGCTGTGAGTCCAGGCAGGACAGAAACTTCCATCCCCACACAGACATACACCATAGGTTCCAGGTAGACACTTTGTCTACCACCATGATGGTCAATGTTGCATATGTTTTGGGTACCATGTGAGCCACCATGATGGTTGATGTTGCATGCTGTGTTGGGTACTGTGTGAGGGCACAGTGAAGGAAAGGTTATTTCCTTGTCTTTCAATGCTGAGTGGCTTTAAATAAGATCTATGTTTTCTGAGGTTTGAGAACATTCTGTGGACACTCAGAGTGTCATGAGGATGGCAGCCATGGAGCCTACAGAAGTCCTACTTACTCTGCAGGAGCTAGATCAGACTTCATGAGGTGACATATTCTCCAGTTCCTCAGGTGACATTCATGCCTCTCTCCTTATATTCCTCATATTTAACCCATCTTGGCACAGCTTAGCTTTCCTGATGGTATAGCTCATTGAAGGTAAGTCCCACATTTTCTTCAGAGTCATTGTAGTAGCTAGAACTGTCCTTACACTGATCATTTCCCCAAATCCTGCAGTGTCCAGTTTGCAAAGCCTCAGGACACGCTGTGAGTCCAGTGCATGAACTAGATAGAATACACTGTTCATAAGGGAGACTGGACCAGGCACAACTCATGCAATAATGCCAGGAGGGAGAGCAGCAGAGCACAGAAAGACCTCTGAAGCAAGAAAAGAGTGTGCAAGGGCTCCTGTAGAAGGAGAAACCACTGAACCAGTTTCTCTCCACCCAGTGGGTCTTTGCATTCACTTATGAAAATCCACTCTGAGGAGTAATATCTGTACAATCATTTGGCCAATAGCTTAGGCTTCTTAATGGCTAGCTCTCTCTTAATTATTAACCCATGTCTATTAATCTGAATATCACCACGTGGCTTTGGCTTACTGGTGATGCCCTTGTACCTTGACTCTCCAGCAGCTACATGGTGCCTCCTTGACCCTGCCTACTATCTCTCTCTATCCCTGTTCGGACTTCCCGCCTGGCTTTACTCTGATATGCCATTGGCCACAACAGCTTTATTCAACAACCAATAAGAAAAATACATAGTTACAGCATACAGAAGGACATCCCCTCCCCCAGGAGGCTCCATCCTGCTCCAGGTCTCCCCCCTCACCCCGCTGTTTCTTTCATCATAGTGGATTCTGCACACACACACGTGCACACACACACACACACACACACACACACACACACACACACACACGAGTCAGATTGGTAAGACCGCGCTGGCTGCACTCTTGACAGTGGAATTCAAGCTCAACAGATACAAGATGGAATTATTTTCCACGCGAGAGCATACCAGCTGAAGCCTTCAGTACAGACATATTTCCCAAGAGCTTTGACAAAGGTACAAAGCCACCTTTAGTTGTACTAGTTCACAATTCTCTTCTTTATTTTCCAAGCATTTGAGCCTCCACCCTGTTAGTGAGCCAGCCCAACAGGAATCGTTGTGGCACTAGATTGCATGTAGCATCACCTTGCATTGGTCAGCTTTCCATTACTGTAACAAGTATCTTGGACAAACCAACTTATAAAGAGGAAAGTATTTTGGCCCATATGTTTGGAAGCTTCACATGACTGATTATCCCCTTCACTTTAGACGTGTGGTGGAATAACACATGAGGTCAGATTCATTCACCTTCTTAGCATATCCATAAACCCCTTCTGTGCTGCGCTTCCAGAAATCTAAAGACCTCAAATTAGGTTCTGTCTCTTAAAGGGCCCACCACTTCCAATTGCACCACAGGCTTGGTTGGGGCAAGATAAGACCTGTGACTTCATTTCTCTTAGAGTTCCCCTGACTCCATGTATAGAAAACAAAACTTGCTGGGCATTGTGGCACATGCTTAAAATCCCAGCATCTGGGAGGCTGAGTCAGGAGGAGTACATGAGTTTGAGGGTTAGCCTGGGCTGCATAGCAAGACAATTGTTGAGAGAGAGACTTTCAGTGCAAATTGGAACATTCCTAGCATCTCCACTGCAAGGTCTATGGCCTGCGTACTTAGGCACCCACCCACATCAAGACAGCTTGACATTTGCACTTCTTTTTAATTAGGAAGCAAACACCACACACATTGTCTTCTCCTCTGGCTCACTGTGAGCACTCAGCCAGCCACATCCGCCCTCAGAGTCCATCACTAGCTCCTCCGGCTCAACTACCCACAGTTAGCCAGCGCTGCTTTGTACTGGGGGATTAGCAACAGTCTCCTGAAAATGTTTAAATCGATTGGCAGAGCATCAGGTTTAATGAGCCGAGGGTCAGCTGAGACCGTAGACTTTACAAGCTGCAGCTTCTGGCCAAGTTAATTACCTCCCTCTGCGGATGCCACATCAGCTAGCGCTTTAGACAAAAGGGGGGTTTCATCACATTTCTGTGATCGTGACGTTTGTAACATGTGCCCACAGACCAGACCAGACTATGTTAAAGGAGGGAGCACCTACCAAAATTGGCATAATCACGGTGAAACTGAAAGGAAATGTTTTGTGACACCCTGTATGACAGAAAATAACTTGGGGGAACTTCTCTGTCACCACTCAAAGCTGCATGGAGTAGGGACATCACAGCTTTCTATTCCTTCTTCAGCCCTGGCCATCCCTCTTACTAAGGGGCTGTCAACTGGTCACACTGTGGCGGGGGAAGTGTGTGTGTGTGTGTGTGTGTGTGTGTGTGTATGTGTGTGAATGTGTGTGTGTCTGTGTGTGAGTGTGTGTGTGTTTGTGTGTTGGGGGGAGGTGTCTTTAAATTATTCTTCCCACCAGACCTTGGCATCCCACTAAGCAAACAACTCCTGAAGGACAAGGTCATCCAGAACTCACATGCACTTAATTTTAATACAAAGACTAACAATGTTTCATTGAAAACACCGAGAAAGGGGCCTTGTTCAAGCTGGGGACCCTGGGAAGGGGGAATTTGTGCAGTCTTGGTCAGTAAGTAGAGCATCTTGGGGGCCAGGGTTACAAGGGCTGAAAGGGCATGGTCCAAGACCAAGTACAGAACTAAGCAAGTCAATAGTTTCCTGGGGTGTGAATGGTGAGTAAAAGGAAAAAACTCAGCTCAGGGCCCCAAGTTCTCAGCGCAAAGATGTATTTACCCCAGAGGGCCAGAAGCTAGGGATAAAGGATAAAGACAGAAGATTGAGGAAGAGGGAGAAGGGGAAGGGAGCCAGAAAAGGGGGACAGGTGCATTTGTCCCAGAAGGACAAAAGACTGGCTCTGGATAGAGAGGAGACAACCATACACATAGGAAAATGTCAGTTTATAAAGGTACAAGGGGAAACTCTGTGTTAGGATGAGGTGTTTGATTTTAATTGGACATGTTAATTAGGTGAGCCAAAGGGGGCTTCTGATTGCTGGATTTTAATATTTTGATAGCTCCTGGTCAGCCTCAGGAGGAAGTGGCCAAAAAAAGGGAATAGCTTTAGGAATGTAATCTAATGGTTCTTCAGCAAGGCAGAGGGAATTGGGGAAAAGGGCCAGGCCTGCCAGAGCCACAAGCTCCAGTGGGCTAATGTCCCTTCAGTGAGTGGTCGGTGTAGCCTGGGGGTGTGTACTTCAGACCAAGCTGGTCATGGGGAGTGAGCTGGTAGAGTGCACTCAAGGCATTCATAAGTCCCTGGGTGAGGCCCCTCCTACCAAAACAAAACAAAAACAAAACAAGAAAAAAAAAAAAAAAAAACAAAGCTCGAGTCTCGAGGTCTGGAGAAATAGATTGGTAACATACTTGTCATGAAGAGCAAGGACATGGGTTCAGAATGCAGAATCCATTTAAAGCTGGGTGCTGCAGCGTGCATCTGTAACCCCAGTGTTTCTCTAGTGGGCTGTGACAGACAGAAGGACCGCTGGAAGTTAGTATATGAAGTGTATGTTAGTATATGAAGACACCGACTCCAAGGAAGATGGTGAGGGGGACACCGAGATTGTCCTGATCTCCACACGTTCGAGGTGGCACCCACACGCCTGTACTCTCACACATACATGCTCTCTGCGTTTCATACATGGGAAGTGACTTAAAACAAGAGAATTTGGATTCTTCAAAAGCCAGTTTAAAAATGTAGGGCATGTGTGATGTCAGACGCAGGGGTGCACGCCTTTCATGCCAGCACTCAGGAGGCAGAGGAAGGCAGATCTCTAGGAGTTGGGAGTCAGCCTGGTCATTGCAGTGAGTTCCCAAGCCAGGCAGTACTACAAGTGAAAACTTGTCTCCACAACTGAAATTAAATTTAAATAATAAATAATGTTGTATTGGCTGGTCAGCGGTGTTACACGCCTTTAATCCCAGCATTCGGGAGGCAGAGACAGATGGCTCTCTGTGAAGGCCAGCCTGGTCTACTGAGTTCCAGGACAGCCTCCAAAGCTACAGAGAAGCCCTGCCTTGGCAGGGGGGGGGGATGCATATATATATATATATATATATATATATATATATATATATATATATATATATATATGCTGTATTGAAGAACCATTGTGGATGTTCAGAGAATGGTTTAGACCAGAAAGGTGGACATCTACTCTTGGTGGGATAAACAGCACACAAGGCCATACTATGGCCAGTTCAAATCCTAAGGGTTTCCATCTGAAGGGACTTGCCACGTAATTCAATCAACAGGGTGGGTAACAGGCTAAGGACTGCTTGAGTGTTCTGGATTTATCAAGAAGCAACAGCACACACACAGACACCCCAGCCCAGCCTTCTATTTGCATTCTGAGGGATTTCCCACCTTTTGGTTCTGATTAAAGACCATGATTAGTTAGTTACAATGTCTGCTAAAAGTAACACCCTAAGAGTCATTCTTGCATTTTCTTTAAAAAAAAAAAAAATCTAAAAAGATTTAACAAAATAGTGCAATGAATTATAAGCTGGAAAGGGCCAGCAATGTCCTGCACAATAGCAGCCTGGAAGCATGGTGTATTCAAGCTAGACTAGTGACGACATTAATGGGGCATTAAATAGAAAATATGATACAGGAAGCAGCCCGTGACCTTCTAGAGCTTCTCAAAGCTGCATTATCACAGACGCAAACATTTCTCGACAGAGACAAGATGGATTCGGGGCACTCCTCTGTGTAATTGTGAGGTGTAGAATGAGTCCTATTTTAATATATATCAGTGTATACTAGAGTAATAAGTTCTTGAATTCCCAGCCACACAAGCCTGGTATCAATGACTGACTTGTTAAGAGAAACCAGAACATTTGCTAAAAAGAAATAAGTAAATTCTGATCTAGAGAACAACACCTTGGAGGAGGCTCATTTTCTTGCTACATGTAACCTTGCAGGTGACCTTAAAGGCATGTGCTACTGCTGAAGTCTGCAGCTCTCTCTGTAAAGTCCCAACCTTACTTCTTGAACTGGGCTTTCCCTTGCCCATGAGCTTTACTGTCTCTGTGATGAACCAAATCAAAGTGCAGCAACACTTCTAAACTTGGAGGGAAATGAAGGAAAAGTCCACACAGAATAAACACTCTCCGAATTATTAAAAAGGCATTTTATTATAAATACATTTTAGTTGTAGCAGTAAAATACATTTTGTGTTACCATGAATCTTTTAAAACAAAAGAACTTCACTGACAATGATCACACTGTAGACTCCCGGACTCAAAATATGTCCCAAGGAAGTAGCATGAGCTAAGGGGACCCCAAAAAACAAGTTAGGAAGGATGAAGAAAGAAGAAAATAAAAGCCTTGGAGGGTAGCTCTGGGGTTACCTTATGATACAAAATCATCTTTACTTTTAAGAATAAACTCTTTAGGTATTAGGGCCTCCCAGATGAGGTATGATATACCGCAAAGGAACAGTCATTGTTATTACTTTTGCCATAGAGGATGCTTAGATACTGCATAAGTGGAGCTTGTATTGTAAGATGAATGGACCAGGGGGAGTTTATATATGGCCTCCCTTATGAAGGCTTTTCCAATAGAAGACCCAGAATGAGTCTACTACATGGCTGATCCTATCCATCACTGACCAGTTAGAGAATTTTATTTTTTAAAACATTAAAAAGAAAGAGTCTGTGCCACTAACGATTAGGACTCTTTACTATAATGCAAACCCCATTAGCTTTATAATTTAGAGAAAGTATTTGAACCACTCTATTCCCCTGCGATGCAACTATTACATATAACCAGTACCTTTATGAGTTTCAAAGAGTCAGGTCAGATGGCTGGCACAGAAACCAGATACAGTACTTGACGTACATAATGTCATACACATGGATTTATAGGAGCAGGTGTGATCCTGGTACATGAAAATCCAGGACGCTTCATCTGAACATTGGGAAGGGGTGTTGCTGAGAAACAGTCTCAGGCATAACTGACACTTTGGAACTTTAACCTGGACAAAAAGAGTTCTCTGACCTCCCAAAAAATTCAGGGTGGTATCATGCAAGGCAAATCACAAATAAACCAAAGTCCCTTATAAGTTAGGAGTGCATAGAGGAAGCTGTGCTGACCACACTGGCAATCCACAGCTAAAGCTTCTGGGGCCTTTCATGTAGTAAGTACTGGGGGCTGAAAATAAAATTGCATTCTAAGATGGCCACTGTGGATTATACTTCTACGCCTATGCCATTCTACATTCTATTACCTTAAACATAGATTGGTTTTCTTGCTAGTATCAGTAAATTCAAAGCCAAACTAAAAATGAGATGCAGAGCCCAATACCCGCAGAGCTGCAGCCCAGGCTGAACATTTTAAACATGACACACAAATGTAAAACTATCCAAAGACCTGTCAGGTTTATTATGCTGTAGGCAGTTTCTTTCTCAAAAATAACTTGCTCATCCGTGTCTGCTACGACTTAGGAGTCACTCATGCGGTGGAGTTGGAGTGTTCCCCTCAACTCTTCTGCAAACATACAGAGTTCTTCAAGGTAGTAAGGGAATCAGAAACAATTGCTTCTTCTCTGCCACATACAACACTCATGTTCTCCCTAATACCTGCTGCCATGGCAGAGAACCCAAAATAACTTTGTTAACCTGAGAAACACAGTATGAAAGGAAATTCTTTGCCTTCACCCCCAACACACATACCAAAGAGGAAGAAAAAGATGAAAAGCTATAGACCCCATTATTTGGGGACTATCCAATGTTTCTGATGGTCTGTGTCACCGCCTGTCTAGGACAGTGACTCCTGCGCTAAGGGCCTCCGTAAGTGCACACGCACTCTTCGGGGCATCCAATGGCTTCTTTCCACATTTCTGTCTCCAAGTATAGGGACCAAAGTTGACTCTAAGCACATCCCACAAATGCGCAGCTTCCAGACGACAGCCAGGCAGCTGTGTCCCTAACCACAAACTCACCCTAGAAATGAAAGCACCCCTGCAACCTAATGAGAAGCGGCAGAGACTCCAAAGGTAGAGAGCCTTTTCCATTAAAAGGGCCACTTCTCATGTCAGAATGATTAGAATGACCCAAGAGTAAAGAGATGAAAAACCCTCCGGCTTTCTCTAGACCAGTGGTCTTCAAAGTGCATTCCCTGGACAGCTACGGTGGCCACTCTGGGGGGGGGGAGGGGGTGGGTGCAGCTATCCGTCCTTTAACAACCTGTCCGGGAAGAAAGCCGAGGCTGGCTTCAGCCTCACAACCACTTTTTTTTTTTTTTTTTTTTTTTTTTGATTTTTGCTCGATCTTGCTCACAATTTTAAAATCTTAAAATACTATAGATTTGTAAATAGCTATCACTGTATGCAATTTGCCACCCTTTCCACCTTCACTTTCAAACACTAAAATATTAAAACAACTATTCCATAAAAATCAAAATTTTCTTAAAAGGTAATATTGATTTCCCCTCCCATCCATCATCCGAAGGCAGGCAACCACATGCTAGTATGCTAAATAAACTACAGAAGAGACCTCAGGTGAGGTAGAAATAGCCAAAAGACCCCCCAAAAACATACTTATAGAATTATATAAAACTTACTATGCTTTATGTTTAACATTTGTATCAAAATAAAATCTCTCTGTTGAACAAACTGCAAGTAAAGTCTGGTCTACCACTCTGATGATTGAAACTACAAGACACACGGGTTTTCTCTTGAAACTAATTTCAGAAAACCTCAGGCTACCACTGTATAAATGGGCTGGGATTTAACGGTGGCTTACAAGTCTAAGTCTAGATTCTATTAGGAACCTCCCTTACAAAACATTTTTTTAAACAATGAGGGTTTCTTTAAAGATCACTCTAAAGTAGGTATTTTCAGTAGGTTGAAATGCCTGAATGTTACACTAAAACTTAAAAAAAAAAAAAAAAAAAACACATATACCTGTTTAACCTGATATTCTAGCTTAGAGGTGATGATATGCTGCCACTTCCTGGTCTCTTATTAGAATGTTAAGGTCTAGTAAAAATCCCCTCCTACCAGGGGTCTTGGGATTGCTAATTAAACAGGGATGAAACTGGCAAGTGTGAACTAGGCAGCCTCACTGTTGGGTCTCAGAGGGAGACGTGAAGACGCCTACTGTAGTGAATGCTCTGAACTGGGTACATGATGTGGGGGACACACTAAGGATATTCTGCATCACTCACATTTCTTCTCATCGCTGGGCAGTTTGAATATCGATCCCATGGCATGTCAGATCTACCAGGACATTTGGCCCCCAGGAGCAAGAAGACACACAGTGATGGTAAAAGCTTTCATATGTTGAAGGGAGGCATGGAAAATATCTACTTAAGAAGAAAAGACAAGCTTAGCTTTGAGGAAGTGGAGAGGTTGGTGGGGAGGGGTGAACAGCCTAAATAATGTACATGTTTTACTATATGGTAAGTTTTAATCATAAATTTTTATAGACTTTTTCTATTAACAAAACTCTCCACTATGCAATGACTCTTTCACACATGGGCATCTCCTAAAAACCAACTATTTTAAGAAATCTAACTTTTCTAATGACAATAGTTGAGATACTCAGATTTAACTGAAAGTTGTTTTCACACCCTGACTAGAGATACATTCTTTTATGTTTTCAGTTCTGCTCTCAAAATGAAACATATCAAAAACATCAACTACACTAGGGCAACACAATACAACATGAGCCCAAGGTTAAAGACAGCTAGCTTCCCCAGGACTGCAATGCCTTCAGAAACAAGAGAACCTCGTCCATAAATAGGCTTTAGAGGCTGCTTTGTTTAACTGGGTAATGCTTATTCCACAAGATTTCTGCTGATTTTACTTACCCTGTAGTTCTCTGAACAGAAAAGATCAGTTGATGCTCACACCAAACCTGAACTCATCCTACAATCTTGATTAGAACAAAAACAAAAGAAAAAATAACATACCCACACCAGACAGCTGGGTGTTTTCTTTACACAAGATGGCCCACACAGAAAGCACATCTGTGACGACAGGAAGACTGAGGTCATTAGTTTGAATGGTCAATAATTAGCTACTGATTGATCAAGGACAAGACGTTATGATTAGCATTGGCAGAGCTAGAATGGACTTTGTTGAGAAACACACCAGAAAATAGCCATGATACAGTGAATGAGGTTCAAATTTCAACAAGAATTCATCTTAGATCAAGAGAGTAAGGGGAACCAAACTTAGCATGAACATTCTATAAATTATCACCTAAAAGAGCAAAAGAAATAAAGACAAAAAAAGGGAGAGAGGGAAAAGAAATACCTCTCAAGTTGTAGTGAAATGACTAAAACAGGACTGACAAGGACAAGGAAACTCCACCAAAAAAAGGAACAAAGAAATGAAAAAAAATCATAAAACGGCCTCAGAAGAAATCTGCATCATAGTTCACAGAGCTATCAAGTTTTCTTGAAAAAAAAAAATGTGCTTATGTATGTAAACAAACACATAAATACACACACATCTGAGCTCTAAAAAACTGAAACTAATGAAGGAAATAAGGTATTTTCATGACACTGACTAACCCTGCTAATACTACCCCAAGTAACAGCAAAGATTAGCAATGAGGACTCACAGTGATCCTTCTGGTAAGATCTGCTGAAGACTGGTACAAGATGCTGGGAGTAAGTAATGGGCTCCTTTGAGCCTGGACAGGAAGATGGGAGTAATGCTGGGAAGGAGGAACCAGGTTCAAAGAAGCACTGTATGCAGAACATGAAAACATGGACACAAGAAACAGATGGGAACACTCAGACACTCACAACAGAGCAGTCACCTAGTAAGCAGCTAGTGTCATTCCTTAGAAATAACCGCTTTGAGAATGTCACTGCAACCTTGATGGTTCCTCATCCAAGGTGCCCCGCCATCGGTGTTTTTACATAAAAGTATAGGACACAACACATGCGACTTTAACTAAATATAAGTAATTTTAAAACTGGGATCTTTTAAAGGTTCAAGTATGAGAAACAGAAAACTGGGCGACGGCCTGCTGATGAGAGGTGAACTGAAAGTTGACAGTATAGTTCTGTCCTGTGTGTCTGCAAGTGTGGGGGTGGGAGCTATCACTGATGGACACACACACAGCCTCATCATGGGGGAGTCCTACATCTTGTTCGGGCACAGAGTTAGAAACACACAGAGCCCTGGGGCAAGAGTTGTCTTGTTCAGCCTAAAACATGGCCAACCGTATGTGGTGATGTCATATCACGCAGAGTATGGGGCCCTGGCTCACTAGCTCACACCTCTGCTGTGGTGATCTGCACTATCCAGTAACACATCTCCAGTTTGGGGGGGTCCACATCTCCAACCTCAAAAGAGGTGTTCACCTTGAGACAGGAAGCCAGGTATCAATCCCTCAGCCCTGAACACGAATTAGAGAGGCCACAACATTGGTCCTGGAGTTGGCTAGCCCTTAGCCAGCCCAGCCTTCTATCCCACATTGTCTGGGGGTTGCAGGAAGCCATAGATGGCCACCATAAACTAACCCCTAGTCAGAGAGATATAAGTAATTCTACCTTTCCCCTTGTCCCTTCAACCCAGTTTAAAATGATCTATCAAAAAAGTCTTCCAGAAAACTATGCTTGAATGATCATCAGGAAGGTTAGGCTCTTCTGAAATACCCCCATCTTCATCTTAATCTAAAAGTGGAGGGAGATGTATTGCCGTCTTAAGATACCTCTGAAATATAAAACCAGAGCTACTGATCAGGAAACACCAAGGACATTCATTACTTCAAATGTATTAAAGAACACACGAGAAGGATAGCCTCTTCCCCGCTTTGTGTTCATTTGAAACAACTGTTGGGCTGTGGACTACTGTAGACAGTTGTTGAAATTTCATATTTTTAATGAGTTCAAGGGGGAATTTCAGAAGAATCAAAGGATGCTAAACATGCCCCAGATTTGATCGACTTTTGGACTTTTTTTTTTCTTTAATGGTCTTTCTCAAACAGAACAACTAGAAAAATCCTAAAATTGCCATGTGTAATGTCATATCTTAATGTAAACATCAAATAAGGTACCAAAATTTTCACTGGAGGAAAAGAAACCCAAACTTCTAGTCGGTACAGTTCTTACTGCCCTGGAGGAGGGGCCAGGCTACAAACACTTACACATGCAGAATGAGAAAGAAGTTTTTTTTTTTTCCACTAAATTCACGCAGTTTTAAAGTAGTTGTCAAGTCTACTAAGCACCAACAATCCTAAAAATTTTTCAGCTTCATGATTTGTTTAAAAAAAAAAAAAAAACCACACACATACACACTGTCAAAATTAACATTAAAAACAAGCTGGAAGTGGTGTTTCTCCAAAAAAAAAAAAAAAAAAAAAAAGCCAACTAATTATGCCACTGGGTTTTGGGTTGCTTTTTTTTTTTTCTTTTTCTTTTTCACATTTCAAAACCCAGTGGCATACAGAATACACGGGCAAGGAAGGCCGTGATCTCTCTCCCTGCTGATGGAGAGAAAAGCATGTCACAGATAGCTAAAACTCTCAAAGTTTTAAAACACAGCATCCTGTCCAAAAAAAAAAACTGATAAAGTATTTAGAAGATGCTGCCCCTTTATTTAAAAAAAATTTTTTTAAATGAATTTAAGCAAAAATAACATACATTTGTACATCAACTGGCCATTTCTGGTACAGAAACCCAGCATGTGGTAATATTACTGAATAAATGTAAATGCTACTTAACTTTTTTTTTCATTTTTAAATACATTTTAGACAAACTTTTTTTCTTTTTTTTTTTTATAGTTGCACAATTAACCTCTTAGCTGCTAGCTTGATGCAAACATATGTAACAATACACAAATTTAAAAATATTTTTATTCTACATAAAAGCTGTCAAAGTTCTGACTCACATCAAAAATGCAAAATAATGGAATATACTTTTAAACTTAGGCGCAGGTCTAGCAGCAAGGGTACTGAGTTGAGAGTGCGATCAACGTTTCACAGAGGGCTGCACACAGACGAGCCTGCCACCTCAACCCTACTGATAAACAGGAACTGAACACTATAAGAGCGCGGTCACTTGAAGTAGGAGTAGAAGCCGTTGCTGCCCGGGCTGCTGCCCAGGCTGAGCTCCTGGAACAAGGACAGCGGGTCGCTGCCTTTCTTGGCCTGCTCTGGTGGCGGCCTGGGCTTGGGCGGGGCCCGCAGCGCACTGGCATAGGACATGGCGGGCTTGCTCCCTGCCTGGCTCTGCTGGTTGCTGCTGTTGGCTGACTCTGCGATCTGCTTGTTGGGCATGAGGGGTGGGAACTGGCCGAGGTGCTGGAGCACCGTGTAGTTGAAGGAACTGGACCCCTCCGAGCTGTCGGGCTTCAGCTGATCCTCAGAGGGCTTGACAGTCTTGGGTGGTGCTGGGAACAGAGAATAGCGACAGGGTTTAACCAGAGGAGCTGGGGTGCGCTCATGGGCTCCTCCATCTCCAAGCACGCAGGGCCAGTTTAGCCCAAGCACACATAACTTGGACCATAGGATGCAAAACCAGACTTTAATCCCCTGTCCTGAAGAATCATCCAGAAAGAGCACCCATGCCCACTGGAGCAGCGGATACACCGAAACTCATGGCAGTGGGGGCTGGAAGGTTTGCTGAATGATCTGCCTGGGTGGTTGGGCTACTATGAACCACATGTCCATATCAGCAGAGGTGTGCTGTGTACACTCCCGTTTCTTGTGACACACATTTACACTGAAATGTTTTAGTTCTTTCAAACAAGACCTCAGTATGTAGCTCAGGCTTGTTTTTGAACTCTTCATCTTTCTCCTTGGCCTGCTCAGTGCTGGGGGTATACATTCTAAGTGAACATGGAATAATGGGATGTAACAGATGTAAACATCTCATTCCCACCACCTGACTTTCAAAGTCTTTAAAACTTGGTCCCCATCTTCCTAAGTGGTGTTACTGTCCATCAACACATAGCTTTTGTTTCCAATCTTTTAAAATTTAAATAACACTGTATTTTGGGGGGAAAGGGAGAGAGAGAGAGAGAGAGAGAGAGAGAGAGAGAGAGAGAGAGAGAGAGAGAGAGGGGAGGGCCCACACACCCTTGCAAGTACACAATGACTTTTGATCGATGCATTGTGGGCAGGACTGACAGGAAGCAGCCCATAAATATCCAGGCACTGAGGAGTCGAAATCACAGCTTTCTGGAAACTCACCCATTCATCTTACCTATCAACTCTCTGGGCTGAGCTGTCCTGCTGGGTCCATTGCACGGAATGTTCTGGTAGGGGGCAGATGAGGTGGTGTTGGCCCAGGACTCAGGGGCTGGGAAGCTGAAAGCAGGCGGGTGGCTGTGGTCCTGCAGTTCTTTGCCCTGAGCCAGGCTGCCTTGGGGAGTGCTTGCCTCTTCCACACAAGGCTGGGCTGAGCTAGATGAAATTCTTCTTTGGTACAAGGGCCGACCAGGTCCTCTGGGCTCATACTACATAAAGAAAAGGGAGTGTGGTGAATCCAGCCGCCTCCATACCTACAGTGACCTAAGCTCATAATAAAGCAGGGACCGATTGGCAAGGATTCTCTGTTGTGGTGTAGGGCTTTCTCTTCACCTTCTCCCATTTAAAACGGTGTCAGGAGACCTGGGTCTGAAACTCATCTCTGGACTGTCCCTCCCTATGTGGTCCTGTGATAACACCTGCTGGCCTGTGACTCCTGTACCCAGATGCCTTCAGTTATACAGTCATACTGTTATTTCAGAGAACAGCAGAGCTTATGGATGAGTTGGAGTCCCAAGTCAGCTGACCCATAGAGCTGGGCCAAAGCATCTGAGACTGTCTCCGGGACCATCCCAGCTTCAGCTGCTCTGCTCAGTCCTACCGGCAAGATCCGCCTCCTCTAGCATAAGCATCCTTACTGGGCTTCACTGTGTATCTCCCACTTCAGTGAGCTGATACAGAATACTCATTACAATATTCTTTCCACAGTTTAAACCTTGATTAATTTATGTTCTTCTCCTCTCTAGATTTCCTAAATTGTGTAAGCCAAACTCTCCTGCCTAACAAGGGCAATCCCACATTCCACACCCCCCCCCCCATCAAGGTGCAGTGTTAGCTAGGGGCTCTCAGGTTCTTTCCAGCCTGACTGTGGTAGATGGTTCTGGGTATCAGCTGCAATGACAGGAAGTGCAGAACAGCCTGCCTAGAGCCTGGCCAGCAGGACTAGACTTCAGGCTTTGCCTCAGAACTACAAATGTCACCTTGGGCAACTGGCCTAACCTCCTGGGAACTTCATCTCCATAATGGATTACCCCCAACTTCCTCTTGGGACTGTAGAGAGCACTGAATAAGCTAGGAATGAATGTAGGATTTCACGTTGGTTCTTGGTGCATGTGAAGAGCCAACTGTTTATCATTGTTTTACGGTAAAATAAGACCTACATCTGATCACAAATGACACAATGGCTTTTAGTCATCCACCTTTTCTCCCCAATTAATGACAAAATCCATGGTTCAGCTTGAGGCCGATTGTGATTCAGACAAATCTTTCAGCACCATTGCGAGTGAGAACCCTGGTGAGCATCATCAGGCCAGGACACGAGGTGCTGGTTGTAGGCATCAGTTTAAGGCCCCAAGCAGAACCCACTAGGACAGAAATCAGAGCCGGGAACTACATGGGCAGGAGAGGGTGGAGCAGAGCGGTAAGGCCAAGATCACACCTGTACCTGGGGAAGGGAGGGGCCACTGCCACCTGGACCACTCCCTTTCCCATGTGTATTTGATTCACATCCTGTTTCTCACTAGAACATTTACATTGGCCTTTATTTATATTCTTTAGAGAAAAAATTTTCCAATGGTCAAAACCATTGTGAATCTGACTGTGGCTCAAGACCATGGCTTTGGGTCACCTGTAAATTTAAACAGCATATTTGAAGCTTGTATCAGCTCTGAAAGGTGATTGGCAGAAAGCCAACTCTCCGGAAGTGCTTGCTCTCCAGGCCAGACAACCCATGAATGACTGATCAGTTTACACAGTTGTTTTTGTGACGGAGACGATTAGCTCTTGAAATGAAGATGGAGTGGTGTTTAATTGTCATACTGGGAGATCTGCCCTGGTGCTGTCTGTAGGGGATCTCACTCTTGAGCCTTTATGTGTGACCGTTAATGCACTAATATTGGCCAGAGCCTCAAAAGGAGCAGGTTGTAAAGAGCCCCTGTGACACAGAACACTGCCAACAGCCATCTGGACTTCAGCCAGTTACCTCACAAGCCCTGTCTTTAATAAGCACCTACAATAGTAGTACAGACAATGGGTAGGCACCGGAACTTTGGAGCATCAATGAGGGAAAAGGAAACTCAGAGTTACATAAATGTAATGAAAGAAAAAAATGCAAGGTCTGCAGGTACAGCTACTGCATCCATGAAGGTGAACTTGTGGAAAACCATCTTCACTGCACTTGTCCCTCAAAGGTAAGATGGCTATGAGCAAAGAACAGACAGCAAATGAAAACGGTTTACACACCAAATGAAGCTAGGGCCATTTTAGTTTTTCTGTCTCAACTCTGAACCTTTATTTGCTTTAATGTACTGACTGCAACCCCCAACAAGCATTCCACCCTGCTGCCTTTTTCCTTCTCTTTTTCCTTCCTTTCCTTCTCTCTTCCCTTCCTCCCTTTTTTGAGCTTTTCATGGCTCATCGACCCCCCCCAATCCCTTGCTTCCTGTCTTTCTTTCAGAGACAAGTCTCACCACCTAGCCCATGCTTCCCTTGACCACGTGGGCCCAAGCATGCCAGCAGCTGGGACTGAGGGTGCACCACTGACTTAACCCTGCTAACTCCTCTCTAATGCTGTCTTCACATCAACCATGCTGGTGGCCGCAGGGGTTACCGCCACCTTCCAGCAGCTGCAAGTTTCTTTGCACTCTGTGTGAATGTGTGTGGGTTGGGGTTAAGAAGGATGGTGGAGGGGAGATAGTTATTGATATGATCATGTGATCTTTCCCCAGACTGTTAACATGGTGGGTTATACACTGATTTACTTTCAAATACTGCACCAGCCAGATAAGCTGCATGGTGTCATGGTGTATTGTTCTCTTCATGCCTGGCTGAATTCAATTTGCTGTTCTGTTGAGGAGAGCTACTTATTGCCATAGAAATCAGCCTATATTTTCTTTTTTGTACTGTCTCTGTCTTGCTTTGGAAATAGTAATGGTGGCCTTATGCAATAAATTGACAAGTTTTCCCTTCCATTCACTGGCAATGATTGTGATTGGTAAATTTTCTTCTTTACAAATTCGGAGAAATTCATCTCTGGCCCATCTTTAACAGCTATATGATCATTCCTATGACATTTACTTCATTGCTGATGAGTTTTTGAATGTTTGTGGACTTCAGGGATGTGGCCCATCCCACCTAAGCTCTTGAAAACTGTTTGCAACCTTCCTAGTCTGTAGTCATAGTTTCTTTTTTTCCTTGTATCAGTAGTCAGTGTCTTCTCTTTTTTTCCTCTTGTCAATCTTTTCTGGAAATGCAGAGGGAGGCTAGTAATATTTCAACACAGACTGAAGTATGAGGATTTGGGGGGCGCTCAGAAGAATATACACAGCCGAGGGCATGTGTCTCAGCTTGTTTTCTAATGAGAGGGAACATTTCAGGCTTTGTGCCTGCTCCTCTTAGAGCAGGGCACCTACAGCCTTTAGCCTAGGGAGTCCACGAGCAGCAGTCAGCATGAAAGACTCCTTTCCCTTCGTGTCCTCATAATTTCCCATCCTTCTATACTACCTCAATTCTCCCTGAGACTCTGATCCTCCATCATAAGGGTTGCGAGAGGCTAAAAATCCATTTTCTACAATCTGATGTCTGAGACCCTACCTATTCAAGAACCTATTCAAGGAGCCTACCTATTCAAGGACTCTACCTACCAAAGACCTATCTATTCAAGGATCCTACCTACTCAAAGATCTACCTACTCAATGACCCGACCTATTCAAGGAATCTATCTACTCAAACAGCCTACCCACTCAGGGAGTAGGTACTCAAGGACCCTACCTCTTAACCTGTCTGCACTAGGGCAGACATGAAACAATGGGAGTGTGAGCTCTAGAATGCCATCATTTGAAGTGGATCAACAATGTATCCGGGGGATTCTAGACAAGACCTCAGGGAACCATCATTTGGGAGATGAGGCATGCAGGGTGAGAAGGGGGTGGCATGCAGAAGAAAGTTAGCCCCTTGCTAGTCTCACTAAATGCATCTACTGTCCTTTAACAAAGAAATAACTGTGCACTTCATGGCCTCCTCTATTGTTTTCTGGAGTTAGCCATACTGAAATCTGTCTATCATTCTCATTTCCTGGAGTTTATCTTGTTTTTCCTTTAGAATGTCTCAAGGTAGAGGCTTGGGATTTATTAGAGATCTTGTTCCTTTTCTACTTTAAGCATTATACATCCCCTCTGATGTTGCTGTGGCAGCACACATTCAGGCACTGCATTCTTACTTTCTAACACACAATAAGCCACTGATCTGAATTATACACAGACATCTGGAAAACAGGAACCAGAGTGGGATTTAAAAAAAAAAAAAAAAAAAAGATTAGCATCCAGATACAGAATGAGATAGCAAAAAGTATAACTACAATGTGCTGAAAATTCAAATACACAACAATGCTTGATTCAGAATGACATTCAAAATGTAAATAAGAAAAAGGCCTCCATCCTTGAATCCTGCTAATGCACTGATTTATTACCCTGAAGATGAATAAAGGACATAAATCAAGCATTTATCTACCTTTTCCAAATAGACTATACTTTAGTATCTAATATTTAATGATGAAATTCCTCCTTCATATAAGACTACAGAAGAAATTTTAAATATTATTTGTCAACCTAATGAAACAAAAGACTAAAAGGAAAAGCCATCAGCAGCTGCCAAGGCCAGGGAAGTTGTTGGGAACTACAATGGACAGGACAGACTGATACCTGACGCTCACTTCAGCAGTCAAGTTACCATCACCAAAGTGGAGAAACCAAGCATGCCTGCATCTGCTTCCCCGTGCATATGACTATACACATCCACTGAGAACAAAGTCCTACCGCAGTCTGCTTGCTAATTTCTCATTAGCATGTCACAGAGAGAGAGGTTGACAAGTGACTCAGGGGCTAAGAGCATTTACTACTCTTGCAAAGGACTAATACCCACATGGTGGCTGACAATTTTGCACAGCACAGCTGCAAGGAATCTGGCAGCCTCCTCAGGCCTATGTGGGCACCAGACACGCAACTTACATGTAAGTAGAACATTAATATACATATAATAAAAAAAAATACGTCTTTCGGGGCTGGAGAGATGGCTCAGAGGTTAAGAGCACTGGTTACTCTTCCAAAGGTCCTGAGTTCAATTCCCAGCAACCACATGGTGGCTCACAGCCATCTGTAATCTGGTCTGGTGCCCTCTTCTGGTGTTGAAGCAGACATGTAAGCAGAGCATTGTAAACACAATAAATAAATCTTTAAAAAAAAAAAAAGAAAGAAAGAAAGAAAATGTGACTTTAAAAAAAAAAATACGTCTTTCTAAAACTCTTTCTGTGTCATGAAAAGTCTTATAACATCATATTGAATAACTGATTACTCATTTAAGCGAATCTTAATTTTCTCACTACTAGAAGAATAAAGGCCCAACTATGAAACACCCTCATGTTCTACTAACAATTTAAATCCCCATAAAGTTATGGGGATGTTTAAAATCACATGCCTACAGTTTTAAATCCCCATAAAATTATCACTTTATGTTTAAAATACCATACTTACACTTAAAAAGGGAATAATTGCCACACATAGGAAGCCTTGGAAGAATGTTGCAATATGGTAAGAGACAGAACCGAAGAACCCTGGCCACGCAGCATCTTCCCAACAAAAGTCTCAGAAGGGAAGACAGGGAAAGAGCTGGATGAAGATTTACTAAAGGTTGACACATGGCTGAGGCCAAAAGACTGTCCAGGGCTTCTCTGTGACCTGAGAGGCTACACTTCCATGACCTGCAAGAAGGCAGTGTCTGCCCAAAAGTGGGTGTGAGACAGCAGAAATGTGCCAAACAGGACTCCAGGCACCCATTCTAAATCTTGGTTCAGTCTGAGCCACAGCTAGTCCATCAAACACTCCGCAGTTTCCACCTACAAGGACATCCTGCATTCAACTGTCCTTCATCCTTCCCAATGCATGCCACAGCACACGCCACCACACCAGTCACATGGGGCTGTGACTGATATTATATTATAGTATCACTTATATTATAGTATCACTTAAAAAGATTTACATTTCACACAAAGTTATGCTAACAGAAATTTAAAAGCAACTCCAATGTAATTAATTTCATAAAATTCAATAATAATAATAATAATAATAATGGCAAAATTTCACCTCATTTTTAAAAGCCATACTACATTTATATTATTTCTTCCTATGAGAAATGTACAGTCACAGGGTGTTGGTGGCGGACGCCTTTAATCCCAACGCTCAGGAGGCAGAGGCAGATGTACCTCTGTGATTTCAAGACCAACCTAGTCTACAAAGTAGTTCCAGAACAGCCAAGGGCTATGTAGTGAAACCCCATTTCAGGGTTAAAAAAAAAAAAAAAAAAAAAAAAAAGAAGAAGAAGAAGAAAGAAGAAGAAGAAAAAGGAGGAGGAGCCCAGACAAGCACAGTGAAATGACCATGACTCTCCATACAGAGCAGTCATCCGCTTGGGTCCACAAGAGGAAAGCACATCTCAGGAAAGGACACTTGTGAATTTGCCAACAAGGTTTTCCTGCACCCAAACAGCAGGTCACAGTGGAGACATAAAACAAAGACAATACGACAACTAAGAGAAGTCTGCGTGCATCACTGTGACATTCTGGGCTGCCTCGACTTTCCCTGACTTTGTTTACTCTTCTTCAGTGTGGACAGGCAGGCTATCAGGATGCCTCTTACAGGGAGACAAAGCCAGTTTGACTGGACACATTCATAAAGAGCTTCACCCTTCAACTCAGAACAATGTGCTTTCTCTCTGAAGGATCAAAATGACCACAATTAAGATTCCAGCTTAAAAAAAAAAAAAAAAAAAAAAAAAGTACCAGAGAAATTTCACTCAGTCCTTAGACAGTAGTGAGAAATTAATTCTTATTGTTCATTTCTGATATATGAGGTCTCAGAATTAATCATCTGAATATTCAAAGATTTAGCAGCTAGAATGAAATGGATTTCCAAAACTGAAGAATTACTCCTCCCACCCCACAAAAAGGGAACAATTTAGATGCCTACAAATGTAGTTCTTTGTCCCAAGAATGTTTGCTTTCCCCCAGCATCAGTTCTGAGAACTGGAGTCATTCCTTGTTTCCTCCACGCTCCTGTCAGGATGATTTTCAACTTCATTAACAGGGGCCTGTCAGCATCTTTGTGCCTCAGTTGCTGAAATGGCTCAGTGTATAAAAGTGCTTTGCAAGTTTGATACCAGAACCCACAGAGGATGACTCCAGCAGACTCTGGCCTAAACACTCTCTCTTTCTCTCTCTTTTTCTCTTCCCCACCCCTCTAAACTACACACACACACACACACACACACAAATAAATAAAATACATGTGATTAAAACAAATGTTAAACAAAATAGGCCTGTTGGGACAAGCCTGTAATCCCAGTTATTCAAGAGACTAAGTCAGGAGCAGGAATTCCAAGCCCTACCTGGCTGTAGGCAGCAAATCCAAGGTCAGTCTGTATATCTTAGTGAGATCCTCTCTTAAAATGAAAACAAACAGGGCTGGGAATATAGTTCAGAGGAGTAGTATTTGGTCTAGTATGCATAAGCATCTAGGTTCAATTCCCAGTAATTAAATAATGATGATAATAAACAAGGAGTTAAAAATAAATGATCTTTGGGGACAGAGAGACAGCTCAGTAGTTAAGAGTTGAACCTGGTCTTCTTCCAGAAACCAGGGTTCAGTTTCCAGCATTCACAAGGTGGTCCACTACCATCTACAACTCCATTTCCAGGGAACCAACACCCTCTTCTGGCTTTCTTAGGAGCCAGGTATAAACACAGTATACATACATACACAGAGGCTACCACTCACAAACATAAAACAAAAATAAACAAATCTTTTTAAAAGCATTCCATAGTGAACCAGGACATCATTGGATCAATAAACATATCATTATTTTTTTATTTTACTGCTAGTATTTCTTTCTAAATATCAAAATGTAATGCTAACATTTCAAAAACAATTTAATATATGAACTCTAAGTAAAACAAGGATTACTAAACTTGTGTATAAATTGCTATTAAGATAATTGTCAATTTAAGTAAAATTCCTAATTTGCTTGTTACTCTAAGACATATCTTTAATGTTAAGGTTAGCAAATTCTTTCATATGGGTGTGTATAAATAAATAAGTGGGGGAAAGGTTAGCATATTAATTAAAGTTCTATATTTATAATTATGCTACCAAAGCTAATCACCAAGGAAAAACTAAGTGCTCTAGTGGGAATTCCAAGTCACATTAAGTACATCGCCAGGGGCTTTAATTAAAGCTCAGCATCCCGTCTTAATGACTAGCTTTGATGATTAGGCATGAATGGAGGTCTAGCTTATTGATCTACTGATCACTATTGCCTGTACAAGGAGGCTTAATGGACACCATCCTTTACTGAGCCAAGAAGACAGCCACATTTCCAGCTGATTACACTACACAAATTGCAAGCTGTCAATATCTACATTTACAGTGAGGAGAGGCAAATCCTACCAACCCTTTGTCAATATGATAACCCTCCATTATAATACTTGGCTCTAAGGAACGAGGATGGCTGGATAGTGAAATACAAAATAAGTAATGATAAAAATACAGGTGCTAGAGAGGAAAATGAAAATAAGTAAACTGTTCAAAAGCTAGGACCTCCAAGAAATACTTCAAGGCAGAGTCCTTGCAGAGGTACAGGTCGTCTCTAACGCTGACTGACAGCGGACCAGAGTGAGCAGCCTAGGAGCACTGCCATGGTTGGTAATGCCCAGAGAACTGAGCCTTTGGTCTTATGCATGCTAAGCAAGTGCTCAACCACCAGCCACACCCCCAGCTGGGACCCAACTCTCTAATGAGGCTTTTATGATAGCATCATCACTGCAGACAAAAATGTGCAATTTGAGAAACCAATCGGATTGGTACAGTGACAATTTGAAAAGAATTTTTCATTTTCCCCATTTACTTCTTTAATCAGACTATTTCAGAGTGGAGCACATCTGAGGTGGAAACTGCTTTGTGCCAGTCTCAGCACCACACACTCTACAGTAAATGGAATATTTTAACTTGACAAATCTACAGCCACTTAAGGACAAGGAGGATTTATCTTTCAAAATGAAATGCCTGAAAGAGATAATGCAAGAAGCTTGCATTCATAATAGTGAACAGGGCATAAAACAAAACAACATTATCCTACAGGGACCAGAAATGAAGACACTACAGAATTTTTAAAGAGAAACACACAAAATCACAGGGTAGTGAGAAGAGGAGAGAGTACCATTTCCTAAGGGAGAAACTGAAAGAATTTCCAAGGATAAAATTTCTTCTGATTTAAGCCCTAAGTTTAATATAATTCAAACAGAAATCTAATAGGGGTTTTAGAGGTACATAAGAGAAAGAGCTATTCTAAACTTCTAAACTTTCCTACTAGAAAACCACAAAATGGACTCCTTCTCTTGTATGTATGCGCTATAGAAACATGAAGAGTTGCGTGTTAAGGGCGTCACTCTGGGACAGAACGGAGAAGCTGAAGGAGACGAGCACAAAGAGCAGAGAGTGATGTCAGTACAGGGCATGCTCAAGAACAGAGCTGAGGCCACATAGTGCCATGCAAAACGAGCATTTTCATACAAATAAAAATCAGTCTTCAAAAAAATGTTTTCAGTTATGTGTGTGTACGTATGAGTATACATATACCATATGCATGCAGGAGCCTGCAGAGGTCAGGGGACGGTGTCTGATCCCCTCGAGCTGAAGTTATAGGCAGCTGTGAACCACAGTGGGGGTGCTGGGAACTGAACCCTGGTCTTAATATCTGAGCCATCTCTCCAGCCCTGAAATATTCCTAATTGAGCCAAAATCACTAGAAATAGAGCCCTCAGCGGCCCCAAAACTAAGAATGGATTTCAGTTGATGGTATTTTGCCACCAGCTGACACTGTGGCAGAATACAATGTTAGATAAAGAATCTGTCATTTAACAGGGAAGCTACTTCTAGTTAGTGATAATACCACAAGCTAGTGAAGGTATGAAGACACCTAGCTAAATATCTGGAGGGAAATTAAACCATGATCCCAAACTTGCACTAGTATTTGAAGTCAAACTGGAGAAATTCATGATCTTTCCTCAGCTAAAAATGGTCAGGGCCTGACCCAGGAAAAGCCAGCCTCATCCAGACAGCTAAGGCGGCCACCCACAGTTTCCACTAAATTTAGGGTAAAGAGAGAGAACCAGTGAAGTTCAGCCTCAGTTATACAAATGAAATTACTCCGGAACCACAAAAGCTGTAAGACCAGGGTCCTATTCAGAGTGCCCTGACCTCAGGGAAAGACAGATTAGATGGGGCTGTGCAGGGCTCAGTGATGGGGACATGGTTGTGTCCAGTTTCCGTGACAGTTAATCAATCCCCTAGGTTAACCCACATTCTTCTCTATGGCCACTTAAAGGCTAATGGTATAAAATGCTATGGTAGCTATTTTTATACAATGAAATTAGGTGATCCCCCCCCCAGCTTCTATGTTTTATATTGGCCATGCATTTCATCTTTCCAAAGAAAATAAAAATTACAGCTGAGTATTTGTGGTACACACCTATCATCCCAGCACGAGGGAGGCTGAGGCAGGATGACCAGTTTTATGACAGCTTAAACTACATAGCAAAATCTTGTCTCAAAAGCTAAGTATAAAACCAAAAACGTAGTCAAATAAATATGAAGAAAAAAAAATCTCCATTCAAGGTAACAGTTAGACTAACATGCAAGTGTTTTCATCTCATCAGATAAATCTGCCAAGTTTCTAGCAATAAAAGAATCCACAGTAGGGAAGAAAGTAACTTTCTTTGTATTGTTAAAGTTAAAGAAATTATTTTTAAAAGGTTGGAAATAAACAGTGAGAACATATGCCATTCACTGTGTGAGATGATTCATGCAAAATCATTCTGAACACACAGAACTTATCATAATACATTGAAAATGTCAAAATCTACAATGTGGTCAAAAATAATATTTTCCTTGTCAAAGAATTTCTTCAATTGCTGCAAGTTAGTCATCACTCACGAACCTAGTGTCAGAAGCAAGATGACCAAGTGTTTCTGCAAAGCAAAAAAACTCCCTGACAACGGATGGCATGTATTTATAACACTCACAGTGACACAAAAACACCAAACACGGAAAGCAACAGGGTACAAAGAGCTTAAATTCCAAAACCATGGACCACTTAAAAAGATCAGTGATTAAAGTAGGTCGTTCAGTATGAAGTGTTACTTAGGAAAATATAGACAGTGACACCTGTGAGAACAGGGACACAGTTCCCACCAAACAGTTTTATGAGCGCATTCAGCAGGAGAGGCAAGATGTCACACCTGGTATCAGGAAAGTGGCACTGGACCCGGTGCCAGCGTCTACTTCTCCAAAAGAACAACAAACACTGTCAGGTGCATCAAACCACTCTTTGGGCTAGGAAACTAAAAACTGGCAGCTCCTCAGAGAACAGTCAGTCCAGAAAACACAGAGAACGTCATGAAAACAACCAATTCTGTGGTACAAGGTCAGATTCTCTGTTCTCCACCTCTACAGCAGCCCTGGAAATGAGCCCTGCCCTGGTGCCAGGGAGAGCAGAATAGGCCTCGTGCTCACACAACTATAATTTGCCTCGATTTCTCATGACTCGTTGGAAGACTACATCCAAAGATCTGTGTTAGCCAGGGGTGGGGGCTCATGCCTATAATCCCAGACCTCAGGGAGGCAGAAGTACGATGATTATCTACTCAAGGACAGCTTGAGCTCACAGTGAGGCCATCTCCAAGAAAGACATTTTAATCATGTTTCACAATTGCAAGCCAGGCATGGCGATATATGCCTGTAATCTAAGTATGCAAGAGGACAGGCCAGTCTGGGCTACATACTAAGTCCTTATCTCAAGCAGAACTGTAACTGTTTATCCTGTTTTTGCAGAGACTATAGCCAATGGCCACACCCTTTATACAATCTAAGTAAGTCACTATGAGTTCACCGGGAACAGCTAGACAGTGACAGTCCACACATTATACAGTTTGGGATATTTGTTATATTTTTGCTTTATGCATATGCATGTTTGGCCTACAGAATCCAGAAGTATCGGATCCCCTGAAGTGGAGTTACAGTGAGTCACCATGTGGGTGCTGGGAACTGATCCTGGGTCCTCTACGAGAGCACCTAGAATTCTTAACCGGTGAGCCATCTCCCCAGCCACATTTTGAAAGTCTTCCACCCTGGGATCACTAAACACTGCAAGTCAGTGACTGCTGCTGACGGTTGAGAGTATGGAAGAGTCAGTCCTATGGTGAAAGCTCAGTTTATCCCGAGATACTCACTCAGCGGCCCAGCTCATGCCAACTGGCAGGGTATTGTAACGTTAGGAAACTGGTCTGACTGGGTGTCTCCTGCTTCATAAATGACACCCACTAAAACCTCAGGATGACCAGTGGGAGAACTGGTGCCTGGATCTGGCCACTCACTAAAAGAACAAGCATCTTTACAAAGTACTAGTTATCAAAATTAACCTAACAAAAAGATAAGCTACTAAGGTCCATTTCTCCAGAGTAGAAAGGCCAACACTATTCAGAAGAGCGCCCTCAGATGTCGAACACGCCAAAACAGCAACAAAATGCTTTCAAGAGGCTTCATGTTTCAACAATACCACACATAAAATCTGAAACAGCACACAAAGGTAGACGTTAAAATATTTCCCAAGAAAAGATTATTGTTTAAAGGTATCATGTCCAGTAAGATCTCCTTTTAGCAAATCGGTAAGTAGCAGCAGAGTTTGTTCACAGCCAACTGATCCCAAGAGAAAACACTGAAAAACATTTACCTCTTCTAGGCTGGGGAGCGAAGAAGAAGATACTGTGCGAGATGACAGTGGGTGAAATGGCTCTTGACCAATAGCGTGTTGATGGTTCTGTATGTGTATAAAAGGGTTTTGCGGTGGCCTGGGAGGCAATGGAGGTAGGCCGTAGGGAAAGCCCGGCCCTATTAAGTGATTCTGTTGCAAGTTAGCAAAATTCCATGCTCCTTCAGGAGCCAGGTATTTCAGGGGAGGTGGGGCAAGGTGTTCAGATGGCAAGGGAAACGGGGAGCCAAATAGCTGAGGTGGGAGGCGCTGCGGGAATGCTGGGCTGTTGGCTACTTCAATGTCTCTGCTGCTGTCATTAAAGTTAGAAAAGTGGCTACTGTGGTCTGTGCCGGAGGGGGGAGACGGGGCTGCTGGTGGGCTTCTAGTCTGAACTTGTCTGTATTGCAAAAGTCTTGATTGAGGTGGTGGCATCTCAGCTAGCTCTCGAGTGTCACCCTGGTCACGATGAGACAGCTCTCTGAGTGAGTCTTGAAACCTACACAAAAACAAGAAAAGATGACGGAGGAACAAAGCAGCCCCCGCTGCATTAACAAGAGCACCATTTCTGCAAACCAAATCAAAGTACCTGATTAGGGTTGGCATTGATTAAACCAAAACTAAGTATTGACATCCAAAAGGTACTGAACTGGAGATGCTCAGTAAAGCTACCAATTACCTAACCATTTTTTACCTTTGCACGAAAAATGTTCATCCTTGCCTCAACATGAAAACTGGAAGTGAGAGAAGGCCACCACGGGCCAGGGAGACAGCTCAGCAGGCCTAGATGCTAGCCCCCAAACCTGACAATTCAAGTTAATCCCTGGAAGATATATGACAGAAGAACCAACTCCCCACAGGCTGTCCTCTGATCCCCACATCCACATACATACACACACACACACACACACACACACACACACACCCATGCACACATACACATACATACCCACACATACCCATGCACACACACACACATCCCCCCCCACACATACCCATGCACACATACACATACATACCCCCCCCCCACACACATACCCATGCACACACATACACACATATATACCCACACACACACACACACACCCATACCCGTACACTCAGAAATAAAAATAAATACCTAAGAGGTTGGAGAGAAGGCTCACCAGTAAAGAACACTTGTGCTCTTATAGAGAACCCAGGTTCAGGCCTCAGCACCTATGTGGTGGCTCACAACCCCCTGTACCTCCAGTTCTAGAGGAGCCAATGCCCTCTTCTGCCTTCCTCAGACACCAGACATGCACATGATACACATACATGTAGGCAAAATACACATGAAATAAACAAATCAATTTTTCAAAGGTTTGTATACTTTAAAAATAGAAATGCTAGAAGTAGTAGAAGGAAGGGAGGGAGGACGGAGGGACGGAGGGACTGACAGATGGAGAGAAAGTAACGTTAAGAGCCACAGTGACCGGGTGTTTTCCAGAGAGGATGAGGAAATTGTTCACAGCATCACATGATGCCAACCACAAATACACCCAGAGTCAAGAGTGACTCCTCAGAGCGCCTATAGCTCTAGGAAGTTAGACATCTACCCTACTAGACAAAAAATAAGTTTAGCCACAAATTTACTTCTGTCCTCATTATTCTTTTACATACTAAGTAAACAAACAAACAAACAAGACACACAATTCCCGGAATGGTTCGTTTCTTTTGATAACAGACCATAAAAAGAGCTAAAGTTGTAGATTACTAGGCCCGTATTTGTACAAGAGTGATATCTAAATTCTCCATATTTTAAAGTCAATTGAGAGAAAGAACTTTGTAGTATCTACCAACAAAACCAACACCGTATTTACTTGAGACAGTGTTCCAATTTAAAGCTAAAGGGCAAGTGTGAGGCGGAAAACTCGGGTCCTGTTCAGGGCTGGCCCTGGGCTGCTGGAATACCTGGAGAACGTTGTCTCTGCTTCCTCGTCAACTCTGCTGGCGAGTTTCCACTCGGCCCTCACTGGGGGCTGGTGGAGGCCGATGGATGGCTGGGGAAGATGTGGGAGGTGAGGGTGGTGATGGTGTGGATACGGGATGCTGCCCTGGCTGAGGTAGGCATGGTGCTCACTCCAATGCTGTAGCCGCGCTTGCTGCTGCCTCAGCGTCTCCAGAGCTACGCTTCCATGCACACGGTCTGCAGAAGTAGGGGTGAAAAATTGTTTCTGTTCATTTGGGGCACCAAGCTGATCTTGTGCAAAGACCTTTTCATCCATTTTTCTTCACAAAGACAAAGAAATAGCTACAATTCAGTTGGGCAATAGTAATATCCTAAATTTTCCAGAGCCCAGAGCTATGGTATTGACTCTCTCCTTCATGATTGTGTAAATGTTACCACCTGGATAGCTATTATACACAGATGTACATATAACACTAGAAGCCAAATCTTATTGTACTAATTGGTTGGGTTTTCTGGCATTATTTGGAGACATGAATCAATCTTGGCCTAGAATAATACACAGTACAGGATGTGCTGTGTTCAGCAAATAACCTGGGGACTCTTTACATGTGACATCATGACAGGCAAGCTTACCCAAAGTTTCTCCTATAGGCAATCCTGGGGAGTTCTCATCAAAGCTGTTCAGAGGTGATGCCAGGATGGGACCAGACTGTGTAATGGCTCTGAGTGGACTGTGACCGTCAGGAAGCACGGGAGATGGCTGCTGCTCGGGAACCACAGCCTCTGCTGCAGGAGGAGACTGTGATCGGTGAGCAGCTGCATTATTGAAAAATGCATTGGTGGGCCCCGCCTGAAATGCAGGAGAGAGTTGAGGTGGTGGCTGCGGCGGGGCCTGTGCAGGTACCTGGCTTTGCTGCTGGACCACCTGATTTGGCTGGGGTGCCACCTGATTTGGCTGGGGTGCCACCTGATTTGGCTGCGGTGCCACCTGATTTGGTTGTTCCGGCAAATTATTCTGCTGCTGGTTTAACAAGGTGTGCTGCTGAGGAATGGGAAATGGTGGCCTGGGTAGCGGAGGAAGAGAATGAAAATGGCGGCTAGGGATTGCATACTGCGCGTGGGGTGCAGGGAGGGGAAGATTTATGTGTCTTGGGTTGAGATTATCTTTTCGAGGAAATTTGGAATTGGAATAAACAATGCTGGCCCGGGATTCAGGACTTCTGTTCTGTGGATTGGATTCCAAATCAACCTAGAAGAGAAGAAAAAAATAAATTAAAAAAAAAAAAAAAGAAAAAAGAAAAGAAACATTTTTAATTGCAAAAATCCCTGAATCAGGTTTTTCATCCTTTCCCAACCGTACCCCAATTAAAGGCTACAATATGCTCTTCTCAGTAGGAGTGGGAATGCTGAAGTGCAGAGTCAATCACCATGACAATCAAATAAGGGCATATTCTATAAACTAAAAGATGACAGAGGAAACACGGCATATTAAAAGAGTCTGAAGAAAAGCTGCTGCTCTTTTATTAGAATGGCCACTCTAATTCCTGCTATACTATTTTCAATTTCACACTTTCTTCCTTAGAAAGAGAACCATTAATTTCCTCCAGATATAAATCAGCAAAATGCGCTCTTTCCCTCTGATTTTATTGTTTTTACATATCCAATCTACTTCTCCAAACAAATCAACATTAATAAAAACTGTATCTCTGGCAACAAACAGACAGACATCATGTCACCTCTGTAGAACCAGTATGGCTGCTGACTTTGGTCATTACATAGCCTGGCATTCTTTCTCTGAACAACTGTGGAGGGCTACTAAGTGCACTGTGTCTGATTCTGAAGATTAAAAGGCAACAGTAAGATCCAGGACACCATCCAGAGCTTAGAGGAGGAGCTACACTCGGCCCAGCCACTCTAGCCCCAGTGCCCTGGACTTGATTCAGAGTGCAAACATCAAGTTTGGTGCCATTAAGCTTTGGAGAACAACCCGAGAAAGGGTTTGAAGTTGAAAAGCCTGGTTGTTTTGAATTCAACTTTGACTGCAAATGTAGATAACGTGAAAAACAAGAAGAGTGTGTAAAGTGACACTTTTTCTTTCCTGGCTATTAAACCACTCCACAAACTGTTATGTGTCACCTTGTAAATGGTCAGTGAGAACTGTGGGCTACTTGCTTAGCCAAAGCCTGTAAAGCTAGACCGGGTGCTGGTCACTCCCCAACACACACGTGGAGCTTGGTTCCTGATTTGAACTGGGACTACTGACCAAGCCGTTATAATGCCAATCATACACCAAGAGCAAGAGCAGCCACCCTCTCATCACTTGGCCCTTCAGGCCCTTCAGATTGCTGGGTATATACAAGTGATCAGAAAACAAAGTGTTCTGGTCTTCCTAAGCAGCTGCTGTACCTGTTGTTCACATCTCAGAATCTAACTTAGGTTCCTCATGAACAAACATTTCTTCAATACAACTACTGATCTTGTGGATGACAAAGCTACATTAGCCAGGGACACTGCTGATGTACACACTCTAACCACATACACAAGGCTATGGTTACATGCCACGGTTGTTGGTGGCTAAGCTGCTGTTCCATCACTTGTGACTCTGACACAGACAGGAGGCTCAAGACCATAATACCCTGATCTTGAAACGAGACGGGGCCGCAGAGAAAGTGAATGTGACGTGTGTTTGAGAAGGGAGTGGAGGAGAATAAATGGCACGTTAGGACCCTTCTGATGAAGCAACAGTGTCTGCTGTAGTTGGAGGCAGCTTAGTTCTAGGTGCCATCAAAATTAGAATCAAGAATCAAGTGTCCGTCATATCATTACCTTTAAATTTGTTAGAAAACAAGGCTACCTGGGAGCCTTGCTTCCGTGTCTTTACATCCTGGTGCTTTGCTCTGGGGCCCAGGAACCATGAAAAAGGAACTTCAAGCTCTGTTTAATTCCGTGCCTGGGTATTAAGAGGCATACGACAGGAAGAGAGCTAGCTGAGTGACAGTGGGAGAAGCAGGCTGCTCAAGTCCCTGTCGGTAGGTATACTTCCCCTGTCGCACCGCTCTGACTCAATCAGGAAGTTTCCTGGCTGCCTCACACCACAGTTCCTCCTATGATACGCCCTCCATCCCGGGCCTCCGTCAGTCTGAGATGCTCCTGGGATACTTGTAAGTGAAGGTGAAAACAGCTACTTAGGCAGAGGTTGGAGATCCAAATTGGAAGTCTTTTCTCATGAAGTGGGCACTTAGACACAACTTAGTGTTTAGCCACCTAACCATGGACTTCAAAGAGAAGTAGGACCACACAGAACTCTGGGAAATCACAACATGAGGAGAGAGAAGGGAAGCATTAAAAAAAAAAAAAAAAAAAAAAAAAAAAGCCAGACGGTTCTATAACAGAGAAATGTATAAAAAAGCAATGTTGTGTTAAAGAAAATAACAGAAGTAAGACAACCAAAGAAACATGAGACAGCGCATGGAGCTCACAGCTGCAGTGAGATGTGGCAACTAGCCCTAGACTGTGTGAGTCAAGACGAGGTACCAGAAGATGAAGGTCAAAGATGAATCTCTCTTTACTCTTTTGCTGTGGTTGTGTGGCACTAGGCACCGATCCCAAGGTCTTGTGTGCATGCTGGGCAGACACTACTGCTGAGCTCCAACCCGGCCAGTGTTCACAGCTGAGGCTAGAACACGAGTAACTAACTGCACAGCCAGCAGAGTGAGAAGAATTGGTATGTGTGTGTGTGGGGGGGGGGGGGGGGGGAGTCTACACAACAGAGAAGGCCGATAACCCAGAGTCAGTGAGATGACTGGACAAGGACAGGAGACAGTAAACTCAAGAGAACTAAAGCTGGCAATAAGAACATAAAGAGGCTCAGGGGTACATAAAAAGTGAGTTATTTGTTGCCATCAATTAGCAGGGCACAGTCTAGATGGTGGTGCTCCTAGAGTGGCCATCTCCACATCGTGAGGTAACAGGCTCGAGAAGAGGCTCCGAGAAACCAGGACAAAGGAGCTAAGCACTGCATAAGAAAGGAGGGGCCGAGTCTCACTGAAATGAAATGACGCAGATTCCAGCCATACTAACTCTACCAACAACGTGGTCTTCTCTAACATGTCCCAGCACAGAAGCAGGAAGAGCGGACAAGTGGGTAGACAAAAAGTTAAAGGTCTGCACAGTGGGTACGGAGACAAGGCCAGGCACTGAGGGAGTCACTGCCAGTCTTCCCAGGCTAAAGCCACTGTCAATGAGACAACGGTAGCTCTGTCTTTATACACTTTATCACACGGAGTCTATAAATCTGAGTCTATTGCTGAATTAAGAAAATCTGAGGTAGGGTGCTGGAGAGACAGTTCCCATCACCCACAGTAGTTAGCAACCATCTCTAACTCCAGTTCCAGGGGCTCAGATGGCTTCATCCAACCTCCATGAACACACATGTAGTATACAAACATACATGTAGGCAAAGCACTTATATCCATAAAGTGAAATTATTTATTGATTTTTGGTTTTTTCAAAGCAGGGTTTCTTTGTGTAGCTTTGCAGACAAAGCTGGCCTTGAAATCATAGAGATCCACCTGCCTCTGTCTCCTAAGCTGGGATTAAAGGCATGCGCCACCACCACCCTACTGAAATTAATTAATTAATATATTTATTTATAAAATAAAATCTAGGGAAATACAAACATGCAAAGGAAACAACTCATGAAACACATGGGCCAGGAGAAAGGTGGCATGCCCTACTAAATTACTCTGAAATAATAAGCATAACAATAAGCAGGAGATGCTTTTGGCCAACCAGAAGTTCCCTACCAGAACTACACACCCAACTGATGTGAGCAGCTTACCTGTTTGGGCTCTGTAGGCCTTTTCTCTGGTGTTCGGATCTTATTAATTTCAGGACCGGGGTTATTTGTATCAGTTTTACCTAAGGAAATATTTTTAAATCCTTATAAATTATCTCCAGTGAACGTGACATTTCCAGTGACTATTTCGACACTAGACAAAGCAGAAGAGTTTAAACATTATTCACTCATTCTTATCACTTTATACAACCATGTGAGTTCTAGTCCTCTATTTTCAGAGCTGCAGTTTCTCTGCAAAAAAAAGAAAGTTATAAATAAAAAATGGCAGGGCAAAAGCTTCACAAAGGAGAAACAACCTGCAAACAGCAGGTGAAAATGGTCCACTCTCCAGGAATTTATAGTCTCTCTCTTTTTAAATTAGACAAACCAAAGGTCTTGGTATCCCTGCCTGCTTACAAAGGTTCAACACTTTTGTTTGCTTGCAGATGCAATTAAGTGAAAATCTAAATGATGTATCCAGCTTACTGAAGGGATCTAGACTGTCAGGGTTTGCATCTAAAAGCTCCCTGAAAGCCCACATGTGAAGGGGCTTGTCCTCCAGCCTGCATGCTACAGGAAGAGCAACCTGAGGATGTGGAGACTACAGGACAGAGGGGCACTGGGACTCCGGCCCCTTCCTCTCTGGCTTTTTGCCTCCCCACTCCCATGACTGGACACAGCTCCTCTACCACGTGTGCCTCCATGATGTACCGTGAGGCCACAGGGACAAAGCAAGGATGGACCAAATCCATCAAAAATGGAGCCAAAATACATCTTTCTTTCTTATAAATTGTTAGCCTCAGCTTTTCTGTCAGAATGATAGAAGTTATAGTGTGCAAGTATTCTGGACATAAATAGGTGATGGATTACAGAGGAAGCAAAGTTAAGGTTTCTCAATAAACAATTAGAGTAGACTAGCCTAACTTGATAAGTGTGAAGAGTTCTGGTCTGAAAGAATTAAGCCTAAGCGGGTGTTTTCTGAGAAACGCCCTGGCAACAGCACTAGAACTCAATAAATGAACTGTCACGTCAGCGCTGACTTATGCTGCACGTGAACACATGAGAACTGTAATGTCCAAGGCTAAAAACCAACAGATGGTCAGAAGATGAGATGGTGCAAGCTAAAGAGTAAAGCAACAGAAAGAACCAGAGCTAAAACACAGAGGAAAACCCTGAAAAGAACCAACAAAAGGCTAGTCATGCGCTGTGGGGAATGTTCATCAGCTGAACACATGGGTAAATGGGACCATAGAGAAGAGTACAGGAAGTCAGAAAGAATCCCTACTCATACAGAGTTTGAAAACCTCCCAACATCGTAAGAACTATAAAAAGACCCAATATACACACACCAAAAAAGCAAACAGAAATCTTCCCGAAGGCTAACACCATTATAAAATAAAAATCTTTAAAGCAGACAGAGAAGGCACAGTATATTACATATATATGAAAGACAAAGCTAAAGGCCACACACTCCCTTCCCGAGACTGCCCAGCAAGCACTGAGCTGCACCCTAACTCACCACAACTCATTTACTTTTTAAAACTCTTTAAAAAGATACCTGCCTGTTTGAACAAAAACCACCAGAAATATTTTTAAATAAGCCTACATCAAGGTAAAATGTTCCAGGTGGTGGTGGTGCACACCTTTAATCCCAGCACTCTGGGGGCAGATACAGGTAGATGTCTGTGAGTTCGAGGCCACCTGGTCTACAGAGCAAGTTCTAAGACAGCCAGAGCTGCACAAGAAACCCTGTCTAAAAAAAAATAAATAATAATAAAATAAATGCATGACCATCAAAGCCCAGAGAGGAGACTCTGAACTCCTGTAAATCCTTTCACTGTGCATGGGGTATGCAATGTAAGTTGGAAGTATGCTGCAGAAGTTAAAGATACATGGGCCCAATGAAGCCACAAAACTAGCCCCAAGGTAACTAAAATACTATGTTATACTATGTTATAACTAAGAAACCAAAAGCAATCAAATGGAATTACATGCACACTCTATAAACATCAAGCTCACAGAACCCAAGATTTAAAAAAGGAAAAAAAAAAAAAAAAAAAAAATCCATCTCCGTGTGGAGATGTATGCCTTTAAACCCCACAATCAGGAGGAAGAGGCAGGCGTTTTTCTATGAGTCTGAGGCTAGCCTTCTATGAGTTCCAGGCCAGACAGCACAGGGAGAAAGACTACTAATTATAAACTATCTAAAAGCAACATGCATTGCTGCTTCCTTTGGGTGGTGCTGCAGATAAAATGTAAATGAAATATGCATTTACCACTGCACTGTAGCCTCACCCTTAGAAGATACAAACAGATTAAAAGCAAACAGTCAAAAACAAATATGCACTGCTGTCATCAGTCAGAAGAAAGCCCAAGAGCTACACAGATTTTGACCAAAGTGGACCTCAGAGCCATGAACATCACCAGGAACAGTCATTCTGTAACACTAAATGAGTCAACAGAGAACACGGTCTTCACTGTTTATCTCCTAACATCAGACCCCTAAAATTCACTGAGAACTGACAGAACATAAAGAAATCCTAGACAAGCCTGGCATAGGAGCACACACCTGTCGTCCCAGCTCTGGGGAGGGTGGGGGGTGGGGGGGGACGGACAACGACACATCAGGAGATCAAGGTCACGCCAGGCTATGTAAGCAGTCCAAAGCCAGTCTAGCTGAGACTTTGTCTCAAAAAAATAGACAGATAGTTTTCAGAGACTAACTCCTCTCTTCAGAAAGTGACAGGAAAGACAGGAGAGAGCCAGGAAGGATACACAAGAAAGACTTGAGCAGCACCTGACCAGCTTGCCCTGAGCTCCCAATGCTTCAGGGTACATAAGAGTATTGAACACTGATAGAGAGGCCCCAAAGCCCAAGGAATTCAACAGGATCCATGCCATACAAAACATGCTCTCTCACCATGATGGAATTAAAAGTAGGAATCAGTAACAGGAAGCATTTCAGAAAATCACTAGTAATCAGAAACTGAAACTCACCATTCTAAATAATCCATGGATATAATCTTTTTTGTTTTGTTTCTGAAACGGGTCTCACTACATTGTAGCTCAGGTTAGATTGTAGCCCAGGTTAGCTTAGATTTCATAATCCTCTTTCCTCAGTTTTCCCAATGCTGAGATCACAGGCACCAACCCACCTAGTCCATGAGTCTATCTTAGTGTCAAGAGAAAATTTAAAAGTATATTATTGAACTAAATAAAAATGCAAAAACAACATATCAGAATCTGTGGAATGTACTAATGAGGAAGATATCACACTAAATAGCCATTTTAATCAAGCTTTATATGTATACTTAAAACTGCATTTAAATGTTGAAATTGTCAGGCGTTGGTGGCACACACCTTTAGTCCCAGCACTCAGAGACAGAGGCAGTAGGATCTCTGTGAGTTTAAGTCCAACCTGGTCTACAGAGGGAATTCTAGGACAGTCTCCTAAGCAATACAGAGAAACCCTGTCTCAAAACAAACAAACAAAAAAAATGTTGAAAGAAATTAAGGCCTAAAAAGGTAGGGACACATATACTCTGTCCATAGACCGGCGGCTTAACATTGTTAGGTTTCCAATTATTCCAAAACTGACCTAAGACTTAAAGTGCAGCTAGCTTTCGGGTTTTTGTTTGTTTAAGCCAAGCTGACTCTGAACTGTTTATGGGACTGGAAAACAATGTAGCAGGAGCAACACCACCACCATGTGTCAGCCCTTACCTCACAGTACGCACAGAGTTAGCGCAAAGGTCAGTGTGAGAGTTGAGGTGACAAGATCTCTAAGGGTTTCCACTTACCGTTTCGATTTTGCTCCTGCTGATCCTTCTCTGCATGCTGATTCTGTGGCTGCCCAATGTTGACAGGTGGGTGATGCCCAAGGCCATAAGGGATCGGTGACCCACGTCCATGTGTGTGTAACAGGTTCATATTGTAGGCCATCGCTGCTGGGTGTGTAATAATTCGGGGATCGACTGCAAACCTGCCCTGGTATCCTGTCCATGGTACCTAAATTATTATAAGAAATAAAGTAACTGAACTGCATCTATTTCTGAACACACACTGGTATGTTGTTGATTAGCAAAAAACAAACACACACATAAAAGACCAAAATTTTACCCAACCACCATGTTGATATCATTCAGCAGTAACAATGGGTAGAGTCACATCGGCCAAAACCTGGTTCTCAAAAGCTTTAACATGTTAGGAAAAATGGATCACTGGGGGTGGGGGGGAGGGAGATTTAGAAGGAAACAAGGACTTGAAACTGATAATTATTCCCTAGTAAATCAAAGCAGTTTATACTCCTGAGTCATTTCTTCTCCACATGGATGTACACACAGATTACCATGAAAATGATCTTTCCAAGAGAAAACTGCATGGTTACACAATTTTATAGACTGGATCAAAGAGCCTAGAGTAGGTATTCTAACCTTTCATGAATAACAGTCACTTAATGTTCATACACAGCAGGCAAAATTTAAACAGGTCATTATTCTAATTAGTGCTTTCCACTGAGTCAACTCTACCTCAATCATGCTTGCCTAAATACATGGGAGGGACCTCTCTAGGTTACACAGTTGGGATGGCAATGACAAGTGCTGTTGTCATTGTAACTGCTGCATGCAGACTCTCAGAAATCTATATACTAAAAGCTTCTCTGACCTGGTCAAATGAAACAGAAATCCTAACAGACTATTTCAAGCAGACCATGAGCCATGTTGCTAGGCATTTGGGAAAAAATAACTCAGCTAAAATCTAGAGCCTCTGAGGTACAGGCGTGACAATTACTCTGCTTGGCTGCCATGTTTGTGACCTATCATGGCCAACAAGAGCAAGAAAGCTCACAGCTCAGCAGTTCACTTCTCCATGGGAACCGGCAGGAGTGCCAAAACTTTCTGATAAGATCACCTCCACCTGAAATTACCTCACTTAAATCAAGTAGACTGTTTCCTAGGCTAAAGCGTTGAACAAAAAGCACCAAGCATTTCAAAAAGGAAATTAAAAATGGGTTGATGTATAAGATGGAAGTCTCTTAAAATCCTTTCTCAGAATTCATGAGCCACTCATGTTTCATAAAGCACTGGATTTCCTAGACAAATTCAGACCCACGAGAACTAGACTAAAGGCCCATCTCCTCCAATAACTCCACTGCTTAGGAGCAGTTCATGACTGAGAATAAAAGGCAAAAGACAAGTAAAAGCATCACTTATACAATTTTCCTCAGGAGACCAAAAAAAAAAAAAAAAAAAAAAAAAAAAAAAAAAAAAAGAAGCCAAAGGCTTCTGAATGAAAACATGTGACTCATGACTTCTTCATAGTCTGTGATAAACCAACAAGGTACAAACAATATACACATTTCTTTGGACATTTCAGAACTTAGTAGTTAAACACGAGTTACTTTAAAAAGAAGCTTATGAACACTGTAAATTTAAGAATGAAAGCATGCAAGGTTACAGGTGTGCTCAGCAGTGACTGCTAAGCACACGAGAGACCCTTGGTTTGATGCACAGTACTGAAAAGCAAAGGCTGGCAAAACACTCATTGGTATTGCCACTACGTGACTGAGGAGAAAGGATGAAAATGTCCACTTACGGGCAAAGGCACCGACATGACTACATTCCCTCCATAGACAGCAGGTACATAAAGAATACTTGTCCCAGTGTGAGGATCTATCCTTTGAACGGGGCTTGGAGATTTTCCCAAACTTGGGTGAGGTCCAAGAGGGGGTGGAGGCGTATATGCTCTAATAGGATTGCCAATAAGTACAGAAGGATTGGGCTGAACTGCAAAACAAACCAAAAAAAGGAGACTCGATAGCTGTACACAATGACCTTGACAGAAATGCTCTAATCATCCAATAGCAATGATCACATTTCCCAGGTGAACCATGAAATGCCTCCACCAAAGAACAAGTGCCCAGAATAAAGCACATTATGAAACAACTGCTCCACAGTGCTCTCGAACATGGGTCGCAGCTGTGTGAAGGGCACAGTGTTAACTTCTGAGAAGCTGGAGGGGAGTCTTCAAGACAGAACCACGAGTGCACAACTCACAGCAGCAGCAACAGCAGCAGCAGCAGCAGCAGCCTCAAGACTAGGAACAGACAGTCCCTCAGAACCAAGTTCTGATTTGCTATTGTAACACCGTCACATGCAGAGAGTGAAGGTTACAAGTATCACAATGCTATTCAAGGCCACTGTAATGAACTTTATCTTGAAATGTGTATGGTACAACATTTATAGGATAAAAATACCTTTCGAAGACTTATGTTGTGTAAAAGGCTATGTGTGCTGGTAGCACTTTTCAGAAATTAACATGGTGACATAAGAATAGAAGAGTTCACTAAGACTACAAAGTTCGTATTTGTATATGCCCGAGAGATGGAGAAGTGGGTAAATGTAAGGGAAGGGAAGGGGAGAGAGGAGAGACTGATAGAAAGCTCTTTCCCGTAGCAAATTTTGTTTGTATTAAAAAAAAAGTTGTCCTCACCAATGCCATCATTCTGGAAATGGTCACTCTGGGGATGATGAAGGCCTTTCCCCTGTAAAGACAAAAACAACTACATGATAACCTAATCATGTTTTAACATTAGAGAACAGAGCTTCTCCTCAGCATAGTCAAATTAAATAAATATACCCACAGTTAATAGCTTAAAACTATCAGGCTATAATCAGGTACTATTTTGACTATGTCAAAATTACTTTCTTTAGGTCCATGCCCTCTCACACAACATGCTGTATCTTCACTTTTCTACTTCAAAACTCATGACACCTAAAATCCTTTTTGTTTTGTATCTTAAAGATTTATTTTATCAGGGCTGGAGAGATGGTTCAGCAGTTAAGAGTACTGGCTGTTCTTCAAAGGACCCAGGTTCAATTCCCAGCACCCACATGGCAGCTTATAACTATAACTCCAGTTCCAGGGGATATGACACCTTCACAGCAATGCGCATAAAATAAAGTTAAATAAATTATTTTAAAAAGATTTATTTTTCTTACTGTGTATGTATGGACATACTTGAGCGTACATGAGCACAGTTGTGGGTGGGTGCTTAAGCACAAAGATCAAAAGAAGGTATTCAGTCTCTCGGAGCTTAATTTACAGAGTTTGGAAGATGCCAGGCTTCCTACACATGTGCAAGGGCGCAAACTCCACGACTATGCAGAAAGTTTCTTAACCTCCGAGCCACTGTTCTAGCCCCTGTTTTGTTAAGACAGGGTCTCAAAAATGGCTATGTAGCTAAGGATGACCTAGAACTTCCGATTTTTCTGTCTCCACCGCCTAGGTGCTGGGATTACAGGTGTGGCCACCATGCCAGTTTTATGGGGTGCTGGGGTGGCTTTGTGCATGCTAGACAAGTACTATCCCATCTGAGCTACATTTCCAGCCCCTCAAATTCTCTTTTTAATAATTTTATTTTGGTTTGGTTTTTGTTATATAGACTTGGGACAGAATGGACTGGCCACAAACTCACAGAGATCCTGCCTCTCTGAAGTGCTGGAACTACAATGAAATGTGCAATCAATTCAACTATTTCTATCCCATGGTAACATCCTAAAATTGCTCTAAAAATGAAATGACAAAATATAAAAGCTGTTTAAAAAAAAAAAAAAATCTGTGTTCTACTCCTAGGGTAAAACCCATACTAACATGGTTTGATTTTATTTTTTCCCAGTATGATTCATGGTATCTCCAAGTATTCAATTTTCTCTGAAGAAAAGCAAAGAGACACTGATGATTTTTGAAGGAACTTTAGTTAATTGCTAGGCAGCAATTTGGCAATACATATCGTAAGCATCAAAACGTACAGAGACTTAACACTGTAATTGCACTCCAGGGATTTATCCAATTGAAATAATCAGTGATCTGGGCACAGATGTGCATCACAGTGTGATCTATATGTGTGATAAATGCTTAAGATTCAAAATCCCATCACTGGGGGCTTTACTAAATAAGCAATGACAGAGTCATATGTGATACATTGATCAGTCCTTAAACGATCACAAGTCACCAAGGTGATAAGGACATCAGTCCTAAGATCACAAGGAACTGGATTCTGCCAACCACCTGCATCAGTATGGAAAAAGATTCTTTTCAGAGCATCTGAGAGCCCCGGCGGCCGACATCCTGATCCCAGCCTTGAAAACCCAGAACAGAAACAAAAGCAAGCCAATCCCAACCAAGCTGACAAACCTGAGAGGGACCTGGCCCTTCCTCTTTTTTTCCCTACAATTTTGCTTCCCAACCATGAAGTGGTTGGTTTTTCCACCATGACAAGCAGCATTAGACAAAAAGCAAAGAGACCAACTGACTAAAACCTCTAAAATTGTGAGACAAAATAAACATTAGTACTTTATAAGCCAATTATATTAGATATTTGCTACAATAATATAACAGAACTTCCTTATTCTTTTAAAAATACTTTTTGTTCACATGGGGTATCATGTAGCCCAGGGTAGCCTAAACTTATAGCCAAGAATGGCCTTGAACTCCTGATCCTCTTGCTTCTACCTCCCAAATACTAGGCTATCAGGCCTGCACACCACCATGCCCAGGTAAAGAATACTTAGGGCACCAATACAACCCAGATATTCTTCTGGGCACAGAAGTCAGGGCAGTAACTAGCACAAGCAAAAACCACCCCAGCTGAGCTAGCTTAGGTTTCACTGTTGCTATTTGTTTTGTTTACATTTTCCCCAAGCTCCCTGTCTCCATGTCCTCAATAATGTCCTCAACAGGAACCGCATGCTGTGTGTCTGGCTCCGTCTCCTGCTCCTGCATCCTGCTGTCATCTATCCAACATCTGCCACCACAGGACTTGGGACAACTTGTTTATCTATGCTTCTAGCATCTAACACATGGCACAGGGAAGTAACTCATTTGTGTAGACTGCTCTGCCCTCTAATAGCACCAACTCGCAGAAGCAAAACATAGTAAGCTTTATTAAGCTAAGAACAAATGACTGTGCATTAGCAGAGTTGCTCTCCGCTTAGTACCTATTTAGCTAAAAGACCTTCAAAACATTAAGCCATTCATTCCTGTTCACATTAGGTATAACAAAGACCAACGCCAACATACTCTTTAAATTCGGATTGGTACGTCTAATGCGATGCCTACTGTAAGGAGCCAGCAGATTGCAGTGACTCCATACATGCCATCCTCAGAATCTGCTTTTTCAGGATGCTAACTGCAAAATAGGGCTTTTTTCTTTTTTTTCATACACTGCAGCAAATGAGCCAGCTCTCTTTGCTCAAAGTAACTGTGGCTCAGAACTGAAAATGGCCCTGACCTCCTAACACACCTCAGCTCTGCCGGCCCCAAACAGACTGTTTCCAGACTACAGAACCATTTCATCTTCAACAGTCCACAAGTTGTCTCAACTCTGTTAAATACCACTTGAAATGAAAGGGTCATTAAAGAATTAGAACAATTTTCTTTATTCCAATATTGATTTAAAACAAAATTCCTGTATAAAATAGCCTTTATGGATATGCTTTTAAAAGTCTCATTGGGGCTGCCAAGGTGGCTCAGCAGGTGAAGGAATTTGCTAAAAGACAGAACTGATTCCCCCAAGTTGTCCTCTACCTCCTCATCTATGCGTGCGCACACACATACACACAAATTAATGAATGTTTTTAAATGCTTTAAATAAAAATAAAACGTGTTGTAACCCTTAGCTTTTATTCACTGTCTGTCAGCCTCAACCCTAACACCAGTGTCAGCCTCAACCCTAACACCAGAAGTTTTCCGCTTTCTCTCATTTTTGGAGGATGACTACAACATTAAGCATGGTACCCCACCATACTGTGTTCTCGTGGATTTACCCAAATCTTGGGAAAGTTCCTTGCAAATACAAGACCTTAACTCCAGCCCAACAAGCCAGTGTAAAGCAGGGCCTTTACCTTGGGTGGTGACTGCTGCTGTCTGCTGCTGTTTCCCGAATGCTGCAGTCGTAATGCCCGGGGGATAAACTCAGGAGCCAGTGGATTCAACACATACGTCTTCTTGAGTTCTAAAGCCTCTAACTGTGCCTTGATCTGTTCAAATGTGATCCCGTGTAGGCTATGATTTTCATGACACAGGGCAATAAATCGCTCCCAAAACTTCCTGAAGAAAAGATTCAGAAATTGGGTCAGTGGGTGAATAGAACTAAAGATGATATCAAATTCTGCCCCTCTCAAGTCCTTAAGGCCATTCATGAGTATGATATAGATAGAATCTTTCCAGCAAATGACAATCAGCCCAGGAGCATGCTACATACAAAACAGGATCACAAAAACCTTTGACTCATCCATGCTATACAGAAATGTGTGTTCGTGAGCATATAATATGGTTTTCAAAACTGATAACTCCATTTATAGAAAAGCTGAACTTCTAGTCTTATACACACACGTATACAAATACCATGTATTCTAGTGATACATGCAAACATACACATCTGCAGTTATGCTCTGAATAACAATCAGTCAATACCATATTGCATATATAAAGCAGTGAACAATGTCATGGCTGTCCTAATCGGTGTAGATGTCTGCTGTGACAGTAATCTGATAGTGACATCACCCAAAATTGCCTTTCTCAGAACTCATTAGTAAGTAACGATTATATTTATATACTACATATGTAGAGAATACAAATTTATATGCATATTAGCATGAATTATAGATCTCACTCCCTGACTTGGCACAGTCATGTGCCTTCATGGGAAAGGTGGGTCTCTGAGAAGGACCTGAGTTTTGAAGTCACTCTGACTTCCATGACTCTCCATGAACCACATAATAGCTCTGTGGCCTTGAGCAGTTTTATTTAAACTCACTACAGCAGGCTTCCCATTTTAAATGAAAATAAAAGAGTCTGTTGTACAGTTGTCAGTTTGACTAAATGGAGCAATGTGTGCAGAGTACACAAGGCAGCACCTGGCAGAAATGGAGATCAGGAGCAGCTGCTGGATGCATATTTGCTGGAGGGAGGGTGGGGGAGGAGTGGGGGGGTCACTGTATCTATTTCATACTAATAGACACATTCTGTCAAAACAACAACAAAAAGAAAAGATTAAGCTGGTATAATACACAGGAATCATTTCTTGAAAACCCAGTAACACCTGAGAATAGTGTGTTACTTCCTTATGTTTTTGGCTGTGAGCCTAGCCTTTAACGACTGAGCCATCTCTCCAGCCCTAGCGTGTTACTTTCTAATACACAGCACACAAAGTAGGAGGGTGCTGAAGAAGTCAAACTACAAAGAAGTCACTCCTCCTCCATCCTCACAGTACCAGGAATTAACTAACTGTATTAGTTGGTTGGCAAAGTTATAACTGTTAATTTTATTACTACCAACTCTTGAGCTGGAACCATGATTTAAACTATCCAAATGAATGAGGCAATCAACATTCTCACCATGTAATCTCTCCCTCTCCCGGACAGTGTATTACTTCTCTGCAAACAAGTGCCTTAGCACATGAATTATTTGCAGTTCCTGGTAACAGAGATTCAGTTTGAAATAAACCATCAGTAGACCCAGCCTAGAGTTAAAAATTAGCCCTGCACAGTTTTGCAGCAGTTTGGTCCCAGGAAGAATTCTTCACCAATTTGCTTGGAGAAAGTGACAATAAATGTCAGAGAAAGACTAAAAATGCTAATTCTGTGCTGTTCAGTGTAGTCTGTCCACAGAAAATGTAATAGCTTCTTCAACAACATTCAGGCTGCTAAATACTTAGAATCAATTACTAGGAGAGCAACCCACAGTAATGTGGCTCCACACCATCCTGCCCATTCACCGCCCCCACCAAACCCTGGGAGTGCAGAACTGTCTGCATACACATCCTCCCATTTTATATTATCTAATCATAAACATAAACACAAATGGCAAAACACTATAACATTCTGACATTCTAACCAACACACTGGTTAGACAGTTAAGGAACTAAAACAAAACTTTGGATGGCAGTAAAATTAGGAGACTCACTAATGTACTTGCCCCTGACTGGTGAGAGGGCTCAGCCAGCAAAAGTGTGGGCTGTGCCAACATGATGATCCAAATGTAATCAATCCCTGGAGCTCCAGTAAAAGTGGAAGGGCAGACCCAACTACACAGTTATCTGTGGACATCTACAGACATGCCATCATATTAATGCCCACACATACATCACGCACGCACACACATGCACACATTTCTGTAACTTAGAATACATGCCTTTCCCCAGATTTTATTAGTGATTATAAACAAATGGCAGTAAACTGACGTCATCTAAGCACAGAACTGCTCCTAGGAGAGCTATAAAACCTATGAGCTTTACTTTCTAAAGAAAAGGTTGTTTTCTAACGTAAGAAGCAGATTCCTGTTTACAGCTTTCCCTTGTAGAAGAGACTAACTTGGGGCTGCATAAATGGCTCAGGGGAAAGATGGCTCAGTGTGGAAGCTAAGCCTGTAACCCAGTGCTGAGGAGTGGGACAAGAGGACAGAGGGGGAGATAGAAGGTAGGGTCCTAGCCACCCAGACTAGCAATTTGGTGAGCTCCAGGTTCAATGAGAGCCAATCTCAAAGCCATAAGGTGGAACGGCCACAGTCACAGCTCAGGGGTTAAGAACACTTGCTGGCTGGCAGTAGTGACGCACACCTTTAACCCCAGCACATGGGAGGCAGAGGCGGGGGGATCTCTGTGAGTTTGAGGCCAGCCTCATCTACAGAGTGAGTTGCAGGACAGTCAAGGATGCACAGAGAAATTCTGTCTCAGAAAATAAAACAAACAAACAACACTTGCTGCTTTCCCAGAGATCTGAGCTTGGTTCCCAGCACCCATGCCATGTAACTCCAGACACCTGTCCTCATGCGTGCACACCCATACACAAATATACACATAATTTAAAATACAAGTTAACCATAAAATAACACAGAGTAAGTCTAACATCAAAAAGAAATGACTTGCAGGGCAGCTTAGGGACTGTCACTTATAAAATGCAATCACTCCCTAGCATAGTTCTTTTCATAACAAGTATTATCAATTTCTTCTAAAAATATTTTTAGCAGTTTTTCCAATACTGCAAAAGATGAATCTTATGTCCTAGCTTCATACAGTTTATATTCTTAATAACTGGTCAAGATCACAGCTGTGCAGAGAAATTTCTAGGTGATGTTTCAGCTATATTTTAGTAGAACTAACTATTAGTAAAATGAATAAGAAGTATTACCCAAAACACAAGCTATGATCATTTCTTCTTACTCCCTCAATTTTAAGATACTTTTATTTAACCAGATATAAAAATTATTTACATTAAGAAACCCTGCAAAGGACATGATGGCACACGCCTTTAATCACAGCACTCAAGAAGCAGAAGCAAGAATATCTCTGGAAGTTCAAGGCCAGCCTGATCTACAGAGCAAGTTCCAGGACATCTAGGGCTACACAGAGAAACTCTGTCTCAAAACAAACAGAGCCTTAAAAGAAAATGACTACAAAATTCATCAAAATTTGGAACTGAGTCTTATCAGACTATATTATATACATGTATGAAATTGTCAAAAATAAATTTAATACTAAAATTAAGTTTTTAAGAAATTAAAACAATAATGAAGCAAAGAGGGGTGAAAGGCAGTAGACAATATAAAACTTAAACTTGACCGAAGACACACACACTCACGTGTGCACACCTGACCTTAGGGCTCTGGTACCAGCTGGCCCCACACCCCAGGGTATGCACAGCTCACCCTGGCACTTCCCAGCTGACTTGAGTCAGCTTGTCGGGGAGGCTCCTCTGACCACACCCTTTCTGGTCCCAAACCACTTTGTCTCATCTGTCACCCCTAAAAGCTCCTCATGCTCCCCCCTTTTTTGTATTAATTTATTTAGAAAACACTATGCAATGTTCCTATTTAGTTTGTTGTCAGTCTTCCTTTGCTACCCGATAGAGTAAGCACCACAGAAACTGGCGTCTGTGTTTTGCTCACTGACTATCTTCTGGCTAGAGGAGCGCTGGGGTATATATCTGTTGATATCCAGTTAGGCATGCACCACAAACAGCCACTAAATAACAGATCTCACTAAGACTGGATGTTAGATAACATCAAACCTGATTTTAGCTCACCATGCAGTCATACAGATCAATATATGCATAAAGATGTAAATTACTCTACATTTCCCAATTAAAGTCTCTCTCAGTTCAGTGACACAGACTTACCTACACCTTCCGATAGAACACAGAGCAATGGGGTCTCCCACCACAGCAACCAGGGACTGTGCTCTTGTGATGGCAGTATTGAGAAGTTTGTAGTTAGACAAAAAACCATAATCTAAGTCCTCAGTGGAGTCTTCCAAAAGTTGTTCTTTCTTTTTAATTGGTGTCTGCTTAAGCTTGCAAGTGTGGCGTGTACGCACTGTGCTAAGAAATAGAACTCTGAATTGCTTTCCTACAAAAAAAAAAAAAATTTGAAAAAAATTGAAAAAGGTCAAGATCATCACTCTGAATCACTGATAGAATAAATCTTACATCTTTAAAATCTTAATTGCTAAACCACAAGTGCTGGTAAGACGTGAGAAATCCCAATGTTAGACACAGCTGTAAGAAGCATGCGGCTGCCCTGGAATACTGTGGCAGATCCTCAAAAATGAAATGGATTCAGCAAGTCCACTTCAAAGAAAAGCCACCAAACTGAAAGCAAGGTCTCCATGAGGTCTTTGCGCCCACGCTCACGGAAGCCTTGCTCATGATGCCAAAAGGTGTGACCCAGTGTCCACAGGCACACCAGTGTAATTATACACAATGAGTTACTCAGTTGACTTATACTACAATATGAATGAACCTCAGAGGCATTGTGTTAAGTGAACAAAACCTAGTACAAAAGGACAGGTATAAGGGGGGGGGGGATAAATTGGACAGCTGTGAGATGTGAAACATGTCTGACTCCAAGCACTTTGTGTAAGAGCAACTCAAGCTGAATCTAATTAGAAGCCCTAAAGTAGTGAGATTCACACAGAGAAGGGAGAATGGAAGTGTTTGTTCGGCAAGGGCTGGAGCGGAAGAATGGGAGGTATTATTTAATGGGCCCAGAAGTCTCAGTGAGGGCAGATGGACAGTTCTAGTGATGGAGGGCGGTGTGGTGGCTATGGTGATGTACCACAGGAATGAGTGCACCGCTTGCTACCCGACTGCTCATAAAAATGCTCAAAATCGCACATTTTCTTATGGACATTGTACCACACCAAAAAAAGTTATTATGATATTGTCTTGATTTTGAAAAAGGACACTGCTAAAATGCCAAGGTTGGCCCTAAATCTACTATGTGCTCCAGGCTGTCCTGAAGCTCCTGGTGATCATCCTGCTTCAGCTTTCTTAATGCTCAGATCACAGGTATAGATCATCATGCCTAGCTTAATTTTTTTTTCCTAATTGTTATTGCTGGACTCAGTCTTTGAGATTAGCTAGCCCAACATCCACCCTACACAAGAACCCTCTTCCTGGAAGTAGGGTAATTTAATTTCCTACAAGACGGAGCAGACACATCTGATTTCACAAAGAAGCCTGAAGGAGTCTGGTTTGTAGGATTTGTTTCTTATAGTAATCTAACACCCCTCATCCTAAGGAAAGGAAGGATCCAAACATTTGACAACAGTGTTAATACTGGTCTTCAGTTTTCTCCTCTTTAACCCCACATCTTCATCTGCTCCTCACCCATGTGGATACAGAACAGAGCATCAGCTGATCTACATTCATTCTTCGAGCATTTGTATTCATTACCAAAATACCCAATTGAGTGTGACCCCAATGGGGGCAGAAGGGAGCCCCTTGCTCCCTATGATCCAGACACTGGATTACTCTTCCTGTTGTACCAAGCACCTAAAACCCCTGGGCTTTTTCTAGTGTTCACATCATCACACTGATTCATATATTTAAAGGCACAAAGTTTATCATAATTCATTTCATGAACAATGAAAATGAAAACAAATTTATTAGTAAATAGTCACTTAAAGAAGTTTACAAATGGATGTGAGGGCAATCTGGCTGTGACATCTGTCACCCCATTGATCGCCAGGGTTGGTTCAGCTAATCTGGCTGGCTAGGCAGGTGTCCCCTTCCTCCCTCACAGCTCCATATGCGTCCTTCCCAAAGGATGACCTTCCCCGAACAGAAGAGGACTGGTCTTCAGTCAAGGGTATATGAGTAGCTGCGCTCCCCTGCTAGAACCTCCAAATAAGCTCTCAAGAAGTCTACAAATAAAATATTTCAAAGTAACCCCCAAGTACAGTACAAAAATGTATTATTAATTATTAATTACATAACTGTGGTGATAGAAAAATTCAACTTGTTATTACTATCTTTACTTGGTATTGAAATTTTAATAAACATGTAAATTTAGTATTAAAGAGCTTGACAGGAAATGAAGATACCATTCCAACTCAAAAAAGTATGAAGGTTCTTTCTTCCTTCCTTCCTTTCTGTTAGATTGCTTAAAGATCTCAGGTTATTTAAGACAATTAAAAATGCTATCTAGACACACTCTGAGACATCTGAATACTTTGGGTAATTCATTCCAATTAGTCCTTACCTTGAACGTTTAGCACCCTTTCTACATTCACATCAGAGAGCCTCTTTTTCCGAAGCTCAGCACGTATCCGAAACACCTGGTCAGCGTACGGCGTCACCACACCAATGCTGCCGTCATCTAACTTCCCCCATGCGACCGGCCACTTTCTCCTTAGCTCCTCCACGCGTTCCACCACTTCAAATACCTTTAAACAAACATACTTGTTAGAATTACCGCTGGTGTTTGGGCAAAGGATACGGTAACTGAAGCTGATTGATATAGGGGTTGCATTTTAGCAAGTGGCATTTTAAAGCCAATCTACAAATGGGAGTGGTGTGTTCCTGACATGAACATAACATTGCATTCACATTTCAAACAGTAAAATCCTATAATAATGTGACTAATGTAAACACTGAAACCAAGACAGTGTGCTGGGTAAGTGGCCACGTCTCCAACCTCCCCCACTGTTAAAGTAACACAGGACTGGAGTGTCACAGAAAAACGGGGCAGAATCATGAACACAGGGAAAGCAAGGAAGCAAGTCCACACCACCCTAGTGCTCCTCAGGCCACTCCAGAGCAAGCCAAGAGACGTCCCAACCAACCACAACACTGCCCTAAGTCCCCGGAGGACAACACCTGGTATTGTCCCGCCTGTCCCCTACTGATATAACTAAGTAGACCATCTAACAGCTGTCAGATGACACAAACCTCAGCTGAGTCTAGGACAATTGACAAACATGTTCAGAATCTGTTCCTTACTTGTGGTACAAGTTCAGCCTAGCCATTGCATGGACTTTTCTATAGATTTGTTTAGACCCTACTAGTTGGGTTATACAAGGTTTTTAGTATAGTGTATCTACTTTACCTCAATGAACTGAGAAAAAGAAAAACAAAAAACAAAAACAAAAACCTCAAATGTTTGGCACAGGTTAATAAAACATGTTCCTTAACTCCTAAGAGACTATACTTATAAAACAATCCTTTCTACCTACACGCCTATTTACTTAACTACTGTCTGCCTATTAATCATCCATCCATCCATCCATCCATCCATCCTTCTGGAAAGGTCAATCCAGAATCTGAAAAGACTCTAGTGTCATATGGCTGAAGTGGACATTTTAAATGATATTTTTTAACTATAGTGTATTTACTAACAATTTCTATTTGAAATTACAATGCCTACTGCAAAAAAGAAATATGAAAAGTATGTCTTTGCCTGTGTGGACAGATGTGGGGCAAATGAAACACAAGAGACACTGCTGCAAAACCACAAGAGTTCCCACCGTGACCCTGACCACTGTCCTACCCGATCCTTTATATCATATTCTTACATTTTAAGTAGCATAAAATAGTATCAAATGTAAGTAGCCACCCAACAGATCTGTAGATGAGTCAAACTCAGCAAAGACGCTGGAGAATGATCAAGGAGCATACAAGCAAGAGAGAACCACTGTTTAATGAACCCTGAAGCCACTAAGTAAGAATAGTAAGGACTGCTTCCGGAATTGCTTCTGAAGCCAATTTCCATCTCCCTCAAATCCCTGTGTTGAAGAAGCTATTGCAGGTAATTTTAGCAACCAGTAAACACTGGCAGACTCAATTTTCCACAGGTTTCTACTGCAACGGGCCCATATTGAGCTGGCAGCAGCTGGGTAGAGCTGTCCCTACCTCCTACAGCATGGGGGAGAGCCGAGGGAGATCACAGGAAAAGAGTACAGTCCTTCTCAGGACAAAAACCCTATCCTAGGTACATTCAGTGACCAGTGAGCACCAGCAGACCCTAACTCCCCTTGCTCATGCAGAAGATCCTTATGGGGGCTGGAGAGCTGGCTCAGCAGTTAATGGTACTTTCTGGTCTGTTCCAAGTACTCACACTGGGCAGCTGACAAACATTTGTATGTAACTCTAGCTGCAGGGGATTGAAAAGCCTTCTGGTCCATTCTGCAGGCATTTGTAGTCACATATACACACCCACACTGACAACTTGATTTTTAATATATAAATTTTTAAAAAAGCCTCACAAACTGACAACACTGCCAAGAAACCCAACTTCAGCTGGATCACAATTCATGCCCCAAACAATCAAAAGCTAGCTAACTGACATGAAAAGGGTTCACCAGATTGGTGCTGACAGGACTCAGCAAACAAAAAGATTAAGTCAGAGAAGACAATCCAAAGTGGAAAAAAAATTACCAAAGGGACATTATTAAGCTCCAACATGTGTCTAACATTAGAGAAAATCAGACGGAGAGAAGAAAAAATACATTAAACATTAAAAAGAAAAAAAAAAACAAAACAGCTAGGTGTGGTAGCACATGCCTTTAATCCCAACACTCTGGAGGCAGAGAGGGTGCTCACTGTGAGTTCGAGGCCAGCCTGGTCTATTAAGCAAGTTCCAGGACAGCCAGGGTTACACAGAGAAATAAAAACAAACAAACAATAGGTATACATACACACACAACAAAAAATGGAGTTTTATTCAGCCATCAAAAGAAAAAATACATCCCCCCTCAGGAAAATGAAATAACTAGATCATCATATTAAATCTGAAATAAGCCAACATCACAAAGATAAATAACATATGCTGTCTCAGACATGTGAAATCCAGGAGGAAAAAAGAAACAGTGTACATATAAAAGGAGGATTAGCATGACAAACAAGGAAGGGGAAAAGAGGAGTAAATACTTGATATACGTGGACGGAAATGCCACGATGAAACCTGTTAATCCTTACAACTAATGAATGCTAATAAAAATGTTCAAGTCAATGATGGCTAAAACAAGTCCATACCTGATGAAAACACGTATAAATACAACGAACTTCAAGTAAGATAAATACACCCAGATGTACACCCAGACACATCACAGTCAAAATGCTCAAATCAAAGACAAAAATGGAACATGGACAGAAAATTTCATTTCTTGAAAACAGGAAATGAAAAACAACCTTATTTACAAAGGGACCCTAAAGAAAAACAATCAGAAAGAGGAAGGGACTTTAGTGGGGTGGTGGGAACCGACCAATTATCTTACATCTAGCAAAGCTTTCAAAACTGAGGGAAATCAAAGACATTTACAGATAAACAAACCTGAGAGAATTCCCCACTAACGGAATAACTGACCAGAAATACTAAAGAACAATCAGTCTAAAACCAAATGTCACCAACAGCAATGCAAATCCACAGGGTACTGACATTACACATAGACCCTGACAAAAGGCAGAACAAAGCTGTTTCTTTTCCTTCCTCCTCTCAACCGATTTAAAGAGCAATTGTATAAAATAATGGCAAGCTACAACACACAGAATACACTATGTGTTGACAGTAAGCACACAAGAGGCTGTGAAAATTCATGACAGGTAGTCACACAAACAATGCGGAGAGGTGAAGAAATCACCAACACTCAAGGGGAAGAGTAACACAGGGCTAGGGAGGAACGTAGCTCAGCTGTGGAACACTTACCCAACATACTCAACGCTGTGGATCTCCCCACAAAAGGGGAATTAATCTCTGTCTATCCCTTTTCTTCTTGGAATTGTACACACTCACTCTCACACAAACACACAATTTAACAAGCTATCTTTCAAATTATTAAACATTGACAGTATGTATGTGAACAAAAGCTGAAAGGGAAGAGTTGATGTAAAGTTATGTGGGAATTCCTATATATCCCTGAAAGACAGATTTGAAAATAGATACTAATTACATATATGCTACTGGCCATAGAGACACCATTAAACAACAGACTATAATACATGTAAGTTTACATATACATACACTTACATAATTTAAGTGAAATTTTCACATCTGAGCTGACAACAAACCCCACAAGAGCCATCTAGACTATATAATAAAACACCAGCACTATGTATGAGAAGCACTGTCTAAGAGACTCCTCATACAATACACAGACTACAGCTGTAACCGTCCCCGCCCCCAGAGGCAGAAGACAAATTCCTATTGATGAAGACACCATGCACTTAGGACACAGGACCCAGAGAACAAAGTGGATCAGACATGAAATCTTCCTCCCCGAGGACTAACTTTCATGGCACAAGAAGGCACCACGGAGGCTCGCAAAGGAAGAAAGCAACCAATGGTCCTATCCAGTTATGAACCATAACAACCAGCATGGCACGGTAGCCTTAAGGATACCTAAATACTGGCACACGTGCCTTGGCAGTAACCAACAACTCTAGGACTGGAGTTAAGGCTGACTCAACAAGAGGGAAATCGATCCTGGTACTGAAAACCTAGCCTCCTACCCAGGGCTAGTAAAGCCATGGATCTTGAAGGAGAACCTACATATACCACTTTACCAACCCAGCATAAGCCCTAGGTACATCTGAATATTTATTTATCTTTACATCTACAGGTTAAGTGGAATCCTCACCCCTAGAGCATGGAAATTTCTCACCATCACAGGAAACCACAGCTGATCCTAATGCAGAGCTGTAAAGCCCAGCTCCCACTGACACCTATCTGTAATGTAGTAGAACTCCTGCCCGAGGCTCCAGAGTCTTTCCAAAAAGGTGTGGAAAGACTCTAAGAACCAGAGCTACAGGAAGTTGATGTGATATTTTGTCTCCTAGAAACATAAGAGAAGCTAACCCATAAGGTCTGACTACCATGATTGCCTACAGCTGACTTGAGTGAGGGTAACACCATAGACAGCTAACATGGATGGGGAAGTGCATTAGGTCTTAGTCCCAGACAAAGAGCCACAGGCAACCGAAGAATGCTGAGAGCAGGAGAAACAGTCTTCCCAGAGGAAGGCACATCAGTCAGCCCTGAAAACATACATGCAACATTATACAGACTACGCAGCTTGTACTCGTATATTTAGGGAGGTGTGTGTGTGTGTGTGTGTGTGTGTGTGTGTGTGTGTGTGTGTGTGTGTGTGTGAATCAATTAAGGAAAAGAAGCCATGACTTTCAAGAAGAGTGAGGGGATATATAGAGAAGTTGGAAGGAGGAAAGAGAAGAGGGGGAAATAATATAATTAACAATCTCAAAAATAAAAGTTGTTAATTAAAAATGATAGTAAAATAGACAAATACATTAAAAAGCCAAATACATACATGTATATACAAATAAAATAATTAAGGAAAGGCAAATATGGTGGTGCATGATTTTAATCCCAGTACTTGGGAGGCAAAAGTAAGGTCAGCCTGATCTACACAGTAAGTTTGAGGCCAGCCAGGGCTACATAGTGAGACCCTGTCTTGAAACAAATGAACTCTACCATGTAATGCAGGGTTTGTGAATAGGGTCAAAATATATTAATGTATATGAAATTAATATCATTAATTATCTAATTAATAAATGCCGTGATTTTTTTCCCCTTGGGACTCAGCTGCAGTAACTTAGAACCTGGTTTTCAGTCCATGGAAGAGACCCTGGGCAATGAACCTCAAAATTATTGACAGGAGTAACTAATGCAACTGAACAGCGATGCTCTGGATAAGTTCAAAGTCACTTGAAATTTCTCTAATGTTACATGTTTGATATTTAAAGGTAGCACAAATGTCTTTGCATTTTCAAAATATAAAAAGAATTTTTCCCAAAATACTTGGAGTAAAACTGACAGTCCAGTAAAGTTGTGCTATACACATCCTACAGCTGGGAGAGCACCCGAGAAGCATACCATATAGGAACAAGAGCCCAGTGCTTGGCTGGGAGCCCTGGTGCCTCATGAGGGTCCCAGAACCTTATGGACTTTAGGCCCTACTTGTTACTCTGCCAGCCTCCCACTTTCTACCAGGACCAACTTCAGGCCAATAACTTTCAGCCTAGGTGCAAAAAACGACAAAAGAGAGCTGTATATACAGCTACCTTCAGTCTTGCTATACTTAAAGAAAAGTTTACCTGTTCCTAAAATTAAATGGCACAAACTAATGAAAAATGTCAGGTTTCTTGGGTTGGGGTTAGGGTTTGAGAAAGTGGCACTGATGCTTTTCTTGCGCTAAATTCTAACTATAACCCTCTAGTCAGTTTTTAAAAGGACACACGAGTACTTGTTATGCAATACAAACCATTTCTTTGTCAATATAATGAGCATAGACTAGAAATGAAACACATGCACACTTCCTTTACCTTCCTGTGACAACAGGACCTTATTAACTACAGTCTTCCTAGCCTGAAACTCCTTAAAGGCTTCCTTGTGAGTTTGCCTACTGCCTGACCTGACCCTCAGGATACCCATATTCTCTCTGGAAAGCAGAAACTGGAAGAGAGAATTACGAAGCCCCTAAAGAAACAATAATGCCAATATTGGAGACTGTGTGGTCTCTCAGAAGCACCGGATTCTGCAATCCAACTCTTCCTCGTTCCAAATGATGTCTCCTTTGAGTGTGAGCTAGAAATTCAATCAGTCTGTTCTAGACGTGAGACAATAATGCTCTATGTCAGAATATGCTGGCTTTTCCTCAAGAAGTTGTGTTTTCTGTTCTAACATTACAAAAAGAAAATCAAATTTTTTCCTACTGTAGATTCATCGTAATAAATAAATGTAAAGTTTGCTCAATTTTCTTGTAAAAGAAATCAACACACTATAAACTATCAACCCTGAATTTGAAATGAATGCTCAAGAGAATCAGACCAAGAAAACATTGAAATCAGTATGAAGAACTAAGATACCTCTGCATTGTTATAAAAGGCGGTGCTATTTTTTTCTTGTACGTCTTCCCCTCGTGCTGTAAAAAACGTGAGTGGGTAGAAGTCCTTGTGTGCTGGCTGCTTTCCACTGGCCATCAGTTTACCCTCATAGAAAAGCTCAGAGGTATAGCTGCAGAGGAAAAACAGAACAAAGGAAGCTATCAGATAGCTCAATTTCACCTGCACAAAAACCTGCTGAATTCTAACTTATGCCCGCAATTAATTTTTGTCCAAACATTGAATACCATGATGCCAATAATTCCCAAGAAATAATGGCACTGGTAACAGAGCAGTTTCCTATGACACCATTGTTAAATGCATTGATTTTGTAAGAAATGAAGGCAGAGCACAAAAGAAAGGATGCACATTCACTACTGTTGAGACCTCTGTTGTAGAAGAAAATTCCCTGAGCTGTGTTTCCTTAGCTAACACATTATAATCCCACTCCTGTGGATCACACACTGCCATGCATCACCAAATAACCCTTTGCTCAGCAATGGACTCCGTGGCCTACACCATAATTGAAAACCTCCTAGCACATCCACAACACAGCACCAAGAGGTCCCCAGCTCTGCAGTGGGGTGGTGAAGACCCACAAAGGACACTGATGCAGTGTATGTCCTATTCAAAATAACTATGCCATAGCTTTATGGATTTACCGCATTTTGTTATTTCAGAGTGCATCCTTCCACCTATAAAAACATGTCTGAGTGCTGGCGAGATGGCTCAGGGCTGAAGAGCATTCATTGGCTGCTAGTCTAGAGGTCCTGAGTTTAATTCCCAGCAACCACATGGTGGCTCACAACCCTCTGCAATGGGATTTGATGCCCTCTTCTGGCATGCAGGCATACATACAAAGCATTCATACATTTAAAAAAAAAAAAATACATAAATAAAAACATGTCTGTAAAGCTATCTGTCCTGTCATACCAGCAACCTCACACATCTCATGTTTACCAGGACACAGGTGACTGATTACACTGTTTAGGTCTGTGAAAAACCTCCTACGATGTTCACACAGTGACAAAGTTCTAAAACAGTTCTCAGACTGTAGCCTATGATTAAGTAATGTGTGACTGTACACGCAAGCACAGAAATACAGACTTGGATACAATGAACCGACTACAGTCTGAACTGGAAAGTGAACACACTTTGCTGAAAAACACTGTCTAGTGTGAAACTCATTACTGGCAACCATGAAAAAAGGAATGAGAGAACATAATCTAATAATCCATGCAACTGCTTCCAGACAGACCCAAAATGCTTCCTACAGGCATGACATAACAGATATTATTAAATTATAGGAAGCTTTTCCAGAGTTGACTTCTGGTGTGTGTGCTGACTGGAAAAGAGCAAATGGGGACTCTGAGTTGGCCACGCTCTGCTCCTTCAATTGGACGCTGACCATAACTCAGTCACCCAGATATCACATAAGGGATGACTCTTTAACCATCTGTACAGTATTTCAAAGGAGTCTTTTTAAAACTCCGTTGTCAGGGTTTTTCTTCTTTTACTTCCTTTCTCTTAAAATAGATAATGTAGGCACTTTCATATAGAGTATTATTAATTTGTAGAAAAAGATATCATGGCCAGTAAAACCAGAAGTTTTAGTACTCAAACTGCATTATTTCTTATGAAGAATCACAGCTCTGGATTTTGAGGTATTCTTTTAAAAACACAAAGTTAGGCATAGTCTATAACACTCAGAGACCACACATAATCCACCTAAAGTCTCCTGTGCTTGGCCATGTGCTGGCCGCCTTCCCTCCCACAGCCCACAGGAAGTGTGAGTCAGAGGGGACAGCTCACACCTACTTGATGATAGCTTCATGGGAGCGGTAGTTCTCACAGAGGAGGATCCTACATGGAAACTCAGCAGGGTAATGCTCGTAGAGTCGATCAAGTAATGAAACATGAAGGTTTCTCTCCCTGGCAAACTCGCTGTAAACAAAAGGACTGAGCTGTAACAGACAAACATACAAAGAAAATTTAACCAGATATGTAATTAGTGTTTTTGAATCTGTATATACAGTTTTCTACAATAAAACTTGTTAGGTATTTAACATGCTGAATGCTGGACCAAATCCCCAATCACCAACCCCACCCCACCCCCGCCCAAAAAAAAAAAAAAGAAAAAAAAAAAAAATCACTCATGTTGCCTACAAACCATTTTACCAATAAAATGGACTAGACAGCCGGGCAGTAGTGACACACCTTTAATCCCAGTACTTGGGAGGCAGAGGTAGGCAGATCTTTGTAAATTCAAGGCCAACCTGGCCTACAGAGTGAGTCCCAGGACAGCCAGGGCTACATAGAGAAACGCTGTCGCAGAAAATAAAGAACGAAAGGACTGCTGAGTGTAGTGCAGCAACAGAGTCTGGGTGCCTACAGTTCCACAGAGCCCCGCCCGCACAACTTAATAATTTAAAGAGTGTAACTCAGTTACTTCACCGAAACCAATCAATTGCTTAAAATAATAACTTGGGGTAAAGGTGTTTGCATTCAAACTTGATGACTGGAGTTTGGTCCTGTGAGCCCAGATGGAGGGAGGAGAAAACTGACTGCTGCAAGTTGTTCTCTGACTCCACCTGCACAACAAGTATGTATGGGCTCACACGTGAACACGCGCGCACGCACACACTAAGTAAATGAATAATGTTGTTAGAGGGTTTACTTTTAAAGTAAAATAATAAATTCAGACTGAATGTTGTAGCACACACCTGAATCACAGAACTTAAGAAACTGAGGCCAAAGTGTTGTGTTTTGAGGCTAGCCTGGGATACACAGTAAAGCTTTATCTCAACAAATAAGTAAATGAATGGATAAATAAATAAAATTAACTCACAAGATATTTGACTATGATGAAAAAATATTATTAACATTAATGATTAACAAGTTCTTTCCCATAAAGAAATCTACTACTCTATATGCTAACCTTAAAATTACTTTAAAGGGGCTGGAGAAATGGCTCAAAGGCTAAGAGCACTCACGGCCCTTGCAGAGTACCCGGGTTCAGTTCCCGAGTCCTCTTCACTGGCACAGCATGCACATGGTACATATAGATATACTCCAATATACACATACATATAATTTTTTGTTTTGTTTTGAGACAGGGTTTCTCTGTGGCTTTGGAGGCTGTCCTTGAACTAACTGTTGTAGATCAGGCTGGTCTCAAACTCACAGAGATCCACCTGCCTCTGCCTCCCATGTGCTGGGATTAAAGGTGTGTGCCACCTATGCCTGGCTAAAATAAATGTTTTTTTTTTTTAAATTAACTTTTACAAACTACAGAAAATATTATGTAACTAGCCTTAAGTCCATAAATAAATGGTAAAATATAGTAAGAAATTTTTTTAATTAATAAAAATATAAGCTGCCTTCCTGATCATTAAGTATAAAGAGCCTCTCTAGGCTACGCCGTTTACTGCTAAAAATCACACTGAAGCTACTTCAGGCAAAAGAAGAACACAAAATTCCTTCTATACCCTGGCTTCTTTCCTGGAAGACTCAAGCCTATTCTGTAGACCCTCAACCCACTGATGTAGCAGGAAAAGCTCCAAATAGCATGACAGACAATGCTACCAACAGATGGCTTCTCTTTTTATATGTAAGTATGCAAATAACATAAAATATGACATGTTCTTTGAAATTGTGACTGTAATTTTAATTGCATGCTTTATTTCATATGATATTAAAAATGTAACTCTTCACAGAAACAGATATTAGAAGGAATTACAGAAGCCTCTGGCAGACTCGGCTATCACACCCTCTGTGTTTCCCTGTCATATCCTCAAGGATGCCGCCACCCTGGCCAACCCTCACGGTACCCCACTGCTGCCACAAGAAGGCTCCTCCCCTGCCCCAACAAAAGTTTTACCCCGTTTACCTTCAGAGCAGAGGCCAAGTCTAGTTAGTTAGGAGACCTAAAAAGGGGCCCCATTCTGGCAACAACTGGTATTTTAGAAAACAGAATATTAAACATCAAAATATAACTTGCAAGACAGTGACTAAGATGACGCCTACCTGCATATGATCACCAGCCAAAACAATCCGTGTGTTTTTCGTTGCTAAAGCTAGAGGCATTATGGTCTCACACTCCATGGCCTGGGCAGCTTCATCTAACAGAATATGCGTGAAAAACCCTGGAAGACAGTGTAAACAGAAAACATCACAGCAGCACTACAGCAGAATGATTCCTACCATTCTAAGGAAAGAGTTCAGTCCATTAGTTCAAGATCCACGAGTACTTTCAGGCCATCCTCCATCTAGACAATCTGTTTAAGACATAACTTTTTTCAAAAGGTCAGAGGCTGGAGAGATGACTCAGCAGTTACACAAACACACTGCTCTTGTAGAGGACCTGAGTTTGGTTCCCAGCACCCATGTTGGACAGCTCACAACTACTTGAAACTTCAGGGATCTGATACCTTCTGCACACAGAAACACACATGGACTTACACACACTCTCTCTTTCATATATGGAGTATTAGAAATAAATGTTTTAAATATTTTTGAAAGAAAAGATCAAAAAGAATATTTTCTTTTGTTACCATTTTTTTCAGGAGCTGCATAGATCCGGAAAATGTTGTCTACGACTTAAGTTAGAAAAGGCAGAAGCACGGAGATCTGAGCTTGAAGCCAACCTAATCTACAGAGAGAGTTCCAGGACAGCCAGGGCTACAGAAAACCATGTCTCTAAAGACAAAAAAACAAGGGTCAAGTGTGGTGGTAGCACACACCTTTAAAGCCAGCACTTGGGAGGCAGAGGCAGGTGGATCTTTGTGAGTTTGAGGCCAGCCTGGCATACAGAAGGAGTTCCACAACAGCCAGAGCTACACAAAGAAACCCAATTTAGTTTAAGGGGGAAAAAGAAAAGGGAAGGAAATAAAAGAAAAAGAGGAAGAAAGAAAGAAAAGAAAATGCAACTGGAATTAATCAAACTGAGTTTGAGTCTTAGCTTGGTTAATTTTAAGGTAATGGTCTTAGGATCGATATGAGAATGGAATGAAATAAAATGTAACAGCACTCAGAACAAGAGACTTAATAAACACAGCTCTATGCCCAGCCCTTCCAAGCTACTCCCCCTCTCACCAAGCAATGCTACAGCATCTAACTTTCTATCTGCAGGACCAGCATGCAAGATCTCAGCATCAAGTGAGGAGGAGGTTGGTTGAGTAAACATTCCCCAAGTAATCTCAAAGAGCCTTGTCCACAGTGATGCTGCCATTGTGCTGTGAGCTCTGAAACTCGCCCTGGGATTGCCCTAGTAGCCACTTAAGAGCTACAGGCATGAAGAGGAAGTCTCATCCCATGGGGGATCTTCCCATTTTAGCCACTAATCCCAGGTTAGCAAACTCTTGTAACAATTCTGAAGCCTTTCTAAAATTAAAAGTAGACTCAATAAGGAAAAGAAATAGGTTGGCTTCCATTCCTTCATTTAAGATAAACAGAGCTTTTAATCTTAAAGACGTTAAACAAGTATCTATACCCTGGACCAGGTAACAGAAATACAGATGATGTGAACAGCCTCTGTCGCCCAGGGACTCAGATATTCAACAGAATTTGTCGTGACTTTGAAGACAATTCCAATAGGGGACGGGAACGTAATGGGCAATGTCAACAATTCTAGCAGAGCAAATGAGAACACTGCTAAATTATCTACTGAAGTGATATGATGATCTCATGGTCTCATTCTACCATACTCAACATAACTTGTCGTCTTAGATTTCTGTGCTCATATAAAATTAGATTGAGCTGGAAGCCTAGTACTTGGAAGGCTGAGGCAGAAGAATGTGAATTTCAAGCTAGTCTGGGCTACATATCAAGTTCAACACAAACACAAATAAAAGGAAGACTCTGTCCTAAAAACACAAAAATAAAAAGTAACTAAATTAAGAGTGATTTTCATAGTCCCAGCATGTAAACACCAAGATCTCAGGGCTGGAGAGCCCCAGCAGTGCAGAGGGCTTCCTGCACAAGGACAAAGCCTGGGCACCACTGCAGCACCCACGTAACAAATGGGACCCCTCGCCTATGCCTGTACCCCAGCTTCAAAGAGGACCCAGGCAGGAGGAGCACTCAGGCTTGTTGGCTTTCGGCATAGCCAAGACAACATGAGCCTCGGACACAGGAGAAGATTCTGCCTCCAAAGAATAAAGAGAGAATGACGGAAGAGGTCATCTGAAGCCCTTTCCTGACTTCTACACTCACCCAAAGGTGTGTGTGTGTGTGCATGCGCGCGCGCGCACACACCACACACTCACTCACTTTTAAAAAGAAACCTTAATCATGTGCCACGATTGTTATTTCTACATGACAAGATACAACTTAGTAAATACCTCAGCAAATCACACACGCGCGCGCGCACAGACACACACACACACACACACACACACACAAACGCACGCACGCACGCACGCACGCACGCGCGCGCGCAAGTCCAAATCTGAATTCTTCACATGATCATTCGTTAACAAAAACCGCCTGGATAACTAAAGCACAAATGGAATGGCAGTCATGAAGCTGACTGACTACACACTGAGGGTTGGCAAATGTTTTTCAGTCAAGGGCCAAAGAGTTCTTTCCCTGTTGAAGAACCCGCCTCAGCTTTGCATCACGGAAACAGCCACAGTCAAGAAACAAGTTAATAAATGGGTACGGGCAGCTGCACTCTGTGCAGTAGAAGAAGACACCTGACCAGACGAGGCCCACATTTGCCAAAGCAGCGCATACTCTAAGCTGGGTGACAGCCACCTGTGGTGAGTGGGCATACCCGGGTCAAGGTCCAGCTGGCAGAGGTACTGGGAAGTATTCAATGTGACCACCACCACTCGATGCTTCAGAATGTCTTCCTTCTGGGGCATCTGAAAGGTGGAATGTGCGCTTGAGATCAAACAGTACTGATGTACAACTGGGTGCACAGTCTTCACCCAGCGATTTCGGAAATACACCCTACAAGAGAAGACCACACTTCCTGTTAGGATGCTCACAATAGCTGATTATTAAAACATTGCACTGTTATTTAAGATCACAGTGCCAAAATTTAACTCATCAGTCTCATAATCATTCACACCATATTAGCTTAGAATTTTAATATAAAACTGCCACTATACCCACGATGACCTTCGTAACAAATACTTTAGAAGATATAAACATAAAGTGGAAGAGCCACCACAAAATAAATATCTAATTTTTTTAAGTAGATTTAACACACAAATGTTTTATAAGCAATAGTTTTAAAAATTAAGTTTGAAATCTTCCATTCTCAAATTACCTTTTTTCAAGTATAGACTTACAAAAATGTACTTAACTCATTTTTTAATTATATATAATACAAACCATAAAATTGTATGCTTAGAACATTTTCAGTTTAGAACAATTTGCAATAATTTTACTTTAGAAAAGTTCTTAAAATTATTTTTCTAAAAGACCCCTGCCTGGGCTTCTGGAATCTGAAAATAAACTAAATTTTTGAATAATCAAAAACTCTTTAGTACAAATCTTAAGAAATTTCATCTTTCAAATAACTACAGTAGAAAATCTGAACAGACCTCAGCTACAGATTACTCTGATCTGATGTACAGATACAATCACCCCACTGACTAAATCTACCAGTTGCTGACTACACTGACAGCACACAGGCAGAGAGCACAGGGCTTTGGAGCAACCACAAAGGTGTTGGCTTTACTCTGAGTTTAATTAAAAGCCATCCGACTGGACAGGGCAGTTGTGATGACTCTCATCTCTAGGCAGTATCCACTTAGGGAGAGAGTTAAAGGGAGGCATACTGCTTAATGTTTAACTAGCAGATGGGGGTAGGGGCTACAGCATTAGCTGGCTTCTGTTATACAAAAAGCTACTCCAGGGAAAGATAGCTCATGATGGGCCCTCATAAGCTCAGTTGATTCTAACCCAATCTTGAGTGAGGTGTCGGTGAAAGCAGGGTACAGAAGCAGCAGGTAAGCAGTTAGGAGGTTAAATGCCGGGGTCTGGCCATGAGATAATGGTGGCTTGGGCAACAGCAGAGGTACACAAACTGGATTCACTAGATATTTCAATGTAATGCCAACAGAATTCATTAATAAACTAGTGATAAAATTAAAGGCAACAGAGGATTCTATGTCTCGTTTTTGTTTTTGAAACAGAGTCTGAGATCATCCAGGTTGGCTTCAACCTCACTACACAGTGGATGGAGTATGACCTACACTCCTGCTGAGTGCTGAACACAGCCACCTGCCTCAAAAACAAAACAAAACAAAACAAAAAAAGTTTCTTTAAAGACTACCCAAAATGACAGCCACCTTCAACTTGCTGGACAGCAGCAAGCACACTTCCTCTGGGTGACTGTCCCAAGCACTATGACCTTGCCAGGCTCAGAAACTTATCCTCAGGTCCACATACAAAAACAAACTGCTTTCCTCCTACTTCTTTCCCGTGCTTTTGTTTTTATTTGTTTGTGTTGTAACTTTGAGACAGTCTCCTTGTGTAGCTCTCAAGACCCCTTGATATTGACAAGGCTCAACTCAAATCTGCAATAATCCACCATCTTCTACTTCATAAGCACCAGGATTACAGCCATGCGCCACTCCCCATCCAGCTTTCTATATTACTTTTTCTTTAATCTCTAAATTCTATTCGTTTGTTTGTTTATCTATCTATGGGAGTGTGCATATATTTGTGATATATGCACATGTATATAAATCTCTCAATTCTAAATAAAGTAAAAACCAAAATTCAATGCAAGCTAAATGTTGTCTAAGAACTCCAAATACTTTAAACTCAGCAACTAAAAGAAATTTCATGGAGTCTACTCCTAAGCATGTGTGTTTACCCATAATTAGGACTATATTTACTGACTATTATATTTCCCAGGGCCAAGTCCACACTATAGGTCTGAGAAGCAGCCAACTTATACCACTCTGCCTTCCTAGCAACAGCTTTCTTCTCAGTCATCTGTAGACATCTGGTGCCCTCTTGTGTTCCATCTCTCAAATCCCAGAACAACTGCAGTAATGTATTTCCTCTGGCTAGGGGTGTGGCAACTTGCTTAGCTTGGCCAAGCCTGGGAGGTTCATCCCAGCACCACTCAACAAAAGCAAAACCCTCTTGAGCAGTTAGTCATTCTAATCCTACCTCCCAAATCTATCATGGTTATTATTCAGTAGGAAAAGCATCAACTAATCGGAGCTAATGATATATATAACACAGCCTAAGAATTAAAGACACAAATCATCCTGGGCCACGGCTGTGAGCTAGCACCTTCCCTAGAGAGAAAAACTACAGTAAGTGTGTAGGGAGTGCATAATGCTAACACTAGAGGAAGCTAGGTGGTTTTCCATTTTATTCTATTTACTATATGAAATAACCTGAACCTTCCATTTGAAAATAATTATTTTTCCATCTCAGACTCCACAACTCTAAGAGCTAAGAAAAAGTGAGATTTATGTTATTGGACAAGTTTCTACATTTGGACAAATCTGACTACAATCTACTGGAAAAATCACTTTTTATTACACATGCAGAGACACGTGTCATGGTGGACCCTCACAGCCCAAAATAACTGCACATGGAAAGGCTATATAACCTAGAAAAATGATGGAGCCTACTATCTCAGAAAGTAGATACCTATGCTAAATCCACCAAGTCTAGGGAGGGCCTTAACTTAACTGTTTTGTTTTTGTTTGGTTTGCTTTTTGGAGACAGGGTTTCTCTGTGTAGCCTTGGCTGTTCTGGAACTTGCTCTGTAGACCAGGCTGGCTTCAAACTCAAGAGTCCACCTGCCTCTGCCTCCTGAGTGCTGGAATTAAAGGTGTGTGCTGCCACCACCAGCTTCACTCAACCATTACTAAGCCAAGAACATCATGACATTTAAATTGCCATATTTTCTATGCAAACACACACACACACACACACACACACACACACACACACACTCCACAAGTAAATAAAACAATCAACTCTTCTCAATTAGAGTGAGAACACTCAGGGTAGAATGCTGGCTTCTCCGCTTCTACTGAGGTCAAAGGTTAAAATCTGCCACCTAGCTGTGAAAGCACCCTTCAGTGAACACCTCATCTTCACTTAGGGAATGAGCTGTCATAATTCATTATTACACATAACTGGATTCCACTGTCTTTTAGAGCAAGAGAACAACACAGCATGGGCGTGTTAACAGGAACCACAACTGTTCTTTTCAAAGGGTTTTAGCGATGGGAATTAAATAGCATAACTTCATGTTTCCATGCCTGAATGCAACTAGAAATAAGAGGTTAATATATTATGGATGAAAGTGTGGTTATAAATTAATTTTAAGCAATAATTAATAATCATTTGAACAACCTAGGCCATGATATATTAGTTTGCAAAATGGCAAAACTAAGTATTAATTCATACAACCAAAAGCAAATGGTATAATAAACAACTATTTATGATTCTTTATTGTTTTCTGAAGAAAAGGATTTTTATTTAAGTATATTTTATGTCCACATATAATCACTGAACCTTCTACAGCAACCGGAAATTTCCTTTGACACTGTGTCTCTTACATGATAGCGAGAAGTCATGAACAGATCATCACAGTGCTGTGGAAAAGTGACAAGCACATCATCTCAGTGACCAGTGCCTCTCTAACATGCAAGAAATGACCACTTAAAACGATCGTACTTCTGTCAAGAACTCTCATTAAATGACCACTCTGCTGTGCAAAATGTGCTAAGAATTTTGATCAAACTCAATTTGATTTAAGCTAGTCACTTATCTTACTATTTTTTTTTTTAGATGTACACACCAAAATCCACTCCGACCATAACAACAGTTTTACATGAGAAACTTAAAAAAGGATGTCTTTCTTTATATATAATGTTTCAGAAATGGTCAAAAATTTTTACATTTTGCCTTCATTTAAGGCTTTCTTCCAATGACATAACCTCCAAACGCCAATGCACAGTTAATGCTTTAGGTGTTTCCAAAGCCTCTAAAATCTTTACAGACACCTTTTCTTAAGAATAACAAAGAACAATACAGATACATAATAAGCCTTAAAAATACCTGAGAGGTCTTGCCTGGGGATTGCCTGCTTCTACATATGGATGTAAATAATCCTTTATGTAGAGGTCAGCAGCACTATTAGAATGGGTGCAAATGAGAATCCTGCTGAAATAAATGGTGCAAATAAAAAGAATGACACAACACAAAGCTCATCAAGCAGTATATAACACCAAGAGAGCAGTGGTCCAACGGTCTTCTAGTCCATTCCCCTCACCCTGCTCAAGCTCTTCACTGGGAACCCCGATGCCTTTAGGAGAGTGTGCTACTCTAAGACCAAGAGGAGTTCCCCAAAGTAATTTTTAAATCTGTCTGCAATCAACACTTTAAACCCAGCTCTTTGAATTCTAACATATCCCATCCCTTAACAGAGGTGGGTTTTGATGACTATGTTACAAACTATCATTGTCTACACTGGCAACTTCTAAAACAGCATATTCTAAGAGAATACAAACTTCATTATCTTACTGTTCCTTTAAGGATTAAGAGCTGGATAAACTGTCTCACTGACCCTCATCCTATCTCTAAAACAAGAGGAGAGGCTGAGCCTGGCTAAGGAGACAGTCACGCCTCCTCCAGCTCACCTAGTCTCCTGCTGCTGCAGGATGTGCTTGACGGCCTGGGCCAGAGTGAAGGTTTTGCCTGTCCCGTAGGGTCCGATGATGAGAACGGGTGGCAGCTGAATGGAGAGTGGAGTGGTGATGGCCAGAACAGCTTCTTTCTGTTTTGCATTTAGTCGAGGATCCAACTGCTCATCCCATTGTCTGTAGAAAATGCAAGCATGCTATTTTAAACATGCACATGAGTGTTGTCAGTTTTTGCTTATACTCCATCTACCCAAGCAGCACAGCATCTACAATAACCAACACATACTCTAAACCCTCTCCAGATTACTCAAGACAGTCAATGTAAGGTGTTCTGTCATAATTCAAAACTAACCTGAGTTAAGATACTAATCTAAAAAAAAAAAAAAAAAAAAAAAAATCAAACACTTGGAGTCTATCTGCTGGTAATGTTTCAAAATGCAGAAAACTGTTTCCTACACATAATGAGGAAGCTGACATTTCTTCCGCAGCAAATAGCATGCAAAAAAAAACAACTATCTAAATTTGCACTGCTGACCTACTGACAGGCTTAGAACACAAAGAAAAGGGGAGAAATGTGCATTCCCCTGATTAAAGAGATATCAAAGCTGATTGATCAAGTAGCAGATTGATATAAAAAAAAATCTTGATTAAATAGCAGGGTTTTTTAAAGGGTTTTATTTCCAGTATTTCCACCCACACAGCTCCTTGGATCCTGAGTGAAGAGCACACGTTGCGATGGTACATATGCCTGTGTAATGCAATTGCTCCCACAGTGACCCTTCTATGACGTGCTTAAGGTTTGAAGATCACAATGGACACCAGATGCTAAGACAGATAACACCAAAGAATCAACAGTGTCCTCCTCACAACTCCAACCAAATTATGAAAGACTGCACCTACTAAGGTAAAAGTGATGAAAATGTGAACCACAACAGGAGGGGTGTGTGGAGACAGTCCTTTAGACTGGCCAAGCATCTTCAGAGTGACCCAGAGAGGAGGACAGACTTGAGAGCAAAAGTCCCTCTCGGCGAGGGAGGCTGAACTGCACTTAGACCAGAAACTATTCACATACGCAAACTGTCCTAACAGTCTGAAAGGCTTAAGAATTGTAACTGGTCCACTGTGCTAAACTCAAATCAAGGAGATTCTTTACATCTACAAAATCTTAGACCAACTTGGAAGATAAAAGCATGCCCCTACTTATTTCCTACACAGAGCATCTTATTTCATGGTCCCTCTTCAATAGCCAGCTTCTGCACTCATAGCTCTTACAGTGCCTAGCAACACTCCATCTTCTATTGCAAAAGAAGAAACGAGCACTAGGTGAGCCCCCCATGCCCAGACCGGACTGAGGCAGACACCAGCATGGTTACCCCCAAATCATCCCCAGCCCCCCTTTCCTCTGCCTTCCTGATCGCCAGAGCCTAGCTTGCTGGAGACCCAACTCTAGCCAATCTCATGTAGGAAGAAGTCTCTCAAACCAATCTCTACATATATTATCCAGAGATCAGCACATGATGAAATGCCATGGTCAGTTTAAAAAACTAACTTTGGAAGAAGTAATTGGGTTGGACCAGACAACAGAGATATAGACAGCAGGATGGAAGATCAATAGAATGCCACAGAAATAGTTCAGGCCTGATTTAAGCACCAGCTGTAAAAATGCAAAGAAAGAGACATATGCAAAGAAGCTCAACCAAGTGAGAACTGGGATGTCCCTGGGTTCCTATAAGCAGACCATAATTACTTCCAGGATAGTGAGCAGCGGAGACTCAGTAAAGTAAGAACGCTGAAGAATGCAGACTAGTGCCTGTTGAGAAACTTGGCAATAAAAACAAGTGAGGTAAGGCAGTAATGGCAAGCTTGTACTAAAAGGCATATCATGTTTTATTCTGTTTTTAGGAGCAGAAGCAATGGAATGTTGAGTGGACTTGTATGTGCAACTTCTAGGCCTGACCAGTAAAGATGTACCACCTGGTCCTCTGAGTTCACTCTGTTCTTGTCAACATGCAGGTGCCCTTGGAAATCAATCACTAAAGATGCCAGAACATCCATCAGTAGGAACCAGGGCCACCACCACCAGGTGGCCACCCAACCATGTCTTTATTGCATAAAGCCACTTAGATTTTTTTTTAAGGTCTAGCAAATTGAGACCACCAAGAGAAGCCACAGAACTAACTTGCAGTCTGAATCATCGTCTGAAGAACACAGGCAAACTTCCTAATGAACGTGTGCTTGAGCTTAGTATACTGGCCTGCACCTGCAACCCCAGCACTGGAGAGTACGAGACAGGAGGACTGCCACAAGTTCAAGGTCAGCTTGCAATACATAATAAGATCCAGTCCAGCCTGGCTACGGTGTGAGATGCTGTCTTTAAAAAAAAAAAGGGGGGGGTATTCAATTTAACATTAACAACCTTCTTTTTTCTAAAACAAAACAAAACAAATCTCTTTTCATACCTGTTGGGACTCCAAGGTATGGTAGGAGTCATACTGGTGTCTGGAAACAAAACACCGTTGTCCTTAATCCTGTCTAGTGCATAATGCATTTCACAGAGGGGTAATCGATTCAACTGAAACTGAAGCTCAACCTGAAACACAAAATGAACATTTGTAAAACAGTTTTTACAGCAACATCAATATTGGCAGAGCACAAAAATACTTCCCGGAGACAACAGCTTACAGGACAAGTTAGTTTCTTTCAAACTACAATCATATCCTAACAATAACTGGTATAGGAAACCCTGGCTGCGTTGGTTAGGCACTGTCACAAACAGCTGCCATAGATGTCAGTGTGATCACTAACAGTATACATGCTATTACTGACCTCATTTTACATAGTAAGAACTGAAATCTTTTAAAGAGTATCTGAGCCCATCATGCCCATGAAGAACACATTTGATAACATCAGAACAAGTGTGTAGCATCACATGTTGAGTGATAATCAGCTTTACAACCCTGTACAGACTGACTAGGAATCATGGCCTACTAAGTTTAATATTTTCAGAAGACAGGCTAGCTTTCCAGTTAAATATGGCAAACTGAGCACAGGCTTCACCTAAACACCATTAATGCAAACAGAAAGGAAGCAGACACAGCGCTCATCCCATGGCCCTGAATGCAAGCAGCTCCTGAAACAAATCTGCTCTTCCGTTGTTGATGGCAACATACGACACGCTCCTTACAGGCCAAAGCAGAATTTTAACCACCCAGGACAAGACTGCCAAGTCAAGTACACTTCTGGTCAGGTGGAGAACCAACAGTCGGCAGGCGGCGGGCGGTGGCTGACACTGCAAACATACCTGTGTGTCACAGTCAGGCCGAAGATTAAGCTCTTCACAGCATTCCCTGGATATCCTTAAAAATATATAATCTTTTGTTTTTTCTTCAATAGTAGCTTCATAAACCTTCTCTTTGGTTCCCTGGGTCTGTACTAGCTTCTCTTTAGGGACTGGCAATAAATAAACAGCATTGACTTTGGTCATCACCAGTCGTCCAGCCAAAGTATCTTCAGAAAGGGTTTCAGTAAGCTTAAAACGCCCGAAAAGTTGTCCATTCTGAGCATACTTTGCACCCCCAGAAACTCCAGTGAGCATGAAGCTTGCTAAAATCTGCAATTGCACTTTAAGGTTGAACCTAAATCGAAAGCAGAAAACTAGTTTGAGTATTTATCATCAAAACCATAAGAACTAGAAAAATACAACATATATTTGAATTTCTTATTCAAACAGAAATATATGGAAATATAAAACTTTGTATAACTTCTACTGTACTTAATTATCAACTCTATATGCTATAATCTTTGTCCCCCAAATCCAAACTGAATTCAAGTTACATAAGCATACTTAGTTGTGTTGAAGAATGTGGATTTTTAAATGACTAAGTGTGGCCCCTGAGTGGGCTCAGTGGGTAAAGGCACCTACTGTCAACTATGGTAACCTGAGTTCGATTCCAGAACCTATGGAAGTAGTAAATTGACTCCCAAAAGTTGTCCTCTGACCCCAAAATGTGAGTCCTATCTCTCAGACATGAACATGCACAAGCACAAATAAATAATTCTTGAAAGTCTAAGTAATGGCAGGTGATCTTTAATAAAGTGAAATACATTGACTAATAGGAAAACCTGTCTGAACTTGGTTGAGATCATTAAGACTTTAAAACCACCTAAGCTAGGAGGAAAGGCACTGTATTAAAACTACGGTGGTTTTTCAGCTGAGGGCTTACCAGGTAAATTTTAACAAAAGAATCTAACCATACCATTTCTCTCAGTAATGACAACAAGTAACACCCAGATGAAAGTTTATTGTTATTACAAGGGAGTGAGTCTCATGCAAGGGATTTGCTATGGAGAAAAGAGGTCTGCCTATCCTAGCAGACAACAATCGGGACACGGTGTCAGTATGAGAGAATGTGTGCTTGAAGGTGTACAGAGAATCAAGACTCATTTAAGCAGTTGAAGAAACAGCAGGTGCACACCTTTAATCCCAGCACTTGGGAGGCAGAGGCAGACAGATCTCTGAATTCAAGGTTAGCCTGGTCTACAGAGCAAGTCCAGGGCAGCCAGGGCTACACAGAAAAGCCCTGTCTTGAAAAACCCCAAAACAACCTCCAGACACCTGAACCCCAGCCCACCCCATCCATACTCAGGCATCACTGGAGTAATCGCCCACTCCCAGCACAGCTGGATCCATGACAAGGCAGTGGGACACAGGGCTGGCATATTTGGCCTCTAGCCAGCTGAACCTGACTAAAGACACTAAACAGAAGAGGGAGGGACGGAGGGAGAGAAGGAGGGAGCGAGGGAGGGAGGGGCAACCAAAAAAGAAAAAGAAAAAAGAAACATCCAAATAGAATACACAAGAGATATAAAATCAAAAGATCAACACTTACTAAAATCAATATTTAATAGCACAGCTCTAATGAGGATCAAATAAAATCCAGTAGGATCTGCCTTGTATGAGACTTTCTAAAAATACTCTTAACATTTACCTCACTCTGAATGTAATTTTACTGGGTAATTTTAAAGAAATGCACATTTCATCTTATCCAAGTATGTCTGATAAGACCAGATTTATAATAAGAACTCAAATTAAAAACTCTAAACATGAAAGGGAAGTGAAACTGGCCAGCTGACAGCCCCTGTCCATGTCACCATAGAAAAGAACCCGAACCCTTGTCTCCTTGTGTCTTTACAAAGAGCTTCCAAGTCGCCTTCCACACCATGAGGAGGACTGCATCATTAAAACTCACTTAAGTTGGAAGGGACGGCCTCTAACACATGGCTGTCTGCAAGACCTCTCTGTTGCTAAAGGTCACATTCAGGCTTCAAATTGTGTCCTTTCTACTCTGCAGTCACTCATCTCTTTAAACTCCATCTTCTACTGACTTCTGTAGAGCCACACCCTCCAGGGACTGCCTGCTGCCTGCCTAACTACCCCCATTTCCATCTGAAATCAGCCACCTTCTCAAAGCCCCCATGTGCCCCTCACCTTACTCTCTGACACCCTTGTTCCTATATCCTCCATGCCCAGATGTGTAACACCAATTGACCTCTGACCCCTCCACCATGACTCCAAATCAGTGCTCCCAGGCATTATGCAAAAAGACTCCCCAGTTCAGTTAGGTCTCCAAGCCAGAAGCTGAGTTACGTCAACTGTCTCACCAGCTGCCATTGCCCTCACCATACTATCACAAAGCCCTGGTTCCTACTACTGGTGGAGTCATTTGCAACTCAACATTTTCAACATGGATTACTGTAATAAACTTTGAACATGGCTTTCTGTTTCTAATCTATTCTGACCAGAAGCTCGAGGCAGCAAAACAAGAGAAACCCAATATCATAAACGAGGTGGAAAGAGAGGCCCAAACCCTGAAGATGGCCCTCTAACATCACATGCATACCATGACACTTGACACTTAATAATACAATGGCCCAGCACATATCTAAAATATAAGCACTCAAGAGGAAAAGGGGAAGAGTGACGAGTTCAAGGCCAGCCTATGCTATACAGCAAAACTCTGCTCCCACAAACAGAGAAAAGAATAAAACCAAAAAGAACCATGATGTAGTCCCAGAATAATGAAAACAAAGTATACTGACCTGGCACATTTAGTATGAGACTTTGAAAGGTTCTATCACATTTAACCAACAAATAAGAGTGGCACAATGTACTTTTACGTTTTCATTTGCTCTTTGTTTTTTAGACATGCGCCTAATGAGTATTCTGCATCTATTATTAATGATAAGACAGTGTGCAGAAAAGAAACATATTGGTTAGACTATATATGGTTTTTCAAGACAGGGTTTCTCTGTGTAACTTTGGAGCCAGTCCTAGAACTCGCTCCGTAAACCAGGCTGGCCTCGAACTCACAGAGATCCGCCTGCCTCTGCCTCCGGAGTACTGAGATTAAAGGTGTGTGCTACAAATGCCCGGTTTTGGTTAGACTATATTTAAAAGGAGAAACAATTATAAAAATATAATCATGTCTCATTTGGGTTCAATTTTGAAAATTCATCTTATTTTACCTAAACAGTAAAAAACTAGTTTCAAAATAACAACCTTTTTAATAGTTTCACTCACACTGTCATTTAAGACTATTTCTCTTACATTAACCAAATCATCTTTTGTTTTCGGCTCCTGGCTGATGTGAACATTTATAAAAAGCTGTAAAACCAATTCATCAAACTATTTTTCCTCTATCTAAATTTCATTCTTCAAAGAACTTTCAAAATATGTAACTTACTTCCAATTTTGTACATTTATTCAACGAATATTCTTTAAGTGCTTGCTACAGCCTGAACTCACTGTAAAACGCCTCAAGAGCAAGGCTGGTTTTATACTCCAAAAGTGAGCACAACTGGTCCCAGAGTAGACATTCAGTAAGGTATTGTAAGAAATACCCATGTACTAAACACAATTCTTTGTCAAGACAGGGTTTCTCTGTGGATCCCTGGATGTCCTGGAACTAGCTCTGTAGACCACCAGGCTGGCCTTGACTTCACAAAGATCAGCCTTTCCAGAGCTGGGATTAAAGCCATGCACCACCACTGCTGGATTCCTAAACATAATTCTTACTAGCACTTCCATTAAAGATAGTGCCAAGGGTGCTGGCTAATACCTATAATCCTGACAGTCAAGAGGCATAAGTTCAAATCCATCCTGGCCTATATATTGAGTTCTTGGCCAGCCAGGACTTCATAATAAGACCCCATTTCTAAAATAGTTAATTCGATAAATAAAAAATATAGCTAGTGAAGAACAATTATTTTAATACCCATCTTCACTTAAGCACATCTCCATTGTAAAATTGAAAATGTCTCTAAAGGGAGACAAAGGAGAGGAGGAGAGGAGGGGAGAGGGGAAAGGGAAGAGTGGAGGGGGAGAGGGAGGTTCTCAAAGAACTTACTTGCTAACTTCTTTATACTGGGCTATCTCCTCAATATAAAGCAGGTCGTGCAACCGTGACTGATAGTTAGCCTTGGTCAATGATTTGTCTAAAACAGACTGTGTAAACAGCTGGTCAGCAGAAAGAGGAATTTGGTATCTGATCAGAAGGCTCTTCTCCAAATCAGTAGTTTCATTGGGTTCAAAATCTACAATAGTCTTAGAAGAAGAGTCCCAGCGCTTGGCTGTGGTCACCAGCTGCTGCTTTGCGTGCATCAGGTACTCAAGATCTAAAGGAAAACAAGAGACATGTTTACAAAGGAACTCGACGTCAAATTCTCAGGTGAATAAGTACTTATTTTTGTAACAGTTTTTCATGTACTAGATCTAAAATTCTTAAAATACAAAACTCATTGAGAGAGTATTTTCCCCACGTCTGACCTATCTTTGGCCATTTTTAACAAAATAACATTGTTAGGAATTCATGTAAGAACACCTTTGTATACAATAGGCTAGGTCATGTCACAAACAGTTATCTTTGGGTTAATATTCAGAACTTAATTCTTCAGTCAAGAAACACCTGACTTTCAGGAGAAACCTGATCAATTCCTTGTATGACAAAATGTACCAAGTGATGGTTGACTGTCACTTTCTCCTCCTCGTTCTACGAGAACCTGCCCATAAGAATGAGAGTAACCAAAGTCCTTAAAGTCTCAACCTTTGCTTGTGTGGCAAAGAGAAGCTGTCTGAACATCACCTTGCTACCAGCACCAATCTGTTAGAAGACATGGATGTACGACACTGCCAACTCCTTGGAACGGGTGATAGGAAGTCACTTGAATGCCACTTCCCAAAAGGCCATGTAAAAATTCAGCAGGGCACAATGTCAAAGCCAGGAACTGTCAGGTTCTGCATCTTTGAAAGAGACGTAACATAGACCAGCAAAGATGTGAGCCGCAAGCTCACAGTGCACTGCCTGAGACTTAATGGGTGGAGAAAAGCAAACTCAGCCAAAAGGTAGAAGTTGTTTGACTCATTAGGCAAAGGGTCAGTTCAGATACAGGAGACAGATTTTGCTACTTCAGACAGAGCTAAGGGGAAGCCACATCAAGTTTTCTCTGAATCAGAACAGGTGTGACTGTAACCTCACACTAAGTAGTTTGGCAAGTTTATTTATTGATTGTTTTGTAGTACTAGAGATCAAACACAAACCCAACATATTCTACCACTAAATTATACCCCAAGCTCTTGTTTTGCAACCTCTAATGTCATGTATGCATTATAAGCACACATGCAATCATTCACAAAGAAATTTCACAACAGTAGCAAGTATATTAATACCTTATTTTTGGGTTTTTTTTTAATCCTATTGTCTTAATAAAAATGTATAAAGGCCTTAATTTCTACCCTTTGATCCTTGTGAGAGCATTTTTCTAAGGGTGTTGCTACTTCTCAGACAGCAACATAAATACAATTATCACAGCAGTAAAGATGAACTGCCATTAAAATTACACTTCAAACTAGTCTAAGGGCTGGAGAGATGGCTCAGCAATTAAGAACACTTAATGCTCTTTTCAGGACAAGAGTTTGATTTTTAGCACACTTGACAGATGGCTCACAATCAGCTCCATGGGAGCTGACACCCTTTTCTGGCACCCATAGGTACAAACACACAATATACACTAACACACACACACACACACACACACACACACACACACACACTCACTAAATTTTTAAATAAGTTGAATCAGGCATGGTCTCAGCACTGGGGAGATAGAAAGGCAAGCAAATATCTGTGTTTGAGGCTAACCTGATCTACAGAGTGATTTCTAGTACAGTCAAGAACACAGAGAAACCCTGTGTCAAACCCAAAACGGAAAAGAAAAGAAAAAAATTAGTATGTAGAAGGATGTCTAACTTCTATTCTAAGGTGGGAAATTGACATTTCATAATTACATTATAGATCTTATTTAAGAGATTTTAGTATACTTCAAGCAACACATTCTCGTGTCATTTAAAAGTCACTGACTACTCCTATGTCACTTAAGGTGCTTGGAGAAAAAGAAGAAAACCAAAAATGGTATCCTGAGAATGCTATGGATAACTTGTTAAAAATCTGCACAAACTGGCCGAGCTGTGGTAGCACACACCTTTAATCCCAGTGTTTGGGGGAGGGGGGAGTGTCAATTGAGTGGATCTCTGTGAGTTCCAGGACAGGCTCCAAAGCTACAGAGAAACCCTATCTCAAAAAACAAATCTGCACAAATTACACAGAAATTCAATTTCTCTACTTTTGACTGGAAGTATAATATTTTGGGGATGTGGCGAAAGCAAGAGTATTTTTTTTCTTTGAAATTTTATGTAGATAGTGTTATCATTTACACTTTGATTTGAAGAAATTCTTGAGTAAGTAGCACCACAAAAATTTCAAACAATGCTAATTTTTACTCTTTCATTTTAGGGACTGTAGGGTGGGATCTCACTACACAGCCCAGGCTAACCTAGAATGTGTGGTTGCTTCCCAAACACTGGGATTACATAATGAGCCACCACACCCAGCATCTTGTTACTGACTATATAGGAGAGGCAGAAGCTGTAGTGGTAGAGAGAAGACACTTGGAAACATTCAGGTGTGCCGGCCTCAAAAGGTCATTTGTGAATGGCTGGTGGCTCCTAAGAGGCTTTATAGAGCTAATTCTCCTGGGAGCCTGCAGATTTCCACCTCTGTTCTTTGTGCCTCTTCCCTTGTGTTTTGTTTACTTGTTTCCCTCTTGGTTTTGAAGGTTTTTTTGTTCGGTTGGTTGGGTTTTTTTGTTTTGTTTTGTTTTGTTTTGTTTTGTTTGGGGTGTGGAGAGGGGGGTTAGAGAGTCTTCCTCTATAATAGCTCTATGGCTCTATGGCTGGAACTTGCCGTCATCCCTCTGCTTCAGCCTCTCAAACACTAGGATTAGAGGTGTGAGCCACCACACCTTGTTCATTCCTTACAGGAAAAAGAAACGGTTACACTGTGTAATGACCCACTGATTTACAGTGTCTCTTATGGAGTCACTGGACACACCTGCTCCTACAGGTGTGTTCATCCTCAGCTGTGGCCTGCACCTGCGATCACCAAACCCAGACAGTACTGCTCAGGACTGCTGAGCAGCTCTTCATCCATGGCAGGCATGTTCCCTCAACCTACATCAGCCTAAAATGAATCACACTCTGGAAAGGCAAAAAAGGAACAAACTTGGGCAATAGTCACAAAATCACTTAGCAGAGTTTAACAGTGCTTATTAACATTGCTCATTAAGCAACCCTTGTAATAAATAATCTCCAAGCAAACCTGAAAGAAATTACATATAGAATATGCTACCCTGAAGTGTGGTAAGTAGGCAGAAGCTGTAAATACATTTCAGAGAAATCCTTGGAAAATTAAACTGGACTATTACCTAGCATGGGTGACAGCCTGCACTGATTCCTCAACATCACCAAAAACCTAACCAACTGGATATACTTAACAACATGAGAAGGGTGCCACTCTCAAAAATAGCCAACTCTGGGACAGAGCTGGCTCAGAAGTTAAGAGTACTTGCCACTCCTCCAGAGGACCAGAGTTCAGTTCCCAGCAACCACATTAAGCTCACAACTTTCTATAACCCCAGCTCCAGGGAACCAATGCCTCTGTCCTCTGAGGGTACCTCCACTCATATGTGTACACCCACATGCAGACATCACACCTACATATAATTGTAAAAGAATAAAGTCTTTTTACAAAAATAGCCAACTCAACTAGAATAGCTAATCTGACACAAGAAATACTTCCCAACATCCTTAAGCTCTCCGATGTTAAGTCTAGAAGTCTGCTTGCATCCCAGCCCCAAAGCTACTACTCATTATAATATAGCATCCAAGGAAAACCTTGCTTCAAAATATGAAATGCAACCAATTTAAACAGAATCTTTAACGGGGCCTGAAGACTGCACAAGAAGATGGGGAGAGGAAAAGAAAGCAGAGACAACCAACGGGCATCCAATAAATGCAATTTCTTAAAAACAGCTCTATTTATCTAAAAGCGAGATAAAATGCTTCCTAATTTCAAAGTCATACACCCCACTTTCTCTTAAAAGGCCAAAGTTTTGGCCACTCACGCTACAAAGAAAACACAAGCACACAGTATCCCCCCTACTGCTTCTGTTCCCATTTCACTACATGTCCCTCCCACACTGCTACCCACAGGCAACATGAAGCCTTCTTGGCTGTGCCAACCATTGGCCCCTATTTTCCTCCTCTGTAAGAAACTAATAAGAAGCTGTAACACACACACACACACACACACACACACACACACACACACACACACACGTGGCTAATGTGATGGTGCACACTTTACTCCCAGCATCTGAGAGGCAGAGACAGGTAGATCTCTGTGAACCTCAGGCCATGCAGGGCTACAAAGAAACCCAGCCTCAAAAAGAAAAGTATGAAACTTAATTTGTCAAAGAACAAATTTAATGAACAGTAAAAAACAAAACCAAACTTGTTTCTTAAAAATGTATAACCAATGCCCAGCAGTGGTGGCACAGGCCAAGTTAGCTTGGTCTAAAGAGTGAGTTCCAGGACAGCCAGGGCTACACAAAGAAACCCTGTCTCGTGGGGCGGGGTGGGGCAGGGGCAGGGGCAGGGGTATACCCCACATAACCAGACTGAAACAGTAAAGACAGCAGGCAGCTTCTCCTGTCTTTCCTTACATTGACCTTTGATGATAAACTTTAAAACCCTCTTTTTCTAATGTTTTGCTGATCATACAATGTTCACAGATAGCAGATAGGTGTAGTTTACCATCACCTTCGGCAATGGAAATCATTTTTAAGGGGGACTAAATTTTGTAGTGATGTCATCCTGTCTTACTAGATTCACAGCACAGACATGAATTTACTGCTTCTAGATTGAAACCTAAGAATAAATTTTAAATATGCTATTTCCAGATTCCAAAATACAATTCCAAATCAGCATCTCCAAACTCTATCAATGGAAGCTGTATAGACATACAATAAGCAAGCAAAACTCACTAACTTCCCTTGCTGGTGCCTTTTACCATACATTTTGAGTCCTATCTTCAAGCTTACCCAAAGACAATTTTAATAGCATATTTCTCTAAAACTCAATAACCAGGAAAACAAGTGGAGGTTTAAAGAAAGAAAGAAAGAAAGAAAGAAAGAAAGAAAGAAAGAAAGAAAGAAAGAGCGAGCACAGCTGAAGCCCCACACTTCTTCAACAGTCTGGGTTACTTTGTAACTACAAGAAGGAATGGACACTGCAGACAGTAACAACAGTGTGGGGAAAAATTGAAGAAAATCAAGCCAGAGCAATGGCTCTCGGGTTAGGAGCACTAACTGCTCTTCCAGAGGCCCCGAGTTCAATCCCCAGCAAACCCATGGAGGTTCACAACCATTGTAATAGGATCGGATGCCCTCTTCTGGTGTGCAGGTGTATATGCAGAACATTTGTACGTAAAATATAAATAAATAAAACTTTTTAAACAGGAAGAAGAAATCTATGGAGTTGTGTTTCAATTCAGCTCAAAAGCTAAATTAACTAATGAAGAGGTTTTTAGTTCAGTGATTAACAATGAACTAGGAAAATGCCATCCATCAGTCATACGACTCGACTGTGAGTCTCCCTGAGTCACACTCCCTGAGGCAATGAAATAACAGCATCAGTCTGAAGGGCACAGACAGCCTTGGTAGCTGAGGCACACTAGGGCTGAGGGAGACTGGACAGCAATCCTTACCATAAGAGTTGCTAGTAACGTCAGTGGAGATGGCCCAATAGAGCCAAATGTGTAACTTTATGGAAAAAAACATCTTCTAGTGTTACTTAAGGACAAAACTTGCTTACCAGTGTGCTGGCTAGTTTTACATCAGTATGATGCAAGCTAGAGTCATTTGGGACGGATTCTGTGAGAAACCACCCCATGGTTTGGCCTGTAGGTGTGACTGTAGTGCGTTTTCTTAATTAGCGATCAGTGTGAGAGGGTCCGGCGCACTGAGGGAGGGGCCACCTCTGCATTTGTAGTGCTACCTCTTTCTACAAGAAAGCAGACTGAGCAAGCAATCCTCCACGGCCTTAGCATTAGCTCCTGCCTCCAAGTTCCTGTTGTGACTGCCTTCACTCATGAACTGTGGACTGCAAGTGTAGGAAAAACCCCTCCCATAAATTGCTTGTGGCCATGGTGTTTAACACAGCAAGAGCCAGCTGAGACAGAAACTGTACCGGGAGTGGGAAACTATTGCTGTGATACACTTGACCATGTTTTGGGGAGGACTGTAGAAAGGCTTTGGAACTCCAGGCGGGACAAGAATGCTCAGAGCTCAGCGGGCTGTTGTGTGGGGACCTAAACGGTGCTGAGAACAAGCCAGGGAGCACTGCCCCTTCATGGCCACCACATCAGTACCTGCTATCGTTTCTGCCCTGATTTCCCTGGGTGATAAACTAAAAGCTGTAGTATGAGATAAACCCTTACCTCCCCAGGTTACCTTTTGTTGTTATCACAGCAATATAAACCCAATGAAGACAGAAATAGCCAACCAAGTAGAAGAAGCAAATAGTGGGGATGAAGGTATTTCCCATTCATTCAGATTCCAGTTTCGCTTCATCACTAAATTTCTTTGCATGCAAAATCAAATTATACTGTAACTTATAACAATGAAAACAAGATAGAACCCAGATCTGATTCAGTTCCAAGCTATATTCTCAGACCAATACCTGGAACAACACTTTTCTCTTTGTTGCAAACAAAGGACATCCCAATAATGAACTGGCTGATCATGAAGTCAAGAAGACCATGCTGTTACCCTGCCATTAACTGCACAAAGTAATTGTCTTCCTCTTGTGTTTCTGGATGTTGTCCACACAGGGATTATAGGAAATGACAGAAAATACAGGACTGCCCATTCATTGCTAGCAGCTCAGAGTAGAATATTGAATGGTAGCTGTACTTCATCGTGTTTTTGCCTTCAATTCTTTACTGACAAGAACTCTGTACTAATAGTTAAAAAAAAAAATTAACTATAAAAATAATTTAAGGGGGCTGGAGAGATGGGTCAGAGGTTAACAACACTGGCTGCTCTTCCAGAGGTCCTGAATTCATTTCCCAGCACCCACATGTTGGCTCACAACCATTTGTAATGGGATCTGATACTTTCTTATAGCATGCAGACATACAGATAGAGTACTCATACACAAAATAAATGAATTTATAGGGACTAGAAAGACAACAAAGCAGTTAAGAGCACTGGCTGCTCTTCCAGAGGACTTGGATTCAATTCCCAGTACCCACATGGCAGCTCACAACCAGTTATAACTCCAGTCCTGGAGAATCCAATGTCTTCTTCTAGCCTCTGTGGGCAACAGTCATGCATGTAATGCACTAACAGACATGCAGGCAAAATAATCATACACAAAAAATAAAATAAGACAAAATAATTGGGGGGAGGGCTCAAGATAGGGGGTTTCTATATAACTGCCCTGGCTACCCTGAAACTTGTTTTATAGACCAAGCTGGCTCGAACTCACAAAGATCCCTCTGCCTCTGCTTCCCAAGTACTGGGATTAAAAGTACATCACCACCACCCAGCCTATATAATTTGTAAAAATTTTAATTCGACGGGTGTAGTGGAACACACCCTTTATCCCAGCACTTGAGAGACAGAAGCAAGTGGACCTCTGTGAGTTCCAGGAAAACTAGGGCTGTTACACTGAGAAATCCTGTCTCAAAAGACAAAAACAAAACAAAAATGTTTTTATTTAAATTTAAAAGCCACTGAAAAGGAAACAAATATTATAGTATAACTACCCTGTCTTTGAATACGTTAAAAACACTGAAGCGGGTCATTTCTCTGAGGAGGCGGTCGCTGCTGCCCTGTGTCTCTGTCTCTCTGTGTCTCTGTCTCTCTCTTTGCTCTTCACTTCCCTTACTGCCACCTTCACCCAATAAACTTTCCACATAACCCCACACACACTGGAATTTAAAAAAAAAAAGAGTATAATAGTCAATGACACCAATTTTAAAAATAAGAAAACTAAGCCTGGGGGCTGGAGAGGTAGTTCAATGGTTAGGAGCACCCATATGGCTGCTCACAACTGTGTATAATCCAGTTCCATGTGACTTGATACCCCCTCATAGATATAACAGGCAAAACACCAATGTACTAAATATATATATATATATATATATATGTATGTGTGTATAACATATATATGTTATAGAGAGAGAGAGAGAGAGAGAGTGTGTGTGTGTGTGTGTGTGTGTGTGTGTGTGTGTGTGTGTGTGTGTGTGTGGAAAGGGAGGGGAGGGGAGAGGGAGGGAGAAATCCAAGTGCTGGGATTAAAGACATGACCACCACCACCCAGCTTACTTTTTATTGCAAATATTTAACATGCACTAGTGTGGATTCTTTTAACATTTAAAGGAAAACAAGCAGTGATTATTAAAGCACTACTCTAAAAACAAATTTCTAAAGTAAAATCCATCTGGATGCCAAGGAGTTGTAACTACCCCTGACTTCCAACAGTGCAGTCCTGAGTTCTGTGAGTACAGTCAGGCCCATCCTAAAGACGTGCCCAGGACCAAGTCCTCACAAGACCTACAACATTTACCATCTAGTCCTTCATAGAAGATGTGCTATGACCCCATGCTTTAATTTGTATTTTATCTCCTGGCATATCTATTTTTGGCTATGGAAATCAACATATTTTTGTTCCTACTGAGAAAATGACAAAATTACATACAACCAAATAAAATGTAAATGAGATCAAACAAAGCAGAGAATGAAATACAATGAAGCCTGAGTTACATGAGCACATACAAAGACAGCATTGCCTAAGTACAACAGCTTGGCACAAATGTTACAGTGAAGGCCAGTCATGGTCATACACACTCACAATTCTAGTGCCGGGGAGGCTGAGGTAGGAGACTGGGAATTCATTCAAGGCCAGTCTGGGCTACTTAGTGAGACGCAGTCCAGAAAATAGATAGATAGGTAGACAGACAGATAGACAGACAGACAGACGTGTGACCTCAACTTGCAGGGGAAAAAATGTGAAAGAACAGTTCCACTGCCTGGTTACCAGGTCCAAAGCACGGTATCCTGGTGTCCGCTCATGAAAAGAAAACTATCCCAGGTTCTAATCAGTAGGACTCCGGTCCATGGGGAAAGCATCCTCTACATTATTGTTAGTTCCAGTCATCACAGCTTCATATAGCTTACTACACAGTGTCATTAAAGAAATCCTTAATCATTTATTTAATAAATTAAAGCACATATAATCCAACCAAGAGGCCACAGAAGTGTGAGCTACCGCACCCTTCCCTGTCCTGCCGGATTTAGGCATCAATTTCAGGTAAGGCACCACCAACCATATAAAAAGCAAATCAGCTGCAGCAGCAAGCATGCAGGGGCTTCTTCTCTCCCCAAAGCACTGAGCAGACCCTGCTGAGACACCCTGCCCTCGTTAACAGTAGTGAAGGCACACGAAGACTTGAGACTGATATTGAGGGCTTTCCCTTCAGAAATAATACAGTGGCATTAGCAAAGGTAACTGGACAGTGGGTAGGAAATGGAGACAGACACTGGAAGTATATATGCCATTACCCTTAGAAAGACATTCTTGTAAAAACAAATAATAAAAGGTCTGGCTGTGCTAAAACCATCTTACTTTAACATGAAATTGCTAGTCCAAAACAGACCTAGTTATCTATTCATGTTAGGTAAGTTTAGGGAACTTCAAAGCAAGATTTGCCTGATGATTGCATGAAGAGATCAAGGCACAACCTGACCCATTTTATGGCCATTACACAGTGAATAAGTCAATTAGCATGGGAATTTTTCCTTTTTATTCCCTCCCTATCTGAGGAATATGTAGGGGTCAATACACATCTTTTAATCTTGCCTTTTAATACATTGTATCGGAGGGAAAAAAGTCTAAATATTACCTTCTGTAGAAGCTGCATCAATCATTACTCTTTGCATGAGTACTGGTTCCAATCCAAAGTCGAAAACTATGGTTTGGCGAAAAGTTCCAAATATTTCTGTGTTAAATGCTATCCCGACTTTATACACGTAATGATCTAATCCATTTTGGGCCATCTTTCCTCCTATCCATTCTTGACAGTTTTCGGGGACTTCTTGTGAAACCTGGGTAGTACTATCTCCGGCAGATATGGCAATGATACTAAAATGAGGACGATGAGCATCATAAAGCAATGCTACCCGATACAGCATTCTTGCAGGCTACAAGGAAGTTAAAATAATTTATTGAGTACAAGGGGGTGGAAATTCAGTTGTAACGGGGCTCTTCAATGAAAATTTTCCCAGAAGGGTCTGCTATTCCCCATGTTTCTAAGGTTCTATGTTGTCCAACAAACTGTGCTCACAAGCTATTGAAGAAGAAAAAGGAAAACAAAGACAAAACAGAATGGTTAAAGCAAAGTTTCTAAAATGCTATATGTATGCTACGTCATCAGCCTCCCTGAACCTTCTGCATTTGTTCATCTTTCCCAGGGGCAAAATCTGCCACCTTGGGTCAGCCTCTAACTATGCTTACAAAGCCTCGCTCAGGAAGCTTTGAAGGAGGACAGTTACTTCTGAGAGCACTGGATTGGGTTCAGGGCTGAAGCTAAACATTCCATCTCAATATGCAGATGGTGCCAAGAAGAAAAACCACTAAAAAGAGCACAAACTTCTCCACTAAACACATTCACTGAAATGGTTAACTCTATTTCAATCTTAGAGATGAGAAGCAGAAAACGTCTCCTATTGAAAACCCCTCTCTAGGGCTGGGGATGTAGCTCAGTGGTAGAATACATGCCTAGCATGAGCAAGATCCATGAAACACAAAAAATAAAAATAAAATAAAATAGAAATAAACATTATTACAAAATCTGTGATTTTATCAAAAGAAATACAAAAATAGGTTTTCATTGCAAAAAATCCTAACTGACAGATTAAATAATCCAATTATCAGTTACTTGTAAGCCGTGAACCCCATCCTATGTTTCAAGTTTAGAAGGTAATGTATGTCAGACTTCTTTACCCAGAAAATAAGAAGGTGTCCTACATTAGCTAAGTGGATCTTACTTCAAAGTGGAAAAAAAAAAGATATTTAATGACTAAAATACAGAAACCCACTTTGGTGCAGTACAGAGCCTATATGAAATGTATTCAGAGCAAAACGTTTGTAATACTCTCTTAACAGAGACTGGACAAATCTGGTCATCTTTAATCAGCATGAGCTTCATACCTTACAGGTCAGAGCAAAGGTCCATATCTGGTGGGATGTTTTGGTGTTGACAGTGACCGACAAGTCAGGGCTGTGCTCCACCTGAACGCCCTCTAGGCACTCACTAAGCTGAAAACAAAGAGGGATTCCTGTTACAGTCTGAAGGTGAAAAGGCAAGTGTGAGCCATGAACAAAAAATGGAGCACTTTCACACACTCCTTCCCAGCCATGCTTACAAGACGGACATGTGATGCAGACAGAAGAAAATTAACAACCAAAAACTGAGAATCAAAACCTCCCTAAATGAAGGTCATTACTGTAGGAACTGCATATCTCCAGAAAAATGTTCATTTCTGCCCTTCATTTTAATAAATAAGCCAGTTTCTGTTACTAGAAACACCACTTTATCAGAAACACATATTCAGCCAGGCATTGGTAGAACATATAACTTTAATCCCGCTACTGGGGAGGCAGAGGCAGGTGGATCTCTCTCTGAGTCTGAGGCCAGCAAGGTCTATAAAGCAAGTTCTAGGACAGCCAGGGCTACACAAAGAAACCATCTCAAAAAACAAAACAAACAAACAAACAAAAAAATAAAAAAAACCTTTAGTATACTAAAGAAATAAGCTACAATTGAGTACATAAGAAAGCAAAGATGAAGCCAGTGCACTGTTTCGAGCAAGCGCAACAGAAGGTAGTTAGTTCTTACCACTTTCTCAGGAGACAGTGAGCTCATCCACTTTTCTATCAAGGTTTCCATGTAGCTGCCTGAGAGCTGTTTATTCTCATTTTGCTGCTTCAGTTTTATTAACCGTGAGGCGTATCTTTTCTGCCACTCTGCTAATTCTTCCTGGGAATGTGCTGAAGTACACTGGGCACCATACCTACAGATTCCTTGCTCTAAAAACCTAAGAGGAATGGGAAAGACTGTTTTATATTCATTCAAACCTTTTTTTTTTTGGGGGGGGGGAAGGGGGCAGATCTTTCAAGTCAGGGTTTCTCTGTGTAGCCTTACTATCCTAGAACTCACTCTGTAGACCAGGCTGGCCTCAAACTCACACTCACAGATCCACTTGCCTCTGCCTCCCGAGTGCTGGGATTAAACGTGTTCAACCCTTTAAGGATAACCCTCCATTTGCCCTCTGCCTCCTCAGTACCAAGGCAAAGATCTTCTGAGAGGCCAGATTCATCACTGTCAAGTCCAATGAAGGGAGAAAAGGGTGGCAGACAAACAGTCATGATAGAGCATCAACCCCCACTCCAAATATCCCCTGACTTTATGCTTAGAAACACGGTGCTCTTAAATCACAGTAATATATTGAAACCCCTCTGCCACAAAGAAGCCATTGTAGACATGCTCCCTTAGACAGTTCCTGAAGCAATACTGACATCCAGTGGACTAGCTGCTCACACAGCCATGATCTGACTCCCCAAATGGCATGAACTCCAGACATCTCTGCACACTGGGAACCTCACTGCATTTCCTCTCCCTTTACCTTCAAATGAGATGCTCTCTTTTTTCTGTATTACTTCACTAAAACTACTAGCTAATGTTAAGTTTCAAATAAATTTAGGATCTTATAGCTCAGAGTCATAACAGTAACAGTTACTCAGTCCTTCAAAAGTTAAATGCAGAAATGTCAAAGGACACAGAGATAATGACCCCTCAGGTCTGTGATTCTGAACACGCAGTTTACCAGCTAGGGAATAGCTCAATGGTCTATCACTTTAGCATGACTAAAGGCCTAGATTCTACCCCCAAATTCAAACAGTAGGGTGACTACAGACAACAATAATATAGAGTATTAGCTGGATTTGGAGTGTTCTTAACACAAAGAAATGGTAAATGTTGAAGGTGAACCTGCTTTGGTCCCTATTATTTATTTATATATATATACACACACACACATACATACCAAATATTACATATATACACACATATACACAAAAATGAGGTGTCAAGCAAAAATCATTTTTTTATAAAAGATAACTTAATTGATAATTTTATGATCAAAATAAGGACACCAAATTGCTGTGATCATTAATTTTGAAAAAAAGTGCTTTAAAATATCCTGCAAAACTATGTAAAGTCGATTTCAGGTCAGTAAAAACATTCTAAAATTGATAAAAGATCACCTGAGGGAAAATATAAGTACATTTAACAAAATAAACACAGAACAGATATTATACATGGACAATTGGAAAACCCACTCTAAAGAGAACAGATAGTGAACTTAGCACAGATACATCCAAGCGGCTCATCTCACTGGTGTCTCTAAAGCATCCCAAGTGACTGTGAAGCACATGGGAAGCTAGCATGTTGCTGCTCATTAAATCCTCATTTGCTTAGAAAACGTGTGTTCGCCTTTTTTATATACAGTATGTTTTCATGCTCCAAAAACCTATGTTTTCCTAAGTATTTCACTACTTATTAGTTAAAAGCACTGGCTGCCTTTCCAGGAGACCCAGTCTCAATTTCCAGCCCCTACCTACATGGCAGCTCACAACTGTAACTCCTGTCCAAGGGGAGAGAATCCAACACCCTCTTCAGGCCTCTGTAGGCACATACATGGTGCACAGACATATATGCAGATAAAACACCCACACACCTAAAAATAAATTTTAAATTATTTCCCTGAAAAAAAGAAAAAAGGGGGAGGGGTTCTAGTCTCCTCTAGACTCTAACTCTCAGGTTCCTTTTTCAAAGGATCATGTTCTCTGCCCATTAACTTGGCACCACAAGGACTCGCAGTGTTGACTAGTTCCGCCCCTTATTTCCACTACAAATTCCCCATCATCTTGACTGTGGCTCATCACAGCACACATCAGACTCCTTTCCCTGTGCCAACCAGTCTAGGGCAGCAAGGTCTAGGGCAAGCCCCACCAGCTACTCATTCCAGTGAGAGGAACTGAAGAGATAGCCTTTTAAAATGGGACTTTAGTTTACTTTCTACATTTTTAGAAATAATTACTAATAATGAATTACACCAATAATTCTGAAAGTTCTTCAAATACAAAGTATTCAAATTCCATATGTAAGAATTCCATGACAGTATTTTTTCGGAAAAAAAAAAAATCACTAAAATAATTGAATATGACTGATATTGTGCTCTCGGTTTATAGGAACTAATTTCAACTCCAATTACCACACCTCAGTAAATTCCACACTAAAAGCAGCCCACAATTAAGTTCGGCCAGTATGAAAGCCTTCTGAACAAAGTCTTAACAGGCTGCATTCACAGGCCTGTTGTCTCAGATTAAAGTCTCCTGATTTGGCGCTGACCTGTGCAGTTTCTGTTTCAAAAGGGGAAACAACCCATTCCCCTTGATCATTACACTTTCTCTTTCCTCACGTATTATCTTCATTGAATTGAAATCACTGCCTTCAAAGAGTGAAGGAAAATTAGCTCTCCTTTCAAAGAAGAGACATGTAATTTATTTTAAGAAATATTTTTTACATTACCTTTTACACAAAGTGTATTCCTCGCTGCTTGTGATTCCCCTGGGTGGCGGGCGGAAATGCCAACCGTTACAAGACCCTAGGAAGTAATGAGGACACAATCGTGTCATGTGAGATTACCTCGTCATTCCAACACTTTAACATCTAAGAATCACATCCCTTCACAGGCATCTTCCCGTGTCATCTGAAAAGATGTCCCACCAATCAACTGAGCCAGTCAACGGACTCTGTGAGGAGCATGCTGCAGGGGACACCAGCCAGCAGCTAGATTAGGTCGGTGGCACTGACTCTCATCTGACAAGGGGTGGCCTTCCTCCCAGGGCAGTCTCTTCTCTGAGAATGCAGGGGAGCGGCTGAGATGCTTGTCATTCCTAAGCATGGGATGCATTTCTATGGGAGACTCCTCCAGGAATGCAAGCTGACTGTCCAGGAAGGTCCTGCAGTCAAACCCTACCTCTGCACACTGAGTAGGAAACACATGACTACAGAACACCATATAACAATGAGTCAGTTGCAAACAGTTAAGCATATACAGGAGCTAAGTGCATACATTTCTGAATCACAAATGACTCTGATTTGGACAAAGATCCACATAAGCCAAGGAAAATAAGACCAAGGAGATAAAGGCTAAGCAGCTGTTTGCTAGTCCCACAAGTTCTGTCTCCCACCTTCCTCAGAGAACAAGAAAGATATTCTTCCAGGCTACGCCTAAACGTTGCCTTTTATCAATACAGCGGGGTGACTTAGAGAAACTACTAAGCCATAAGAATAAATATTCATTTTAACACTGACTATAAAGATGGAAGACAACCCCTGAGAAGTCAGTGTGTTTTATGAAAGCCACTTTAGCAAGGAGGCTAGCCATCAGGGCAAACTAGGAGAGGAGACATACTGGTGCACACCTACAATCCAAACACCATCCAAGTGCTCAGAAGCGGAGGCAGGAACATCAGGAGATCAAGGCCAGCCTCAGCTACACAGAGTTATCATTACTCAGTTAACCTATGCAAAGGTTCCAGAAGGAGATTTGGTTTTTTGTTTTTTGGATTTTTTTGTTATTGTTGTTTTAGTTTGTTTTTCAAGACAGGGTTCCCCTGTGTGACAGTCCTAGAACTCGTTCTATAGACCACGCTGGCTATGAACTCACAGAGATTTGCCTGCCTCTGCCTCCTGAGTGCTGGGATCAAAGGTGTGCACCACTACCACCTGGCATTTTATCTATACCTACTTCTAAATGTTTTTAATCTTCAACTATAGAGACTATACTAAGAAATTCCCAGAAATTATTCTTCAATTAAAAGGCAAGGGACATAATAAGAGTTACCAGAAGTTATGAAAAATTTAGTACTTACCTTCATCTAAGTCTTCCACAAGACATCCAGGGAGGACATTACTTGCTGTCTGCAATTTTCAAATGCAAGAGGTGTAAGACAAATTAAAAAAGATTGACTGATGCTGGCTTAAATTGAAGCACTTATAATGTTAAAAATAAAAGAAGAGGGGACTGGAATGATGACTCGGCTGTAAAAAGTACTTGCTGCTCTTACAGAGGACCAGGGTGTGGCCCCCAGGAGCCACATGGCAGCTCACAAGTTCCAGGAGATCTGATGCCCTCTTCTGGCCTCTGTGGTCATGCCGACATATGGTACACACACATAGCATACAGGCAAAACATGCATACATAAAGCAAATATTTCAATATTAAAAATAAATAAAAATAAAGTAATAGGTGGCAAGTCATATTTTTTGCTCTTTTTATTTCATTATAAAAGCACAAAAATGAAGTGCATGCCAGATACCCTCCCTGCAGTATAAAAGCACCTTGCTACCTGAAGAAAACTTTACAGTCTGAACCCTGAGCAGGCAGCTGCCATCACATGCTGGCTTCACTGTCAGCCGAGCACCGGAAGAACCAGCTGGCCAGGAAGAGGGCCACTTTTACTTGTGCAGGTGATGATGTGCTAGCAACTCTAGCTTTCCTGACACTTCCTGTCAAGACCTACTCCAGCTGGGGCAAGCCTTTCTTCTACAAGGCTACAAGCTGAGGGTCTCCTAAGACTGGTAAGTCACACATTCTAGTGCAGCATTTAAGTAGATGGACACACAAGGCACAGCAAGAGTGAGGAGCTCTCCTTCCACTACGTGGGTCCCAGGAAATGAACTCGGGTGGCAGCAGGCCATCTGGCAAGCCTCGGGCTAGGATCTTCCGTAATCCTGAACAACAGCAGGTCTAGAACATCTGTCTGTCCTATACTTTCCTCCCAACTGCCACTGTCCTGTTACTCATCTTATTTCCCCCTGGACCAGCTATTTGCCAATATCACCCGTACCAAATCCCCTCTGGAACTTCACCCACCTGTCCTGCCTCCAAGGTTTTCCTGCACGGTTAGCTCTTCCCTCTTCCTGCTAGTGTTCATCACTGCACTAACTAACCATACAGCCTGGCCGGGGTGCTTATCTTAGTAGTCCACCAGGTTTCCTGCTGGGCACCCCTTCAATACTCAGAAGGAGGCAACTATGTCAGGATGAAATTTGGAATGTCTTATACCACAGAAAGGATGGTGGCAATGCTGACTAGCTATATCTGAAATAACACTAGCCATAGCTGCCAAGTGACCAACAAATTGAAATTTAGAGATTAAAATCACCACAGCTTCGACAGGAGTACCGGTCATTATTAAGCTACTAATCTTTATAAAAGATGACACAGTTTTTGGTAAAAATGGATTGAATAAGAATATATAAAAACAAACCAGGAGGAATTACACTATAAGCATTCCACATTTCACAAAAGATCACTTTAGCTCATGAGCAAGGTCTACACAACATGAACGCATAAATAAGATCTGAACAAGAATGACACCAACAGTCGAGCGATGGTGGCGCACGCCTTTAATCCCAGAACTCCGGAGGCAGAGGCAGGAGGATCTCTGTGAGTTTGGGGCCAGCCTGGTCTACAGAGCAAGTTCCAGGGCAGCCAAAGCTACACAAAGAAACCATGTCTCAAAAAACCAACCAAACAAACAAACAAAAAAGACCAACACCAAGAGATATGTTAACATGGAGCCTCAACCCTAGACAAAGAACTACAGCCAACTAAAAAGGGCCAGGAGTGAGAGAAACAGCCTTTGTTGGGGAAGAGCCCGCGACCTGGTTATATCAGATACACACAAGTATCAGAAAGAGAAATACAGGCTATAAATTTGAGAGAGCAAGAGCAGGTCATTGAAAAGAGTTAGAAGAGGGGAGAGAGAATATGATGTAATTATTTTTAACTTCAAAAATAAATGAGCTAAAATGAATAAATACATAAAATAGGACATCTAAATAAAGATATTTCTCTATGCCTGCATGAGCTATGCATCTTTACACGCCACTGCTGCCCGTCTTGCACAAGTCCTGCAATAGTGTCCCAAGAGCACATCTGTAGCTGCTCACCTGGATGCTTAGCATTTTCAAACCAATTTTCTCATTAAAAAATATCTTCTGAGTCATAGACTTCTGTAAAAAGATACATATGACTTGAGGATTATCTTGTTTGAGTTTTTCAGTGTTGTGGGTCTTTCATAAATTATTATATATTTTGTATTAGTGTTTTGCCTGCATATATGTGAGCCATCATGGGGGTGCTAGGAATTGAACCCAGGTCCTCTGGAAGAGCTAAGTCATCTCTGTAGCACCTAATGGTGTATTTTGTGACTGAAAGAAATAATTAAAAATTAAAATTTTGCAGGAAGTGACTCAGAGTTGAGAGACACCAAAGCACATGAAGTTAAAAGAAACTTACCCAAGTACCTTCCATTTGGGGGCCAGAGATAATTAATAAGAACAGCAGGATGGGAGCCAGAGAGATGACTCAAGACCGGAGTTCAGATCCCCAGAACCATGTGAAAGCCAGGAGACATGGAGATCCCTACAATCCCAGCACTCAGGAGGCAGATGACAAGGGATCCCAAGGAGAGCTGGCTAGTTCAACTAACCAGAACTGGTATGCTCCAGGGTCAGTGAGAGATCCTGCCTCGATAATAGACAATAATCGAGGAAGACATCTTATAGCAACCTCGGGCCTTCACGCATATATGCATACGTGTGTACTCACATCCACACAGCCATGTGTGCCCACATGTGGGTGGATATAGTCATAAGAGAAGCCTTGTTCTGAGGGTGGGACCCTGATGGGAGATGTCATTCTGTAAATATGTTTCTCTTATTGGTTAATGAATAAAGCACTGTTGGCCAATAGGAAAGCAAGATAGGCAGGACTAGGAGATGAGGAGGAGAGAGGAAGCAGTAGGGAGGAGATCCAAGATGGAGGACGGAGAGAGAACGCCAGCCCCTCTCTCTGATGAGACCACGAGGAAGTACTTAGATTAATAGAAATGGGTTAATAATTAAGACAGAATTATATCTAATATAGAGTCTCTTTGTATTATTTAGGGCTGGTGCAGTAGTGGGCCCAGGCCAGCAGGGGAAAAAAACTATTCCTAACAGGACCCAGCCTGGTTGCACAGAAGGGCCCCTTGCATTTTGACTGACTAACAGCATTCTGATGACCTCTTTAGGTTTGATACACCTAAAGGGATCCCCACAATGTCCTTACCTCTGTCTCTGTGAGAAGTGTCTTGAGTCTTGTCAAATCTTTCGTTACCATCCCATTCTGCAAGGGTGAAATGACAACAGAAAACCATTAGTGTGTAGTTTTTTTAGTCAAACAACTCAGCTCTCCCTCTCCCCCGCCCTCCCCTCCTCCACACTGTAAGAAGCTATACGGAAAGAGGACTAAAGGGAAGAAAGACCCAGTTGCTGCTCAGGAACACACTGTACGCACACGCACTCACCTGGTGTGTGTGTGTGTGTGTGTGTGTGTGTGTGTGTGTGTGTATGATCCCAGCACTCAGGAGGCAGAGGCAGGCAAAGCTCTGTGAGTTTAAGGCCTGGTGTGTGTGTGTGTGTGTGTGTGTGTGTGTGTGTGTGTGTGTGTGTGTGTGTGTGTGTGTGTGTGTGTGTGTGTGTGTGTGTGTGTGTGTGTGTGTGTGTGTGTGAGTGATCCCAGCACTCATGAGGCAGAGGCAGGCAAAGCTCTGTGAGTTTAAGGCCTGGTCTACAGACTGAGTTCAGGCAGCCAAGTTACATAAGACCCTATCTCAAAAACTACTTTTTTTTCTCCAATTCTATAAAATGTTTGCCAGGCTATCGGTGTAAAACAAAACCTGAGAAAAGAAAACCTAAAACTATTTTCCCCCCTCTCTTTTAGTGCTAATGGGCTTTTCTGTATATATGAAATGCTAAGCTCAGTGGTTATCCAGCACCACAGAAACCAGGGAGTTAGTGCACTGCCTAAAGATGGCTTATTCATTTGTTCGTTTTTGAAATTCAAATTTCAGAAAATTTAAAAATTAAAAACAAATTGCTTAAAATTAAAAACCCCAACAGATGCAACAGTAAAATAATTATAGAAAAAAGAAAAAAACTTTTAAGGCTAGGCACACCTGTGACTGCTGCACTTGAAAGATCAGGGAGCAGGGAGGACCCCAAGCCTGAGGCCAGCCTGGGCTACACACACAAGAGCACCCTTGTATCAAAAGCATTCTTCTCTTGCTAGAAACGGTGACAAGCAACCGTAATCCTGGCACTCAGAAGTCTGTCTCAAGGTCCAGGCCCCGCCTCCAAAGAAGAGAGACTTAGGTAAGTATATTTTGACAGCTACTTAGATCTGTATCTACTTCAATGGACTCATGTCTGTAACCCTTGTGAAATCAGAGATATAGCCAAACTAAGGAAGTAATTTGCTGCACAGTAATTCCTTATGAGTTGACTAAACTGCCCTGTGGAGGAGCAATAACATCACGCCTCATAACAGACTAAACACTTTCCGAATTCCCTATATTTTCACATCTGCACTCTGGATTTTCAAAATCCTACCAACAACAGAATTTACACTGTCTGGCAACTCTATGCTTTCTTCCTTCTCTGCTTTTATTCTGATGCCTAAAAATTACCAAGAAACTTGAAAAAGGTCTTTCTTTCCTATAAATTAGCAACTCTATGAAGTTACAGAAAGTAGCCCTTTGATTGTAACAAAAAAAAACTTTTTATATATTTAAAAACTTATCTTTGGGGCTGGTGAGACGGCTCAGCAGTTAAGAGCACCAGCTTCTCTTCCAGAGGTCCTAAGTTCAGTTCCCAGCACCCACATGGCGGCTCACGGCCATCTCTAGTGGAATCTGGTGCCCTCTTCTGGCAAAAGTCATACATGTAGACAGAACACTCACATGCATAAAATAAATAAATCTTCAAAGTTATCTTTGAAATCCACAAAGAATCAATAAAAATTATAACTAAAAAAAACCTTAAATTCAAGTCAAAATATAACTAGATAGTTTCTATAAAGTAAATAAGGATATTAACTTACACATACCCATTTGGTATGCCCATTAATATATACATTAACCTTTAAAAACATTTTTTTTTTATTTCTTGTTTTGTTTTGTTTTTGTTTTTTTTTTTTTTTTTTGAGAAAGTCCTGGCTGACCTGGAACTCTGACATCTGCCTGCCTTTGCCTGGGGAGCACAGGGATTATAGGCATACACCACACCAAGCTTTGGTTTTTCTTTTCTTTTTTTTTGGGGGGGGGGCCCTCTAGGGGATAGTTCAAGACAGGGTATCTTTGTGTAGCTCTGGCTGTCCTGGAACTTGCTCTACAGACCAAGCTGGTCTTGAACTTGAGAGATCTGCCTGTCTCTGCCTCTGGAGTGCTGGAATTAAAGTCATGTGCCACCACTGCCCAGCTGATTTTTTTAATTTTTAAAAAGAATGTCTTTGGTTATCCTATACTTCAGAATTCAGTAAAAATATCTGTGATTTTTGTTGTTCTTTTGTTTTGTTTGTTTGTTTGTTTTTTGAGACAAGGTTTCTCTGTATTGCTCTGGAGCCTGACCTGGAACTAGCTCTGTAGACTCACAAAGATCTGCCTGCCTCTGCCTCCCAGGTGCTGGGATAAAAGGCGTGTGCCACCAACACCCAGTATCTGTGATTTTTTTTTATAAACACAATCAATCACAAATGGCAAGGGTCCAACAACTGAATTTCAGTTCATTTTTTAAAACTGAGCATCTTGGTTCTGTCATGAACTTTGACATCTGACAAAACTACACTATACACCAAACATACACTATTTTCCTCATACTATCCGAGGAGACAAACACAGCCAACATTGGCAAGCACTCAAACCTGCGCTCATCAACTTACCAGAGACTCTCCTGACAGTGACTTGGCAAGGATGGAAGACACCAGCTGGAGCTTCCCTTGACGCTCCATGCAGCACAGCACTGCCCGGAAGGCACCCTCGCCCTTGGCCAGTCCTTCCCCGAGTACTGCCAAGGAAGAAACACAGCATTAGCCACAGTGCGCTCAGATTCAGTTTTCTTGCTAACAAAGGTAAGACATCCTAAGAGTAACTCCAAAGAGAAGAAACAAGCAGCAGGCTCTAAGACACACATGCAAGGACAAGAAAGAACATGGCAAAGAGCAGATGAACCCTACTACAATCTCCAGCATCCAAACCTAAAGCTCTCCTGTGCACAGCAGGGTAAGAACCGTCAGGTTCTGCAGGTCCTGTAGCCAACAGGAGAACTACATTGGCCCTGAGTCGTGCACTTTAAGACAGTGAGTAGAGAGGATCTTGAAAACAGCCACACCAAGAAAAGACAAATGTTTCAGGTGACATGCCAGTTACCTGATCACTACATACTATATACAGGCCATAAAATACAACTCACTCATAGGTGAAATAATTAACTGTCAATTAAACAGAAAGAAAACAAGCAGTTGATGTTTTTAAAAAGGCTCCAGTAGGGAATGCACACCTACAGTCCCAGTTAACTAGAAGATGAAGCAGGGTAACTGAAGCCAATTGGTCCCAACTAAGGAAATACAGACTGTGACAGGTAAAAGTGCTTGCTATGTAATTCCCAAAACCTGAGCTCAGTCAGCCTTTGGACCCCTTAGTAGGAAAGAATCCACAAAGTTTCCCTATGACCTCATGTGTGCTGTACTACATGATCACACATATAGTCTCTACACACAATAATATTTTTTAAATTAAGTTCTTTTTCAAAAAAATATTTAATATATTACATTAAATGAGGGCTTTTAAAAGTACAGGTTTATTAGTGGACCAGACCCTATGTCAGACAAACTGCAAATCGGGGGGGGGGGGGGGGGCTCGACTGATAGGAGTGCTTGCTCAGCATACATGAAGTCAGTGTTCAGCACTGCCCATAGCGGGGAGCAGCTCCCTTTAACCCTGACATTACTGAGATGGGAAGCAGCAGGATGAGGAGTTCAAGGTTATCTTCACCTACATTCTGAGTCTGCGGTTAAAGGCAGAGAGGTTGAGAGAGGCGGAAGGGAAAAAAAAGGAATAAAGGAAGGAGGAAGAAACCTCAAAATTGGATATGTCTATGAAATTAAAAATTAGCTTTTAAAGCCAGGCACTGATGGTGCACACCTTTAATCCCAGAACTTGAGAGGTGGAAGCAGTGGATCTCTATGAGTTCGAGGCCAGCCTGGTCTACAGAGCAAGTACCAGGACAGGCTCCAAAGCTACAGGGAAACCCTGTCTCAAAAAAAATCAAAAAAAAAAAAAAAAAAAACCTGGAGAGAGAGCATGCGCCTTCAGGGGTTGCAGAGATGGCTCAGCAATTAAGAGCAACAGCTGCTCTTGCAGAAGACCTGGGTTCACTTCCCAGTACCCACAAGATGGCTAATAACCATCTGTAGCTCCAGGCCCAGGGGAATCTAACACGGTCTTCTGACCTCAAGCACTAGGTATGTACATGATACACAGGGATACATAAATACAAAATACTCTCTATCAGGCAGGTGTAATGCCTGATGACAGTGTAACTGAGTGTGGTAGAGGTGTGGGGGTGTATGTATCCTTTTAATTCCAACACTAGGGAGGCAAAGACAGGTAGAACTCTGTGAGTGCAAGGACAGCCTGGTCTACATAGCAAGCTCCAGCCAGCCAGAGCTACTGCAGTAAGGAAAACAAAAACAAACCAAAGAACTAAGGGGCCTGGAGGTGTGCTGACTACCAAGCCTGACCACATGAGTCTGATCCAAAGACTCACAGGATGGAAGGAAAGAACCAACTGCTACAAAGTGTCCTCTGATCGCCATATATATGCCATACTGAACATGTGACACGCCAAAGGTGCATGTGCACACAAGTGCAAGAGAAAACACACACACACACTATTTTTAAATGTAATGTAATTAAAAAAAAAACTAATTAAAAGCTCAACAAGTGATCTGAGGATGTAATACAGGGCTCTGGGTTCAAACCCTACTCCACACACACCTGCTGTTCTAGCAGTTGGGGGGGGGGGGGAGCAAGAGGACCAGAAGTCCTAGGTCATCCTCTGCTACACAACAAGCCTGAGGCTGTCAGTCAAAATCAAACCATTAATAGAAAGTTTCAAAGTTGAAAAATGCCTGAGGGAAAGGAGGTGCCAGTTCTAAGGAATGAAAAAGTTTAAGACCATCTCAGCTTCAGATGACTCCTAATGACTTACTAGTCTTTCTAAAGGTTAGTAAGCACAGGCCATCAAGGTGGCTGAGGGAGAGGAGTTTGCTTCCAAGAGACAACCTGCGTTTCAATCCCCAGAACCCACATGGAGAAGGAAGGACAGAACCAAATCCTACAGGTTGTCCTTCCACATGTGCTCATCCACACACAAAAAGCACGCAAATGTAAAAATCAAGTAATATTTTTGTTCGTTTGTTTGTTTTTCAAGACAGGTTTTCTCTGTGTAACAGCTCTGGCTGTCCTGGAACTCACACTGTACAACACGCTGGCCTCGAACTCAGAGATCCCCCTGCCTCTGTCTCCCAAGTGCTACTACCCAGCCAAATAAATAAATTTCTAAAAACGGTAAATCACAAAGTATTTTATGAGGCTGAAGAGCTGCCTACTAGGTCCCTGTCATGGGTCTCTCAGCTTGTACAAATTGGCAGAATTTCACTTCCTGAGACTCTTCCATTGCACTGGGGTTTGAATGTATCAAAAATGTTTCCTTTCTTCCAGCTTTTCAGACAAGTAGCTCTAACAGTTTTTCTTTTCCAACTGTTTATCTTAAACTCAATTTAACTTACATCTCACAGGGTCTATATGAAGAATCAGAACAAACAGAAAAAGTAAGTAATAAAGAGCATTCTTGACTTTGTGTCATATAACAAAATTAAACAGCAATGCTGCCGATCAGGTCTCTTACTATCTTTGCTCTCTTGAAAAAAGTTGAAAGAAATCAGAGTGTGGCAGCATGTTATTAAACTTGTCTCAGCTGTAATAAATGAACTTGAAAACAAAACTGGCAGTAAAAATATCATCTTTATCAATTGTAAAGAAAATCTTTCTCAAGTTAAATTCTATGCAGATAAATTCTCTCCCCACCGACTTAGCAGGTCTGTGCGCTCAGGCACTTCTCTGCAGCAAGCTCCTGCTACCACAGGCGTGCTGGAGGGGGCGGCACCCCCCCTCAGCCTCCCACACCACACCTCAGCCTCCCAAACTCCTACTCCCTCCTCTTAACTCTGGATTGTTTTCGAACACTTCGGCATAAACTTGATGCTCTGGACTGGAAACTGAGTAATACTAAAGGAATAATAGCCATCACCCTGTCAACAAGAACAGTAGGTTAAGGTTGAGAGCTCTCAGCTCTCACAGACATGTGATTCCCTTTCAAGAATTACCTACAATGAGAAAAGTCATCTTAAGCTTAAGTACATTAAATTTTAGCTTTTTTTTTTTTTTTTTTTTTTTTTTTTTTTGCAACAGGACAATATTCCATTATTTCCTTTGATCAAAATCATAACTTCCATAGTCTTTTACTGAGGAGCTTGGCCTAATGAAAGCACTGTCCTAAAAATTCTTTAAAAAATAAAAATAGAACCTGAACAGACAGACAGCTCAGTGGTTAAGGCACTAGCTACTCTTCCAGAGGACCAGGTTCCATTCCCGGAGCCCATATGGTAGCTCACAACTGTGTAACTAGTTTCAGGGGATCTGACACCCTTACACAGCCATACATGCAGGCAAAACATCAAACAATACACAAACATTTTTTTTAAATGCCAAAAAGGCTAAATTAATAAAATAATCTGCTACCTAGATACACTCACTTTTAGGATCAACACTTCGAGGACTGAATCAAAAGCTAAACTAACTTCTCAGGAAGGCAAGATGGCTAGGTTGGGAAAGGCTCTCACTGCACAGGCCTAACCGCTGGTGTTAACTCTTGGAACCACAGAAAGATCGAAGGAGAAACAACCCCACATAGCTGCCCGATGACTTCCACACACACCATAGTACATGCCTACCCACATACACCCCGCAAACATACAATAGTAATCTTTTAATTAATTATAAGCCCAGCACAGTAGCCCACATCTGTAAATCAATCACTTGAGAAACTGAGGCAGGAGAACTGCTGTAATCTTGAGACTAGTCTTGGCTCAGTAAGTACCGGTGAAGACCGTCTCAAAAACACTAAAATAATGTAAAATAATTACTTTAGCCCTCTTCCCATGACTGGAAGGTTGGCTCAGCAGGTAAATGTAATTGTCACCAAGCCTGGCAAACTGTTTTATGCTCTGGACCCACATTGTAAAAAGGGAAAACCAATTCCTGCATGGTGCCCTCTGACCTCTACCTCCACATATGCCAGAGCAAGTAGATATCTGTAAGTTTAAGGTCGGCCTGTCTACACGGTGAGTTCTAGGCCAGCCAGGGATACATATTGAGACCCTGTCTCAAAATAAATAAAATAATCAACGTGAAATTAAACATCCGCACTAATTCTCCCAGAACACTTCAACTGCCTCTCTATACAAATAGGAAATAATTCTACACAGTAAAAAATGCTGACAACAATTAAACATGAATACAAACTCAAATCCAACTCTCCAAAACACTAAAGGTTCTGACACCATGTGAGTGCTTAAATAAACATTTTACTTCAAGTACTGCTAAAATGATATGCACAAAAACAACCCGTGTGTGCATGAGACAGGAAAAGAGCTGATTGCTCAGAGTATCAACTTCCTCTTCATTAAAGATTCCCAAACTCCGAAAGAGGCATCACCACATGGCCACGGCAAACCCATGACTGTTAATGTCCAGTAACCAAATTAAGACACGTTCTCTGGAGAAACAATGAGTTTAAGCTGTGTTTTCCTACCCTGACTCCCTCCTCTCTTTCTCAGTTTCAAGTCAGCATCTTGAGAGCCATGTTCCAAGCACCCACGGGAAATTCGGAATCTACAGAAAGCAAGCCTTTTCAAGTGCACCAGCACACGTCTGTTTCTGTGGTTAATTCAGTTACTTTTTATTGTTCTTAGTAACAGGCTCATTGAGAAAGCCTGCAGACTCTGTGCCTCTCTTCTGTGTCTGCCCTATGGAAGAAAGCTCTCTTTCAAGTGCTAACAGGCTCTTTCCCTAGTCACTGCATAAGATTGAGTGAAATTTCTCAAGCAAGCAATTCTGTCTTAAATCTCCTATGCACAAATACAATTTCAGGTCTGAGTATTTAGCTCAGTGGTACAGAACTAACCCAACATGCACCAGGCCTTGGAATTAACCCACACACACACACACACACACACACACACACACACACACGGGGGGGGGGGGCAGAGAGAGAGAGCATACATGAACTTAGCACTAACAAATATCCAGTCAACACTAATATGAGATTGTTTTTTAAAAAAAAAAAAAATACTGCTCATAAAAGCCTGGCGTTGGTGGTGCATGCCTTTAATCCCAGCACTCAGGAGGCAGAGGCAGGCAGATCTCCGAGTTCAAGACCTGCCTGGTCTATAAGAGCTAGTTCCAGGACAGGCTCCAAAGCCACAGAGAGACCCTGTATCAAAAAACAAACAAAAAAAAGCAAAATATATATACATATACATATGTATATACACATACACACACAAACACACACACATATATATATATATATATACATACATACATACTTAACTGAGCATGGTGGCTCAGACCTATAATCACATCTACATTGAAGACTAAAGCACAAGAATCCTAACTTCAAGGCATTCTTTGGCAAAAAGCAAGTTCAACCTGGGCAACTGACAAGACCCTGTCTCCAAATATAAAAGTGAAAACTCACATGTAACTACAGTTGCTTAATTAGTAAATGCCCTGAGTCAATACAAACGTGACTCTAACAACTGAGCTCATATGAGTTCACAGTTTATTTCTTACATACCTACTCACAGTAAATGAGAACATAACAGCCTTCAATTTTAAATATTCAACTTCCGCTTACCTTAGTGTTCTATAACTCAAGTATAAGGTCTACACATAGGGCTGTCGAGATGGTCCAGTGGGTAGAGGAACTGCTGCCATGCCTGACGACCTGAGTTTGATCACAGCCTACAAGTTGTCTTCTAACCTCCACATGCACACTCTGGCACTTGTACGTGCACACACAACACAACTAAGTGTGCCAGAAATTTCAAATTTCTTCTTTTTAAAAGAGGACATTTACATACAAATGTTAACAGATATTTGGGAGAACTCAGACTGAAAGACAATATGTAATTCCTATTAGGGAACAAAACTGGACTACTGACAGTCCCAGCCTGGATAGATCTAATGAGTGAAAACAACCGATTCAGGTCAAACATCCCACAACTGTGTTCATACAACATTTGCAAGATGACACATGACTGGGATGAGGAGGGACTTGTGGTTAGGAGGAGTCAGGACTGGAAGGAGGGGTGAGTATGGGACAGGACAAGTGAGGTCTGCCTAGTAACAATGCTGTGTTGAGGTTGGGTTGGTGGCTACATGAATTATCATGTGATAAATGGCACATCCTGTACATGCTTGAACTAACACTAATTTACTAGGTTTGATATTGTACTAAGGAGTCAAAACCATCAAGGAAAAGTATGTGCGGCATACAGGCAACTTCTCCTAGCAACTTCTTCTCAACCTATACTTATTTCAAATAGAAAGATTTACATTCTAAATTCCTATTGGAGAAAAAAAAAAGGTTTGTGTTCAAGAAATGTCTTCTTTAAAAGACAGCTGGAAAAGTAGCTCAGAAGGTAACCTGCTGTGAAAGCAAGAGTATTTGAGTTCAAATCCCCAGCACCCACATAAAAGCCAGGAATAGCCACACATGCCAGTAACCCTGCTGTTGAGGATGAGAAAGGTACATCCCAATAAGTAGCTCGGCAGCAGGCCAGACTAGCCAGACACTAAAATACAGTTCAGGGAAATGGTTCAGGGTTAGGGATACTTGCTCTTGGTCAGGGGCTTTAATCCTGGGAGGCAGAAACAGGCAAAGGTCTCTGAGTTTGATGTTAGCCTGGCCTACAAAGACACCCAGGGAGGTTACTTGCTCTTAACTTGCTGCTCTTACAGAAGACCCAAGTTCGGCTCCCAACACCATGTCTGGCAGCAGACTACTTGAACCCTAAGGGATCCAGTACCTCTAACCTCCATGAACACCTGTATTCAAGTAACATACACATACACACACACATTGTGATGGTTTGGTAAGAACAGCCCCCATAGGCTCATAGACTTGAATGCAAGGGTATCATGGGAGCAGCACTATTTGAAAGGATTAGAAGTGTGGCCTGTAGGAGAAGTGTATCACTGGGGGGGGGGGGGGGGGGAGATGAGATTTCAGAGCTCCATGTCAAGCCTCGAATCTCTCAGAGTGTAGCTCTCAGCTCCTTCTCCAGCACCATCTCTGCCGTCTGCCTCCATGCTTCTCACTATGATTACCAACTAAATCCCTGGAACCATAAGCCAGCCAGCAATAAAATGCTTTCTTTTATGACAGGTACTTTGGTTACAGTGTCTCTTCCCAGCAATAGAACAGTGTCCAAGACATACATACACATTGAAGATAACAAAATAAATACAAAAAATTTAGAGCTTCCAGCTTTTCATTTCTTTCTCGATGTTTTGTTTGGTTGGTTGGTTGGTTTTGGGGTTTTGTGGTTGTTAAGTCTGTGAAAGCCTGATGTACAGACACACAATAGATGTGGACCCAGACAGCAGCATGACTTCCCATCACAAAGTCTCACATCAAAGCCACAGGCCTGCTCACAACTGGCTCTGGGCCTTAAACGAACTGATTCATCACATACAGCCTGTTTCCACAGCTATACAACTGAGAAGACAACAGGATTAAATAAAACAATGTATTTCAGAGGGCCTGACCTGAGATACTATAATTAAATACTATTATCCTACTAACTAAATATTTTCCCTTTTAATTACAAAGCCTTTTAATTACTATAAAAACTACAGATTCTCCTTGCCTTACAATGTAGCTGCAACCTGATAAACTCAATGCAAATTGAAAATAATGTAAACCAAAAGTGCATTTAACTGTTTCCAATCTGATAAATTGCCTACGCTTCTGTAAATAATTCCTCACCCATGGGGGGAAATGGCATGAACATGGAAGGGGACTAGTCAGTAAGATGAAAAGAATCAGCAGAAATGAGAGACTGAAATGGGAGTGAATATGATACACATGTGAAGCTGTCATAATGAAATCCATTACTATGTGTAATTAACATATGCTAATAAGAATTTTTTTGAAGTATATTTAAAGGCTGGAGAGACAGCTCAGTGGTTAAGAGCACATATACTACTCATGCAAAGCACCTGAGTTGGGTAACCGGCCCCCATGTCAGCAGCTCACAACTGCCTGCAGCTATAGCTCCAGGGATCTGACACCTTCTGCCAGGCTCAGCAGGCACTCCCTCCCTCCCTCCCTCCCTTCCCTCCCTCCCTCCCTCCCTCCCTCTCTTTCTCTCTCCCTGTCTTTCTCCCTCCCTCCCTCCCTCTCTCTCTCACACACACACCATGAAAAACAAATGTTTTAAGTGGCTTTAGGGCTCAGCTACAGAATGCTTGTCGAACACTGCGCCCTGGGTTTGGTGGTCTGTACCACCACCACCACCACCACAGAAAAGCACCAATCTTCCCAAATAGCCCAGCTAGCAACAATAGCAACACAATACACTTGCCTCATGACCCTGGGCAAACTGAGCTGTAACTCATTGTTGCTGCCCAGCATGATAAGGGTATCAGACCACACAACAGTAGCCCTGAAAAAGGCCAAACTTCAAAGCACAGCTTCTACCAGATCCTTACTGCTTTTCTGTCACCATAAAGCCAACACACTATAATGGGATGGTTGAGTCCAAGACTATGTATCTATAGTTAACCAAAAAGTCATTAAAGATGTCAAGAGCTCCCCCAGAAAAACCATGTAAGGCTCATCCAGTCACCTGTCAATTTCTAGCCACTTGACAGGGGATGCTGGTCACAACATCACTTGCTTCTCAGACCAAGCATCATTTAACATAAACTTGCAATGGTAGATTTTTTTTAGCTTGACGAAAATCTTGGCTGAGGTTTCCGAACTGTACATCCTGCAGATTTCTAATAATAATACTAATAATCTTCTAATAATCAGGCTTCATCTAAAATATCACATATCATTAGTTCAATTTGTTAGTACAGAAAATCCTAAGTGGCCAACAAGATGTCTCAGCGTGTAGAAGTACTTGACGCCAAGCCTGTCTGTAGCACCCATATAACCTCGCACACCGCACACCACACACACACACACACACACACACACACACACAAATGAATTTAATAAAATTCTAAGTTTCCCATATAATAAAAATTTCAAAGCATTATAATCATTTTGTGAAGTGTTCCTATCCTGTTTTAACCACATCACTTAACCAGTGGTCACTGGCTTCATGGCCTGAGCCCAACAGCACCCCGAGTTTGGATCTAAAAGCCATGAACTCTTGTCTATGTACTTTATTTTCTAAACTTCATATTTTTTTTTAACTGAGACATAGTACTTATCCATTTGTATGAAGTATCAGAAGCTATTCTCTAAAGCAGAATTTCACCTTTGAAGACTTTATAACTCTGTTGAATTCCAGTTAAATAAATCAACTACAAAAAATATTTTAGGGGGGCTGGAGAAATGGCTCAGTAGTCCAAAGTACCCAGGTTCAATTCCCAGCACCCACATGGCACTTCACAACTGTCTGTAACTCCAGTTCTAGGGAGTCTGATGACCTCATACAGACATGCATGCAGGCAAAACACCAATGCACATGAAATAAAAATACTTTAGGAGCAACCAAGTATATCAGATTATGGCCTGGATCTCAAACAGTATTAAAAAAATAGTGTCAATTTTGTTATACTAATGAAATGTTGTGGCTATGCAGTGTTTTCAGAGACTCATATTGAAACATTTAGAGGTAGTTATCTCACTATCTATAGTTACTTTAAAATATTTCAAAATATAGGCCAGCCAGGCAGTGGTGGCGCACGCCTTTAATCCCAGCTCTCAGAAGGAGAGGCAGGTGGATCTCTGTGTGTTCAAGGCCAGCCTGGTCTATATAGGGAGTTATAGGCCAGCCAGAGACTGTCACAAAAATAAAAAATACTCTGTGATGTTTCTCAATAAAGTAGGAATTAAATTTGAAGGGCACTGTCACATGTTTGTTGCAGTAACTGTTGGCAATAATATTCAATACAACATAATATATCAAACAAACTCAATGTACTTTTGGCTAGCTGTTATTTCTTTAAAAATTACACACATACACATACAAAATAATGAAAACTAACCCAACAACAGAAGAATGAATGTCACATTATGTAAAATGCAAACAGGAAGGCATTAGAATGAGACACTTCCAACGGAGCTCTCCAGACCTAGCCTCAGAGCATCTCAGAATAACTATGCAAAGTAACAGATTAACAGGAACCCAGAGATTCCTCCTGCTTGTTAGCTACCTGACTGTCTAGCCATACATACATATTTTACACAAAAGTAACATTACTGAGAATCGATAAAATATATATAAAATCAGAATTCTACAGTACATGAGTAATCTTAGCCAAGAGGTGCTTCTGAACAAATTTTATAAATAGGGGCTGGGAAGATGGTTAAGTGGGTGGATGTCTGCTACACAAGTATAAGGACCTGAGTTCAGCACATATGTATAAAAGCTGTCTGCACCCCCAATGCTGGTGAGACGGGGAAGCACAGACAGGAGAATTTGAGGAGCCTATTGGCCACCAGATTTGCCAATCAATGAGCTGCAGGTTCAGTAAAATACCACATTCCCAAAGTAAAAATTAAAGGAAACCAGAGAAGACATCTGACGTCAACCTCTTGCCTCCATGCAAATGCTCACACTCACTTGCACATATAAAAAGACCACTTCCAACAGGCAGTGGTGGCCCATGCCTTTGACTCTAGCACTTGGTGGTGACAGGCAGGCAGATCTCTGAGTTCAAGGCCAGCATGGTCTGAAGAGGGAGTTCTAAGACTTCCAGTGCTAAACAGAGAAACCCTGTCTCTGGGTGAAAAAAAACAAACAAACAAAAAACACCAAAGGACTGCTTCCGAGTTGTTTCATGTCATCTAAAAGGAGTAAGAAACACAGAGACTATAATGAATGAAGCCCTTCCTCCCTGAAAGCCAAGCATTTCTCGCTTTTTTTTTGGGGGGGGGGAGTGGGGAGGTTCGACACAGGGTTTCTCTATACTGCTTTGGAGCCTGTCCTGGAACTAGCTCTGTAGACCTCTGCCTCCTGAGTGCTGGGATTAAAGGTGTGTGCCACCAACGCCCAGCCCACTTCTCACTTTTACATACATTTCAGTGAACACCAGTGTGGATACAATTTCCTCCTTCATTTGTAATTTTACTTGGGAACAGAATCCCAGAACTAAGAGTAGAGGGTCAAAGATCAGAATGCATCTCCAACCTGCCTTCTACCTGCCTACAGACACCACAGTGGATTCACATATCCAGTCATGCCAACTGCATCTTTGAAATGGCTAAACTTCTATCCCGGCAATTAATCTGGGTTTTGTTTCCTTTGTTTGTTTTAAGGCATGGCCTCACTATATAGTTTTGGCTAGCTTGGAAATCACTATGTAGACCAGGCTGCCAATAAACTCAGATACTAAGTATCTGGGACAACCTGCCTGGTCTACGTAGGGAATTCCAGGATAGTCAGGGCTATGTAAAGAAACATTGTAAGTAAAAATAAATTTTTCCCTCATCAACATTTACTTTTCCATGACTTTTCATATGCCATGTAATCTTCTGGGGCCTTTGTTTGCACATTTCTCAAATAAATAGACTATCAATTTCTCAAGAACTCAGGAAAGTCAAATTAAATATATGGGGACCATTTCTTACACAGAGATGGGCAAGTTTTGAACTTGCTTGGTTTGGCATGGTGAGAGTGCAAGGAGCATTTGTACGTATTGCAAAGGGCGAGCACATTTCAAACTGTAAGCGAAAGTGTCCATAAAAATCACAAATACAGGGCTGGGGAGACGACTCAGCAGTTAAGAACTGGCTGCTCTTCCAGAGGGCCCAGGTTCAATTCTCAACACCCACATGGCAACTCATTACTGTCTATAACTCCAGTTCCAGGAAACCGGACACCCTTACACAGACATACAAACAGACAAAACATCAATGCACATAAAGTAAAAATATATAAAAAATTTTTTAAAGGAATCATAAGTTCCCCTTCTCCTTAATCCAGGAAGCCAACTCTCAAGAAAAGGCATGAAAGCAAAGGCAACAATAAGCAAGAATGTTTATTATCGGGTGGGTTATAAGGACAAAGAACAAACCAGAACCTGCTAGAGCTTCATCAGTTCAGGAAATAAGTTGAGTATGTCACAGAACACCCACACAAGGGACATCTACCATGAATTGGAGGCACTGCATTAGCATTAACTTGGAAAGACAGCCACACTATGGTGGTAGGTAAACAACCATGTGATGAGCATGTTCAAATTCTCTTTTGTTTTTTTGGGGGGGGTTTTTTTTGTTTGTTTGTTTGTTTTTTGTTTTTTAGGGCTTTTAAATTTTATTTAATTTTATGTGTGCTGAGTGTTTTGCATACATGTATATATGTGTACCATGTAACTATGTATGTGACCTGGTGGCCACAGAGGTAGAAGAGGGTGTTGGGTCCCTAGGATTAGAGTTACATGAGTTTTTGAGCCACTGTGTGGCTGGGAATCAAACCTGGGTCCTATGTAAAAGCAACATGTGCCCTCTTACTACTAAGCCCTATCTCCAGTCCCCATTGAAAATTATTTGTTAAAGGAGAGAAAAAAAAAAAAAAAAAAAAAAAAAACGATTTATGCGTTATAAGCACCTGTGTTTCTCAGTATAGTAAAGGTAAGCATACTAGCCCACCATTACTCCAGGGGAGGCAGAAGAGGCCCATCACAATTCTCTATACTATCTGACATTGTTGTCTGCTTTCTGGTTTTTAGAAAGTGCCAAAGATGACAAGGATATCTCTAATTCTAATTTAAGACCCAAACAACTACAATTCTGTTGCAAGGTCCACAGAAAGGCCACTGACCATTAACGAAAAATGTCTAAATTATGGTCCATGTACCTACCACAGGAGTATGTAACATGGCTTGGTAAGGTATAAAATAAAAATACTTGATTCTTTTTTAATATTTTGACACAAAGGAGTAAGGATGAAAAAGAAAAATTTAATATGTCAAACACCTCAGCCTCAAGGACCAGTTCTGCATAAATGAAACATGTTTTATATTATCCAGGCCACTGAGCTGTGCAAAACCGCCCAGCAGGAGGGCGTAGGAAGGCACCCTGACCCTCCCCTGACCCTCCACCCACAGGCTCCTGGAATCATCCTACTGAGATGCAGCAACAGCCAGGAAGAGGACTTGATCCCCACACAACGAGCACTCGGAGAGTGTGCATACTACTGGTCTCAACTCCCAGCCACAAGCAAACAGGAAAGAGCATTTCAGAGCTTGCTAACCACACCTCTAAGGAAAATACTCTGATTTGTTTAAAAAAAAAAAAAAAAAAAAAAAAAAAGATAGATATTTTGAACATACAACACTTACCATTTTAATGAACGTGTGTTGCATTTCTTAAACACGACAGTTACAGACACATTTTAAAACGACTCACTATCAATTCCCCTTGAGGGAGTGAGGGTGAAGAGACACATGGGGACAAAACTGTCAACATTCATGCTCACATGCTCACCTGGTATATGCCTGTCACGGCAGGAAAGACATCAACCCAATCTATCAGTAAGTACCACGGTAACATAGGCTTTTTAACATAACAGTTGCTTTTGGAATTGGCAAATGAAAATTTAATAAAGAAACTTAAACTTCAATCATATAATTTTTAAAAATCCTCAAATCAGAAAAGGGTGCCATCTTTTAAACATACCATGCCTACAATCCTCGTCAGCTTGCCCGTAGTTTTTCTACAAAAAGAAAAGAGACGACACAAGGTGAAATGACATACTTCAAAGGCTACTGTTAAACTGTTAGCACACAGGAGCTCAGCGTTCTCTGAGGAGACCCACAAACGCTGTCAGGCTAGCCCTTACGGGGAGAGCACATCCATGGTCTCTGATGGTTACCTCCTCACACAAGAACCAAACACCCCACTCTCCCACTCTCACAGAGTTCTCGGCCACCATCTCCTGCAACACTTCTTCCCACGCCAATGGCTTGACAGAGGTCCCATTGTCACAGCTGAGTCTACCTCCTTCGGCACCCTCTCCTCACACCTGTCCCCAGAGACACTACCCCTTTCTAAAACCAACCCTCTGTCTCCACGAGGGCTCCACCCACCAGGCACCTACTCTCCCGCACCTTTTGATGGTCTCCTTCCCACTGATTCTTTCCCAAACGAGCATGCTGTTATTTTTCCCAACTTAAAAAAAAAAACCATTCTGACTGAGCCAGGCAGGGTGGTGCACACTGTTAGGCCCAGCACTCACAAGTGGAGCTCTGTGAGTCTGAGACCAGCCTGGTCTACAGAGCAAGTCCAAGACATGCAGAGCTACACACAGAAATCTTGTCTTAGGGCTGGGGGAAGAGGAGGGGGACAGGACTTGTGATTTCTTTCCTCCACTGGCTCCTTTTCTTTGGTGTCTCCTGTGGCAGAACTTTCCAGAATTGGCTCTGCACACTTGTGAACCCTCATCCAAGAGGCAGAAGCAGAAGCAGGAGGATGACAACTTGGAGGCCAGCCTGCTGCACATAGAGAGGCTCGGGTCAGCAGGGCTACACAGTGTCCGAAGGAAGAAAAACATAGAGCGTTCCTTCCCCAACTCTCCCAGGTTCTCTCTAAGTCAGACAGCCCCCACTGATCCAAGGGGGCTACTGTCATCACAGCCACCAGTGACCTCCACTGCATCCAGTATGAGCAACTGTTCCCTGACCTGTACCACTTATTACAGACTCACTGTCACATCTCTAGAGGTAGCCACTGACACCAGTGAATATCTCATTTTCCCCACCTAGCTGCATGGACTACGGCTCTCTCTCCTTATCCCAGCTATCTGTGTATTCCTTCTCCCCAACCTTTCAGCACCATCATCCCAAGCCCTTAGCCCTCTCCCTGATGACCTGCACCAAGCCCTGGGTGCTAACTAGCATTGTACCCCCATAAACTCTTAATCCCTCTCTCCAACACTTTACCCATGCACTTACTCTTCATCTGCAGCTGGACGGCTCGATGACACCTCGAACTCTGAAGGTTCAAAACTAAGCTAACAAGCCTGCTCCCTACATACAACCTCCTCACCGCAGCTGAAGGAAATGCCAGTTTTCTAAGGGCTCAGTCAAAAACACAATGTCAGGGTTCACATGACAGAGCTCCCCATTCCCTACATTCGCAGTGCCGGGAAACCTGCTCCTGTCTTGGACTCCTGCATTGCTCTTAAAAACTAACAGAACTCTGCCACCTCTGTCCCCTCAGCCCTTGATCATTCCAAAGTCCCCAGGAGTTCCCTTGCACACGCTATTATTCCTTGTCGTCGTCGGTCTGCTTTCTTCTCGTTTTTGAGACAGGGTCTCTACACAGCCTAGCTGTCCTGGAACTCTCTGTAGACCAGGCTGACTTCAGACTCATGTCACTCCTCCTGCCACCACCTCCCAAGTGCCGAGACTGAAGGCACACACTGGCGCACCTATCTCTTTTTTAATGGTCTGTGTAAACACCAGTCCAGTTCCTGGTGAACCAAATCCCAGTGCCCTGCTCAGCCACTGCGGCAGCCCCCACCTCACAAAGAGAAAGAGCTCCTTTGAATGACTCAGAAGGCCCCACAAGACCCCACTGACTCTACCCTTTTCCCTCTCCCCCTCACAGACCCTCCCCCAGTCACACTGGCCAGCTGAGCTGCCTCTGCATCAGGGTCCCTTTCCTCCAGATTCCCACAGGGCACACCCTTTTCTCCGTCCTTCTTATCACCTTCTTCTCGTTAGGCTGACCTCACCAACCTGCGGGAACCCATCTCAACAACACAGCTCCCTGGCCCCTGAGCGGTTCCCTTTTCAGCACGCTGTCCCTAGTGTGCAGTCATCTACAGCAGCCATCGGGTCAATCACTCCTCTACTGGACACTAACAGGAAGAAGGGACCTCTCTCTGTCTGTCACACAGCTTGTACTCAATAAATACATACTAAATGGGTGAGTGCCATAGTACAATTTTAAAGTTTAAGATCAGTTATTGCCACTGAGAATATTCAGCAATCACCAGGTACATTTTTATCTGTTCAGGCCCAAATTAGCTGATTTGTACAGGAAGTGGTCAGCATTTGGTTCTACACTGGTAGATAACACTCTCCACTGGTATACTGATGGGGGAATGTCCTTCTGTATGCTGTGAACATATGTTTTTCTTATTAGTTGATGAATAGAGCTGTTTTGGCAAGATGTAGCCAGGCAGGAAATATAGGCTTGGCTACCAGACTAGAAGGCCGAGAAGAGTAAGGCAGAGAGTCGACAGGGAGATGTTACCGTAGCAGTAACATGTGTCACAGATAAGCCACAACCTCATGACAACACATAGTTTAATAGAAATGGGCTAATAATTAAGAGACAGGTAGCCAATAAGAAGCCTGAGCCATCAGCCAAACAGTTTATAATTAATATAAGCCTCTGTGTGTTTATTTGGGATTAAAGGCTGAAGGACAGAAATTGTCTTCAAATGGCACCCAATGTGGGCTGCTGGACCAGGCAGAATCGAAACTCCGCTTTCAACACACCAACAGCATTTACTCACCAGTTGCAAGAATGAGGCAATTCTGTAGAGAAGACTCTCGATCTTGATGCGCTCTATCTCTAATGGACACGGCCCTGCAAGGTCTGCCATGGCGTACTGGCCAAGAGAAAGCAGGGCCTCCGTGCAGTGCTGGAGGGCCATGTCATAGTCCTGCCTCTTCAATGACTCACATGCTTGTTCACATGACTTTTCAGCTCTTCTGTCTTCCATGACTCAGGGACAAAAATCCTAAACATGAGAGAAGGGCGGGTGTGATTTAAAGACTTAGTAAAGAGCTGGAGAGATGGCTCGGCAATTAAAAACACTTGCTGCTCTGGCAGAGGACCCAAATTCAAGACCTCGGTTCAGCTCCTGGGCAACTCACAACTATCTGTAATACCAGTTGCAGAGGATCTGATGGTTCCTTTGGGTACCTACATGCATGTAGTGAACATACAAGTGTATACACATAGGCAAAAAAGTTTATAAATAATAATAAATCTTAAGGGCATTTGTTTAAAACAAGGAATGAAATAGACTTAGTTATACTATAGCCCCATCCCCATCCCCACCAGCTGAATGCCCAGCAGAGCGCCTCCTTCAGCGAGCCTCTGGTCATGGCAGCTGAACAGCAGCTGTGGACAGTGTAAAATCTAACACGTATATTTTATGAACTCTTTCCTAAGCTCCAGGCTGAAACACCCACCATAAGCAGCCAGAATCAAATTCTTTATAAGTGAAACAAATGAATGCCACAAAGGACAAATAAAAAGATTCCATTTTTGTTACCAAGGGAGCAGAAACGTTTCCTAGGTAAACCTTCAAGTGTCAGCCTCTCTTGAGTCTTCTGCAGTTGCAGAAAAATCAAAGCCCATATAAGTAGGATCTTTTCACACCCTTCAAAAAAACGACTAGCCAAAGTTCAAGCTGGGCATTACTTCAACTCAGCCCACATTCCCAAAGAGCCAGGCCCTAGGCTAACAGCCTCACACATAGAGATGGAGCGTGAGGTCACTGCTTTCCAGGATTGCAGGTTAGCAGCAAAGGAGCCAAAGCACAAATTGCCAAAGATCAGACTCATTCCATCTGAGGCCCGAGCTGGCTCAAGAAGTGAGCAAGAGTTCACTCTACACAGGACAGCTTTGCAGGGACAAGAGTTTAGATGAACTAAAGGACTCGGTGGCTAAAGCACTTGCCACCCAACCTGGGGTGACCTGCCAATCTCTGACAACCACGTGGTAGGACCAACCTCCACAAGCTCTCCTATCACCTCTATATATGTACCCACAAAAACAGACCTAATTTTTTAAAGTGTAAAGAGGAAGCATTCAGCTGAACTCTAGAGAGGAAATAACCCACACACTAAACACAAGATGCCCGAAGGGGGAGAAGGAGCTTTGGATCAAATACGGTGAGAAATGAGGGTTCTACTCACCAGTGACAGCACATGAAGGACAAGCTGTAAACAAAGTTGGACCCTATCAGGGACTGGTATGTACATGGCTAGCATGCATGCACATGGCTAGCATGTACAAGGTTCTGAATCTGATTCCCAACACTATGAAGAAGGAAGGAAGTAACCTATCAAGTATCAATCCTAAGAAGAACTGGTTAGCAGAACAGATGACAAACACTGACCACCAGGAGGAGTGCACAGGAGCCGAGAGCCCGTGAGATGGCTCAGTGGAAAACCCTGACAACTGGAGTTGCATCTCAAGAAGCCACATAACAGAGAGAACCAACTCCCAGGAAGTTGTCCTCTGACCTCATATGTGCTCTGTAAGACTATTTATTTAAAAAGTAATCTTTTTAAAAATAGGTTTTTGAAATTAACTAAAACCCAAGCAGCTGGGCATACCTGTGAGGAATTTTTCTTGGCTGGATTATTTGAGATGGGAGACCCACCCTAAATCTGGATCAACTGACATCAGAGGACACACCCTAACCCTGGGCCACACTTTCTGGTGACAGCCTACCTTAAAAAAACACATGGAAGAAGGAGGCGTTGCTTTCTGCCCTCACTCTCACCAGCAAATTCATCTCTCCCGCTGCTGAGGTAATCCTTTGCTGGTGCTAGAACCTACTTCTTCAAGATTCCAACTGAAGACTGGCACCTCACCAGGACTTCCCTGACTCCAGCACCAGACCAGGACTCCTGAGACAGAGTCTCGTGCACTACTGGATGCTTGCCCTTTCCATTGCTGGACTATTTGAACAACATCCTGTAAGTCACTCTAACAAGTCCATATATATTTGTTCATTCTATCAGTTCTGCTCCTTTAGAGAACTCTGACCAATAATACACAAGTTATTAAAAACATGGGGAAAGACAGAGAGGAAAACTGCTAAATATAGTTCAAGAAAGGGACTCAGCCTGTGAAGGTGCTTGCTGGGACAGCCCAACAACTTGTTTGACCCATGTATCCCACAGTTTAAGGAGAGAACCAACTTCCAAAAGCTATCATCGAACCCCCACAAGAGCACCATAGCATATGCTCACACTAATAATACAGATGATACATACATGTAATAAGTAAAATAGACAGCAAAATTCAAACATACTTTTCCAAATTCTATCACTCAGTAAACCAAAACCTGACACAATCTGTAAGAAGTAACTGTAAGAAGTAAGGATCATGGGGCCGGAGAGATGGCTCAGCAGTTAAGAGTATTATTGGCTGTTAGTCCAGCAGACCCAGGTTTAATTCCCAGCACCCACGACAGCTCACAACTGTCTGTAATCAGAGTTCCACGGAATCTGACACCCTCCCACAGACATACATGCAGACAAAACACCAACACACATAAAACAGAAGTAAATTTTTTTAAAAAGACGTGACAGTTACAATACTGCTTTAAGGCCAGCTCCTGCCAACCTCACTTGTTAACTCTCTTAGCCTTTCTTCTGCTCTGTAAAGCTTCCACACTCCCTGTTGGCCTCATGGAGTTTATCTGTCCTACCACCGCCTCAGCTCACAGAAATGCTCTTGGCTTGCATCCCCAGCTCCAATCTTGACAACCTGTCCTCAATAAGCTGTTCTGTAGCTGTCAACTGCAGGGCAGGATGAGAGGCACCAGATGTAGCCGCAGCCTTTTTCCTTCCACACTGTCAGTAATGCAGAAGACACAGCACTGAAGGGCCACGATAAGAAGAATCTAAAGGGCATCATCAGTAACTGTCAGGTGCAAGATCATCCCTAACTTCAATCTGTAATTTGCCTGTGTGCTTTGTGCCTATGTGTATGTATGTAAAGGCATATGAAGGTTAGAGATCAACATCAGGTGTCTTCCTCAACGTCTCTCAAACTTTGAGACATTCACTATGTAATCCTAATGGACCGCTCTGTAGACCAGGTTGGCCTTGAACTCACAGAGATCCATCTGCCTCTGCTATTATTATTATTATTATTATTATTATTATTATTATTATTATTAACAACTTATGGAAGTTTCTCCTGGTGCCCATGGAAGTCAAAAGAGGGTGTCTGATTCCCCAGGTCTGGAGTTACAGTCAGTTTTGAGTCACTATGTATGTTAGGGATGAACCAGGCTCCTCTGGTAGAACAGGAACCACCCTTAACCACTGAGCCATCACTGCAGCCTCTGCCTCTGCCACTTTAGCGGTGGGACTAGAAACATGCACCATAGCCAACCTGGTGCCACACGACTTTAACCCTAGCACCCCAGAGGCAAAATCTAGTGGATCTCTATGAGTCCAAGGCCAGTCTAATCTGTGACAATGTCCAGGACAGCCAAAGTTATATCATGAGACCCCGTCTCAAACAACAAAGATGTAGCCAGGCAGTGGTGGTCCACGCCTTTAATCCCAGGAGGCAGAGGCAGGCAGATCTCTGAGTTCGAGGCCGGCCTGGTCTACTGAGTGAGTTCCAGGACAGCCAGTGCTGCACAGAGAAAGCCTGTCTAGAAAAACTGAAAGGGAAAAAGCAAAAGCAAAGACATGCGTCACTACATCCAGTTTCCACTTTAAGATAGGGTCTCTCACTGAATCTGGAGTTTATCATTTGGATAGGCTGGCTGGCCAACACCTCCATGGCTTTGTTTCTGCTTACAACAATGGATAACGAGTACACACTGCCACACTTGGCTTTCACTCAGATCCTCCTGCTGGTGAGACAGGCACTTTATCGGCTGAGCTTCTCCCCAGTTCAATGGAATTTTTAACTAAAAACAAAACATGGTTTTAAATGTTTACACTTAACATGTTGAATGTTAACACTTTTTTTCCTTTTTTTTTTTTTTTTTTTCAAGACAAGGTTTCTCTGTGTAGCTCTGGCTGTCCTGAAATTTGGTTTATAGACCAGGCTGGCCTTAAACTCACAAAGATCCCCCTGCCTCTGCCTCCCACCACCACCACTTCTTTTTTTATAAATTAAATTAAATCTTCTAACATAAAAAAATAAGGACTGTGGTGTGGTTAAGAGCACTGATTGGTCTTCCAGAGGACCTGGGTTCAAATCCCAGCATCCACATGCAGTTCACAATTGTCTATTCAAATCCAAGATCTGACACTCTCACACAGACGGACCTGCAGGCAAACCACCAATGCACATAAAATGAAAGTAAATAAATAAAAAAGGGAGGCACAGGCATGTGGATTGTCCCAAGACAATCACTAACTTATAGTGTGCATCAGAAATATGTGGGACTGGCTAGAGAGCTGCCCTGTGTACAGCAGTCTATTAAACAGCATCCCAGCCTCCTCCTACTAGACACCAGCCGCACATCTCTAGACTTATAATAATAAAAAATGTCTCTAGACACTCACAAATATCTTCCTTAGGAACAAAATCCATCTCAGTCAAAAGCTGATAGATACATAGACAGATAACAGGAAAGGAAAGGTATGGCAGATCCAGATACTAGGGAGACTGAGGCAAAAAAGATGCCAAGTTCAGAGCCTGCCTGGGCTAAGAAGCAAGTTCAAGGACAACCTAGGCAACTTAGTAAGACCCTGTCCCAAAATAAAGTAACTAAAAGTGGCCATCAAGACAGCTAAGATGTGCAGGTGCTTGAAGTCCAGGCTGAATTGGATCCTTGGGACCCACATGGGGGAAGGAGGAGTCATCTGCAAGTTGTCTTCTAACCTAATAAATGTAATTTAAAAGTGTTTTTACCCAGAGCCACACAGAGAAACACTGTCTAGAGAAAAAGTATTTTCACCTTTTCTTTTGAATTATGTGTACCCATGAGTGCAGGTACCTGGGGAGGCCAGAGCTGTTGGATGCCAGAGACCAGAGTTACAGGAGATAGGGAGACACCCAATGAGGGTTATGGGACTTGAACTTGGGTCTTCTGGTAGAACAGGAAAATGCTCTTATCCACTTAAACATTTCCCCAGCCCTGGTTTCTGGGTTTCTGAGACACAGTCTGGCTTACAACTTAAGGCCATCTCTCCAGCCCTTACCTTTTTTTAAGATTTATTTTATTTTTTGTTTCTGTGCATGATTTTAAAAACAGTTTTCAGTAACAAGAGGGCTGGGCTCATCCTCAGGGTAAGGTGTTTGCCATACCAGTAACAAAGACCTGTAATAAACTCCCAGAATCACAGGAAAGAAAACAGACAAATCACAGATCCCAATTATCGAATACTCCCAGAAAGCTCAGAGCCCACACCTAGACAAATACTATAGACAGAAGTAGCAATAAAGGAAAAACTAATGTTGTTCAAACCGAAAGCAGTCCTCCTCAGGAATGACACAACTCAATGGTGCAGAACACAAACCAAGTCACAGGGAGCACATCAGCCTGCCACTCTCTATAGGAGCAAGTGACTTAACCCAAGTCCCTTGATTTATCTATCACCTGGAAATGGATAATAAAACCACTAATACCTCCCTCTAATGGTTACTCTGTGAAGTGCTTAAAATGATACCCAGCAGTGGCAATTTCCCTAAACTTGCAAATTTTCCACTTATATAAAATTGAAATCAATTAATACTCAGAACTGTCTGGCTGGAAAGATGGTTCAGAGGTTAAGAGCACCCAGGTTCAGTACCCAGCACCCATATGGCAGTTTATAACCTTCCATAACTCTACTTCCAATTACATACTTACAGGCAAAACACTCATTGTGGTAGTTTAAAAGTAACTGGCCCCCATAATCTCACAGAGAGTGCCACTATTAGGTGTGACTTGGTTGGAGTGGGTATAGCCTTTTTGGAGGAAGTGTGTCACTATAGGGGCGAGATTGAGATTTCCTATGCTCAAGATACTGCCCAGTATCTGAGTCTACTTCCTGTTGCATTCTGATCAAGAAGACAGTATCATGTCTGTGTGCATGGCACCATGCTCTCTACGATGATAGTGGACTGAACCTCCAAAACTGTGAGCCACCATCTCAATTAAACATTTTCCTTTATAAGAGTTGCTGTGGTCATGATGTCTCCTCACAGGAATAGAAACCCTAACTAAGACACTCATACACTAAAATAAATAAATCTTTAAAAAGAAATGCAGATTTCCAGCACTTGGGAGGCAGAGGTGAGTGGATTTCTATGAGTTCAAGGCCAGCCTGATCCACACAGAGTTCCAGGCCAGCCAGAGTAAAAGCAAGACCCTGTCTTGAAAAGACAAAGAAAAACCCAAAATTATAAAACAAATTCGGTACTATTATTAAAGAAACTGAGTATCATTCTGTGTGACTTCACCTACTTGACAAAGGAATTATTTTCATCCCAAAAAAGCAGGTAACGTATACAGAAGTAAGGCCGCCACTGCCTCCTCATTGTATTCACATGCACAAACCCACTTATGGGCACATACATACACAAACTATTAAAAATACAGTAAGAACAGAGAAATCCTGTCTTGCAAAAAAGAAAAATACAATACAGTACAATAACAAGAACTAAGCATGGTACTGCAGGCCTTCCATCCAAGTAGTCAGGAAGCAGATATAGGTGGATTTCTGTGAGATCGAGGCCAGTTCCAGGACAACCAAGGTTACAAAACAAAGAGACCTTGTCACAAAAAGACCAAAATAACAATAATACAATAAGAAAATACTCAGTATCTATCACAGAAATGAAAATTAAAGCTATGATTAGATTATCAAACACATAAGAGTAAGATGAGAATAAAGGGTTGGGAGGGGAGTTAGAGACACAACCTGGCAGTTAAGAGCTCTTCCAAAGGACCCAAGTTTGGTTCCTAGACTGCACATATCAACCCTTGTGTCTGGCACATGCCTATGACCTCAGAGGAGGGTCTCTGGAGCTTGCAGCTTCCAGTCCAGTCAGGAAAACACAAGCACCAGGCTCAGGACAGATTTGCCTGTAAAGAACAGACAGTGACAGCACATCTCCCCTTCTTCTGGCCTCCACACAGAGATAAACCTGCAAACAGACACTGACATACAGCTATCAACAGCATCCGTTCTTCTATCTGGATACCCCCAGACAATGAGAACCCTATTTACACAAAAACCTATAAAAAAGCACTTACAGCCATTCTATTCAGAATTGCTAGAAATGAAATGCATCTTTCCGTAAACAAACTGTAGCACTCCCACCGTGGAAAACTACTCAGCAGTGAAAAAGAACAGCTTACAACAACTTAGTGAGACCAGCAGCTCAGTGGGTAAAGATACTTGCCATCAAACTTGAAGACACCAGTTAGATCCCCAGAGTCTACATGGTGCATACAAGAGTCAAACAAACGTATGCAAGCATGCACACATGCACATAAGAGCATACACGCATACACACACACACACACACACTCTCTCTCTCTCTCTAAATAAACGTATTAATAATAAAAATCAGAAAGCAGCCATAAAGCTTTCATCTTGTATGGTTGCAATGACAAGCCATGGGAAACAACTATAAAATGACAGCATGAATGAGCCTAAGCCTGAAGGATGGCACTGTCCCTTTTTGTTATTTTAATACAGTTTTTGTTGTTGTTGTTGTTGCTGCTGCTGCTGTTGTTTTATACTGTGTGTTCAAGGGAGGATGTGAATGCAGGTGCCTATGAGATCAGAGGTATCAGATCTTATGGGAGCTGAAGTTATAGGTGGTTGTGAGTTACCTGATGTGGGTGCTAGGAATTGAACCCATGTCCTCTGTAAGAGCACCAAGTGCTCTTAACCACTGAGCCATCTCTCAAGGCCTGACACTGTTCTTAAAACTGACTGCATACTTGATGGGAGATGTCATTCTGCAAATATGTTTCTCATACTGGTTAATGAATAAAGCACTGTTGGCCAATAGGAAAGGAAGATAGGAGGGACTAGGAGACAAGGAGGATTCGAGGAAGTAGTGAGGAGGAGTCAGCATGTAGAGACTGGAGAGAACAGAGGTCCGGGCCCACTCTCCGGTAAGATGAGACCACATGGAAATACTTAGATTAATAGAAATGGGTCAATAATTAAGACAAAGCTAGCCGATAAGAAACTAGTACCTGGCCAACAGCATTATATCAAATACAGAGCCTCGGTGTGTTAATTGGGGCTGGCGCCACGGTGGGTCCAGGCTGGCGGGGGAAAACCTACTCGTAACACATACTGATATCTGGATAAACCATATGTGCATTAAATTAATGAAACTATTCACCAAAAGAAAGTCAATTTTGCCAGGTAATAGTGGCACACACATCCCAGCACTCAAGAGACAGAGGCAGATGTTATCTCTGTGACTTTGAGACAAGACTGGTCTACAGAGCAAACTTCAAAACAGCCAGGGCTACACAGAGAAACCCTGTTGGGGTAGGGAGAGTGTATCAACTTTACTGGGTTAATTTTAAAAATTAAAGAAAAAAATTAAGGGTTAGGCATGGTGGTCCACACCTTTATTCCCAGCACTGAAGAGGCAGAGGCAGGAGAATCTTTTGAGTTCAAGGCCAACCTGATCTACAGAGGGAGTTCCAGGACAGTCAGGGCCACACAGAGAAACCCTGTCTCAGAAGACAAAATAAAAAAATTAAATGTAAACAGAATATTTAATGCCAACAAAATAGAAATAATAAATATTAGTGTTGTGATTAACATGTTTCTACAAAATGAGAAAAAAAAACAGGAAAAATAAGTGGGCTATTAATAAATGGAAAATGCTCACATTTCCCTTCCTCTTCGTGGGCTGAAAAGCAAGGATGCAGCCTCAGAAGGAGTGTTTCCAAATAACCAACCATTGGAGGTCATCTGGCACAACACATAGAATGCTTTTGAAGAATGCCATCATAGCTAGATGGCTGGTCCGCGTCCAAAGTAAACATTGGAAGAAAAATGAAATCAGCAGTGTAGCACAGTGTAGCAAAGCATTGCCAGTACCAGGCAATAGGAAGACATGGCTCTCCTACATGCACTCACTTCTGTCTCTGGCAGTAACTAATCAGCAACCCACCTTAAAATCAATTCAAGACCATGCTGGCCTAAAACTCACATATCTGCCTGCCTCTGCCTTCCAAGTGCTAGAATTAAAATCATGCACCACTGATAGGAGATGTCATTCTGTACCTATGTTTCTCTTATTGGTTAATGAATAAAGCACTGTTGGCCAATAGGAAAGCAAGATAGGTGGGACGAGACAAGGAGAATTCAGGGAGAGGTAGGAAGGGGATTCAACATGTAGGACCAAGAGAACATAGGTCCCGATGCTCTCTCCAGTAAGATAAGACCACGTGGAAATACTTAGATTAATAGAAATGGGTTAATATTTAGACAGAGCTAGCCAATAAGAAATGCTAATAACCAGCCAACAGCATTATATCCAATATAATGTCTCTGTGTGTTATTTGGGGATGACATGGATATGGGACCAGGCTGGAGGGAAAAACCTGCTCATAACACACCACCACCACCACCCAGCCAATAATTGATTCTTGAGGAGACCCCAAGATCCATCTGTGTGTGTGTGTGTGTGTGTGTGTGTGTGTGTGTGTGTGTATACAATAAATTCACAGAAGAACTTGAAGACAAAATAATATACAAGTTTCTGGACAGTATAGTTGGTAGGCTGCCTGACTAGCATTCATGAGTTTGATTTCCAACATCAAATAAAACTGAGCGTGATGACACACACCTGTAATCCCAGCACTCAGGAGATGGAGGTAGGGGATAAGAAGTTCAAAGACATTCTCAGGGGCATAGCAGAATTTGAGGCCAGCCTGTGATACATGAAATTCTGTCTCAAACAGGGCTGATAAGGCAGTTCAAAAGGTAAAAGTATTTGCTGACAAACTTGATGACCTGAGTTCAAGCTCCAGGACCCACATGATGGAAACAGGGAACTGATTCCTGCCAAGTTGATGCTGTGACATGCACTTGCCCACATACATGTATACATGCACACATACATACATACACAGAAACAATAAATGTAAAAAAAATTATTAATAATGGGACTCTAGTCATATTAAACAAAAAATTAATTGTAGATTTAATCATATTAAATATTTTTAAGTTTCTTGTGGTGATATACTGTTTACGATTTATTAAATCAATGAGGATCAAAATAGTAAAGCAGGCATACTAATTAGCCATAGAAGGCAGGCACACACCTTTGATTCCAGGACTCAGGATCAAGAGGTAGACAGGTCTCTGAGTCCAAGACTACCCTGGGCTATAGGAGAGTGAATCAGAGCTCACCCCTTTAATCCCAGGATTTGAGAGGTATGAAAGGTAGAGGCGTTCAGTCTGAGGGTTAGTCTCTAGCCACGTTGAGAAGAGCACAGCAGTCTGAGTGAATCTGGGGAGCAGTCTCATGATCACCTTTGGACTGAGCTGAGGTAGAGGTAAGAGCTAGTAGCTAGCTGCTTTGCTTTTCTGACCTTCAGCTTACAGCTTGAACCCCAATACCTATCTCTGGGACATTTATCATGTTACAGTTTCTTTACAAAACAAAGAATACAGATATTTTTAAAAAAATGAAATCCACATTTAAGCTAGCAATGTGCCTATAATTTGTTTAATGCATTATTCTGTCTGTGGGATTTCCATTCTTATCCTCTATGCTATTTCACAGAAAGAAACTCAGACTGACCCACATGACCTCCTGAGCGGTAGGGCGTGGCACACACAGCAGAAAGCATGAGGTCTGCCAAGACACAGCTGGACAGGGGCTAGCCCAGCCTGTAATTCACTACATGTCATGCTTCCTCTGGGGGAAAAAAAAGTTAAGAGTCATTACCCCCAGAGGGCACCTGATTCCAAGACGTTCACCTAATCGAATTACCTAGCACCTGGGACTCTCACACTCTGGTCACAAGCTAACTTTCTCAGCACCGCACATACAAACCCCTAAGTGCAATGGACCCTGACAACACTGCTACTCTGCCCACAGCACTCTTCCCAATCTCTCTCTGGACCAACCGACATCCTGCCCTGCTCTCAATGACCTCCTCAAACCAGCCTTCCTCCCTACAGAATTATGAGCCTCTGATATCTTCACCTTGGAGGTAAAATACTTATCTGTAAATACTTACCATGTAAAATATTTATCTACCTGATACTACCATCTTACATAAACAGGTGTCGTGTTTTCTGCCATTTTTATTCCCCAGGACAGCCACCGCATGCACTAAAACTATTCAGTAAGTGTTTTAGATGAACTGTCCAAAGAAATGACCTAGGATAACTCAAATACCAGGCCTTCCAAGAACTGTCCTGTACGAATTCAGTTGTCATTAGACCGCCAGTCATAAGGAGGAACAGAGTATTAGCTTCTACATATCTGTTTTGCCCAGGCTGGAATCTGTAATGGTTCTGTGGAACACACAGGTAAAATACCATGCCAAGCAAAATTTTATTTATTGTAATGTACTTACAATACAGGTAAGACTTAACATTGTTCTATTTTTCTCTAAAACACAAAATAATTGAGTATACATATATTGATGGATGGATGCAGGGAGGGAGGGAGGGAGGAAGGTGCCAGCTGCCAAGTCTGAGGACCTGTGTGCGTGCATTCTACCCCTGGATCCACAGGAGAAGGGGCACTGGCTCCCATAGGCTCTCAGCAAATTGTCACTGATGTGTCCACACACACTCACATACACACACAAAAAAGATGTAAAAACAATAGTTTTAACTGCTAAGCATACAAGAAGCATTAGGAGACTAAGCCTCTGAGAGAAAACTAGAAGAAATCTAATTTATCAACCATATTCCACTGTGAATTCCCTCTTTCAGAGTGGTAATGCTTCTAAACTCCAAATAGATTTCAGTATAGCAAAGAAAGATGTTTTATTTTTCATGTTTACATGTTTATTTGAGATAAGACTCTCATATGCCATAGCTCTGACTAGCCAAGAATTCATAATGTAACCCAAAGTTAGTAGAAACTCACAGCAATCCTCCTGCCTTGGCATAACCACATCAGGACCACAGGGGGAAATTTTCCTCTATGTAGCCTCAACTGTCATAAAATCCACTCTATAGACCTGGTTAGCCTTGAACTCACATAGATTCACCTACCTCTGCCTCCCAATAGCTGGGATTAAAGGTGTGTGCCACCACCAGACAATAACAGAAATGTTTTAAATACATGGAAAAAATTTGACAGACCTTCTATGATCTCTTCTAGTAGTAATTTATTTATTTATTTATTTATTTAGGAGCTCAAATTGAACTGGGAAATAGTGGTGCACACCTTTAAACTCCGCACTATGGAGGCAGAGGCCATAGGATCTCTGTGAGTTCAGGGACAGCCTGGTCTAAAGGGTGAGCTCCAGGAGAGCCAAGGCTACAATGGGAAACCATATCTTGAAAAACTAACAACGAAACAATTTTTAAAAAGCTGAAATTGAGAGTTTTTTTCCCACCCATCACTTATTAGATGTTGATGAACATTCACATTATAAATTTCATAATTTAAGCCTATCATGATGGTGCATGTTTTTAATCCTCACACTTGGGGGCAAAGGATGACAGATTTTTTTTTTTTTTTTTGAGTTCAAGTTTAGCCTGGTCTAAACTTGAAGTTTCAAGATAGCCAGGGCTAGACAGAACCACACACACAAAAAAAAAAAAAAAAAAAAAAAAAAACAAAAAAAAAAAAATGGGGGGGGTACTTTTTACAATTTTATTTTATACATGGAAAGCTTGCAAAAACAATTTAATTCTGACCTCAGCTACTCTACATAGCCTCACATCTCACATGACCTTGAATTCATCTCGTGTGTCTTCTCCTAATTACAGGTGTAGCTACCACACCAGTTAATGTGGTACAGGAATTGAACCCAGTGCACTGCCAAATGTATATATGTCTTTTTGCATTAGTAATTTAGGTTTCTGGATCGTTTTCAGTTAGCCAGCTTCAAAAAGATTTATCACTGACTTTTCCTAGCTCATTCTTCAAAATCGATAAACCTCTAGTGGTCACCTTCTTAGTTTCAATAATCCAAATTATTTCCTAAAGAGTTTCAGCCTCTTCCTAAACCATGTAACACACGTTTTAACCAATAAAATGCATCCACCTTGAGAAGGAAGCAAAGCATACTAAGAAGGAAATCTAGGGTTGGCGTGATGGCTCCATGGGTAAAGCACCTGCCTGAAAGCCTGACAAGGCAGATACTACATAATGGTGGAACAGAGAGCCAACTTCAAAGTTGGACTCCAACCTCTGCTAGAGCACAGTAGCATGGGCACCATATAATACTATGCACAGCATTGTTTTGTATTTTAAAGAATGAATTCTAGCAGAGATGGCTACTTATTCTGATGAGGTCTGTGGCGCACAATAACCTGGAACTTATTATGTCTCCCAAGCTGGGTCCTCACAACAGAAATCAGCCATCCCTCTGCTGGGTAACTGTGTGTACTCCTGGCCAGGGTGACCATACCATGGCTCCCTCCACCTCCTGCCTCACCCTTTCTAGTATTGGGTTAGTTTATTAGGGGTTTGGTTTTTTTTTTTTTTTTTTTTAGTATTTTGAAACAGGGTTTCTCTTTTTAGCTTTGGAGTCTGTCCTGGAATTCAATCTGCAGACCAAGCTGGCCTTGAACTCAAAGATCTATGTTAACAAAAACCAAGAGAATGGACCAAGAAGATTGGCTAACTCTGGTTGGTAGGCATTTCAGCAAAATGCAAATAATCTGAAGGGCTGATGTCATAAGTAAAGACAGTATAACTCTTAGGGAAAAAAAAATCTCGCCTTTTCTATCTACTGGAATATTCCTAGTTTCTAAGTCCTTCAAACTGATGGTGTGCATAATATATGTTATGTATTTTATATAAGCATGCATATATGCATAGTCAACCATACCCCAAAATAAAGAGTAGATATGGAGAAAGCAGCTTAGTGTTTAGTCTTCAGAACACAAGACGATTAGCACTTAAGAATGCTGACACAGAAGCTGATCAATGAACCACCACCCCCTCCCAAATTCCATCCCAAGATAAACTGAGTCTCAGAACCAAAGTACTGCCCTTCACCTCCATACTAATCAAACAGAGCAGCAGGCAATGCCTTGAGTTGGCTTTGTCCAATCGGTGCTGGAGCAGCCAACTCGGTGAGGTCCTAAGCCCCAACAGCTCTGCATCACTCCACACTGTCCCACCGCATCTTTTCTACCCAGACATTCTTGTCAAGATGAAGTTTCCAAACATGGCCAAGGTATAATTAAACATATGTATAAAATATCACAATGAAAAAAATATGTATCACAATGAAACCCAGAAAATTAATAAAAGTAAAAGGATGATGTCTCTCTTGTCATTTCTTCATGCACTGCTGATTTCATATCGCTTTTCTAAGTCATCTATACTCACCTGCAGTTCACTGCAATGGGTATCACCCAAATAGCCCATCAGAGCTCTTTATAATTTCTGAAAGAGAGAAAAAAAGCCTTTAAATACCACAGATTGCCAGATGTGGTGGCATATACCTGTAATCCCTGTACTAAAAAGACCAAGGCAGAAGAATTCTTGGATTTGAGGTCATCCTGGGCTATACATCAAAACACTGTCTCCAAAAAATACACACCAAATACAGTCACAAAGAAGAATTAACAACTGATGTATCATTTCAGAAACATCTGTATCCATTATGCACAGCATCTGACCTTTCTGTCCACAGTACGGCAATCAGATATAGCAGAACTAGCCATGGACCAAAGCCCTGACACAAGCCTATAGACATAAAAGCTTTCTCCCCACTACTGCCACTACTGACCTTTACAACCTGGGGCAAGGCAGTTTCTCTCGGCCTACATTTCCTTAACTGGAAAATGAGAAAGTTAGCGAGTGGAGTGCTTGCCTAGAATTCCTAAGTCCTGAGTTCAATACCCAGAACTGGCATTATGGCACATATCTATATCTATAACCCCATTACCCAAGAAACAGAGCCACAACAAACAAAAGTTCAAAGCTGAACCTGGTGGTGGAGGCGCACACCTTTAATCCCAGCACTCCAGAGGTAGAAACAAGTGGATCTCTGTGAGTTCGAGGCCAGCCTGGTCTACCGAGAGTTCCAGGGCAGGCTCCAAAGCTACACAAAAAATCTGTCTCAAAAAAAAAAAAAAGAAAAAAGTTCAAAATTGGGGATAGAGAGACGGTTTGGCACTTGTTCTTTCAGAGGATCAGGGTCGGATTCCCAGTACCTACATGTAACTCAGTAATTCCAGGGGACCCAGAGCCTTCATCTGTTGCCAAGAGTACCAGATACACATGTAGTACACATATATGTAGACATTCATATACATGAAAAAAGTAACCCTAAAAATTTTTTATTTGAAAAAGTTTAAGGTTATCCTCAGCTACATAGTTCAAAGCCAGCCTGGGCTACACAAAACTCTGTCTCAAAAATAAGATAAATAAATAAATAAAACTTGCCAGAGATAAAGAGCAAAGCTTCCCAGAAAGAACACCAGTCTACCATTCAACTGTTCTTTTACTATGTTAGTTCACATTTAAGCCTAAATTTCCATCTTCCCAAAATGGAAGTAACTGTCTTGTAAAATGCTAGAGAATTGGGGGTGGCAGATTATAAAAAGCCCAGAGTAAACATATGGGGAAGCTTATCACAGAACACAACAGTGAGGGCTAGGGACATAGTTCAATGTTAAGAGCACTGGCTGTTCTTCCAGAGGGCTCAGGTCCAGTTCCCAGCACCCACATGGCAGCTCACAGCTGTTTGTAACTCCAGCTCTTTGGGATCTGACACCCTCATACTGACATACATGCAGGCAAAACACTAAAGCATATGAAAGAAAATGTATTAAAATTTAAAATTTCAACAATGGTAGTACACGCGCTCTACTCCCAGCACTCAGGAGACAGAGGTAGGATCTCTATGAGAGGCCACTTGGTCTACAGAGTGAGCTCCAGGCAGCCAAGGCAATATAAAGACCTTGTATCAAATCACAAAATAAAAATAAATAAAACTAAAAACAAAAGTCAAAAAAAAAAATCAAAACTTACAGAGCCTGACCTCAAGACTATTTGTGTAGATATTTAACAGTATGACAGTAGCTTGTCACTAACATTTAACTTCCCAGGACATCAGAATGGGCATCGAGTGTCTACTTCAGCCACCTCTGGATTTCCCACTCTACTTCTACTGTCACCAATGCACTTTAGATCAAAATGACACCCAGCTGTTTACCAAGGCCATGCAGAAGGGAGACAGAGGAAACAGGCTTGGAGGAGAGGGTATTTGTTTTTAATGTATTACGGGGGTGAGGGGGTATGTGAGTGTATTTGTGTATATACACATGCACTTACATGTTTTTAAGTGTGTATGTGTGTGTAAATGCCATACATGTGCAAGTAGCACAGAAGCCAGAAGACCTGAAGTTACAGGCAGTTGTGCGCTACCCAGTGTGGGTGCTGGGTACTAAAATGTTCCTATCTTACCTACCGAGCCATCTCTCCAGCCCAGTTAAGACAGGGTTTCTCTGTAGCTTTGGAGCCTGTCCTGGATGAAACTTGCTCTGTGGACCAGGCTGATCTCAAACTCACACAGATCCGCTTGCCTCTGCAAACTGAGTGCTGAGATTAAAGGCGTTCGCCTCCATAGCCCAGCCCCATTCTTATTCGTCTTTTTCTTCCTCTGTTTATACTCAAGTATTGCTCAATTTAACTTACCATATGTATGCATGATTCTTGTGTAACTTTTCAAACTATATTATTTATAAATATACCTGACAGGCTGTGTTTACAAGAATACTTCCACCATAAGGAATAGTTCCCACAAAGGAGTGAAAAAGCAAATTGCGATGTGATAAGAAAACTGAAAATACAGCACAGAAATAAAACTCACAATCATTCACACTTCAGAGTGGATAAGTCCAATTGTGATGAGGAGAGAGGGGGCTCAGTGGGTAAAGGCACTCAATGTACAGGCCTGACACATGAGTGCCATCCAGATCCATGGCAAGGTGGAAAGAGAGGGCCAACTCCATAAAGTTGCCCTTTGACCTCCACACGTGCGTGCATGCACATGCATACACAAGCATTAAAACTTTTAATTAGATATGTATATGTGCAAACATACATTCATATATATACATATATATGATAAGCCATGCTTTTTGTTCAATAGCTAGACAAATTCCTGGCCTTAGAAAATTGACTCAGAATGGTTATAAGAATACAAATTTGATAAGACTTTTGACTTAAACTGGAAACTTTCAATTTCTCTCAGGTAATTCAAAGTGTAACGACTACTTGACATGTATAAAGTGGATAAGTACTTTCATGTATGACATATGCAAGTAGTCTTCATTCACTATCAGTGACAGTCTTAAAAAGGGGAATGCTAACTATCAGATTCAGGGTTTAAGTGTTATGTCAGCCACAACACTTAAGTGACAGGAGCAGTACTTTGTGAGGTACAAGTGCTGCTAGTGCACCCTACTACACAAGTCACCCTGACACACCAGTGTCCCAAAGACACAGGTAAGCCGATGTGCACTCTCTCCATGTTATATTCCTCTTCTAGAACATTTCAAAATACTCCATAGCAATCCAATTACACTTGCAAGTATGTTTGCCTAGGTTCACAAAAATGAGCAACCTTACGAGCCACATGGCTTGCACTGGGCCTGCACTTGATCTTCTACAGTGAGCGACAGACGATTATAGGCTGATTTGCATTCACGGTTACTGTCAAGTCTACTTCTCAAACAGAGGACACAGGTGTAGTGATCAGATCCAGTCACCTTCCTTGAGGGTCCCCCTGTACTAGTGTCAGCTTTTCATGAAAACGCTACACCTTTTAAACTTCTTTCGAGACATTTGTATTTCATGTGTATGAGTGTTTTGCCTGTATGTATGTCTGTGCGCCACATACATGCCTGGTGCCCAGAGGTCAGAGAGGGTGCTGTATCCCCTGGAACAGACAGTTCTAAGTGGTCAGGTAGATGCTGGGAACTCAACCAAGGGCCTCTGCAAGAACAAGTGTATTTAATGACTTAGCCATCTCTCCAGAGCAAATGCTGCAGGCCCTTCATAAGCAGGAATGGCTTCTGGTTTTTAGCTTTTTTTTTTTTTTTTTTTTTGCTTTTCCTTAGCCACTGAAAACTGTACAGTCCATATATCTACAGAAACTTTAAAAACAGTGATGACTGGATTCATTGAAGCTATATGAAGATGAAATTTCTTACTAACCATGACAAAAAGCAAATTTCCCAGAGAAAAGAGTTGCCAGACTATATTAACTGACTCCTCCAAAAATACAACCTTATCTAAAAACAGTACCCTACCTTACCAGCCAAAAGACAGACTAAGAAGCCATGTATCTACTCAGTTCAAAGGCAGACTTCTACGCTACTGTAACCTTGAACACTATGGTATTTCCCATTTTAGAATACTTCCAGTAGCTAACAGTGGTGGTGGTGCAGGCCTTTAATTCCAGCACTTGAGGGGCAGAGGCAAGTGGATCTCTGAGTTTGAGGCTAGCCTGGTCTACAGAGCAAGCCAGCCAGGGCTATGCAGAGAAACCCTGGTTCGAAAAACAAAAAACAAACAACTTCATGTAACAAGTTTTGCTTGCTGGCCAGCCACTACCTTCCCTTTGAAGAGAAAAACAACACTTGTCTGCTTGAATGGAAACTATGAAGAATGGTAGGCTAAGGAACAAGTAGTTCCACAAGATTACCTACTCCTAGGTACTCAATTTTTAGACTACAAGTGAGGACATTTCTGGAGGCAAAAGCAGATACTTGGCTACTGGCCAAAGAATTACCTATAGGTTTCAAACAAAACAAGAGGAAGAGTTATAACTGGGAGGTCAAAGACAAGAATATGCCTCCATCCACACAATGAAAATAAATGTGAAAGTCTGTATTTGCTCTGCAAAAAATTAAAATAAGCACAGCTGAGTTTCAACACAAGTAGCAGTGTTATGTGCTAAAAGAATCTTGGTCTATGTCCACCTCCCTTTCCTAAGTTCCCCATTCCCTTTGTTGCATTTGAAAGGCAAACTGTCAACTATATACTTCAATCTTCAGGGATTGGGGAATAGTTTATTCTTTAAAAAAAATGTAACAAATATGAAGTTTGTAAGGATTTCAAAATCTAGATGCCCAAATATAGTGGGGGGGGGGATAATAAACAAATTTGTAATAAATCAATTAACCATAGTTATGTTTTTCTAAAGCAGTGGTTCTCAACCTTCCTAATGCTGCAACCCTTTAATACAGTTCATCATGTTGTGGTAACCTCGGCCATAAAATTATTTCATTGCCCCTCCCCAAAAAGCTGAGCACCAGTGGCACACACCTTTAATCCTAGCACTCGGGAGGCAGAGGCAGGAGGATCTCTGTGTGAGTTCAAGGTCAGCCTGGTCTACAGAGTGAGTTCAGGACAGACAGAGCTACCCTGTCTAGAAAAACCAAAAAGGAAAAAATATTATTTCAATGATACTTCATAGCACTAATTTTGCTACTATAGGAATTGTAATGTAAGTATCTGACATGCAGGATATCTGATATGCAGCCCCCACAGGGATCAGGACCCATAGGTTGAGAACTGCTGTTCTAAAGCAACCAGAGGTATCTTAAGTTGACAAATTGTTTGAAAACTATAAACAACAAGCTCTCTGGTACACAGTACAAAGTAACATATATAAGTCCTTTAAATCAGTAAGCCAGGCATGGTAACGTCCCAGAACTTGGGAGTTCAAGGCCAGTCTTGTCTACTTAGCAAGTTCCAGGACAGCCAAACCTACACTAATGAAGACCAGTCAAATAAAATATCCAAAGTATTACATGGGATAAATAAACAACAGTTTGAATTTACACACCATATAGGACCAGAAATGATGACAGAGTAGTCAAATTCCCAATAAGCACCACAGAACATGACACTGACATTTGCTATCCAGTTTTTCAAACAACAAAGGGGGCTGGGGATGTAGCTCCCCAGGTCTCCTACAGACCAGCATCACAAAACAAAAAACTACATTTCAAAAAATAATAACAGAAGTAATTTACTTGCTGAAAATTATTATTTCCAATGGAAATGGTCTTCCCAAAAGTCCCACAAACTGTGGGTGTGTGAACTTTTATCTACTCAGTTGCTTATACTCAGTGTGGAATAAGTAATGGACATCAAAACAGATAAAACAAAAACAGACCATCCAATTGAAGTTACACAAGGAAATTTGAAGAGGCAAACTATAATTACTCCTGGAGAAGACACTGATCAAGAATAGCCACAAATAACATTTGGCTCTAGACAAGCTCTACTATGTGTGAATAAGTCGGAGCCACTAAAAAGGACGGCACAACTTTGCTAACTCTAGCCCTGCCTGTATCCCAATTGGCTGGCAGATCTTCTTGGGAAGTGGCGGCTGCCTTACCCTTGAGTTGGTTACAATAAAGAGGGAAAACAGGGCACAGGTCTCACCTTGCACATCTCACCAGCACGGTAGTTCATTAGTGATCAATTACTTCATCCAATTCCTGGGGCAAACAGAAAAGTAGAATATCTATACAATGCCAGTTGGAGTCATTATCAATAGCAAACATTTTATCACCCTGAAGTAAAAGAACATGGGGATTTCAAGAGGAAAAGTTACAAAAATGGTACAGTATGAAGCTTTGGGAGAGGAGGACTGTTTCTTTCACCTAAAACTGAAAATATTTTCTTTCAGTAACAGATTACAAATGTTCTTAAATCTTAAACATAATAAAGTCCTCTTTTCAGCACTGATTAGTCTTGCTTCCAAAAATAAAAGGGGGAGGAAAATGTAAAAGATGGGGCAAAAGCTATGCATATGAGCGGAGAGGGCAAAATCAAGAACAAACTAGGCCAGATAACATCGCCCTCCTTCCCCTGGCTACGGGAATCCACTATCTCTGGAGTTACACTTTTGATTATATTAATGGCTTGCCTGAAAAGTGTTAAGTTTGCAAGGGAAAAAGAGTGCCAATTTCGGAGTTCAAAGAAAACTTACAAGGTTCCCAACCCAAAAGGAATCTTTAAGACTCTAGCTTCCAGCCCTGTCTGAAAGGACCCTCTGCAAAGGCCAGGGGCCACAAGACTCAAATTGTTTGGGGAAGAGAAATCAAAGTTCCCAGTTAAGACTGGGCGTCCCAGCCCTTGGAAAGAGGGAGAGAGACAGAGAGGAGAGAGACGAGACAGGCCCGCCTTTGGAGGCCACTTTCTCCAGGAAGAGATAGTGGTTTTGTTTTTGCAGATGTGCTCACGGGCCACGCATGTCCCAGGAGGGGGGCGGGGAGAGGGGGACCACAGTGAATCGTGGGCTCTGGGGCGCCCCCCTGACCCACTTTCCGTGGTGTCCCCTTCCCCGGGGTCGCCGCCCCACCCGAGGTGGAAGTGCTAACCCGAGGGCTGCACTGCGTGCGCGGCGTGGGAGGCCGCCCGCTCCCCACCCTAAGCTGCGACCCCGGGGGCGCTGGGCGTGCGGGGACTCCGGGGCGGCCCGTGCCCGAGCAGCCTCGCGCGGGCTCCCGGGTCGCCCCGAACCTCGGGCGTGTGCAAGGACCCCCGGGTCACCGCCTGGGCGGCTGGCGCCTCAGCCCCCAGCGGAAGGGAAAGGAGATTGAGGAGGGGAAGAAGCAGTAAACAGCTCCGGCGTCCGGGCCTCGCCTCAGAGAGCGCCCCGCTCCCCAGGCCCTGCCGCCGGCCGTCGGGACCCCCCGCTGTCCCAGGGGCCGCGCTGTCCGGGTCCCGGAGCACCCGAGGGGAGCCCAGGCCTCTCCCCGGATGGCTCTGGAGGCTCCCGAAGCGGCCCGGGCAGCGGAGAACGGGGAAGTCAGGACTTACCTGTCATTACTTTCTACGCCATCTTGGATCCACTTGTCAACGTCCCCACAAAGCATTATGGGTAAGAAAGAGCCTTTAAAGTGACTCCCCCCCTCGGCCCCCGACTCCCGCCTCCTGCCGCCGGCGCCGCCCCCTCCGGCCGCACCTCCCTCCGGAAAGTTGGCCCCAGAGGCCCGCCCGGCCCCCTTCAGCGCCTGCAGACTACGCGGGGAACATTCCACCCCCCCCCAGGGTTTCCAACTGTGCCTTTGGGGTGCTCTCTTTTCTCCCTGCCTGGGTCTCCACTATCCTCTACGCGAGCTGCTGTCTGCCCCGCCGCGATCCTGCTTTGGCATGCAGACGCCCCACTTCTGCATTCAATCAACGCGGGGTGTCCTGGGCGCGGGTGGCGTGCGAGCCGCTGGCGGATGCTTGGATGCACGCAGGGATGCAAAGACGCAAGCAAGAGCACGCCTGCGAGCGGTGCCCCAGCTCCGGGTCCTTGCTAACGCTCGCGCTTCCCGCCCCGGGGCATCCGCCACGCACGTCGCACCCGCGCGCGGGGACTGTTCCTGAATTCTGGGAAGCCATTCTGGGGCCCCCGGATTCCAGGAACTCAGCGAGCGCCTGGCCAACCCGCCAGCGAAGCGCAATTGGGGTTTGGGAAGGTTAAGCTAAATGCAACTTTTACCCCCAGTTTACTCAGCCTCGCGACGGCTCCTTTCGTCGGGTAATGTGATCCGCGACCCTCTAGATCTGAGGACCCCTCCCCTAGGAATGTGGCTTTGGGCTCCGTAGAATCTACCGGTTAGAGTCCAAACTGCGGACTGTGGCTTCCCCGGCAGGTAACTCCGGGGAGGCAGGCTGCAGACTCCGGGTGGGGCGTGGATGCGCGCCTGGGCCGGGAGGAGGGCTCCCGGGAAGGTGGGGGCAGTGCCTACAGCGTTCCAACTGTCCTGTTCCCAGGGCGGCGACCCCAGGCGGCGGGACTAGGTAGAAGGCAGGCGCCACGCTGGCTCGGGGCAGAGAGGAGGGGGATGTCCAGAGTGGCTCGGAGGCGACTAGGGCGCAGGAAGTGGGAGGCCACCATGCGCCCGCTACAGACCTCAGCGAGCATCCCGTGGGCATCTGCTTTCTCGCTGCAAGACTAGCTGCGCTCTCTGCCCCTCCCTTTTGCTTTGGGTGTGCAGACACCTGGCTCAGGTGACCACACACACACACACACACACACACACACACACACACCTTGCTCCCTGTAGTACCTGCTTCAAGTAGCCCTTGTCCTGTCAGAAATGGAGGTCTGTTGTTTAACTCCCCACCCCCACCCTGTACGTTCTCTTCCCAAAGCCTCTAGTGTCAGCATTTCTGAGTTTGGGAACTTCTGCCTACCCCGAACAAGATTTGGTGTCCAAAAGAAAATCCTCCAAGACTCTCCGGGTAGATTTTGTGCTTAGCTTTTGCGAGAATTTACTCGCCAGCGGTTGGAGGGGGTGGGGGGGTTATTCCCCTTCACACTAATGCTTGCTAACAAAATGCTGCTAAAAGCCTCTGTAAATTCGAAGAAATTGTGGGTACAGGGATTGGCACGTACACATCCTCTTTCCGGTGCAAGGGGTGGGTCTTGGGTCTGCCTTTTTTAGGCATCTCCGGATCCCACCCGAGGTGTCTGAAAGCTACCTGGGTGGTTGCTGACAACCTCTGCCCCTAGGGAGCCAAAAGCTCCACCAGTTTATTGTCCCAGCCTGAAGAGAAGGGTGAGGTGTAGACTCATTAAGGGATTGGCCCCGGGGTCACTCTTGAGGGAGGGAGCAGGTGAGTCATTACCAGCGGACTAGGAAGAGGCAGTGAGGGGAGGAACCTCCCCTGAGTCACCACTTAGAGCTTCTGCGAATCTCCAATGGTGTTGGAAACCGGAGCCTAGAGTTCCGGACACCTCTAGGGGGTGATCAAAGGTGTCCCCCACCGGCCCCTCTGCTCTCCCTGTAAATGAAGGCTCCTAAGTCCCTTTCCAGAACGACTCCACTTCCTGCACTTCTCTTAGCCACTAGGATGCACCAATGTGATGATTGGCAACTTTAAGTGGACAATCTGAGCTTCCTTGTAGTAAGTAATCAACCAAAGAGCCAGAGCTGTGCCTGCCAAACTGCCTCTTTGGTAGATAGTCTTTTTTTTGCTTTAGAAAGGCTTTGGCCCAAAGACACACTCCATTTATGTCACTGCCCCTAGCGAGTGTTCTGGCAGGTTCTTGTCCCGGATGCCACCTGTTACCTGGGCTAAGAGAACCTCCTAACTGCCCCTTATATTCTGCCATCCATCTGACCAACATTTGTGAAATGCAAATCATGTGACTCCACCCCTAAGTCTTCTGAATCATGCCTAAGTTCCCAGCCATGGCCTATGAGCTGAATGAGATTGCCCCCCACTCCTCCTTCATCATGAGGCCAGAGTGACTCCCCTTTTCCCCCTACATCAACCCAAGCTTTCTTCCCCTAAGAAAACTATTTCCCTCGTCATCATCTCATCATTCAGGTCTGTGTGTGTGTCACTCCTCCAAGAGGACCTTTGTGATCTCCTTAAATGAAACCGGTCACTCCATTCTACTACGGTCGTTAGAAATGGTCCTATGGGTTTGTTTTAGTATCATCTGACCCACTCACATTTGTTTACCTTCGGAGTGGGGGCATGGACACAGATACTTAGCAAACATCGGTGGAATTAACTAATCAGCACAAGGTGGTAAGGAGATGGGGTGCTGATTGATGGCTGACCTGCTCTTCAGACTGCTCTGATCGCATTCAGCTCCTTACCCAATTGGAACCATGCCGTGGACCTCTGCTGCTGTCCTATGATAGCCTGGTTCTATTCTGTTTCTGAGCTGATTGACACGATTAGCACTGATTCCTCCTCACATCCCTCTTCCTTCCCTACCTTTGCTCTCCTCCATCACCCATGGCTACGCCTAATTAGTTTGAAGAATGCCAAATTGCAATCTCAGGGCCTCTCTCGTTCAGCTGCATTGTCTAGTCATCTCTTTCCACGATTTGATCCAAAAAGGGATTCCTGTATCTTTTGCACCACTCTCAGGCTCCGCCCACCCCCACCCCTCACCCAGTGTGAGATTATATACAACTTCTTCGTATCTCTCACAGAAACTTCAAACCTTTTCTTCCTCCTCCTTCCTTTCTTCTTCCTCTCCTTTTTCTTCAACTTCCAGAACCTGCATGTCTCTGCGCCTCAATGCCAAGGTCACTGGCACACCCCCTGTCCACTCCCTGTCCCCAGCTTTTTCTCTGTGCATGCTGGCAGTGTGAACTGAGGACCCCATGTTTGTACAGCAAACGCTCTTAACCCACTGAACCATCTTATGGAAGTCAGTTCTGGCCTACCAGGTGGATTTTCAGGATCCATCTCAGGTCAACAGGCTTGGCAACAAGAACCTTTACCAGCTGAGCCACCCTGCCAGACCTCTTTTTGGTTTTGTTTGTTGGAGGGTATCACTATGGAACTCAGGCTAACCTGGGACTCTTGGTCACCCTGCCTTACTCCCCTGTACAGCCTGTACCATCACACCCAGCTCTTCGACCTCTGTTTCTGAGAATCTACATTGCTCACACCTTTGTTTCCAATACTTTGGATTCTCCACTCACTTCTGAATGTCATCCGCATGTTCCTGTAACTGCAGTGCATTGCTGCTGTCTCTCATCTTATTTTAAATTGCACTGTTCCTACACACAAGCCATAATTCTTTCCCTGCTTTTGTTTGGTTTTTTTTTTGTTGTTTTGTTTTTCGAGAAATCATTTCTATGTGTAGCCCTGGCCATCCTAGAACTAACTAGCTGTATAGACCAGCCTGGCCCTGAACTCACAGAGATCCACCTGCCTCTGCCTCCTGAGAGCCGGGACAGGCTCCAAAGCTACACAGAGAGACCCTGTATCAGGAAAAGAAATAATAATAATAATTTGAAGCATAAATAAAACATCTGTAATTGAAATATTTGAAAACAGCGAGTACAAGTCAGGAAAGGTTGGCCGCTTGTGGAGTGAGTGTTTGTGAGCTCTTCTGCTATCTGGAAATGAGGTTCAATCATCAGTGACAACTAGTTTGGAGTCAGCAAACTGAACACTGGCCTATGGAAGGAAATCAGAAGAATGGTAGAGGTGAGTGCAGCTAGGTTAATCATGCGGAGACACTGAACAAAAATATCCAGTCCAGCTGGATGATGGTGGTGCATGCCTTTAATCCAAGCATTCGGGAGGCTGAGGCAGAAGGATCTCTGAGTTTGAGGCCAGCCTGGTGTACAGAGTGAGTTCCAGGACAGCCAGAGCTACACAGAGAAACCCTGTCTCGAAAAAGTAGAGACTGCTGGGTCTGTAAGATGGCTTAGTGGTTAAAGGCGCTTGCTGCCTGACCATACAAACCTGACAATTTGAGTTTTTCCCCAAGACGAATGTAAACATGGAAGGAAAGAACCAACCTCAAAAACATGTTATCTAGTCTCCACTAGGGCCATATTTTACTCTATCCTGCCACACACACATACATCATAAACATATGAAATACAATTAAAAAAAATTAAAGACCTGTTGTGGCTATTGATATATAACATTCTACTTATATGTGTGTGTGTGTGTGTGTGTGTAAGTGAGTGTACCCTGTATACACACACACTCAGACCTGCGTATAATTTGAATTTTTGGAAAACTTTCCTATCAGCTTTGGAAAAGGGTTTACCATGTTGATTGTGCAGAAACGAACAGCCATTTTTGTCTAGAAAAGCTAATTTTTCCCATCTGTACAAGGATAACACTGTATTAAATATGTAAAGCCTTATCTATGTGGCTTGATTACAAAAATTATTTATTCTCCAAATAATAGGGAGGAAATAAACTTTAAAATAACAGACTAGAGCCAGACAATAGTGGTGCACATCTAATCCCAGCACTTGGAAGGCAGAGGCAGGCAGATCTGTGAGTTTGAGGCCAGCCTGGTCTACAAATTGTGTGGACTTCCTTTAACCCTCCTTCTTTTAACATTCCTTCTCTTGGCGCCCAACATGGGGCCCATTTGGTGTACAGCCATGACCCCTTATAAGGAAGTGGAGGGGCTCATCCAAACACCGAAGCCACACCCTAAGGCCATTACCTCAAGTCTATTGGTGAAACAAGATGCCACTACAAAGTGAGTTATAGGACAGCCTTGGCTATTAAACAAACCTGTCTATAAAAAAAACCAACAACAACAACAACGACAAAAAAGCAGACTATAAAACGGGTGGGATTAAAACTAAATTGCATCAACTATAACTCTAAATAAGCAAAAGTGAGCTCCAGATGCAGTGAGTGGATTTATTTCAAGAAGTAAGGTGGAGGGTGACTGAGAAATACACCAGATATTGACCTTTGGTTTCTACATACATAAATGTACACACCTGGGAGTGTGTACACACACATACAAAGAAAAGCAATCCAGCATGGTGGCACACACCTTTAATCCCAGCACTCTAGAGATAGAGGCAGGTGGATTTCTGAGTTCCAAGCCAGCCTGGTCTATATTAGTTTCTGAACAGTCAGAGCTATGTAAAGAGACCCTATCTTTAAAAGAGACAGAGAGACAGAGAGAGAGAGAGAGAGAGAGAGAGAGAGAGAGAGAGAGAGAGAGAGAGAGAGAGAGAGATCAGCAGAAAGAATACAACAGGATAGAGAATGTGGCTCAGTTGTAACTCGCTTGCTGAGGATTCGAGAACTTCCATAACCAATAGCAAATAATCTTTGATCCTAGCACCTAGGAGGTGAAGGCAGGAGAATCAGGAGTTCAAAGGTAGCCTGAGATACATGAGACCCTGCCAGAAATGACGTGGGGAGGGGGCACATGGCTGGAGAGATGGCTCAGTGATTAAGAGCACTGGCTGCTCTTCCAGAGGACCCAGATTCAATTCCCAGCACCACATGGCAGCTCACAACTGAAAGTTCAGTTCCAGGAGACCCATGGCAAAACACCAATGCACATAAAATCTAATTCAGTGTGAACTTACACAGATAGCCTCAAAGCATAGCAACAGAAAGAAGAAGGAACTGCAAGAAGATACAGAAAACTCCGCAGTTAGAGTAGATGTTATCTCTATCGCTAATTACAAGGACAAGATTAATAAAGTGTGAACAGATGAATAAGGACACTTTAACCAACTGGCCATATGTAAGACAAGGCACCCCTAGCTGAAGCTCACGCATTCTCAACTGCACATGGAATGTTTTTCATGCCAGAGATAGAACAAGTCCCAACAAATATCAAATAGAGTACATTCTCAGAAAATGATGCAACTCAGCCAGAAAATAAGAATTGTCTTAGCTGGGCCGTGGTGGCGCATGCTTTTCATCCCAGGACTCCAGAAGCAGAGGCAGGTAGAGCTCTTTAAGTTTGAGGCCAACCTGGTCTACAGAGTGAGTTCCTGGGCAGCCAAGATTGTTACACTGAGAAACCCTGTGTTAGGGAAAGAGAGAGAGAGAGAGACTAATATGAGTTAACTTAAGTTATAAAAGCGAGTGGGACAAGCCTAAGCTAGAGGCTGAGCTTTCATAATTAATAAGTCTCCATGTTGTTGTTTTTTTGTGAGCTGACAACACAAAGAAAAAAAATCTGTCTATACATTATATATTCAAAAATTGTGTATAATTGTAAATAACACAAAATTTTAAAAATCGCAATGAACGTTAGAAAATATTTTTAAAAGAAAGCTATCATGGGAGGTAGCTGCAGAGGGCGAGTAGTGGTTGCAACACTGCTTTTCCGGGGGACCCAAGTTCAGTTCCAAGCATCCACATGGCAACTCACAATTGTTTTTAACTGCATTACCAGAGCATCTGAAGCCCTCTTCTGTCTCCCCTCCAAGAGCACCAGGCATGTATATGACAAACATACATGCAGGCAAGATGTTATTCATACACATAAAATAAAAATAATTCCATAAAAATGTAAATATTATATCAGGGTAGATCAGTGCTGTAGGTCAGTGGTAGAGTAAATGTCTAGCATGTACAAGGCCTTGGATTCCATCCTCAGGACTACAGTCAATCATAAATGAAATATAAAATGCTAAATTGAGATGTAGCTTCAATAGAATTTGTTTTGTTTTGTTTTATCAGTGCTGGGAACAAAACCCGGTGCCACACACATACAAGGCAAATCCTCTATCACCTAGCTACAAAACAAATGATTTCAATTTTTTTGAATTCGTAAAGAGTTAAAATTTTGCCAGGTAGTGGGCACTGAGTGTGTGTGTGTGTGTGTGTGTGTGTGTGTGTGTGTGAGTGTGTGTGAGTGTGTGTGTGTGAGTGAGTGTTGTGTGTGTGAGTGTGTGTGTGTGTGTGAGTGTGTGTGTGAGTGTGTGTGTGTGTGAGTGAGTGTGTGTGAGAGTGAGTGTGTGGTGTGTGTGTGTGTGTGTGTGTGTGTGTGTGTGTGTGTGTGTGTGGTCTATATGAATATTCAAGAGAGAGAAGGGGAGGGGATCTCACTCTGTATCCCTGACTGACCTGCAACTTTCTATGTAGACCAGGCCAGCCCCAAACTCACAGAGATCCACCTAGCTTTCGTTTGTTTTCAAGACAGGGTTTCTCTGTGTAGCAGTCCCGGCTGTTCTGGAACTTGCTTTGTAGTTTGTAGGCCAGGCTGGGATCTGAGATCACTGAGATCTCCCTGCCTCTGCCTCCCAAGTGCTGGGATTAAAGGTGTGTGCCACCACCTCCCGGCCTCTGCCTTGCGTCCTGTGTGCTGGGGTTAAAGGTATGTATGCCACCATGCCTGGTGTAGTACTCCTTCTTAGCTGCTGAGCCATCTTTTGCAGCCCCTCAGGAAAATGTTGGAGGCCCAGTGATTAGGGCATACTAGGAAAAGAAAGGTAAATCACTGTACTACATCTTGTACCTAAGCTGTTGAAAATGTCAGTGGTAGAAAAGAATGCCAGGTAGAATTCTTAGTGGTTCTGATTCCCAAAGGGTATATATTGTTGCCAGAAGGACATAGAAAGAACCCCATTGAGCAGGGCAGTCATGGTGTACACCTAATTTAAGGCCAACATTCAGGAAGCAGAGGCTGGTGGATCTCTGTGAGTTCGAGGCCAGCATGTTCTACAGAGTGAGTTTCAAGACAGCCAGGACTACACAGAGAAACCCTGTCGCAAAGAGTCCCATTGAATTGAAACTGTGACTGCTTAGGTAATTCATGTTCTGCGTGGGATAGTGCCCTATGAATTGCTGGTCAGGCCTCAGAATCACCCCTATACACAAACAAGACAAGCTATTACTATTAATCTTTGTTGGTATCTTAGTTAGGGTTTCTGTTGCTATGAAGAGACATCATGACCACAGTAAGTCTTTTTAAAAAAACATTTCATCGGGGCTTGTTATAGTTCAGAGGTTTAGTCAGTTATCCTCATATCAAGGATCATGGCATTGTGTATACAGACAGACATGGTGATGGAGAAGGAACTAACATCCTCCATCTAACTCTGCAGACGACAGGAAATGAATGCCACACTGGCCTGGCTTGAGCATCTGAGAGCCCAAAGCCTACCTCTAGTGATGATGCACTTACTCTGACAGCACCACACCTCCCGAAAATGCCACTCCCTGTGAGCCTGTGGGGGCTATTTCCTTTCAAACCACCAGAGCTGTTCACTAGAGCTAGATGGCAAGACACTGACTGAAAACAGAACACTTTGTTGCAGGACAACATAAAGAATTCAAGCTGGAAATGAACTGGATGCTTCTTCTCTGCCGATTAGATGTCATGGTGCCAGAAAGTCCAATGGAGGCCAGTTAAGGAGAGCAGTCACTAATGGTCTTACCCAGCAATGGACTCTGAGAACTATAATACAAACCGGACAGTCAAGATGTGCCCATTGGTGAGACAGTGGCTTGACTGTTGTGGGGGTAGCCAGCCACTGACTGATTGTGCAGCATGAGCCCATTAGTGGGAATTTATGTCTGGTGCCTTAACCCTGATTGAAAGCCCAGGGCTGGGCAGAGCAGTGGTGGCTTACATCTTTAATAAGGAACATTCAAGCAGTACAGGCAGGAGGATCTGAGTTTGAGGCCATCCTGGTCTACAGAGCGAGTAAAACTTTTTTAAAAACTGAGGGGTGGGGGGGCTCAGATTTAGAACATAATGAAATCCTACAGATCAATGAGGGAAGAAAAGTAGGTAAAAGACTTTGACGGGCAATTTATCAGAAAGAATAGCCAAGTAACAGGAAGGTGATGGCACACACCTACACACTTCTAATCCCAGCACTACCCCACACTTGGGAGGCAGAAGTTAGAGACCAGCCTCATCTACAAAGCTAGTTCTAGGATAGTCTCCAAAGCTGCCAGGGAAAACCTGTCTCAGAAACCGACAAGTAGATAAAAAAAGAATAGCCAAATGACCAATAACTGTTTGAAAGTACTCAACCTCACTTGTGGTTGCACTAAAGCTGCAATGAGCCATCACTGCACCGCCCCATACAAGGTCTAGCCTGTTAAAAGACTGACTAACCTGGATGTTACTGGAGATGTTTGGGTCAGAGCCCTGACAGACAGCCTTGACGATCCATCCATCCTCCACAGTGATGAATAGCAGAGAAAGGTAGGAAGACCACATAAAGAAACCCACTGACCCCACCCCCACCCCCAATCCTTCTTCAGGGTCTTAGGTTTCAATAGAGCACAAGAGGTATTTAAGGCCAAACATTCCTAGTTAAGTGTAGACCCGCCCACCATCATTGTCTCTCCTACAGGGGGTCAGATGATGTGAGAACTGCTTGAAATCTTTGTGGGAGACAAGCTTCCCCCTGGGAAGTCTTTTTCATGCAGCATGAGATCCCAAGTCCTTGAGGACCATTGTCTAAAGAATCTGATAGCCAAAGGGAGGGGACATGTCCCACCAGAATATCTTGTTCTTCCCAAAACAGTCAGTCCCACACAGATTGGTACTGAGGATGTAAAAAAAAAAAAAAAAAAAAAAAAAAAAAGAATCTCTCAGATATAACTGGGATATAACTGGGGAGCGGAAATAGATGAAGGAGCATTAGCAGACTGTTGGCCAGCATCTTCTAAAGGAGAACACAAATCTAGAGGTACTCAGCCGAAACCTGTGCATCACAAGACATGTTCAAGATCTTCCTCCATGGTGGAACCAAGCATCACAATACATAATCAAGCCTGGGGCTGTTTCTCCATTGTAGTCCCCTCGCCCAACATGGGTGAGGCTCCACCAGGACCACCAGAAAAAAAAAGAGGAAAACAGCCATCAAGATTGCTCACTGAGCCAGGAGGTCTGGAGACAGATTAATCCTAGCATAGGGAGGCAGAGGCAGGGGGATCTCTGTGAGTTCAAGGCCAGCCTGGTCTAGAGAGCAGGTTCCAGGATAACCAGGGCTGTTACACAGAGAAAACCTGTCTTGGAAAAAAAAAAAAAAAAAAAAAAAAGGAAAAGAAGAGAAGAGAAGAAGAAAGGACAAGAGATGCGGGACTAGGTTACATCCTGTAAGCATGAAGTGTCCCAAACTGGTGAGGCAAATACTCCATCCAGTTGCACCCGAGTCCAGTTCTCTTGTATTAAGTTCAGAATGCAAACAGAACCAAAATACAACATCAGCTGCCACGTGTTTAGCAAGAAGACAATGGTTCCTCAAAAACTGAGGTCCATGACAGCCTTCAGAGGGAAGTCAAGGGAATGGATACAGATTCTTCACTGCTTGCAGATGTTTGTGTCTAACAGTCAGCTCTTGCTTTTGGGGGTTTGGTTTTGTTTGTTTGTTCTGGTTTTGGGCTTGGGGGACTGTTTTGAGACAAGGTCTTTCTAGGTAATGCAGGCTGGTCTCAAGTTTGAGACCATCCTCTCTCAGCTTCCCAAGGTCTGAGATCATTGGCATGTGCCACATCCAGATCGGGTGATGATGGTATAATTCTTGAATGGAAGTTTTGTAGCAGGGCTCTCTGCTCTGTAAAACAGTGAGCTGTATTTCACACACGTGTCATTAAAGGGACCAGATTTCACAATTAAAAAAGGTTAAAAAAAAAAAAAAAGTGGAGCTAAACATCACACCTTTAATACCAGCATGGGGGTTAGGGAGAGTAAAGACATGTAGATCTCGAGTTCGAGGACAGCCCGGTCTACAAAGCAAGCTCTAGATAACCAGGGCTACATGTAGAGAAACGCTGTTTTGAGAGAGGAAAGATAAAAGGAGACAAAAGAGATGATGTTAAAATGCTGGACTCAATGTGGGCAGAGTGACATGGCTTCCACATCTGTGCACACACAGACTTATTATCAAGGCCCTGCTTCATGCTGGAAGGTACAGCAGGGAGGCTCCTAACTTATTCACTGCTCGCCTAATAGATTATTGCTGGGGAAATGATCTGAGAGATGAGGTGCCAGCTGCAGTAAAAGACCCTGTGAGCAAGACTGGGCATCTCAGTCTAGCTGGAGAGAAAGCAGCAGTAACTTTACAGTGTGAGCACCATCTATCTGCCACCCCGGGAGCAGGCAGGAGGGCCAGTCTTCTTACAAAGTTGATGTGGAGGAAGCAGGCCTGCTGAATGGGTACAGGGTCTCCTTAGAGTTAGATAAGGATGCTGGGGGCACAGTAAAATCCCTCATTATTATACAAGAACCAATATGACTACTACCATTATCATGGTCACTGGCCATATTATGATACATCTCTACACTTGCAGAAACTAACTTGCAGAAACTTGCAGAGCCCCATTTGGTTCAACAGAAGGAGAATCAGAACTAGTTTCAGGCTTCAACGTGAGAGTATGCTGCAGGTCCATTCGCACTATTTTTCATAGCCAAAAGTGTACTAACATCATCCTAATGATCGCTGGCATGCCCAAAGTACTGCTTAGCTGTGGGCTTAACAAAAGCAAGCTAAGTGTTCTTTTTTTTCGAGACAGGGTTTCTCTGCATTGCTTTGGAGCCTGTCCTGTAACTAGCTCTGTTACCAGGCTGGCCTCGAACTCACAGAGATCCGACTGCCTCTGTCTCACAAGTACTAGGATTAAAGGTGTGCACCACCAACAACTGGTTAGAAGCTAAGTGTTCTTGTTTGGGTAGAGTATTACTTGTGACTCCGGCTGGTCTGGAACTCAGTATGTAGACCAGGCTGGCCTTGAACTCAGTAACTACAGTAACTACCCTCCCTCTGCTTCCCTAGTGCCACAACACCCAGCCTAAAAATAGCCAAGTTTTTGGTAGAGCATTTGCCAAATATGCACAAGCTCTGAGTTCAATCCCCAGCATTGCAAGAAATTATTTTATTAGTCAAATGAAATTCCCAATCTCCTTACCTTTGTGGTCTTTAGGACCAGCCTAGGCTCAAACCCATGAAGACAGAAACCTTGCTAGAGAGAAGCAAGAATTTACAGAATTTCTGATGTGCCTAAACCTATCCACACACGGTTCCTGTTTCTTGCTTTCAAGGTCTTGTTTGTGTCTATCAACAATGACCTTCTCTCTCTAACTCAGGTGTGCTTGGTGTATGTGTGTGTGTGTGTTCCTTGAATGACTTGTTCAGCGAGTATTTACATGCCCACGTTCAGGATGCTCACTGTATATGTGTGTGCATAGCGTGTGGATGTTTTCCAGGACGTGTGCACTGTGCGGGTACAGTATTTGCCCACAGCTGCCACTGACCCTCAGCAGGCTTCTGCACATACAGCCCCCCTCTGCTGAGACTGCTTCTCTGCAGTCGGCCCTCTAGCTGTCCCTGACAGGAAGCCAGGCTTCCTGGGGTCTTGAATCAGCAGGACAGGAAGGAAGTAGCAGCCACAGACAGATAGGACACAGCCGACTCCAGAACAAGTCTGGAGCAGGTTTCAAGAACTGAACCCAAAACCCAGCCCAGCATCAGAGACTGAAGCCCAGACCCTGTTTCCTGTTGTCCCTGCAGACCACAGTGACACTAGACAAGGTCAGTCCCCAGCGCTTTGCCTGTAGTTCCCTTCCTGTGAGGCAGAAATAATGAAATACCCTCTCCCGCAGTTGTGTGATTCAGTCTTTTCTTTTTATTTATTTTTTTTTATCCTTAAAAAATTGTTTTTGCCAAGGATGGTGGCATATACCTTTAAGCCCAGCACTCAGGATGTAGAGGCAGGCAGATCTTTGTGAGTCCCAGGCCAGTCTGGTGTTCAAAGCAAATTCAAGCTCTGTCTGTCTGTCTGTCTCTCTGTGTGTGTGTGTGTGTGTGTGTGTGTGTGTCCTTACCCGTTAGCCATCTCACTGTCCTTCTTCATTACTGTGTTTGGGTGTCTTGCTGCATCTATGTCTGTGTACCACGTACATGCCTCAATTCCCGAGGAGGCCAGGAAGAGACATCAGATCCTTTAGGATCTGGAATTACAGACGGTTATAAGCTACCATGTGGGTGCTGGGAACTGAATCCAGGTCAGTGTGTCCATCTCTCCAGTCCCTACTCCTCGCTTCATTTTTAGAGAAAAGGTTTCACTCTAGAGCAGGATGGCCTGAAATTCACTACGTAGCTCTAGGCTGGTATCAAACTTGTAGCAGTTCTCCTGCCTCAGACTTCTGCGTGTTGTGATTACAGGCATGTGCCAGTCAATATACATGGCTTGCTGTAGGTGGTGCTGGAGCATTAATCCAAGCTAAAGAAATAAAGTGATGGAATACAGGGTGTGTGTGTGTGTGTGTGTGTGTGTGTGTGTGTGTGAGAGAGAGAGAGAGAGAGAGAGAGAGAGAGAGTCTATACCTACAACCAACTGCTTGCAAACTGCCTTCTCATCTATTTCAAAACAAAAATGAGTTGCCTTCAGTATGTTCTAATGAGCTGGGCAGTCTGATCCCAATGCCTGGGTCTAGACGCAGGGACACCATAATGTTGTCATTGCCTTGTCTCTGTTTTGATTAATTCCTGGGTTTTGTTTTGTTTTTTGTGTCCTCTCTGTAAAGGACAATTTAGAGTACTCAGGAGTCACTACAGGCACATGACTACAAAACCGTTCTTTTAAACTTAACTATTCAAGTGCATTCAGATTTTGATTTGCAAAATATTCTCTTTTGAAATTGGCATGGGCAATCTACTATAGTGAGTCCTCATGAGTGAGGTGAGCAGATTTCTATAAACAAAGCAACATGCATTCTCAACAGTTTTCTATAGAAATGCTTATGTCTAAAGAGAGGGCCTCCAGAGGTTGGAGAGATAACTCAGTAGTCAAAATCAATGGCTGCTCTTCCAGAGGACTTAGGTTCAATTCCAGGCACCCACATGGCAGCTCACAAGTGTCTGTAACTCTAAGATCTGACACCTCACACAGACATACATGCAAGCAAAACGATAATGCACATAAAGTAAAAATAAGTTTTTTGGAAAAAAGGGGGGGGCTCCAGCTCTGCCAGGCTATCACAGGAATGTTCAAAGCTGCAAATAAAGTCTTTCGTGAGCCAGTGTCAGAACCCTCAAGTGCATATTTCACCCAAACGCATCTTTTCTACCCCATATGACTGCAAGGTCAGAAGAAGGGGTCAGAGAGTTGGTGTTAAGGACAGTTGTGAATCTTGTAGATGCTGGGAACTGAACCCAGGACCTCTGCAAGAACAACAAGTGCTCTTAACCAATGAGCCATCCCTCCAGCCCTCAAGACAGGTTTTGTTGTCAAATTTTGTTTTCCAAGACAGGATTTTTCTGGCTATCCTGGAACTTATTCTGTAGACCAGGCTGGTCTCAAGCTAGAGCTTGTCTAGTTTGCCTCTGTATCCCCAATGAATTACCACCTGGCTCTTTGCTTGTTTTTGTGTTTGTTTTGATTTATTTTTTAAAATAAATAATCAATTCATTCTTATTTTATGCACAATGGTGCCTTGCCTGCATGTATGTCTTAGAGTTACTGACAGTTGTGAGCTGCCATGTGGGTGCTGGGAATTGAACTCAGGTCCTCTGAAAGAGCAGTCAGTGCTCTTAACTGCTGATCCATCTCTCCAATCCCTTGACTTATTTTTTGAGGTTTTTTTTGTTTGTTTGTTTTGTTTTGCTTTGTTTTGTTTGGCATCAGGGTCTCTCCCTGAACCAGCAGTTTGCTAATCCAGCTAAAACACCAGCAAGCTCCAGGAATCTTCCTCAGCACTGTCATTACAGATGACAGCCATGCTCTACTTTACACATGGGTGCCAGAGAACTGAACCCAGGTCCTCACATTTGCACAGCAGGTGCTTTACCTGTGGAGTCATCTCCCCAGCCAAAAGAAGAAAGAAAATAAATGCAAACAAATTTACTGGCACAAAAGCCTTGTGAGAGACTCGCACAGCAGTCATCAGACCTCCTCTGAGCCAGAACAATAGACAGTCACATAATAGTGAGTCCTGATGTCCCAGAAGACAGACCATGAACCATTGGCTGATTTATCAGTAGTTATTAAAATTCCTCCTCGCCCACAATTGCGTTTCTTTTCAGTGCAGCCTTTCTCTTCTTCCTTATGGCCCTTGAAGCATGTTCACTCGCCTGATTGAGTTATATGAAGACTTTATTTAAACTAAAGAGTTTCTAACACTACAAATAACAAAGAGAAGTAAATGGTGTTGGGGTTTTCTTTCTCTCTCTCTCTCTCTTTTACATCAAATAAAGCATTCCTTGCTGGAACTCTTCTTAGAGATGAGGAAGAGGCTCCTGCCCAGGGACCAGGGCCAGCACAAAGCAAACCTGAGCAGCCCTAAACCTTCCAGGTTCTCTTGCTGTTTTCTGGTCTGCAGGATGCCTCTGTGGTGAGGAATCCTCAATATCAGCCTGGCCTGTGGGCATGGGGGGGGGGGGCTAATTGATGGAGAAGACCCAGCCTGAAAGTGGGGAGCACCGTTCTTCGGTTCTCTGGTTTGGGCCCCTGGGCTGTAGGTGAGTGGGGAAAGCTGGCTGAGCCCTAACCATGCATTCACTCTCTTTGATCCTCACTGTGGATATGATGTGGCCAGTAACTCACGCTCCTCCTGCCTCGACCTCACTTCAGTGATGGACTGAATGCAGCCTGGAATTTCTTTCCTTTTCTTTTCTCTGATTTTTGTTTTTTGATTTTTAAAGACAGGGTTTCTACTCTGTGTAGCCCTGGCTGTTCTGGAACTTGCTTGGTAGACCTCCTGGCTCTGCCTCCCAAGTGCTGGTTATAAAGGTGTGTACCACCACCTGGTATTTCAAGGTAATAAAATACATAAACAAACTTGCTCCTTTAACTTGCTTTTTGTTAGAGCTATGTTATCACAACGACAGAAATGGAAGCAGGACAGCCTCCCCTCTCTCCTCCATCAGCTCCTTCTTCCCTTCCCTTGACCCAGTTCAGCAGGGGTCTCAAGGAGTTGCAAAAACCTCTGTTCTTACCCATCTCATCTCCTGAATCATCATCATCATCATTTTGACACAGGTTCTCACGAGGTTCCTCAGGCTGCCTCCCACCCGTGATCCTGAGTACTGAGGTTAGATGTATGTGTCACCACACCTGGTTTACCCAGGATTCTCATCTTTCATTTCTATTTTGCAGAGCATCTTTACATTTTCTCCTCCTCTCTGAACACATCTCCTCGGCTCCCCAACCCCAGATCTTACATCCTTTAGGCCTTCAGGTGGCCCTAAAACTGCCTCTTAAGTCATAACTGAGATTTTCCCAAAGGCTCTGGAAATGGCTTAGTGGGTAGAGGGCTTGCTGTGCTGAGTTCAGATCCCTAGCACCCAGGAGAGAAGCTGGGAGTGGAAGATGGTGCCTATAACCCCTGGGGTTTGGAGGCAGAGTCAAACAGATTCCAGGAGCTCAGAGTCCATCAGGCCGGTCCAATCAAGACAGCAAGTTCCAGGTAGAGTGAGAGACTTGGCCTCAAAAAATGGACGCAGGTTTGATTTCCAGCATCTACATGGCAGTTCACAACCGCCTACAACTTCAGTCCCAGGAGATCCCACACCCTTTTCTGATTTCCAGAGGAAGCAGGCACATACGATACGCAGACATACATGCAAGCAAAACACCTAGACATGTAAAATAAAAGTAACAATAAGGTGGGACCTTCAAGATGACTCAGTGGGTAAGGGCACTTGGAGCCAAAGTTGACAATTTAAATTCCATCCCTGGGTGAAGAAGAGAATCATTCCCTCTGGTGGTTCTCTGACCTCCACATTGCACAGAATTGCATGCCCCTACCCCATAACAAAGGAAAATGAATGTTTAAAAACAAAAGAAGCATCTGACCTCTGACCTACTTGCCGACAGACAGACCACACACTGATTATCCTAATTTACCTTGCGGTCAAACACAAATTTGTTGCACACCTCAAAAATAATTTTCTTCTCCCCTGTTTTTCAACTAGAATTCAGTTGACAGGCTTGCAGCAATAACGAAAGTGCCCTGGAACAAAGAGCCTTCACAAAAACTAGTGTGGGCGCTGGTGCTGCTGGTGAATGGATACAGTGCTCATCTGGCTTTGCTCAAAGCCCTGGGTTCAATTCCCGAGCATAAAACCAGGTGCAACCAGGGGAGGTGGCCAACACGTGGAATGTCCGCACTGAGGGCAGCAGGCAGTTACATAGCCAAGTTTGAGGCCAGCCTGGGCTACATTAGAGCTTATCTCAACCAAAGAAAGAAAGAACTGTTAGCATTTCTGAAATGCATGCAGCTAAATTTAAAAAAAAAAAAAAAAGAAGCCAAGTTCATGAAGCCAGATATAATGGTCTAAGATGTGGGATTGACAAAGTCATTTTGAATATAAATAAAATGTACCTAACCCATGCAAAAGTCGTAAGGCCCAGAGTGGTTTGGCAAAAAGAACAGAGATGAAGTAGAAATTCTTTTTCACCCATTTGTTTGTTTTTCAAGATAGGTTGTCACTGCGCCTCCTTCACTGGCCTGGAACTCACCAGCTGGACCAGATGTCTCTTACACTTGATCCAGTCCCCTGGAGTGACTGGGGTAGCATGTGAGACACCCCACCTGGCTAAGGGAGGAAATTCTATAAGGACTCCAAATCCTGGTTTCCGTTTGTTTTTAGTGTCTCAACTATGTAGCCCCGACCAGCCCAGAATCCACTGTGTAGTCCAGGTTAGCCTAGAGCACACAGAAATGCACCTGCCTCCACCACCAGGTGCCCCCATCCCTCTCAATACAGTATCTTAAAATCGGGAAATGGATCCTGATGCGAAACAGTTCACTTACTAATCGACGGTGTTCAGATTTTGCCATTTGTTGCCTTGGCACCAATATCCTCTTCGATCAGAGGCCCTGCTGTCCTTGCCCTGTCTGTGTTTCTGAGGACCAAACCCCAGGCTTGTGTGTGCTCTGGTGAGGGCTTTCACTCGGTTATATCCCAGGCCCTTCTCCTTGCTCACCCCCCCCACCACCCATCCCCACTATCTGCACGGATTTCTTTCTCTTCCTCCCGTTCCCAGCCTTGAGATTTTGGAGGAGTGTCTTGTGTTCCCCGTTAGGAACATCTGATATGTCTGTCCTGATTATGCATTGAGGAACAAGTGTACTCCCTCTGGAACACAAAGCCAGTCTCCAGGCATGCTTGTAGGAGGCAACCCATGTCAGTTCGTCTTGTGGGAACTTAGATCACTGGTCAAGATGGTGTCTGCAGCTTTTTTTTTTTCCACCCACTGCAAAGTTGCTATTTTTCCCTGTTAAATTAAGGGGTTGAAGTTGCAACTTAGTATTAGGGTGCTTGCCTAGCATGTCTGAGGCCCTGGGTTCCATTCCCAGCATAATGGGAAGAAAATTAAAATATGCAGGCACCTTTGAAACTGGAAGCAACCAATTAATGCTTCATCTTTTAGACACTATTTGGCAAGCATCGATGACCTCTGTGTGAATTTATCCCTGTGATGATTGGCTGGTAGTGATGTTTTCCCCTTCCATTTATTTATTGGCAGTGGGGGTAGAGCATGTACTGTGGGATATCTCTTTGTACACTGTGAACAAAGGTTTCCACAAGCATGCTTGTGACCCAGCGTATGTGTGGAGGTCAACTTGAAGGTGTCAGTTCTCCCCCTCTACCACGTGGGGTGCAGAGACTGAACGAAAAGTCACCAGGCTTGACCAGGAGTCACCCTCTCGGTCCTTCCATTTTCGGTTTTATTTTGTTTCTTTCTCTTGAACTCAGAGTTCCACCTGCTCCTGCCTGTGCAGTGCTGGGATTAAAGGAGTGTGCCACACTATGCCCAGCTCTTCCTAGGGATAATACATTAGTGGTATTACAACAACTTTTCTTTTCCAGGGAAATCAACTTAAGATATCATGAAAGCAAGAACCCAGCCATCGCTTTTGGCTTGGTTCTGTGTGGTTTGGACTTGTCGTTGAGATAGTCCCAATGGTTCCTTACTCTAGGAGCTTACTACGTAGCCCAAGCTGGACCAGATGGAAAAATGACTCAGCAATTAAGAAAATATGTTGCTCTTGCAGGACTCAAATTGAATTCCCAGTTCCCGTGTGGCAGCTCACAGCCATCGATAACTCATTTTCCAGGGCATCTGATGCCCTCTTCCAACCTCTGCAGACACCAGGCACCCTAGTGGCGTGTACACATACGCAGGTAGAATATTCACATGCATAAAATAGACAAATCTAAAGGGGAAAAAAACCCAAAGTCATGCAAACAGGCACAGGCATAGTGGTTTAGCCTTTTAATCCAAGGATTTTCAACCTGGGTCATGACTCCTTTGGGAGTCAAATAGCAGATATTTACATTAGAACTCATAACAGTAGCAAAGTTACAGTTATGAAGCAGAAATGAATTACGTTTATGATTAAGGGTCACCCCAACCTGGGGAAGATTGAGAACTAGACGGGCAGTGGTGGGACCGCCTTTAACCCCCAACACTCGGAAGGCAGAGGCAGGCAGATCTCTATGAGTTCAAGGCCAGCCTGGTCTACAGAGCTAGTTCCAGGACAGGCTCCAAAACAATACCCTGCATTGAAAAAAGAAAAAGAAAAAAAGAAAGGTTGAGAACCACTGCTTTTATCCCACCACTCACTTATAACTCAGAAGCAGGCGGATCTCTGAGAGTTCCAAGCCAGCCAGGGACTCAGAGTAAGACCCTTGTCTCCAAACAAACAAATGTTCAACAGCAGCTAAGGAGATGGCCCAACAGGTCAAGTCCTTGCCGCACAAGCCTAACAACCTGGTTTGGATTGCCAGGGCCTATGTAAAGCTGGGCATTAGTAAGCCCGACATGCCCAGCTGAGGGATGGGAGACAAACTGTAACACGACAAATAAAAGACGCAGAGACAGATATTGGGGTTCAAACTTCAAGCTGAAGATCAGAAAGGTTCAAAGGCATGAGCTCTGTCACTTTTCACTCTTGTGTAGGGGTGGCCTTGAACAAACCCAGAGATCCATCTGTCTCTTAATTCTGAGTCCAGGGATTGAAGGTGTGTATCACCACTGCCTGATCTCTATAGCTTGAGGCTGGCTTTCCTTTCTGAATCCTCAGGCAAACTTTACTAAATCATAAATAATACACTACCACAGCAGACGAAGACTGTCACTGAATGCTGAGGGACAGCTAGCCTTCATGCAGCAGGAAACAGCCAAAGACACTGTTTCAAACGAGGTGGAGGAAGAGAACCAACCCCTGACCTCCATGAATGTACAACTCATATACACGTATGTGTATGTGTGTATACTATATATACATTTGTATGTATCATCCATCAAAATACTTACTGCATGTATTCCTGTTTACTATTGAAATAGTTTCAGGTCAACTCCAAGTTCACTTTTTAGTCCCCAAGCTGGCCTTGAACTCACAGAGATCTGAGTGCTTCTGCCTCCATAGGATTAAAGGCATGTGCCACCACCGACCAGCTTGTCCAGTAAACACCCTGCTTTTACTTTGGGTTTTTGTTTTATTTTTGCATTTCCAGACAGGACTTCTCTCTAGCTTTGGAAGCTATCTTGGAACTCACTCTGCAGACCAGGCTGGCCTCATTTTTGTTGTTTTGTTTTGTTTTTGAGAAAGGGTCTCTCTCTGTGTAGCTCTGGCTGGCCTGGAACTCATTATATAGATAGGGGCTGGCTGTATTAGCTTACTCTCCACAGCAACTCTGATAGGAAAGAGTTCGTTTGGCTTCCATGTCCAATCACGGCGCATCAGTGATTGAAGTCAGGAACTGAAGCAGAGGCCGTGGAGGAGTGCTGCTCACTGCCTTGCTCCTCCTGGCCTGCTCAGTCTGCTTTCTTATACACACACGCAGGACCAGCTTGCCCATGGATGGCACTGCCACCAGAGGACTGGGCCCTTCAGTGTCAAATGTCAAACAATAAAATACCCTACAGGCTTGCCCACAGGCTAGTCTGATGGAGGCAGTTTGTCAGCCGAGACGCCAGTTCCCAGATGACTCCAGTTTGTGTCCAGTCAACAAAAACACTAACCAGCACACTGGCCTTGAACTGGCAGACAATCTGCCTACCTCTGATTCTCAAGCGCTGGGATTATGAGCATGAATCATTATGCTCATGCTCACCTATTTTTTATTTAATGTTTTGAATGTTTGAGCCTGAGTTTATGACCACCCCAAGTTTATTGATCCAAGTCTTAAACATACTCCAATCAAAAGAGGGGAAGGCAAAAGGCTTCCTTACCATGATGCATGGAACAAACAAATGTAATTACCTCCTTCATACCCAAAACATCAAGTATCCACACCCTAAACCAAATATCTGATGGGAGATGTCATTCTGTAAATATGTTTCTCATACTGGCTAATGAATAAAGTACTGTTGGCCAATAGGAAAGGAAGATAGGAGGGACTAGGAGACAAGGAGGAAAGAGCAAAGAATAAGGAATCAAGATGGAGAGACTGGGGAGATGAGACGCCTGCCACATTCCCCGGTAAGATGAGACCACATGGAAATACATAGATCAACAGAAATGGGCTAATACTTAAGACAGAGCTAGCTGATAAGAAACTAGTACCTGGCCAACAGCATTATATCAAATACAGAGTCTCTGTGTGTTAATTGGGGCTGGTGCGGCGGTGGGACAAGTATGGCGGCAGAGGAAAAACCTTACATTCCTTACATACATACATACAACAGCCACACCTTAAGCCAAACTCTCTAGGGGTGGGGGGGGTGGGGGGTGTTCTTGGAAGTCAGATCCCCTGGAATTTGACTTAAAGGTGTTTGTGAGCCACTTAATATAAAACTAATAGGAACTAAATTCTAGTCCTCTATACTCTTAACCGGTGAATCATCCCTCCAGCCTTGCTATTATTTTTACTTCCTCCCCCTCCCAGCCATTCTTCTGTGTGTGACACAGTATCTTATCAGGTCTTCCTTCTTTCTCTATTTCTTTCTTTCCTTACTCTGTTTTTTTTTTTTTTTTTTTTTTATTCTTTCCTTACTCTTTACTTTTTGTATATCATTATTTAGTTCTTTAGAAAAAAAAATTGCTGGGCAGTGATAGTACATGCCTTTAATCCAGTACTTGGGAGGCAGAGGCAGGCAGATCTCTGTGAGTTCGAGACCAGCCAGGTCTACAAAGAGAGTTCCAGGACAGGCTCCAAAGCTATACAGAGAAAACCTGTCTTGAGAAACCAAACTAAAAAAACAAAGAAAAAGCAAATGAAATTATTTATTTATTCATTTATTTTTGCAGCACACACCTTTAATCTCAGCACTCTGTCGGCAGAGGCAGGCAGATCTCTGTGAGTTCAAGGCCAGCCTTGTCTAAAGAGCTAGTTCCAGGACAGCCAGGACTAAACAAAAAACAAAAACCTTTTTTATTTTTACATACCAACCCCAGTTCCTCCTCTGGATCCTCCCACCTCCCATCCACTCCTCCAGAGGGTGAGGCCTCCCATGGGGAGTCAACAAAGTATAGATACAGCCCCCCCACACACACACACCCTGCTGTGTCTAGGCTGAGCAAGGTATCCCTTCATAGGGTTACTTCATGAACTAGGGATAAATCCTGGTCCCACTGCCTGTGGCCCCCTAAGCAGTCACCCACATTCTGAGGGTCTAGTTCAGTCCTAGGTAGGTTCACCAGCTGTCAGTCCGGAGTCAGTGAACTCCCATTGGCTTGGGTGAGCTGTTTCTGTGGATTCCCCCATCATGGTCTTGACCCCTTTGTTCATGTTATCACTCCTCCCTATTTCAACTGGACCCCTGGAGCCCGGCCCAGTGCTTAGCTGTGGATCTCTGCATGTGCATCCATCCTTTACTGGGTGAAGGTTCTACGATGACAATTAAGGTAGTCCTCAATCTGATTACAGGGAAAGGCAGAGATAGGCAGATCTCTGTGAATTCAAGCCAGCCTAAATACAGAGCAAAATCCAGGACAGCCAGAGCTTCTACATAGAGAAATCCCATCTTGGGGGAAGGGACCAGGGAAGGGCTGGATAGAGATGGCTCAGAGGTAAAGAGCACTGGCTGTTCTTGCAGAGGTCCTGATGGCTCACAACCATCTAGAATGTGATCTGGTGCCCTTTTCTGGCACACAGGCATACATGCAGTCAGAACACTGTATACATAATAAGTAAATAAATAAACAAATAAAACCTTTAAAAAGGAAAAAAAAAAAACCAAAACACTATGCTCTACAGAGTGGGAACTCTATTGAGTAAAGGTGCTACTTGCTAAACAAGCCTGACAGCCCAGCCTGGCCTACAGAGCAAGTGCCAGAACTCCAAAGCTACACAGAGAAACCCTGTCTGGAAAAAAAAAAAAAAAAAAGTGGAAGGAAAGAACCACCCCCCCCCCCATAGTTGTCCTCAGGCACTCAGGCATCCAGACTTGTGCTGTAGCACATTTACCCCATACACATGTATCATGCACACACATACAGTTATTATGGGAAAATGTAAGGTCTGATGGTTCAGTAATTAAGGGCAATGGCTACTCTTCCAGAGGACTCAAGTTCAGTTCCCAGCACCCACATTAGACACAAGACTACCTGTAACTCCAGCTCCAAATGATTTAATGCTCTCTTCTGACCTTGGTGGGCACCTACATGCATGTGCAAAAACACAGACATAAAGCTGGAGGTGGCTACACATACCACAGAGGCAGGCAGATCTCAGTTTGATACCAGCCTGGTCTTCAGATTGAGTGCCAGGACAGCCAGGGACATACAGAGAAACCCTGTCTTAAAAAAAATAAAAATAAAATAAAAAAATAAACAATCTACTTTTTTTTAAAATTTGCCTGGTGCTGGTGCATGGTTTCTGTGGAAGCCCACAAAAGTGGACCCCATTCCATCCTGACATAAGGTCAGAGACTTTGAGCTCAAAGACAATTTTGCTTAAGGTGTGGCTGTTGTATGTCTTACCTATACAACAGGATATTTGGTTTAGGGTGTGGATACTTGATGTTTTAGGTATGAAGGAGGTAATTACATTTGTTTGTTCCATGCATTGTGGTAAGGAAGTCTTTTGCCTTCCCCTCTTTTGATTGGAGTATGTAAGACTTGGATCAATAAACTTGGGGTAACCACAGTGTTCACGGGCTGCCCTCCTGACTCTGTCTTCTATTCTTGTCTATTTCTTTCCTCAGTCCTCACTTCTGCCTTCAAGCATGAACCAGATAAGTCAGCTGGACTGGACAGCTTTTAATCCCAGCACTTGGGAGGCAGAGGCAGACAGTTTTCTGTGAGTTCAAAGCCAGCCTGGTCTAGCTGGAGTTCTAGGATAGCTAGGACTTGCTTCTGAAGAAATAAATTTTTAAAGAGCTTAATAATCCAGTTCTCACAATTAGGACTATGAACTATTCTGATTTGGTTTTTCTGATTTTCTAAACCACTGAAGGACAAACCCTCCTGGTTTCTATAATAATATCTCTTATTGATTCTGTTAGTCTGGAGAACTCTAATAAATTAATCTAGAACCTAACTCCACTGGACATGTAAGCAACAGTGTTTTGTCATATTGTCATCAAACATAAAGGAAGATCCAAGAGTCTAACAATCATATAATCTCAGGAATAAAAGTAATTGATTTTTAAAGACATATGTTTATTAATCCTCCTGCCTCTCTCTGTGTCTCTGTCTGTCTCTCTCTCTCTCTCTCTGTATGTGTGTGTGTGTGCATGTGTGTGTGTGTATTTAAGTTAAAACCAACTGAGAATTGGCTCCTTCTACTATGTGGACTCCAGGGATCCAATTAACTCCCTCAGGATTGGAGGCAAGTTCCTCTGCCTGTAATACCATCTTGCAAGTCCACAATGAGAATTTCTTTTTTGTTTGTTTGTTTGTTCAAAACGGGGGTTCCCTGTGTGACCCTGCCTGTCCTGGAACTCACTCTGAAGATCAGGCTGGCCTCAAACTCACAGATCTGCCTGCCTCTGCCTCCCGGGTGCTGGGATTAAAGAGCATGTGTCACCACTACTAGGCTACAGGTGAGGATTTCTAAGCAAGTCGTCCCATCAAAGTTCTTGTCTTTATCAAGTATCTTTGGTAAAGATCTTTCTTTCTGTACCTTTCTGAGCACCATCTCCCAACCAGGACTTGATGTTCCAAAGCCTCCCTGGCTTTGTCTCTGGTCCTTCAAAGTGCTCATCTCGGGCACTTAGGAGTGTTTTCCATACATGCTAGATCAGAGGTTAAGGCCTTGACATTTCTTACTCTGAACTCCAGAAAGGAAATACTGCCCGGTTAGGTCTGTGTGGAATCTCAGTCCCATTGTGAACACAAGGTCTAAGAGGTGGTATGAGTTGCTCACAGCATGGGCTAATAACCTGAGTTCATCCCCTGAACCCATGTTAAGGTGAAGGGCAAGGAAGGACTCCCAAAGATGCCCACAAATGAATAAATGGAATTCAGAATATAATTCCATTTCCCCCCTATTGGTCATTCAATGTGTCTATAGGATTCTATGACGTCCTGGGAAGAGAACCTCACATAGACTGTCCTTACCCTTTACCCCCTTCCCTTGCTTGTCCCTCCCCACTTTCCTTCTCAAGTCACCACCCCTCCCCCACAGAAACCGGCGAGCCTCCGTTCCCATCCCCCTCCTCACTGTCTTGCAGATTTCCCCAAGCCTCTGATGTCAAAGGGTGTTGATGGCTTTGCTCTGTGGACCTCCCAGGCTCCCAGGGAGATGTGAAGAGGGAGCTATTGTTTCAAAGATGGGGAGATAGTTTCGGGTAGGAGGCTTTCCTGGGGTTTGGATTTGTCTGCCCTAGCATATTTAGGGTCAAACATTCTTTGCTTTGGTTGGTTTTCTCCCCAAACCCTCTTTCTCCTGTCTGGACAACAAAGAGGTGTGTATTCTTGTTATCTACCGGGCTTTGACTCTGCGTGCTATAAACTAATACAGGCACATCTTCCTCGCCCACAACCTTACCTTGTCTTGCTATGATCTCTGAATGATCCAGATTGCTTGGAAGGCCTCTCTGCCCTTGCTAGGACAGCGCTCCAGCACTGGGCTACACCCCCAATTGGGGACTGGCAGGCACCTTTTGAGTCGGGGTAGAATGAGTTTGACTCACCCAGGCTAGAGTGACAACTTTGATGTTTTTACTCCAGTCTGCAGGCCCTACCCCCAGGCTGGGACAGCCCCAGGAAGTAAAGTTTGCTAACTTCCAGAAACTGAGGCTAATGGTTCTCAACCTTCCTGATGTTGTGGTGACCCCAGGCATAAAATTACTTCTGTTGCTGCTTCATAACCGTAATTTTGCTACTGTTGTGAATGAACCATGGTGTAAAATATCTGTATTTTCTGGTGGTTTCAAAAGGGTCGAGACCCACAGGTTGAGAACAGCTGATTGGTTTTTGTTTTTGTTTTCCGAAACAGGGTGTCTCTGTAGCATTGGAGGCTGTCCCAGAACTCGCTCAGTAGATCAGACTGGCCTGAAACAGAGATCCGCCTGCCTCTGCCTCGCCATCACAGCCCGGCTGATTTACACAGTTAATGTTTCTTGGCTTGAACGGCTGGTGAAGAACAAGGCAGAGGCAAAGAGCTGCAGGAGGATTTCTGCCAAGAGCCTCACAGCCCTCCATGCTGTGGTCAGAGACAGCTCCCGAAGGGTGTTCAAGCTTATCTAATTGATATTTAAGGGACCGGAAGAGCCTTCAGAGCAAAGTGGGTGGGGAGGGAGGTAGAGAACAGTCAAGGGTCCCGGGAAACTGTAACTGGTTTGTGTATCAGAAATAGAAACATTCTAAAGAAAGAAATGGTGTGTTCCTCTGTGGCTATCAGACTATTGGAAAACTTAGAAACCCCCCACCCCCATCCCATCCCGGGAGTCTCCTGCTGAGAGAAGAAAAGGCTTGGAGCCCTGGGAGCTATTAGGGGAGGAAGTAGCTTGTGTCCTTGGGAAAAGTTGACATCTCATCAGATGGTCTTACCAGAGAGACCAGGGAGCTGAGACAATGGTGGGCAGGAGGAACCTCACCTCGCTTTAGGCATAGTTCTTGCTTTTGGCTTAATCTCTCCCTCACATCCGGACCCCAAAGATGGACTTGGGGGGTCACTAGATCTCTTTGTCCTTGTTCACAATGTTGTCTCCTCCTCTTCCTTTTTTGTTGTTGTTTTTGTTTGTTTGAAACAAGGTCTTACTATATAGCCCTGACCGTCCTGAAACTCACTCTGTAGACCAGGTTGGCTTTGAACTCACAGAGAGCCATCTGCCTTTACCCTCCAAGTACTGGTATTAAAAGCATGTACCACCATGCCTGGCTCCTTTTTCTGTTAGGAACTGCCGATGTGGATGCTGGGAACTGAACTAGGCCCTCTGCAAGAACTATAATGCTCATAATCACTGAGCCATCCTGCATGTATAATGCCCCCTTATAGCCTCCTCCCCCTTCCACTGAGCCCCTTCTCCTTCAAGACCAGGCCCTCTCCTACTTTCATTTTATTTTTCAAAAATACTAATTTTTTTCCTTTCTTTCTTTCAAGACAGGGTTTCATTGTGTAACCCTGGCTGTCCTGGAACTCATTCTGTAGATCAGGCTGGCCTCAAATTCACAAAGATCTGTCTACTTCTGCTTCCCAAGTACTGGGATTAAAGGTGTGCACCACCACCACCACCACTCCACCAAAAATTCTATTTTTAGTTGAGATGGGTCTCGTGTAGCCCAGATTAGCTAATACTGGCTCTTGAACACTAAATCCTCCAGCCTCTACCTCCTAAGTGATAAGTATTTTGAAAATCCCTGGTAATAGGTTTCTCTGAAGATGCAATAAGCCAAATCCAGCCAAATTAATAAAACCAAGTTTAATAAACAGAGCACAGCAACTCCCGGGTGATTCTCGGGAAAGGTAGGAGAGAAATAACATGGCAGGTCTAGGAACAGGGTCTTTTTTTTTTTAAAGATGTATTTATTTATTATGTATACAATGTTCTGGAATGTATGCTTACACCCCAGAAGAGGGCACCAAACCTCATTATAGATGGTTATGAGCCAGCATGCAGTTGCTGGGAATCGAACTCAGGACCTCTGGGAGAACAGATAGTGCTCTTAACCTCTGAGCGACCTCTCTAGACCAGGAACAGGGTATTAAATAGCCTGTAGGCATGGTCTTGAGCATTTGAGGGTGGGGGGAGGCTCAGGGAGCCACCAATAGTGGGCTTTCTGAAGGCCAGGTCTTAAGAGAGAGGTTGGGGCAAAAGCAGAGATCCCAGTTAAACATCTAGGTGGGTTTGGAATAGGGGAGTGAGGCTGTAGCTGGAGTTTCTTTCCAGCCTGATCCCACAGCTGATTTGCCCCAAATAAACACACGGACGCTATATTACTTATAAAACGGTTGGCTGATGGCTAGGGCTTCTTACCGACTAGCTCTCTTTTAATTATTAACCCATTTCTATTAATCTATGTATGTCTACATGGCCTTATCTTACCAGAAGACACTTGTGAGTTTTATCTTCCCTGTCCCTACATGGTCTCTAACCACTTCTCCTCATCTCCTAGTCCCGCCTATCATCCTGCCTCTACTGGCCAATCAGTGTTTTATTCAACAACCAATAAGAGAAACATATATACAGAAGGACATCCCCCATCGTGAGACCAGAGCAGAGATTCCCAACACTAAATACTGAGATTACAAGCATATGCCATCATATCATACCCAGTTTGTATGCTTTTGTCATTGTTTTGGGTCTTTTATTTTTGGTCTGTTTTTGCTTTTTGTGGTCTGCTTCCCCCCCCCTCCCCGCTACTTAGAGTTGCCTACACAAACATGAGTAGCAGTAGTTATTTCCTTGAGCAAATTTACCAGTGGCTACCATACTGGGGAATAAGACTTCTCCCCAACAACCTTTAAATACCAATATCAATGGGGAGGTGTGGCCTCCCAAGCCCATCCCTATCCATTAGGGATGTTGACAGCCCCTTGTTTTGTTTGGGTGTGGTTTGGTTTCTTTTTTTTCCCCAAGACAGGGTTTCTCTGTGGTTTTGGAGGCTGTCCTGGAACTAGCTCTTGTAGACCAGGCTGGTCTCAAACTCACAAAGATCCGCCTGCCTCTGCCTCCTTCCTGATGCTGGGATTAAAGGCATGCATCTCGCCGACAGCTTTTTTTTTTTTTTTTGCACAGAGAGTCTTTTATCCCAGAAAGTAGAGCTTCTAGCCTCTGTCTTAATTTCTTTCTTCCTTCCTTCCTTCTTTCCTTCCTTCCTTTCTTTTTATTTTTTTTAAATTTTCTTTTTTGGGGGGGGTTATTTATCTATTTATTATGTATACAACATTCTGCCTCCATGTATTTCTTCAGGCCAGAAGAGGGCACCAAATCTCATTATAGATAGTTGGGAGCCACCATGTGGTTGCTGGGAATTGAACTCAAGACCTTTGGAAGAGCAGTCAGTGCTCTTAACCTCTGAGCCATCTCTCCAGCCTGACAGCCCATTGTTTTAAGATTTATTTTCATTTATTTTTATCTCTGGGCCAGGCTAAGCTGGTTAGGCATTGCTTTCTTGCTTTGCAAGTGTAAAGTGTAAACTGCTAACTCCCAAAGTTGTCCCCTCACCTGCATGCTTGCCATGGCACAGATGCACACAGAAATAAAAAATAAACAAGTAAATGCAAAAATATAGTAAGAAAGAAAGAAAAAGAGAAGAGACCAATGCAGAGAAATCCCTCAGAGGGCAAGCGTGTGAGCCATTAGGTTAGGCTTGCTCTAACTCTTTCTGGGCTTGTGACCAGGTATGGTGACCGCATTTCTACCTCAGCCTAGGAAAATAACAATATGAGTCCAGGATCCAGGGAAGAGTGGGCTAGGCAGGCTTTCCCCAGCAAAATGGTGAGACCTAGATGAATAAAGCAAGGGCAGGGGGCTTTCTAGGTCAGAAAAGAATTCTGTTGGCTGTCAGATGGTAGGGGCTTATCCAGCCTTCCAAACCTACGGAATGAGTACCACGAAGACTGAACATGCCTGTATACTGGGTTCTGGGTGACCCTAAGGTGTCCCTGTTATGCAGCATGCTCTTCTGGGTGGTTGTCCACGGGATAGGAGGCAGATGGGAAATCCTCATACCCTCCCCTATCAAGTTTGCTATGAGGCTCAAACTGCCCTAGAGAGATTATGTTGTTGGATGGTGATAAACTAGGTAAGGTACTCATGCCTCAGTTATGAAATGCTTGGGGAGTCAGCCATTGGCATATAAGCCTTTGATCCCAGTACTTGGGAGGCATAAACAAGCTCGTCTCTGTGAGTTTGAGACCAGCCTGGTCTACATAGTGAGTTCCAGTACAGCCATAGCTACATAGAGAGCCTGTCTTGAAAATACAGAATCAAAGCTTAGGGGCTTGGGCTGCTGATCTGTTGATAGAATTCTTAGTGTGCACAGGGCCCTGGGTGCAATCCCAACACTACTTGAAACGTGGCAAGGCCAGCCTTGCCCTTTCTCAAGAAACAATTTGTGTCTGAAAGTATAATAATGACTGATGGGGGCTGGGAAGTCAAAGGAATAAAGACATTTTTCTTTAAAAATGTTATTATGATTGTATATGAGTGTTTTCCTGTATGTTTGTCTGTGCACCCAATGTGTGCCTAGTACCCAAGGGCGCTAGAAGAGGGCATCTCCTGGGACTGGAGTTCCAGATGTTTATGAGCTTCCGTATGAGATCTTGGAACTGGTCCTGGGTCCTCAAGAAGAGCAGCCAGTGCTCTTAACCATTGAGCCATCTTTCCAGCCCAAGACAGGTCTTGATACTCTGCCCTGGAACTCAGTGTGTAGACCAGGCTAGCACTGAAGATTCCCAGTCTGCCTCTTCCCCATGCTGAGATCCCAGGCTTGCACCTCCACACCCCAGGAAAGCAAACGTACTTGGCCACAGTTCCGGAGGTTCTAAACCCAAGACCACGAATCCAGGGAGGGAAGCTGAGGGCACCAATCAGAGGCCCAAGTTGGTAATAGCTTGGTTAAAAGCAAGTGGTCACTTCTGGAAGTTGGGAGGCCGAGGCATTTGAAGCTCTGTGATATCAAGAATAGCCTGTTCTACATAGTGAGTTCAGGCACAGTAGGGAGACCCTGTCATGAAATAACAACAACAACATGAAAGCAAGTGATTGTATCTCCTACAGGAAGCCAGAGGGAAAAACCAAGTCCCACAATGTTGTTCTTTCATTACAGTTATATAAGAATAAAAGCTGGAGAAAGGGGGTGGAGGGTGGTGGGTGGTTCCGAGTGAGGGTCCCGAGTGAGGGGGGTCCCAGGTGAGGGACCACGTGGGAGAGCATAGCAGGTTCCATAGCAGGTGAGGGTGACCGAGGCGGGAGAGAATACCACACCAGGCAGATAGAGCTTAAATGAGGAGTTTATTGAGAAAGGGGAGTGAGGGGGAAGGGAAGAGACATAGAGGCACTGGGAACAGAAGAGGAGGGGGCGGAGAGAAGAAGAGGGGACGTACCTAGTGGCCAACAGAAAGCAGGAGAGATGGAGAAAGGTAAAGAAGGACAGAGAGAGAGGCAGAGAAAGTGGGCAGGGGTCTGACTTTTAAAGGGGTCCTTTTCACCTGCCTGCAGACTGGTACTCATGGAACCCTGGGCCTGAGTGCATTCTGCCAGGTGACGGGCAGGCCAGCGTAATGCCTGAATCCTTACACACAATCCCGTGTTTGTTTCTTCTTCCTCTTCTTCTCCTCCTCCTCTTCCTCCTTCCCCTCCTTCCCCCAGTCCCTCCCTCCCTCCTATCTTTTTCTTCCTCCAGAAAGTCAAACCTAGCCAGGAACTGCCTGTAAGCACCAGGCTGACCTTGATCCTGTTGGCGCTTGCCTTCTCAGTGTGAGCCACCACAAATCCTCTCAGACTTTACACTCCCAAGAGTAGTGCCACCCAGTGGACGGAGCCTTCAACCACAATGGACTCTGTGCAAGAACTGGCCCCTCAGGGGGTCGGCTGTGGAGACAACCAGTGTTCACACCAGCAAGCCACCTGATGATCGGATCCAGACACAGTCACTCACATCTACATCCTTACCTCTCAAGTCAGCTAGGAGGGGCTAGATTGTCAGATTTCATGACAGCTGGGGGAAAACTGTGGAACTCTGCAGTAAGATGTTTCTTATGTGCACATCACACACACACACACACACACACACACACACACACACACACCACAGAAAGAGAAAAGAGAGAGAGAGAGACAGGAAACAGCCTGTCCATCTTGGCTGCCAAGGCAGGGATTTGGGTTTCTTTGCTTCTGAGCTGTTCTTGGAGCAGGGCCATCTAGGGAAACTGAGCAAGTACACGGGTCCATGGAACTTGGGCTGGATCCATCAAGGACACAAAAACCAGATTATCCAATCCTCTCCCCCAAGTGGAGCAGACAAAAGTGCCGTTGATGCCGAAGCCGTGGACAGCTTCACAAGGGCCCATGGGAGGAAGCTTGGCATGGGCAGCTCTGTCTGAACCTGGAAGGGAGCAGCGGGCTGGGGTGAGATCCAGTGTTCAGCCTGGGCAGTGAATGCCCCACACTTCTGAGCCTCGAAGGAGGGGCACAGCCTGCCTGCTGACTTTGCCTGGGTCCAGAGTTCTCATAGGGGAATATCATATCACTCATGGAAGAATGCTCACGACATAAAGTTTGTTCCATTGGATTTTATTATACTGACTGATGGAGGCTGGGGTCAGACAACTTGTAAGAGTCAGCTCTTTCTCTCTATCATGTAGGTCCTGGGAATCAAACTCAGACAGTCAGGCTTGGCAGCAATCTCCTTACCCACTGAGCCATACACCTCACAGCCTTTTTTTTTTTTTTTTTTTTTTTTTTTTTTTTTTTTTTCAAGACAGGTTTTCTCTGTGTAATAGCCCTGGCTATTCTGGAACTCCATATGAAGGCCAGGTTGGCCTTGAACTCACAGAGATCCTCTTGCCCCGGCTTCCCTGGAGCTGGGATTAAAGTCCTGCCCCACTTGTTTTTAATGTGTGTATCAGTACCTAGAGAGGTCAGAAGAGGATGCTATATCCCTTGGAAGTGAAGTTACAGATGCCTGAGCCACCATGTGGGTGCTGGGAATTGAACCTGGGTCTTCTGAAAGAGCAGCCAGTGCTCTTAACCACTGAGCCATCTCTCCCTCCCCCTACTTTTTTTTTTTTTTTTAAAGAGTGGGCCAAACAAAAATAGAAGGAAATGTGTTATAATATTATCATATTTGAGTAACAGAACCCTTTTCTTCTTCTTTTTTTTTTTTTTTTTTTTTTTTTAATCTCATCTCTTATGTCCCTCTTTGTTTTTAAATTTCCCCAGCACTGGGGAGAGTTATTTGATCACTATAAACACATTCTGTAATAACAGACATGGCCTGACACTGCATCAATCTGGCAATCCCTCAGCTTGGGACAAGGTGGGGGCCGCGGGGAAAACATAGGAATGGGTGGTTCCAGCACGCTGGCGCTGGCCGTGGGAGCGGAGCTTCTGGAAGGTCCACCCGCTGTCTTTCTGCCTGAGGGTTTCCTCATGGCTGCTCTGCTTTCCTCTGTTGTCTGCCTGCCTGTTTAGCAAGAAACACAGTAGCAGATAGTCTTTTTTTCCCAAGAACAGGAAGTTCAAAGCGCAGGAGCCAGCCTCGGGCCTCCACTCCTTCCCTCCATCCCCACCAGATAGAAAGCCTTTGATGTGGGCTTGTCACTAGACCTCTGAGAGTGGGGCCCCTGAGGGCCTGGGCTGTTGGCGTCCTGATTGGGGCTCTTTTCCCAGTCACTTGAGCTTCCCTCCCCAGCCATGTTGGGACCGCTTGGCTGACAGCAGCCATGCAGTGGATAATGCCCTAGACAGAGGCTGTCCTTCAGAACATTTGGCTTCCCCTGTGGAGGAAAAACTGAGCTCACCCTGAGGAAGGGACGAGAGAGGGGCGCTCCAGACATCTCTGGATTCCACAAGAATCCATTTACTGGCCTTAGAGAAAACTTCTGTAGGCTTTAGTTTTTCAAAGTTTTGCACTTTCTCACATAAAAGCCACAGGAAGCCAGTGTCCCAGGCACCTCAGAAGAGTGAGTAGCATTCCAGGACACAGGGAGGAGAGCAGGGGAGTCTGAAGCTGAGGGAGGGAGGGTTGGAACTGGTCCCAACCGAAGAGAAAGCAGGAGAAGAGAACCAGGTTTGTCCTGGCTCCAGCTGTCACCCACCCCTCCAGGAGGGAACATAGGGTATGGCTGATTGAAGGGATGGTTCCTCTGTCCAACCAGGAGGACATTGTCCTGCTGCTGTGACCTCTTGAGGCGGAAAGACAGCAAAAGGAGGACATAGGAGGTTAGGGAGGATCCTTGATTGAAGCAGTGTCACATAGCCCAGGCTAGCTCCAATTCCCCATGTAGCCAAGGATTACCTTGAACTTATTTATTTTTTTAAAAAAGATTTATTTTATATTAGTTTTTCAAGATAGCCTGGCTGTCCCGTAACTCCCTCTGTAGAGCAGGCTGGCCTTGAACTCACAAAGATTCTACCTACCTCTGCCTCCTGAGTGCTGCGATTATAGGTGTGCCCCACCACTGTCTGGCTAAGATTTACTTCATTTTGACTTTGTGTATGTTTGTGCCTGTGTGCTGGCATGGCAAGTGCTGGTAACCCACTGGAGGCCAAAGGCACTGGATTCCTGCAGCTGAGGTTACAGATAGCTGTGGGTGGCCCAGTGTCGGGAACTGAACTTGGGTCCTCTGCAACGGCAGTCTATTTCTTCACCACAGAGCCATCTGTCCGCTCCAACCTTAAACTTGATCCGCCTGCTTCCACCTTCCAAGTGTTGGGATTACCTTACTATACCACCATGGAAAAGGCTTTTGCATGATTGGGGATGGAAGCCAGGGTTTCATGAAAGCGGTGTATTCTAAGAACTTGCATACACACCTAGCTCTGAGACGGCATCTTTTAATATAATCCTGTGAAGTGGGGAAATATCCTTGCTCGTGGGAACCCCTTGACCCACACTTAGACCCTGGGTAAGTTTGGCCTTCTCTTCAGCCTCCAGACCCAGATGGCTCCACCCTGATCAAGCAGGGCACAGGACTCCACTTTTGGGAGCAGATGGCCACTGCTGGTAAAACACTCAAGAACTCCTCCATCGTACCCGCAGGGGATCACCAGCACAGGCAGATTGGTGGAACTCACACCACTCCTCACCCCTCACATCACAGGTGCTCCTTCCCAACCTCACTCCCTGACTTTACTGGGGTACACCACTCTGATCCTCCGCCCCCTTGCCCGTCATCTGATGGCTTATTTGAAAATGCTGTGGTTTCAGTTGCTCTTGGCTGTGAAGAGAACAGAGTCCATGATGTGTAACAGCTTCCTTTGAGAATGAAACAGTCATTCCATCCTGCTTGGAAGCTCTTTAAGCAGATAGGTAGACAACTCAAAAGAGCTTCAGGAAGTCCCTGAAGCTGACCGGATTCACTAGGCCCCTCCCTGACAGAGTAAGCAATGAAAGCCGAGAGTCCTGCTCAGACTGGGCAAAGACTCCTAGGCCAGACCAGCTGCCAGGAAGAGGGTTAGACAAACTTGAGTCTCACGGAGAGGACACTCTCCATTCTGTTGAGCTGCCTGCAGGCTGTGCGCAGTGCGCTCCAAGTTCTCAGTTTTTGTGAGCTGTCACTCATGTTGGGGTGGGTTTCGGTCTTGTAGTTAGCTGTCCATGAGTCCATTTTTGTTCCTGTAAATAACCCCTCATCCATACTTCTGTAAGTAACTCCAGTAAAACTCATTGATACTTAGCCAGGCAGTGGTGGTGCATGTCCTTAATCGCAGAATTTGGAAGGCAGAGGCAGGTGGATCTCTGAGTACAAGGCCAGCCTGTTCTACAGAGTAAGTTCCAGTATAGCCAGAGCAGTTACACAGAGAAACCCTGACTCAGAAAAACAGAACAAAACAAGAAACCAACCAACCAACAACAACAACAACAACAAAAACAAAAACCTCATTGATACTCAGCAAGCTGACCTTTGCTGGTATCCATACTTTGGTCTGTCATGGGCTCCCTATCTGGAGTAAGAAGACATGTGTGTTATATCTCCCTAGAAAAAATGTTGTCACACAACAGTCCAGTAAGTCAGTCTGTGCCTGGCTGAGTTCATATGTTACAGCTGTAACCTCAGGGCCCTAGCATATGACTGTATTTGGAGAGAAGGCTTTTAACGAGGTGATTGAGGCCTGTGGGTGGTGGCAATGCTCCTCTGCATTCCTGGCACCAAGAAAGCTGAGGCTGGAGGATTGCTGTAAGTTCAAGCCTGGCATGGTGTATATAGGAAGACCCACCACAGAAAACAAACCAAACAAAAACCCAAACGGTAATACAGGCTAAGAATGCAATCTTGTTGGCATGATGCTTGACGAGCATGCTTTAAACCCTGGGTTAGAGCTCCAGTATGGTGTAAGAGCCATGGTGGCAGACACCTGGGATCCCAGCTCAGGAGGTAGAAAGAGGAGGTTGTGATGGAAATTTCCCTGGGGAGATGAAACACACAGGTCTACTCACCCCAAATAAGGGATCCACAACAGATGGATCCACCCAAATCCAATTTGGTGGACCAATGAGTTCTATTGAGGATATCACAGGGACATGGGTGAGGGGTCACTTACAGGAGCTACATGACCAAAGCCCACCCTAGCATGGGTGACAGCTCACAATCCTGGGAACATAGAACACAGTGCACAGCTTGTAGACAGCTCAACAGGTTGGACAGTGTCCTTTTCAGGTGCCTCAGTTTGTCCAAACCTCTTCCAGGAAGCCGGTCTGGTGTGAGAGTCATCTTTGCAGCTTGCCTCTACTTTCTGGGAGGGACTCTCAACTTTTCATGGTCACTCTGGCAGCCTGAGAGGGGCCTAGTGAATCTGATCGGTTTCAGGAACTTCCTGAAGCTATTTTGAGTTGTTTACCTGTCTGCTTAAAGAGCTCAGGGGCAAGATGGACTGTTTCAATCTCAAAATAAACTGTTATATAGCAGGAGTATCAGAAGTTCAAGGTCATCCTCAGCTACATAATGAGTTCTGGGCCAGACTCAGCTACAGGAGACCCTGTCCTTGTCCTCCTTCTCATCATCATCATCAAATAGAAAAATAAATTAGGGACTTGAGAGATGGCTCAGAGGTTAAGAGTACTGGTTACCTTTTCAGTGGTCCTGAGTTCAATTCCCAGAAACCCGTCTGTAATAGGATCTGATGCCCTCTTCTGACCTACAGGTATACAACATGCAGTGTGTGTGTGTGTGTGTGTGCATATACATATGTATATGCAGCAGCCAATGTCCATCTTCCCACCTCTTTCCCCCCTGTTTCCTCACTGGGCTCCTCTTCTGCTGGCCCCAAATTCCTGGTATGTGTCCCAAGCTCTGGGCAGGTGGTCACATACCGGTCACTGGGCTACCAGCCCTACTTCAGCAAGGAGACAGCGACCGACTCATGCTGCCCTTTCCGGGCCTGGAAAGCATGGCCAGCTAGTCCAGGCCTTTTCTGCTTTAGCAGGTGCTATGGCTCAAGGCGTGGCTGGCAGTGAGGCCCAGTGACAGTCTCCCTCTGGTGGCCTCCAGGCCAGAAGTTAGAATGAATTTTATAAAAAAAAAAAGCAAGACCAGGGAATGGTGTTGCATGTCTATAATCCTAGGTTTGGGGTGGGGTTCGGGGCAGCAAGGAGGAGCAGGGGTTCAAGGCCAGCCTCTGGCCTGCAACAAGGTGGAAAGCAGCCTATACTATAGAAGACTTTATCTCAAAAAAAAAAAAAAAAAAACCAGATTTGGGAGTGAGGAAAGGGTAGAGTGGGTACAGGAGGGAGATGACTTAAGAGTAAAGGCTTGGCACCAAGCCCAAACTGAGTTTGATCCCAGGAAATCCACACAGTGGAAGGAGAGAATGAACTCATTCTTGAAAGTTGTCGTCTGCCCTTCACATGCACTCTGTGGTACAGGATCAAACATGCCTGCACATAAGTGTGTGCACATGCTCATCATGCTCATGCAAGTGTGCACATGCACACACGCATGCACACGCGCGCATCCACACACAATACATGTAAAAACACTAAACGTTAGAGGGAGTGCCCATTACCCTCTCACCCTCCTCTCTCCTGATATACCTCTAGGCAGGGGGAAAGGGATCTGGAAAAGAGAGGCAGAAGTGGGCAGGGGCCTGCGTTCAACCTGCCTAATACAAGCAAGGCAGAGGAGTCTGTGTCTCCCTGGTGCTGGGATTGTAGGTTTGCATTGCTAAGCCCAGTTAGATTGATTGAACTGTCACACACCTCTAGGCAAGGACATGAGTAGCATCATCTCCATTTTAGACATGAGGACACAGAGAAGGAAAGGGAACTCACCCAGGGACACAGAGCTATAAGTAATGAAGTCAGGACCCTGGTGCAGAAGCGTGGTTCCCTCTGTGGTGCATCAGTCTGCCTGGAGACCCAGCACCCTCAAACACGCTAGTCTAAAGGACTTAACCCACCACGCTGTCCTTGTTTAGGTCCCCGCTGCAACACCAACGTGCCCACCTCCCCCTGGTTTGCTTCTGTCTATCCACGGGACCCTGGACCATAGTGCTCTTGTCCTTGATAAAATGAAGAGCCTTGCTGTACTGGCTGGTTCTGTGTCAGCTCGACAGAGCTAGAGCCATCAGAGAGGAAGGAGCCTCAGTTGAGAAAATGCCTCCATGAGATTCAGCTGTAGCAGGACGGTGGCAATGCACACCTTAATCCCAGCACTCAGGAGGCAGAGGCAAGCAGACCTCTGTGATTTTGAAGCCAGCCTGGTCCAGGACAGCCAGGACTACACAGAGAAACCCTGTTTTGAAAACCCAAAAAGAAGTAAATAAATAGAAATGCACGCACATGTGTGTGACTGTGTGGGTACGCGTGGCTGTCTCAAATGCCTGCACGCCTGCATGCCACGACCATGTGTGGAAGTCAGCAGATAACATGGAGTCAGTTCTGTCCTACCGTCGTCATGCGGGTCCTGTAGATTGAATTCACGCTCTCTGGAAGAGCAGCAGATACTCCTAACCGCGGAGCCATCGCTACAGCCATGCTCTGACCTACTCCTTCTTTTCTTTCTTTCCTTTTTCTTTTTTGTTTTAATAGTGTCTCGCTTTGTAGACTAGGTTGGCTTTGAAATCACTGCAATCCTCTTTGTGTTAGTGTCTGACATCTGATCATCCTGCCTCAGCCTCCCCAGTGTACCACCATGCCAGGCCCATGACCTCAATTTTGGAGGAAGAACTGATCTAACCCTCTCTGTTATCCATTCCTACAGGCTTACAACAAAAAGAAAACTATTCTTCCTTTCAAGATTGGCATATCTATCATTCTTACGCATTTATTTTAGGGTAGGCAGTTTAGGGTAGGCATCTAGGTCTTGGGGATCAAAGTCAGGTTTTCAGGCTCTGCCCACTAAGCAGTCTTGCTGGCCCTGAACTTTAAAAGGTGAAGAAAAAAGCGTGTATGGGGGAGGGGGCGCAAGGGGGAAGGGTGGAGGGTGGAGAGATGTTCAGTCCCCAGGGAATCTGATGGCCCCTTCTGGCCTCCTTCAGCACCAGACACAAATGTGATGCACAGACCTTCTTGCAGTTAAAACACCCCACAAACAAACAACTAAATAAAAATGTAAATCTAAAGAAAAGCGGTGGGCATAGCCACCTTTCCGTTTAGTGGGAATACCCTGAATAGCAGTCTAGAGACAATGGGAAGGAATCAGGAGGGCAGCTGTTTAGTATTCATCAGCCATGAGGAACAGAGAGCCTTTGTCAGCAGCAGACATGATGTGTGTTTTAAGAAGTGTCTTACTCCATCTAGCATAAATGTGTTCCGAAGGGCAGTGTGATAGCTCAGCCTGGAGGGTGCCTCCGACAAGCCCACTACCTGAGTTTATCCCTTCCTAGACTCACATGAAGGAATGAGGGAATGGACTCCTGAAAGCTGTTTTCCGGCACACACACACAGATATGAATAAACAAATAAAACAAACCTGCTTTATTGTTTGCCTCACCATGCTTTCTTGGAGATGAATTTTGTTCCTTGGTGTTCTCTGGAGTCATCTAATCCTTCAGGTCCTTACAGAATTTGAGGGAGTGCAGTGATAAAAACCATAACCAATTACCCATATCATTTTCCCCTTCTCAGGTTCTGTGCTTTTGAGTAACCCTGATGCCTTAAAAAGACGGAAGCAGGAAGTTTTCTTCCAGGCCTCAACAATGATGTCCAAAGTTCAAATGAAGGTAGGATTGGAATGGGATGCTAAATTTAGAACCCAAAGCTACTCAAAGGCTCACAGTGGGCTCTGCAGAGCCACATAGAAGTTCAGAGCTACCTATCTTTTGTTTATTTTTTAAAACTGGGGTCTCTCTACGTAGCCCTGGCTGTCTTGGAACTCACTCTGTAGAACACGCTGGCCTCAAACTCAAGAGATTCATATGCCTCTGCCTCCTGAGTACTGGGATTAAAAGCATGATCCTATCATGCTTGGCTAAGATGTATTTACTATTTATTTATTTATTTATTTTTAGTATATGTGCATCTGTGTGCACCTTCATGAGCTTTTGTACATCATGTAGGTGCAGGTATGGAAGGCAGAGGGTGTCTGATCCCCTGGAGCTGGAGTTATAGGCAGTTGTAAGCCATCTGAGGTAGGTACTGGGAACTGAACCCAGGTCCTCTGCAAGAGGAATAAATGAGCTATCTCTCTAGCCCCCTATTTTGCTACAATTTAATATATAGGATTGAGAGTGTAGCCTAGTAGTAGAGTATATAAAAACATACAAGGCTACAGTTTTCAAACTCACCAACAGCAAAAAGGAAAACTAAGATAGAAAAGAAAACAATAGCATGTACATGCTGTTTAGAGAATTGGCAAAAAGACAGATGGCAGCAAACATTGTTCATTCATCCACCCGATGGAGGACACTGGGCCGTGTCACTCATGTATGGTGGCAGTGCCACTCAAAACACCATTTGAGGTCCCGTTTTCAACTACCTTGTGTTGACTTGTGTCTTGAAAGAAGTGGCTGCTCCTCCTCTTCATTCTTCCTTGGAAATAAGTATAGAATTCAAAGAAATGAGCTGGAAAGACAGCTCAGCGGTTCAGAGCACTTGTTCTTACAGAGGACCCAGGTTCGGTTCCCAGCACCCACATGGAGGACCTGCAAGCATGTAAAACTTGAGATCTGATGCCCTCTTCCAATCTCTGCAGGCACCAGGCACACATGCAGTACACAGACATGCATGAAGGCAAACATTAGTATACATACCATACAAATTAAACCTTTTGTTTGTTTTTGGTTTTTTGAGACAGGGTTTCTCTATGGCTTTGGAAGCTATCCTGGAACTAGCCCTTGTAGATCAGGCTTACCTCGAACTCACAGAGATTCTCCTGCCTCTGCCTCCCGAGTGCTGGGACTAAAGGCGTGTGCCACCAACACCTGGCTTATTTTTTTTTTTTTTTAGAGATTTATTAACTTGTTATGTATACAGTGTCTTGCCTGCATGTATGCCTGCAAGCCCAAAGAGGGCACCAGATCTCATAACAGATGGCTGTCAGCTATCATATGGTTGCTGGGAACTGAACTCAGGACCTCTAGAAGAGCAACCTCTGAGCTATATCTGCAGCCCCCAAAAGACCTTTGAAAAGGAAAAGGGTGTTATGGGGACTGATGGTAAGACCAGAGAGTGACCAGTTCATGGTGTCACAGTTGTGCTCTTCCTGTGATAAATCCTATCGCAGTAATGAGAAAGATCTGTGTTTGTAAACGTAGCCCAGGATAATCCAGAACTCATGATGATCCTCCTGCCTCAGCCTTCTGGGTGCTTTGATGATAAGCATGTGTCACCATGCCCAACCCAAGAAGATGAAGCAGAATTCTTTCCTTTGGAGATTGGTGGCTGCTGTGGAATATTTGTTTAACCAGCCCCCCCACAAAAAAAGTGTTACATTTGTTCACTCTGCATTTATTAACTATATAAAGATGTGTTGCATCTGTTTCGCCTTGCCTTGGTCTAATAAAGAGCTGGATGGCCAAATAGCTAGGCAGAGAGAGACTAGGCAGGGCTGGTGGGCAGAGAGAAGAAGCAGGAGGAGAAATCTAGACTTGAAGAAGAACAAGAGGAAGAAGAATGGAAGGAGAGAACAAGGGACACGCCCAGGGCAAGCAGCCGGCAGCCACAGGAGCAGGGAAAGTAAGATATAAAGGTGAAAGCCCCAGGCAAAAAGTAGATAAACAGAAACCGGTGTTTAATCCCAGCACTCGGGAGGCAGAGGCAGCCGGACCTCTGTGAGTTCGAGGCCAGCCTGATCTACAGCGTGAGCGCCAGAACAGGCTCCAAAGCTACACAGAGAAACCCTGCCTCCAAAACCAAAAGAGCTGAAAAGAGCTAGTCAGAAATGTGCCTAAGATAGGCCGAACATTCAAAACTAGTAAGTCTCTGCATCATGATTTGGGAGCTGGTTGGTAGCTCAAAAGGAGAAGCCGGGTACAGTTGGCCTTATGTCTGCACCCCAATGAAGAGATTTTTGTTTTTAAATTTTATTTTTATGCTATGTGCACTGATGTTTTGCCTGCGTGTATGTTTGTGTGAAGGTGTCAAAAGCCCTGAAACTATAGTTACATACAGTTGTGAACTCCCATGTGGGTGCTGGGAATTGAACCTGGGTCCTCTTAACTGCTAAGCCATCTCTCCGGCTCTCTGCTTTTTCAACTTTTATTTATTTGTTTGTTTGTTTGTTTATGTTTTTCAAGACAGGGTCTTTGTAGCTTTTGGAGCCTGTCCTGGAACTCACTCTGTAGACCTGAACTCACAGAAGTCTGCCTGCTTCTGCCTCCCGGGTGCTGGGATCAAAGGCATGCACCACACCACCTTCAGGCTTGTTTTTTAATTTTTTGAGACAGGGCCTCATTGTGTAGCCAGCCTTTTCTGTTTGTCTTTGCACCTGGCTAGAGTTTACCCAGTTTCTCACCTCCTCCTTTGTTGACATCAGTACTGAGTTGCCCTGGGCAACCTACATGGCCTAAAGAACAGTGGCTGTCCCAGAACCCTGTCTTCAGTTCCGGGTTAGGATGCTGAGCTGCTCAGACTCATGGCTGGCTACTGGGCTGTTAGCTTCTCCAGTGTGCAGACTGCTGTACCCATGCAGTCCCAAGGTCTGATTCTCACACAGCTTCCTCCTCTGTGGACAGGTCTCTCCAAGTGTCTTCTGGCTTTTACACTTCATTCCTCAGTCGATGATGCCTGTCTTTCTCCCACATATTGACTGCCCCAAGAAACAGTCATTCAGTTCCACACCCCCGTGGACCATGTCCACCACATTTCTTAAGGGCCCAGGTTCCCTTCTACCTATCAGTCAGCCTCAGACAATTGGGCTAGTTCTAACAAAGCATCCCCACTGCATACCAGGCTATGGGAGCTCTCTCTCTTAGCCATGCTGGGGTTCTTACTGCCAATGAGTCGGTGGTTGAGTTGGTTACAAAACCCCATTGTAGAGTCTGTTTTCTTGGCTAGCAGGCAGCACTAACTGAAACCAGTCCAGTTCCCCTAGAAGCAGATGCCCAGATAGAGATGGGCACCAGGGGAGCTTGTGTGGGGTCTTGCTTGGGTGATGGATACCTATGGGCAAGCGAATACAGGATTCAGAGGGTGAAACTGAAGACAGGCAGAAGCAAAGACCTCCACCAATGCACAGGAGGGAGCTCTCAGGGCCGGATGCCCCCCCCCCCATGCCAGGGTCTTTGCAGCAGGAGGCCCAGGTCTTTATATTCTTATGCCCACGAAAGGCAGCTGCCGTTTCCAATGGAGTAACCAGGGGAGTTGGGAGGCAGGCGAGGACAAATTCACTTGGTCCTAACACACAAGACACTGAGTCAGAGGAACAGTCTGGGTGGCACACCACAACATGCTCAAGAGAACTAAGGAGACAGCAATGTGTCCCAGAAGTCAGAGTGCCCAAGGGGTAAAGAGGGGGGAGGGCAGTGGGTGGGGTGGGGGTGGGGCCTTTCATGATGCTGTGGAGACTGCAGCTGGAGCTATTGTGATATGGGAAGGTTCGTGTCAAGGTTACTATAGAAATGTGCAATGTTTCCAGGTGGTGGTGGTGCCACACACCTTTATTTCCAGTACTCGAGAGGCAGATCTCTGTGAGTTCAAGGCCAGCCTGGTCTACAAAGCAAGTTCCAGGACAGCCAGAGCTACATGGACAAACCCTGTCTCAAAAACAAAAACAAAACAACAAAACCCATTGCAGAGATTCATGGGAATGAAGGGTAAAAAAGGATGAGCAGGTCAAGAGACTCATTGAGCACTGAGGTTTCCACTAGCAACAAAGAATACAAATGATACAGTTCCTGAGTCCAGCAGGATGGTTCAGCTGGTGAAACAGATTGCCTCCAAGAGGACATGAGTAGGATCTCCTAGACCCATTTGGTAGAAGGAAGGCACATACTCCTTCCTACAAATGGCTGACCGTCACATGTAAACAATGTGAAATTTAAAATGAATTAATATAGGAAGCAACTTTTTTCCCCCTTGAGATTGACTCATGTAGTCCAGACTGGCCTCAAATTCACTATAACCAGAGACCTTGAATGCACTGTCCTTCTGTGTCTGTCTCCCAAGTGCTGTGAACTGCACTGAGCCACATCCCCAGCTTGAGACAGGGGCTTTTGACATTGTGGTCCTGTTGTTTCAGCTGGAGTTAGTGTGTGTCACCACACCGTGTGTCCCTAACTTCATTAGGAAGAAAACTAACAAGTTGAAACTTGCAATATTGGAAGAAGTCATTACATTCCTCCACTATTTACCATTAAGCTCCAAATTAAGGGCAGTTCTCTAGCTGCCTGAAGAATGTAGACGTGGCTCAGGAGGTACCATGAATCCTGGCTTTCAAATGACTTGACTAAAAGGATGTCGATAGGAGAGTCCACTGGAGCCCTAGTGCCTCCACTCAGGTGAACCCTCAACTTCCTTTTGCATGAAGACTTTTTTTGTTTTCTGTGTAGCTTTTGGAGGCTATCCTGGAACTTGCTTTGTAGAAGACCAGGCTGGCTTCGAACTCACAGAGATTGGCCTGCCTCTGCCTCTGCTGGGATCAAAGGCATGCACCACCACTGCCTGGCTGCATGAAAACTTTTCGGGAGGATGGAGTGTGCTGGGTTTGATGGATGAGGTTTCAAGTGTGCTGAGCCCCATCTCCAGCCAATCAGCAGGCTCTACAGACAATTGTGCAGGGTCCGTTCCCACTACTTCAAAAACAGGTGACTTATCCAGAGGATTTGAACATGTATGTTGGCAAAGACTGGTAATAACTTCTTGGTTTTGTTTTGGTTTTTGGAGACAGGGTTTCTCTGTGTGGCCTTGACTGTCCTGGAACTTGCTCTGTAGTCCAGGCTGGCCTGGAACTCAGAGATCCACCTGCCTCTGCCTCTGCCAGGATCAAAGATGTGTGCCGTCAGCCCGGCTGCTAATAGCTTTTTGTTTATTTCATGTGTGTGTGTGCACAGCATTCATTACCATGGTGCATATCTAGAGGTCAGAGGATAACACATGAGAGTTAGCTCTCTTTCACAAGTTGTCTCTGGTTTCCACATGTACACTATAGTTCATGCATATGAGTGCATATGAGCATGTGTGTACACACACTAAAAAAAAAAAAATGTAAATAGGGGCAGGGGAGACTGAAGACATCACTTCCAGAGGACCTGGGTTCAATTCCCAGAACTCATATGGAGGTTCACAATGGTCTGTAACTCATCACAGGGTATCTGACATTCTCTTCTGGCCTCCTTGGCAGTGGACACATCTGCAGGCAAAACACCCATACACATAAAACAGTAATAAAAGAACTTCAACCTCAGGCTAGCGAGATGCCTCAGTGGGTAAACCATTTGAGTTAAAATCCCCAGAACCCACAGAAAACCAGACATGGTCGAAAGCATCTGAAATCCCAGTGCCTTACAGGGAGACAGACAAGAATCACCAGAAGTTTGTGGGCAATTAGGCTGGTGTGTAGCGGTGGCAGTTGTCCTGGTGTGTGTAGCGGTGAGAGTCTCTAGCGAGAGAGAAAGCACATACTAAACCTGAGGTTGTCCTCTGACTGCCACACAGGTGTCCAGCAAACGCCTTTACCTCTTTTGCCATCTCACCCCAAGAACTGCACCATGCTTGTTATACAGCCTGTTATTGGTAAAAACTGAAGTTGACATTACCTGCTCAACTTTTTAAACTGCTCATTCCCATGCCTGTGCCCCCACACAAAGTGAAAGAACAGAAGATGCTCTAAAAACAAATGAATAAAGAAAGACTTGGAAGAGCGAGGAATTGGTGGTGCCCACCTTTAATCCCAGCACTTGGGAGGCAGAGGCAGGTGGATCTCTGTGAGTTTGAGGCCAGCCTGGTCTACAGAGTGAGTTCCAAGACAGGCAAGGTTATTACACAGAGAAACCTTGTCTCAAAACACACACACACACAAACCCCAAAGCAAACAAACAAACATAAGCTGAGCTTCACTGTGCAAGCTTTAAAAAAGAGAAAAAGACATGAAACATAAATCACACACCAAGTGAAAGAAGCAACCAAAGTGGCATACTTTGATTTCAACTGTGCCCTCCTGGAAGAGGTCCCATTGGAATTTGTTTTTTGTGGGGATCAAGCAAGCCCAGGGTTTTGTGCATTACGCTTGAGTCCCAGCCTCAGTCAGTCCAGAGACAAAATTACAGATGGCAAAAAGCTGAGGGCTTAGTCAGAGGCAGAACAGTGGTTTAGGAGGCCATGGAAATAGTTTCTAATGGTGGATCTGTGCAGTCATACAGGAGCTGAAACTGCAGGCTGTCACCCAGAGTCATCTGAGTGTGCTGACAGGCAGTGCACCTGCCAGGCTGGAGCTCTTCATCTTTTCAATTTTATAGGAACTTAAAATGCCTTAGTTTAATAAAAGGTGGGGGCGGGGCACTAGAAAGCTGGTTCAGCAGCTAAGGGCTGGGACTAGTTCCCAGCACCCATATCAACCACAACTACAGTTCCAGAAGATCTGACACCCTCCTCCAGCCTCCATAGATACAGGCATGCAAATGGTACACATACATGCAGATAAAACACTTTAACAAGCAAAATATAAGCTAACAAATGAAATATATCACCCACTCCCCTCTGTATATCTGCCTTACTCTGCTTCTGGAATGTGCCACCACTGCCTAGTTATGAAATTGTTTTTGTTGTTGTTTAAGAAAAAGATTTGCTACAAAATGGGGGGGCTGGAGAAAAGGTTCAGCAATTGAGATTAATTGCTATTCCAGAAGACCCGCTTGGTTCCCAGGACCTATTTTGGCAGCTTGCATACTCCAATCTGGCCTCTGGGCACCCACATCCATGTGAAGTCTTGCCTGCCTCTCACACACACACTCTTTAGAAAGCTCAGGTGAATATCATATGATTTGCTTCAAATACCTAAGAACTGAACGGAGAAGAGACCTTTAAGTATGAGTTTATCCCCTGGGGTATCTTTAAAAACTACTAATTAGCGTTTTTAGTTACTGTATCCAGAATCAACAATTTACATACTTTTACACATTACTCAAGATGGAACTATGAATTTTAAAGATCATTATTTTTCAATGACTAATAATCACACGAATTGAAGATTACAGAAACAGCTATTGTCCTCTAAAATAAAAACCTAAACTTCCATGAAAACAAACTCATTAAAGTCACCTACTGGTTAGTAAACTCTACTATAGTACACTTATATTTAAACCAAAACACTTTATCATTTGTTTGTTTTTTCAAGACAGGACAGCCCTTGATGTCCTGGAACTCACTTTGTAGACCAGGGTGGCCTCAAACTCACAGAGATCAGCCTGCCTCTGGACCAATACAGAAGGGATTTATATTCTGAACAACTCTTTTAACATTTATTGTGTGCATACACCAGTGGGTGTGGTCAGATAATTTGCAGAAGTTGCTTCTCTTCTTCCACCATGTGGGTCCTGAGGCTTGAACTCAAGTCCTCAGGTTGGCAGCAGGGCCTTTGCCAGCTGAGCTACCTTCCCAGACCAAAATCTCAAATTCCGATGATCTTCTGTTAATGAGCATTTTCTAAACTGGTAACTATTTGCTTAATATTGACAGGACAATGCAAGCCATGCAAGAGCAGCATACCAGACTTACCAAGATCTGGTCACCAGGACAGTTACACACAGCTGGCCAGTTGAGGGTTGCCAAGGCTTTCACCGTTGAGTCCCTCTAGACAAATGAAGCCAGATGTCCTTCAGTTCCAACTTGCTGATGAGAATCAACAATGGGAAAACTAAAGCCAGAACCTTAGTGCTGAGTGCAGGCGCCTAGAGTTTCTCAAACTGCCAATTTTTCTTTTTAAAAGATAAATGACAGAAGACATTGACATTACCAAAGCTTTAATTTCCCAAGAACCAATTAGATTACTTTGGAATGTGACACAATGACTCAGGGCATAAATACCATAAGAGAACCCACAATTGTCCCAAATCGTGGGATCATGAAATAGGACAATTTAGTGACCATTAAGTGGGAAATGATGAAAAATGCCATTTCTACAATGTGTTTTTCTCATTTGGACTTTTTACAAAACCATGTGCCATACTTCCTTCATTTAAAAAAAAAAAAATTAACCATAATGCTTACTATAAAGGGTAGCCTTGAGCCTTTCACTCAGCCGGGTAGTGGTGGTGCACACCTTTGATCCCAGCACTTAGAAGGCAGAGACAGGTGGATCTCCGTGAGTTGGAGGCCAGCCTGGTCTACAGATTGAGTTCCCCAGTCAAGACTACACAGAGAAACCCTGTCTTGAAAAGATGAAGAAAAAAGGGGTGGGGAGTGAAAACTCCTTTCAGTCATTCGAAAGTATTAAAAAGCAACCAGATTATTTGGAACCAAGGTCATGGAACTGATGATCCTACAGAGACAATGAATTTGGCAGAAAAAACATGAAGCCTGGTAGCAGCCATACAAGAGTGACATTTGATAAGCCATGTCTGGTGGCACACGCCTATAATCCTACCTACTTATCCAGTTTATACAGGCCTGCTAGGCTAGAGTGAGTTCAGGGCTAGCCTGAGCAACTTAGTGAGAGCCTGTTCATAAACAGAAAGTAAAAAACATACCAAGGATAACTCCTATAACAGGATTTAGCAGAAAATAGCCTGTGTAGATGTGGTATCTGACTTTGTTAAAAACTGGTCAAGCTGGATTTAAGGGTGCATAGCTGAAGTCCAGATCCTGGGAGGAGGAGGCAGGAGTCTAAGGTCATCTTGCATGACAGCAAATTCCACGTCAGTCTGAACTACATACAACCACCTCAAAACAAACCTGAACCCAGAGAAGTAGGAGAGGCACAGCATAATCAAACTATGGTGATTGATGCTTCATGGGGTTGGAGATGAAGCTGAGCTGGTGTAGTGCTTGCTTAGCATGTTAGCCCAGGGTTCAACACCAGCACCACCTTTATTCCTAGCATGTGGGAAGGAGAGGAAGGAGGATCTGGAGTTCAAGGTCTTCATCCTCCAGCAGAGTGAAGTTTGAGGGAAAGAACTCTTATATTCTGTGAGAGCATTCAAGTGCATTCTGGGTCAGAGACTTCCTGCCACAGTATCAAAACACAAAGCATAACTTCATGCAGAAAATCCTTCTGTATTCTATGTTGCTTTTTTATTCTAGTAAGTCATCAATAGTTATGACACAATTATTTACAAACACCTGTTAAATCACTACCCTCCAAGCAGAGGCAACTTCAGGAGCTAACACACACACATCCCGTTTTTATTACTGTCATGTAGCTGTCAGGTAAATAAAAACAAATGGCAGGTAAGATGAGGCACAAACCTTTACGTCTTCAGACACCGGAAATGTGAAACGTTTTTGCACCAATGCAAAGCAAAGCCAACATGAAACCAGGGAGAGGGGAAGGCAGAAGGGGGCTCAAACACATTCACTATCTTAAAATTTTAGAAAAAAGCGAGGAGTAAGAAAAAAACAACATATACACCATGAAAACAGTCTTTTTTAATGACCTCCAATTTTGTGTCTTTTCTAAAAGCATCCAGGCCTCACTGTAGATTGTGTATCATCTCCTCTTTGGCTATGAGGTGTGTTGTTTTGTTAACCAGAGACATCAGTGAGTTCAGTTTCTGAGACCAGTCATTTAATAAATTATTTGGATCCTTGGGTCTCTGGAAGTTGATGACTCCAGCCAACCTGTCTACTTTAGCAAAGATGGTCTTGTTAACGACTAGATTCGAGAGGAAAGCCTCTGACTCCTGTGAGAGACAAACAAATTGGATTAAGATGGATAATTACAGAGAGAAACTTTGTAAAGTCTTCACCCATGAACACAGGCTAAGATCACTGTCAGTTCATTACCAACTGCTGACCATAATGACCAACTTAGAACCCTTGATGAGCATCTACTGAGTGAAGAGAATATGAGTCTCCTGTCAGGTGTGGTGACAGCTCCCAGCACTGGGGAGGTTGAAGCAAGATCAGGAGTTGGAGGACAGCCTGGGCTATATATTGAGACAATAGAAATGTATATTTCTGCATCAATTGCAAATGCAGAGTTAACAATGAAAACAGGGAGTGAAAAAGGCTAGACTCCTTCACCAACCAACGTACACCATGTCTGCATGTCTCCAGAGCTAGAGCTGAGTCTAAATGGGACTCTGAAGATTTAGCCCTGGTGGTAATAGGGAAGAGTGTTGGCACCAACAATGAACTGACTCCCCCCTTTCTTCTGGTCCTTGGCTCTACAGTGCTGGGGAATCAAACGCAAGGGTTCTTACAGGCCAGGCACACACTCCACTGCTGAGTTGGATCCCTAACATATAACACGAAGGGTCACAAAACAGACAATACATCATTGCTTACATCCACAGAGAGATCCAGAAGTTGTGCCATCCTTTTCATTGTTATCCGAGTGTAGTACTTGGCCATAATTCTGATGTTCTGTCAGAGGACACACAAAGCAGTTGTCAGTTGGAAATTCAGCTGTTTACATATCCAGGTAAATTACTAGCAACATGGAACTCAGAACTGTTGCTTTTTCCATAGTTCCCTCATCAGTTCTAAATTTCAAAAGGAAAACTGAACCCTGAGGTAAAGATCAGCTTCCGCAATTATTTGTGAACTAAGTATTTTATTAATTGATCATTCCTTCATTCATTTATTGAGACAGTGTCTTGTTATGTAGCCCTTGCAGGTCTGGAACTCTATGGCGATCAGGATGACCTGTATAGCAGAACTCTACCTCAAAAGAAAAACTTTAATACTTGTATTAATGATTCTAATGGTTTAAATGCTGTCTATAACGTAACATCTGAGAGATGGGATCCAGAAGATTGACTACATAGCGACTTGGAAGGCCAGTCTAGGCTGCGTGAGACCCTATCTCAAACAAACAAAACAACAACAAAACCACAAAGAAATTACATTTCTTAGTTTCTATGGGAAGTGGTGAAGTTAGACAAAGATTCTCATATTATTTATCAACACCAGTGTTCTTATCAAAACACCAGGACTCACAGGGAGACATGAACTTTGAAGAAGGCATCTCTGCTGTCCATCAAGGCTGAAAGCAACATGAGCCTCCAGCAAGCCTAGGTGCTCTATATTCTCAACTCTACCTGTCTTTTTCCCTTTGAACATAATCAATGGCCCGATTCACTCATTTTTTAAAAAGGGGTCTCTTCCAGGCTGGGCTCAAAGTTACTATGTAGCTGAGAATAATGGGCTTGAACAATTGATCCTAGTGCCTCTTCTTCCTGAATACTGGGATTAAAGATCTGAGTCATAATGCCTGCCTTTAGAATTTTGGATTCCAGCCAGGTGGTGGTGGCACACACCTTTATTCCCAACACTTGGGAGGCAGAGGCAGGGGTGTCGTGTCTGAGTTTGAGGCCATTCTTGTCTACAGAGCAAGTTCTGGACAGCCAGGTCGATTACACAGAGAAACCTTGTCTCAAAAGAAAACAAAACAAAAAAGATTTTGGATTCCTATGGGATTCTTCCAGAATGAAAACTGCTCATGTATAACAAACTACCTGATGTTTTTTCCTCTTTGAGAAAAGGTTTCACTGAGTATCCCTGGCTAGTTTGATCTAGTTATAGATCACAGACTAACTCCAATTCTCAGCAGTCCTGCTTCAGCTTCTTGAGTGCTGGGATTACATGAGTGTGCTACTACACCTGACTAGTTATCTGCTCTGTAAAGCAAGAAACAAAACAAAACAAACAAACCACCAGAAACTGAGGGAAAACAGACAAGTAGGGTAAGATAAACTCTGGTACACTCTGGAAAGAGTGAAGATCTAAAACAGGTTGCTATTACTATCCTGAGCACAGGGGGAAAAAAGACCCGAAGTAAAGAATTAAAAAGACAGGGCCTGAGCCAAATGAAACACCTTTAATCCTAGCACCCAGGAAGCAGAGGTAGGTGGTTCTCAGTTCAAAGCCAGCTTGGTCTATAAAAGTGAGTTCCAGTACAGCCAGGACTATTACACCGAGAAACCCTGTCTCACAAATAAAACAAAACAAAACAAAAACCCAAAAAAACAAAAACAAACAAACAAACAAACAAAAAACCCCACACAGGGTCTGGCTAGGTGGTGGCAGCACTGTTATAGAGAAATACTGTCTTAAAAACAAAAAAGAAGAAAAAATGCTCCCCCCAAAAAAACAAGAACACAGGATCCAATATCATCTTCTGGCCTCCAGGGTGCTGCATGCACGTAGTACACACGTAAAATAAACATCAAAAACAAGTTTATAGCTGGGCCTGGTGGCTTGAACTTGTAATCCTAGTACTTGGGAGGCAGAGACACAAGGATCAGTGCAAATTCAAATCCAGCCTGGCCCACACAGTGAATGCTGGGCTCACCAGGGCTGCAGGAGACCTCATCTCCACAACCCCTTCAATAGAAAGGAATGGTTTATACTCAAATTCATCCACCTTTACTTCTAAGACAACCCAAAGGGAAAATGAGAGCCAGCTGACTCCTGATTCTTACATGTTCCACGACTCTGTTCTTTAAGTCCTTCCACCTTTTTTCACCTTCTTCTGTAGCACTGAAAACGTCAGTTGCCGGCGTCTCCAGGGAACCCTTCCGTAGCTCCACCCCATAGTCCTCAACAAGTGTGGACCAGCGCATCAGCTCCATTGTGGTAAAAAGCTTCAGCAGATCCCTGTAAAGTACATGCAACTCAGTTTCAGATCTGTCTAACAGGGTTAGTGGAGTTAATCCCAAGCCCCGAGTCTAAGCAAGTGCTCTCCAACCAGAAGCTTCCTTATCACATGTGTTACTGTGTGTATGTGTGTGGGGGGTGCATGCCTCCCGTGGTGTGAGACTTGGTTCTACTTCTACTCCCACCAAGTGCTTCTGGGAGTGAACTAAGGCTGTCAGGCTTAGAAGCACCTTTACTCACTAGGCCATTCTGCAGACCTCAAACCTGAAACTTTCTGAGTGCTGACAAGTCAAAAGTGGAAAATTCCTCATGCGACCTCGTGGATTTAAATGTAGTCCTAGGAGTCTAAGACATTAGACTTGTAACCAAGTATAAGAGAACAAGTCAGCCAGATGGTGATGCACACCTTTAACCCCAGAACTCAGGAGGCAGAGGCAGGTGGATCTCTGTGAGTCTGAGGCCAATCTCGTCCACAAAACCAGTTCCAGGATAGACAGAGCTGTTACAGAGAAACTGTCTTGAACTCTGCCCCCTTACCCAAAAAGAGCAGACCAAAAAATGAGTTCTCACTGGAAACATCATGATTCAGAACTAGGAACAGTGATTAGATAGTCACAACTCTACCTTCTGATGTTTCAACAAAAAAGTTAAAATATCATGTAAATTATCTTCTGGCTAACTGTAAGGTATAGATGAAACATTCATGAACTTCCGGCTTAGGTCCTAACTCCAAATACCTGTGTACATGCAAAGATTTTGAAATCTGAAACACATCACATATCAAGCATTTCAGGTAAAAAAGAGTCTCAGCTTGACCAACAACAAATAAAACCAAGTGAACAACAAATCCAACTCTTGCCACTTTTACTTAATAAACATTTGGTCAATTATGATGCCATATGCCACAACCTGAAAAGCACCCCTTCTATCAAGTGTTCCCTTTACTGTACACCTGTCAGTCTTGGAATCAGTTGTAAGCACACTAGTGAAACAGATAAGGAAATGGCTCTTTTAACAGAAGCCCATCTGCCGGGCCTAGGAGCCCAGCACTCTGGAGACAGAGGCCAGCCTGATCTACAAAGGGAGTTCCAGAACAGCCAGTGCTACACAAAGAAACCTTGTCTTGAAAAACAAACAAAAAACCCCACCCCCCAAAAACAAACCCATCCCTTTGAAGAAACATAAATATGTCCCAGATGGACACTCTTGAAAATCATGAGGTCCAGGCTATTAGTGATAGAACCTTTAAAAATGGACTATTAAGCAAATGCCACTAAGCCAGGTTGGATAGAGAATTCCCACTAGCAGAAGACTGAGAGGTAAACATGCTATACTACATAGTGTTTATGGCAGCACTAACTCCACATTCTCACAATGACTTCTTTCTCTACTCCAATCTAGCAGTAGCCATGGGGGATGGGGATGAGAGGGTGGGTTTAACCATCTTTAGAGGGTTTTCACAGTGACCTGCACTTACTTGTATTTGGGAATCTCTTCCAGCTTCTTGTCACTACTTATCCGGTGAACCAAGTCTGACTGCTCATTGTCAAAAGGAGCCAGGATAACATAGAGAACAACGCTTTTCAGAGCCTAAGAAAGTGGTAAACAATAGTTCAAATGTATAAATGTAAATGCATGGGACTGAGCAACAAGGGCAGAGTGAAATGGTTCTATGTTCTAATTTAAACTCAAATAGTCTTAGGGGTCAGGCATGATGGGGCAGGCTTTTTTTTTTTTTTTTTTTTAATTTTTCAAGACAGGGTTTCTCTATGTAACTCTGTAGACCAGGCTGGCCTCAAACTCAGAGATCTGCTTGCCTCTGCCTCCCCAGCTAGGATTAAGGGTATTTGCCACCACCACCTGGATGTTTCTCTCATCTATTTTTTTTTTTTGGGGTTTTTCGAGACAGGGTTTCTCTGTAGCTTTGGAGCCTGTCCTGGACTAGCTCTGTAGACTAGACTGGCTTAGAACTCACAGAGATCTGCCTGCCTCTGCCTCCCGAGCTGGGATTAAAGGTGTACACCACCAACGCCCAGCTGCTCCTCTCATCTTTTAAAGCAGTTTTTATAGCAGCTGGCTCTGGTGGTGCCCACCTTTAGTTCCAGTAGTGGGTGGTGGATGCACAACCACAGGGAGCTAAAGGCGAGCCTTGACTACACATAGTTTGAGCCTAGTCTGGGATACATGAGACTGATTCAGAAATAGGGAGGAAGGAGCCTTAAAAACAACAACAAAACCCCAACATTATTGTTATCTGTAACCTACTGGACATGTTAAACATAATTTTTTTCAACTTAGTCTGACACAAGGAACAGAAAGCAGCGCCACAGGACACATCATTACGGCACTTACAGTGATGAAGAGACAGGCAAAGGTGCAAGTTACCCTTTCCTCTTTTCTCCCTTATGCCAGCCAGGCAAGGGTACCAGACTGAGCTGCATCCCCGCCCTGAAGCCGTTCTACCGTCAGCATCACTTCGTGCCCCCTTACCTGCTGCCACTTCTCACTTTCAGCCTGAATGCAGGGGGTATCGTAGATGGCTCTATAGTGTTTACAAATGGACAGATAGGACCCCTCGTGCTGATCCAGCTGAATCATTAAGTTGTAGTACTTCAACTTTAATTTCTGAAAGAAGTTGGTAAAGTAAGCTGGGTATATGGCTTCTAGCTAAATACTTTGAATGCAAACACACTATGCAGAGACAATGCTTACCTCTGTATTTTCTTCCTGGAAGAATTTGGTGTTAATTTTCTTGCTAATGATCTGTGTGCGAATGTAATCCTTCACAGCGAGGCACAGTCTCATCTGCTCCAGAATAAACTCCACTCGCTCCTTCTTCTCCATGGAGCCATAGGTTTCCACCTAGCAGAGCAATTCCTTGTTACTTAGTGGATATTAAAATGTTTAGCCAGGTAAAATATTAACTCTTCATATTTGTACAGTATTAGCAAGTATACAAAAAGCAAGTTCTGGAGCTGGAGACATAGCTCAGCAATAAAAAGTGCTTCATGTTCTTCCACAGGATCCAAGTTCCGTACTCCAGACCCATGTCAGGTCCCTCACAACTGCTTCTAACTCCAGGTCCAGGGGATTTGATGCCCTCTTCTAGTTTCCATGGGCACCTGTGTGCACATACACATCTTTCTCTTACACTTACACACACACACAGACACACAGACACACACACACACACACACACACACACTAGTGTCTTCAAGACAGGGTCTCACTATGTAGCTCAGGCTGACCTGGAAGTCACTATGTAAAGCAGGCTGGCCTCAAACTCAGAGATCCACCTGTCTGTCTTACAAGCACTGGGATTAAAGGTGTCCACCACTACAGCCAGAAAAATAAAATAAGGAGAAGTTATCTTATAACCCAAAGCATTACAACACAAAGGAATCAAGTTACCCTGCCAGTGTAAAATCCCATAAATGTTAATCCACATAAGGGTTTGCACAACTACTATCTCAATGCAGATTCAAACCCACTTATGCTATCCCTTTACAGTTTCTTTACTCATAAGTCCTGGCAAACAAATGGTCTTTTTTCAGCATAGCTCTGCCATGTAAAGAATGCCAAATATAGCTGGACAGTGGTGGTGCACACTTCTTTTTTAAGATTATTTATATATATGTATATGTAATGCTGTTTTATCTGCATGCCAGTCTGTCTGTCTGAGGGTGTCCAATCTCCTGTAGTTGGAGTTACATAAAGTTGTGAGCTGCCATGTGGGTGCTAGGAATTGAACCTGGGTCCTTTGAAGAACAGCCAGTGCTCTTAACTACTGAGCCATCTCTCCAGCCCTGGTGGTGCATGCCTTTCATCCCAGCACTCGGGGTATTTGATCACACTGTGAGACTCTGAGACTGAGTTAATAAAATTAATCTTGGGTCATGGGGCGGAGCCAGCAACTAGTTGACAAGAATTATAGACTACAAAGGAGTCAGGTAAATGGATAGAGAAGCACAGGAAGTAGTAGGGAGGGGCTTAAGCAACTGCAATCTTTTTGGTCTGGGAAGGGTGGACATTACTGGGTCTCTGGGAAAAAGGGAAGGTCAGGCTGGTTGCTCTTCCATTGCCTCTATCAGGTTTTCATCCCATTATCCGACTCCCAAGACTTTACTGGTTATAGACCAACTGAGATAAAATAAACAGGCAGAGGCAGGCAGATCTCTGATTTCTAGGCTAGTTCGGTCTACAGAGCTAGTTCTAGGACAGGCAAGACCACCCAAAGAAACTGTCTCAGAAAACAAAGCAAACAAAAAAGAATACCAAATATGAGTGAGCCAGGTAATTACAGCACTGGGGAGGTAGATAGGTGATCTGGTAAACCTAGACAAGCCTTGTCTACAGAGACAGCTCCAGGGTTACACAGAAAAACTCTGTTTCAAAAAGCCAGTAATAACAATACTTTGAAGGAATAAGAAGCAGAACGAGGGCCAGGCAGTGGTGGCACACGTCTCTGCAGCAGGATGCAGAGGGAGGCAGATCTCTGTGAGTTCAAGACCAGCCTGGTCTACTAAACAAGTTTCAGGGCAGTCTCCAAAGCCAGAGAAACCCTGTCTCGAAAAACCAAAACCCAAACCAAAACAAATAAACAAACAAAAAGCAGAATGGATCTATAGATTCCAATTTGGTAATGGTCTCGGGCCAGTCATTTAATATCCCAGAAGTTCAGCTTCTGTGGGAAATGGGGAAAACAGCAGTCAGTGCTGTGTTGGAAGGTTCCTGGATGAAGTATAAAGTAGGTTCTCAACCTTCCTAATGATGTGGCCCCTCCCTTTTTACAAAATAGATTTATTTATTATGTACACAGTGTTCTTCCTCAAGGCCAAAAGAGGGCAGGTAAGCCACCATGGGTTGCTGGGAATTGAACTCAGGACCTCTGGAAGAGCAGCCAATGTTTTTAACCTCTGAGTCATCTCTCTAGCCCATGATGCGACCCTTTAATACAATACCTCATGTTGTGGTGATCCCCAAACTAAAATTATTTTTGCTGACATTTCCTAACTGTAATTTTTCTGCTGTTATGAATCATAATATAAATAACCTATATGCAAGATATCTGGCAGGTGACCCCATGAAAGGACTGTTTGATCCCCCCAAAAGGGTTGCAACCCAGAGGTTAAGAACCACTAACATAAAGGATGTAGGATTTGTAAGGCAAAAGAGAAAAAAATAAATACATAAAATAAAAATTCAGAGAATTTCCACTAAAACCATTTTCTTCCCTTCCTTTAGCCCAGCTGGATAAGAAACTCAATTGGAATGTCAGAATAACCTATTTAACCCAATGGGCAGCCTCTGATGGGTCCTAGAGTGTGAATTCACTAAAGTGACTTAATCCAGTCTATCATTTGTGCCTTTCCAGAGTCTGGCAAAGGCTGCATCAAACTCAGGGTTCAGTGTGCCAGGCAACACTTATCACTGAGCTCTTAAGACTCCCAGATCTGGCAAGTTTCCTTTGCCAAACCATTTTGTTCTAGAGATTTCTCTCATTTACTAAAAATAAAGCCAATAATTTTAATAGTAGATTCCTCCAAGGCAAAGGAAGTAGTGCACGTACTTATTGAAATTATAAACAGAATCAAATGTATTCTACAAAAACTAAGGTCAATCTGTTGATGCTAACTTTTCTTCAAATTGTGTTTAGCCGATTAGCTTGCAAAATTGTGCTGTGTACTTGCTGACTTTTGATGACTTAGCACAAAGAAGCAAGGAGACATTAAAACAAGCCACTTCCACAAGAAATTACTGCCAACTCAGCTAAGTTTACAAGCTTCCGAAAAAGCACATTACCTGTAACTCTTGAAGGATGGAGGCAGCCTCTTTCACATCACCATTTTGTTCTTTTATAGTTGCCAAGGTTTTAGTCAGCCGAGCACGCTCAATTTCAACATAAATCTACAAATGGAAATTGAAAATTATCAAACTCTTACATGTTAACATTTAAAAGGCAGACCTGCACTAATATTAGGACTAACAGCTTCATCCCGCTACACACTTCATCATACACACCTCAAGAAATCTCTCATATCACACACACAGCCACGATGCAGCAAATACCCTTCATAAAACACTCTCCAAGGTTGGAGAGACGGCTTATTGGCTCACAATCTACTGCCGTACCCAAGGACTGCAGTATGGAGTCTAGCACTAACGTCAGGTGGCACACAAAAGCCTTTAACCTCAGCTCCAAGGGATCTGACTCATTTCTGGCCCAGGGGCACCATCCCCCAACGTACATAAGTAAATCATAATAACTTAAAAAATTTCATCTCTATGTTTTCAATTTTGCTGTGGGAAGGAAATAAAATTACTGTGTTAAGTAACATGATCACAAGCTGTATTAATGGCACAGAAAATGGCTTTAAAAGACTTGCAAGAACCAGGCAGTAGTGGTGCATATCTTTAATCCCAACACTTAGGAGACAGAGGCATGTGATCTCTGAGTTTGAAGCCAGCCTGGTCTATTATAGAATGAGTTCCAGGGCAGCCAGGGCTGTACGGGGAAACTTTGTATTGAAAGCTCAATTTTTAATTCTACCAAGTCTCTATGATGGGATTGTCCTTCTGTGTATATGTTTCTCTTATTGGTCGATGAATAAAACATTGTGTGGCTAGTGGCCAGACAGGAAGAATAGGCAGGGCTACCAGAGGAGAATTCTGGGAAGTGTAGGCAGACAGCAGTCATCATGTGAGCCTGGGAAGAGAGAATGCATCAGGTGTTCTCTGGTAAGCCAAGACCATGTAGAAATACACAGATTAATAGTGATGGGATAATAATTAAAAGATAGAGCTAGTCAATAAAAAGCCCTAGCCACTGACCAACAGTTTATAGCTAAAATAGCATCCATGTGCTTATTTGGGGCTAAAAGGGTGGCAGGACTTCCGCCAGGTCAGTAAATTTTCATTCAATACCTCTAAACCAGATTCATTCTTTGTTTTGGATGTTGTGGACTGAACTCAAGTTCTCACCTAAACTAAGTATGTCTAAGACACACATCTTCTAAGCCCAATTCATCATTAAATACAAAACTATTTAAGAACTACCTAAGGCCAGGTAAGGAGCATTACTTGTAATTCCCAATACTCAGTAAACTGAGGCAGGACCTATAACCAGAAGCTAGCCTGGGGCCACAAAGTATGCCATTTCTATTCCCATCCATTCTAACCTTGATCTTGCTAATAATTAACACCACTAATTTATAATATAATAATTAGCATCACTCATTCACTTATTTATCTATTTATTTATTGGGGCATAGCCTCACTGTGTAAACCAGGCAGTCCAAGAATGTCTAGAGATTTGCCTCCCTCTGCCTACCAAGTGCTGGGAATAAAGGTGTGTGTACTGTCATCCCTGACTTGCTAGTAGTTTTTGTAGCTATACAATTAGATTTTTAATTTCTATCAAATTAAAAACCAAAATATAAGTATAACCTAAAATACCCAAGAAATGGGCATTTGTGCTTTGTGGCAACCCCTTCCACACCCATTCCCAAACCAGAATCTCCAGTAATATCGATTATTCAGATATTTAGGTATCCCCACCATCTGCCCCCACCCAGTTGCTCTGTATAATAGCCCTGAACTCACTTGAGATCCACCTACCTCTGCCTCCCAATTGCTAGATCTCTCTTTTTTTTAAATCAGTTATTTAACTATTAGTAGAGCATGCTAATGCAGTTAAGCACACATGGAAGTCAAATCACAGAATCTTTGAGTCCCATGGATCCAAGTCAGGCTATGTGACTGGGCAGCAAGCACCTTATCCCTTCAGACGTTGTCTGCTTGCCTGCCTGCCTATCTATCTATCTATTTAATCTTCCTCATAGCTACAATGTCTTGGGCCATATCAATTTTGATTCATTTTAAAAAGTCACACAATCTAGGTACTAGAGGCCAAGGCAAAAGGACAGTAAATCCCAGTCTAGGCTACACAGTGAAACATTTTCTCAATCCCTTTCTGTCTGTTTTACATACACATCTCAAAAAACTACAGAAATTCTGGGATAAGACACTTAATTTTCAGATGGGTGGTGGTGGTGCATACCTTTAGTTCCAGCACTTGGGAGGCAGAGACAGGTAGATCTGAGTTCAAGGACAGCCTGGTCTACACAAAGAAACTCTGCCTTGAAAAACCAAAAACCAAACTGACCAAACAAACAAAAAAACCCCCAAACAAACCAACCTACTAATTGTGGCTGGTCATGGTGGGTTACCTTTTTAGTCCCAGCACACTGGGAAGCAGAGGCAGGCAGATCTCTTCTGACCAGCCTACATAGGAAGATTCTGTCTCAAACAAAACAAGCAAAACCTACCAATCCCTAAACATTATGTAAAAAATATCATGACAGAAATGTTACTAAATGTTACTAAACAGAAGTTACTAAAAATGGGTATGTAAGAATAACAATGGTTGAACTGAAGTGACAACATTTTGTTTATTCCTTAAAAGATATAAAATATAGCCTGGCATGGTGGCACATACCTTTGGTCCTATAACTTGGGAAGCAGAATGAGTTTGAAGCCAGTTTGGTCTACACATTGAATCTGAGGTCAGCCGGCTCATAAAACAAAGTGAAACTGAATCACCACACAAATATCCTTACATGCAATAACCCTCACTGACCGCAGGGAGAAGTCAGTCCAGCACAAAGCTTACCTTTCCTTCGGTAACCATCCGCAGAGTATCAATCAACCGCAGCTTGACTGGGAGGTCTGTGATCTCCTCCACGTAAGCACAGCATTGCTGAACCATTTTTGCAACAGCCTAATAAAATACAAGAGACCACTCGTAATCCAAGTGCATTCTTCAAACAGAAAAAAATTAATTGTTCTGAGAAAGGGTCTCTCTATGGAGTTCTGGCTGGTCTGGCACTCCCAGAGAGCCACCTGCCTCTGCATCCTTCCTAGTGCTGGCATTGAAGGAGTGTAACACCATGCCCAGCTTGGGGGAAAGGGGAATCCATAGATAAGATTCTAGGAAAATTTCAAACTACCTTTAGAATATAACTAGAAAATTTGTAGGCTAAACAAATTTTCAGTGAATTCAGAGATTAATTTCCTAAAAGTCCTTATTTAAATGCAAATATGCTATTTAGGATATTTTATTTGCATTTGTTATTTATGCATAAGTAATGAGCTGCTGAGCCCTGGCTCACACGAGGAGGTGGGATGACAGCTACAGGAATCAGCTTCTCCCTCCACCACAGGGTCTTGGGATCTGGCTTGGCAGCAGAAGCCTTTTTACCCACCGAGCAATTTCTCTAGCCCCAGTCTTCTGTGTTTTAAAGCAATTAGGAACTCACTTGTTTTAACTGACTCCGTCGTTTTGACAAAAGCATAATATTTTCATTAAGTAAGTCCCACTCTTTAGCCTCATAACACATTTTCACTACTGCAACCAAGATGCGGGATGTAGACACCATATCAGAGGCCTGCAGGTAAGAAAAGACATCACAGGTAAGTAGGGCAGCATCAAATCAGTCACTGGTAACTGTGGTCTGCATTACTATCTACTCACAGTTCGGGTCTGCTTTTCCAGAGAGAGAAGGGTTTCAATGACTTCTTGAAGCCGTCCTTCCTGAAACAAGAAAAAACATTGAATAACAGAAGCATCACCAATACAGACCCAGCACCTGACCCAAGCTTTTGGGAAAGTCCATTCTAAAGGAAAAATGTCATCCCTCATGCTTGTTTTATTTCTCTCCATTTGTGAAAGGTTTGCTTCCTTGGGGAGCCTTTAAGTTAGGGATTTCCAACTTAGAACCTACAAGGTGCTTTCCTTCTTGCTTCTGTGTGTGTAGGCACACATTTATCTAGGCTAGTGTTCTACTACTGAGCTACATTCTCAGCACAGTACATGAGTTTTCTTTCTGTTTTCCCTTCTCTCCATCCATCCATGCATCATCCATCCACCCATCCACTCATTGTTTTCCAAGACAGGTTTCTTTGTGTAACCTTGGCTGACCTGGAACTCACAGAGACCCACCTGCCTCTGCCTCCGTACTGCTGGATTAAATAGGTGTGTACCACCATAGACCTGCTATTTAATTCTATTATCTATTTATCTATTATCTATCTACCATCCATCCATCTACCTATCTACTATCTATCTATTTTTTGGGGCAGGGTCTCATGTAGTCCAGGCTGGGCTTCAAACTCATTATGTAGCCAAGGATGACCTTGAATTTCTACTCCCTTGCTTCCAGTTACAGGTACACATAATCACATCTGGTTTATATGGTACTAGGGGCAGAACCAAGTGACCGGGAATATGAGGTAAACACTCTACCAATTTAGCTATAACACCAGAACCACATGCTTTTTTCAGATGGAAATAAGCCCAAGAAAGTACTGGGCGATAGCTGTACACACCTATAATCCCAGGACTCGGAAATCAGAGGCAGGTGGACCTCTGTGAGTTCAAGGCCAGCCTGGTCTACAGAGCTAGTTCCAGGGCAGCTAGGGCTGTTACAAAGAGAAACCCTGTCTTGAAAAAACAAACAAAATGGAAGGGAGGGAGGGAGGGAAGGAGGAGGAAAAAGATTGAACTTGTAACTACAATGTCTCATCTGAGAAAAGCACTGAGTTTTTGTTTTGCATTGTAATTTATCATCTCAGAGTGGTGATGCCTGTTTATCTTGTTCCGTACAGAACTCTTAGCTGGTAGGATGGTGAACAGTCCTAATAGAAGAATAAGTGTTTTGAAAAGCACACCCACAATCTAGCCTGATAGTCACATTCATAAGGAGAGGCTGATCCAGACTAAATATCCCCTGCTGGGAGACGAGAGGCAGAATTGAGAGGGAGGCACAGTGGAGAAGGATTGCAAGTATGAGGCTAGCCTGGGCAATTTAGCAAGGCTTTGTCTCAATGTGAAGAAGGGTCAGCTAGAGATGTGGCTTAGTGGCAGAATACTTCTCTGACATGCACAAGGCCCTGGGTTTGTGTCCTTAGCACTCATAGGACAATTCATAAATAGTACCCCCCCTTTTAATAGCTTTCTATGACCTATGAATTTAGATTATAAATGTTTGGATTTTGCCATGTTTTCCAAGATAACCTGCAAAACATAAACATATACGTGTGTGTATCACAATACATATGTATGTATTTTGTTTGGAATCTGTGGGATGGGCTAGGGCTTTGTATATATTAAACAGACATTTTACTATTGAATTACAATCCCAGTCAAACCACACAGCACAGACTATGGACTGTTCAGACTTAATAAAATCTGGAACATGAATATAACATGTTTTAACAGTGTTTTCTAAGCAAAAGGGAGCTCTAGTTCAGAAAGCCTGAGGACCCATGTTCACCATGGGGAAAACAATGGATAAACCTAGAAGGCTATAAGTCACAAAAGACAAGAATCAGTGTTAGGAAGTCAGCTGCAAATTTGACTGTCACCAAAACTGACGTTTAAGGGACCTGATTGGCCACAGAGATGCCCGCAGAAGCAGTATCAGGCTCTGCCCCTCCTGGTCCCCATCCCCCCACCACAGCACACAGCTTCCCTTGTGCTCTGAAGACTGTGCTTTGCTCAAAGTGCTGTCTACAGGAAAATAGTTGTACATGCTATTAAAGTAGAAAAAAAGTAGAAAAACGTAAAAATGCCAAACATCCTTTGTTCACTATGATAGCTGTCACTGTGGTCAGGTAGAGTATAGAGGAGTACATGACACTCTAACTTAGAAGCAGGGCACTCAAGGAACTGCACCCTCCATGGGAGGGAGCCAGACTGTCCTGAACCATGCACTACAGGACCAACCACACAAAAAGGCCATCTTCTCAGATAGGAGGTCTTGGCCAGTGCTCCCTGAAATTACCTGTAACTCAGCACCTCATTTAATACTGACCCCACCAGCTCTGCTTTGCAATGGCTCTGAACTATACCCTTATGTTTACTGTCTCTGTAACCTCACTGAAATTTAAACTCTAGAATTGATGTTTATCATGGTAGCTTCATTAGCCGAACGTGTACTACTGTTCCTATAGATATCTCTGTTGCTTTTTGAGACAGAGTCTTGCTCTGTAGACCAGGCTGCCCTCAAACCTGCAATGATCTTCCTGCTCTGGCTTCCTTACACCAAGCTTACAGGTGAGAGCCATCATACTTAGAGCCTTGGTTGTTGTTCTATTGCTGTGAAGAGACATGACCCAGGCACCTCTTACAAGAGAAAGCATTTAGTTGTGGCTTGCTTAGTTTTAGAGGTTTAGTTCACTATCATCACGGTGGGAGTATGGAGGCATACAAGCAGGTGCTGGAGCAGTAGCTAAGAGATACATCCTGATCCACAGGCAGAAGGACAGACTCTGGTCTTGGAATTGGCTTTTTGAGACCTCAAAGCTCACCCCTGGTAACATACTTTCTCTAACAAAGTCACATCTCCTAACTCTAATTATTTCAAATTGTTCCACTCCCTGGTAACTAAACATTCCAATATATGATCCTACTGGAACTTCATTTAGCTTGAAGGTAATTTTCAGACCTTCTTTAATAGTGATTAGTATGCATTTCCCACCTACCAAGTGGTCTGACTTCCCCTAGGCCTGGACCCTTGTTTAATTGTGGCTTCCCTTATACCAACTTGTATGTGACATGTTAAAACTACTCAGAAGCTCTTAATGGCTTACAATTTTTGACTGTGACAATAAGGAGGATGTGACAAGTCAATATGGCTGTCAAGTTCGTATTAACTGAGGGGCCTATGTCATTTTTCTTATTAACTACCACTTCATTAAATAAAACTAACTTCTTCTTCCTGCTTTTCCATGTTCAACCCACGACTTCAAGTCTTCCTCCCTGTCTAGTCAGTCACACAGCTCCTGAAATGCCACCTCTTCCAGGCAGCATCTCAACTCAAAGGGAGTAAGATGGTAACAGCCATCCAACACCAGGGTGTCAGAAGATATAAACTTGTGTTAACTTACTTTCCTTACATAGAAAATCCTCAGATAATGTTCAATGTCAGTAAGTGCTGGGCAGTTCTGTAAATCTGCCTCCATTAACCTGAGAGATTCAATCTGTTAAGGTTTCTAAACAACCTAAACAAGGAACCAATACAAAGTTACCACAAATAGTTGAATTTTAAAGCCTTATAAGATCTATTTCTCAAAGAGCTCTTTTGTTTAGACTGTTAACAATCATTATGCTGTTCTATACCTCATACTGTTTATTGCTAACATTCACTTAGGAAGAAGCTGCAGGTAACTGGGGGAAAAAACGTCTAGAGGGGTAGGAGAAACAAAGATCATCGAATACAATGTAAGACTGTAAACAGCTTCTGAATAACCCTAAGTCCGGTGTCCACATCAACCAGAAAGTCCTCTGCACTATCAACTGCTGAGCCACTAGTATCTGCAGCTCAGAGGCCCCTTCAGACTGAGTTAACACATCCAGGCTCTGGGCCCTCATGTGCCATTACACAGGCATCAGACAGAATGGATAAATACAGGCTGGGGAGCCAGACTGCTGGCTCTACATCTTAGTCTTAGCACTGTAAAAAACAAAGTACCCCACACCTCTGACCCTCACTTTCTTTCTTAGGGTTCATGTAAGATTAAAGCAACAGCTATAAAGACAAGCCCACAGCTGGTACCTTTATAGCACTGAATACCTGTATCACAATATTAGCTGCTGTTTTCCAGGTGTGTTAGGATGCAAATGCAGAACTGTTATAGGTCATGCCTGCAAGAGATCTGAAATGGCACCAAGACTGGCAGTTTTACTGTTCTAGACCTCAATCTGCCTTTTTTTTTTTTGACACAAGGTTTCTCTGTGTAGCCTTGGCTGTCCTGTCCTGGATCTCACTCTGTAGACCAGTCTGGCCTCGAACTCATAGAGATACTCCTGCCTCTGCCTCAAGAGTACTGGGATTAAAGGCATGTGCAACCACCACTACCTGGTCAGTCTGCCTTTTTAAGGCCTCTGCTAAATGTGGTTTTCTTATCAAATATATATATATATATATATATATATATATATATTTTATTTATGTGAATGTGTGTATGCATCATAGGTGTATGGGTGCCCTTGAAAGAGAGTGTTGAATCCCCTGGAGCTGGTGGAGTGAGCCACCTGACAGGCTGCTGGAAACTGATTTCAGATCTGAAAGGGCAGCTAATACTCCTAACTATGGAACCATCTCTCCAGTCCACACCTGACACAGTCTCATCAAGTACCTGCATCCACAGTGTCTATCTTCACATTTCTTTTACATTTGAAATAAACATTTGAAGGAAATTAAATACTGAACTGATGACCCTTTAAACAGGAAATGAGACAGCAAAAACTGATCACTATTCTTGTTGCCAGGTGACCAGAGCTTGATCAGCCATGATAAACCACTGAACTTTAAGTCTTTTTACAAATGAAAAGAACAAAGCTTTTTTTATAGTTACTGAGCTCAAAATAAAAATTAAACATATGCATGGAGTGGTGCTGCATGCCTTTAAACCCAGCACTCAGGAGGCAGAGGCAGGTGGATCTCTGTGAGTTTGAGGCCAGCCTGGTTTACAGAGTGAGTTCCAGGATAGGCTCCAAAAAGCTACAGAGAAACCCTGTCTCAAAAAACAAAAACAAACAAACAAAAACAAGTAAAATGTCCCATACATTCCAAAGTAGAACTGTAACATTAAAGGCTTAGGGCAAGAGTACTTGCCTAACATACAGGTCCCAGGGTTTAATCCACAGCCCTGGAAAGGAACAGGAGGAAAAAAAACCATGTTAAACCTTAAAAGAGCTGGGCAGTGGGGGGTGGGGCACATGCCTTTAGTCCCAGCACTTGAGTTTGAGGCCAGCCTGGTCTACAGAGCTAGTTCCAGGACAGCTAAGGCTGCACAAAAAAAAAAAAAAAAAAAAAAAAAAAAAAAACCTGTCTTGAAAAATAAAACAAAAACAAAAACATTAAAAGGGCTGAAGGATATAGCTCAATGGACTGATAGAGTGCTTGCCTAGCATGCCTTGGGTTCAATCTCTAGAAACACATACACAGAGAGAGGGAGGAGAGAGGAGAGAACGGAGAAAGAGGAACCCTGTCTCGAAAAACCAAGGGGGGGGGGTTGGAAGACTGAACTACACTCCCTTAATACAGGTGACAATGGTGGAGCAGGGACAATATATGAGGCCACTGGCAGTGGGTCCAAGATCTGACACTAATGCGCAAATGGACTTAGTGGCGCCCATTCTCTATGGAGAGATAGCTTGCTCAGCCTAGACACGGAGGTGGGGGTAGGGGTGGGTGGGTGTTAACTTAGCCCTGCCTCAGTGAGATGATGGGAGAGATGTAGTAGACTTCCTTGGGGAAGCCTTACCCTCTCTGAGGAGCAGATGGGAGGAGGGGTGGTGGGGGGAAATGAGGGGATTGGGAGGAGAGAAGGGGAACCGGGTTATAAAAAGTAAATAAATTTAAAAATGCAAAAGTGTCTGAAACATTAATAAGGATTGTGAGAAAATCTAAAAGTTAAACTATGGACCTGTGTTTCATAAAAACATACATCCTCCTGCCTCACAGCCTTCTTTCCTGACCCACATATAAACAAAACCCAACACAACTCACTCACATACTTTGCTTCATTGACAAACACCCAGTCTTTAAAGCCAAATGCAAACACAATCTCCCAGAACGCAAATGTTATACATTTTAACTAATTAAAAAGTGTTTGTTTTGACCTCATCCATTACTCATCAACCACCCAGGAAGGCACCTGGCATTTGAGTTTGCAACTGTGCCCTTCAGAATAGAACTGGCCTTTTCTTGGGCAACACTCCGTCTACAGTCCTCTTCCTGCTTGAACCTTTCAAGCACTGGAATTACATGCGTGAGCTTACTACTGTTGTAGTTGTACTTTCTAAAGCCAGGGATGTCTCTCCCTTCTATGACCACCACTGTTCTTTAAAGGGGACATTCAGGAAATGACTTTGGCCTGCAGGTGTGTTTCCTAAATCCTTTCCCTTATCCGCTCAAACAGCACAGATTAGCATCCAGTTCCTAAGCATTAAAATGTTTCACATAAGAATTCATATTCCCGGGGCTGGAAAGATGGCTCAAGCAGTTAAGAGCACTGACTGCTCTTCCAGACCTGGATTTGAGTACGAGCACACATATGAGGTCTCACAAAGGGTGTACAAGCATGCACATAGTCAAAACACTCACATACATTAAAAAAATTTTTTTCTAAAATTCTTATTCCTGGTTTCCCATCGAAAATAGTATTGTCAAACAGTTTTGTGAATATACTGGATTCTGTAATTATGCATTAAGCTCTTTAGGACCAAACAAACAGAGTTCATCCCTGGTGACTTTCAACACTGAACTGTAGAAGGAATTTAAGATGTAATCCTTAGCAATAACCAACACCTAATGATCAAATCTAGTTTTGAATACCTGATACCCAGCTATAACCTTGGGCAAAATACTTTCTGCCCTGGCTTCTTTAATGTACAAAATAATCTAAAAAGTTGCCTGACCCACAGGAAATGTTTGGGTCAAGGTAAGTTCTTATTTCACGATAGGGAGGTTTGATGGTGTATAGCTTAACAAAGCATTTACCTGGCGGGTGCATGACCCCGAGTTCAATGCCTAGCACCACAAAACACGTTCATTGTCTGCCCTCTCAGGCTCTTACTTCTAATAACCGCTTGTCTTTCCTATTGTCCTCTCTAGCTTCATCTTTTAAAAAATCTTATTCAAACCCAATACTGTCAGCTTCCCTCCGTTAAGAACTAACAGCTTCTTCCTGCGTTCCAGTAACACTCCCTTTGATGGCTCAACACCATCTTTGGGGTCCTGGGTCGCTTACATTTGTACTACCACTTTCCTACTTCTTCTGGCCAAAGACCAGGCACAATGCCATGATTTACAAACGATTTATGGGCGGCAACTGATTGGGCCACAGTAGTATTACAAACCAACTCTCTGATGCAGCCCGAACCTAAGAACCGACTAAACCAAACGTTACTTGACGTCCCAAGAAACGGCAGGCACTAAAACTAACACGGAGCGTCAAGTTCGATGGAAAAGGTGATGGTCTATCTCGGGCTTGGGGAACTTCGGTTTCGCGGACAGACCTGGGGTCTGCACTCAAGCAGGCCCAACCCGGACTAGGAAGGCACCAGGGGAGCGCGCTCCAGCCCGCAGGCCCCCTGAGGCCTAGGCAGGCTCCACGCCGTGACTCAGCCGCTGGCGCCCGCCACCAGCCGGCCGGCCTCCCCTCACCTTGGCCAGCTTCTCGCACTCAGGCAGGCGCTGGTCCACCGTGGCGCTGTAGTCCACCTCCATCTTCACAATGCGCCCATCGGCCCGCTCCGAGCCGCCGTCCGCCATGGTCCCTGCCTAAGCGTCCCTGATGCACCCTAGCTTCGGCCACCACTCGGCACTCACACCGGAAGCCGCCCGCACTTCCACTCAGGCAGTGCGTCGGAAGCCCGCGGGAAGGACCCCGTGAGGCCCTCTGCGCTGGTCGCTAGTCAGGCAGTGCTGCGGACAGCCCTAGAGGCGGGGCTAAGGCGCGAGGGCAGGCCCAGGAATGGGCGGGGCTGCTCTGGGGCGGGGCTAGTGACGCCAGTCTCCCGGCGGAGCTGAGTTACTGGTATCTTGTGCTTACTGGCTGAGTGAAGTGACTTGATAGACACAGCAGGACATGTTATATATTCTCACGTCCTCTGCTTCGAAATACGATTTACCAGAACCGTCGGTGAGCCACTTACTTTTCTTGGCGTTCGGTTTTCTCATCTGTAAGTGAGGAGGCGAAAACTAACCCTGAAGACAAAAATGCTAAAAAGTTTTCTCTTATTGAGAATCTCGCATTGATCTGTGGGATTTCTAATTGCTCGCTCTTAAGAGAAAAGGTGGCAGGCAGCTCGGTAATATAACAAGCAGTGTTTTTACGTTTTCATTCAATCCACCGTGCCGATAAAAAGAGTCCCTAAGACAGCCCAGATCACATTTCTAAGAAAATTGTAGTTTATTATTAGCAGTAGTATTTTTTTTCCCCTTAATAACATGGTTTCTCTATATACCCCTAGCTGTCCAGAAACTCTCTCAGTAGACCAGCCTGGACTTGAACATCCACTTGCCTCTGCCTCCCAGATCCTGCTATTATGATTAAAGGCATGTGTGGCACAGGCTTTTACTCCCAGCCAACACTTGGGAGTCAGAGGCAGGCAAGTCTCTGAGTTCTAGGCCACTAGTCTACAGAGGGAGTTTAGGACAACCAAGGATACACATAGAAACCCTGTCTTGAAAAAAAAAAAAGTTGTACTGTAACAGGAGTGCTCTGTTCTGTTGGCACCTTAGGCATCACACGGGTTAGCAACAGAAGAAAAAATGAGCTGGAGGTTGAAAAGTTTTTTGTTTTGTTTTCTTTGTTTGATTTTTGGTTTTTTGAGACAGGGTTTTCTTGTGTGGCTTTGGAGCCTGTCCTGGAACTAGCTCTTGTAGACCTGGCAGGTCTCAAATTCACCGAGATCGGCCTGCCTCTGCCTTCCATATGCTGGGACTAAAGGGGCATACATGCATTCACACAGGAACACTTGAGAACAAACACTCAAAATGAATTAGCCAGGAGCTGGGATGTGGCTCAGTGTTAGAATGATTTTTTTTTTTTTTTTTTTAGTATTCATGGATTCCCCTAGCACTGTGATCGTACACACACACACACACACACACACACACACACACACACACCCCTAAAACAAACAACACAGGAAAACAAAACAGAAACTCAGTCTGGATGCTATGTGCTCATTAAATTTGGTCAGAATTTGGGAGTCTAGTTGGGGAGTTTTTGCAATAACCTGAAAAGAAAACAACTGTGGTAGGGATTAAGGCAGCAGTGGGGTACCCAGAAGTGGCTGAGGGCCGGAGATAGTGTGAGGATGGAGCCAACTTTGCTGATGAATGACAGGAGAGGGGTTCAACACGTCAGCAAGCGTTTTGGTCACAGTGTCTGGTTGGGTGGCAGCAGTGAATGAGGGAGGATTGGAGTAGTGGGAAAAGGGGAACATCACCATTTTTGGATGCACATGAGGTGTCTATTGGCTGGTCCAGTGGCAGTGTTAAAATCAGTGAGGGCTAACCTTGGTTGGGCACGCCTTTGAGCCCAGCACTCAAGAGGCAGAGGCAGGCAGATTCCTGAGTTCAAGACCAGCCTGGCCTACAGAGAGAGTTCCAGGACAGCCAGGACTACTACAGCAGAGAAACCCTGTTTTGAACCCTCCACCCCAGGAAAAGGGTTAGTATATACACAGTTCAGGTCAAGGGAAGCCATTGTGGGTAGAGATTTGAAGTTGGAATCAAACTAGATTAGTGGTACCTAAAGCTTTAAAGAAATGTTCCTCTCTGGATAATACTTTTTTTTTTTTTTTTTTTTTTTTGGTAAATTGCCTACTTTTAAGACAATGAGAGGAAATTCTGGGTTTTTAAAATAATGTGTATGTGGTATAGATGTATATGAGTGTGTATCTGATACCATGAAAAGGAGATTGGGCCTCTAGCTCTTGAGTTCTCAACCTGTGGGTCACAACCCCTTTGTGGGTCAAACAACCCTTTCACAGGGGTTGCATATCAGACATCCTTCGTATCAGATATTTAGATTACAATTCATAACAGTGGCGAAATTACAATTATGAAGTAGCAACAAAAATAATTGTATGATTGGGGTCAGCACACATGAGGAGCTGTGTTAAAGGTTACAGTGTTAGGAAGGTTGAGAAACATTGCTGTAGCTTCTTTTTTTTGCATGGACTTTGAGACTTTTTAGGCTTCATCTAGGATAACTCTTATCTCAAAATCGTCAATGTGACTGCACCTCCAAAGACCCTGTGTAGGATAACATTTTCAGGGTTCTCAGGGCTGGGACTTGATCTTTGGAGACAGTTGTTCAGTTTACCACAGTCCGTTGATTTTTTTTTTAAATTTAAACATTTTAAAAGAAAATTTTATGTTGCCAGGCAGTGGTGGTGCATGCCTTTAATCACAGCACTTGGAAGCAGATCTCTGTGAGTTCGAGGCCAGCCTGGTCCACAAAATGGGTACCAGGATAGTCAAGGCTACAAGAGAAACCCTGTCCCGAAAAACAAAAAGAAATGATATGTATAAGTTTTACCTTCGTGTATGTCTATGTATCACATGTGTGCCTGGTGCCAAGGAGGTTAGAAGAGGACATCAGTTCTCTTGAGCCTGGAGTAATAGGTGATTGTGAGCTGCCATGTGGGTGCTGGGAATTGAACTCAGGTCCTCTGGAAGTGCTCTCAACTGCTGAGCCATTTTTACAACTCCTAAGTTGGGGTTTTGATATAAATTATTACATTTTCTTTCTGTCTTTCACAATGCTGGGGTTCAAATTCCTGGTACATGTTATGTAAGCATTATACCATTGAGCTACATTCCCAGTCCCCCGCACTATACTGTGTGTTTCTTTTCATCTCCCAAGACAGGGTTTTCCTGTGCAGCTCTGGCTTCCCTGAATGTGCTCTGTAGACCATGCTGGCCTCATACTCAGATTCCCCTGCCTCTGCCTCCCAAGTGCTGGGACTAAAGCTGCTTATTTGTTTTCTTAAAATCGGGATCTCATGTAGCTCAAGTTGGAATTCACTCTACCACTGAGACCCTGGATTGGGGTTGTCTTCCCCAAATAATGTCACAGTAATGGATTTTATGTGTCTGAAATGAGGAGCCAACGATAAACTGTACAATGGTACCTCTGCTCCCCTCACTCCCCCTGGAGACAGAATTTCTATGTGTAACAGTCCTGGATGCCCTGAATCTCAATTTGTAGACCAGGCTGGTCTTAAACTCATGGAGATCCATCTTCCTCTTCCTCCATTTGTCTTCTATTATTGTTACTTATGTGTTATGGGTATTTGCCTGGATGTGTCTATGCACCATGTCTGCCTGGTGCGCACTGAGGCCAAACGAGGGTATTGAATCCCCTGGAACTGGAGTCACAGACAGTTGTGAGCCTCTATGCAGGTCTTGGGAATTGAACCCAGATCCTCTGGAAGACTAGCCAGTGATATTAATAGCAGAACCATCTCTCCAGCCCTGTGTCCTGTGTTTTTATTAAGAAAGGACTTAGCTTTTATTTAGTGACAAGCAGAAAGTAGCACAGGTCCTCAAAATATATATATATATATATATATATATATATATATATACATATATATGTATATATATATATATGTGCTTCATAGTTTTTCTCAGTTGCTGGAGCCTAGCAATTAATATTTTAATAGGGCAGAGATGAAGTGGGGCAATGGTGACACACACCTTTAATCCAGCTGTGAGCTGGAGACCAGCCTGATCTACAGAGTGAGTTCCAGGACTGCCAGGGATACATAGAAAGACCTGAGTCCTTTGTCTAAAAAAATTATTTAAATGATTTTGGGGTAGGGTCATAGCTCAGTGATAAAGCACTTGCCTTGTAAGGCCTGGGATTTGGTCCTCAGCACTGAAGGGGGGAAAATTGAATAAATAGATCAGATAGGGGCTGGGAGATAGGAAAATCAGTCAAGTGTTTTCAGAGAAAGCATGAGGGCCTGAGCTGAATCTCAGAACCATGTGCTGGTGTGGCAGCCTGTGCTTGCAATCCCAATGCAAGAGGAGACACAGATCCCTGGAGCTCTGTAGCTGGCTAACTTACTCTAAGCCAGCCTAGCCAATGAGCACTAGGTTACAGTGAAGGGACTCTACCTCAAAAACAAAGCTGGACAAGTCCTAAAGAACTACACCCAAGGTCAACCACTGGCCACTTCATTCGTGAGCATGTGCACACATGTACCTCCTCCCAGCACAAAAGGCAGCCACACACAGGGGTTAGGGGAATTCTACATCAGAGATGTAAATACTCACTGAGCACAGGGGTCTTAGATCCATCCCCCTGAGCAGGAGCTGGACTTGAGGACAGAATAATGCTTGAAAAGAGGAAAAAAGAAAAAAAGAAAAAAACAAAAACAAAACCCCAGTGTCTTTACAGTGGAAAAAATGTGACAGCTATCACGTAAGCCAACTGACCGAGAGTGAGGTTAAAATAAGCAAAAGGGCCTTTATCAAGGGTTACTTTGGTAATATAAAATTAAATGTCAATGACAACAGAGCTAACATATATTTATTTATGTTTGGGGCAGGTTCTCACATTGTAGCTCTGGCTGAACTGGACCTTGCTATTATATAGACTATGCCTCCAACTAACAGTGATCTTCCTGCCTCTGCCTCCCAAGTGCTGGGATTAGAGGTGTTCACTATTAGTCCTGGGAAGATTTTTAAAAAATTATTATTATGGGTGCTCATATATGCATCTTTTCCATGAGTATTTGTGTGTCTTCAGAGGCCAGAAGAGGATGTTAGATGCCCAACTGGAGATACGGGCAGTTGGGAACTGGCTGATATGGGGGCTAAGAACTGAACTCGCCAGGGTGCAGTCTCAGCTTGGGTTCAGGTCCTGAGACAGGGAAAGGGGGTTGGCACAAGGAAGAACTCTGTCCACCAGGTGGATTGCACTCAAGTGGCCCCAAATAGCTCCAGCCATCTTTATTTATACTTAAACAGTTTTTTTTTTCCTACCGAGCTTACATGACTAACTTTATTATTGGCTCCTATTTTTGACTTTTAAAAAATACATAATAATCATTATAAAAGCCCCCATTGTTCCCCTTTATACTTCCCCAAATACACTTTCCCACCCCATACATGACCTTATTTTAGACATCGATTTCATTTTTTGCAGGCTTAACCAAATGTCGAGCCAGGCCCATCTTGCTCTTGTAGCATTTATGTCAGCTGGCAGCAGCTTGTGCTTATAAAGTTTAAAAAGTAATTAGCATGGGTATAATGCCTCAAGGCCTACAGTGTTCAAATCCAGATAACTCTTTCATGTCTGCAAGATATGCTTTACTACGGTTCCCTTTTCTACAAGAGGGTCCCGTGTCTCAATCTCTATAAAGGCTGACTTTGATGAGGCAATCTTTTCCCATCCCACCACACCATAATTACCCCACCATTATAAGCTCCTGTAAAGATGGAGCTATCCATCCCACATTTTGCATTGCATTTCCCCCTCTTGGAGCATACCAGATCCTACCATTGATTCTATATTTTTGGTGTCCAGGGAACTTGCTCTCAACAGTTGGCACTATGTGAACTCTTGAGGATTTCTCCCTATTCTGTGTATGCATGCCTTACTCTCCTTCCCAGAACTGTGAGACATGGTTAATGTTCCAAGGGTTGTTTTCTCATATGTACCTAACTGTCTCTACTGAGCCAGAAAAGTTTGCAGGATTAGGAGTTGTAGTTAGTAATTCCTGACAACAAATTTGATAAACATTAGTCCCCCTGTTGATTCTAAGGGAAAAAATATTGCGAAGGCACAGTATTTCTGGGGGGAAATTACAGTTGTTGCATTCATGATTGACAAAATGAAATTAAAAATTGCCAAAGGAATCAACAATAAAACGAGAGAGAAAAGAGCCTGCAAGCTGCATGAATTCAGCAAAATCCTGCCCTGTGGTCCACTGGTTCTTGCCAAGTGAGAGACCATCCCCAGCAGCCTTACCTCGAGGAGAGGCATTGGGCAGGCATCAGCTGATCTGAGACTAGGTTACACAGCTCCTGACATGAACTGCTATCCTCTAGAAGAGCAGCAAGCACTTTTAACCACTGAGCCATCTCTCCAGTCCATAAGCCCCCCCTTTTAAAATCATCTTCTTCAATTCTTTCACTGCAGAGCTACAAGAACCCAGAGCTTTGAACATGAGTGTTCTCCTACTGAACCACACCCCAGCCCTAGTTCCTCCCCCTCCAGTTCTGTTTGGATAAGTGAAAGTCATTTTCAATCAAGTTTGGAGCACCTAGACTTTGGCATATCACTGATGAATCTTACCCTGTTTCCCTAACCCCCACTCCAACACAGCCAAATGCTGGATGGGTGAGGGTTGGAACATTCAATAAGTGAAACCCAGAATGCTGTTAAATACCTTGCATCGACCCCTCACAATGCAGTATCTTTACTTCCTCTTTGCCTTACACTCATTTTTATATGTGATGGCCGCTAACTACAAATCTCCCATTATGAATGGAACCTTCTTACCAACCATTACAATAGCATCACCCTTCATTGGCTTAAAAGAAACCAACAAGCACCGTCGTACACACCTTCAATCCCAGCACCGAGGAGGCAGAGGCAGGTGGATCTCTGCATTCCAGGTCATTCTGGTCAACAAAATGAATTCCAAGACAGCCAGGGCTACAGTTCTTGTCATTCACGTGCTGGTGAAAGCAGGACTTGAAACATTTGCAAGCATTCACCCTTGACCAGTAGATGGCACCCTCCTCCCTTAGACTACATGAGTTATGAATGAACTCTTCCTAACCCCAGAACAAGAACCATAGTAATGAATCCTAGTCAACCCTAATTCCTGCCCAGATTGTTTATATTCCTCCTCTCTTCTTCATTCCCTGTCTAGTCCATATGTTCCCATATGTTTCCTGTAGTCACCTCTGGTATTGTGTTCTAAACAATTCAGCCTAATCAGCACCGTTTGCTGTAACACTCACAGTCAATGCTTGCCTTTAAAATGATGCCACAAGGCCTGGGATGGAACATCTGAGAAGGCAATGGGATGAGCAGAAGAATCAAAGTAGAAAAGTGAGCCGGGCGTTGGTGGCGCATGCCTTTAGTCCCTGCACTCCGGAGGCAGAGGCAGGCAGATCTCTGTGAGTTCAAAGCCATCTTGGTCTACAGAGCAAACCCTAGGAGAGGCTCCAAAGCAATACAGAGAAACTCTGTCTCAAAAAACCAACAAAACAAAAAAGGCAGAAGAGTGGAGGTCTTCTGCAGCCCTCAGGGTTAGGAAGTACTAGTGGGCTGACATGGGAGAGCAGCCTCAGAGCCTGGACCCTCCCGCCATCACCAAAAAAGGCTTTCAAGGTGCTAGCATTAGAGCTGTGCTTGCTCACTATTAGGACGACCAGGCAATAGAGAAGGTGATGAAGAGGGAAAAGAGAATCCAGTGGGGAAAGTCATCTTGCATCAGGAGGTGGGAGAGAATAGTCAGCCAGCAGCGACTGGGTCCCTTGCCTGTTGATTCGACCCCCCACACCCAGATCAAAAACACACAGAAAGCACTACTGTACTGAACACATGCAGATGTTTCCCTGTCGTTATTCTCTGAACAATGCAGTATAACAACTTTTTACATAGCATGTGCATGGCATGAGATAGTATAAGTAGTCTAGAGATAATTTAAAATACATGGGGGGGTCTGTGTAGGATATGCCACTGCAAAGGTGATTAAGTGCCACTAAGGAAAAAGAAAAACATTTTTTTTTTTTTTTTTGGTCTCACTGGCTTCCATTGTGTCATTATTCAACACTACCTCAAAGGGTGGTGATGGCCCAAATGTTAATTTCAGCCCTTGGAAGGCAAAGGCAGGTAGAGCTCTATCTTCTGAAGCCAGCCTGGTTTATAGAGTGAGTCCCAGGACAGCCAGGACTACACAGAGAAACCATCTTCTAAAAACCAAAAACAAATTCTCCACCTTAAGGAATTTGGTTTAGCTTTAATTAATTAGCTGCTGTAAATGTTCCTGGGCCAACTTTGGGAAAGCATTTATCTAGAAAATAAGTTTGTTGTTGGGCATTGGTGGCACACACCTTTAATCCTAGCACTCCAGAGGCAGGTGGATCTCTGAGTTCGAGGCCAGCCTGGTCTACAGAGTGAGTTCCAGGACAGCCTCCAAAGCTATAGAGAAACCCTGTCTCAGAAAAAAACAAAACAAAAAACAAACAAAAAATAGGTTTGTTTATTTACTTTTTATTTTATTTAAGGTTTTTTGAGGCAGGTTTCTCTGCCTCACACACACACACACACACACACACACACACACACACACACATATATAGCTATGTATATGTATTCAAGAACCAGTGATGCTTACAGATTATTCTCCTACATGCAGTGGGTGCATATTTTTCATTTTTAGAAAAAAAAAAGCTTAAAAAAATGAATACCAGACAAATGAAAACCAGACCTCAGCAGCTTTACGCTGCTTCCTGAGTAACTGAAGAATGTGCTTCTTGGGGTTAAAATGTGAGATCTGTTAAATATGGATGAAATACCAACACCCCAGGCATTTTTATTGGCATTTCACTCTGACTTTTTGAACTTAGGAGTGCTGACATGAAAACCTGTTCTTTCTGCTCTGGGAAGCCTGCAGAGCCAGGGCACAAGAGGTAACAGGCGATGACAGGGTGCTCTCTCTCTCTCTCTCTCTCTCTCTCTCTCTCTCTCTCTCTCTCTCTCTCTCTCTCTTCGGAAAACACATTTCTCAAAACCATCACTTCTCTTGCTTACCCTATCAGAGAAAAACGTTCCCAGTGGGCATTTATGAAGACCCCCGCCCCCAAAGTCAGGAGACACTTGTGCACTTTGGAAACAGAGCGTTTCCAGAGTGACTAAGCAGAGAGCCCCATGGCACCCAGGGTACATTTGAAAACAGAACTCAGTGTTTTAACAGTCCAGGATAGCCCCTCTTTGCGATCCTCCCCGGCACTCGCTGCTCTGGGTTCCGGGACAGCCCTGGCGTCTGGCAGGGAGAGACATGCTGTTTTGTTTAAATCCTCCACATTCTTTGCCATTTCCCCATTGGCCGGATGGGGCTACCCTCCCCGCCGCGGCCGCTGCTGATGTCAGCCTGGTCGCGCTCGCTCCTCCCGCACCCACCTCCCGGCCCCAGGCACACTGCAGCTCGGCGCGGTCTCCAGACGCGGCGAGGTAGCTGCAAACTCACGGGCACGCACAGCGCTCGCAGAGCCGAGGGACTCGGGGGAGGGGACGCGCGCAAGGCGCTGGCAGCCACCCTCCGAGGTTGGAGACACCCGGGGCCCAGAGCAGGGAGAGCCCTGGCGGCCGCGGCTTCCCTTTTCTCTCCCAGCTAAGCTCTGGGGAGACTCGGGGACTGGCCCTAAAAAAGAGCAGGAAATCTTGTTTACCGCCCGGAGAGACGAGACCAGCAAGCCTTTGTTTGGAAAGTCAGCATCGCCGGCTCGGGCGGCAATGTGTTCCTGGTGACATTAGCCCAGGGTAGACGGGTCGGAGGAAAAGGGGCTCACAAGGTTCAGCTCTGCTTTCGGACGAGGATCGAGAGGGTGACTTTTGTGCATTTGTTTGAATTTGTAGAAATCTTTTTTTTTTCCCCCTCCCTCTTGCCTCTTTTGCCCGCCGCCGGGTATGTCCTGATCTGGTGGCCGCGCCTACCAGCCCCGGGCTGCCGATCCGAGCTATCTCCCTCCGGTCTCCCTTTCCTCAGTCCCTGACTTTGCAATACCGGGAGAGCTGATCTCCGTGAGGAAGGAGGCGGGGGAGTCACAGACACCGGGACTCGAAGCTTGACATGCTCCGGGGCGGACCGGAGGCAGCCAGGAGCTGAGCGCACCGCCGGGGCTGCTTCGCTCACCGGCTCCCAGTGTCCTCGCCTTCCGCTGGGCGCCAACCTTGCTCATCTGTTGGGACGCCCCCTTCTTTCCCGCGGTCCGCGGCCGGCAGGACCATGCTGTTGAAGGAGTACCGAATCTGCATGCCGCTCACCGTGGACGAGGTAGGCACCGCGCCGGGCCTCGCCCGCCCCTGTCTCCAGCCGCCACCACACGGCCGGCGTGTCCACGGCGTGCGGCTGGGAAACCCGGGTGCTACCCTGGCGCCCAAACCTGGAGGCTGGAGGGGAGGAGGCAGGGAATTCGCCGTTCCCACTCTTCACCCGGGCGGGAGAAAGGTGGCGTGGGGGTGGGGCGGGGCAGTCCAGGTGGGCTCTTCAGGGACATCTAGATTCAGATTACTGGGGACCACAATGCGTCACAGGGAGCTGCTGCGCCCCCTCCCTCCAATTAAGCAAATGCACAGAAAGAGTCCAGCAAGAGCCCAAAGCATGCTTTGAGGCCGGGGTGTCGAGGGCACCCCGCCGTGGCGGTATCCACAATCCTCATGTCCCTTTTACAAGGTGGGTTTGCAAGGATAAACCCCGCGCGAGTGGGATCTGCCCACTAGGGTCCCGCCCGGGGGCACGTCGAAGGCCTGGAGGGGTCCGTCTAGAACCCCAACTTCTCCTTGTCGCCTCCGGTCTGGGCGCTGGTTCCTGCCCAGCCGGAGCATCCAGGCTTCCTCCGGGACCTGGCTTGTCCTTTGCTGACCGCCTGGCTCGGAAACTTTCTGCTTGTCTCCTTCCTTCTACGTCGGGGAGCGTGGTCTGGGGAAGAGCCCCAGTGGTGGGGCCTGCGGCGTGGCCACCGGAGGGCGCTCCAGCACGCCGGGCCCCGCTCTGAGTGTCGGGGCTGCAGGGTGGGGGGCTCCCCGCTCAAGGGCTCGGCCTGCACGCGCAGGTCAGCTTGCATTCTTCCGACTCTCTCCCCCCTCCCCCCAACAGTGAGCTCCGCCATTCAGGAAACGGTGACTCAGTAAGGGTCACTCTGGCCCGGGCTTTCCTTTCGTTCCCCTTTCTCCTCTCCACCTTTTTGGGTATTTCTCAAGTGCTTTGCGTCTGTCCAGGGACTCACAGCGAGAACATGAAGCCACCAAGGCAATTTGAAACAGACTCGTGTGGTTTGGTGTGGCAACAAATGAAATCAGCGATCCGCATGTGTTTGTATTTAAAACCAGTGCATTTAATCTAACAGACATGTGATCCACTCACTACTTTGTGAAAGGGGCCCTGTGCTTTTGTGTAACTCTGTCTATGGCTGGCTCCCCGAGGGGGCGAGCAATCTTCCTTTGGCATCTGGCGCCAGTGTTAAGGTGAGACCCTAGGACAATCCAAGGCAAGATCAAAGTAGCCTGAAGTTTAAAAAACGACACTGGCTGCCAAAGAGTAAGGGAGAGTTCGGCCATTCTCCCCTCCTCCCCACAGCCTTATCAACAAGCTTTGGAGTTTGCATGCATTTCACGGGTGGCAGCAGTTAGAGCTGGGTCTTAAACAGTGGAAGCCAGGTGGTTGGGTGCCTCAACCTTTTTAATGGAGAAGCAGCACACAGCTTTGTGGAGAATGAAGAAAGGCAAATGAATGGGACTGAACACACACACACACACACACACACACACACACACACACCCTCACACCCTTGATGGTGCTGCATGAACAGGCTGTCTTCTGCCTCCTTGGGCAGTGGTGAGACTTCGAGAAAGAAATGTATAAAGACTGTCAGATAATCAAGAAAAGAGCCAACTCTTTATATATTAAGACAGTGTTCCTCTATGTAGTCCTGGCTGTCCTGGAACTCACTATCTATCTAGACCAAACTGGCCTAAAACTCCCAAAGATCTGCAATTAAAGGTGCATGTCACCCTACCCAGCCTTTCTTTCTTGCTAACATACATCTCTTTATCTTGGTTGGTGTTCATCTGGTGTTTTCTTAAGTTAAGCATTTCCCTCCACATTTGTTTGTTCAATGTTAGTATTCAGTGAATTAACTATGCTTGATTGGTATAGGTGGATGTCCCTTCCTTCCTTCCTTCCTTCCTTCCTTCCTTCCTTCCTTCCTTCCTCTGTAAATTAGGCTGACTTCAAGACTCAGAGATCCGCCTGACTTGGCCTCTCAAGTGCTGGATTAAAGGCGTGCACTGCCACACCTGGCTAGAATGCCCTTTCTTAATTGGCCAAGGAAGCTAGACTCTACCTGTAGGGTAATTATAAATTATTTAATGTGTAACTCATTTAGACTAAAGTAAATATGATTCAGTTTCTATAAGGTCATATTTTGATTTGTAATTTTTATTTTATTCCCTTTGTGGTACTGGGGATTGAACATGACCTTGAGGCATCCTGCTTCTGAGCTTCATCCCCAGTCTGAGGTCATGTTTTGGAATTTTTCTCTATTTTGTCGGCGATGCAAATGGGGGCAGCTTTAGATAGGAAGTCTCAAAAAGGAAGAATTCGGATTAGCCAAGTCAGGTGATTGGTAAGGGAAGTAGATTTAGCTGGCCAGATGTCAGACACTTGAGTCCTAACTGGTGGAGTACCCCACACTCTCTACCATCCCATGATGGGGCCCCACTGACCTTAACACTCAGCCCTGTGGAGGAACTTGAGTGTCAGGCTGCAGAAGATGGTTACTGCAAACCAAATACTCTCTCGTGGCTAAACTTTTGCTTCAACTTCTGCCTCCTTTGGACCTGATGCAACCTGTGTGGACCTTCTGTTTCTTGTTCCTGATTAACTTCTGTTAATTAGTAGCACTTGCTAGGGGTTTGCCAAGGAAGCAAATGCCTGGGTTTTGGAGAATCAGTGTCTTGTCTCTGTCCCCTTTCCTTAGTCCCTGTCCCTGCTTGACCTCGGGCCTCTGGTGGAGAGTTAGGACTTACTAGGTGTAGGTGCGGTAGCTGGTGCCAGCATGTGGGAGATGGAGGCAAGAGGCTGAAGTGTTTTTGGAGAATTCAAAGTAATTGTCAGCTTTATAAGAAGTTTGAAGTCAGTGATGAAACTCTGTCCCTGCCCCAACCCCCAAATGCTGGTGTTCCAGGCCCAACCACTAGGTAATATCGGATTGAGTGGGAACGTGCTGGTATTGTCATTGTTTTTCCTTACCCTGCTCTTTGCAGTGTTTAATCCAGGAAAAGGAAAATCATTTCTTGAAAACATAAAGTCAACATTATCATCGAAATAAAAAGTCAGGGGCCTTTGAAATGTTACAGATAGTATTGACTTCTACTCGATGATGTCCAGTCTTACTTTAACACATAAAATGTTCCCCAGTTTCAGGAAAGAGAACAGCTCTGAAAGACAGAAAAGAGAGCCAAGCTCTGGCCTAGAGCAGTGTTAATGGTGTTTGTGTGTATTTCAGTGGAAGAAGGCTGGTCTAGCAAGATTGAAACTCTGGGCTTGTCCCCAGTATTACACACACACACACACACACACACACACACACAGAGAGAGAGAGAGAGAGAGAGAGAGAGAGAGAGAGAGAGAGAGAGAGAGAGAGGCAGACAGAGGAATTTAAGAAGTAAAATTCCATGGATTAATTGTGATTGTGTGTGTGCTGGTATACATGTTGAACCCAGAGGACAAACTTGGGTGTCCTTCCTCAGACCTCAGATCATCTCTTTTTTTCTTCTTCTTCTAGATAATAAGGCCTTTCACTGGCCTGGAACTGCTTGCCAAGTCAGCTTGGCTGGCTGGCTAGTGAGCCCTGGGGATCTGCCTGTTTCTGCCTCGGGATTACAAGCAAGTCACCATGCTTGCCCGCCCCCATTACTGACAGAATTCTCTTCCTAACCCTCCATGATCAAACAAAAATACATTTATTTGTATTTGTGAGCATGCCATGTGGAGATCAGCATAACTTGTGGGTTCTCTCCAGGTCACCAGGCTTAGTGGCAAAAGTACTTTGACTGGATGAGACATTCCATAGCCCTTTATGGGTTAACTTTAATTAAAGACAACAACAAAAGACAACTCTGCAAAACCAAACACACAAAAAACTCCGGCTGGTGTTAAATACAGCCATCTTTGAACTAAACGTAAGCCGGGTGGGAAGATATTGACTAGGGGTTGGGGGTGGGGCTGACAGTTGCTATAACTAGGAAGATGTTGTGTTCATCTGAATGAAGATTCTGAAATTTTAGACTTGGAAGTGCCATGTATTTGTGGTGTCTATAGCCACGTTCTTTTGTTTCCCAGAGGACTTGAGGGCTGTGGAGGGCTCATCGATTGCCTGTCTCATAGCTAAGGTGGATGGCTGGGTTGGGACAGGGCCTCTGATCTCTGGTATGAACCTGTTTCACAGGAGGCTGCAAGGGCTTTGGTTTCTTTCTCTGTGATCCCAGTTGGTAGCAGATGTTATTCCCAAGCCCCATGCAGCTGTATAGTATGTCCACAGACAGGAGGCAGCTTGGTGACTCATACCTTGTATCTACCCAGGGGACACAGAACTATAGTCCCTGTTAGAACCTACTGGAAGTGTGTCTAGTGTGGAAGTGTTTGCATAGCATTCATGAAGTTCTATGGTAAGTCCCTAGCACCTAAAAACAAACAAACAAACAAACATTACCTAGGTGTGATGGTGCATGCCTATAATCCTAGCAACAGGCAGACAGAGACTATAGAATTAACAGTTCCAAGCCAAGAACCTGAGAAAGGGTTTAGCAGTTAAAAGCACTTGCTGCTCTGGGCAGTGGTAGCCAATGCCTTTAATCCCAGCACTTGGAAGTGGTGGGCAGATTTTTGTGTCAGCCTGGTCTATAGAATGTATTAGTTCCAGGACAGCCAGGACTATTTCACAGAGAAACCCAGTCTCAAAAAGTCAAAATAAATAAATAAAAAAGAGCACTTGTTGATCCTGTAGGGGACTTGGATTTCATTCCCAACACCCATATGGTGTCTCATAATGATCTATTACTCCATTACCATGGGATCCAATTCCTTCCTCTAACCTCTTAGGGCACCAGACACACACGCCCACATTCATTCATGCAGCAAAACAAAACTGAATACACAAAATTATTATAAAAAAAGCAGTTCAAGGTCAGCTTGGGCTATTTGGTGAGACTAAATAAATAAGTGAATAAGTAAATAAACAGATAAGAAAAAGATGATCCCCCCCCCCAAAAAAAAAGCTAAGCCCATCCTAAGAGAATATAAGGTATGTATCTTAGTTTTTGTTTTTAAAATAAAGCACAAAACCATTTAAAACTGTATTTCTTAAAAACAAAAGTCCTGGCTACCCTCCCATTAATGTGTGTACAGGTAGGGATTCATTTGTGCTCTTTAGGGATTTTTAGGGATTTGCTGTTTCACAATGAAAAAAAAAAAAAAAAACCAGAAACATCTCATCTCTTCAAGGAAAGAGACAAAAAGAAAAAGGAAGAATGGTATCTTTGCACACAGGATGTCATTTTGTGCTCTGTTCTGGTGGACAGCTAGCACTCTACCCAGGACCCTCTGGCCCCAGGATGCAAATGAAGATGCTAGGGATGGATGGAGATTCTAGGAAGTAGATGGGTCAGCTCCTCTCTTCCCTTTCTCCCTCTCCATTGGAAATTGTGACAGAGTGCTTCTGCAAGCACCCTGCAGACCTTCTAGAAGGAAAGAGGGTTTTAAGGCTGATGCCATCAACTACTTTGTGTGTTGGACAAAGTGGTACCCTTGAATATGAGGCTATAGGCTCCTTGGAGTATGGAAAACATCTTTTAATTTTTTTTAATCTTTTGTTTTAAATTTTCTGACTGTCCCCAGTTGAGAGGAACCAAGGCTAGGACCATGAGTGTGATTTCTGAGTGATCCAAGCAGCTTCCTTTGCCAGTGTCAGTCAGTGAGAGTAAACAGTGTTCCCAAAGCCACCCTGCTATCATGCAGCACTCTAGTCTTGCTCCTGAGTGGCACGGAGGGTTAATGGATAAGTGCAAGCTTTCACCACTAATGGAATAGAAAAGGAACAGATGTAGGTCTGCTGGTGGGCCGGCAAGTTGACTTTGTACGGGAAGGGACACTGCACTTCCCCGGTCATTTAAGGGGACACCTGTCATTGGGAACAGATTCTGGGCCTTGAGGGAATAAAAATGCATACTGCCCTTAACAAAATGGAGGGAGTTGAATGTCACATTTGATAGAGAGTAGTAAGCTAGTAGGTGGAGATTGTTGATGGGGTCTCAAACCCATGGTCTTGGGCATGCTAGGCATGTACTCTGCCTTCAACCCTAAGGTTCTTTTCTTTCTTTTTCTTTAAAAAAAAAATTTTAGTATGAATGTTTTCCTGCCTGTGTTTATGTATGTGTAACACGTGAATGCAGTGACCATGGAGGCCAGAAGAGGGTGTTAGATCCCTGGAACTAGTGTTGTAGGTGATTGTGAGCTGCCATGTGGGTGCTGGGATCCAAAACTGGGGTCCCTTCACCTCTGAGTATCTCTCCAGCCCCAACCCTAAGGTTCTAAAAAGTAGGGGATTGTACTGATTGGTATTCAAAGGAGATCTAGTAGAGCTTACCCAGCTTATCCCCAGGTTTGTTTGTGTGTGTGTGTGTGTGTGTGTGTGTGTGTGTGTACATAGTGTCAAAGCCATCAACATTTGTTTGTTCAGTTTTGAGACAAGGTCTTACTATGTAGCCTTAGCTGGCTTAGAACTCACTGTGTAGATCAGGCTAGCCTTGAACGCATAGAGATCCATTCCCTTCCTTCCACTGTGCTTCGATTAGTGTAAGTGCCACCACACCTGGCAATGTGCCTTTCAGTAGTAGTAATCATTGGAAAAGTACATCCAGGCTGTTGGGTGGGAGTGAAGGCTAGGTTCCCTGATTGGCAGGCCTGGATGGTGTCCAGCTTGCTATTGGATGGCTAGAGGTCTGGATAGTTTAGGTAACTCCGAAAACCTTTTTGAAAAGTAGGAAATATTTCTACCCCCCCCCCCTTGGGGTAAAAAGGCTGAGGTCTGGACCTTATCTAATAGATATGGAGAAGTCAGGGAGTCTGTGGGTGTGACAGATTATGCCCCATGAGAGATGAAAAGGCAAATTCTAGATTACATCCCTAGGTCTCCCAGACTCCTCCTAGAAACTGGAAATTTTGTGGGATTCCCAGTGGAGATTTTTTTTTTTTTTTTTTTTTTTTTTTTTTGGCTAGGCTATTGGGCAGACCAAGCTCAAGTGTATCAAACATATTATAAACTTCAAAATTGGTCATCTGAAGAATAGAAAGTCATTCAATTTTTTTTTTAACTTTATAGAAAATATAGCTCTCACATACAGGGAGTTACTCAGCATGGCCCACTTTCCACGCACACTAAGTAGAGCTCAATAGAAATGAGCCTTGGGATGGGCCTGCAACCAACCAACCCCTGTTGGCCCCTTTGTTTTCTGACCACCCCCTCTGAGATAACCTTCTCGGGCTGGGGATGCCTTGTGGTTGGTAAAGTATTTGTCTAACTCACAAAAAAAAAAAAAAAAAAAAAAAAAAAAAAGGTTGAGGCTAGAAAGATGACTCAGGGGTTGGACATTAGCTGTTCTTGCAAACGACTGAGGTTCTGTTCCCAGCACCCACATAGGGGTGAAAGGCGCTTTTGTGTGTCACCCCACCCAAAGGAGGCCGGAGCCTGCTTCTGTCCTCTGACACACCCATGTCAAAGGAAAAACCAAGCAAACAACATTTGAGATAGGATGGCTCTCTGTAGCCTTGGCTGGCCTACAATCGCTTTGTAGAAGATGGTGGCTTCCATGTCACAGAGATCCACCACCCTTAGCTACTCGATCTCTCTGTTGGGATTAAAGATGTGTGCCACCACTTGGGCAGAATAAATCTTCAACAGTAAGAAGATCCAGGTGCCATGGCACATGGCACATGTTGGTATTTGGGCCATGATGGAAGTATTCATTTCCCTGATACATCCCTGGCCTCCTGCTGGGCATCTCGTGTTTGGGGACTGTGCTGCAAATGAGATAGACACAATTACTGCCTTTCGGGAGCTCAGGGAACAGAGGACACTGGAGAGGTCATTACTGTTTCGGAACTAATGATTTTGGGCTGGGTGGGGGTGCAGCTTAATAGCCGAGTACTTGCTAAAGTGTGCAGGGTCTTGCACCAGGGACAGGAGAGGAGCAATTGGATTGCTATGTAAAGTAAAACTCAGTAAAGCTTTTAAACATGGTTCAAGAGATGATCTCGGGAGGTGGCTCAAGGTAAAAGCACTTGTTGCACAAGCATGAGGACCCCAGTTTGAATCTCAATCATCCCCGTAAAAGCTGGAAACATAACAAAAGTGTCTGGAGGCAGCTGAGAGGTTTTCTGGAAGCTCTTGGGGCCAGCTCATCTGGCCTATGCCAGCAGCAGGAAAACAACAGATGTTCTCTGTCTCCAACAAGGTGGAAGGTGAGGTTTACCTTGGGATTATCCTCAGAACTGAATATTTACACTGTGGCAGGTGTGCACCAGCATTCACACACTAATATACACAATCAAAAATAAAAGTTAAAGAGGTTCACAGAGTTACTGAGCACCAACTTCCGAAGGTTTGAGTTGGAAATGGGTGAATTTAAAAGATGTGGTCCCTGTTCTGGAGGAAAAGCCTGTAGCTGTTTCGGATCTAGATAGCTCTCCAGAAAATCATGTCATCTTCTGAGACAGTGTGGGAAAAAGGCGTGTGTGCCAGATTTGAACCAGATGGCTGTGATGTAGGTCAGAACTAGGGAGAGAAACACATCTATTGCTGGCTGTAGGGTACTGTAGATCTTTGAGGTCTTGGCTTGTAAGGACCATCCTGGTAAACCCCTCACAGTGCGTGGAGGTTGGAGGACACCATGATGAGAGGAACAGCACCTTCGAGCCTCAGGACATCTCTTGAAATGGCTCCTTTGCTGAGTCTCCCAGACAAAGTAGACCCAGCATCCCTGTTCAGGAGTTGTGTTTACTCAGATAGCACTTCTTGGTGGTGGTAATGTCTACCAGAGGTCCGCTGACATCTAGGCTCCTTGGCCATTTAAACTGTGTCTCAGTCACTTCTGTCTAGGTGACCCCCCTGGACTAGGCAAGGCACATCACTCTGTATGTGGTTAGTGGTGGAAGTCAAAGCCCAGGACATCTGTCTTGGCCACTGGCTTTATAAATGATGACAAAGGAAGGAGTCTGGGGTCACCCACCACTTCCTGGCTAACTGCATGAACAGCATCATGCAATGATGTTTGTTGACTTAGAAATACTGAAGTCAGAGCTCACCAAGACTTTAACAGCGAGGATTAAGTGACTCACTTTTTCATTTCCCAGCACGTCGACAGAAAGAGCACTTAAAACAAATGCCTCTTTAGACATGGTGGAAGTCAAGTCCTGGATCTAAATGTGACTCACTCTACTTCTCTTAACTTTTTATCATTTACTTATTTATTTGGAGTTAGGATTTCCCTAGACTGGCCTTGAACTCAATGATCCTCTTGCCTTCGCTTCCCAAATGTTGACATCACAGGCCTGTGTCATCATGTCCTGGTGTGTGTGTGTGTGTGTGTGTGTACATGGAGGCCAGAGAAGGATATTAGTGTTCTTTATCACTCTCTATCTTACTCCCTTGAGACAGAGTCTCTCACTCAATCTGGAACTAGTCTGCCAGCCAGCAAACCTCAATGATCTCCATTTCCACACATAGTTCTGAGGTCCCAGGCCCATGTACCATGCTGGCTCTTTAGATGGGTGCTACAGATACGAACTCTCGTCCTCAGGCTTGTTCAGCAAGTGCTCTCACCCACTGAGCCATCGACTCAACCCCGTTTTTTTCTTTCTTCCTTTTAAGTTCAGCTGAAGCATGACTGTCTAGAACTCCAATTGTCCCCAAGCACAAAAAAAAAATCATCAGCTCCTTTAAGTCCCTCAGCATTCTGTTCTAGGGTGGTGTTTCTTCCTCAGACTGAATCATCCCAAGAAAGCGTGGCCAAACAAATGTGATTTGATGACACCCTGTAATAATGTTATTTAAGCCCTTAATCTAAGTGGCTAATCTCCAAAGATTGCTCCCTGGCCTCAAATTCATTCTCTCTTTCTCAGACACACACACAGAACCAGAAAAACTCATAGACACAAAAACACATGAATATTCACACATAGAGACATACATTCACACACACATATCTACTCAGATATATAACACCAATACATAAACACAGGTATACTCAGACAAGCACATAGATGCATATGCAAACACACATACATACAGGGTTTCTCTGTGTAGTCCTGGCTGTCCTGGAACTCGTTCTGTAGACCAGGCTGTGCTCAAGCTCTGAGATCCACCTGCCTCTGCCTCCCAAGGCAAATGCCACTGCTGCTCAGCTATCTTAAGTTTGATTTAAAAGAAGTGTATCAAAGAGTAGAAAATCACTAATTTAAGTTTTACTTTAACTAAATTGTTTAAACCTTCACTGGGTTATCAGGAACTCTGTAGCCCTGGCTGTCCTGGTGAAGCTCACTAAGTAGACCAGGCTGGCTTTGAACTAATTGAGATCTTCCTGCCTCTGCCTCCTGAGTTCTGGACTTAAAGGCCTGCACCACCACACCAGGCCTCCAACGGGTCTTACTTGCTTGATTCTTTATAGTTCCTGGCATCTGTTTTATGTACAGTAGGCGTTCCTTTCTCTACCGTTGCTGCTGGGGCAAGCACTCCACCCTGGGGCTCTACCCTCAGCCCCACATATTCATTATTCTTTTTCCTTTTTTTTTAAATTCTCAAGACTAAATAATTTTGAGCTGTCTATTCTGGGCTGGCTTAGAAATTGGGATACTCCTGCCTCAGCCACCCTGGTTCTGGAACCTCAGTCTTTGCAGAGGTACCTGGCCGTTAATTTATTCTGATGATGGCAAAGTCTCACTATGTCTTGCCTTTGGGTTTGTGATTCTGTATGACTTACATGGGCAGCTAATAGATCGCAATACAACCCGTTATTGAGTCTTACACGCAAGCTTCCTGGAAAGCCTTGTGTAGGACTGCACAGTCCCTAGAAAGCCTGGGGCTGCACATCCGCCCTCTTTATTTTAGCCATCTCCGCTCTGTCTGACATATAAATTGTGTAAGCTCCTGACTCTGTCACTTGCAGCCAAGAACCAGCCAGTTACCCTGTGGCACGAGGGAGGGCTTGGTGGGGTGGGGTGTGGCTTGGCTGTAGTTTACTTATTTAGCTTTTTTATTTCTCCTCAATTATAAACGCACGTGTAATGTATTTTGGTCTTGCTCCACCCATTATATTATCTTCCTCCCCTTCTCACCAAGTCTCTTCTCACCAAAGAAGTCCCCGCCCCCACCCTCCAGACTTTGTCTTTTTTCCTGTGATCTACTATTCAATTAGGGAATGCCTGTAGGGGCGGCGTGTGTGTGTGTGTGTGTGTGTGTGTGTGTGTGTGTGTGTGTGTGTGTGTCTTATTTACTTGAACACGGGAAACTACCAGTGCTACACCATCGACTGTGCCTCCTCCCCACAGCAACCCCTAACTCCCCCTGCCTCCCCATTTACAGCAGTCACCTGCTCTCAGCTCTTTGATCAGTCCTGAGTCTCTGTTGCCCACCGGGCAGTACTTTTGTCTGTGTGTTTGTAAGCTAGGCAGTGTAGACGCTTCATGGAGGCAGCACAGGAGACTCATTTGAAACTATGAATGTTAAAGCTTGATTGGGGACTGGAGAGATGGCTCTTCAGTTAAGAACATTAGCTGGTCTTCCAGAGGTCCTGAGTTCAATTCCCAGCAACCCCATGATGGCTCACAAACAGATGGAATGAGATCTGGTGCCCTCTTTTGGCATGCAGGGATACATGCAGACAGAACCCTGTATACATACTAAATAAATAAATCTTATATGTAAAAAAAAGTTTGATCTGTGAATGGACTCTGGGTCTGATTCCCAGCACCAACCATTACCACCATAAACAAACAACAAAAAGGGTTTGATTGACATTTTTCAATGCCAGACAGGACAATGTAGCAAGATTTGGTCCCATAAAAGGGGTGATAGAGCCTCTTAACATAAGCATTAAGCTGAGCAACTTGTTCTGTACAACTTTAATAATGAATCATATTCCCATTTGAAAAGAACTTTTGTCATTTGTGATCTAAAAAGAGCACCACCCCTACACTCCTGGAAATTGTTCCTTTTAATGGCAGCAGAAACCTTTGGTTTTCAGAAGCATCATCTGTAGGGACACCTGTGACTCGATCAAAATTAGTGTCTGAAAATAACTCTGGGAACAGACAGGCCACGCTGGTCCTCAGAAAACCTCAAACTGTTCACTTGGGAGTAAGCACATTGGAAGGTCTGCGACCTTAGAAATGATCAAAATGTACGGCTCAGAGCTTCATGTTTGCCACCCCAGAGATGCTGCTCGTCAATGTCCCAGGCTTGTTCTCCCCCACTGCAGCACTGGGGGTTGAGCCTAGGACCTCATGGGTGCTAGGCAACCGCTCTACCACTGAGCCCCAGCCTTGGCTCAGCTCTTCCTTCCTTCCTTCCTTCCTTCCTTCCTTTCTTCTTTCCTTCCTTCCTTCCTTCTTCCCTTCCTTCCTTCCTCCCTTCCTTCCTTCCTTCTTCCCTTCCTTCCTTCCTTCTTCCCTTCCTTCCTTCCTTCCTTCCTTCCTCCCTTTCTTCCTTCCTCCCTCCCTCCCTCTATCCTTTCCCTTCCTCCCTTTCTCCCTTTCTTTCTTCCTTCCTTCCTTCCTTCCTTCCTTCCTTCCTTCCTTCCTTTCTTTCTTTCTTTCTTTCTTTCTTTCTTTCTTTGAGACAGTGTTTCTCTGTGTATCCCTGGCTGTCCTAGAACACACTCTGTATACCAGACTGGTCTTGAACTCACAGAGATCTGCCTGCCTCTGCCTCCTGAGTGTTGTGATTAAAGGCATGCGTCACCATCGCCCAGCTGACTCAGCTTTCTTAGCATTGCTTCCTAAGACAGTTTACAAACCAAACAGGCAAATTAATATTACTCTTTCAGAGTCCTAACTTTACGTGGACCAACAAATCCTTTCTCAGAGAGAAGGTTCTAGAAATCAGAGCTAGACCCTTGCACATTCCAGGGAGGTGCCCTACCACTGAGCCATACCTCCAGCCCCTAGAATAAAATATTTATTTGAAAAATAAGGGTTTGTTATTTATTTTTGTATATGTGTGTCAGTGTGTGGGATATATACACATGAGTATAGGTGCCTGCAGAAGCCAAAAGAGGACACTGGAGCCGCTGGAGCTGGAGCTGGGAGCCAGCCACCTGATGTGGGTGTTGGGAACTGAACTGCAGTCCTCTGTAAGGCTAGCAAGTGCTGAGCCATCTCTTGAGCCTTGAAAAAAAAAAATTAGCTTGAAGATTATTACTTTGAGAGGCTTTTGTTCAGTGGTAGAGTGAATATCTAGCATGTTCATCTAGATCAAAAAATAACAGTAAAACAAAATCTTAACCTGAAGATGGGTATCGTGGTGCATGCCTTTAATCCTAGCGCTTGGGAGAGGCAGGCGATTTTTGAGTTGGGCCAGCCTGGTCTACATATCTAATTCCAGAACATCACAGGACTACGTGTAGAAAGACCCTGACTCAAAAAAAAAAACAAAACAAAACAAAAAACAAAACAAACAAAAACCAAAAAAACAAACAAAACCGGGCTTGCAGCTGTGTGTGTTGGGTGTCAGGGATGGTGGTGGGACAGGAGACCCAGGTTCCCCAACCACTACACCATCTCCAACCCCCAGCTTGCTGGCTGCCTGCCCAGTGCCAGGTTCAGTAAGAGACCGTGTCTTAAGGGGTGAATGAGGTGGGGAATTAGAGCAGAGCACCTGACACCCTCCTTCAGCCTCCTCACACGTATGTCCTCACACATCCTGACATGTACATCGTCACATGTACATACTCACATGTACATACTTATACATCCTCACATGCATGTCCTCACATGTACATCCTCACACGTATGTCCTCACACATCCTGACATGTACATCCTCACATGTACATACTTATACATCCTCACACGTATGTCCTCGCACATCCTCACATGTATGTCCTCACACATCCTCACACGTATGTCCTCACACATCCTGACATGTACATCCTCACATGTACATACTTATACATCCTCACATGTATGTCCTCTCACATCCTCACATGCATGTCCTCACATGTACATCCTCACATGCATGTCCTCACACATCCTCACATGTATGTTCTCACATGTATGTTCTCACATGTATGTCCTTACATGTATGTCCTCACACATCCTCACATGTATGTTCTCACATGTACGTCCTTACATGTCCTCACATGTACATCCTTATATACAAGCTCACATATACATGCATCTCTCTCACACACACAGGATTTACACTTTCAGTTAAGGATTGATAATTCATTTTAGGTTATAACATTTATTTCAGTAATGCTGATGGGGAACCATGTAAGGAAATGGAATCTGAGGACATTTTTTTTATTTTCAACTTTGTTTTTTTTTTTTTTTTTTTTTTTCTTGGTTTGCTTTTTTTTTTGCTTTTTTTTTTGTTTGTTGTTGTTTTGGTTTTCCAAGATAGGGTTTCTCTGTGCAACAGTCCTAGCTGTCCTGGAACTTGCTCTGCAGACCAAGCTGGCCTCAAAATCACAGAGATGCGCCTGACTCTGCTTTCCAAGCTCAGCTTTGATTTTGTTTTTGCTTGTTTGAGACAGCTTGTATAGCCCTGGCTAGTCTGGAATGCATTACAGAGTGGCCTCAAACTTACAGAGATCTACCTGCCTCTCAAGTGTTAGGGATCAAGTTGTCTACCACCATGCTTAGCTGTTTTTATTAAAGGTGTGCTCCACCATGTCTGGCTATTTTCATTGTTTTTTAGTGGCACTAAGACCATTCACATTGGTGGACAATGGTCATGTACTACTACTATAACAAAATACTTGAGGTAACCATCTTAAAAAGTAGAAAAGTTTATTTTGGCTCTTCTGGAAGAGAAGTAAATGTTCTTAACAGTGGAGTTATCCATCTCTCCAGCCCCCAGTTCTAACCTTTGCTTTTATAACACTAGCCGGAGTGCTACTGTTTGAATTCCAAGGAACTGCTATATTGTCCTTTAACTGAAAAGAAGTTCAGTGGCTTCAAAATACTTAACTAAAATAAGAAAAATACCACGAATCTTTGAAGCATTTCAGACAAGTGGAGTTGGTACTGATGAGTGTTCTACTAAAGTGCAAGGCAGAATATTTGATTGGAGGTAATGCTTCTATTCCTGTACGAGGTAGAAACGGTCATTAATCGGGCTCCTTTCTCAGTGAGGAAGTACGGTTAAAACGATACCTTATTTTCTTGGAATTTTATGAATGTTTAACTCAGTATGATGGCTCATTAACACAGGAACACTGAAACATTTCCCATCTTGCCATTCTTAATGATGTCTACAAATAGGGCTTTTGGTTCCATAGCTAACCATCTGGGTCTCACTAAATTTTTATTTTAATTCTTATATATTTTATTAATATTTTCATACAATATCACATCCCTTTCCCCTACCCCAGTTCCTCCCAGATCCTCCTCACCCTCCCTACCAACCCAACTTCAAGTTTTCTCTCCCTTTATCTTTAAAAAAAAAAAAAAAAAGCAAGACAAAAAACCCCCAGTAAGACAAAATACACCAATAAAAACAAAATACGGAGTCTGTTTTGTGTGGTCAATGACTCCTGTGCTTGGGGCTTGCCCTGGAGTGTGGCTGAGATACTTAGTGATGTTACATCAGAGAAAACTTGATTATCCCTTTCCCATCATCATCATCATCAATAATAATAAGTATTTTGTTAATGCTGGGGATTGAATCCAGATCTGTATGTACCACTGAGCTACATCTTGAGCCTCTCATTAGATATTATAATTTTTATTACATTTATTTATTGTGTGTATGAATATGGGAGTCAGAGGTCAACTTGCAGGAGTTGGTTCTTTCTACCATGATGTGAGTCCCTGGGATCGGACTGAGGTTATCATGCATTGTGATAGGGGCCTTTACTCACCAAGTTGCCCAGCCATCTTGCCAAGCCTCCTCCCCTTCCTCCTCTTATTTTTGTGAATCAGGGTCTCACTTTGTGATTCAGGGTGGTTTTGTTTTGTCTTAAAGATAGCGTCAATGCATACTCTGCCAGGCCTGTAATTTGCTGTGTAGACATGACCAACATCACTCTCACTGAGATCTGCCTGTCTCTGCCTTCTGGGACCAAAGGTGTGCACCACCAGGTTCAGAGCAGGCTGGTCTTGACCTCTTTAGCCCCTCGGGTAGTTAGGACAGCAGGTGTGTGTCACCAAACTCTATGTGTCACCCACAGCTCCTTCCTCCTCCAGCCCTCTCTCTGCCTCTCTGGTTACCATCATTCTATCGCTTGGATAGGAGGTTTTCCTAAAGATAGGAGTTGCTAGAAGAGAAACTTGTGCTTGAGCCCCCATGGGTCATGTCTTCTGGATTTGTAGTTTGCTGGGGTTGGTATCCTGGTGACATAAGGCTCTCTTGGGAACATCTTGCTGAGTTTGACTTCTTCTGAAATGGCAGCACACATGCATCACCTTCTTTTACAAACTGTGGTTGCTGAGCTTGGCTTTCTCAGTGCTCAAAAAAATGCTAAGAAAATAGCTCTTTTGCTTAATGGCCAGGGGTGAGAGATAAGGAATTGTGGTTATCTAACCCTCCCACATGCAGAAAGCTTGGTAACTTGAGTTGTATTTGGTTACTGGGGCATGATTTATACCTCACAAGCTGGAGACTTAACCCCAGTCTATTGAAGATGGGACATTCTTTTCCATTTTTTCTTTGCTTTTTTTTTCTTAAAAAAAAAAAAAAAAAAAAGTTATTGTAAGTGCTTGGGTGGTGGTTGCAGCACACTCCTTTAATCCCAGCACTCAGAAGGCAGAGGCAGGAGGATCTCTTGTGAGTTCAAGGCCAGCCTGGTCTACCGAGCAAGTTCCAGGACATCCAGAGCTACATGTTACTTTAAAATTTGCTTTTATGTTATATGTATGAGTATTTTGCCTGCATATACGTTTGTGCACCACTTTTGTGGTTGGTACCCAGGGAGGTTTAGAAGGGGACATTGGATCTGCAGGCGCTAAGGTACAGACAGTTGTGAGCCTCCATCTGAATGCTGGGAATCTAGGAACTCTGAACTACATCTCTACAACCCACCCATGCTTTTGTACCACAACAGTCTTGTTATGTAGCCTACATTGGTCTAGAAGTCTGTTGCCCAAACTGGCCTTGAGCATTCTGCCTCCTCCTGTCTCAGCCTCTGGGATTACTGAGTGCTGGGATTACAGGCCTGAGCTACCACGCCAGGCTTGAATATTGCTATTATTCTTTCTTAGGGCGTTTCCCCCTTTTATAAAGACAGCATGTCCAGATGGAAACTCTACAGGGTCACAGTTCAATTGTTCACCTCCTGCCAGGCGGTGGTGGCACACCCCGCACTCAGGAGGCAGAGACAGGTGGTTCTCTACAAATTCAAGGCCAGCCTGGTCTATAGAGTGAATGCCAGGACAGCCAGGGCTACACCAAGAAACTCTACCTTGAAAAACCAAACCAGAACCAAACAAAATTGTCTACCTCTTTTGGACTATGTGTGGTGAAAATTTGGATTTAGCCAAGTGTAATTACAGTTTTGGACAGGATGACTTACAACCTATAGATATGGTTGTATTTAGATGTGTTTTCTTGCCAAGATCTGGCTGAAAAAAAGAGCTTGGTAGTTGCTTTTTCTGTTAAAAGGTAATAATTACACTATTAGTTATCTAAATGGAGTAATCCCCTTTTGGCTTCTCAAGATAAACATTTCTGAGAAGGGCAAGTGTATTTAAAATTAGCTGATACTTACAGAATTGTTCACACGCCTGTTCACTCTCTCCTGGAGTTTCTATCTGTCTCCCCTTCCTTCTCCTTCTCTCCTCCTGTCCCCCATCCCTCTCTCTCAGTGTTGATTTTGTAAAAATCTTTAATTTTAATTTTTTTTTTTTGGTGGGCATGAGAGATAGGATCTCTATATGTAGCCCAGGTTAACTTTGAATTCTCTCTGTAGCCCCATCTGGCTTTAAATTCTGCCTCAGCCTCCTGAGCACTGGGATTACAGACATCACAGCCACTTTGATTATGTATACTGATGTTTTGATCACATGCATGTCTGTGTGACTCTCAAGAGCACGCTTGAGCACAGTATGAATGTTTGTGTGCATGTTCACGAGTGCAGGTGTGTGTGTGTGTTTGGTGCTCATGAAGACCAGAAGAAGATGTTGAATCCTCAGGAACTGGAGTTACAGACATTTAGCTGTAAGCAGTACTGGGAACTGAACCTAATGCGCTCTTGACCTCTGAATCATCTCTCTGACCCAGCCATTTTACTTTTTAAAGAGAAGAGTTCCCTACTGGTTCTGAGATCAAAAGCAGCCAAATTGCCAGCCCCCCCCCCCCCAGAAAATGTATCACATCTTTATCTATTTTTTATCTACAGAGTGGCTTTCTCCTTGGGGCTGTTCTGGCCTGTCATCTCTGCTGGAGGAAGAACTTAACCCAAGGGCCTTCTAGGCCTTTCCTTTTTAACTAAGCTAAGAACAAAGTCAGAAGATACAGCTGGGAAGTGCCTGCCCGGACTTATGGACCTGCCACTTTGGGCAGGGGACTTTGGGCAGGGGCTGTGCTGCTCCCGGCTAGGCTCCGATCTGCCTTTGGTGTTTCTTGGAATCTGGGTAGGGGTAAGACCTGTCCATTCCAACCGCAGGCTGCCAGCTTTGCCAGGGCCACACCTGTGGGTGCGGCTCATCCCCAGCAGGATAATCCCTTGCTTTCTGCTTTGCTTAGAGCTTTTTTGGATGGCTAATCAGCCACACCCTGCAATGTTGATGTCGTGAGTCCTGCTGATTGCTCCCTCTCACTGAAAGGATCACCCCAGAAGACACAGCATCATCACTTTTTTTCCTGTTCTTGTGGGTTTGCTCTTTTATGTCACTAAACGCCTCTAAATTTGTCTCCCTGGGCCAACTCAGTTCCCTTCGGCTGGGGCTTCCAGTTTAGGTAGCAGCAGGGAGGATGCAGAGTAGACAGGTTGTTAGTGGACCCGAGTCCTCCCCTTGTGCTATCTCTGATTTGATTCGCCAAGACTCAATGCGCCTAGTCTGAGATTCTCAAATTTAACATACAAGACCTTGCCTAGTGTGTATGAGACCCTGCATTCCCAGCGTCCCCTCTTCACTCCCCCAAAGCAATACAAATGAAGCAACAATGAAGCACCCTTCTCTTTTGTCTGCCCCAAGGCACTGGCTACTTGAGTCACAGAGCCTGCCGAGCAAACATAAGGCAGGAAAGTCATTGTTCCGTTGTAGGGACTGCTAGTGACACCAATGCTTGTGCTGAGCTGTGTGTGAAATGCCAGTCCCACTTTTAGATGCTGTACTAGGATCTGTTTTCTCGTCGGAGTGTATGAGTCACCTTTGAAAATACCTTGCATTTTAAAGGCAGAGTGCACAGCTCAGTAGGTAAAGTGTCTGCTGCTGCAAAAACACGAGGACTTGAGTTTGCATCCCCAGCACTCACGTAAAACCCTGGAGGTGGTAGTCTGCCCTTTTTTTTTTTTTTTTTTTTGTTTTGGTTTTTAGCTTATTTTATTTTAAGTGTATGCGTGTGTTGCCTCATGTTTGTATACCATGTGCCTGGTACTCTCAGAAGTCAGAAGAGGTCATCAGATCCCCTGTGACTGGAGTTACAAATTGAGTAACTGGGAACTGAACCCAGGTCCTCTGTAAGAGCAACAAGTCATCTTAGCCCCAAGCCATCTCTTTGGCTGTGGTAGCCAGCTGACCACTTTGGATCCCATTACTATAGAACTTGGAGATTACAACCTGTGCCCCAAGCCAGGTCCTATCACTCATCCTCAATTAGCCGACGAGAAGAGCCAGCCTCTTTCCAATGGGACCACGTTGTCTAACTCTCATTTTTCTGCTTTGCACTGTTGGTTTGGCTCTTTGGAAGGTGGCTGGGCCTAACTTGGGGTACAGGTTGTGACCCCTAAGTTTGATAACATTGCACTGAGGAGGTGGAGATAGCAGGATCCCTGGCTTAACCTAGGAGCTCCAGGTTCAGTGAGAAACAGTCTCAACAATGAGGGTTGCACAATATAGAGAAACACTTGTCAACTTCTGGCTTACAAACACGCATGCACACACACACATGTGTATATGTACACACAAACATACACCATACGTATTATGCACATGTATACATAAAGATAAGATGGTTAAAAATGTCTCCATTTTAGGGGGATTGTGTCATATGGTTGACACCTTGGCATGTCCACTCTCCAAGTGGCTGGTGGGAAAACCTGAGTCCAAGTTTGCTGGGTGGTAATGTGTGTCACAGTAATAAATGCTAAGGGTTTGTTTATTTCCAGCCCTGCGGGGGGCTCTAAGTCACTCCTTTAAAATTCATTCTCTAGCACCCTGCTGCTTATGTTGCTATGGTGGTGTGTCTCTGGCTTGTGTGGCCAAAATAACAGTGTAACAGGTGGCTGTGCCTTGTGAAGTCGCTCGTTAAACTACTTTGCCAAGGGGTCCAGTGTAAGCACATCACATAACGCAGAACCTCATCCCCGCCAGGCAGGCACGCTATAGCTGTGTGGACATGTGTATGTGAGTGTGCGAGTGTGCAAGCATGTGTGTGCACTTGTATGTGCATGCTGAGTTTAGCATGTTTGTCTGTTTTTCTTGTTTTGGGAGGGTGTAGTCTTTATTTATAGACTTTTTTTCCTCCTTTAAAAGCCATGCCATGCCTATTTCCGGTAGTTATGTGAGGAAGATTTCAGCTTGCTTTATTTAGCAGGAGCTGTCCTTTCCTTATTTTGTGTAACTGGAGCCCTCCTCCTAAAAATAACCTTCCTTTTCCTAATAGGATACTTGCTATAGTTGATATATCCTTTATTTACACAGAAGAGCTCTTTAGCATGCCCCCTTAATTTAATATATATTAACATGTACAGAATATATATCACAAACATACATCAAAATACAAGTATAACATAAACATGTATATGTAAAACATACAATGAAATGTATTCCCCTGCAAGGTCAGTCCTTACTGAATAGTAAAAATTGTTCATTATAAATTCACTTGCCAGCTGGGCAGTGGTGGTGCACTCCTTTGATCCCAGCACTTGGGAGGCAGAGGCAGGCTGATCTCTATGAATTTGAGGCCAGCCTGCTCTACAAAATGAGCTCAAAGGCAGCCAAAGCTGTCCCCCCTACAAAAAAACCCACAAAACAAAAATAAATGAATAAACTCACTTGCCAATTATGATCATTTCTTTTCCCTGCTTGTCCCTTCCACCACACCCTCATTCCTTGGTGTGGAATCCAGGGTCTTGAGCATGCTAAGCAAGCACTTTACCATACTTATTATATTAGTTTTGAGTATGAGTATTTTGTTTGCATGTATATGTGTGTACTATGTGTGCGCCTGGTGATCACAGAGGTCAGAAGAGGGTACTGGATTCCCTGGGGCTGGAGATGCAGATGGTTGTGAGCCACCATGTGGGTTCTGGGACTCCAGCCAGGTTCTCCGCAAGAACAAGTGCTCTTATCATTGAGCCAATTCTGCAGCCTCCTCTTTTTTTTTTTCTTCTGAGATAGGGCCTCAAGTAGCCCAGGCTGGCCTGGAACTCACTATTTGGGTGAGGATGACTGTCTTAGTTACTTTATTTTATTGCTGTGCAGAGACACCATGAGCAAGGGAACTAATAAAAGGAAGAATCTGTAGGGAATTACGGCTCTGAAGGATGATTTCATGGTTGCCGTGGAGCGGAGAATGGCAACAGACTGGCAGGCACCTGTGCAGTCGCTGAGCGTTTACACTTCATCTACAAGCAGGAGGCAGAGAGGGGAGGGAGGGACGGAGGAGCGAGGAGGGATGGAGGGGAAGAACTAACTGGGAACATCAGAGCCCGTCATCAGTCACTTGCCTCCTCCAACAAGGACACACCTCCTAATCCTTCCCAAACAGTTCTACCAACTGGCGACCAAATCTTCAAATATATGAGCCTGTGGAGGGCCAGGCTCATTTGAACTACAATGACCTTGAACTTCTGCTCATCCGGCCTTCACCTCATGAGTGCTGGGCCTCTGGGCACACACCACTCCGTGGGGTGTATGTCTGACTTGTGCGTGCAGTTCACGCATTCTACCGCCTGAGCCGAACTCCACCTGCTCTCTCTTCTTTTGAGATAAAAATCTCAGGAAGAACTTGAACATTACTCCAATTCAGCTTCTTACCCACCGTAAGAACCCTTCAGTAGCAGCCTTGGAATGTGGCTGGCTGGCCTTTGACCAAAGCAGAAGGCCCAGCAGACGCTGCTGAGACAGGACCTCTTCTGTGAGACTGTCCCCTTGAATGTACCAGAGGAAACATTCGCACATTCAGTTGACATCCAACCCCTTCGGATTTCCCAGTTTACTATTCATATTCCTATAGTTGTTCAATTTCCTAAGCAGCCTTACCCAATTTTTCTTTCTTTTTCTTCCTTTTTTTTTTGAGACAGGATTTCCCTGTGTAATAGCCCTGGCTGTCCTGGAGCTCTCTTTATAGACCAGGCTGGCCTCCAACTCAGAGATCCACCTGCCTCTGCCTCCCAAGTGCTGGGATTAAAGGCGTGCACCACCACCCTGCTCTCCCTCCCAATTTCTATGGCCTTTCTGCGTAATCAGCCTTCAAAAAATATTGAAGGGGTCAGGGAAAGGGCTCAGTAGGTAAGAGAGCTTGCTGTGAAAGATTGAGGATGTGAGTTCAAGTACTCTCATTCATGGAAAAAGCCAGGCAGGCATGGACACACATACCTATTACCCCAGCACTGGGTTGGGGGAGTCAAGACAAGTTGAGCTTGAGAGCTTGCTGGCCAGTCAGTCTAGCCTAAATAGTGAGGTGTGGGTTTAGCGAGCAACTCTCTCAAGATAACAAAGTGGAAACCAATAGAGCAAAACACCGTACATCTCTCAGCATCTTCACACTTCCGTGATGGTGCATGCCTTTCCTCTCAGTGCCGAGGAGGCCTGGGCACTTTAAGCTTGATGCCTCCTTTGATTTTTTTTTTTTCCAAGCTTAAAAACAATTGAAGTTCACCAGGCATTGGTGGTGCACGCCTTTAATCCCAACACTCGGGAGGCAGAGGCAGGTGGATCTCTGTGAGTTCGAGGCCAGCCTGGTCTACAAAGTGAGTTCCAGGACAGGCTCCAAAGCAATACAGAGAAACCCTGTCTCAACCTCCCCCCAAAAAATCGAAAGCGAAGTTCATTTGTGGTTCAAAGACTATACAAAAGCAGGTGGAAGATTAGGTTTTGCCTGAGGGTCATCATCATTTCTGACCCTCACTCAAGAGGCGGTCCAGAAGGACGGGTGCACAGTCCTTGAACTGTGACATCAACAGCTTGTTCTGTGCTTTGCCTCAGCTCAAGCGTTCCTGTCAGTGATGCATCACCATGCTAATGTTCCTGAAGAGGCTGGCATCTAGACAGACATGGACTTCACTGTAGTTTCAAAATGGAGTGTTCTCCATAGTCTCTTTTGGAAGGTTCTGGAAACTTTATTAGGTGGGACCTTGCTGGAAGAGATAAGTAAGTCTCTGGAGTGAACCTTTGAAGGTCATACCTGGACCTTGGTCTTTCTCTCTCTTCTGTCTAGTAGGGGGTGGCTAGCCTCTTCCAACTTGTGTTTCCACTGTCATGGGGCCAAGAAACCATGGCAAGAACCCCTGAAACCATAAGCCCAAACCAATGCTTCCTCTTTGAAGTTGCTATGTCAGGTATTTTGTTACAGTGGTGTGAAAGTTAACAGCCTTCTCCATGGGATATCCCAGTCAAAGCCAAGGCCCTGTCATGCGTATGTGGGAATCATTTACTGTAAAGCCTTAGCCGCTGGACTGGGACATTTTCATCAGATAAATGAAGGGCATTGTTGATTTCCAATCCACCCACTTAGCTCTGAGTTTTGCTTCCCTTGCGCGTTATATTTGCTATTCCCCTTAGCTTGCTCGTGGAAGTGATAAGCATATCTGCCTTTCTCCAGTCCACTGACTTTCTAGAAAGCTCTATCCTAAAATATGTTATCACTGCTTGCTGTCGTTACAGAAGCCAGTAGGCACTGGACATAGAAACAGAACCATCAGTTACATTAATAAGCTTAAGCCTGCATCATTCCCTACCTCCTCATTAGTTTTAATTTTTGAAATGAGTCTCTTATTAGATATTTTTGAGAAACAGTTTAGAGAAGATTATGATTTAGCATGCAGAGGAGAAAACTGAGAAAGAGATGAAGCCACATTATTTCTAAGTGTATAAACATTTCATTAAAAATGATACATTTGTGTATGTGGACATTTACTTAAAGCATGACTTTGCTCTCTGGGGTAAAGGGAAAACACAGAAGGCCAACCTCTGAGGTCCACTCTAGCAGGACAGATTCAGTGTGTTAATCTTTGACGTGGTTACAGTGAGATAGATATCCCCCATAGTCTCGGGCATTTGAATACTCAGTTCCCAATTGGTGGTACTGTTTGGGCAGTTTAGGATGTGTGACCTTGCTGAAGGAAGTATGTCATGGAGGTGGGTTTTGAGATTTCAAAGCCATCCTCCATTCCAAGTCCGCTCCCTGCTTCCGGCTTGGGGTTTGAGACATGAGCTGCGGTCCCTGCCTCCTGCCATGCTTCCCGTCCATGGCAATGGGCTCTTACTCCTTCGGAACCATAAGCCCAAGTAACCTCTCCCTTCTATAAATTGTCGTGATCATGGTGTTCTTATGACAGCAGTAGAAGAGTATCTGATAGAATTGTGTTGTGCTAGCTAGTCTTGTCAACTTGGCACAGTGGAAATCCCCTGGGAAGAGCCTCAGTAAGGGGGAGTCTGGGTCAGGTTAGATTATGGGCGTGTCTGTGTCTGTGGTGGATTGTCTTAATTTGTTAATTAATGTGGGACACACAGTCTAAAAGTGGGATAGGGAATATGTCTTAACCCCTAAGACATGTTGGGTAGCCTATAACCACCTGTAACCCAAGCTCTAGGGAGAGCCAACCCCCTCTTCTGGCCTCTGTGGGCATTTGTACTCATATGCACATCCTTACGTACAAACACACACAAATATGCATAACTAAAAAATTAAAAATAGAGCTGGGTATGGTGGTAGAAGCACCATACCCAAGCACGTAGAGGCTAGCCTGGTCTACATAGTGAGTCCCAAGGCAGCTAGGGCTGCATAGAGAGACCATGTCTAAAAAAAAAAAAAAAAAAAAAGTGAGCTGAGTAGTATTCATTCCTTCATTCATTCTCTCTGCTCTTAACTGTAGATGTGGCTAGCTGCATTGAGTTCTAGCCTCAATTTCTTTGCAATGATGGATTGGAATCTCAAATTCCAAACCAAGTGTCTGTCTCATTTCTTCCTTACAGTTCTCCTTCAAGGGGGCTTCTTATCATCTTCATTTGCAGGTGTGGCTACTGATGTTCTGCATACCTGTCAATCTCAGTCACATTTCTCTGGTGGGGCAGGGCACTCAGAGCTGGGGTCCCTGACTTTTCATCACACTTGCGTTCTCTAGCACTATCTGTGGTTTCCACAGCCAAAGGGAAGTAGACATGGGCTCAGTATTGAGATACTAGAATGTAACTGTGTAGAAATAAACATAAGATCTTAAAGTACTTACTGGAATGACACATTTCTGGAGTAGATAGCCCAGAAATTATGTAAGTAGAAAATATTGACCTCAGTTGCAAGTCAATATCATCTTCCTTTGCCATTCTTTGGTAAAAGAGGAAGCACAGATACAATTTTAGACTACATTACAGCTATTTTCAATCTTGAGGGAAACTTTGTTTTTGGAAAGTGTCTCTAGGTTGTATCTTACAAAGAAGGTACTTCGGTATATAATTACATGAATATTCAGACACAAAGATGCAGTGGAGCCTAGATGAGAAGCTATGATCACCTAAAGATATCATTTAAGTCAAGGCTTTAAAAATACATGACTTTGAGCCAGGGGGATGGCTCAGCAGCTAAACATCACACAGCACTTGCCGCCATGTTCGATTCCCAGGTTCAATTCCCAGGACTCACACAGTGGAAAGAATCGATTCCCACTCAACACATACACCACATCCACAATAATAATAGTAATAGTGATAATGATAGTAGTAATAGTAATAGTAAAAATACATGACTTAAAGTGAGGAAAAAGCCCTTTGCAATTCACACAACAGCTGTATGTGGTGACACACACTTTTAATCCCAGCACTCAGGAGGCAGAGACAGGTGGATCTCCATGAGTTCGAGTCCGGCCTGGTCTACAGAGTAAAACCTTGTCTATAAAGCAAACCCAAACCCAAACAACTCACCAAATATGGTATAGTCTCACATAGCCATAACCGTTTAAAGCATCTTGTAAAAGGGATTTGAGGGCTAGGAATGTAGCACGCCTGGCGTGCACAAAGTCCTGGGTTCAGTACCCAGCACCACATAAAACTAGGTATGATGTTAAATACCTAGAACTCAGAGGGAGGCAGAAGGATCAGGAATTCAGCATCCTCCTCAGCTACATGGTAAGTTCAAGGTTAGCCTGGGCTACCTAAGATCCTATGGCAAAAGTGGTAATTAAACAAATAAAAGATAAACCCTAACTGGGGCTGTGATCCCCTGCACCTTTGCTGAGCAGCTGGTGTGGGCTTTTGAGTCTGGAGACCACTCACAGTTTAGGTTTGTGTTCTGGAAGACAGTGATGGCTGCTCATTGCCTTGCCCCTCCCTGAAATGCTGGGGATGAGACCCAACCCATTCTCATTCCAGACAACCTTCTAATATTGAGCCACATCCTCAGCCCATCATGACATCACTTTTTTTTTTTTTTTAATAACTCCCTCAATTCTTGTTCCTCTCCACCCCTACCCAGCTTTTACAAGGTATGACCATGATGGTTGCTTAGATAAAGTTGACTTCTGGCTTACAGTTCCAAAGATTCGTATTTAATTGTGTGTACTCTGTCTGAAAGCAGGGGCAAATGTATTGTTCTTTTTAAAGTTTTGGTTTATTAGTGTTGGGTAGGGAATAGATATGGAACAATACCCAGCTTCAGAAATGGAGCAGCAAGGGTTCACCCCACCCCGCCCCAAGCCCTCCTTGCACACTGCTAGCTTCACATAGGACAGTCTCCAGTGGCTGGCTGCCCCTTGCTGTTGTTTCCCTGAGCCATAATTTCCAAACCACGGATTTCACGTTCTTTTCTTCCCTCTTTCTTCATCCTTCCTTCCTCTCCCTGCTTCCTCCTGCCCTCTGTTTTCTCCCTCCCTCCCTCTCTCCCTTCTTCACTTCCTGCCTGGCTGTCCTGGAACCCCAACTTTGCTATGATTCTGTTGTTGCTGCTTCTCCAGTGATGGAATTCTAGGTGTGTGCTATATGAAACTTATGTTTCATATAGGTTGCCCTGACTCTGTAGACCAGGCTGTCCTGGAACTCACAGTGATCCACCTGCCTCTCAAGTGCTGGGATTAAAGGTGTGCGCCACCATGTTCAGCCTCTTCTTTTTTTGTGTTTGAAATCTCACTCTCTAAACAATTACACGGCCTAGAAGTTTTTGTGTATTCCTAAGGCCGTGCCACCAGCATCCACCATCAGTTGACTATGGAACACTTACAATTTCCAAAATAAACCCTGAGACCACCGGTAGTCACTCCCCAGCCTCAAGCAACCTCAAGTCTACTTTCTAGCTTTTTGGATTTGCCAAATCAGGAAATTACATAATAGTAGAATCATACGATAAATATGTGGCCTTTTGTGTTTGGCTTCTGACATAGCTGTTAATTGTCAACCTGATGTGCCTGGGGTGAGGGCACCTCAGACTGGCCTGTGAGGCATTTTGTAAATGAATGACGGCTGTGGGAAGACCCAGCCCACTGTGGGTGGTACCATCCCTAGGCAGATTTTTTAAGTGTGTAAAACGGTAGCTGGGCAAGGGGGGGGGGGATGATTAGACGGCAGCGTTCCTCTGTGTTTTCTGCTTTAAGCTCCTGCCTTGAGGCCTTGCCTTGGCTTCCATCAATGATGAAGAATAACTTGTCGACCAAATTAACCACTTCCTCCCTGAGTTGTTTTTGGCCAGTGGGTTTTATCACAGAAGCAGAGACTCACAGGATAGCAGCTGGTTTTGCTTAGCACACTGTTGGGGTCAATGTTGCAGCATGAAACACTTCTCTATTCCTCTTTGTGGCTGAGTGGCATTTTATTGTATTGATGATGTGTTTACCAAATGATGGGCTCTGGTGTTGAACACTGGTGCTCCATCCATCCATACATCCTTCTTTCTGTTTCTGTTTGAATTTTCTTTGTTGTTTGTTTGTTTGTTTGTTTTGAGACAGGGTCTCTGTGTAGTCCTGGCTGTACTGACATTTGTTTTTAATTCTTTGAGAGATATTCCCAGGGGCGGAACTGCAGGGTCATGTGAAATTCCTATGCTCAATTTGTTGAAGAACTGCCAGTTTTGCGCTGTACCATTCACTCTGGCAGCATGTGAGGACTCCAGTTTTCTTTTTTATGTTAACCACCCCGGAGGGTGCAAAGTGGTTTGGGTTCACATTTCCCTAATGGTTTAAAATGGTGAACATCTTTTTATGTGCCCATTGGCAAATTTTATATGTCTTTGAAGAAATTTCTATTCTAATCCTTTGTCCAGCTTTTAATTAGGCTACAGTTTAAAAAAAAAAATCGAGCTGAAAGTATTTGTGTGTGTGTGTGTGTGTGTGTGTGTGTGTGTGTGTGTGTGTGTGTTTGATAGTAGACTATCTTTTGAAGATTCATTTTTACTTGCATGGCTGTGTCTTTGTGGTCTGTTTGCATTCACGAGTGCTTATGCCGATGCCTGGTCTGAAGAAGCATCAGATCCCCTGGAACTAGAGTTATAGATGGTTGCTGCCCAATGCAGGTCCTGGGAACCGAACTCGGGTCCTCTGGAAGAGTAGTACAGGTTCTTAACCACTGAGCCATCTCTCCAGGCTGTGGGTTAGATTTTGACCATACATTTGGCTTTCTATTCCTTTCTGCTGTTTTTTTTTTTTTTTTTTTTTTTTCTGCTATCTCATATCTTTTTATGTATTGGCCTTTGCAGCACAAAGGTAGTAAACTGGTGAAGCCCATCCTGTTTTTCCTTTGGTCCCTTGTATTTTCCCTTAACATTTAAGTAAACCGTTCTGTAATCCCAGGCACAAAGATTTATACCTTTGTTCTCCTCCAGCGTGCCTGGTCTTCAGGGGTTTACACACAGGTCTTTGTGGTCACTTTTAACTTTTGAAATGGAACGGATTAAATTTTACGTTGTACTTATTGTATGTGTGTAGGACTTTTGCCTGCTACGTCATATAATGCTATGTCTGTGCCATACCTGGCGCCTGTGAGGTCAGAAGAGGGCATTGGGTCTCCTGGAACTGGAGCCACCATGAGGGTGCTGGGCATCAAACCCGTCCCTCCGGGAGAGCAGTCAGAGCTCTTAGCCACCGAGCCAGCTCTCCAACTCTGGGTTCCTTTGAGCGATTTATTTTTATTTGTATGGTAGGAGTAGTGGTCCAAGGTCCATACTTTGCAGGTGGGCATCCATTTGAACCAGACCATCTGGTAATCTCAAGATAATCTTCTCTCCCATGGTGCTGTCTGAAGCTGTTCTTTTTTTTCCATTCAATGTTAATTTATTTATTTATTTTTGGTGTACATGTATGTGAATGTTTGTGTGTATATGTACAAGTGTGTGTGTGTGTGTGTGCGCGCCAAAAGTTTACAAGAGGTATCTTGGTCAATCTCTCTCTCTCTCTCCCTTGGTGCTTGAGACGGACTCTTGTTGAATTTGGAGCTTGCTGATTTGGTTAGAGTGTCCGTGACCTCATAGGGGTCGAATATCAGAAACCCTGCATATCAGGTATTCACATTGCCATTCCTAACAGTAGCAAAATTACAGTTAGGGGGCGGGGGCAAAATAATGTTATGGTTGGGGGTCACCACAGCATGAGGAACTGTATTAAAGGGTCTCGGCGTTCGGAAGGTTGATGAACCACGGGAGTAGACCCACGAGCCAACGGCTTCTTTGGATGGCGCCATTTTTGCCTCACCCGTGCTGGGATTAACAGAGGCTGGCTGCTGTGGCCTGCCTTGTTTGTTCACATGGGTACCAACAGTTTGAATTCAGGTTTTCATGGTTATCTAGCTAGCACTTCACCGACTGAGCCTGATCCCTAGCCTGTCGCTCAACATTTTTTTATCTACTGACTGAAGCAAATGATCACAAACCAGCCGTTCTGTTGTGGCTCTGTAATATCCTTGGTAGGAATCTGCCATAACACACTTCTTTGTTCTGCACACATTTGGGGTTGTTTACAGGGATTGCTGTCATGAGTCCTGTTGTCATGAACACACTCCAATTTGTCTCTTATGTCTCATGCGTGAGTCGCTCTCTATGGCATATGCCTAGAAGTGGAATGTACGAACATGTTTTCCATAGTGATTACAATATTTATGCTGCTGTGAGCAATGTATGAGAATTACACTTGGGGAAACTTAGTCTTAAGGATTCTGTTTGTTTTTTGCATCTGTGGAGGGGGGAAATAGGCATTACTAAAAGGATGTAGTATTTGCATGTGAAATTTGCATTTTAGGCTTCTGTCCTGTCGATGTTAATAAGAATTATGATAAACAAAAGCTGGGTCCTGGTGGCCCACGCCTTTAATCCCAGCACTCAGGAGGATCTCTGTGAGTTTGAAGCCAGCTTGGTCTACAGAGTGAGTTCCAGGACAGCCAGGGCTGTTACACAGAGAAATCCTGTCTCAAAACAAAACAAATAAACAAACAAACAGAGAGAGATAATTATGTTAAATTTGGAATCAAAAGGCATGTCATTGAAGAACCTACTATGTAATTAATGTCTCCTTAAATGTATAGACACTAGCATGTAACTGGTTGACATACTGGAGGTTTTTTGCCAGCAGCACAGTAGCCCCCCTTATCCACCATTTTGCTTTCTCTGGCTTCACATACCTGTAGAACATGGTCCGAAAATATATGGAAAAGTCTAGAAATAAACAGTTCATAAGTTTTAAATTGCTATTCTTAGGGCAACGGAATCTCACACCCTCTCACTCTCTTCTTCTTGGGGTTGGAGTTAACCCTATGTACAGGGTGTCTGTGCTGTGTATGTTACATGCCTGTTAATCACTTAGTGGCTTTCTGGGTGATCAGGTTGACACCATGTTATTGCACCCCAGTGTTCAGGTAACCCTTAATTTTTCCTAGTAATGGTCTCAAATAGAAGAAATAAAGATTCTGGCAATTTGGGTTGGGCCAAAGAGATTCACCATAAAATATTTCCTTTAAGTGAAAGATGGAAGTTAGATCAGTGTGTTGGGAAGGAGGATGCAGAAGCAAGAAGTCACAAGACAGAGGGCCGCCTGGACTGCACGAGGTCCTGCTAAGTATGCTTAGTATGCTTCATGGGAGTGCACCTATAGAAAGGAAAAAATACATAGTATTGGGCATTCATTGCCTTTTCAGGCATCCACTGGGGCTTTAGATAAGGGAGGCTAGAAGAGATAAACAAACCTATGTGCCAATAATTCAGCATCATGTCGGTCCACCTGCGGTCTTCTGTAGGGTTCTCAGCAAGTACACTAGAGCACAACAGGGCAACATCCCTGTGTGGAGGGCTGAGGATATCCCTTCCTTTGTGCCCACATTTTGCATTTGGTGGTGATACCAAGACACATCCCAGTGATGAGTAGCCCGGCTGTTTCTCATCATCTCATTCTGTCATAGCACTGGGAAGCTGTGGCAGGTGATGGGTTTAATGTGGAGTTTTCAGGACCATGGAGGAAATGGAGATGCCCCCTGGGGTGGGTGGAGTAAGTGATGGATTGGATATGGAGTACTTAGGACCAGGAGCAGGTGGAGATACTCCCTGGGGTGGGGTAAGTGATGGGTTGGACATGGAGTACTTAGGACCAAGGAGGAGATGGAGATGCCCCTGGGGTGGGGTAAGTGATGGGTTGGATATGGATTGCTCAAGACCAGGAAGGAGATGGAGATGCGCTCTGGGATGGGGTGAATCTATTGTTGCTGATGAGAGGGGGTATTGCTGGGAAAGCCCAACAAGCCAGAGCCAGGCCAAGGTCAACAAAGATGGCAGAGAAAGGCTTCTGGAAGACAGGTGGGTGGGGCCCCTTCCTTCCAGCTCTGTTCCTTGCCTTCATTCACTCCCATCTTACTGTAAATTTCCTAATGATAACACCGGTGGGGTCAGACTTTCCAACCCCACTCCTCCCGCTTGGGTCAGCACAGCATCTTTTACAATACAAGTCAAAAGTTCCTTTGTATGACATTTAAAGTCTTCTTGGGCAGGCTCTGGCTGGCCTCAGACTCTGCCTTTCCCGGTATTTGTTGCTTCTGCCAAGTCAAACTAATTACAGTTTCCCCAAATGTACTACGCAGTTAACTTTTAATATCTCTTTATTTTATTGTTTGCTTCTCTCAAAAAACAATCAGAGCTAATGAAATGTCGGCTATTACAGTCACACGGCTGCTTATGTAATGGCTCCACAGTGTCCTTAATAAATGAGATCTGAAATGTTCTGTCTTCTTGAACCCAGAAACTCCTTCTGACTCAGTCCGTCTGAAGCTCTAGTGTGTTTTCTGAAGATCATGCTGTTCTCTCTTTTCTTATGGAAGGATTTGGTCAAGAGTGATAAAGTTGGACACGGTAAATATGCTGTAGTCATGTCTTTCAGAACGGAAGTGTTGACTTTTAAAACAAAAACAAAAATAAACAACAACAACAAACTGCCTGGAAAATGAACTTGAAGGGAGAGGTATTTTTTACATGCTGAGAAATGCACTGCTGGTATTCATTCTTTTTTTGTTTTTTTGAGACAGGTTTTTTTCCAGACAGCTCTGGCTGTCCTAGAACTTGCTCTGTAGACCAGGCTGGCCTCAAACTCAGAGATCTACCTGCCTCTGCCTCCCAAGGCATGCACCACCATATCCAGCTGCTGATATTTATTCTTCATTGCTCATATGGTGTGTGTGTGTGTGTGTGTGTGTGTGTGTGTGTGTGTGTGTGTGTGTGTATGAGAGGGAGGGAGGGAGAGAGAGAGAGAGAGAGAGAGAGAGAGAGAGGGAGCACCTTCTAGCTTGCAGGTAAACCTGCATGTGTGTGTCTTTCTCAAGCTCTCTTCACCTGTTTTATTTAGTGTGTGTGTGTGTGTGTGTGTGTGTGTGTTCTGCCTGCATGTATGTCTGTATACCTGGTACCCAGTAAAAAGAGGGAGTTGGATCCCCTTGAATTGGCGCTACAGATGGTTGTAAGCTGCCAGCCATGTAGGTGCTGGGAACTGAACCTGGGCTTTCTGCAAGACCATCATCGAGTGCTCTTAACCAGAGATTCATCTTTCCAGCCCTCTGCCTTATTTTTTCCTGAGACAAGAGTAGGTGAGGTTAGTGGGTTATAAGGAGAGAATGCTCCTGCCTCACTGAGTAGCAGCCTCCCCATGCTACCATGCAGTAGGAGGGCCCTTGTCAGGTTCCCAGCAGGGTAGCAGATTTCAGACACCATGCTCTGGCACTTTCCAGAACCAGAAATGAAACCAACCTCCAGCCTTTATAAATTCCTCAGGTTCTGGTATTTTATTATAGAAAAAGATGACTCAGTGTGTGATTCCATTTTATGAAGTTTTGCATAATTTTGCCTTCTGTAAGATTAGATATCCTGTACCTAAGTACACATAACCTACACACACACACACACACACACACACACACACACACACACACACACACACCCCACACGTATATATGTGTGTACACATATGCCTAAGTATAATACATAAACGTAGGGAAAACAAAGCAGTTATGGATAGCCGGGCCTAGAGGCCTCTCGCATCTCGCTCTCATGGTCCCCAGGTATAAGGATCTGAAGTATCATGCCTGAGAAATTCAGTTTGTACTGAACAGTCCTGTGTTCAACTTGGCACATGTGTCATCACCATTATAACAACTTATAGCATCAGTCTATACTCTAGGGAGGAAACTGTCACAGCACTCAAGGCCCTCCCGGTTCTTGAGCACAGGGTAGGGAAAACAGCAAAACCTCTCACCTTGTGTGGCTCCTTGCTTGCCAACCTTCCTGGGTCTCTTAAAGCCCACAGTGTGACAAACATATTTAAAGCCCAGGCTGCCTCGGTGCTGAAGGCAGGATTCCAGGGCTTTGCATGTAACTTTCCCAGCTCTGTGAATTTCGGGATTCCCTCTGCTGTGGATCCGTATTGTATTTGAACACTCCGTTGGAACTTTGTTGGTACATATCCTTTCCTGCTGCCCTGTATTTGCAGGCTTTTTAAAGTTGCTTTTTAATCAACAGTTCTTTCTGTGTTTCTTGCACATATGCTTTATGTGTGCAAGTGTGTGTGTGTGTGCACGCACATACTTGAGTTTGTGCTCATGTAGAGGTCCTTGGAAGCCTTGGCTTTAAAAGATTTGCTTGTTTTTGTTTCATGTGTATGACTGTTTGCCTGCATGTGTGTGTGTGTGTATGTGCCTCGTCTGTGCACAGTGCCCACAGGGGGCAAAAGGAGTCAGATCCCCCTGGAGCTGGAGTTAAGGGGTTGAGGGATGTTACAAGCCTCTCTCTTGGTGCTGGGAACCAAATCTAGTTCTTTTGAAAGAGCAGCAAGTGCTCTTAATTGCGGAGCCATCTCTCCAACCCCAGGCTCTCTCACTGGGACCTGGAGCTCACTACTTAGGCTAGGCTGACTGGCTAGCATGCCTACTGGATCCACTTGTGTCCAGTTCTCCAGGTCTGGGGTTCTAAGCTCATGCCATCATGTTCAGCTTTTTGTGGGGGCCAAACTCAGGTCCTCATGCCTGCCTCACTTAAGCCATCTCCCCAACCCTGAGTGACAACACGTTTGCAGTCAAAACCACTGACTCGGTCTTCCTCAGAATGGAGAGCTCTGGCTGCTCCGTCAATACCGGGGCAGTCTGTGTATGGGAAGTGTGTGACTTCAATCTTCTCCCCAGTGGGATGATTTGGGTCTCATGGCTCCCAGATACAATTATTATTATCGTTATTGTCATCAGATAATGACTAGGCTGTAGATTAAGATCTCATTGCCTTGCCAATAAATCCCTCAATGTCTGTTTTCACTAAAGACTCTCTCTCACTTGTCTGTTGGCTGTTCATAGCATCGCTCTGCCTGTCATGGGAGAAGACATTTTTGTGTCTAAGCAGAATATTCTAAGTCTGCTGAGTAAGTCATGACCTAAAAATTATGATGCAAGAAAATAGAATTTCACTATTTTATGCAATAAGTCCCTATCACAGGAAAATTGCAGCTTTTATTTAGGTAGGTAAGCAGAATTTTTTTTTTTTTTTTCAGTCTAAGAAGCCATGTTGCCCAAGGGAAAAAGGCAGAAAAAGAAACAAACCACAACAACAAAAAGCAGCAACCAAGGGAGACACAACCTTAGGAATTCTTGCTTGATAAAGTCCTGATGAGGGTGTGTGCTCTGGACAGAGAATGGATGCTGCAGGGCCCCGACCTGTGCTCAGAGGTCCTGCCTGTGGGAGCTTTGAGCTCTTCGGTTTGCTTGGGCTTCACAAAGCAACAGTTCCTGTTAAGTAAGGAAGCCAAGGAGAGGATTGGGGCTGGGGATGCACCTAAGTTGGTAGCATGCCTGCCTTTGAGAATAGAGTCAGGGTTGATCCCAGTGCCTCTCTCTCCCTTCCCTCCCTCCCTCCTTCTTTCCCTCCCTCTCTCCCTCTCTCCCTCTCTCTCTCTCCCTCTGTGTGTGTTTCTAGACAGAGTTTGTCTGTGTAGCACCCTGGCTGTTGTGTAGACTAGGCTGGCTTTGAAATCTCGGCGGTCCCCCGCATTTTGCCTCTGCACCGTCACTGCCCAGCCTAGTTAGCTTTCTATTGCAGTGATAAAGGCCATGACCAAAAAGCAAGAGGAAGGGGCTTATTCTGCTTTACAGTTCGTCTTGAAGGGAAGTCAAGGCAGGAACTTAAGGTAGGAGGAACTGGAGCAGAGGCCATGGAGGAGTGCTGCTAAGTGGCTTGTCTGTCATGGCTTGTTCAGTCTCTCTTTCTCTCTCTCTTCCCCTCCTTCCCTCCCTCCCTTCCCTCCTTTCCTTTCCTTCCTTCCTCCTCCCACCCCCTCTTTTTGAGACAGGGTTTCTCTGTGTAACAGTTCTGGCTGTCTTGGAATTCTCTTTGCAGACCAGGCTGACCTCAAGCTCAGAGATCCGCCAACCTCTGCCTCCTGAGTGATGGGATTAAAGGCGTGTGCCACCATCGCCTGGCTTAGCCTGCTTTCTTATACAACTCAGGCCAACTTGCCCAGGGGTGGCAAGTTGTAGATGAACCCTTCCACACCAAACATTAGTTAGGAAAATACCCCACAGACAAACCTACACAGGCCAATTTGATAAAGACATTTTCTCAAACGAGATTTCCTTTTCTGGGACGAGCTTGCCTTGTGTGGAGTTGAAAACCCCAAACCCCAAACTAAGCAACATGTTGATATATGCCCATCACCTCAATACTGGGGAGAGGTGTAAAGACAGAGAAGGATCAGGAGTTCAAGGCCATCCTTGGCTGTTAATGAGTTTGAGGCCAGCCTAGGATACACAAGACTCTGTCTTAAAGACCAAATGCAGAGAGTAACAGCCTCATGGTCTGGGTTAGCCTAGGCTGGAATTGGCAGTAAGAAATTGGTAGTGGAAGGGGGTGGGGGCGGGGCCTCCAAAAAGATGACAGCAAGAACGTTGGGAGAAAATGACATTGAAGGGGAAACAGATTTCCTGGAGTGCAAGCGTATCGTCGGTCCCATCTCACCGGCACAGGATCTAGAATTTGCTGCTTCTGGAGTGGGTGGAGCTCAGGCGTGGTGCATCTCCCACGGGTAAAGCTCTTACTGAGCAGCGTCATCTCTAGCTGCTGTGGCAGATGCACAGCTCCTCCTGTCTTCACCCTGAGTGATGTTGCGCCTGTGCCGTAAACGTGAGTGCCAGCTGGTCGTTCATACCTGCTCGGCGTGCTTTGCACTTTAGGTTTTAAATGTCGTATCTAGAAAATCCTAGAAAAGAAAGGATGCTGTCCTCTCCACCTACTGAATTAAACCCTCTATCAGCTCATTAAAACAAATAAAAACTTTTGTTCTAGAACCTTCCACGCCCGGCAATTCAACTGGCAGAGATGGAAAACCCTTTGGGTCCAGCTCCATGCAACTGTCTCTAGGCTCTTGGAGAGGTGACTGAAACAGGAATGCATTCTCGGTTCAGAGCTAAAAGAAGGGGATCCCTTTGTGCAGGGGAATGTGTTTTCTCACTCATGATTACTGAGGCTTTTAATGACATGCTTCGTGTTATGTATGATTTGAAGACCATCAGTGGAAGGTTCTCAGGAATAGCTGACTCTCCCTGTCATCGGGATGGAATATATCCATAAACAAAAGCATTCACTACACATGGCCACATTCTCAAGGGTACGTAGAATCCAGTCATCTAATGTGTACTATGTGTATGCCTCAAGCCTGAGGAGGCCAGAAGAGATTTTTGGAGCTATTGGAACTGGAATTACGGGTGATTGTCAGCTGCCACATAGGTCCTGGGAATTGAACTCTGGTCCTCTGTGAGAGCAGCCAGTTCTTTTAACTACTTAGATATCCTTCCACTTACATACATCTTTATTTACCAGCTTTGGGTGTGCCTCATCTTAGAAGCACTTAGTGTCTTGGCACTCAGACTTGTTTTCCAGCATTTTCTCTGATCAGATCAATAATTCTTTCCTTATACTTCCATACACAGCAGAAGGAAAAGCAGATGCTTGATCTGGTGCCTAATTCATTTTGAAGCTACTAAGGCCTTCACCAGCCATGAATAATGTACCATGCATAGTGTTAATGGCCATATACTGGATGCCAGTCTCTTCTGGGGACTCAGGAGGTTCCGACGAGCCCAAGAGGGAAGTTGGTACTCTGTATAAGGATTCAGGCATTATGCTGGCCTGCCCCTGTCACCTGGAAGAATGCACTCAGGCAGTACCTTGGTCAGCCCAGAGTTCCATGACTACTAGTCTGGATGCAGGTGCAAAGCTCCCTTTTAAAAGAAAGACCCCACCCACTTATGCTTTCTTTCAACGTCCCCCCCACCTCCCGTGGGCAGACAGGACTTTTCCTGTCCTCTCTCTCTGTACCTCCTTTCTCCCCCCTCCCCCCCCCCTTCTTGTTGTAATAACACTTCTCACTAAGCTCTGTCTGCCTGGCATGCTTGTCCTCTGCTTTGGCCACCCTCACCTGCCATGGAATCCACCGAAGTTGCCCTTGCTTTACCCTAACGCTCTGTACATGGTTGCTTGCCTTCTTCCTATCTGGGCACTCTGAGAGAAGGCAGCTTTCTCCTTGGCGGTCCAGGAGAGCAGGACAGGTAGCTTCCTCGCCTCCATGCTGCTGCTTTCTCCCCCCTTATGGCCCAGGTGTAGGACAGTGACTTTCTTCCAGTGCCAAGGACTCTGGAAGAGAGGATGGTAGCTTTGTAAGACAGGGCCTCACTATGTGGATCAATGTAGATCAGTACCTTAACTCTCAGAAAGCCACCTGCCTCTGCCTCCCGAGTGCTCAGACTAGAAGCGTGCCACTACACCCAGATGATGCCAATGCCCCCTTTACCATGGTGTTGGGGAAAAGCCAGGTAATACTGCCAGATGGGCACCCCTGCTTTATGTGAAATACATAAAGCCCCAACGTCAGGGAAATTACCTTAATTTCGCCATGCCTAGAAATGGCGTGTCCATTCACCTCATGAATATTGATCAAGTTCTGGTGAGTGAGCCAGCAGGCCCTTCCTTAATGGGTATATACTCCGACTGGGCCAAGACAAATTAGGAGGCTTCCAGAAATAATAGTGAGAGTCCAATTCTACAAGCAGGTGATACATGAGGCCAACAGGAAATGACCTCAGGTTAAGACTCACAGTGTGAGAGACGAGCCAAGGAACTGTGAACCCTCAGAACTCAGGCAGGGTGAGCTGGTGTAACTTGCAGGAAGTATGACTCAATCCTGACTGTCACCGGCAAGGCTTCAACCAAGTCATCTGAAGAAAGGATGTGCCAACCTTCACCACCGAAGTGTAAAGGGAGTGGCAGTGAGAAAGCCAAATACCGCGTCCCAAGCTTGTCCCGGCGAGGACAGGCCGAGCACTGTGTTTAATTGCCAGTGTGTAGTGCTGGGGGATCAGGGAGACAGACTGAGTCTGGTTTTTTTCTTTTTAAGAATTTAAAACATTTTTAAAGTTAAGTTTATGAAAAATTTCTCTGTGTGTATGTAGGCCAAAGGTCTATGCTGTTGTCTTTTCTTTTTCATTCATTCATTCATTCATTCATTCTTTCTTTTTTTTTTAAATGATGGTTCCTCTGTGTGTAGCCCTAGCTGTCCTGCAACTCTCTCTGTAGAGCAGGCTGGCCTGGAACTCACAGAGATCCGCCTGCCTCTGCCTCCTGAGTGCTGGGATTAAAGGGGTGTGCTGCCACCACCCGCTTCATCATCATCATCATCAGGTCCCCATGCTTGCAACCACTTTGCCTACAGTGCCATATCTCTTCACCTCCAACCTTTAAAATTTGAATCTGAGAAAGAGTTAAGTAAGGAAGAACTATGCTTTAATTGTATCCCTGCAAAACTGCTAACTCTTTTGATGTGTGGGACAAAGCACTTCATGGAGAAGTGCCAGCTGGCCAGTGAGTCAGCCGTCTGTGTCATTAGCTCCAAAGTTTTCTGTGGCAGATTGATTTTAAAAGCCCCCAACACAACAGGGTTGTATTTAATAGAAATACTATCAGGATGGCATTGAGATTTGAGTTCAGCGTTCAGATCGTTTAATATAAATTGGATAAGGTCTTTGCTTTGATTGAACTTACAAGTATTATTATAATGTACTAGTGACAATAAATTTATCCTTCTGGTATCTGAGGACCTCTGAGGAAGCTCAAACTCCTTGTGTATTTTCTTTTTTGTATCTTTCACATCATACATCACCATCCCATCCACTTCCCCATCCCTTCGTATTATCCCTCTGCCTTTGCAATCTCCTCCCCAAAATAGAATAAAATTTAAGAGAGAGAGAGAGAAAAAAAAAAAAAAAAGAAAGAAAGAAGGATCTCATTGTGGAAGCTGTACTGTGATACAGTGGGTCACAAAGCAAACACTTTCATCCACGTATCTTGACTTGCAAGAGTTCCTTGCAAAGAGTCATGGTTCTGGTTCCAGGCCTCTGGTTTCTGCTACACTATTGATGCTGGGCCCTCACTTGGTTTATCCTGCTGTTGCCCTGTGTCGTGGAGATCCCACAGCTTTGAATCTGTAGGAGCAGTCCCTTCATGTGCTCCAGCAGATCACAATTGGGTGGATGTTGGGGTGGGCCCACTCATAACTCTGGTTTGGGTCTGGGTGGTTGCAGGGTTGCTCAGCCCGCCAGCTCTCCCCTGTCCTCACCGCCAGGGCGAGCTCTCCTGCATTGCCCTGGCTAGTTCACCCCTTGCAGTGATGGTCAAGGGGCGGGTCCAGTTCTTCCAATTTCACATCCTCAGGTTCAGTTCTCCAACCCTTAGGCCTTCAGGGCCAGCTCTACTGTGTTGTCCAGGCCTGGTGTGAGGGCCACTCTCCCGAGTGCTGCAGCTGATGAGGAGCAGGGCCAGCTCTCCCGCTCTTGTGACCTCAAGGCCAGCCCTCTCCCTGCCTCAGGCAGTGACGGGTGAGGGGGTGAGGGGTCAGGGGGAGGGCACGGCTCCCCTGCATATGCTTCCACATGACAGATGAATAACAGGGACAGCTTGCCCATGCTCACAACTTTGGGGATGGCTCACCCACACCTGTGTTAACACGATTAGCTCTTCTGTGCTGCCCAGGCAAGGCACAGGGCCTCAATGTATGTATGTGTGTGTGTGTATGTATGTATGTATGTATGTATGTATGTATTCTTTTCTGCATCCATCTCTAAATGGTTATAGTAACCCCTTTTAAGTGTGCATGCATGCGTGTGTTTGCATGTTTAATGTATGTGCACCTATATGTATGCAGCTGGTCTTTAGGCGGCTTCGGTACATCCTAGCTCTGGTCTTGCTTACATGAAGAGCACTTTTCCCTGCTCCAGGATTTCTTGACACCATTTGTTTCTCTTTTAATTATTGTGCGTGTGCTACCGCATGTGTGAGGAGGTCTGAGGCTACTTTCAGGAGTGAGTTTTCCCCTCCTGCCTTGTTGAGGCAAGACATCTCTCTTGTTGGTTTCTGCAGCTTTGCGTATTCCAGGCCAGCATGAACTTCCAGGTGAGCCTCCTATTTCCCTCTCTCATCTTGCAGCAGGAGTGCTGGGATCATAGATGCACCACCTCATCTGGCGGTTTACATGGGTTCTGGTTCATCAGCTGGTCCATCTTCCTAGTTCCTAGTCCCCTGACACCCTTCCCTTCTCCCTCAAGACAGGGTTCCTCTGTGTAGCCCTGGCTGGCCTCGAACTCACAGAGTCTGCCTACCTCTGTCTTCTGAGTGCTGGGATTAAAAGCATGCCCCACCTCTGTCTGGCACCCTGACACATTTTTTAAAAAAAGAATTCTTTCCCACCTTTGATTGGCTGGACCTGTAGATTTGAACCTGCAGATAAGGATCCCCGCACCCATATCCTGGATCTTCAAGTATGACCTTGACCCTGGGGAGGTGACATTTGCTGGGAACACCCTTGGGACTTCACCCAGCAGGCGCAGGATTTAGGTTTCCAATAGAACGGTGAACTGGATTACTGCTGTGTCTAACCCACAAGGCTCACCTGTTTTTGATGAGGGTGTGCGAATCCCCAGGCTTTACTGTGGGTTTACTGTTCAGTGGTTTGGTGGACAAGGACGTAGAAAAGAAAGTTGCTAAAGAAGGAAAAGGGTTTCTGTGGTTCTTTCATAAACTGGGCTCATTCTCTGTCACCCAGCCAGGACCGTGTGGCACAGGGCACATGTGGGCAGGTTCTGTGCTACTCTGGGACAAACCCTTTGGCTTTGAACATCAGAGTCTTTTTTTTTTTTTTTTTTTTTTTGAGACAGGGTTTCTCTGTTCAGCCTTGGCTGTCCTGTCCTGGAACTCACTCTCTAGACAAGGCTGGCCTGGAACTCACAGAGATCTGCCTGCCTCTGGGATCAGAAACACCTGTCCAGGGTCTCTTTCATAGAAGAGCTTTGAGTGAATTCTTTGTAGCCCAGAGTGACACAGTACCTGAGGCTGGTCTAACACCAACCCAGCCTCCCTAGAGAGAGAGGAGAATCATCCCCTACCCCCAGATAAGGGCTCTTGTCCAGTTTCATTTCTGTTGCTGTGATAAAATATCCAGACAAAACAGCAATTTGGAAGAGAAGAGTCATATTTCAGGTTATAAATCCAGGTTCCAGCCCATTATTGTGAAGTCAGGGCAGGAGCGTCAAAGCCAAGAGCAGAGACAAAGGAATGCAGCTTGTTTGCTTGTGCTCAGCTCTTTCCCTGTTCTCAGGCCATTCAGGACCTTCCCCCCCAACCCCTACCCCATCCCACACCCTGGGAATGATGCTGCCTACAATGGAGCTTTCTCCCGTAGATGTGTCCACAGCCAACCCAGAGCAGACAGTGCCTCATCTTCTTCCCAGGTGATTCTAGGTTGTGTCAAATTGGCAAACCATCACAGTCCAGGTAAGCCTGGAACCCTTGGGTGGTAATTTCCCTGCCGCTGCCTCCCTGTTGATGATCACATCTGTCTAGCCCTTTCTTTCTTATTTAGGGCCTTGGGTACACAACAGACTTTCCCTTAAGGGGTCTCTGTTAGAATGTCTCAGCTCTACCTAATTAAAGTTTGAGAGCAACTCTAGAGGACAGGGTGATTCTGTCTCAGTAAAGGTGAAATTAACAGTGCCCGGGCTCAGTGGCTCACACCGCTAAGCACTCAAGAGGCAGGGGAAGGGGGATCTCTGCCAGGCCAGCCTGGTCTACATAGGGAGTTCCAGGCTGCCAAGTTGCACTCCCTAGTTAACTGATGCCTATGTAGACTGCCAGGAACTTCTGCTTTCTTGAGTATGAAAGTTGCACAGTGGAGTGAGAAATGCATTTGAATATATATTCTGTTTGTGTAAGGAAAAGAAGCCCCCGTTTTTACTCATTACAGTGCTTTTCTAAAACTGAATTTGGTCAAGGTGTGGTGATGCACGTCTGTAGCCTCAGCGTTTGGGAAGTGGAGCCAGGAGGGTCAGGAACTTAAGGCTGACTAACCCTGGACTGTATTGCCCTTAGTGTGAGGCTAGCCTGGGCTACTTGGGACCCTGTCACAAAAACACATTTACTTAATTTGCATACGAGCAGCTTATACTTTTTCCCCTAAATTCTGGGTAAGGGTAGTGGTGTTTTGGTTGAGATAAATTCATCCATAATGATTGAGTTCCCCTCTCCTCCACTCCGGAGCCTCAGCTTGCGTGTGGAGGTCAGAGGACGACTTGCATGAGTCCGTTCTCTCCTACCATTGGGTTCTAGTCACCAGACTTGGCAGCAAGTCTCTACCTACTGAGCTATATCCTTGTCTCTTTCTCTGGTCAAGAAAACATTTCTGAGAAGGGTCTCATGTAACAAGTCTTTCTCTGTCCCGCCAGCTCCCAAATAATGAGACTTCTTATTAATCATGAAAGCTCAGCCTGTAGCCTAGGCTTGTTTCTAACCAGCTCTTATACCTTAAAGTAACCCATTTATATTGATCCACATTCTGTCATGTGACTCATGGCTGTTATCTCTCCTGTGCATCCTGTTTGTTCTGCATCTCCCAGCATCCCTGCCATTCTTCTTCCCTGAGTCCTCTCTGTCCCTGGAACGCCTGGCTAACCTCTACCTGCCTAGCTATTGGCCATTCGGCTCTTTAGTAAACCAATCAGAAGGCACCTTGGCAAAGGCACATCTCATAGTGTAAACAAATATTTCACACCAATCTTGTGCGTCTCAGGGCGGCCCTAAGACTCACTGTGTAGCTGAGGATAACTTTGAGCTTCCGTTTTTCCTGCTTCCACTTCCCTCATGCTGGTGTCGTGGTTTGTGAGGTGCTGGCCCTGGAATCCAGAGCATCATGCATGATAGGCAAGCACTCTACCAGCTGACCTGTTCTTGGTATGTGCCACCTACACCACAGCTCAAATTCTTATGCATTTCATGTTCTGAGTTCCAAGCACGGCGGTCAGTCCTATCTCCTTTGTAGCAAACCGGTGATTGAGGATGTGAGGATACCATCCCATCCCCAAACCTAAAGAGACACCACGGCTTGCCTTCGACTCAGGCTAGCGGATGTTAATCCTCCAGGTTCAGCTTTTTGGGACTGGTTGCTTTCTTCCTTTGCTACGCCACACACTTTCTTCGTATCACTCCTCACACGGGGTATGAGCTGTTTGCCATCTCCTCCAGGCATCCTTCCTTCCACGTGAACACAGGCTGCACCTCAAGCTTGGCTGTGAACTGATTATTCTCACCGGGGCCCTGTTAACACAAATCCCATCACCCCCACAGCTAAAAATAAATCATATTTAACACTTGGCAGCAAAATTCCAGGCAAACATATAATCTGATTTGATTGAGGCTTTGTGGAAAATGTTAATGGTGGAATCAAAGGCTTGTCTTGAAGATGGAGGATTGATTCCTTCCTTCGCATGAGCAAGGTGGATGGATGGAAATCAATTCATGCCTCTTCATAATCACAGAGTCTGGTGGATGCCTGGCGGCTCATCTAGGCTTTGGATATTTTCCCTCACTTGTGACACAGTGTCTCGGAGAGCCAGCCTTCTGTTTAGAGTATGTCTGTCTGTGGCAGAGGATACAGAGATGCGAAGTGCGTGCTGCTAGTGAGAACATTGCCCTGTCCTAGAAGAGCAAGTATTCATCACCTCAGAATACTGGGATGGACCATAGCTGATTTTTAAGTATATTCTTTGACACTTGTGCTTGACAAGTGTTCGATACTAGGTATCGTTATTCACAAAAAAAGTACAAAGGTTGATTTTCAGTTGTTCAGTCTTTTGCGACAATATCTCATGTAGCCAGGGGTTTCTTACATAGTCAAGGATGACTTTGAACTCCAATGGTTATCATGATTTTTGATTCATTTGGTGGCGGGGAGGTCAATGCAGGGTATTGTGCATGCACTCTACCAATTGAGCTGTAGCTTCAGCCCTCAACAAGTTTTCTTTTAAATTTACATTTATTTACTGTGTGTGTGTGTGTGTGTGTGTGAGCTCTCTTGCTCTCACATGCATGCACACATGCACCAGTTCTAACATGTGATGATCAAAGGATAATTTTCCCGGAATCAGTTATTTTCCAGTCTGGGGCTCCCAGGTATGGAACTCAGGTCATCGGGCTTGGCAGCAGTGCCTTTACCCACTGAGCCATCTCCCTGGCCCATCTGAAGAAGAGCTGCATTTTAGAGGCACAGCAATAATGCTTAGAAAAGGCTTAAGAATGCAACAAAGTTTACCAGGGGTGGCTTTTTCTTTCTGGATCATTAACTCCGCCTGGTGCTCTGTGAGGCAAGATTTACTGTTGGAAGTTCATTATGTATTTCTACTTTATGCTAAACTATCCCTTCAATGATGTTTTTGTTTGGTTGATGCTGTGTGTTTTTCTTGTTGTTTTGTTTTGTGTTTTTGAGACAGGGTCTCCTGTGGCCCGGGATGGCCTTGCACCGCCTATGCACTGAAGGCTGGCCTTCAACTTCTGAGTCTCCTGTCTGCACGTCTAGTTGCTTGACACGCATGCACCACCACTCATGATTCCATAGAGATTTCTCTCAGTGCCCTGTGTAGTCTTACCTAAGCTTTCCTTGCTATGTTGTTCCCTCCACCAGACACCCACCGCCTTTAATATCCCAGCAGCCTCTGCTGTCCCTTATTCACAGTAGGATCTCAGCTTGCCAGGGGGTGACTTCGTTTTAGAAAATATTCCTTAATGGTCCGGTAAGTTTGCAGCAGTGAGTCTGCATTTGCAAACTGTGGTTTTTGGCTACAGATACTAATGAAGACTTGGGTATGTATGGAGCAGCGGGGTGAGCGAGGATAAGGGAAGGATACTCCTAAAATAGACCTCGAGTTCTTCCCTTTAGTTGCAGGGTTGTTTGTAAAACATGAGTGTTCAAACAGCGTGTAGAGCATGCTAAGCAAGCAGGCTGCTGCTGAACTGCATCCCAGCCCTCCACACAGGGGCATCTCTGTCCCCTGGCTAATTAATACACACTGGTCCCTCAGCATCGCCTCCCATGGAATCACAGGTATTGGGATGCATTCCCAGCATCTGGATGCACCAAGAAGGTATCACTGCCCTGACAAACCCTTCTTCCTTTGTCTTCACACTCAGACTTTCTTGCCAATGGCTGTGTGTTTATTTCAGGTGTCTTTCTTTAGGGCTCTTGCCCTCAGCTCCTAGGCCTGGATGGGTTCTAGCATGCTTCACCACACCCACCCAGAGGGACTTGGTTATCTGTTGCACTCAGGAAGCCACCAGGGTGTTCCTGAAAAGGAAGGTCTCTAGGGTGTTTTTCTAGAGTACAAGCCGCTGTTTTTGTGAGCTTGCTATGTTCTAGAAACTTCATTACAGGTTTTGAGAACATTATTTCCTGTGATCCTAAATAACAAAACAACCTCCCCCTATCTTGATTTCTTTCTTTAAAAAATAATTCTACTAGCATTTGTTGCTGTGTCCATGTGTGCAAGTGTGTTTGAGCAAGATCTCATGTAGCCCAGGCTGGCCTTCAACTCAATATGAAGCTGAAGCTAGTCTAGTCCCTTGGTCCTCCTGTTTCCACTATTTAGTGCTGGAATTATAGGTATGCACCACCACTTTGCCTCTACCAGTATTATTAGTTGTCTAAAATAATACATTAGCCAGGCAGTGGTGGTGCACACCTTTAGTCCCAGCACTCGGGAGGCAGAGGCAGGCAGATCTCTGAATTCCAGGCCAGCCTGGTCTACAGAGCAAGATCCAGGACAGGTAGGCTACACACAGAGAAAAACCAAAAAAAAAAAAAAAAAAAAAGTATTTAGGGCTAAAAAGATACACAGTAAATAAATAAGATGTAATTTAAAACTGTTTCATCATACCTTATTTTTATTCTTGATTTCTTTCTCTATGCCTTCTTTCTTTATTCTCTTCCTACTGTTCCCTCCCCTTCTCTTTGAATAGGATTTTATGTAGTCCAGGGTTTTCTATGTAGCCCAGGCTGACTTTGAACTTTCTGTGTAGCCAAAGCTGGCCTGGAACCCCTGATCCTCCTGTTTTAACCTCTCAGTTGCTGGGTTGCAGGCACGCACACCATGCCCAGCTGCATTTTGATTTCTCCATAGGCCCTTGTAAATGTCCATGGGTTCTACAATATTACTTTCAAATGTGTGTGGGTTTTGTTAGATTCATTCAGTTGCTACTTTTCAATGTGGTTAGTTTGTGTCACAGTTGTGTCTAGATACACACACACACACACACACACAGTAATGCTTCAGACTCATTCCTTGCCTGGTGTGTGTGTGTGCGTGTGTGTGTGTGTGTGTGTGTGTGTGTGTTAATGCACACATGTGTACATGGTGAGGCCAGAGGACATCAGCTATCTTCTCTCTTTCCACCTTCTTATTTTGTTTCAGCAGGGCAGGTGTCCAGCAATCGTCTAGGATCTGTCTATCTCCCATCCCATCCTCCCAGCACTGGGGTTACAGTGACAGGTTACCACGCTCCGATTTTATATAGGTGCTGGGGATTTGAACTCAGGTCCTCTTGAAAATGCTCTCGCCCACTGAGTCATCTCCCCATCCTCCTGTCCCTGCTATTTTAAAAGTCTTGCTGGGTGGCCCTGGGTGGCCTTGAACATGAGCACAGCACTCTTGCTGCTTCCACCGGGGTCACAAGTGTGGGACACCTGCTCCTGACAGACATCGTATTTATATGCCTACGGCCTTCAACCTGTGATCCTCCCTCCTGTCTCAGCAGGGATATAGGCGGGGTCTCACAGCATCCCGCTTTCAATACTCCTTTTAAGATGTTCATTAGGTTCTTTTAGAATACCAGGTGACCACAGAGCTTCATCCCCGGCCTGCAGAGTAGTCCTGCTGAGGGCTTAGCTGCTGCTGTTCTTTCTGGGCACTCAAACTGGGTGTGGGGAGGCTCTGGCCACAGGAATGTAATTGTATTGCAGTCCTGGCAGAGGCCCACCCTCTGTGGATAGATATCTCCCCCGCCTTGCTCTGTGAAAGCATGCAGGATTGTGGTCAAGCACTCTGTTCTAATTAAACTGATGAACTGTGCTGCAAAATGCAGGTGCGGTGGCAGCGCCCCGTTGGGCATCCATCTCTCAGGAAGCCTGGCCTTTTGTCTTGTTCACATGAGGTCCTGGTTGGGCCTAGACATGCAATGGGCACTGATTGTGGTTTTTGTTTTTTGTTTTTTTAAATTGGAACCAAGGCCAAAGGACAGTGTACACTGTGTACTGACTGTCAAGCTCCGACTTGGGGCTTTTCTACTCTACAGTGGTTCAGTCTTTGGGATTGGTGTTTTCTTGGCTAAAGCTGTGTGGTCAGCTACACCATTGCATGGCCAGTTCCCAGTTAGTCTTGGGGCCAGGAGCCTGTTTATCATCAGGACACTTCCGCTCTATTAAGTTGAGGGGGCCCTGAGTTTGTTTATACTGTGGGATCAAAACACATTTAATATGCCTAGGGAATTTATTAGGTCTGTTTCCTGACTGGTATCAATTTGTTCAATATTTTGTCATGAGTTATCAAACTATGTCTAAACATTCTTTGCCATCCCTTTTTTGGTTTTTGTTTTTGTTTTTTTTTTTGTTTTTTTTTTTCTTAAAGACAGTGTCCCTCTAGCCCAGCTGGCCTTGAATTTCCCTATGTAGCCCAGATGACCTTGAACTTCTGATCTTTCTGTCTCTACTTCCTGAATGCTGGGATGACTGATGGGTTCATACAGGCCTGAAATAGGTGATGCTGGAGCTTGGCGAATGCTAGGCAAGCAAGAGTCAACCGAATCACACCCCTAGTCCTGTCATTATTTATTTATTTATGTTTACATTTTTTTTTTAAAAAAAAGATTGTATTTATTATGTGTACAGTGTTCTGCCTGCATGTACTAGGTCTCATTACAGATGGTTGTGAGCCATCATGTGGTTGCTGGGAATTGAACTCAGGACCTCTGGAAGAGCAGCCAGTACTCTTAACCTCTAATTCATCCCTCCAGCCCCCAGCCCTGTTATTTTATTTTGAGACAGGGTCTTACTCTGTAACCTAGGCTGGACTTGAACTTTGGTAATCCTCCTGCCTCAGCCTGTAATGAATCTTTTTCTCTCCTGCCAGCCAGCTCCCAAGTAATGACACAAAGACTTATTACTAATTAGGTAAGCTCAGCCTATAGCTTAGGCTTGACGCACCAGCTCTTACAACTTAAATGAACCTGCTTATATTAATCTACACTTACCCATGTGGCTTTCTACCTTTCTTTCATTCTGTATGTCCAGCTCCCTCCGTATCCCCTTGGCATCCCCTGAGAGCTTTGATTAGCCTCTTCTCTGTGCCTGGAAGGCCTACCTTTGCCTCCTGCCTAGCTATTGGCCAGTCAGCTTTTTTATTACACCAGTCAGAGCAATACACCTTTGCACAGTGTATAACATCAGCCTCCCAAATGCTTGGTCTGGCCTTGAATCTAGGATGCTCCAGCTTCAAATCCTGAAGTTAGAGGGCACTGGACCCCGAGGAACTGGGGTTACAGGTGATAGTGTCCCACTGTGTGGGTGCTGGGAACTGAACCAGTTCTTAACTGCAAGCCAGGTCTCCAGCTCCTACGTTCAAATTTTAAATAAACACATAAAAGGTATCAGTTTCTGTCATAGCTCTTTTTCCTGTGTAATTGATGAGTCTTCTATTGTTGATTTTTTTTTTTTAAATCAAGCACTCTATTTAGTTAATAAGAGCAGTCCAGGATAGGATTGAAAGCAGCTGTGTTTGCTTTGGGCATGCCCGTTCCGTGGTTACATGTGAAGAAACAAAAGTTTGGAAACCAAAGGATGACTTGTCATTCCCTAGCTACTAGTGCCGGCCACAGCCTTGACTCCTAGGAAATGCTTGATTTTACATCTGTCGTAGATCTCAGAGACCATTCTCTGAGATGTTTGAAAGATGCTTTATGGAGACTAATTTCTCATAGAAATGAATATGTTCTCCCATTTGGATGAGGACATTCCACATTACCCCTTCATCATTCATTCATTCATTCATAAGCAAATGAAAAACCATATCTGTATGTATTGTATAGTACATGGTACTTTTAATATGTACCCACATGCTGTGATTAGTTTTTACTTTATATGTTAATTTTTCAGACAGGCTCTTACTAGTTCAGGCTAGTGTGCAACTTTCCTGCATCATCCTCCACATTGCTGGGATCCTGGATGCGTGTCTTGTCCCTAGGTGACTGATGTCAGCTGGCTGACTGGTTGATGTGTGTGCCCATGTGTGTGCGGGCCACTGTGTGTGCGGGCCACTGTGTGTGCAGCATGTGTATAAAGGTCAAGGACAGCCTCAGGTGTTGACCCTAGGATCTCTTGCTTGTGTGACGAGTAAAGAAAGAGATAATGGCGAAAATGAAATGCAGAACCTGTAAAGGAACAAAGAAAGCCTGGCACGGTATCTACACTTGTTATCCCAGCATCCAGGGACCTGAGGCAGGAGGAGCATGAGTTCAGCTCCAGCCTGGGTTTCATAGCCAGACCTTGTCTCAAAAAATAAAGTAGGGAGATGACTCAGCTGGTAAAATGCTTGCTGTGCTAGCATGAAGACTGAGTTAGGATTTCCAGCACCTACGCAAAAGCTGAATTGTGTAGTGGTGTGTGTGTGTGTGTGTGTATGTGTGTGTGTGCCTGCTTGCGTCCGTGTGTGATCATGTGTGTGCCTGTGACTACAGATGCCCATGGAAGCCAGAAGACATCAAATTCCCTGGATCTGGAGTTAAGTGTGGTTGTCAGTCCCCCAAGGAGGATGCTGGGAACCAAATTTGGCCCCTGCAGGAGCAGTATGTGCTTAACTGCTGAGCCATCTCTCTAGCCCAAGTGGGTATTAAGTTTGGACATAGCACTTCTGAGGCGCGTGGAAAGAAAACAGAAAATCTCTCTGAAATCAGCTGTCCGTTTGCTTCCTACAGGTGCCCACAGACTGCCTGCACCTTTAAGGGGGAACCCAAAGGCGGTTTTTACCCCTGGGTGTAAAACTTAACTGTGTGCCAAAAACCTCAACAACAGTCAAGGTAAACAATATTGAGGTTTCCTAGGTCATACCAGAGCCTCGCTCTTCTGCCTGCTCTGTGAACACCCTACTTCCTTTAGGCTGCGAGGTAACCGATTTCCTGTTTAGTCATAGCTCCTTTCCTGGGCTTGGCTAGGGCCACAGTTAACCATTGCTGCACTCCCCACTCAGGGCGGCATGGCGTTCTGAAGACGTCCTGGCGTCAGGGCCTGCAGGTGTTTCACTGTGAAGGCTTCCAGTCTCTGGGATGCATTCCCCACACCTGATGATTCATTCTTGCGCGGTCTCACTTCCCTGTCATTCACACCATGCCTCATGGAGATGGGGTTGGGTTCATATCCTGGCAGACGTTAGTTAGCGCAGAGTGGAACTCATGGGCAAGGGAAATGGGGAGCCAGTGACTATTAGGCCCAGCAACCTGGAAGGCAGCGCCTTTGTCCAGTCGTGCCAGGCAGATGGAAGCAGCCGTTTTGCCAGCCAGACTCTGTCCTAATCCGATCATAGCTGCTGAGACCAGAAAGCGGAGCGTTCACTTCAATTATTCTTCCTCCTCCTCCTAAGAATGCAAAATGAGATGAGGGGAAAATGACAGAAGTGTGTCACTAAAATAACTTATTAGACTTTGGGAGTCTTAGTCATCGCTAATGGTTGGGACTTTTGAATATTCATCAGTGCACCCCACTGTTTGGAGAGTGCTGCTGTGTGTAGAGGGACCTGCACCAGGACTCTGTGTGTGTGTGTGTGTGTGTGTGTGTGTGTGTGTGTGTGAGTGTGTGATCACGCGCGCGCTCCACCTTTCCGCCCACTTAATCAGTAAACAAGAGCTTATTGACTAGGGAACAGAATGATATTAAAGAACAGGAGAAGCGCTTTTGTCCCCCAGCCTTTGGTGACTCCTTTGGGTAGGAAAGGTTCTGCTTATGCTGAAGCAGGCTGGAGTTTTCCTCTGGACCAGTTCTTTCTCCTTTCAGCCCTAGATGTGTTTCTGGCTTCTCCTGGGTCAAGATCCTCTGACCTCTCGCTGTTACTTTTGACTCTCCCTTCTCATCTATTGATTTATCTGTTGCTCTGACACGGCAGGTGACACTGAGGCCTGAGGCAAAGAAAAACTGTGAACTCTTCTATAGGTAGGTAGGTAGTCATCAGCGTTCCCTCCTCTACCATGAAACAGATGGGAAAGCTAATAGAACTCTACACTAAAAGAGGGAGGCTAGGCCAGTGCCATAGGCCAGACCTCCATGGCGTTGGCAGCCTCCATAAACCCACTGACAGGGCTATGGAAGAGCTAAGGGGCATTCATAGACGTAAATGGCACAGTTTGTTTAAACAAGTAGCAACAGTGTAAGTTAGAGTCTCTTTATGGTGGATTTGCCATTTATTTTGTTATTTACAGTTTTGACTGTGTATATGCATGCTTGAGTGACTGGGTGTGTGGGCACACATATGTATGGGTGTGGACACAGGCCACCTCAGGGTTCATTCTCTGGACCATCATCCACCTCCTTTAAGACATTATCCGTCATTGGCCTGGAGCTCACCGGTTAGACTAGGCTGGCTGCAAGCCTGAGATACCCACTCAGCACTGGAATTACAAGCCAGTGCTGCTACATCCGGCATTTTCATTTGTGTTCCAGGGACTGGACTCAAGCCCCAGTGCCTGAGCATCTTCCCAGGTCATGTGTTTTTCTCCCATTTGCATTGCCAGGTGGTGATGGTGCACACCTTTAATCCCAGCACTCAGGAGGCAGAGGCAGGCGGATCTCTGAGTTCCAAGTCAGCCTGGTCTTCAGAGCGAGTTCCAGGACAGCTAAGGCTAAGCAGAGAAACCCTGTCTTCAAAAACAAACAAAACAAAACAAAAACAAAAAAGAAAGAAAAGAAAGTAAAAGGGAAAAATACATTAAAGTAATATTTGATCCCCTTGGGTTTTGCATCCGAGGCAGGTACCTCCCTCTCTCCCTAACCCTGTCTCTTGTTACAAAACTCCACTTCCAGGCTCTCTACCTCCTCATAGATCCACAGTGATCATGGCTCTTATTGGCTCCTGATTGCAGAACTAAAATCTAGTTCATTTGGTTCGCTGTCCATACTCCCTTCCTTACTCAGGGGCACCTACCCTGCCTGGCCCTGTTTCTTTCCTCCTGTCTTCGCTAACCACCTTCTGGCCTCTACACTTGGGAGGGCCCATGTTCTTGCTTGTGCCTGAATTGTCCCTCTGTCCCCAAAATAGCCCTGCCTAGCTCTTGAATTCCACCTACCTGCTCCTAGCTGGGCTTTTCCAGGCAGGTTTAATTGCTCTGTTTTCCTGGAGGGTGCCATGTGTTTCCACTCTATTTATACCGTGGCTATTGCATTCACTATTGGACAGTGATTTATCTGTTTACCTGTATCCTCAGATCCATTGCCAGTTCCTTGAGGAGACTGGCCAGGGCTTTTCATGTCAAATAAATAAATGAATACAGTTGGATCAGTGGGCTAAAAAGCAGTTAGCAATTACAAATGTCCAGAGATAGACAATAGCTTGGCAGAGGGAAACCCTGTCTTGAGTTCAAATCTTGATTGTTAGCATCTTTGTGACACTGGTCATTTTCAGATTTATTTATTTGGTGTGTGTGTGTGTGTGTGTGTGTGTGTGCGCGCGCGCACACGCGCGCGCGCATGTGCACACGTATAAGGGTACGTGTGTGCATGTGTGTATGGGTGTGTGCATGTGTGTATGTGTACTTGTGTGTATACCTGTGTGTATGGGTACATGTGGAAGCCAGAGGTTGAGGTCATGTGTCTTCCTTAATCACCCACTACATTTAAAAAAAGGATTTTATTGTTCTTATTTTATGTGTGTGGGTGTTTCACCTGCATGAGTGTAAATAAAGTGTGCCACAAGCATACAGCTCCTACAGTGTTCAAAAGGTGCTCAGATCCCGTGGAACTAGAATTATGGACAGTTGTGAGCCACCTATGTGGGTGCTGGGAACTGAACTCAGGTCCCCCTGTAAGAGCAGCCAATTCTCTTAACAGAGGAGCCCTAACTTCAGCCCCTCGACCTTACTTTTTAGGACAGGTTTTCTCACTAAACCTGAAGCTAAAAGGTTTTGCTGGACTGACTGAGCAGTGAGTGACCTCTAGGGGACCTGCCTGTTTGGCTTCCTCAGCGGGAGGATTATGGGGCACACCTGCACCAGGAATAGAACTTGGGTGGTACACACTTTACCAACTAAACCTTCTCTCCAGCTTCTACCTGTTGATCATAATGTGTGTTACCATGCATATATAAACATTAAACAATGTGGTGACCTACATAATAGCCTATATTATAACCATCATCCTATTTTAAACCGATTAACTCAGCCAGTTTGGTTTCTTGCCCCTTACATCTGTTACTGTCCTGTGTGTGTTTTTATCCCTCCCCCCTCCCCCGCAAAAGATGAGCTTCTCAGTTGATTTCAAATTCACCATGAGCTCTAAGTCTGATCACAAGGAACTTGGATCATGTATGGGCAAGCCCTCTGAAGCAAGCCATTCAGGGGGAATAGGGGTTTTGGCAGAGGAGGTGTGGAACTGGGAAGCTGTCGCAGGGCACATGGTCAGCAGGTTGTTTTCTTTCTTGGGAAGGGGGCAGGGTGGCGAGAGGGCATGGAAGGAGAACCAAGTCCTGGGACCCAAGCTGCTTCTTAGACAGGGAAAAGAGGCTGGGAAACCCTTTGGCCACTTAAAAGGACTGCCTTTGAAACTGGAGTGTGGGGCTTGAACCTTAGTACTACTTAAGCAGTGTCCCCCAGCAGCTCCAAGCACCTTGCTTGTTACTTGTGCCGAGGGTGGGTGTGTTTGCTTTGTTTTTTAAAGGAACCGGTTCCCATTGGTCCTTGTACCACACTGAGCCCTTCTCAGCCTTGCCGAGGTGACCTGGCAACGAACTGTTCCCTTTATCCCACTGGATTTAATCCTCCTTCTGAATAACAGAGAGGAGCTTTGTTGCCCGTGAGAGTGGATTTCTGCTACTGGGAGAATTAGCTGCCGTTTTTTTATTCGAAGGTGCCTTCTGATGCAAGGAGCCTTTGGAACTGCACATAAATAGGAGCCTTTGTCTAGGCTTTCGGTGCAGAAGGCTTAAGTTGCTCGCCGAGTCCCAGGCGGACTCCAGGTAGCGCTGGTTTGGTTTTCTTTTCTCGCCTCCCCGAGGCCACAGGTGGTCCCTTCCTTTAGATTGCTTCGGTTCCTGCATTTTTAGCCCTTTCCCCGTCCAGCCCAGTTCACCCTTTTTGGGAGACTTTTCTGCCTAGAGAGGAGGAAAAAAAAATTCCTCTGTCCAAATGAATTAGACTGACTGCCAATGAATATGTGTGTGAGCTTAGCCTGGGCGGACTACAGAAATGGAGCTGGGAGGGTTACAAGGATATAATCATGTTTCCGTTTTGTTTTGTTTTGTTTGGAGAGGGCAGTTATTAGGGATTAAACCCAACACTTTGCCCATGCTAGACCATTGCCTTACCTTTGGATCATATCCTCAGACATCAGATACAAGATTTTGATTTATTTATTTATTTATTTATTTATTTATTTATTTATTTATTTATTTATTTGGGCAGGACTGGGGATCAGACCCAGGGCCATGCATGTGTTAAGCAAGCATCCTACCACTGAGCTGTATTCCCCAGGTCTTTATTTGCTTATTTATCACATTGAGCCAGGGTCTCACAACCTAGTTCAGGCTAGCCTTGAATCTGTGTTCTCCTGCCTCAGTCTCCCAAGTTGCTAGAGTTACAAGCATTCATCATCATGTTGGCTAATGATTTTATTACATTAAAATTTTATATTATGAGACCCTGTCTCAGGAAAAAAAATCTTTTGTAAGCCTCTCTCTCTCTCTCTCTCTCTCTGTGTGTGTGTGTGTGTATGTGGGTGCTCACAAGGGGTGAGTTCTCTCCTATCTTGTGGGTCCCAGGAATCAAACTCAGGCTGTGAGGCTTGGCAGCTAGTGCGTGTGTGTGTGTGTGTGTGTGTGTGAGAAAGATGCTTCCTGGGACTCCTGTGGTGCTCTGGGGTCCATCTCCCCCCTCCTCCCCCCCCACACCTTCCCTGGACCTCTGTTAACCCACTCATTCACTTCTCCTTCGTGGACCTGTGCTTCATGAGCCCATGCAAATGGTCCACGCTGAGCTGTTACCTTCTGGTAAGAAGTCTTTTGCTGCCACCCAAAGTCAAAGGTGCCACCAGATTGTACTTGTGCCACCAGCTTGAAATTCCAGGTTACAGGGACTCTGATGTCTTGTCCTGTCAGCTCTGGTTGTACTTATAGGTCACTTGCTTACCTACAGAAGCTAAAGACACAGCTGCTAGCCACTGGCTTCCAACTGGAGACTACCTAGCCAGCTATCAGCACCCACGTGAAGGAGGTGACCGCCTGACCGTTTGTGTCTGCCTGGTTCAAATGCCAGGTTGGCCCTCCAGATGACCTTAAGTTCATTATAATCTTATTATACTGATAAAGAGCACGCCCAGCCAGTAGTACTGGAACATATCTTACCATGCCCTAATTAGTGAGGACAAGAGGCGATTTGATCCCTGGAACTCACATAATGGTAGGAAACAATCGGCAAAGTTGTCCTCTGACCTCTACACATGCTCCAAGACACAGGCACACATGTACTCACACATGCACACACACACACACACACACACACCCTCATGCACTCACACACACTCCTGATAATAATAATAAGTAGAGTCATTTGAAGCCAGCTTATTGCAGGTCTGTCAGTCTGTCTATCTGCTCATTTTGAGGCCCTGTGGTTATTAAGCTACCATTTCAAGGGGCACAATTCTTTTTGTAAGAGAAAAGAAAAAGAAAACCTATAAGCAGGCCTTTCTATTTTCTTGACAGATGATGTGAAAAGAAAACTCTCCCCTGGCTCTTTACCTTGACAAGATAGTTTTCCTTGCAGGGGCTTTGGTGTGATTTCCATGCCTTCTTCTATAAGCCCCTTCAGGAAGCCCAGAGAATTAAAACCCAGCAACTTTCCCTCCTGGGGGCGGGGAAAGGAACACTGGTTATGTACTTGTTGAAATAGCCTTGCAGAAAAACTTATATACATCCCTGTTAGGGTGTGTGTGTGTGTGTGTGTGTGTGTCAGGGGCAGGGGTTGAGACAGGGATTCTATACCCCCTTGCTGACTTGGAACTCGCGGTCATCCCCCTGCCTCAGTCCTCCAAGTGCTAGGATTACAGGTGTCAGTCCACATGCCCAGCTACCACATTTCACTCTCATCTCCTCTCTGCACAGTGACATTTGTTATATTAACTTATTTAATTAAAAAACCTCAAGGTACCCTTTACTTACTCTTTGCCAGTTTTATATATGTGCACACTTTCATATGTGTACACACATATGGTAACAACTCCCGGCCCTTCCCACTTCCTCCAGATGCCACCCCCAACCCACCCCCTTCCCACTTTCATGTCCTCTTTTCTTCTCTTTGGGAACCCACGGAGCCTGATAAATGCTGCCTACTGAAAGGTTGGCTTGGCCTTGTACAAGTCACCATGGCCACAGTGAGTTCACCAGTGGAATGGCCATGTCATGTCCAGAACATTCATCTCACAGAACTCTTCCCCATCTCCCAGGCCTAAGCGTCTTCGTTCCTCTTCCATGACGTTCCCAGAGCCTTGGGATGCTGAGTATTAATAGGGGTATAGCAGAAGGGAGCAGGCAGTCACTCACTCACTGCACTTTGGCCAGTTATAATGTATCTCATCTTGAAAGGGTGGTCCTTGTGCATCACGATGCTAAAGACAGCCTGTTACACCCAAAGTCTTTGCTTTCTTTTGGCCCTGGCCTTGGAACCCAAGTCTTAGAATGTACTAGACACGCGGGTTCTACCCTTCAGGTGTTCCTCAGCCACAGAGGAAACACTTTCAGACTGTGGTCTTTTTGTTTGTTGGTTTGTTTTGGTGTTTAGTATGATCAGGGCCTAAGGTCCAGCCTCCCGCACCTCAAAACAATAGGCAGAGCTCCTTTTCATCCTCTAAGCTCAGATTTTGACTATTTTACTCATAGGGTCTTTACTAGGGTCTTTCTAGTGGTGAGGTTAATAGGTAGCCAGTGACCACCAATAACTAAATGGTAGTAACAAATAGCACATAGCTGTGCCTCCATCCCTAACAGATGGAATTAAGACCATACTTCACCTTTGCTTTCACGACTTGAAGGAAATTAATCAGTTTCCTGATTCTTGAGTATTTTAAAAAAACAATTTTTTTTTTTTTTTTAATGGAGCAGGCAAGATGGCTCAGTGAGTAACAGTGCCTGCCACCAAGTCTGAGGCAACTTGAGTTTGTTCCCCAAAGCCCGTATGGTAGAAGGAAAGACCTGACCTCTGACCCCTGACAGCTGTCTTCTGACCTCTGTATGTGGAAGCACTTGCATGGGAACGCTCAAACTCACACACACAAATACGCACACTCACTCTGACACACACACACACTATCTTACACACACATCCTCACACACTCACACACACCCTCTCTCACACAAACACACATGCACACTTCTCGTTGTTGTTAAAGCTTTAGTCACCTCCAGTCACACTCTCTGTGTGAACGCAGAGGTCATCTTCCTTGACTGCTAACTGGATTCTGAAAACTGCTCAGGAAGAATGGCCACCAGACAGGGCCCAAGGGCAGTACCGTGCACGCTCCCTAGGTCAGAGGGACATAGGAGGCTGTCCCCTGTTTTGTTTCTCTTCTGCTGTCTGGGAACAGACCTTAGGACCCTGTACATGACAGGCTAGTGCTTTCTACTGAGCTGTGGCCCCCGTTTGGAAAGTTTGGGGGGTTATTTGTTTTTGTACTGAGGATGGAACCCTCTCTTCTTTATCTTTTAATTTTGAGACAAAGCCTTGCCTAATTTGCTCAGGCTGACCTTTAACTTCCTCTGTAGCCCTGGTAGGCCCTAAACTTCCTCCTTTACTCTCTCCCCCCCCTTCCGTCTCTCGCTCTCCCCTCCCCTCCTTTTCCCTCTTCCCTCTCTTTATTTCCTCTCTTCCTTTCTTTCCGGTGCACACAAGTGTGTGTGGGCGTGCGTGTATGCTCACTTGGGTGCATCCCTTCACCTGGCTGTCCTGTCTGTCTTTACTGTAGGGGTGCTGGTGTTATAGTTGTGGGAGATCTCATCTGGCTTTTTTTTGTTTTTGTTTTTTTCCCATGCTTTTAATCCCAGCATTTGGGAGGCAGAGGCAGGTAGATCTCTGAGTTCAAGGCCATCCTGATTTATAAAGTAGGTTCCAGGACAGGCAGGGCCACACAGAGAAACCTTGTCTCCAAAAACCAAAACAACCAACCAAACAAAAAGAAATTCAACATCACTGTGATTATACCTAGCAAGTTCAAGGCTAGCCCGGCCTACATGCAACCCTTTCTCAAACAAAACAAATAGAGATGATGTAGCTGGTTGTTTTATATTGGTGAGTAGGATTTCTTTGTCTGGATGCATCATTTGCTGGTGGATACTAACAGTGTTTCCACCTAGGAGCTATTGTGAGCCATGCTTTATGCCTGCTCGTACATCTGTCTTCTTGTGGCAACACTTTCTGAAGAAATTTCTGAGTCATATGTTAAATGCATATCTTTCCACTGGAACTGCCAGGGGTTGGCAAGGCATCTCAGTACAAGGTAAAGGCACTTGCCTCCAAGACTGGCAACTTGAGCTTACATTCTTCCACATGGTAGAAGCAGAGAACCAATTCATACAGTCTGTGCTCTGACCTCCCCGCGCCAGTACAAGGTAAAGGCACTTGCCTCCAAGACTGGCAACTTGAGCTTACATTCTTCCACATGGTAGAAGCAGAGAACCAATTCATACAGTCTGTGCTCTGACCTCCCCGCGCCTCTCCCCCACAAACAAACAAGCAAATGTAACAGTTAAAAAAGAAAGGAATGACCAGACTGTTTCCCCACAGTGGCCAGTGTTGTATTTCATATTGTGATGAGTGGCATGTGAGGGTTTGGGCTTTTTTTTTTTGCATCCTTGCTGGTCTGTACGTGTTGTTTCCTGTCGTTTTGAAGACAGCTATTTTAATGGGTGTGTGGTGGCATCAGATCGGGGTTTTAGTGTGCATTTCCTGCGTTCTGTTAAGACCACTTACAATTATAGACTGCGTTCTGTTGTGTTATTTTTGAAACTCTGCTGATACTGTGGGTTGATGTGAGAGGGTTGACTGCTGACCCAACACTACAGTTGGGCAGGGTGTGGGGTAAATGAGTTTACCATTCACCATCAGGGCTTGAATCAGGCTCAGACCTACACTTCCTATGATTCTCAATCCTAGCAGTCAACCAGATTGGAATAAGAATTGCGCGCGCGCGCCGTGTGTGTGTGTGTGTGTGTGTGTGTGTGTGTGTGTGTGTGTGTGTGTGTGTCTCCGGGCAGGTCAGTGCATACTTTGTATGTCTATGACTATGGGCATGTTTCCAGGCAGGACTAACTGAGGGAAGACTCACCGTTGCATGCGGTCCTGGGCTGACTGAATTCTAAAGGAAAGTGCTGGCTGAGTGTGCACATTCCCATTCTGTTCCCTTGTGTGATAAGATTGTGAGCAAGCGGCCACACACGCCTGCTGCCACAGCTAGGAATGCCTTGGCTACCTTGCCTGTCCCCATCTCGGTAATTTCGTATCCCCTCCTTTCTTTACACTGCTGCTTCTCTGGTATTTGGTCAGTGACTAAAAGAATAGCTAAGATGCAGAGGGCCGGGCCTGTCTTCAGTTATTTTCTACCAGGAATCACTGATAAATTGACTCCTGAAGATAAGAAAGTCCAGTCATTTCCTTCTGAACCAACACTCTACCAGTTTCTAAGAAGTAGTACACTTGGCCAGCTGGATTTGTTTTTGTCTTTTTCTGTGTTTACCACTTGGTGAGAGGCAAATGGATGAAATATAGATGGAATGGGAGGAAGGGAGCCCAACCTCTCCGTGACTAAGAGCTTACTGAAGAGCTTGGGCGAGAGCCATTTGGATCATTACATACGCCATGGCCCCAGGTGTGGGATTTTTCTATCCTGCCCACCTCTTCCCTCAGCTCTTTGTATCAGCCAAAGCAGGAGCTCTGCAAATACTTTTCTAGAAAGATGGGATGAGGAGTGAATATTTTAGGTGCCATGGCCAAGAGACAGATAGGGATATCATCGTGTAGGTGTATGCAATGAGAAAAAGCAAATGGTCATTTTTTTCCTCTCTTTTTATAATGTATATGTGTGTATCTGTGTACCATGTGCATGCTTTGTGCCCACAGAGGCCAGCAGAGGATGTCAGATCTACTGGAACTGGAATTACAGATGGTTGGGAGCTGCCATATGGGTGCTGGGAGCCAAATCTAGATCCTCTAGAAAAGCAGCCAGTGCTCTTACTGTTTTTTATAGATGAAATTTAAGACATGGCCATATTGGATACTATTTTCAGGAATATGGGTCTATCAAGGAAAACAATGGAATTCTTTAGGGGAGAAAGGTGTTTTACAAAACTGTAAGCCGAGAGTCAGCGTGCCCTGTTGTCACGGTAGAAATATGGCCTCCTTTTCCCAGCAAAGCTTCTTTGGAGTCTGTTGTGTTACCACCCAGAGGGATCACACAGTGCATTTTTTTGCCTCTGCCTCTATAACATTGGGGAACTGAGAGCCCAAATCCTGGGGTGGTACCTTGGATTTGAATTCAAACTCAACGTCTATTAAATGTGCCATTGGGGATCATTTTAATCACCTTTCTACAAGTGTCTCTTCCCTCATCTAGAAGATGAGTGATAGTCAGCTGAGTCAGCTGCCACACCCCTGTAAATCCAAATATTTGGGAGGCTGAGGCAGGAGGGTGTGGGTTTGAACCGGGAGGTGTACAGATCACAGTCTGAGCTGCAAAGTAAGGGACGGGAGTTCCGTTTCCGGCTCCCAGGTCAGGCAGCTCCCAACCACCTGTCACTCCAGCTCCAGGAGACCTGATGCCTTTCCCTGGTGTGCACACCCACACCCGCCCACTCACACACACACACAGACCACACACATATATAGATCTAGAAGTAAAATGATAAAACAATCATTTCCTTTTGCAACAAGGAATAAGATGGCTCAGCATGACAAAGGGGATTGCAGCCAAGCCCAATGCATTGAGTTTTATCCTTGTAATCCACATGGAGGAGGGAGAGAGCTGAGTGTTCCCCATAGCTCCGCGCACTCACGCACGCACGCACACACACACACACACACACACCAGAAAGTCAATAAATTTTATAGAAGAGACTCTTAAAAAGCTGAGTGATAGATAGTGCTTCCTTCACAGGGTTCTCATAAAATTAAACAGTTTCAAGCGAAGTAAGTTTCATTCTTTTTGATATATATGTATATTTTCTCCTTAACCATTTAAAGATGTAAGGGGACTCTTAAGTCACAGGCTGAATGTGGTCTACAGACACAGTCTGTGGGCACCACATGGGAGTGTACACTGGAATCATTACCATTTACTTAGAAACAATAACTGCTTCCTCTGTTAATTGGAAGGCACCATATGCTCACCTCAGGCAACTTGGAAAACACAGAAAAGCACAATAAAACAAAAATGAATCACATTGTCCCCAGAACATGCTACTGCCCCGTGTGTCAGCCTGTTGTCTGGACACGTCACACACATGTTTTTTGGAGACAGGGTTTCTCTGTGTAGCACTGGCTTGGAACTCGTAGACCAAGCCAGCCTCAAAACTCTGAGATCTGCCTACCTCTGCCTTCCGAGTGCTGGGATTAAAAGTATGCACCACCACCACCCGGCTTATTTTAATTTTATGTGTGGATATGTGTGTTTATCTGTGTGTCTATGTATGCCAACTGTGGGCAGGTGCCCAAGGAGGCCAGAAGAGGGTGTCCATCCCCCGTAGCTGGAGTTACAGGTGATTGTGAGCCACCCAATGTGGATGCTGGAAACCAAACTTGGGTCCTCTAGAAGAGTAGCAAGGTTGCTTAACCACTGAGCCATCTCTCCACTGCCCCCACAAGCATTTTTATATAAATTCTCAGCCCATGTCATCCCTACTGCTTGGTATTTTTTTCACTTGTTATGATATAATATCACTCTTAATATTGTTATGCTCTGAACTTTAACAACTGTGTTCTATTCTATTATACAAATGCGGTAAATGGTACCTATGCAACTTTCAAACGCATTAAGCTTGATTTGCATTTATTTTCCCCATTAGACTTAAGTCAATGCTAAGCCGGCACACACGTGTTTGTATGCAGCTCTGATGAATTCCTTAGAGGTAAATGACAAAGTCGAATTCCTGAGTTAAAGATGTCTACATATTAGGACCAGAGCTATATAATTTAGTGACAGAGTACTTGCATGGCACACACAAGTAACTGGGTTTGAACCCCCACACTGAAGAATAAAGGGTATCTGCATTTTGTGTGTTTGTGTCTATGTGTGCATGTGTGTGTGGACACCACAGCACAGCCTTGGGTGTCCTTCACAGTTAAGCACTATCTACTTTTTGATTTGTTTTGAGACAGAGTCTCACTGTGTAGCCCTGACTGGCCTGGAACTCACCTCTGCCCAGATAAGAGCTGAGATTAAATACATGTGTCACCACAATTGGCTTTTTGGACAGAGTCTCTATGGGGCTGGAGGGTTGGCTTGGTGATTGAAAACGCTCAGTACTCTTGCAGGGGACCTGGGTTCAGTTCCCAGCTCCCACATGGTAGCTCACAACTATCTGTAACTCCTGTTCCTTGGGATCCAACATCCTTTTTTGCCCACTCTTATTTGGTGCACATATACATACAGACCAAACAACAACAACAAAAACCCTCGTATGCAATAAATACAAATAAAATCCTTTTAAAAAATGATAGTCTCTCAATGGCCTGGAGCTTGCTTAGTAGGCTAGGCTTGTTGGTTAGTAGGCTCCAGGGTACACCTGTCTGCCTCCCCAGCACTGGGCTAGAGGGCATGTCATCCAGCCAAGATACTGCTGTCTTCTCCCCTCCCCTCCCCTCCCCTCCCCTTCTCTCCCCTCCCCTCCTCTCCCCTCCTTTCCTATTTCTCCTCCTCTTGTGACAGGGTTTCTCTGGTAGCCCTGACTGTCCTAGAACTCACTCTGTAGACCAGGCTGGCCTTGAACTCACAGAGATCCTACTGCCTCTGCCTCCTGAATGCTAGAATTAAAGGCGTGTGCCACCACTGCCTGGCTACTAACAGTTTATTTTTAATCAATTACTTTTTGTGTTTGTATTTTTCCCCAATTAAAACAATTACTTTTGTTACTTTCATGCTTCCCATTTTCTTTACTTTTCATTTGTTTTCTTTCCCTGGCCTGTTGAATTAAATCAGTTCCTCCCTTTTGCCCCCCCCCCCAAATTGGCTTTGCTATTTTGCTAGTGTTTAATGTGTATTAAATAGCCATCTGAAGTTAACTTCAGTCACACTGCACTCCCTCCCTGTGTGTTCTTTCCTCATTATTGCAGAATTGTGTGTGTGTGTGTGTGTCAATTGTGAGCCTCCTTGCGTGGCTCCTAGGAACCACTCAGGGCAGTCTGCAGACCAGGCCAGCCTTGAACTCACAGAGACCCGCCTGCCTCTGCCTCTGCCTCCTGAGTGCTGGGATTAGAGGCGTGCGCCGCCTTCGTCTTCAGTGACTGCTTTAGCTGGGGAGAGGAGGACCTTCTCTTTGCTCTCTAAGTTGGATTTTATTTGTCCTCTGGGCCCTCTGTCGTCTGCCTGTTTCCTCGTGGGTTATCTGTTTTGTTTTGTTTCTGGGGCTGGATCTCTGTCCTTAAACTCACTGTGTAGCTGAAGGTGATCTTGAGAACAGAGATTACAGATGTGGCCGCCGCGCCCCACTTTCCCCGCTGTTCTTTAGGGGGTTCTCTTTGTCTTTGATATTCTGCAGTCTCGATACTGTGTGTAGATTTTTATTTTTTTTTTTTTTAACTTCTGTTCAGAACTTGGCATTCTGTATAGGGAAAGTTCATGCTTTCACCATTTAGAAAGCTTCTTAAATATTTTCTTTTAAAATATTGCCACTGCTGCTTTGTGACTGCATGCTGCTCAGATCTGCACAAAAGAGGTGACTGACAGCTCCAGCGGCTACGCCTCGGTCCTCTCAGAAGACTATTCCCCCGGCTGAGGCAGGACCTGAGAGCTGCTGGTTGTTCCCACAGGGCCAGGACTCCTTTAATAAGTGACTTCCTTTGGCCCCAAAGTCCCCATCGGCATAGTTCTGAATTCCCTCTTTCCTTCCTTTCTTCCTTCTGTAACCCAGAGTTTTGCACAAGCTAGGCAAGAGCTCTACCGCTGCTCTCGCCCTCCAGCCTTCATGATTTCTCCTGTCTCCATTATCGGAGCCTCTTCCAGCCCTGTGCATCTTCCTCCCCTCTGTGGTACATCCAGCCGCATTCTGGAGGCCTCTCCCTGCCAGCTCCTGCTTCCTTCTCTTTCTCCTAGGAGGGCACAAGCTAACATAGTGTCTCTGTTTTCATTAACTTGTTCTTATTCCACAGGTGTATGTATTTTCCACAGTGTATTCTCCGTTATTTGTCCTTTCATTCTTGCCCATCTTTTACAAAAAAAAATTAATGTGTATTTAAATTGTGTGTGTGCATATGTGTGTGTATGTGTTCCACATGCATCCAGAAGCCCTTGGAGTCCAGAAGAGGGTGTCAAATCCCTAGGAACTAGTTACAGGGGGTTGTGAGCCTTCATGTGGATGCCGGGGACTGAATTTGGGTTCTCTGCAAAAACAGTAAGCACTTCTTTTTTTCTTTTTGAGATAGGGTCTCACTGTGTAGCTCTGAGTGTCCTAGAACTTTCACTATGTAGACCAGGCTGGCCTGGAACTCACGGAGATCCACCTGCCTCTGCCTCCTGAGTGCTGGGATTAAAGGTATGTGCCACCACTCCTGGCTTTTTTCCCCTCAGTAAATCCTCTTAGCCCCTAATCAATCTTTACAGTCCCCTTGCCTCTTTTTAATTTATTTTATCTTGTCTCCATTTCATGTCTTTTATCTAGTCTCTCTCCTTGGATTTCCTTAGCTCTATCTTCCGTTTTGTTCTTCATTTGTTGCCTAATCGATCTAACCTATCAGCTGACTTTGTAATGTGATTAGATAATTTATTTTCAGCAGTACTATTAATTTTATTTTCACATCTAGCTGTTATTTTTTATATATATAGGAAATATGTTTTTTTAGGATTTTAGCCCCTCCTTTTGCCTTTAATAATTTTAAGCATACTTATTTTTATTCTCTTTTTCAAGTGATAATTTTATTTTAAAAAAGTTTAAATATTCTGTATCTGGAGGGGTAATGCTTGCTTGCAGAATTCAGAAGAAAGCATCAGATCTGGAACTGGAGTTACAGGCAGTGTGATCTGCTCTATGTGGGTGCTAGGAACCCAGTTCAGGTCCTCTGCAAGGGCAGTCTGCTCTTAACCACTGAGCCATCTCCAGCCCCTCCAGAGGTAATGTTATTACCCCCAATTCCCTAGAGCCCTAAGAATATTTGCTGTGCTTGCTGTTGGTGGAAAATTCTCAGTCTTCATTTTCTTTGAGCTGAAATGTAACCTAACATTTCCTCACATTTTCTTGACTTCATCTGGAGGGTCTAACAGGGCCTCTGCCTTGGAGTCTGCTAACTCCACAGTCAGGACCTCCCAGGATCACCCTACTTAAAGCTCAGAGTTGGGGTCCTCCAGTATCCACTTGTCAGAGGAATGGTTTTGTTTGTTTAAACTTGGTGTTCAGGCTCATACATTGTCCTGTTGTTGTGGGAGAGTGGTAGGTTTCTCTCCACCTACCCTTTCTTTTTACTTAGGAAGCAGTCTGTGAGCACCCTGAATCCCTTTGGGTTCCCACTGTCCTCTTTGGGGTGGTTCAGGGGTTCACCTTCTCTGTCTACTTGGATTTTGAAATGCATGTCTGAAAGCTACTCCCACAGTTCAGGAAGCAGCACAGGCTCAATGCTTCCCTGTGTCCACACCTCCCCTTGGGCTGGACACAGCAGGAGCTCCCACTCTCCTTCTCTCTCCTTTCAGCTGAGTTACTCTACATCCTTGTGTTTGTAGTGGGAGGATTTCATTTAGCAGCCACACCCCTTATGCATTTTATGTTACTGAACAAGACATCACCTCTACTACACTGAGCCCTGGCCTTCAGCGTTTTCAAGTTTTTGAGTCCTGTCACATGACCCACTATTAGAAAAGCAAAGACTGAGCTAAGCGGTGATGGCACACAATCCATGCAGAGGCAGGCAGATCTCTGAGTTCGAGGCCAGCCCGATCTACAGCTTTGGGTATGAAGCTTCTGAACAGGCTGTGGGACCACTCCAGGAGACCTCTCATGTGCACAGGATGCAGCGTTATCACATTCTCCAAGCTCATCCATCCATTGTGTTGGAGAATGATGAAGCTGAAATGTTCCCAGGAATCAAGGTAGGGCTTCAGGAGTCAAGGGCCAGTGTCTGTGGGCCTCAGCCGCGCCCATATGTTGAACAAATTGTTCCAAACTATCTTAGAATTTTGAACTTCATATGGGCCTTCAATCTTTTCATTTCGAATCCTGACTTCATAGATGGTGACCCAGAGACCTGACAGTATCACCTCCCTCGAACAGGGTCCCCGAACTGCATAACTACTTGGTCAGTTTTGCATCTTGAGTCTACCCACTTCCTGTGTACCATCATGTCCACAAGGCTTCTATTCTCTTTCTGTCTTGGCTAACTAATGTTTTGTTTGCTCTCACAACATGCCTCTTGAATTTTAAAAACAAAACATAACCACTGTTCTCTTAGGCTCTTGGGCTATCTTAGTGGTATTTAGTATGCTTGGTGCTATGGCCAGAAGAGGAGTTTTGTTCGTTGCGGGAGTAGACATAGCCACGGTTTTCCTTTTCCTTTTCCTTTTGAGATTGTGTGCTTCAAGAACAGGGATTACATTTAGCATTCCGTGTGTGTGCTGCCTATGCACGTGTAAGTGCATGCATGCATGTGCACACACATGTGTGTATTGAGGCTAGAGGTCAACCTTGGGTGTCATCCCTCATCTTGCTTTGAGGCAGGATATTTCTTTGCCTGAAGCTTACAGGGTGGTTTAGGCTGAGTGAGCCCCAGGATCTTCTTGTCTCTACCTCCCAGCACTGGGATTACAAGCACATGCCACTATGCCTAGCTTTTTGTTGTTGTTGTTTTGTCTTTCCAGACAAGGTTTCTTTGTAGGTTTTGGAGATTGTCCTGAAACTCCCTTTGAAGACCAGGCTGTCCTCGATCTCACAGAGATCTGCCTGCCTCTGCCTCCTGAGTGCTGGAATTAAAGCCCTGTACCACCAACGCCTGGCCATGCCTAGCTTTTACATATGGGCTTTGGGGACCTAACTCAGTCCTCATGCACTAGACAAGCCTTTATTCATGGAGTCTTCTCCTCACCCCTAGTATTTATACTTTCGTTGTTGCTGTTGTTTTGAGACAAGCCTCACTATATATAAAACACTGGCTATATAATACTGAACTTAATATGTAGACTCGCTGGCCTTGAACTCACAGAGAAACCATCCTCTGCCTCCTGAGTGCTGTGATTAAAGTGCACTAACCCTGGCCCAGAATTTTTGGGGGAGGGCTTTTCTTTTGGTGCTTTTGTACCTTTAAAACCATAAGCATCCTATGGTAATTGAGATGTATACATTCTTTTGCAGAGCAAGTAACAATTCTTTATTGTTGTTGCTGTTGTTTAGTGCTCAGGCTTGAACCTGGGTCCTCAGGAATACTAGACAAATAAATGCTCTACCATAAAGCTCTTCCCTTACTCCATAAGTATCAATTCATGATAGGAGAAGAAGGTTGAGCACTGGTAGCTTCCTCTCTGTCTGGTTGAGTGGAATCGAAGCTTAATTTTAGTCAGTTTTTAAAAATTCTTCTAACCTATTTGCATTGATCCGTCTCCGTATTCATGGGATTCATTTCCTCAGAATGCATTCATGGCACCCCTGACTCAGCTTACATGAACCCAAACTCATAGGATGTTGATTTTTATGATATCATCATTTCCTCCCTCACTTGGTATATTGAACCCTAAAAAAGTAGGATGAACTTGGAGAACAATAGTTCTCAACATGTGGGGCACAACCCCATGGGATTGTCTAAAATCTCTGTCACAGGGGGTCCCCTAAGACCATCGGGAAACACAGATATTTACATTATGATTCATAACTGTAGTAAAAATTACAGTTATAAAGTAAAAACGAAAATAATTTTATGGTGGTGGTTACCACAACAAGAGGAACTAACTGTATGAAAGGGTCACAGCATTAGGAAGGTTGAGAAGCACTGTTCTAGAAAGATCTTAACTTCAAGTCAAGAACTGTCAGTCTCGGGGGAGGCTTCCGAGTAGGAAGAAGCTATGCAGAGGAACATGGGGAATGGGGCTGGGTCCCCATTCATTTGAGAAGCTCCTGCGTGGCTGGACTGTTCATCTAGCCGGGATGTAAGATCTCTCTGAGTATCTAACATAACAGTTATTCAAGTGGCATTTAGGCTGATAGCTTTCTTGGAATGGGCTGCTGTTCAGGCTGGACCTCATCTGTATTTCAAGGAATTTCTTAAAGGGAAAAACAACACTTTTCCTTTGATTAATTCATTGGGGTCTCCCCCACCTTCCAAGTCCTCAAGGACTCATAAGTTGGTGAACTCCAGGAAGAGGTCAGAAAGGAAGGCTAGAACATGGTAAGACTGTAGAACTGACCCATTAAAAGCTTTGAAGGCTGTACTGAATTCAGTGTCGGCAGCTTGTTTGAGTCTGCAAAGACTGTTGGAAGCCCATTTGAAAAGCGAATTTAAGATCCCATGAATGGGGCCCAGTGCTGAGAGCTTTATAATGTTCTCATGTTGGTTTTGATATGCTTTTGTGACCTCTGGCTTTTAGGGTCTTTAAAGCACATTGCAAAGTGTGTTATTGCCAGGTGTAGGGCACAGAAGTGAGCCTTGCATCCTGGTTACTGGGGATCATCCCTGAGCCTCAGACCTGCCAGACCTGCTCTGTTCCACTGAGCCACACTCACCTGTGAAGAACAGGCAGAGCTCCCATGTCAGGATGGCCATCGTATAAACCCCTTTGAGTACCTGCTTCAGCTGAGCAGTGCCGGCCCTCGGGAGACAGAGGCAGGAGGATCTCTGTGAGTTCGAGACCAGCCTGGTTTACAAAATGTATTTCAGGTGAGCCAGGGCTATACAGAGGAACCCTGTCTCAAAAAACAAACAAAAACAACAACACGAAGGGAAGAAGGAAGGAAGGAAGGAAGGAAGGAAGGAAGGAAGGAAGGAAGGAAGAAAATCTGCCTCCAGAGATTTTTCCATTCTACCTGAGAAGGCCTTGAGCCACCAAGGAGACTCTTTAAGATCCAAGATTTTGGGAGGGCAGTGGGGACTGGTGAGAGGGATCCCTCCCCACCTTTCCCTCTCCTCCCTCCTGCTCACCTTCCCTTCCATTCTTTGTCCCTTCCCTTCTTCCACAATTATTTGCTGACTTTGTGTGTGCAGGGTGTGAGTCTAGTGGAGAGCTAATGCCATGGTGCCGATGGAGGTCCCAGGACAACTCCTGAGTCCTGGGAATCGTTTCTGGAGATTGTATTTAGTCTGTCAGCATTGGTGTAAACATCTTTCCCTGCTGAGCCATCTCCTTGGCCCCGCCTCTCATTTTTGTTTGGAGCTGGTGTGATTGGAGTGTTCCTAAAGGGATGCTGCCACGGACGCTCGTAATGGCTATCAAAAAGTGTGGATCTTAGAACCAGGTATTGTTCTCTTGTTACCCCAACACATCCCTCTGAAACCCGATACTCTGTTTGCTTTACCCTTGACCTAAGCAGATTGATGCTATGTGCTGTCCAGGGCAAACACCAAGTTCTGTAGCTACAACATGAAGTCTACTTCAAGATACAGTCAGGGGTATGCTGTGCGTCTCGATCACGTCTAGGAGTAAAATAATGGGTACCAGAGGAGGTCAACCTGATCTGGAAGATGTTCCTTGGACAGTGTTAGAAAGAAGTAAACAAGCTGGGCATTGGTGGCACACACCTTTAGTCCCAGCACTTGGGAGGCAGAGGCAGGAGGATCTCTGTGAGTTCTAG